>NW_028322057.1:0-1200000 GCF_057628025.1 Oncorhynchus mykiss
TGATATTTTTTCCGATTTTTTTCCGATTTTTCCCGATTTTTTTCCGATTTTTTCCGATTTTTTTCCGATTTTGTTTTCCGATTTTTCCGATTTTTTTTCCGATTTTTCCGATTTTTTTCCAATTTTTTCCGATTTTTTCCGATTTTTTTCCGATTTTTTCCGATTTTTTTCCGATTTTTTCCCGTTTTTTCCCGATTTTTTTCCCGATTTTTTTTCCGATTTTTTCCGATTTTTTTTTCGATTTTTTCCGAATTTTTTCCGAATTTTTTTCCGATTTTTTCCCGATTTCTTTCCGATTTTTTCAGTTTTTTTCCGATTTTTTCCGATTTTTTCCGATTTTTTTTAATATTTTTTTTCCGATTTTTTTCCGATTTTTTTCCGATTTTTCCCGATTTTTTTTCCCGATTTTTTTCCGATTTTTCCCGATTTTTTTCCGATTTTTTCCGATTTTTTTCCGATTTTTTTTTCCGATTTTTTCCGATTTTTTTCCGATTTTTTTTCCGATTTTTTCCCGATTTTTTTCCGATTTTTTTTCCCGATTTTCTCCGATTTTTTTCCGATTTTTTTCCCGATTTTTTTCCGATTTTTTCCGTTTTTTTCCGATTTTTTCCGATTTTTTTCAGATTTTTTTTTCCCGATTTTTTTCCGATTTTTCCCGATTTTTTTCAGATTTTTCCGATTTTTTTCCCGATTTTTTTCCCGATTTTTTCCGATTTTTTCCGTTTTTTTCCGATTTTTTCCGATATTTTTTCCGATTTTTTTCCGATTTTTCCCGATTTTTTTCCGATTTTTTTCCGATTTTTTTCCGATTTTGTTTTCCGATTTTTTCCGATTTTTTTTCCGATTTTTCCGATTTTTTTCCAATTTTTTCCGATTTTTTCCGATTTTTTTCCGATTTTTTCCGATTTTTTTTCCGATTTTTTCCCGTTTTTTTCCCGATTTTTTTCCCGATTTTTTTTCCGATTTTTTCCGATTTTTTTTTCGATTTTTTCCGAATTTTTTCCGAATTTTTTTCCGATTTTTTCCCGATTTCTTTCCGATTTTTTCAGTTTTTTTCCGATTTTTTCCGATTTTTTCCGATTTTTTTTAATATTTTTTTTCCGATTTTTTCCGATTTTTTTCCGATTTTTTTTCCCGATTTTTTTCCGATTTTTCCCGATTTTTTCCGATTTTTTCCGATTTTTTTCCCGATTTTTTTCCCGATTTTTTCCGATTTTTTCCGTTTTTTTTCCGATTTTTTCCGATATTTTTTCCGATTTTTTTCCGATTTTTCCCGATTTTTTTCCGATTTTTTCCGATTTTTTTCCGATTTTGTTTTCCGATTTTTTCCGATTTTTTTTCCGATTTTTCCGATTTTTTTCCAATTTTTTCCGATTTTTTCCGATTTTTTTCCGATTTTTTCCGATTTTTTTCCGATTTTTTCCCGTTTTTTTCCCGATTTTTTTCCCGATTTTTTTCCGATTTTTTCCGATTTTTTTTTTCGATTTTTTCCGAATTTTTTCCGAATTTTTTTCCGATTTTTTCCCGATTTCTTTCCGATTTTTTCAGTTTTTTTCCGATTTTTTCCGATTTTTTCCGATTTTTTTTAATATTTTTTTTCCGATTTTTTCCGATTTTTTTTCCGATTTTTTCCGATTTTTTCCCGATTTTTTCCGATTTTTTTCCGATTTTTTCCGATTTTTTTTCCGATTTTTCCGATTTTTTCCAATTTTTTCCGATTTTTTCCGATTTTTTTCCGATTTTTTCCGATTTTTTTCTGATTTTTCCGATTTTTTCCCATTTTTTTCCGATTTTTTCCGATTTTTTTTCCGATTTTTCACGATTTTTTTCCGATTTGTTTCCGATTTTTTTCCGATTTTTTCCCGTTTTTCCGATTTTTTCAGATTTTTTTCCGATTTTTTCCCGATTTTTTCCGATTTTTTTTCCGATTTTTTCCGATTTTTTTTCCCGATTTTTTTCAGATTTTTCCCGATTTTTTTCAGATTTTTTCCGATTTTTTTTCGATTTTTTTTCCGATTTTTTCCCAATTTTTTCCGATTTTTTTTCCGATTTTTTCCGATTTTTTTCCGATTTTTATCCCGATTTTTTCAGATTTTTTTCCGATTTTTTCCGATTTTTTCCCGTTTTTTTTCCGATTTTTTCCCAATTTTTTCCGATTTTTTTTCCGATTTTTTCCGATTTTTTTCCGATTTTTATCCCGATTTTTTCAGATTTTTTCCGATTTTTTCCGATTTTTTCCCGTTTTTTTTCCGATTTTTTTCCGATTTTTTTTTCGATTTTTCCTCGATTTTTTTTCCGATTTTTTCCGATTTTTTCCGATTTTTTTCCGATTTTTTTTCAAATTTTTTTTCCGATTTTTCCCGATTTTTTTTCCGATTTTTTCCGATTTTTTCCGATTTTTTTTCCGATTTTTTTTCCGATTTTTCCCGATTTTTTTCCGATTTTTTTTCCGATTTTTCCCGATTTTTTCCCCGATTTTTTCACGATTTTTTCACGATTTTTTCCCGATTTTTTCCCGATATTTTTTCCGATTTTTCCCGATTTTTTCCCGATTTTTTGCCGATTATTTCCGATTTTTTCCCGATTTTTTTGCCAATTTTTTTGCCGATTTTTCACGATTTTTTTCCGATTTTTTCCCGATTTTTTCCCCGATTTTTCCCCGATTATTTCCCGATTTTTTCCCGATTTTAGCCCGATTTTTTCCCCGATTATTTCCCGATTTTTCCCGATTTTTTCCCCGATTTTTTCCCGATTTTTTTCACGATTTTTTCCCGATTTTTCCCGATTTTTTCCCGATTTTTTTCCCGATATTTTTTCCGATTTTTCCCGATTTTTTCCCGATTTTTTTGCCGATTATTTCCGATTTTTCCCGATTTTTTTGCCAATTTTTTTGCCGATTTTTCACGATTTTTTTCCGATTTATTTTCCGATTTTTTTTCCGATTTTTCCCGATTTTTCCGATTTTTTCCGATTTTTTTTCCAATTTTTTTTCCGATTTTTCCCGATTTTTTTTCCGATTTTTTCCGATTTTTTCCGATTTTTTCCGATTTTTTCCGATTTTTTCCGATTTTTTTTCCGATTTTTTTTCCGATTTTTCCCGATTTTTTTCCGATTTTTCCCGATTTTTTCCGATTTTTTTTTCCAATTTTTTTTCCGATTTTTCCCGATTTTTTTTCCGATTTTTTCCGATTTTTTCCGATTTTTTTCCGATTTTTTTTCAAATTTTTTTTCCGATTTTTCCCGATTTTTTTTCCGATTTTTTCCGATTTTTTTTCCGATTTTTTTCCGATTTTTCCCGATTTTTTTTCCGATTTTTTCCGATTTTTTCCGATTTTTTTTCCGATTTTTTTTCCGATTTTTTTTCCGATTTTTCCCGATTTTTTCCGATTTTTTCCGATTTTTTTTTCCAATTTTTTTTCCGATTTTTTCCGATTTTTTTTTCCGATTTTTTCCGATTTTTCCCGATTTTCTTTCCGATTTTTTCCGATTTTTTTTCCGATTTTTTTTCCGATTTTTTTTCCGATTTTTCCCGATTTTTCCGTTTTTTTCCGATTTTTTTTCCAATTTTTTTCCGATTTTTCCCGATTTTTTTTCCGATTTTTTCCGATTTTTTCCGATTTTTTTCCGATTTTTTTTCAAATTTTTTTTTCCGATTTTTCCCGATTTTTTTTTCCGATTTTTTCCGATTTTTTCCGATTTTTTTTCCGATTTTTTTCCGATTTTTCCCGATTTTTTTTCCGATTTTTTTCCGATTTTTTCCGATTTTTCCCGATTTTTTCCGATTTTTTCCGATTTTTTTTCCGATTTTTCCCGATTTTTTCCGATTTTTGCCGATTTTTTTCCGATTTTTCCCGATTTTTCCGATTTTTTTGCCGATTTTTTTCCGATTTTTCCCGATTTTTTCCGATTTTTCCCGATTTTTTCCGATTTTTTCCGATTTTTTTTCCGATTTTTCCCGATTTTTTCCGATTTTTTTGCCGATTTTTTTCCGATTTTTCCCGATTTTTTCCGATTTTTTTGCCGATTTTTTTCCGATTTTTCCCGATTTTTTCCGATTTTTTCTGTTTTTTTCCGATTTTTTCCGATTTTTTTTCCGATTTTTCCCGATTTTTTTCCGATTTTTTCCGATTTTTTCCGATTTTTTTTCAATTTTTTTTTCCGATTTTTCCCGATTTTTTTCGATTTTTTCCGATTTTTTTTCCAATTTTTTTTCCGATTTTTTCCGATTTTTTTTCCGATTTTTTCCGATTTTTCCCGATTTTTTTTCCGATTTTTTCCGATTTTTTTTCCGATTTTTTTTCCGATTTTTTTCGGTTTTTTTCCGATTTTTTTTCCGATTTTTCCCGATTTTTTCCGATTTTTTCCGATTTTTTTTCCGATTTTTCCCGATTTTTTCCGATTTTTTTTCAATTTTTTTTTCCGATTTTTCCCGATTTTTTTCGATGTTTTCCGATTTTCTTTCCAATATTTTTCCCGATTTTTTTTCCGATTTTTTCCGATTTTTTTCCGATTTTTTCCCCGATTATTTCCCGATTTTTCCCGATTTTTTCCCCGATTTTTTTCCCGATTTTTTCCCGATTTTTCCCGATTTTTTCCCCGATTTTTCCCCGATTATTTCCCGATTTTTTCCGATTTTTTCCCCGATTTTTCCCCGATTATTTCCCGATTTTTTCCGATTTTTTCCCCGATTATTTCCCGATTTTTTCCCCGATTTTTTCCCGATTTTTTCCCGATTTTTTCCCGATTTTTTCCGATTTTTTCCCCGATTTTTTCCCCGATTATTTCCCGATTTTTTCCCGATTTTTTCCCGATTTTTTCCCGATTTTAGCCCGATTTTTTCCCCGATTTTTTCCCGATTTTTTCCCGATTTTTTCCGATTTTTTCCCGATTTTTTCCCGATTTTTTCCGATTTTTCTCCCGATTTTTTCCCGATTTTTTCCCCGATTTTTTCCGATTTTTCCCGATTTTTTCCCCGATTTTTTCCCGATTTTTTCCCGATTTTTTCCCCGATTTTTTCCCGATTTTTTCCCGATTTTTTCCCGATTTTTTCCCCGATTATTTCCCGATTTTTCCCGATTTTTTCCCCGATTTTTTCCGATTTTTTCCCCGATTTTTCCCGATTTTTTCCCCGATTTTTCCCCGATTATTTCCCGATTTTTTCCCGATTTTAGCCCGATTTTTTCCCCGATTATTTCCCGATTTTTCCCGATTTTTTCCCCGATTTTTTCACGATTTTTTCACGATTTTTTCCCGATTTTTTCCCGATATTTTTTCCGATTTTTCCCGATTTTTTCCCGATTTTTTCCCCGATTATTTCCCGATTTTTCCCGATTTTTTCCCAGATTTTTTCCCGATTTTTTCACGATTTTTTCCCGATTTTTCCCGATTTTTTCCCGATTTTTTCCCGATATTTTTTCCGATTTTTCCCGATTTTTTCCCGATTTTTTTGCCGATTATTTCCGATTTTTCCCGATTTTTTTGCCAATTTTTTTGCCGATTTTTCACGATTTTTTTCCGATTTATTTTCCGATTTTTTTTCCGATTTTTCCCGATTTTTTCCGATTTTTTCCGATTTTTTTTCCAAATTTTTTTCCGATTTTTCCCGATTTTTTTTCCGATTTTTTCCGATTTTTTCCGATTTTTTCCGATTTTTTCCGATTTTTTCCGATTTTTTTTCCGATTTTTTTCCGATTTTTCCCGATTTTTTTCCGATTTTTCCCGATTTTTTCCGATTTTTTTTTCCAATTTTTTTTCCGATTTTTCCCGATTTTTTTTCCGATTTTTTCCGATTTTTTCCGATTTTTTTCCGATTTTTTTTCAAATTTTTTTTCCGATTTTTCCCGATTTTTTTTCCGATTTTTTCCGATTTTTTCCGATTTTTTTTCCGATTTTTTTCCGATTTTTCCCGATTTTTTTTCCGATTTTTTCCGATTTTTTCCGATTTTTTTTCCGATTTTTTTTCCGATTTTTTTTCCGATTTTTCCCGATTTTTTCCGATTTTTTCCGATTTTTTTTCCAATTTTTTTTCCGATTTTTTCCGATTTTTTTTCCGATTTTTTCCGATTTTTCCCGATTTTCTTTCCGATTTTTTCCGATTTTTTTTCCGATTTTTTTTCCGATTTTTTTTCCGATTTTTCCCGATTTTTTCCGTTTTTTTCCGATTTTTTTTCCAATTTTTTTTCCGATTTTTCCCGATTTTTTTTCCGATTTTTTCCGATTTTTTCCGATTTTTTTCCGATTTTTTTTCAAATTTTTTTTCCCGATTTTTCCCGATTTTTTTTCCGATTTTTTCCGATTTTTTCCGATTTTTTTTCCGATTTTTTTCCGATTTTTTCCGATTTTTTTTCCGATTTTTTCCGATTTTTTCCGATTTTTCCCGATTTTTTCCGATTTTTTCCGATTTTTTTTCCGATTTTTCCCGATTTTTTCCGATTTTTTGCCGATTTTTTTCCGATTTTTCCCGATTTTTTCCGATTTTTTTGCCGATTTTTTTTCCGATTTTTCCCGATTTTTTCCGATTTTTCCCGATTTTTTCCGATTTTTTCCGATTTTTTTTCCGATTTTTCCCGATTTTTTCCGATTTTTTTGCCGATTTTTTTCCGATTTTTCCCGATTTTTTCCGATTTTTTTGCCGATTTTTTTCCGATTTTTCCCGATTTTTTCCGATTTTTTCTGTTTTTTTCCGATTTTTTCCGATTTTTTTTCCGATTTTTCCCGATTTTTTTCCGATTTTTTCCGATTTTTTCCGATTTTTTTTCAATTTTTTTTTCCGATTTTTCCCGATTTTTTTCGATTTTTTCCGATTTTTTTTCCAATTTTTTTTCCGATTTTTTCCGATTTTTTTTCCGATTTTTTCCGATTTTTCCCGATTTTTTTTCCGATTTTTTCCGATTTTTTTTCCGATTTTTTTTCCGATTTTTTTCGGTTTTTTTTCCGATTTTTTTTCCGATTTTTCCCGATTTTTTCCGATTTTTTCCGATTTTTTTTCCGATTTTTCCCGATTTTTTCCGATTTTTTTTCAATTTTTTTTTCCGATTTTTCCCGATTTTTTTCGATTTTTTCCGATTTTCTTTCCAATATTTTTCCCGATTTTTTTTCCGATTTTTTCCGATTTTTTCCGATTTTTTTCCGATTTTTTTCCGATTTTTCCCGATTTTTTTTCCGATTTTTTCCGATTTTTTCCGATTTTTTTTCCGATTTTTTTTCCGATTTTTCCCGATTTTTTCCGATTTTTTCCGATTTTTTTTCCGATTTTTCCCGATTTTTTCCGATTTTTTTGCCGATTTTTTTCCGATTTTTCCCGATTTTTTCCGATTTTTTCCGATTTTTTCCGATTTTTTCCGATTTTTTTTCCGATTTTTTTCCGATTTTTCCCGATTTTTTTCCGATTTTTCCCGATTTTTTCCGATTTTTTTTTCCAATTTTTTTTTCGATTTTTCCCGATTTTTTTTCCGATTTTTTCCGATTTTTTCCGATTTTTTTCCGATTTTTTTTCAATTTTTTTTTCCGATTTTTCCCGATTTTTTTTCCGATTTTTTTTCCGATTTTTTCCGATTTTTTTTCCGATTTTTTTCCGATTTTTCCCGATTTTTTTTCCGATTATTTCCGATTTTTCCGATTTTTTTTCCGATTTTTTTTCCGATTTTTTTTCCGATTTTTCCCGATTTTTTCCGATTTTTTCCGATTTTTTTTCCAATTTTTTTTCCGATTTTTTCCGATTTTTTTTCCGATTTTTTCCGATTTTTCCCGATTTTCTTTCCGATTTTTTCCGATTTTTTTTCCGATTTTTTTTCCGATTTTTTTTCCGATTTTTCCCGATTTTTTCCGATTTTTTCCGATTTTTTTTCCAATTTTTTTCCGATTTTTCCCGATTTTTTTTCCGATTTTTTTTCCGATTTTTTCCGATTTTTTCCGATTTTTCCCGATTTTTTCCCCGATTTTTTCACGATTTTTTCACGATTTTTTCCCGATTTTTTCCCGATATTTTTTCCGATTTTTCCCGATTTTTTCCCGATTTTTTTGCCGATTATTTCCGATTTTTCCCGATTTTTTTGCCAATTTTTTTGCCGATTTTTCACGATTTTTTTCCGATTTTTCCCGATTTTTTCCCCGATTTTTCCCCGATTATTTCCCGATTTTAGCCCGATTTTAGCCCGATTTTTTCCCCGATTATTTCCCGATTTTTCCCGATTTTTTCCCCGATTTTTTCCCGATTTTTTCACGATTTTTTCCAGATTTTTCCCGATTTTTTCCCGATTTTTTCCCGATATTTTTTCCGATTTTTCCCGATTTTTTCCCGATTTTTTTGCCGATTATTTCCGATTTTTCCCGATTTTTTTGCAAATTTTTTTGCCGATTTTTCACGATTTTTTTCCGATTTATTTTCCGATTTTTTTTCCGATTTTTCCCGATTTTTTCCGATTTTTTCCGATTTTTTTTCCAATTTTTTTTCCGATTTTTCCCGATTTTTTTTCCGATTTTTTCCGATTTTTTCCGATTTTTTCCGATTTTTTCCGATTTTTTCCGATTTTTTTTTCCAATTTTTTTTCCGATTTTTCCCGATTTTTTTTCCGATTTTTTCCGATTTTTTCCGATTTTTTTCCGATTTTTTTTCAAATTTTTTTTCCGATTTTTCCCGATTTTTTTTCCGATTTTTTCCGATTTTTTCCGATTTTTTTTCCGATTTTTTTCCGATTTTTCCCGATTTTTTTTCCGATTTTTTCCGATTTTTTCCGATTTTTTTTCCGATTTTTTTTCCGATTTTTTTTCCGATTTTTCCCGATTTTTTCCGATTTTTTCCGATTTTTTTTCCGATTTTTTTTCCGATTTTTTTTCCGATTTTTCCCGATTTTTTCCGATTTTTTCCGATTTTTTTTCCAATTTTTTTTCCGTTTTTTTCCGATTTTTTTTCCGATTTTTTCCGATTTTTTCCGATTTTTCCCGATTTTTTTCCGATTTTTTCCGATTTTTTTCCGATTTTTTTTTCCGATTTTTTCCGATTTTTTTCCGATTTTTTTTCCGATTTTTCCCGATTTTTTTTCCGATTTTTTCCGATTTTTTCCGATTTTTTTTCCGATTTTTTTCCGATTTTTCCCGATTTTTTTTCCGATTTTTTCCGATTTTTTCCGATTTTTTTTCCGATTTTTTTTCCGATTTTTTTTCCGATTTTTCCCGATTTTTTCCGATTTTTTCCGATTTTTTTTCCAATTTTTTTTCCGATTTTTTCCGATTTTTTTTCCGATTTTTTCCGATTTTTCCCGATTTTCTTTCCGATTTTTTCCGATTTTTTTTCCGATTTTTTTTCCGATTTTTTTTCCGATTTTTCCCGATTTTTTCCGTTTTTTTCCGATTTTTTTTCCAATTTTTTTTCCGATTTTTCCCGATTTTTTTTCCGATTTTTTCCGATTTTTTCCGATTTTTTTCCGATTTTTTTTCAAATTTTTTTTTCCGATTTTTCCCGATTTTTTTTCCGATTTTTTCCGATTTTTTCCGATTTTTTTTCCGATTTTTTTCCGATTTTTCCCGATTTTTTTTCCGATTTTTTCCGATTTTTTCCGATTTTTCCCGATTTTTTCCGATTTTTTCCGATTTTTTTTCCGATTTTTCCCGATTTTTTCCGATTTTTTGCCGATTTTTTTCCGATTTTTCCCGATTTTTTCCGATTTTTTTGCCGATTTTTTTCCGATTTTTCCCGATTTTTTCCGATTTTTCCCGATTTTTTCCGATTTTTTCCGATTTTTTTTCCGATTTTTCCCGATTTTTTCCGATTTTTTTGCCGATTTTTTTCCGATTTTTCCCGATTTTTTCCGATTTTTTTGCCGATTTTTTTCCGATTTTTCCCGATTTTTTCCGATTTTTTCTGTTTTTTTCCGATTTTTTCCGATTTTTTTTCCGATTTTTCCCGATTTTTTTCCGATTTTTTCCGATTTTTTCCGATTTTTTTTCAATTTTTTTTTCCGATTTTTCCCGATTTTTTTCGATTTTTTCCGATTTTTTTTCCAATTTTTTTTCCGATTTTTTCCGATTTTTTTTCCGATTTTTTCCGATTTTTCCCGATTTTTTTTCCGATTTTTTCCGATTTTTTTTCCGATTTTTTTTCCGATTTTTTTCGGTTTTTTTCCGATTTTTTTTCCGATTTTTCCCGATTTTTTCCGATTTTTTCCGATTTTTTTTCCGATTTTTCCCGATTTTTTCCGATTTTTTTTCAATTTTTTTTTCCGATTTTTCCCGATTTTTTTCGATGTTTTCCGATTTTCTTTCCAATATTTTTCCCGATTTTTTTTCCGATTTTTTCCGATTTTTTTCCGATTTTTTCCCCGATTATTTCCCGATTTTTCCCGATTTTTTCCCCGATTTTTTTCCCGATTTTTTCCGATTTTTTCCGATTTTTTTCCGATTTTTTTTCAAATTTTTTTTTCCGATTTTTCCCGATTTTTTTTCCGATTTTTTCCGATTTTTTCGGATTTTTTTTCCGATTTTTTTCCGATTTTTCCCGATTTTTTTTCCGATTTTTTCCGATTTTTTCCGATTTTTCCCGATTTTTTCCGATTTTTTTCCGATTTTTTTTCAAATTTTTTTTTCCGATTTTTCCCGATTTTTTTTCCGATTTTTTCCGATTTTTTCCGATTTTTTTTCCGATTTTTTTCCGATTTTTCCCGATTTTTTTTCCGATTTTTTCCGATTTTTTCCGATTTTTCCCGATTTTTTCCGATTTTTTCCGATTTTTTTTCCGATTTTTCCCGATTTTTTCCGATTTTTTGCCGATTTTTTTCCGATTTTTCCCGATTTTTTCCGATTTTTTTGCCGATTTTTTTCCGATTTTTCCCGATTTTTTCCGATTTTTCCCGATTTTTTCCGATTTTTTCCGATTTTTTTTCCGATTTTTCCCGATTTTTTCCGATTTTTTTGCCGATTTTTTTCCGATTTTTCCCGATTTTTTCCGATTTTTTTGCCGATTTTTTTCCGATTTTTCCCGATTTTTTCCGATTTTTTCTGTTTTTTTCCGATTTTTTCCGATTTTTTTTCCGATTTTTCCCGATTTTTTTCCGATTTTTTCCGATTTTTTCCGATTTTTTTTCAATTTTTTTTTCCGATTTTTCCCGATTTTTTTCGATTTTTTCCGATTTTTTTTCCAATTTTTTTTCCGATTTTTTCCGATTTTTTTTCCGATTTTTTCCGATTTTTCCCGATTTTTTTTCCGATTTTTTCCGATTTTTTTTCCGATTTTTTTTCCGATTTTTTTCGGTTTTTTTCCGATTTTTTTTCCGATTTTTCCCGATTTTTTCCGATTTTTTCCGATTTTTTTTCCGATTTTTCCCGATTTTTTCCGATTTTTTTTCAATTTTTTTTCCGATTTTTCCCGATTTTTTTCGATGTTTTCCGATTTTCTTTCCAATATTTTTCCCGATTTTTTTTCCGATTTTTTCCGATTTTTTTCCGATTTTTTCCCCGATTATTTCCCGATTTTTCCCGATTTTTTCCCCGATTTTTTTCCCGATTTTTTCCCGATTTTTCCCGATTTTTTCCCCGATTTTTCCCCGATTATTTCCCGATTTTTTCCGATTTTTTCCCCGATTTTTCCCCGATTATTTCCCGATTTTTTCCGATTTTTTCCCCGATTATTTCCCGATTTTTTCCCCGATTTTTTCCCGATTTTTTCCCGATTTTTTCCCGATTTTTTCCGATTTTTTCCCCGATTTTTTCCCCGATTATTTCCCGATTTTTTCCCGATTTTTTCCCGATTTTTTCCCGATTTTAGCCCGATTTTTTCCCCGATTTTTTCCCGATTTTTTCCCGATTTTTTCCGATTTTTTCCCGATTTTTTCCCGATTTTTTCCGATTTTTCTCCCGATTTTTTCCCGATTTTTTCCCCGATTTTTTCCGATTTTTCCCGATTTTTTCCCCGATTTTTTCCCGATTTTTTCCCGATTTTTTCCCCGATTTTTTCCCGATTTTTTCCCGATTTTTTCCCGATTTTTTCCCCGATTATTTCCCGATTTTTCCCGATTTTTTCCCCGATTTTTTCCGATTTTTTCCCCGATTTTTCCCGATTTTTTCCCCGATTTTTCCCCGATTATTTCCCGATTTTTTCCCGATTTTAGCCCGATTTTTTCCCCGATTATTTCCCGATTTTTCCCGATTTTTTCCCCGATTTTTTCACGATTTTTTCACGATTTTTTCCCGATTTTTTCCCGATATTTTTTCCGATTTTTCCCGATTTTTTCCCGATTTTTTTGCCGATTATTTCCGATTTTTCCCGATTTTTTTGCCAATTTTTTTGCCGATTTTTCACGATTTTTTTCCGATTTTTCCCGATTTTTTCCCCGATTTTTCCCCGATTATTTCCCGATTTTTTCCCGATTTTAGCCCGATTTTTTCCCCGATTATTTCCCGATTTTTCCCGATTTTTTCCCCGATTTTTTCCCGATTTTTTCACGATTTTTTCCCGATTTTTCCCGATTTTTTCCCGATTTTTTCCCGATATTTTTTCCGATTTTTCCCGATTTTTTCCCGATTTTTTTGCCGATTATTTCCGATTTTTCCCGATTTTTTTGCCAATTTTTTTGCCGATTTTTCACGATTTTTTTCCGATTTATTTTCCGATTTTTTTTCCGATTTTTCCCGATTTTTTCCGATTTTTTCCGATTTTTTTTCCAATTTTTTTTCCGATTTTTCCCGATTTTTTTTCCGATTTTTTCCGATTTTTTCCGATTTTTTCCGATTTTTTCCGATTTTTTCCGATTTTTTTTCCGATTTTTTTCCGATTTTTCCCGATTTTTTTCCGATTTTTCCCGATTTTTTCCGATTTTTTTTTCCAATTTTTTTTCCGATTTTTCCCGATTTTTTTTCCGATTTTTTCCGATTTTTTCCGATTTTTTTCCGATTTTTTTTCAAATTTTTTTTCCGATTTTTCCCGATTTTTTTTCCGATTTTTTCCGATTTTTTCCGATTTTTTTTCCGATTTTTTTCCGATTTTTCCCGATTTTTTTTCCGATTTTTTCCGATTTTTTCCGATTTTTTTTCCGATTTTTTTTCCGATTTTTTTTCCGATTTTTCCCGATTTTTTCCGATTTTTTCCGATTTTTTTTCCAATTTTTTTTCCGATTTTTTCCGATTTTTTTTCCGATTTTTTCCGATTTTTCCCGATTTTCTTTCCGATTTTTTCCGATTTTTTTTCCGATTTTTTTTCCGATTTTTTTTCCGATTTTTCCCGATTTTTTCCGTTTTTTTCCGATTTTTTTTCCAATTTTTTTTCCGATTTTTCCCGATTTTTTTTCCGATTTTTTCCGATTTTTTCCGATTTTTTTCCGATTTTTTTTCAAATTTTTTTTCCGATTTTTCCCGATTTTTTTTCCGATTTTTTCCGATTTTTTCCGATTTTTTTTCCGATTTTTTTCCGATTTTTCCCGATTTTTTTTCCGATTTTTTCCGATTTTTTCCGATTTTTCCCGATTTTTTCCGATTTTTTCCGATTTTTTTTCCGATTTTTCCCGATTTTTTCCGATTTTTTTCCGATTTTTTTCCGATTTTTCCCGATTTTTTCCGATTTTTTTGCCGATTTTTTTTCCGATTTTTCCCGATTTTTTCCGATTTTTCCCGATTTTTTCCGATTTTTTCCGATTTTTTTTCCGATTTTTCCCGATTTTTTCCGATTTTTTTGCCGATTTTTTTCCGATTTTTCCCGATTTTTTCCGATTTTTTTGCCGATTTTTTTCCGATTTTTCCCGATTTTTTCCGATTTTTTCTGTTTTTTTCCGATTTTTTCCGATTTTTTTTCCGATTTTTCCCGATTTTTTTCCGATTTTTTCCGATTTTTTCCGATTTTTTTTCAATTTTTTTTTCCGATTTTTCCCGATTTTTTTCGATTTTTTCCGATTTTTTTTCCAATTTTTTTTCCGATTTTTTCCGATTTTTTTTCCGATTTTTTCCGATTTTTCCCGATTTTTTTTCCGATTTTTTCCGATTTTTTTTCCGATTTTTTTTCCGATTTTTTTCGGTTTTTTTTCCGATTTTTTTTCCGATTTTTCCCGATTTTTTCCGATTTTTTCCGATTTTTTTTCCGATTTTTCCCGATTTTTTCCGATTTTTTTTCAATTTTTTTTTCCGATTTTTCCCGATTTTTTTCGATTTTTTCCGATTTTCTTTCCAATATTTTTCCCGATTTTTTTTCCGATTTTTTCCGATTTTTTCCGATTTTTTTCCGATTTTTTTCCGATTTTTCCCGATTTTTTTTCCGATTTTTTCCGATTTTTTCCGATTTTTTTTCCGATTTTTTTTCCGATTTTTGCCGATTTTTTTCCGATTTTTCCCGATTTTTTCCGATTTTTTCCGATTTTTTCCGATTTTTTCCGATTTTTTTTCCGATTTTTTTCCGATTTTTCCCGATTTTTTTCCGATTTTTCCCGATTTTTTCCGATTTTTTTTTCCAATTTTTTTTTCGATTTTTCCCGATTTTTTTTCCGATTTTTTCCGATTTTCTCCGATTTTTTTCCGATTTTTTTTCAATTTTTTTTTCCGATTTTTCCCGATTTTTTTTCCGATTTTTTTTCCGATTTTTTCCGATTTTTTTTCCGATTTTTTTCCGATTTTTCCCGATTTTTTTTCCGATTTTTTCCGATTTTTCCGATTTTTTTTCCGATTTTTTTTCCGATTTTTTTTCCGATTTTTCCCGATTTTTTCCGATTTTTTCCGATTTTTTTTCCAATTTTTTTTCCGATTTTTTCCGATTTTTTTTCCGATTTTTTCCGATTTTTCCCGATTTTCTTTCCGATTTTTTCCGATTTTTTTTCCGATTTTTTTTCCGATTTTTTTTCCGATTTTTCCCGATTTTTTCCGATTTTTTCCGATTTTTTTTCCAATTTTTTTCCGATTTTTCCCGATTTTTTTTCCGATTTTTTTTCCGATTTTTTCCGATTTTTTCCGATTTTTCCCGATTTTTTCCCCGATTTTTTCACGATTTTTTCACGATTTTTTCCCGATTTTTTCCCGATATTTTTTCCGATTTTTCCCGATTTTTTCCCGATTTTTTTGCCGATTATTTCCGATTTTTCCCGATTTTTTTGCCAATTTTTTTGCCGATTTTTCACGATTTTTTTCCGATTTTTCCCGATTTTTTCCCCGATTTTTCCCCGATTATTTCCCGATTTTAGCCCGATTTTAGCCCGATTTTTTCCCCGATTATTTCCCGATTTTTCCCGATTTTTTCCCCGATTTTTTCCCGATTTTTTCACGATTTTTTCCCGATTTTTCCCGATTTTTTCCCGATTTTTTCCCGATATTTTTTCCGATTTTTCCCGATTTTTTCCCGATTTTTTTGCCGATTATTTCCGATTTTTCCCGATTTTTTTGCCAATTTTTTTTCCGATTTTTCCCGATTTTTTTTCCGATTTTTTCCGATTTTTTCCGATTTTTTCCGATTTT
This sequence comes from Oncorhynchus mykiss, assembly GCF_057628025.1. NCBI lineage: Eukaryota > Metazoa > Chordata > Actinopteri > Salmoniformes > Salmonidae > Oncorhynchus > Oncorhynchus mykiss. Next base: position 15,421 of record NW_028322057.1, read on the forward strand.
TTCCGATTTTTTCCGATTTTTTTTCCGATTTTTTTCCGATTTTTCCCGATTTTTTTCCGATTTTTCCCGATTTTTTCCGATTTTTTTTTCCAATTTTTTTTCCGATTTTTCCCGATTTTTTTTCCGATTTTTTCCGATTTTTTCCGATTTTTTTCCGATTTTTTTTCAAATTTTTTTTCCGATTTTTCCCGATTTTTTTTCCGATTTTTTCCGATTTTTTCCGATTTTTTTTCCGATTTTTTTCCGATTTTTCCCGATTTTTTTTCCGATTTTTTCCGATTTTTTCCGATTTTTTCCGATTTTTTTTCCGATTTTTTTCCGATTTTTCCCGATTTTTTTCCGATTTTTCCCGATTTTTTCCGATTTTTTTTTCCAATTTTTTTTCCGATTTTTCCCGATTTTTTTTCCGATTTTTTCCGATTTTTTCCGATTTTTTTCCGATTTTTTTTCAAATTTTTTTTCCGATTTTTCCCGATTTTTTTTCCGATTTTTTCCGATTTTTTCCGATTTTTTTTCCGATTTTTTTCCGATTTTTCCCGATTTTTTTTCCGATTTTTTCCGATTTTTTCCGATTTTTTTTCCGATTTTTTTTCCGATTTTTTTTCCGATTTTTCCCGATTTTTTCCGATTTTTTCCGATTTTTTTTCCGATTTTTCCCGATTTTTTCCGATTTTTTCCGATTTTTTTTCCAATTTTTTTTCCGATTTTTTCCGATTTTTTTTCCGATTTTTTCCGATTTTTTCCGATTTTTCCCGATTTTTTTCCGATTTTTTCCGATTTTTTCCCGATTTTTTTGCCGATTATTTCCGATTTTTCCCGATTTTTTTGCCAATTTTTTTGCCGATTTTTCACGATTTTTTTCCGATTTTTCCCGATTTTTTCCCCGATTTTTCCCCGATTATTTCCCGATTTTAGCCCGATTTTAGCCCGATTTTTTCCCCGATTATTTCCCGATTTTTCCCGATTTTTTCCCCGATTTTTTCCCGATTTTTTCACGATTTTTTCCCGATTTTTCCCGATTTTTTCCCGATTTTTTCCCGATATTTTTTCCGATTTTTCCCGATTTTTTCCCGATTTTTTTGCCGATTATTTCCGATTTTTCCCGATTTTTTTGCCAATTTTTTTGCCGATTTTTCACGATTTTTTTCCGATTTATTTTCCGATTTTTTTTCCGATTTTTCCCGATTTTTTCCGATTTTTTCCGATTTTTTTTCCAATTTTTTTTCCGATTTTTCCCGATTTTTTTTCCGATTTTTTCCGATTTTTTCCGATTTTTTCCGATTTTTTCCGATTTTTTCCGATTTTTTTTCCGATTTTTTTCCGATTTTTCCCGATTTTTTTCCGATTTTTCCCGATTTTTTCCGATTTTTTTTTCCAATTTTTTTTCCGATTTTTCCCGATTTTTTTTCCGATTTTTTCCGATTTTTTCCGATTTTTTTCCGATTTTTTTTCAAATTTTTTTTCCGATTTTTCCCGATTTTTTTTCCGATTTTTTCCGATTTTTTCCGATTTTTTTTCCGATTTTTTTCCGATTTTTCCCGATTTTTTTTCCGATTTTTTCCGATTTTTTCCGATTTTTTTTCCGATTTTTTTTCCGATTTTTTTTCCGATTTTTCCCGATTTTTTCCGATTTTTTCCGATTTTTTTTCCGATTTTTTTTCCGATTTTTTTTCCGATTTTTCCCGATTTTTTCCGATTTTTTCCGATTTTTTTTCCAATTTTTTTTCCGATTTTTTCCGATTTTTTTTCCGATTTTTTCCGATTTTTTCCGATTTTTCCCGATTTTTTTCCGATTTTTTCCGATTTTTTTCCGATTTTTTTTTCCGATTTTTTCCGATTTTTTTCCGATTTTTTTTCCGATTTTTTCCCGATTTTTTTCCGATTTTTTTTCCCGATTTTCTCCGATTTTTTTCCGATTTTTTTCCCGATTTTTTTCCGATTTTTTCCGTTTTTTTCCGATTTTTTCCGATTTTTTTTCCGATTTTTTTTCCCGATTTTTTTCCGATTTTTCCCGATTTTTTTCCGATTTTTTCCGATTTTTTTCCCGATTTTTTTCCCGATTTTTTCCGATTTTTTCCGTTTTTTTCCGATTTTTTCCGATATTTTTTCCGATTTTTTTCCGATTTTTCCCGATTTTTTTCCGATTTTTTCCGATTTTTTTCCGATTTTGTTTTCCGATTTTTTCCGATTTTTTTCCGATTTTTCCCGATTTTTTCCCGATTTTTTTCCGATTTTTCCCGATTTTTTCCCGATTTTTTCCCGATTTCTTTCCGATTTTTTCATTTTTTTTCCGATTTTTTTCCCGATTTTTTCCGATTTTTTTTCCGATTTTTTCCGATTTTTTTTCCAGATTTTTTTCAGATTTTTCCCGATTTTTTTCAGATTTTTTCAGATTTTTTTCCGAATTTTTTTCCGATTTTTTTCCCGATTTTTTTTCCGAATTTTTCCGTTTTTTTCCCGATTTTTTTCCGATTTTTCCCGATTTTTTCCCGATTTTTTCCCGATTTCTTTCCGATTTTTTCATTTTTTTTCCGATTTTTTCCGATTTTTTTCCCGATTTTTTCCGATTTTTTTTTCGATTTTTTCCGATTTTTTTTCCAGATTTTTTTCAGATTTTTCCCGATTTTTTTGAGTTTTTTTCCGTTTTTTTCCGTTTTTTTCCATTTTTTTCCGATTTTTTTCCGATTTTTTCCGATTTTTTTCCGATTTTTCCGATTTTTTTCCATTTTTTTCCGATTTTTTCCGATTTTTTTTCCGATTTTTTTCCGATTTTTTCCGATTTTTTTCCGATTTTTTCCGATTTTTTTCCGATTTTTTCAGTTTTTTTCCGATTTTTTCCAATTTTTTCCGATTTTTATTCCGATTTTTTCCCAATTTTTTCCAATTTTTTCCGATTTTTTTTCGATTTTTTCCCGATTTTTTTCCGATTTTTTCCCGATTTTTTCCGATTTTTTTTCCGATGTTTTCCGATTTTTTTTCCAATTTTTTTCCGATTTTTTTTCCGATTTTTTTCCCGATTTTTTTTCCGAATTTTTCCGATTTTTTTTCCGATTTTTTTCCGATTTTTTTCCGATTTTTCCCGATTTTTTTTCCCGATTTTTTTCCGATTTTTCCCGATTTTTTTCCGATTTTTTCCGATTTTTTTCCGATTTTTTTTTCCGATTTTTTCCGATTTTTTTCCGATTTTTTTTCCGATTTTTTCCCGATTTTTTTTCCCGATTTTTTTCCGATTTTTCCCGATTTTTTTCCGATTTTTTCCGATTTTTTTCCGATTTTTTTTTCCGTTTTTTTCCGATTTTTTTCCGATTTTTTTTCCGATTTTTTCCCGATTTTTTTCCGATTTTTTTTTCGATTTTTTCCCGATTTTTTTCCGATTTTTTTTCCGATTTTTTCCGATTTTTTTCCGATTTTTTTCCGATTTTTTTTCCCATTTTTTTTCGATTTTTTCCCGATTTTTTCCCGATTTTTTCCCGATTTTTTTCCGATTTTTCCCGATTTTTTCCCGATTTTTTCCCGATTTCTTTCCGATTTTTTCAGTTTTTTTCCGTTTTTTTCCCGATTTTTTCCCGATTTCTTTCCGATTTTTTCAGTTTTTTTCCGATTTTTTCAGATTTTTTTCCCGATTTTTTCCGATTTTTTTTCAGATTTTTTCCGATTTTTTTCCGATTTTTTTTCCGATTTTTTTCCCGATTTTTTTTCCGATTTTTTCCGTTTTTTTCCAATTTTTTCCGATTTTCTCAGATTTTTTTCCGATTTTTTTCCCGATTTTTTTCCGATTTTTTCCGTTTTTTTCCGATTTTTTCCGATTTTTTTTCCGATTTTTTTTCCCGATTTTTTTCCGATTTTTTCCGATTTTTTTCCGATTTTTTCCGATTTTTTTCCGATTTTTTTCCGATTTTTTTTCCCATTTTTTTTCCCATTTTTTTCCGATTTTTTCCCGATTTTTTCCCGATTTTTTTCCGATTTTTCCCGATTTTTTCCCGATTTTTTCCCGATTTCTTTCCGATTTTTTCAGTTTTTTTCCGATTTTTTCCGATTTTTTTTCCGATTTTTTCCGATTTTTTTTCCCGATTTTTTTCAGATTTTTCCCGATTTTTTTCAGATTTTTTCCGATTTTTTTCCGATTTTTTTTCCGATTTTTTTCCCGATTTTTTTCCGAATTTTTCCGTTTTTTTCCAATTTTTTCCGATTTTCTCCGATTTTTTTTCCGATTTTTTCAGATTTTTTTCCGATTTTTTCCCGTTTTTTCCCGATTTTTTTCCGATTTCTTTCCAATTTTTTCAGTTTTTTTCCGATTTTTTTCCCGATTTTTTTTCCGATTTTTTCCGATTTCTTTTCGATTTTTTCCGAATTTTTTCCGAATTTTTTTCCGATTTTTTCCCGATTTCTTTCCGATTTTTTCAGTTTTTTTTCGATTTTTTCCGATTTTTTCCGATTTTTATTCCGATTTTTTCCCAATTTTTTCCAATTTTTTCCGATTTTTTTTCGATTTTTTCCCGATTTTTTTCCCGATTTTTTCCAATTTTTTTCCGATTTTTTTTCCGATTTTTTCCGATTTTTTTCCGATTTTTTTCCCGATTTTTTCAGATTTTTTTCCGATGTTTTTCCGATTTTTTCCCGTTTTTTCCGATTTTTTTTCCGATTTTTTTCCCGATTTTTCCCGATTTTTTTCCGATTTTTTTTTCCGATTTTTTCCGATTTTTTTCCGATTTTTTTTCCGATTTTTTCCCGATTTTTTTCCGATTTTTTCCCGATTTTTTCCCGATTTCTTTCCGATTTTTTCAGTTTTTTTCCGTTTTTTTCCCGATTTTTTCCCGATTTCTTTACGATTTTTTCAGTTTTTTTCCGATTTTTTCAGATTTTTTTCCCGATTTTTTCCGATTTTTTTTCAGATTTTTTCCGATTTTTTTCCGATTTTTTTTCCGATTTTTTTCCCGATTTTTTTTCCGAATTTTTCCGTTTTTTTCCAATTTTTTCCGATTTTCTCAGATTTTTTTCCGATTTTTTTCCCGATTTTTTTCCGATTTTTTCCGTTTTTTTCCGATTTGTTCCGATTTTTTTTCCGATTTTTTTTCCCGATTTTTTTCCGATTTTTTCCGATTTTTTTCCGATTTTTTCCGATTTTTTTCCGATTTTTTTCCGATTTTTTTTCCCATTTTTTTTCCCATTTTTTTCCGATTTTTTCCCGATTTTTTCCCGATTTTTTTCCGATTTTTCCCGATTTTTTCCCGATTTTTTCCCGATTTCTTTCCGATTTTTTCAGTTTTTTTCCGATTTTTTCCGATTTTTTTTCCGATTTTTTCCGATTTTTTTTCCCGATTTTTTTTCCGATTTTTTTCCCGATTTTTTTCCGAATTTTTCCGTTTTTTTCCAATTTTTTCCGATTTTCTCCGATTTTTTTTCCGATTTTTTCAGATTTTCTTCCGATTTTTTCCCGTTTTTTCCCGATTTTTTTCCGATTTCTTTCCGATTTTTTCAGTTTTTTTCCGATTTTTTTCCCGATTTTTTTTCCGATTTTTTCCGATTTTTTTTCGATTTTTTCCGAATTTTTTCCGAATTTTTTTCCGATTTTTTCCCGATTTCTTTCCGATTTTTTCAGTTTTTTTCCGATTTTTTCCGATTTTTTCCGATTTTTATTCCGATTTTTTCCCAATTTTTTCCAATTTTTTCCGATTTTTTTTCGATTTTTTCCCGATTTTTTTCCGATTTTTTCCCGATTTTTTCCGATTTTTTTTCCGATGTTTTCCGTTTTTTTTCCGATTTTTTTCCCGATTTTTTCAGATTTTTTTCCGATTTTTTTCCGATTTTTTTCCCGATTTTTTTTCCGAATTTTTTTCCGATTTTTTCCCGATTTCTTTCCGATTTTTTCAGTTTTTTTTCGATTTTTTCCGATTTTTTCCGATTTTTATTCCGATTTTTTCCCAATTTTTTCCAATTTTTTCCGATTTTTTTTCGATTTTTTCCCGATTTTTTTCCCGATTTTTTCCAATTTTTTTCCGATTTTTTTTCCGATTTTTTCCGATTTTTTTCCGATTTTTTTCCCGATTTTTTCAGATTTTTTTCCGATGTTTTTCCGATTTTTTCCCGTTTTTTCCGATTTTTTTTCCGATTTTTTTCCCGATTTTTCCCGATTTTTTCCCGATTTTTTCCGATTTTTTTCTGATTTTTTCCGATTTTTTCCGATTTTTTTCCGATTTTTCCAATTTTTGTCCATTTTTTTCCGATTTTTTCACGATTTTTTTCCGAATTTGTTTCCGATTTTTTTTTCGATTTTTTCCCGATTTTTTTCCCAATTTTTTCCGATTTTTTTCCGATTTTTTCCCGTTTTTTCCCGATTTTTTTCCGATTTCTTTCCGATTTTTTCAGTTTTTTTCCGATTTTTTTCCCGATTTTTTTTCCGTTTTTTTCCGATTTTTTTTCCGATTTTCTCCGATTTTTTTCCGATTTTTTTCCCGATTTTTTTCCCGATTTTTTCCGATTTTTTCCGTTTTTTTCCGATTTTTTCCGATATTTTTTCCGATTTTTTTCCGATTTTTCCCGATTTTTTTCCGATTTTTTCCGATTTTTTTCCGATTTTGTTTTCCGATTTTTTCCGATTTTTTTCCGATTTTTCCCGATTTTTTCCCGATTTTTTCCGATTTTTTTCCGATTTTTTTTTCCGATTTTTTCCGATTTTTTTCCGATTTTTTTCCGATTTTTTCCCGATTTTTTTCCGATTTCTTTCCGATTTTTTCAGTTTTTTTCCGATTTTTTTCCCGATTTTTTTTCCGATTTTTTCCGATTTTTTTTTCGATTTTTTCCGAATTTTTTCCGAATTTTTTTCCGATTTTTTCCCGATTTCTTTCCGATTTTTTCAGTTTTTTTCCGATTTTTTCCGATTTTTTCCGATTTTTTTCCGATTTTTTCCGATTTTTTTTCCGATTTTTCCGATTTTTTTCCATTTTTTTCCGATTTTTTCCGATTTTTTTCCGATTTTTTCCGATTTTTTTCTGATTTTTCCGATTTTTTCCCATTTTTTTCCGATTTTTTCCGATTTTTTTTCCGATTTTTTCACGATTTTTTTCCCATTTTTTTCCGATTTTTTCCGATTTTTTTTCCGATTTTTTCACGATTTTTTTCCGATTTGTTTCCGATTTTTTTCCGATTTTTTCCCGTTTTTCCGATTTTTTCAGATTTTTTTCAGATTTTTTTCAGATTTTTTCCCGATTTTTTCCGATTTTTTCCGATTTTTTTTCCCGATTTTTTTCAGATTTTTCCCGATTTTTTTCAGATTTTTTCCGATTTTTTTTCGATTTTTTTTCCGATTTTTTCCCAATTTTTTCCGATTTTTTTTCCGATTTTTTCCGATTTTTTTCCGATTTTTATCCCGATTTTTTCAGATTTTTTTCCGATTTTTTCCGATTTTTTCCCGTTTTTTTCCCGATTTTTTTCCGATTTTTTTCCCGATTTTTTTTCCGATTTTTTTCCCGATTTTTTTTCCGAATTTTTCCGATTTTTTTTCCGATTTTTTTCCGATTTTTTTCCGATTTTTCCCGATTTTTTTTCCCGATTTTTTTCCGATTTTTCCCGATTTTTTTCCGATTTTTTCCGATTTTTTTCCGATTTTTTTTTCCGATTTTTTCCGATTTTTTTCCGATTTTTTTTCCGATTTTTTCCCGATTTTTTTCCGATTTTTTTTCCCGATTTTCTCCGATTTTTTTCCGATTTTTTTCCCGATTTTTTTCCGATTTTTTCCGTTTTTTTCCGATTTTTTCCGATTTTTTTCCGATTTTTTTTCCCGATTTTTTTCCGATTTTTCCCGATTTTTTTCAGATTTTTTCCGATTTTTTTCCCGATTTTTTTCCCGATTTTTTCCGATTTTTTCCGTTTTTTTCCGATTTTTTCCGATATTTTTTCCGATTTTTTTCCGATTTTTCCCGATTTTTTTCCGATTTTTTCCGATTTTTTTCCGATTTTGTTTTCCGATTTTTTCCGATTTTTTTTCCGATTTTTCCGATTTTTTTCCATTTTTTTCCGATTTTTTCCGATTTTTTTCCGATTTTTTCCGATTTTTTTCCGATTTTTTCCCGTTTTTTCCCGATTTTTTTCCCGATTTTTTTTCCGATTTTTTCCGATTTTTTTTTCGATTTTTTCCGAATTTTTTCCGAATTTTTTTCCGATTTTTTCCCGATTTCTTTCCGATTTTTTCAGTTTTTTTCCGATTTTTTCCGATTTTTTCCGATTTTTTTTAATATTTTTTTTCCGATTTTTTCCGATTTTTTTCCGATTTTTTTTCCCGATTTTTTTCCGATTTTTCCCGATTTTTTTCCGATTTTTTTTCCGATTTTTTTCCCGATTTTTTTCCCGATTTTTTCCGATTTTTTCCGTTTTTTTCCGATTTTTTCCGATATTTTTTCCGATTTTTTTCCGATTTTTCCCGATTTTTTTCCGATTTTTTCCGATTTTTTTCCGATTTTGTTTTCCGATTTTTTCCGATTTTTTTCCGATTTTTCCGATTTTTTTCCAATTTTTTCCGATTTTTTCCGATTTTTTTCCGATTTTTTCCGATTTTTTTCCGATTTTTTCCCGTTTTTTCCCGATTTTTTTCCCGATTTTTTTTCCGATTTTTTCCGATTTTTTTTTCGATTTTTTCCGAATTTTTTCCGAATTTTTTTCCGATTTTTTCCCGATTTCTTTCCGATTTTTTCAGTTTTTTTCCGATTTTTTCCGATTTTTTCCGATTTTTTTTAATATTTTTTTTCCGATTTTTTCCGATTTTTTTTCCGATTTTTCTGATTTTTTCCCGATTTTTTCCGATTTTTTTCCGATTTTTTCCGATTTTTTTTCCGATTTTTCCGATTTTTTTCCAATTTTTTCCGATTTTTTCCGATTTTTTTCCGATTTTTTCCGATTTTTTTCTGATTTTTCCGATTTTTTCCCATTTTTTTCCGATTTTTTCCGATTTTTTTTCCGATTTTTTCACGATTTTTTTCCGATTTGTTTCCGATTTTTTTCCGATTTTTTCCCGTTTTTCCGATTTTTTCAGATTTTTTTCCGATTTTTTCCCGATTTTTTCCGATTTTTTTTCCGATTTTTTCCGATTTTTTTTCCCGATTTTTTTCAGATTTTTCCCGATTTTTTTCAGATTTTTTCCGATTTTTTTTCGATTTTTTTTCCGATTTTTTCCCAATTTTTTCAGATTTTTTTTCCGATTTTTTCCGATTTTTTTCCGATTTTTATCCCGATTTTTTCAGATTTTTTTCCGATTTTTTCCGATTTTTTCCCGTTTTTTTTCCGATTTTTTTCCGATTTTTTTCCCGATTTTTTCCGATTTTTTTTCCAATTTTTTTCCGATTTTTTTTCCGATTTTTTTCCCGATTTTTTTTCCGAATTTTTCCGATTTTTTTTCCGATTTTTTTCCGATTTTTTTCCGATTTTTCCCGATTTTTTTTCCCGATTTTTTTCCGATTTTTCCCGATTTTTTTCCGATTTTTTCCGATTTTTTTCCGATTTTTTTTTCCGATTTTTTCCGATTTTTTCCGATTTTTTTTCCGATTTTTTCCCGATTTTTTTCCGATTTTTTTTCCCGATTTTCTCCGATTTTTTTCCGATTTTTTTCCCGATTTTTTTCCGATTTTTTCCGTTTTTTTCCGATTTTTTCCGATTTTTTTTCCGATTTTTTTTCCCGATTTTTTTCCGATTTTTCCCGATTTTTTTCCGATTTTTTCCGATTTTTTTCCCGATTTTTTTCCCGATTTTTTCCGATTTTTTCCGTTTTTTTCCGATTTTTTCCGATATTTTTTCCGATTTTTTTCCGATTTTTCCCGATTTTTTTCCGATTTTTTCCGATTTTTTTCCGATTTTGTTTTCCGATTTTTTCCGATTTTTTTCCGATTTTTCCCGATTTTTTCCCGATTTTTTTCCGATTTTTCCCGATTTTTTCCCGATTTTTTCCCGATTTCTTTCCGATTTTTTCATTTTTTTTCCGATTTTTTCCGATTTTTTTCCCGATTTTTTCCGATTTTTTTTCCGATTTTTTCCGATTTTTTTTCCAGATTTTTTTCCGATTTTTCCCGATTTTTTCCCGATTTTTTCCCGATTTCTTTCCGATTTTTTTTAGTTTTTTTCCGATTTTTTCCGATTTTTTTCCCGATTTTTTCCGATTTTTTTTGGAGTTTTTTTCCGATTTTTTCCGATTTTTTCCCGATTTTTTCCGATTTTTTTCTGATTTTTTCCGATTTTTTCCGATTTTTTTCCGATTTTTCCAATTTTTGTCCATTTTTTTCCGATTTTTTCACGATTTTTTTCCGATTTGTTTCCGATTTTTTTTTCGATTTTTTCCCGATTTTTTTCCCAATTTTTTCCGATTTTTTTCCGATTTTTTCCCGTTTTTTCCCGATTTTTTTCCGATTTCTTTCCGATTTTTTCAGTTTTTTTCCGATTTTTTTCCCGATTTTTTTTCCGATTTTTTCCGATTTTTTTTCCGATTTTCTCCGATTTTTTTCCGATTTTTTTCCCGATTTTTTTCCCGATTTTTTCCGATTTTTTCCGTTTTTTTCCGATTTTTTCCGATATTTTTTCCGATTTTTTTCCGATTTTTCCCGATTTTTTTCCGATTTTTTCCGATTTTTTTCCGATTTTGTTTTCCGATTTTTTCCGATTTTTTTCCGATTTTTCCCGATTTTTTCCCGATTTTTTCCGATTTTTTTCCGATTTTTTTTTCCGATTTTTTCCGATTTTTTTCCGATTTTTTTCCGATTTTTTCCCGATTTTTTTCCGATTTCTTTCCGATTTTTTCAGTTTTTTTCCGATTTTTTTCCCGATTTTTTTTCCGATTTTTTCCGATTTTTTTTTCGATTTTTTCCGAATTTTTTCCGAATTTTTTTCCGATTTTTTCCCGATTTCTTTCCGATTTTTTCAGTTTTTTTCCGATTTTTTCCGATTTTTTCCGATTTTTTTCCGATTTTTTCCGATTTTTTTTCCGATTTTTCCGATTTTTTTCCATTTTTTTCCGATTTTTTACGATTTTTTTCCGATTTTTTCCGATTTTTTTCTGATTTTTCCGATTTTTTCCCATTTTTTTCCGATTTTTTCCGATTTTTTTTCCGATTTTTTCACGATTTTTTTCCGATTTGTTTCCGATTTTTTTCCGATTTTTTCCCGTTTTTCCGATTTTTTCAGATTTTTTTCAGATTTTTTTCAGATTTTTTTCAGATTTTTCCCGATTTTTTTCAGATTTTTTCCGATTTTTTTTCGATTTTTTTTCCGATTTTTTCCCGATTTTTTCCGATTTTTTTTCCGATTTTTTCCGATTTTTTTCCGATTTTTATCCCGATTTTTTCAGATTTTTTTCCGATTTTTTCCGATTTTTTCCCGTTTTTTTTCCGATTTTTTTCCGATTTTTTTCCCGATTTTTTTTCCGATTTTTTTCCCGATTTTTTTTCCGAATTTTTCCGATTTTTTTTCCGATTTTTTTCCGATTTTTTTCCGATTTTTCCCGATTTTTTTTCCCGATTTTTTTCCGATTTTTCCCGATTTTTTTCCGATTTTTTCCGATTTTTTTCCGATTTTTTTTTCCGATTTTTTCCGATTTTTTTCCGATTTTTTTTCCGATTTTTTCCCGATTTTTTTCCGATTTTTTTTCCCGATTTTCTCCGATTTTTTTCCGATTTTTTTCCCGATTTTTTTCCGATTTTTTCCGTTTTTTCCGATTTTTTCCGATTTTTTTCCGATTTTTTTTCCCGATTTTTTTCCGATTTTTCCCGATTTTTTTCAGATTTTTTCCGATTTTTTTCCCGATTTTTTTCCCGATTTTTTCCGTTTTTTTCCGATTTTTTCCGATATTTTTTCCGATTTTTTTCCGATTTTTCCCGATTTTTTTCCGATTTTTTCCGATTTTTTTCCGATTTTGTTTTCCGATTTTTTCCGAATTTTTCTCCGATTTTTCCGATTTTTTTCCATTTTTTTCCATTTTTTTCGATTTTTTTCCGATTTTTTCCGATTTTTTTCCGATTTTTTCCCGTTTTTTCCCGATTTTTTTCCCGATTTTTTTTCCGATTTTTTCCGATTTTTTTTTCGATTTTTTCCGAATTTTTTCCGAATTTTTTTCCGATTTTTTCCCGATTTCTTTCCGATTTTTCAGTTTTTTTTCCGATTTTTTCCGATTTTTTTAAATATTTTTTTTCCGATTTTTTCCGATTTTTTTCCGATTTTTTTTCCCGATTTTTTTCCGATTTTTCCCGATTTTTTTCCCGATTTTTTCCGATTTTTTCCGTTTTTTTCCGATTTTTTCCGATATTTTTTCCGATTTTTTTCCGATTTTTCCCGATTTTTTTCCGATTTTTTCGATTTTTTTCCGATTTTGTTTTCCGATTTTTTCCGATTTTTTTCCGATTTTTCCGATTTTTTTCCAATTTTTTCCGATTTTTTCCGATTTTTTTCCGATTTTTTCCGATTTTTTTCCGATTTTTTTCCCGTTTTTTCCCGATTTTTTTCCCGATTTTTTTTCCGATTTTTTCCGATTTTTTTTTCGATTTTTTCCGAATTTTTTCCGAATTTTTTTCCGATTTTTTCCCGATTTCTTTCCGATTTTTTCAGTTTTTTTCCGATTTTTTCCGATTTTTTCCGATTTTTTTTAATATTTTTTTTCCGATTTTTTCCGATTTTTTTCCCGATTTTTTCCGATTTTTTCCCGATTTTTTCCGATTTTTTTCCGATTTTTTCCGATTTTTTTTCCGATTTTTCCGATTTTTTTCCAATTTTTTCCGATTTTTTCCGATTTTTTTCCGATTTTTTCCGATTTTTTTCTGATTTTTCCGATTTTTTCCCATTTTTTTCCGATTTTTTCCGATTTTTTTTCCGATTTTTTCACGATTTTTTTCCGATTTGTTTCCGATTTTTTTCCGATTTTTTCCCGTTTTTCCGATTTTTTCAGATTTTTTTTCCGATTTTTTCCCGATTTTTTCCGATTTTTTTTCCGATTTTTTCCGATTTTTTTCCGATTTTTATCCCGATTTTTTCAGATTTTTTTTCCGATTTTTTCCGATTTTTTCCCGTTTTTTTTCCGATTTTTTTCCGATTTTTTTCCCGATTTTTTCCGATTTTTTTTCCAATTTTTTTCCGATTTTTTTTCCGATTTTTTTCCCGATTTTTTTTCCGAATTTTTCCGATTTTTTTTCCGATTTTTTTCCGATTTTTTTCCGATTTTTCCCGATTTTTTTTCCCGATTTTTTTCCGATTTTTCCCGATTTTTTCCGATTTTTTCCGATTTTTTTCCGATTTTTTTTCCGATTTTTTCCCGATTTTTTCCGATTTTTTTTCCCGATTTTCTCCGATTTTTTCCGTTTTTTCCGATTTTTTCCGATTTTTCCGATTTTTTCCGATTTTTTTCCGATTTTTTTTCCGATTTTTTCCCGATTTTTTTCCGATTTTTTTTCCCGATTTTCTCCGATTTTTTTCCGATTTTTTTCCCGATTTTTTTCCGATTTTTTCCGTTTTTTTCCGATTTTTTCCGATTTTTTTTCCGATTTTTTTTCCCGATTTTTTTCCGATTTTTCCCGATTTTTTTCCGATTTTTTCCGATTTTTTTCCGATTTTTTTCCCGATTTTTTCCGATTTTTTCCGTTTTTTTCCGATTTTTTCCGATATTTTTTCCGATTTTTTTCCGATTTTTCCCGATTTTTTTCCGATTTTTTCCGATTTTTTTCCGATTTTGTTTTCCGATTTTTTCCGATTTTTTTCCGATTTTTCCCGATTTTTTCCCGATTTTTTTCCGATTTTTCCCGATTTTTTCCCGATTTTTTCCCGATTTCTTTCCGATTTTTTCATTTTTTTTCCGATTTTTTCCGATTTTTTTCCCGATTTTTTCCGATTTTTTTTCCGATTTTTTCCGATTTTTTTTCCAGATTTTTTTCAGATTTTTCCCGATTTTTTTCAGATTTTTTCAGATTTTTTTCCGAATTTTTTTCCGATTTTTTTCCCGATTTTTTTTCCGAATTTTTCCGTTTTTTTCCCGATTTTTTTCCGATTTTTCCCGATTTTTTCCCGATTTTTTCCCGATTTCTTTCCGATTTTTTCATTTTTTTTCCGATTTTTTCCGATTTTTTTCCCGATTTTTTCCGATTTTTTTTCCGATTTTTTCCGATTTTTTTTCCAGATTTTTTTCAGATTTTTCCCGATTTTTTTCAGATTTTTTCAGATTTTTTTCCGAATTTTTTTCCGATTTTTTTCCCGATTTTTTTTCCGAATTTTTCCGTTTTTTTCCAATTTTTTCCGATTTTCTCCGATTTTTTTCCGATTTTTTTCCCGATTTTTTCCGATTTTTTCCGTTTTTTTCCGTTTTTTTCCGATTTTTTTTCCGATTTTTTCCGATTTTTTTGAGTTTTTTTCCGATTTTTTCCGATTTTTTCCGATTTTTTTTTGAGTTTTTTTCCGTTTTTTTCCGATTTTTTCCGATTTTTTCCGATTTTTTTCCGATTTTTTCCGATTTTTTTCCGATTTTTCCGATTTTTTTCCATTTTTTTCCGATTTTTTCCGATTTTTTTTCCGATTTTTTTCCGATTTTTTCCGATTTTTTTCCGATTTTTTCCGATTTTTTTCCGATTTTTTCAGTTTTTTTCCGATTTTTTCCAATTTTTTCCGATTTTTATTCCGATTTTTTCCCAATTTTTTCCAATTTTTTCCGATTTTTTTCGATTTTTTCCCGATTTTTTTCCGATTTTTTCCCGATTTTTTCCGATTTTTTTTCCGATGTTTTCCGATTTTTTTTCCAATTTTTTTCCGATTTTTTTTCCGATTTTTTTCCCGATTTTTTTTCCGAATTTTTCCGATTTTTTTTCCGATTTTTTTCCGATTTTTTTCCGATTTTTCCCGATTTTTTTTCCCGATTTTTTTCCGATTTTTCCCGATTTTTTTCCGATTTTTTCCGATTTTTTTCCGATTTTTTTTTCCGATTTTTTCCGATTTTTTTCCGATTTTTTTTCCGATTTTTTCCCGATTTTTTTCCGATTTTTTTTCCCGATTTTCTCCGATTTTTTTCCGATTTTTTTCCCGATTTTTTCCGATTTTTTCAGTTTTTTTCCGATTTTTTCCAATTTTTTCCGATTTTTATTCCGATTTTTTCCCAATTTTTTCCAATTTTTTCCGATTTTTTTTCGATTTTTTCCCGATTTTTTTCCGATTTTTTCCCGATTTTTTCCGATTTTTTTTCCGATGTTTTCCGATTTTTTTTCCAATTTTTTTCCGATTTTTTTTCCGATTTTTTTCCCGATTTTTTTTCCGAATTTTTCCGATTTTTTTTCCGATTTTTTTCCGATTTTTTTCCGATTTTTCCCGATTTTTTTTCCCGATTTTTTTCCGATTTTTCCCGATTTTTTTCCGATTTTTTCCGATTTTTTTCCGATTTTTTTTTCCGATTTTTTTCCGATTTTTTTTCCGATTTTTTCCCGATTTTTTTCCGATTTTTTTTCCCGATTTTCTCCGATTTTTTTCCGATTTTTTTCCCGATTTTTTTCCGATTTTTTCCGTTTTTTTCCGATTTTTTCCGATTTTTTTTCCGATTTTTTTTCCCGATTTTTTTCCGATTTTTCCCGATTTTTTTCCGATTTTTTCCGATTTTTTTCCCGATTTTTTTCCCGATTTTTTCCGATTTTTTCCGTTTTTTTCCGATTTTTTCCGATATTTTTTCCGATTTTTTTCCGATTTTTCCCGATTTTTTTCCGATTTTTTCCGATTTTTTTCCGATTTTGTTTTCCGATTTTTTCCGATTTTTTTCCGATTTTTCCCGATTTTTTCCCAATTTTTTTCCGATTTTTCCCGATTTTTTCCCGATTTTTTCCCGATTTCTTTCCGATTTTTTCATTTTTTTTCCGATTTTTTCCGATTTTTTTCCCGATTTTTTCCGATTTTTTTTCCGATTTTTTCCGATTTTTTTTCCAGATTTTTTTCAGATTTTTCCCGATTTTTTTCAGATTTTTTCAGATTTTTTTCCGAATTTTTTTCCGATTTTTTTCCCGATTTTTTTTCCGAATTTTTCCGTTTTTTTCCAATTTTTTCCGATTTTCTCCGATTTTTTTCCGATTTTTTTCCCGATTTTTTCCGATTTTTTCCGTTTTTTTCCGTTTTTTTTCCGATTTTTTTTCCGATTTTTTCCGATTTTTTCCGATTTTTTTCCGATTTTTTCCGATTTTTTTCCGATTTTTCCGATTTTTTTCCATTTTTTTCCGATTTTTTCCGATTTTTTTCCGATTTTTTCCGATTTTTTTCCGATTTTTTTTTCCGATTTTTTCCGATTTTTTTCCGATTTTTTTTCCGATTTTTTCCCGATTTTTTTCCGATTTTTTTTCCCGATTTTCTCCGATTTTTTTCCGATTTTTTTCCAGATTTTTTTCCGATTTTTTCCGTTTTTTTCCGATTTTTTCCGATTTTTTTTCCGATTTTTTTTCCCGATTTTTTTCCGATTTTTCCCGATTTTTTTCCGATTTTTTCCGATTTTTTTCCCGATTTTTTTCCCGATTTTTTCCGTTTTTTTCCGTTTTTTTCCGATTTTTTCCGATATTTTTTCCGATTTTTTTCCGATTTTTCCCGATTTTTTTCCGATTTTTTCCGATTTTTTCCGATTTTGTTTTCCGATTTTTTCCGATTTTTTTCCGATTTTTCCCGATTTTTTCCCGATTTTTTTCCGATTTTTCCCGATTTTTTCCCGATTTTTTCCCGATTTCTTTCCGATTTTTTCATTTTTTTTCCGATTTTTTCCGATTTTTTTTCCGATTTTTTCCGATTTTTTTCCCGATTTTTTCCGATTTTTTTTCCAGATTTTTTTCAGATTTTTCCCGATTTTTTTCAGATTTTTTCAGATTTTTTTCCGAATTTTTTTCCGATTTTTTTCCCGATTTTTTTCCGAATTTTTCCGTTTTTTTCCAATTTTTTCCAATTTTCTCCGATTTTTTTCCGATTTTTTTCCCGATTTTTTCCGATTTTTTCCGTTTTTTTCCGTTTTTTTTCCGATTTTTTTTCCGATTTTTTCCGATTTTTTTTTGAGTTTTTTTCCGATTTTTTCCGATTTTTTCCGATTTTTTCCGATTTTTTCCGATTTTTTTTGAGTTTTTTTCCGTTTTTTTCCGATTTTTTCCGATTTTTTCCGATTTTTTTCCGATTTTTTCCGATTTTTTTCCGATTTTTCCGATTTTTTTTCCATTTTTTTCCGATTTTTTTTCCGATTTTTTTCCGATTTTTTTCGATTTTTTTCCGATTTTTTCCGATTTTTTTTCCGATTTTTTCAGATTTTTTTCCGATTTTTTCCCGTTTTTTCCCGATTTTTTTCCCGATTTTTTTTCCGATTTTTTCCGATTTTTTTTTCGATTTTTTCCGAATTTTTTCCGAATTTTTTTCCGATTTTTTCCCGATTTCTTTCCGATTTTTTCAGTTTTTTTCCGATTTTTTCCGATTTTTTCCGATTTTTTTTAATATTTTTTTTCCGATTTTTTCCGATTTTTTTTCCGATTTTTTCCGATTTTTTCCGATTTTTTCCCGTTTTTTCCCGATTTTTTTCCGATTTCTTTCCGATTTTTTCAGTTTTTTTCCGATTTTTTTCCCGATTTTTTTTCCGATTTTTTCCGATTTTTTTTCGATTTTTTCCGAATTTTTTCCGAATTTTTTTCCGATTTTTTCCCGATTTCTTTCCGATTTTTTCAGTTTTTTTCCGATTTTTTCCGATTTTTTCCGATTTTTATTCCGATTTTTTCCCAATTTTTTCCAATTTTTTCCGATTTTTTTCCAATTTTTTCCGATTTTTTTCCCGATTTTTCCCGATTTTTTTCCGATTTTTTCCGATTTTTTTCCGATTTTTTTTTCCGATTTTTTCCGATTTTTTTCCGATTTTTTTCCGATTTTTTCCCGATTTTTTTCCGATTTCTTTCCGATTTTTTCAGTTTTTTTCCGATTTTTTTCCCGATTTTTTTTTCGATTTTTTCCGATTTTTTTCCGATTTTTTCCCGTTTTTTCCCGATTTTTTTCCGATTTCTTTCCGATTTTTTCAGTTTTTTTCCGATTTTTTTCCCGATTTTTTTTCCGATTTTTTCCGATTTTTTTCCGATTTTTTCCGATTTTTTCCGATTTTTTCCGATTTTTTTTTGAGTTTTTTTCCGTTTTTTTCCGATTTTTTCCGTTTTTTTCCGATTTTTTTCAGATTTTTTCCGATTTTTTTCCGATTTTTCCGATTTTTTTCCATTTTTTTCCGATTTTTTCCGATTTTTTTTCCGATTTTTTTCCGATTTTTTTTCGATTTTTTTCCGATTTTTTCCGATTTTTTTTCCGATTTTTTCAGATTTTTTTCCGATTTTTTCCCGTTTTTTCCCGATTTTTTTCCCGATTTTTTTTCCGATTTTTTCCGATTTTTTTTCGATTTTTTCCGAATTTTTTCCGAATTTTTTTCCGAATTTTTCCCGATTTCTTTCCGATTTTTTCAGTTTTTTTCCGATTTTTTCCGATTTTTTCCGATTTTTTTTAATATTTTTTTTCCGATTTTTTCCGATTTTTTTTTCGATTTTTTCCGATTTTTTTCCCGATTTTTTTCCCGATTTTTTCCGATTTTTTCAGTTTTTTTCCGATTTTTTTCCCGATTTTTTTTCCGATTTTTTCCGATTTTTTTCCGATTTTTTCCGATTTTTTCCGATTTTTTCCGATTTTTTTTTGAGTTTTTTTCCGTTTTTTTCCGATTTTTTCCGTTTTTTTCCGATTTTTTTCAGATTTTTTCCGATTTTTTTCCGATTTTTCCGATTTTTTTCCATTTTTTTCCGATTTTTTCCGATTTTTTTTCCGATTTTTTTCCGATTTTTTTTCGATTTTTTTCCGATTTTTTCCGATTTTTTTTCCGATTTTTTCAGATTTTTTTCCGATTTTTTCCCGTTTTTTCCCGATTTTTTTCCCGATTTTTTTTCCGATTTTTTCCGATTTTTTTTCGATTTTTTCCGAATTTTTTCCGAATTTTTTTCCGATTTTTTCCCGATTTCTTTCCGATTTTTTCAGTTTTTTTCCGATTTTTTCCGATTTTTTCCGATTTTTTTTAATATTTTTTTTCCGATTTTTTCCGATTTTTTTTTCGATTTTTTCCGATTTTTTTCCCGATTTTTTTCCCGATTTTTTCCGATTTTTTCCGTTTTTTTCCGATTTTTTCCGATATTTTTTCCGATTTTTTTCCGATTTTTCCCGATTTTTTTCCGATTTTTTCCGATTTTTTTCCGATTTTGTTTTCCGATTTTTTCCGATTTTTTTCCGATTTTTCCCGATTTTTTCCCGATTTTTTTCCGATTTTTCCCGATTTTTTCCCGATTTTTTCCCGATTTCTTTCCGATTTTTTCATTTTTTTTCCGATTTTTTCCGATTTTTTTCCCGATTTTTTCCGATTTTTTTTCCGATTTTTTCCGATTTTTTTTCCAGATTTTTTTCAGATTTTTCCCGATTTTTTTCAGATTTTTTCAGATTTTTTTCCGAATTTTTTTCCGATTTTTTTCCCGATTTTTTTTCCGAATTTTTCCGTTTTTTTCCCGATTTTTTTCCGATTTTTCCCGATTTTTTCCCGATTTTTTCCCGATTTCTTTCCGATTTTTTCATTTTTTTTCCGATTTTTTCCGATTTTTTTCCCGATTTTTTCCGATTTTTTTTCCGATTTTTTCCGATTTTTTTTCCAGATTTTTTTCAGATTTTTCCCGATTTTTTTCAGATTTTTTCAGATTTTTTTCCGAATTTTTTTCCGATTTTTTTCCCGATTTTTTTTCCGAATTTTTCCGTTTTTTTCCGATTTTTTCCGATTTTTTCCGATTTTTTTCCGATTTTTTCAGATTTTTTTCCGATTTTTCCGATTTTTTTCCATTTTTTTCCGATTTTTTCCGATTTTTTTTCCGATTTTTTTCCGATTTTTTCCGATTTTTTTCCGATTTTTTCCGATTTTTTTCCGATTTTTTCAGTTTTTTTCCGATTTTTTCCAATTTTTTCCGATTTTTATTCCGATTTTTTCCCAATTTTTTCCAATTTTTTCCGATTTTTTTTCGATTTTTTCCCGATTTTTTTCCGATTTTTTCCCGATTTTTTCCGATTTTTTTTCCGATGTTTTCCGATTTTTTTTCCAATTTTTTTCCGATTTTTTTTCCGATTTTTTTCCCGATTTTTTTTCCGAATTTTTCCGATTTTTTTTCCGAATTTTTTTCCGATTTTTTTCCGATTTTTCCCGATTTTTTTTCCCGATTTTTTTCCGATTTTTCCCGATTTTTTTCCGATTTTTTCCGATTTTTTTCCGATTTTTTTTTCCGATTTTTTCCGATTTTTTTCCGATTTTTTTTCCGATTTTTTCCCGATTTTTTTTCCCGATTTTCTCCGATTTTTTTCCGATTTTTTTCCCGATTTTTTTCCGATTTTTTCCGTTTTTTTCCGATTTTTTCCGATTTTTTTTCCGATTTTTTTTCCCGATTTTTTTCCGATTTTTCCCGATTTTTTTCCGATTTTTTCCGATTTTTTTCCCGATTTTTTTCCCGATTTTTTCCGATTTTTTCCGTTTTTTTCCGATTTTTTCCGATATTTTTTCCGATTTTTTTCCGATTTTTCCCGATTTTTTTCCGATTTTTTCCGATTTTTTTCCGATTTTGTTTTCCGATTTTTTCCGATTTTTTTCCGATTTTTCCCGATTTTTTCCCGATTTTTTCCCGATTTCTTTCCGATTTTTTCATTTTTTTTCCGATTTTTTCCGATTTTTTTCCCGATTTTTTCCGATTTTTTTTCCGATTTTTTCCGATTTTTTTTCCAGATTTTTTTCAGATTTTTCCCGATTTTTGTCAGATTTTTTCAGATTTTTTTCCGAATTTTTTTCCGATTTTTTTCCCGATTTTTTTTCCGAATTTTTCCGTTTTTTTCCAATTTTTTCCGATTTTCTCCGATTTTTTTCCGATTTTTTTCCCGATTTTTTCCGATTTTTTCCGTTTTTTTCCGTTTTTTTCCGATTTTTTTTCCGATTTTTTCCGATTTTTTTTTGTTTTTTTTCCGATTTTTTCCGATTTTTTCCGATTTTTTCCGATTTTTTTTTGAGTTTTTTTCCGTTTTTTTCCGATTTTTTCCGATTTTTTCCGATTTTTTTCCGATTTTTTCCGATTTTTTTCCGATTTTTCCGATTTTTTTTCCATTTTTTTCCGATTTTTTCCGTTTTTTTCCGATTTTTTCCGATTTTTTCCGATTTTTTTCCGATTTTTTCCGATTTTTTTCCGATTTTTCCGATTTTTTTCCATTTTTTTCCGATTTTTTCCGATTTTTTTTCCGATTTTTTTCCGATTTTTTTCGATTTTTTTCCGATTTTTTCCGATTTTTTTTCCGATTTTTTCAGATTTTTTTCCGATTTTTTCCCGTTTTTTCCCGATTTTTTTCCCGATTTTTTTTCCGATTTTTTCCGATTTTTTTTTCGATTTTTTCCGATTTTTTTCCGATTTTTTCCGATTTTTTCCGATTTTTTCAGTTTTTTTCCGATTTTTTCCAATTTTTTCCGATTTTTATTCCGATTTTTTCCCAATTTTTTCCAATTTTTTCCGATTTTTTTTCGATTTTTTCCCGATTTTTTTCCGATTTTTTCCCGATTTTTTCCGATTTTTTTTCCGATGTTTTCCGATTTTTTTTCCAATTTTTTTCCGATTTTTTTTCCGATTTTCTTCCCGATTTTTTTTCCGAATTTTTCCGATTTTTTTTCCGATTTTTTTCCGATTTTTTTCCGATTTTTCCCGATTTTTTTTCCCGATTTTTTTCCGATTTTTCCCGATTTTTTTCCGATTTTTTCCGTTTTTTTCCGATTTTTTTTTCCGATTTTTTCCGATTTTTTTCCGATTTTTTTTCCGATTTTTTCCCGATTTTTTTCCGATTTTTTTTCCCGATTTTCTCCGATTTTTTTCCGATTTTTTTCCCGATTTTTTTCCGATTTTTTCCGTTTTTTTCCGATTTTTTCCGATTTTTTTCCGATTTTTTTTCCCGATTTTTTTCCGATTTTTCCCGATTTTTTTCCGATTTTTTCCGATTTTTTTCCCGATTTTTTTCCCGATTTTTTCCGTTTTTTTCCGTTTTTTTCCGATTTTTTCCGATATTTTTTCCGATTTTTTTCCGATTTTTCCCGATTTTTTTCCGATTTTTTCCGATTTTTTTCCGATTTTGTTTTCCGATTTTTTCCGATTTTTTTCCGATTTTTCCCGATTTTTTCCCGATTTTTTTCCGATTTTTCCCGATTTTTTCCCGATTTTTTCCCGATTTCTTTCCGATTTTTTCATTTTTTTTCCGATTTTTTCCGATTTTTTTCCCGATTTTTTCCGATTTTTTTTCCGATTTTTTCCGATTTTTTTTCCAGATTTTTTTCAGATTTTTCCCGATTTTTTTCAGATTTTTTTTAATATTTTTTTTCCGATTTTTTCCGATTTTTTTTCCGATTTTTTCCGATTTTTTTCCGATTTTTTCCCGTTTTTTCCCGATTTTTTTCCGATTTCTTTCCGATTTTTTCAGTTTTTTTCCGATTTTTTTCCCGATTTTTTTTCCGATTTTTTCCGATTTTTTTTCGATTTTTTCCGAATTTTTTCCGAATTTTTTTCCGATTTTTTCCCGATTTCTTTCCGATTTTTTCAGTTTTTTTCCGATTTTTTCCGATTTTTTCCGATTTTTATTCCGATTTTTTCCCAATTTTTTCCAATTTTTTCCGATTTTTTTTCGATTTTTTCCCGATTTTTTTCCGATTTTTTCCCGATTTTTTCCGATTTTTTTTCCGATGTTTTCCGGTTTTTTTCCGATTTTTTTCCCGATTTTTTCCGATTTTTTTCCGATTTTTTTCCGATTTTTTCCCGTTTTTTCCGATTTTTTTTCCGATTTTTTTCCCGATTTTTCCCGATTTTTTTCCGATTTTTTCCGATTTTTTTCCGATTTTTTTTTCCGATTTTTTCCGATTTTTTTCCGATTTTTTTCCGATTTTTTCCCGATTTTTTTCCGATTTCTTTCCGATTTTTTCAGTTTTTTTCCGATTTTTTTCCCGATTTTTTTTTCGATTTTTTCCGATTTTTTTCCGATTTTTTCCCGTTTTTTCCCGATTTTTTTCCGATTTCTTTCCGATTTTTTCAGTTTTTTTCCGATTTTTTTCCCGATTTTTTTTCCGATTTTTTCCGATTTTTTTCCGATTTTTTCCGATTTTTTCCGATTTTTTCCGATTTTTTTTGGAGTTTTTTTCCGTTTTTTTCCGATTTTTTCCGTTTTTTTCCGATTTTTTTCAGATTTTTTCCGATTTTTTTCCGATTTTTCCGATTTTTTTCCATTTTTTTCCGATTTTTTCCGATTTTTTTTCCGATTTTTTTCCGATTTTTTTTCGATTTTTTTCCGATTTTTTCCGATTTTTTTTCCGATTTTTTCAGATTTTTTTCCGATTTTTTCCCGTTTTTTCCCGATTTTTTTCCCGATTTTTTTTCCGATTTTTTCCGATTTTTTTTCGATTTTTTCCGAATTTTTTCCGAATTTTTTTCCGATTTTTTCCCGATTTCTTTCCGATTTTTTCAGTTTTTTTCCGATTTTTTCCGATTTTTTCCGATTTTTTTTAATATTTTTTTTCCGATTTTTTCCGATTTTTTTTTCGATTTTTTCCGATTTTTTTCCGATTTTTTCCCGTTTTTTCCCGATTTTTTTCCGATTTCTTTCCGATTTTTTCAGTTTTTTTCCGATTTTTTTCCCGATTTTTTTTCCGATTTTTTCCGATTTTTTTTCGATTTTTTCCGAATTTTTTCCGAATTTTTTTCCGATTTTTTCCCGATTTCTTTCCGATTTTTTCAGTTTTTTTCCGATTTTTTCCGATTTTTTCCGATTTTTATTCCGATTTTTTCCCAATTTTTTCCAATTTTTTCCGATTTTTTTTCGATTTTTTCCCGATTTTTTTCCGATTTTTTCCCGATTTTTTCCGATTTTTTTTCCGATGTTTTCCGGTTTTTTTCCGATTTTTTTCCCGATTTTTTCCGATTTTTTTCCGATTTTTTTCCGATTTTTTCCCGTTTTTTCCGATTTTTTTTCCGATTTTTTTCCCGATTTTTCCCGATTTTTTTCCGATTTTTTCCGATTTTTTTCCGATTTTTTTTTCCGATTTTTTCCGATTTTTTTCCGATTTTTTTCCGATTTTTTCCCGATTTTTTTCCGATTTCTTTCCGAATTTTTCAGTTTTTTTCCGATTTTTTTCCCGATTTTTTTTCCGATTTTTTCCGATTTTTTTTTCGATTTTTTCCGAATTTTTTCCGAATTTTTTTCCGATTTTTTCCCGATTTCTTTCCGATTTTTTCAGTTTTTTTTCGATTTTTTCCGATTTTTTCCGATTTTTATTCCGATTTTTTCCCAATTTTTTCCAATTTTTTCCGATTTTTTTTCGATTTTTTTCCCGATTTTTCCCGATTTTTTTCCGATTTTTTCCGATTTTTTTCCGATTTTTTTTTCCGATTTTTTCCGATTTTTTTCCGATTTTTTTTCCGATTTTTTCCCGATTTTTTCCCGATTTTTTCCCGATTTTTTCCCGATTTTTTTCCGATTTTTCCCGATTTTTTCCCGATTTTTTCCCGATTTCTTTCCGATTTTTTTTAGTTTTTTTCCGATTTTTTCCGATTTTTTTCCCGATTTTTTCCGATTTTTTTTGGAGTTTTTTTCCGATTTTTTCCGATTTTTTCCCGATTTTTTCCGATTTTTTTCCGATTTTTTCCGATTTTTTCCGATTTTTCCAATTTTTGTCCATTTTTTTCCGATTTTTTCACGATTTTTTTCCGATTTGTTTCCGATTTTTTTTTCGATTTTTTCCCGATTTTTTTCCCAATTTTTTCCGATTTTTTTCCGATTTTTTTCCGATTTTTTCCCGTTTTTCCGATTTTTTCAGATTTTTTTCCGATTTTTTCCCGTTTTTTCCCGATTTTTTTCCGATTTCTTTCCGATTTTTTCAGTTTTTTTCCGATTTTTTTCCCGATTTTTTTTCCGATTTTTTCCGATTTTTTTTCCGATTTTCTCCGATTTTTTTCCGATTTTTTTCCCGATTTTTTTCCCGATTTTTTCCGATTTTTTCCGTTTTTTTCCGATTTTTTCCGATATTTTTTCCGATTTTTTTCCGATTTTTCCCGATTTTTTTCCGATTTTTTCCGATTTTTTTCCGATTTTGTTTTCCGATTTTTTCCGATTTTTTTCCGATTTTTCCCGATTTTTTCCCGATTTTTTTCCGATTTTTCCCGATTTTTTCCCGATTTTTTCCCGATTTCTTTCCGATTTTTTCATTTTTTTTCCGATTTTTTCCGATTTTTTTCCCGATTTTTTCCGATTTTTTTTCCGATTTTTTCCGATTTTTTTTCCCGATTTTTTTCTGATTTTTCCCGATTTTTTTCAGATTTTTTCAGATTTTTTTCCGAATTTTTTTCCGATTTTTTTCCCGATTTTTTTTCCGAATTTTTCCGTTTTTTTCCAATTTTTTCCGATTTTCTCCGATTTTTTTCCGATTTTTTTCCCGATTTTTTCCGATTTTTTCCGTTTTTTTCCGTTTTTTTTCCGATTTTTTTTCCGATTTTTTCCGATTTTTTTTGGAGTTTTTTTCCGATTTTTTCCGATTTTTTCCGATTTTTTCCGATTTTTTTTTTAGTTTTTTTCCGTTTTTTTCCGATTTTTTCCGATTTTTTCCGATTTTTTTCCGATTTTTTCCGATTTTTTTCCGATTTTTCCGATTTTTTTCCATTTTTTTCCGATTTTTTCCGATTTTTTTTCCGATTTTTTTCCGATTTTTTCCGATTTTTTTCCGATTTTTCCGATTTTTTTTCCATTTTTTTCAGATTTTTTCCGATTTTTTTTCCGATTTTTTCCGATTTTTTTCCGATTTTTTCCCGTTTTTTCCCGATTTTTTTCCCGATTTTTTTTCCGATTTTTTCCGATTTTTTTTTCGATTTTTTCCGAATTTTTTCCGATTTTTTTTTCGATTTTTTCCCGATTTCTTTCCGATTTTTTCAGTTTTTTTCCGATTTTTTCCGATTTTTTCCGATTTTTTTTTATATTTTTTTTCCGATTTTTTCCGATTTTTTTTTTCGATTTTTTCCGAATTTTTTCCGAATTTTTTTCCGATTTTTTCCCGATTTCTTTCCGATTTTTTCAGTTTTTTTCCGATTTTTTCCGATTTTTTCCCGATTTTTTCCGTTTTTTTCCGATTTTTTCCGATTTTTTTTCCGATTTTTCCGATTTTTTTCCAATTTTTTCCGATTTTTTCCGATTTTTTTCCGATTTTTTCCGATTTTTTTCTGATTTTTCCGATTTTTTCCCATTTTTTTCCGATTTTTTCCGATTTTTTTTCCGATTTTTTCACGATTTTTTTCCGATTTGTTTCCGATTTTTTTCCGATTTTTTCCCGTTTTTCCGATTTTTTCCGATTTTTTTCCCGATTTTTTCCGATTTTTTTTCCAATTTTTTTCCGATTTTTTTTCCGATTTTTTTCCCGATTTTTTTTCCGAATTTTTCCGATTTTTTTTCCGATTTTTTTCCGATTTTTTTCCGATTTTTCCCGATTTTTTTTCCCGATTTTTTTCCGATTTTTCCCGATTTTTTTCCGATTTTTTCCGATTTTTTTCCGATTTTTTTTCCCGATTTTTTCCGATTTTTTTCCGATTTTTTTTCCGATTTTTTCCCGATTTTTTTCCGATTTTTTTTCCCGATTTTCTCCGATTTTTTTCCGATTTTTTTCCCGATTTTTTTCCGATTTTTTCCGTTTTTTTCCGATTTTTTCCGATTTTTTTTCCGATTTTTTTTCCCGATTTTTTTCCGATTTTTCCCGATTTTTTTCCGATTTTTTCCGATTTTTTTTCCGATTTTTCCGATTTTTTTTCCGATTTTTTTCAGAATTTTTTTCAGATTTTTTTCGATTTTTTTTTTGATTTTTTTTCCGATTTTTTCCGATTTTTTCCCGATTTTTGTCCGATTTATTTCCGATTTTTTTTCAGATTTTTTCCGATTTTTTTTTTGATTTAAAAAAAAAAAAAATCCGATTTTTTCCGATTTTTTCCGATTTTTTTCCGATTTTTTCCGATTTTTCCCCGATTTTTGTCCGATTTTTTTCAGATTTTTTTTCAGATTTTTTCAGATTTTTTTTCCAGTTTTTTTCCGATTTTTTCCGATTTTTTCCGATTTTTATTCCGATTTTTTTCCGATTTTTTCCGATTTTTTCCGATTTTTTTCCGATTTTTTTCCCGATTTTTTCCCGATTTTTTTCCGATGTTTCCCAATTTTTTCCAATTTTTTCCGATTTTTTCCGATTTTTTTTCCGGTTTTTTCACGATTTTTTTCCGATTTTTTTCCGATTTTTCCGATTTTTTTCCGATTTTTCCCGATTTTTTTCAGATTTTTTCAGATTTTTTTCAGATTTTTTCCGATTTTTTCCGATTTTTTTCCGATTTTTTTCCCGATTTTTTTCCGATTTTTTCCGTTTTTTTCCGATTTTTTCCGATTTTTTTTCTGATTTTTTTTCCGATTTTTTCCGATTTTTTTTTTGATTTTTTTTTAAAAAAAAATCCGATTTTTTCCGATTTTTTTCCGATTTTTTCCGATTTTTTCCCGATTTTTGTACGATTTTTTTCCGATTTTTTTCCGATTTTTTCCGATTTTTTCCGATTTTTTTCCGATTTTTTTCCCGATTTTTTTCCCGATTTTTTTCCGATTTTTCCCAATTTTTTCCAATTTTTTCCGATTTTTTCCGATTTTTTTTCCGATTTTTTCACGATTTTTTTCCGATTTTTTTCTGATTTTTCCGATTTTTTTCCGATTTTTCCCGATTTTTTTCAGATTTTTTCAGATTTTTTTCAGATTTTTTCCGATTTTTTCCGATTTTTTTCCGATTTTTTCCCGATTTTTTTCCGATTTTTTCCGTTTTTTTCCGTTTTTTTCCGATTTTTTTTCCGATTTTTTTTCCGATTTTTTCCGATTTTTTTTTTGATTTTTTTTAAAAAAAAAATCCGATTTTTTCCGATTTTTTTCCGATTTTTTCCGATTTTTTCCCGATTTTTGTCCGATTTTTTCCGATTTTTTTTCTGATTTTTTCACGATTTTTTTCCGATTTTTTTCCGATTTTTTTCCGATTTTTCCGATTTTTTTCCGATTTTTTCCGATTTTTTTTCCGATTTTTTTTCCCGATTTTTTTCCGATTTTTCCTGATTTTTTTCCGATTTTTTCCCGATTTTTTTCCCGATTTTTTCCGATTTTTTTTCCGATTTTTTTCAGATTTTTTTTCAGATTTTTTTCGATTTTTTTTTTTATTTTTTTCCCGATTTTTTCCGATTTTTTCCCGATTTTTGTCCGATTTATTTCCGATTTTTTTTCAGATTTTTTCCGATTTTTTTTTTGATGTAAAAAAAAAAAAAAATCCGATTTTTTCCGATTTTTTCCGATTTTTTTCCGATTTTTTCCGATTTTTTCCCGATTTTTTTCCGATTTTTTCCGTTTTTTTCCGATTTTTTTTCCGATTTTTTTTCCCGATTTTTTTCCGATTTTTCCCGATTTTTTTCCGATTTTTTCCGATTTTTTTTCCGATTTTTTTCCGATTTTTTTCCGATTTTTTTTCCGATTTTTTTCAGATTTTTTTTCAGATTTTTTTTCAGATTTTTTCCGATTTTTTCCCGATTTTTGTCCGATTTATTTCCGATTTTTTTTCAGATTTTTTCCGATTTTTTTTTTGATTTTTTAAAAAAAAAAAATCCGATTTTTTCCGATTTTTTCCGATTTTTTTCCGATTTTTTCCGATTTTTTCCCGATTTTTGTCCGATTTTTTTCCGATTTTTTTTCAGATTTTTTCCGATTTTTATTCCGATTTTTTTCCGATTTTTTTTCAGATTTTTTCCGATTTTTATTCCGATTTTTTTTCCGATTTTTCCCGATTTTTTTCCGATTTTTTCCGATTTTTTTTCCGATTTTTTCCCGATTTTTTTTCCGATTTTTTCCGATTTTTTTTCAGATTTTTTTCAGATTTTTTTCAGATTTTTCCCGATTTTTGTCCGATTTATTTCCGATTTTTTTTCAGATTTTTTCCGATTTTTTTTTTGATATTTTTTTTTAAAAAAATCCGATTTTTTCCGATTTTTTCCGATTTTTTTCCGATTTTTTCCGATTTTTTCCCGATTTTTGTCCGATTTTTTTCCGATTTTTTTCAGATTTATTCCGATTTTTTTTCCAGTTTTTTTCCGATTTTTTCCGATTTTTTCCGATTTTTATTCCGATTTTTTTCCGATTTTTTCCAGATTTTTTTCAGTTTTTTTCCGATTTTTTTTCCGATTTTTTCCGATTTTATTTCAGATTTTTTCAGATTTTTTTTCCGATTTTTTCCGATTTTTTCCGATTTTTTCCGATTTTTTCCGATTTTTTTCCGATTTTTTCCGATTTTTTTCCGATTTTTTCGATTTTTTTCCATTATTTTCCGTTTTTTTCCGATTTTTTTTCCGATTTTTTTCCGATTTTCCGATTTTTCCGATTTTTGATTTTTTTTAAAAAAAAAATCCGATTTTTTCCGATTTTTTCCGATTTTTTTCCGATTTTTTCCGATTTTTTCCCGATTTTTGTCCGATTTTTTTCCGATTTTTTTTCAGATTTTTTCCGTTTTTTTCCGTTTTTTTCCGATTTTTTTTCCGATTTTTTTTCCGATTTTTTCCGATTTTTTTCCGATTTTTTTCCGATTTTTTTTCCCATTTTTTTTCGATTTTTTCCCGATTTTTTCCCAATTTTTTTCCAATTTTCCCGATTTTTTCCCGATTTTTTCCCGATTTTTTTTCCGATTTTTTCCGATTTTTTTTCCCGATTTTTTCCGATTTTTTTTCCCGATTTTTTTCAGATTTTTCCCGATTTTTTTCAGATTTTTTCCGATTTTTTTCAGATTTTTTTTCCGATTTTTTTCCCGATTTTTTTCCGAATTTTTCCGTTTTTTTTCCATTTTTTTCCGATTTTCTCCGATTTTTTTCCGATTTTTTTCCCGATTTTTTTCCGATTTTTTCCGTTTTTTTCCGTTTTTTTCCGTTTTTTTCCGATTTTTTTTCCGATTTTTTTTCCCGATTTTTTTCCGATTTTTTTCCGATTTTTTCCGATTTTTTTCAGATTTTTTCCGATTTTTTCCGATTTTTTTCCGATTTTTTTCCCGATTTTTTTCCGATTTTTTCCGTTTTTTTCCGATTTTTTCCGATTTTTTTTTTGATTTAAAAAAAAAAAAAATCCGATTTTTTCCGATTTTTTCCGATTTTTTTCCGATTTTTTCCGATTTTTTCCCGATTTTTTTCCGATTTTTTCCGTATTTTTCCGATTTTTTTTCCGATTTTTTTTCCGATTTTTTTTCCAGATTTTTTTCCGATTTTTTCCGATTTTTTTCCGATTTTTTCGATTTTTTTCCATTATTTTCCGTTTTTTTCCGATTTTTTTTCCGATTTTTTTTCCGATTTTCCGATTTTTCCGATTTTTGATTTTTTTTAAAAAAAAAATCCGATTTTTTCCGATTTTTTTCCGATTTTTTCCGATTTTTTCCCGATTTTTGTCCGATTTTTTTCCGATTTTTTTTCAGATTTTTTCCGATTTTTTTTCCAGGTTTTTTCCGATTTTTTCCGATTTTTTCCGATTTTTATTCCGATTTTTTTTCCGATTTTTCCCGATTTTTTTCCGATTTTTTCCGATTTTTTTTCCGATTTTTTCCCGATTTTTTTTCCGATTTTTTCCGATTTTTTTTCCGATTTTTTTCAGATTTTTTTCAGATTTTTTTTCAGATTTTTTTCGATTTTTTTTTTGATTTTTTTTCCGATTTTTTACCGATTTTTGTCCGATTTATTTCCGATTTTTTTTCAGATTTTTTCCGATTTTTTTTTTGATTTTTTTAAAAAAAAAATCCGATTTTTTCCGATTTTTTCCGATTTTTTTCCGATTTTTTCCGATTTTTTCCCGATTTTTGTCCGATTTTTTTCCGATTTTTTTTCCGATTTATTCCGATTTTTTTTCCAGTTTTTTTCCGATTTTTTCCGATTTTTTCCGATTTTTATTCCGATTTTTTTCCGATTTTTTTCCGATTTTTTCCGATTTTTTCCCGATTTTTGTCCGATTTTTTTCCGATTTTTTTCCGATTTTTTCGGTTTTTTCCGATTTTTTCCCGATTTTTTTCCGATTTTTTCCGATTTTTTTCCGATTTTTTCCGATTTTTTTTCCGATTTTTTCCGATTTTTTTTCCGATTTTTTTCCGATTTTTTTTCCGATTTTTTCCCGATTTTTTTCAGTTTTTTTCCGATTTTTTTTCCGATTTTTTCCGATTTTTTTTCAGATTTTTTCAGATTTTTTTTCAGATTTTTTTCCGATTTTTTTTTCCGATTTTTATTCCGATTTTTTTCCGATTTTTTCCAGATTTTTGTTCAGTTTTTTTCCGATTTTTTTTCCGATTTTTTCCGATTTTTTTTCAGATTTTTTCAGATTTTTTTTCCGATTTTTTCCGATTTTTTCCGATTTTTTCCGAATTTTTTCCGATTTTTTCCGATTTTTTTTCCGATTTTTTTCCGATTTTTTCCGATTTTTTTCCGATTTTTCCGATTTTTTTCCATTTTTTTCCGATTTTTTCCGATTTTTTTTCCGATTTTTTCACGATTTTTTTCCGATTTGTTTCCGATTTTTTTCCGATTTTTTCCCGTTTTTCCGATTTTTTCAGATTTTTTTCCGATTTTTTCCCGTTTTTTCCCGATTTTTTTCCCGATTTTTTTTCCGATTTTTTCCGATTTTTTTTTCGATTTTTTCCGATTTTTTTCCGAATTTTTTTCCGATTTTTTCCCGATTTCTTTCCGATTTTTTCAGTTTTTTTCCGATTTTTTCCGTTTTTTTCCGTTTTTTTCCGTTTTTTTCCGATTTTTTTTCCGATTTTTTTTCCCGATTTTTTTCCGATTTTTTTCCGATTTTTTCCGATTTTTTTTCCGATTTTTTCCCGATTTTTTTTCCGATTTTTCCGATTTTTTTTCCGATTTTTTTCCGATTTTTTTTCCGATTTTTTTCAGATTTTTTTCAGATTTTTTTTCAGATTTTTTTCGATTTTTTTTTTTATTTTTTTTCCGATTTTTTCCCGATTTTTGTCCGATTTATTTCCGATTTTTTTTCCCGATTTTTTTCCGATTTTTCCTGATTTTTTTCCGATTTTTTCCCGATTTTTTTCCCGATTTTTTCCGATTTTTTTTCCGATTTTTTTCAGATTTTTTTTCAGATTTTTTTCGATTTTTTTTTTTATTTTTTTCCCGATTTTTTCCGATTTTTTCCCGATTTTTGTCCGATTTATTTCCGATTTTTTTTCAGATTTTTTCCGATTTTTTTTTTGATGTAAAAAAAAAAAAAAATCCGATTTTTTCCGATTTTTTCCGATTTTTTTCCGATTTTTTCCGATTTTTTCCCGATTTTTTTCCGATTTTTTCCGTTTTTTTCCGATTTTTTTTCCGATTTTTTTTCCCGATTTTTTTCCGATTTTTCCCGATTTTTTTCCGATTTTTTCCGATTTTTTTTCCGATTTTTTTCCGATTTTTTTCCGATTTTTTTTCCGATTTTTTTCAGATTTTTTTTCAGATTTTTTTTCAGATTTTTTCCGATTTTTTCCCGATTTTTGTCCGATTTATTTCCGATTTTTTTTCAGATTTTTTCCGATTTTTTTTTTGATTTTTAAAAAAAAAAAAATCCGATTTTTTCCGATTTTTTCCGATTTTTTTCCGATTTTTTCCGATTTTTTCCCGATTTTTGTCCGATTTTTTTCCGATTTTTTTTCAGATTTTTTCCGATTTTTATTCCGATTTTTTTCCGATTTTTTTTCAGATTTTTTCCGATTTTTATTCCGATTTTTTTTCCGATTTTTCCCGATTTTTTTCCGATTTTTTCCGATTTTTTTTCCGATTTTTTCCCGATTTTTTTTCCGATTTTTTCCGATTTTTTTTCAGATTTTTTTCAGATTTTTTTCAGATTTTTTCCCGATTTTTGTCCGATTTATTTCCGATTTTTTTTCAGATTTTTTCCGATTTTTTTTTTGATATTTTTTTTTAAAAAAATCCGATTTTTTCCGATTTTTTCCGATTTTTTTCCGATTTTTTCCGATTTTTTCCCGATTTTTGTCCGATTTTTTTCCGATTTTTTTCAGATTTATTCCGATTTTTTTTCCAGTTTTTTTCCGATTTTTTCCGATTTTTTCCGATTTTTATTCCGATTTTTTTCCGATTTTTTCCAGATTTTTTTCAGTTTTTTTCCGATTTTTTTTCCGATTTTTTCCGATTTTATTTCAGATTTTTTCAGATTTTTTTTCCGATTTTTTCCGATTTTTTCCGATTTTTTCCGATTTTTTCCGATTTTTTTCCGATTTTTTCCGATTTTTTTCCGATTTTTTCGATTTTTTTCCATATTTTCCGTTTTTTTCCGATTTTTTTTCCGATTTTTTTCCGATTTTCCGATTTTTCCGATTTTTGATTTTTTTTAAAAAAAAAATCCGATTTTTTCCGATTTTTTCCGATTTTTTTCCGATTTTTTCCGATTTTTTCCCGATTTTTGTCCGATTTTTTTCCGATTTTTTTTCAGATTTTTTCCGTTTTTTTCCGATTTTTTCCGATTTTTTTTCCGATTTTTTTTCCGATTTTTTCCGATTTTTTTCCGATTTTTTTCCGATTTTTTTTCCCATTTTTTTTCGATTTTTTCCCGATTTTTTCCCAATTTTTTTCCAATTTTCCCGATTTTTTCCCGATTTTTTCCCGATTTTTTTTCCGATTTTTTCCGATTTTTTTTCCCGATTTTTTCCGATTTTTTTTCCCGATTTTTTTCAGATTTTTCCCGATTTTTTTCAGATTTTTTCCGATTTTTTTCAGATTTTTTTTCCGATTTTTTTCCCGATTTTTTTCCGAATTTTTCCGTTTTTTTTCCATTTTTTTCCGATTTTCTCCGATTTTTTTCCGATTTTTTTCCCGATTTTTTTCCGATTTTTTCCGTTTTTTTCCGTTTTTTTCCGTTTTTTTCCGATTTTTTTTCCGATTTTTTTTCCCGATTTTTTTCCGATTTTTTTCCGATTTTTTCCGATTTTTTTCAGATTTTTTCCGATTTTTTCCGATTTTTTTCCGATTTTTTTCCCGATTTTTTTCCGATTTTTTCCGTTTTTTTCCGATTTTTTCCGATTTTTTTTTTGATTTAAAAAAAAAAAAAATCCGATTTTTTCCGATTTTTTCCGATTTTTTTCCGATTTTTTCCGATTTTTTCCCGATTTTTTTCCGATTTTTTCCGTATTTTTCCGATTTTTTTTCCGATTTTTTTTCCGATTTTTTTTCCAGATTTTTTTCCGATTTTTTCCGATTTTTTTCCGATTTTTTCGATTTTTTTCCATTATTTTCCGTTTTTTTCCGATTTTTTTTCCGATTTTTTTTCCGATTTTCCGATTTTTCCGATTTTTGATTTTTTTTAAAAAAAAAATCCGATTTTTTCCGATTTTTTTCCGATTTTTTCCGATTTTTTCCCGATTTTTGTCCGATTTTTTTCCGATTTTTTTTCAGATTTTTTCCGATTTTTTTTCCAGGTTTTTTCCGATTTTTTCCGATTTTTTCCGATTTTTATTCCGATTTTTTTTCCGATTTTTCCCGATTTTTTTCCGATTTTTTCCGATTTTTTTTCCGATTTTTTCCCGATTTTTTTTCCGATTTTTTCCGATTTTTTTTCCGATTTTTTTCAGATTTTTTTCAGATTTTTTTTCAGATTTTTTTCGATTTTTTTTTTGATTTTTTTTCCGATTTTTTACCGATTTTTGTCCGATTTATTTCCGATTTTTTTTCAGATTTTTTCCGATTTTTTTTTTGATTTTTTTAAAAAAAAAATCCGATTTTTTCCGATTTTTTCCGATTTTTTTCCGATTTTTTCCGATTTTTTCCCGATTTTTGTCCGATTTTTTTCCGATTTTTTTTCCGATTTATTCCGATTTTTTTTCCAGTTTTTTTCCGATTTTTTCCGATTTTTTCCGATTTTTATTCCGATTTTTTTCCGATTTTTTTCCGATTTTTTCCGATTTTTTCCCGATTTTTGTCCGATTTTTTTCCGATTTTTTTCCGATTTTTTCGGTTTTTTCCGATTTTTTCCCGATTTTTTTCCGATTTTTTCCGATTTTTTTCCGATTTTTTCCGATTTTTTTTCCGATTTTTTCCGATTTTTTTTCCGATTTTTTTCCGATTTTTTTTCCGATTTTTTCCCGATTTTTTTCAGTTTTTTTCCGATTTTTTTTCCGATTTTTTCCGATTTTTTTTCAGATTTTTTCAGATTTTTTTTCAGATTTTTTTCCGATTTTTTTTTCCGATTTTTATTCCGATTTTTTTCCGATTTTTTCCAGATTTTTGTTCAGTTTTTTTCCGATTTTTTTTCCGATTTTTTCCGATTTTTTTTCAGATTTTTTCAGATTTTTTTTCCGATTTTTTCCGATTTTTTCCGATTTTTTCCGAATTTTTTCCGATTTTTTCCGATTTTTTTTCCGATTTTTTTCCGATTTTTTCCGATTTTTTTCCGATTTTTCCGATTTTTTTCCATTTTTTTCCGATTTTTTCCGATTTTTTTTCCGATTTTTTCACGATTTTTTTCCGATTTGTTTCCGATTTTTTTCCGATTTTTTCCCGTTTTTCCGATTTTTTCAGATTTTTTTCCGATTTTTTCCCGTTTTTTCCCGATTTTTTTCCCGATTTTTTTTCCGATTTTTTCCGATTTTTTTTTCGATTTTTTCCGATTTTTTTCCGAATTTTTTTCCGATTTTTTCCCGATTTCTTTCCGATTTTTTCAGTTTTTTTCCGATTTTTTCCGTTTTTTTCCGTTTTTTTCCGTTTTTTTCCGATTTTTTTTCCGATTTTTTTTCCCGATTTTTTTCCGATTTTTTTCCGATTTTTTCCGATTTTTTTTCCGATTTTTTCCCGATTTTTTTTCCGATTTTTCCGATTTTTTTTCCGATTTTTTTCCGATTTTTTTTCCGATTTTTTTCAGATTTTTTTCAGATTTTTTTTCAGATTTTTTTCGATTTTTTTTTTTATTTTTTTTCCGATTTTTTCCCGATTTTTGTCCGATTTATTTCCGATTTTTTTTCCGATTTTTTTCCGATTTTTTCCGATTTTTTCCCGATTTTTGTCCGATTTTTTTCCGATTTTTTTCAGATTTATTCCGATTTTTTTTCCATTTTTTTTCCGATTTTTTCCGATTTTTTCCGATTTTTATTCCGATTTTTTTCCGATTTTTTTCCGATTTTTTCCGATTTTTTCCCGATTTTTGTCCGATTTTTTTCCGATTTTTTTCCGATTTTTTCAGTTTTTTTCCGATTTTTTCCCGATTTTTTTCCGATTTTTTCCGATTTTTTTCCGATTTTTTCCGATTTTTTTTCCGATTTTTTCCGATTTTTTTTCCGATTTTTTTCCGATTTTTTTTTCCGATTTTTTCCCGATTTTTTTCAGTTTTTTTCCGATTTTTTTTCCGATTTTTTCCGATTTTTTTTCAGATTTTTTCAGATTTTTTTTCAGATTTTTTTCCGATTTTTTTTTCCGATTTTTATTCCGATTTTTTTCCGATTTTTTCCAGATTTTTTTCAGTTTTTTTCCGATTTTTTTTCCGATTTTTTCCGATTTTATTTCAGATTTTTTCAGATTTTTTTTCCGATTTTTTCCGATTTTTTCCGATTTTTTCCGATTTTTTCGATTTTTTTCCATTATTTTCCGTTTTTTTCCGATTTTTTTTCCGATTTTTTTCCGATTTTCCGATTTTTCCGATTTTTGATTTTTTTTTTAAAAAAAATCCGATTTTTTCCGATTTTTTCCGATTTTTTTCCGATTTTTTCCGATTTTTTCCCGATTTTTGTCCGATTTTTTTCCGATTTTTTTTCAGATTTTTTCCGATTTTTTTTCCAGGTTTTTTCCGATTTTTTCCGATTTTTTCCGATTTTTATTCCGATTTTTTTTCCGATTTTTCCCGATTTTTTTCCGATTTTTTCCGATTTTTTTTCCGATTTTTTCCCGATTTTTTTTCCGATTT
Source organism: Oncorhynchus mykiss (assembly GCF_057628025.1). Lineage (NCBI taxonomy): Eukaryota > Metazoa > Chordata > Actinopteri > Salmoniformes > Salmonidae > Oncorhynchus > Oncorhynchus mykiss. Next base: position 52,447 of record NW_028322057.1, read on the forward strand.
TTTCCGATTTTTTTTCAGATTTTTTTCAGATTTTTTTCAATTTTTTTTTCAGATTTTTTTCGATTTTTTTTTTGATTTTTTTTCCGATTTTTTCCCGATTCCCGGCGAGAGAAGGCAATTTGATGTCACTTTGTACGAGTTTTGACTGCTTGTTATCAATTATTTTAGTTTTTTGGTGTGTGAGCGAATGTTTGCTTTCCGATTTATTTCCGATTTTTTTTCAGATTTTTTCCGATTTTTTTTTTGATTTTTTTAAAAAAAAAATCCGATTTTTTCCGATTTTTTCCGATTTTTTTCCGATTTTTTCCGATTTTTTCCCGATTTTTGTCCGATTTTTTTCCGATTTTTTTTCCGATTTATTCCGATTTTTTTTCCAGTTTTTTTCCGATTTTTTCCGATTTTTTCCGATTTTTATTCCGATTTTTTTCCGATTTTTTTCCGATTTTTTCCGATTTTTTCCCGATTTTTGTCCGATTTTTTTCCGATTTTTTTCCGATTTTTTCCGGTTTTTTCCGATTTTTTCCCGATTTTTTTCCGATTTTTTCCGATTTTTTTCCGATTTTTTCCGATTTTTTTTCCGATTTTTTCCCGATTTTTTTCAGTTTTTTTCCGATTTTTTTCCGATTTTTCCGATTTTTTTCCATTTTTTTCCGATTTTTTCCGATTTTTTTTCCGATTTTTTCACGATTTTTTTCCGATTTGTTTCCGATTTTTTTCCGATTTTTTCCCGTTTTTCCGATTTTTTCAGATTTTTTTCCGATTTTTTCCCGTTTTTTCCCGATTTTTTTCCCGATTTTTTTTCCGATTTTTTCACGATTTTTTTCCGATTTGTTTCCGATTTTTTTCCGATTTTTCCCGTTTTTCCGATTTTTTCAGATTTTTTTCCGATTTTTTCCCGTTTTTTCCCGATTTTTTTCCCGATTTTTTTTCCGATTTTCTCCGATTTTTTTCCGATTTTTTTCCCGATTTTTTTCCGATTTTTTCCGTTTTTTTCCGTTTTTTTCCGTTTTTTTCCGATTTTTTTTCCGATTTTTTTTCCCGATTTTTTTCCGATTTTTTTCCGATTTTTTCCGATTTTTTTCAGATTTTTTCCGATTTTTTCCGATTTTTTTCCGATTTTTTTCCCGATTTTTTTCCGATTTTTTCCGTTTTTTTCCGATTTTTTCCGATTTTTTTTTTGATTTAAAAAAAAAAAAAATCCGATTTTTTCCGATTTTTTCCGATTTTTTTCCGATTTTTTCCGATTTTTTCCCGATTTTTTTCCGATTTTTTCCGTATTTTTTCGATTTTTTTTCCGATTTTTATTCCGATTTTTTTTCCAGTTTTTTTCCGATTTTTTCCGATTTTTTCCGATTTTTATTCCGATTTTTTTCCGATTTTTTTCCGATTTTTTCCGATTTTTTCCCGATTTTTGTCCGATTTTTTTCCGATTTTTTTCCGATTTTTTCCGGTTTTTTCCGATTTTTTCCCGATTTTTTTCCGATTTTTTCCGATTTTTTTCCGATTTTTTCCGATTTTTTTTCCGATTTTTTCCCGATTTTTTTCAGTTTTTTTCCGATTTTTTTCCGATTTTTCCGATTTTTTTCCATTTTTTTCCGATTTTTTCCGATTTTTTTTCCGATTTTTTCACGATTTTTTTCCGATTTGTTTCCGATTTTTTTCCGATTTTTTCCCGTTTTTCCGATTTTTTCAGATTTTTTTCCGATTTTTTCCCGTTTTTTCCCGATTTTTTTCCCGATTTTTTTTCCGATTTTTTCACGATTTTTTTCCGATTTGTTTCCGATTTTTTTCCGATTTTTTCCCGTTTTTCCGATTTTTTCAGATTTTTTTCCGATTTTTTCCCGTTTTTTCCCGATTTTTTTCCCGATTTTTTTTCCGATTTTCTCCGATTTTTTTCCGATTTTTTTCCCGATTTTTTTCCGATTTTTTCCGTTTTTTTCCGTTTTTTTCCGTTTTTTTCCGATTTTTTTTCCGATTTTTTTTCCCGATTTTTTTCCGATTTTTTTCCGATTTTTTCCGATTTTTTTCAGATTTTTTCCGATTTTTTCCGATTTTTTTCCGATTTTTTTCCCGATTTTTTTCCGATTTTTTCCGTTTTTTTCCGATTTTTTCCGATTTTTTTTTTGATTTAAAAAAAAAAAAAATCCGATTTTTTCCGATTTTTTCCGATTTTTTTCCGATTTTTTCCGATTTTTTCCCGATTTTTTTCCGATTTTTGATGTCACTTTGTACGAGTTTTGACTGCTTGTTATCAATTATTTTAGTTTTTTGGTGTGTGAGCGAATGTTTGCTTTCCGATTTATTTCCGATTTTTTTTCAGATTTTTTCCGATTTTTTTTTTGATTTTTTTAAAAAAAAAATCCGATTTTTTCCGATTTTTTCCGATTTTTTTCCGATTTTTTCCGATTTTTTCCCGATTTTTGTCCGATTTTTTTCCGATTTTTTTTCCGATTTATTCCGATTTTTTTTCCAGTTTTTTTCCGATTTTTTCCGATTTTTTCCGATTTTTATTCCGATTTTTTTCCGATTTTTTTCCGATTTTTTCCGATTTTTTCCCGATTTTTGTCCGATTTTTTTCCGATTTTTTTCCGATTTTTTCCGGTTTTTTCCGATTTTTTCCCGATTTTTTTCCGATTTTTTCCGATTTTTTTCCGATTTTTTCCGATTTTTTTTCCGATTTTTTCCCGATTTTTTTCAGTTTTTTTCCGATTTTTTTCCGATTTTTCCGATTTTTTTCCATTTTTTTCCGATTTTTTCCGATTTTTTTTCCGATTTTTTCACGATTTTTTTCCGATTTGTTTCCGATTTTTTTCCGATTTTTTCCCGTTTTTCCGATTTTTTCAGATTTTTTTCCGATTTTTTCCCGTTTTTTCCCGATTTTTTTCCCGATTTTTTTTCCGATTTTTTCACGATTTTTTTCCGATTTGTTTCCGATTTTTTTCCGATTTTTCCCGTTTTTCCGATTTTTTCAGATTTTTTTCCGATTTTTTCCCGTTTTTTCCCGATTTTTTTCCCGATTTTTTTTCCGATTTTCTCCGATTTTTTTCCGATTTTTTTCCCGATTTTTTTCCGATTTTTTCCGTTTTTTTCCGTTTTTTTCCGTTTTTTTCCGATTTTTTTTCCGATTTTTTTTCCCGATTTTTTTCCGATTTTTTTCCGATTTTTTCCGATTTTTTTCAGATTTTTTCCGATTTTTTCCGATTTTTTTCCGATTTTTTTCCCGATTTTTTTCCGATTTTTTCAGTTTTTTTCCGATTTTTTCCGATTTTTTTTTTGATTTAAAAAAAAAAAAAATCCGATTTTTTCCGATTTTTTCCGATTTTTTTCCGATTTTTTCCGATTTTTTCCCGATTTTTTTCCGATTTTTTCCGTATTTTTTCGATTTTTTTTCCGATTTTTATTCCGATTTTTTTTCCAGTTTTTTTCCGATTTTTTCCGATTTTTTCCGATTTTTATTCCGATTTTTTTCCGATTTTTTTCCGATTTTTTCCGATTTTTTCCCGATTTTTGTCCGATTTTTTTCCGATTTTTTTCCGATTTTTTCCGGTTTTTTCCGATTTTTTCCCGATTTTTTTCCGATTTTTTCCGATTTTTTTCCGATTTTTTCCGATTTTTTTTCCGATTTTTTCCCGATTTTTTTCAGTTTTTTTCCGATTTTTTTCCGATTTTTCCGATTTTTTTCCATTTTTTTCCGATTTTTTCCGATTTTTTTTCCGATTTTTTCACGATTTTTTTCCGATTTGTTTCCGATTTTTTTCCGATTTTTTCCCGTTTTTCCGATTTTTTCAGATTTTTTTCCGATTTTTTCCCGTTTTTTCCCGATTTTTTTCCCGATTTTTTTTCCGATTTTTTCACGATTTTTTTCCGATTTGTTTCCGATTTTTTTCCGATTTTTTCCCGTTTTTCCGATTTTTTCAGATTTTTTTCCGATTTTTTCCCGTTTTTTCCCGATTTTTTTCCCGATTTTTTTTCCGATTTTCTCCGATTTTTTTCCGATTTTTTTCCCGATTTTTTTCCGATTTTTTCCGTTTTTTTCCGTTTTTTTCCGTTTTTTTCCGATTTTTTTTCCGATTTTTTTTCCCGATTTTTTTCCGATTTTTTTCCGATTTTTTCCGATTTTTTTCAGATTTTTTCCGATTTTTTCCGATTTTTTTCCGATTTTTTTCCCGATTTTTTTCCGATTTTTTCCGTTTTTTTCCGATTTTTTCCGATTTTTTTTTTGATTTAAAAAAAAAAAAAATCCGATTTTTTCCGATTTTTTCCGATTTTTTTCCGATTTTTTCCGATTTTTTCCCGATTTTTTTCCGATTTTTTCCGTATTTTTTCGATTTTTTTTCCGATTTTTTTTCCGATTTTTTTTCCAGATTTTTTTCCGATTTTTTCCGATTTTTTTCCGATTTTTTCGATTTTTTTCCATTATTTTGCGTTTTTTTCCGATTTTTTTTCCGATTTTTTTCCGATTTTCCGATTTTTCCGATTTTTGATTTTTTTTTATTAAAAAAATCCGATTTTTTCCGATTTTTTTCCGATTTTTTCCGATTTTTTCCCGATTTTTTCCGATTTTTTTCCGATTTTTTCCCGTTTTTTCCCGATTTTTTTCCCGATTTTTTTTCCGATTTTCTCCGATTTTTTTCCGATTTTTTTCCCGATTTTTTTCCGATTTTTTCCGTTTTTTTCCGTTTTTTTCCGTTTTTTTCCGATTTTTTTTCCGATTTTTTTTCCCGATTTTTTTCCGATTTTTTTCCGATTTTTTCCGATTTTTTTCAGATTTTTTCCGATTTTTTCCGATTTTTTTCCGATTTTTTTCCCGATTTTTTTCCGATTTTTTCCGTTTTTTTCCGATTTTTTCCGATTTTTTTTTTGATTTAAAAAAAAAAAAAATCCGATTTTTTCCGATTTTTTCCGATTTTTTTCCGATTTTTTCCGATTTTTTCCCGATTTTTTTCCGATTTTTTCCGTATTTTTTCGATTTTTTTTCCGATTTTTTTTCCGATTTTTTTTCCAGATTTTTTTCCGATTTTTTCCGATTTTTTTCCGATTTTTTCGATTTTTTTCCATTATTTTGCGTTTTTTTCCGATTTTTTTTCCGATTTTTTTCCGATTTTCCGATTTTTCCGATTTTTGATTTTTTTTTATTAAAAAAATCCGATTTTTTCCGATTTTTTTCCGATTTTTTCCGATTTTTTCCCGATTTTTGTCCGATTTTTTTCCGATTTTTTTTCAGATTTTTTCCGATTTTTTTTCCAGGTTTTTTCCGATTTTTTCCGATTTTTTCCGATTTTTATTCCGATTTTTTTTCCGATTTTTCCCGATTTTTTTCCGATTTTTTCCGATTTTTTTTCCGATTTTTTCCCGATTTTTTTTCCGATTTTTTCCGATTTTTTTTCCGATTTTTTTCAGATTTTTTTCAGATTTTTTTTCAGATTTTTTTCGATTTTTTTTTTGATTTTTTTTCCGATTTTTTACCGATTTTTGTCCGATTTATTTCCGATTTTTTTTCAGATTTTTTCCGATTTTTTTTTTGATTTTTTTAAAAAAAAAATCCGATTTTTTCCGATTTTTTCCGATTTTTTTCCGATTTTTTCCGATTTTTTCCCGATTTTTGTCCGATTTTTTTCCGATTTTTTTTCCGATTTATTCCGATTTTTTTTCCAGTTTTTTTCCGATTTTTTCCGATTTTTTCCGATTTTTATTCCGATTTTTTTCCGATTTTTTTCCGATTTTTTCCGATTTTTTCCCGATTTTTGTCCGATTTTTTTCCGATTTTTTTCAGATTTTTTCGGTTTTTTCCGATTTTTTCCCGATTTTTTTCCGATTTTTTCCGATTTTTTTCCGATTTTTTCCGATTTTTTTTCCGATTTTTTCCGATTTTTTTTCCGATTTTTTTCCGATTTTTTTTCCGATTTTTTCCCGATTTTTTTCAGTTTTTTTCCGATTTTTTTTCCGATTTTTTCCGATTTTTTTTCCGATTTTTTCCGATTTTTTTTCCGATTTTTTTCCGATTTTTTCCGATTTTTTTCCGATTTTTCCGATTTTTTTCCATTTTTTTCCGATTTTTTCCGATTTTTTTTCCGATTTTTTCACGATTTTTTTCCGATTTGTTTCCGATTTTTTTCCGATTTTTTCCCGTTTTTCCGATTTTTTCAGATTTTTTTCCGATTTTTTCCCGTTTTTTCCCGATTTTTTTCCCGATTTTTTTTCCGATTTTTTCCGATTTTTTTTCGATTTTTTCCGATTTTTTTCCGAATTTTTTTCCGATTTTTTCCCGATTTCTTTCCGATTTTTTCAGTTTTTTTCCGATTTTTTCCGTTTTTTTCCGTTTTTTTCCGTTTTTTTCCGATTTTTTTTCCGATTTTTTTTCCCGATTTTTTTCCGATTTTTTTCCGATTTTTTCCGATTTTTTTTCCGATTTTTTCCCGATTTTTTTTCCGATTTTTCCGATTTTTTTTCCGATTTTTTTCCGATTTTTTTTCCGATTTTTTTCAGATTTTTTTCAGATTTTTTTTCAGATTTTTTTCGATTTTTTTTTTTATTTTTTTTCCGATTTTTTCCCGATTTTTGTCCGATTTATTTCCGATTTTTTTTCCGATTTTTTTCCGATTTTTTCCGATTTTTTCCCGATTTTTGTCCGATTTTTTTCCGATTTTTTTCAGATTTATTCCGATTTTTTTTCCATTTTTTTTCCGATTTTTTCCGATTTTTTCCGATTTTTATTCCGATTTTTTTCCGATTTTTTTCCGATTTTTTCCGATTTTTTCCCGATTTTTGTCCGATTTTTTTCCGATTTTTTTCCGATTTTTTCAGTTTTTTTCCGATTTTTTCCCGATTTTTTTCCGATTTTTTCCGATTTTTTTCCGATTTTTTCCGATTTTTTTTCCGATTTTTTCAGATTTTTTTTCCGATTTTTTTCCGATTTTTTTTTCCGATTTTTTCCCGATTTTTTTCAGTTTTTTTCCGATTTTTTTTCCGATTTTTTCCGATTTTTTTTCAGATTTTTTCAGATTTTTTATCAGATTTTTTTCCGATTTTTTTTTCCGATTTTTATTCCGATTTTTTTCCGATTTTTTCCAGATTTTTTTCAGTTTTTTTCCGATTTTTTTTCCGATTTTTTCCGATTTTATTTCAGATTTTTTCAGATTTTTTTTCCGATTTTTTCCGATTTTTTCCGATTTCTTCCGATTTTTTCGATTTTTTTCCATTATTTTCCGTTTTTTTCCGATTTTTTTTCCGATTTTTTTCCGATTTTCCGATTTTTCCGATTTTTGATTTTTTTTTAAAAAAAAATCCGATTTTTTCCGATTTTTTCCGATTTTTTTCCGATTTTTTCCGATTTTTTCCCGATTTTTGTCCGATTTTTTTCCGATTTTTTTTCAGATTTTTTCCGATTTTTTTTCCAGGTTTTTTCCGATTTTTTCCGATTTTTTCCGATTTTTATTCCGATTTTTTTTCCGATTTTTCCCGATTTTTTTCCGATTTTTTCCGATTTTTTTTCCGATTTTTTCCCGATTTTTTTTCCGATTTTTTCCGATTTTTTTTCAGATTTTTTTCAGATTTTTTTCAAATTTTTTTTCAGATTTTTTTCGATTTTTTTTTTGATTTTTTTTCCGATTTTTTCCCGATTCCCGGCGAGAGAAGGCAATTTGATGTCACTTTGTACGAGTTTTGACTGCTTGTTATCAATTATTTTAGTTTTTTGGTGTGTGAGCGAATGTTTGCTTTCCGATTTATTTCCGATTTTTTTTCAGATTTTTTCCGATTTTTTTTTTGATTTTTTTAAAAAAAAAATCCGATTTTTTCCGATTTTTTCCGATTTTTTTCCGATTTTTTCCGATTTTTTCCCGATTTTTGTCCGATTTTTTTCCGATTTTTTTTCCGATTTATTCCGATTTTTTTTCCAGTTTTTTTCCGATTTTTTCCGATTTTTTCCGATTTTTATTCCGATTTTTTTCCGATTTTTTTCCGATTTTTTCCGATTTTTTCCCGATTTTTGTCCGATTTTTTTCCGATTTTTTTCCGATTTTTTCCGGTTTTTTCCGATTTTTTCCCGATTTTTTTCCGATTTTTTCCGATTTTTTTCCGATTTTTTCCGATTTTTTTTCCGATTTTTTCCCGATTTTTTTCAGTTTTTTTCCGATTTTTTTCCGATTTTTCCGATTTTTTTCCATTTTTTTCCGATTTTTTCCGATTTTTTTTCCGATTTTTTCACGATTTTTTTCCGATTTGTTTCCGATTTTTTTCCGATTTTTTCCCGTTTTTCCGATTTTTTCAGATTTTTTTCAGATTTTTTCCCGTTTTTTCCCGATTTTTTTCCCGATTTTTTTTCCGATTTTTTCACGATTTTTTTCCGATTTGTTTCCGATTTTTTTCCGATTTTTTCCCGTTTTTCCGATTTTTTCAGATTTTTTTCCGATTTTTTCCCGTTTTTTCCCGATTTTTTTCCCGATTTTTTTTCCGATTTTCTCCGATTTTTTTCCGATTTTTTTCCCGATTTTTTTCCGATTTTTTCCGTTTTTTTCCGTTTTTTTCCGTTTTTTTCCGATTTTTTTTCCGATTTTTTTTCCCGATTTTTTTCCGATTTTTTTCCGATTTTTTCCGATTTTTTTCAGATTTTTTCCGATTTTTTCCGATTTTTTTCCGATTTTTTTCCCGATTTTTTTCCGATTTTTTTCCGTTTTTTTCCGATTTTTTCCGATTTTTTTTTTTGATTTAAAAAAAAAAAAAATCCGATTTTTTCCGATTTTTTCCGATTTTTTTCCGATTTTTTCCGATTTTTTCCCGATTTTTTTCCGATTTTTTCCGTATTTTTCCGATTTTTTTTCCGATTTTTTTTCCGATTTTTTTTCCAGATTTTTTTCCGATTTTTTCCGATTTTTTTCCGATTTTTTCGATTTTTTTCCATTATTTTCCGTTTTTTTCCGATTTTTTTTCCGATTTTTTTCCGATTTTCCGATTTTTCCGATTTTTGATTTTTTTTAATTAAAAAAATCCGATTTTTCCGATTTTTTTTCCGATTTTTCCCGATTTTTTTCCGATTTTTTCCGATTTTTTTTCCGATTTTTTCCCGATTTTTTTTCCGATTTTTTCCGATTTTTTTTCCGATTTTTTTCAGATTTTTTTCAGATTTTTTTTCAGATTTTTTTCGATTTTGTTTTTGATTTTTTTTCCGATTTTTTACCGATTTTTGTCCGATTTATTTCCGATTTTTTTTCAGATTTTTTCCGATTTTTTTTTTGATTTTTTTAAAAAAAAAATCCGATTTTTTCCGATTTTTTCCGATTTTTTTCCGATTTTTTCCGATTTTTTCCCGATTTTTGTCCGATTTTTTTCCGATTTTTTTTCCGATTTATTCCGATTTTTTTTCCAGTTTTTTTCCGATTTTTTCCGATTTTTTCCGATTTTTATTCCGATTTTTTTCCGATTTTTTTCCGATTTTTTCCGATTTTTTCCCGATTTTTGTCCGATTTTTTTCCGATTTTTTTCCGATTTTTTCGGTTTTTTCCGATTTTTTCCCGATTTTTTTCCGATTTTTTCCGATTTTTTTCCGATTTTTTCCGATTTTTTTTCCGATTTTTTCCGATTTTTTTTCCGATTTTTTTCCGATTTTTTTTCCGATTTTTTCCCGATTTTTTCCCGATTTTTTTCCGATTTTTTCCGATTTTTTTCCGATTTTTTCCGATTTTTTTTCCGATTTTTTCCGATTTTTTTTCCGATTTTTTTCCGATTTTTTTTCCGATTTTTTCCCGATTTTTTTCAGTTTTTTTCCGATTTTTTTTCCGATTTTTTCCGATTTTTTTTCAGATTTTTTCAGATTTTTTTTCAGATTTTTTTCCGATTTTTTTTTCCGATTTTTATTCCGATTTTTTTCCGATTTTTTCCAGATTTTTGTTCAGTTTTTTTCCGATTTTTTTTCCGATTTTTTCCGTATTTTTCCGATTTTTTTTCCGATTTTTTTTCCGATTTTTTTTCCAGATTTTTTTCCGATTTTTTCCGATTTTTTTCCGATTTTTTCGATTTTTTTCCATTATTTTCCGTTTTTTTCCGATTTTTTTTCCGATTTTTTTCCGATTTTCCGATTTTTCCGATTTTTGATTTTTTTTTATTAAAAAAATCCGATTTTTTCCGATTTTTTTCCGATTTTTTCCGATTTTTTCCCGATTTTTGTCCGATTTTTTTCCGATTTTTTTTCAGATTTTTTCCGATTTTTTTTCCAGGTTTTTTCCGATTTTTTCCGATTTTTTCCGATTTTTATTCCGATTTTTTTTCCGATTTTTCCCGATTTTTTTCCGATTTTTTCCGATTTTTTTTCCGATTTTTTCCCGATTTTTTTTCCGATTTTTTCCGATTTTTTTTCCGATTTTTTTCAGATTTTTTTCAGATTTTTTTTCAGATTTTTTTCGATTTTTTTTTTGATTTTTTTTTCCGATTTTTTACCGATTTTTGTCCGATTTATTTCCGATTTTTTTTCAGATTTTTTCCGATTTTTTTTTTGATTTTTTTAAAAAAAAAATCCGATTTTTTCCGATTTTTTCCGATTTTTTTCCGATTTTTTCCGATTTTTTCCCGATTTTTGTCCGATTTTTTTCCGATTTTTTTTCCGATTTATTCCGATTTTTTTTCCAGTTTTTTTCCGATTTTTTCCGATTTTTTCCGATTTTTATTCCGATTTTTTTCCGATTTTTTTCCGATTTTTTCCGATTTTTTCCCGATTTTTGTCCGATTTTTTTCCGATTTTTTTCCGATTTTTTCGGTTTTTTCCGATTTTTTCCCGATTTTTTTCCGATTTTTTCCGATTTTTTTCCGATTTTTTCCGATTTTTTTTCCGATTTTTTCCGATTTTTTTTCCGATTTTTTTCCGATTTTTTTTCCGATTTTTTCCCGATTTTTTTCAGTTTTTTTCCGATTTTTTTTCCGATTTTTTCCGATTTTTTTTCAGATTTTTTCAGATTTTTTTTCAGATTTTTTTCCGATTTTTTTTTCCGATTTTTATTCCGATTTTTTTCCGATTTTTTCCAGATTTTTGTTCAGTTTTTTTCCGATTTTTTTTCCGATTTTTTCCGTATTTTTCCGATTTTTTTTCCGATTTTTTTTCCGATTTTTTTTCCAGATTTTTTTCCGATTTTTTCCGATTTTTTTCCGATTTTTTCGATTTTTTTCCATTATTTTCCGTTTTTTTCCGATTTTTTTTCCGATTTTTTTCCGATTTTCCGATTTTTCCGATTTTTGATTTTTTTTTATTAAAAAAATCCGATTTTTTCCGATTTTTTTCCGATTTTTTCCGATTTTTTCCCGATTTTTGTCCGATTTTTTTCCGATTTTTTTTCAGATTTTTTCCGATTTTTTTTCCAGGTTTTTTCCGATTTTTTCCGATTTTTTCCGATTTTTATTCCGATTTTTTTTCCGATTTTTCCCGATTTTTTTCCGATTTTTTCCGATTTTTTTTCCGATTTTTTCCCGATTTTTTTTCCGATTTTTTCCGATTTTTTTTCCGATTTTTTTCAGATTTTTTTCAGATTTTTTTTCAGATTTTTTTCGATTTTTTTTTTGATTTTTTTTCCGATTTTTTACCGATTTTTGTCCGATTTTTTTTTTGATTTTTTTAAAAAAAAAATCCGATTTTTTCCGATTTTTTCCGATTTTTTTCCGATTTTTTCCGATTTTTTCCCGATTTTTGTCCGATTTTTTTCCGATTTTTTTTCCGATTTATTCCGATTTTTTTTCCAGTTTTTTTCCGATTTTTTCCGATTTTTTCCGATTTTTATTCCGATTTTTTTCCGATTTTTTTCCGATTTTTTCCGATTTTTTCCCGATTTTTGTCCGATTTTTTTCCGATTTTTTTCCGATTTTTTCGGTTTTTTCCGATTTTTTCCCGATTTTTTTCCGATTTTTTCCGATTTTTTTCCGATTTTTTCCGATTTTTTTTCCGATTTTTTCCGATTTTTTTTCCGATTTTTTTCCGATTTTTTTTCCGATTTTTTCCCGATTTTTTTCAGTTTTTTTCCGATTTTTTTTCCGATTTTTTCCGATTTTTTTTCAGATTTTTTCAGATTTTTTTTCAGATTTTTTTCCGATTTTTTTTTCCGATTTTTATTCCGATTTTTTTCCGATTTTTTCCAGATTTTTGTTCAGTTTTTTTCCGATTTTTTTTCCGATTTTTTCCGATTTTTTTTCAGATTTTTTCAGATTTTTTTTCCGATTTTTTCCGATTTTTTCCGAATTTTTTCCGATTTTTTCCGATTTTTTTTCCGATTTTTTTCCGATTTTTTCCGATTTTTTTCCGATTTTTCCGATTTTTTTCCATTTTTTTCCGATTTTTTCCGATTTTTTTTCCGATTTTTTCACGATTTTTTTCCGATTTGTTTCCGATTTTTTTCCGATTTTTTCCCGTTTTTCCGATTTTTTCAGATTTTTTTCCGATTTTTTCCCGTTTTTTCCCGATTTTTTTCCCGATTTTTTTTCCGATTTTTTCCGATTTTTTTTTCGATTTTTTCCGATTTTTTTCCGAATTTTTTTCCGATTTTTTCCCGATTTCTTTCCGATTTTTTCAGTTTTTTTCCGATTTTTTCCGTTTTTTTCCGTTTTTTTCCGTTTTTTTCCGATTTTTTTTCCGATTTTTTTTCCCGATTTTTTTCCGATTTTTTTCCGATTTTTTCCGATTTTTTTTCCGATTTTTTCCCGATTTTTTTTCCGATTTTTCCGATTTTTTTTCCGATTTTTTTCCGATTTTTTTTCAGATTTTTTTCGATTTTTTTTTTGATTTTTTTTCCGATTTTTTCCGATTTTTTCCCGATTTTTGTCCGATTTATTTCCGATTTTTTCCCGATTTTTTTTCCGATTTTTTCCGATTTTTTTTCAGATTTTTTTCAGATTTTTTTCAGATTTTTTTTCAGATTTTTTTCGATTTTTTTTTTTATTTTTTTTCCGATTTTTTCCCGATTTTTGTCCGATTTATTTCCGATTTTTTTTCCGATTTTTTTCCGATTTTTTCCGATTTTTTCCCGATTTTTGTCCGATTTTTTTCCGATTTTTTTCAGATTTATTCCGATTTTTTTTCCATTTTTTTTCCGATTTTTTCCGATTTTTTCCGATTTTTATTCCGATTTTTATTCCGATTTTTTTCCGATTTTTTCCGATTTTTTCCCGATTTTTGTCCGATTTTTTTCCGATTTTTTTCCGATTTTTTCAGTTTTTTTCCGATTTTTTCCCGATTTTTTTCCGATTTTTTCCGATTTTTTTCCGATTTTTTCCGATTTTTTTTCCGATTTTTTCAGATTTTTTTTCCGATTTTTTTCCGATTTTTTTTTCCGATTTTTTCCCGATTTTTTTCAGTTTTTTTCCGATTTTTTTTCCGATTTTTTCCGATTTTTTTTCAGATTTTTTCAGATTTTTTTTCAGATTTTTTTCCGATTTTTTTTTCCGATTTTTATTCCGATTTTTTTCCGATTTTTTCCAGATTTTTTTCAGTTTTTTTCCGATTTTTTTTCCGATTTTTTCCGATTTTATTTCAGATTTTTTCAGATTTTTTTTCAGATTTTTTCCGATTTTTTCCGATTTTTTCCGATTTTTTCCGAATTTTTTCCGATTTTTTTCCGATTTTTTTCCGATTTTTTCGATTTTTTTCCATTATTTTCCGTTTTTTTCCGATTTTTTTTCCGATTTTTTTCCGATTTTCCGATTTTTCCGATTTTTGATTTTTTTTTTAAAAAAAATCCGATTTTTTCCGATTTTTTCCGATTTTTTTCCGATTTTTTCCGATTTTTTCCCGATTTTTGTCCGATTTTTTTCCGATTTTTTTTCAGATTTTTTCCGATTTTTTTTCCAGGTTTTTTCCGATTTTTTCCGATTTTTTCCGATTTTTATTCCGATTTTTTTTCCGATTTTTCCCGATTTTTTTCCGATTTTTTCCGATTTTTTTTCAGATTTTTTTCAGATTTTTTTCAAATTTTTTTTCAGATTTTTTTCGATTTTTTTTTTGATTTTTTTTCCGATTTTTTCCCGATTCCCGGCGAGAGAAGGCAATTTGATGTCACTTTGTACGAGTTTTGACTGCTTGTTATCAATTATTTTAGTTTTTTGGTGTGTGAGCGAATGTTTGCTTTCCGATTTATTTCCGATTTTTTTTCAGATTTTTTCCGATTTTTTTTTTGATTTTTTTAAAAAAAAAATCCGATTTTTTCCGATTTTTTCCGATTTTTTTCCGATTTTTTCCGATTTTTTCCCGATTTTTGTCCGATTTTTTTCCGATTTTTTTTCCGATTTATTCCGATTTTTTTTCCAGTTTTTTTCCGATTTTTTCCGATTTTTTCCGATTTTTATTCCGATTTTTTTCCGATTTTTTTCCGATTTTTTCCGATTTTTTCCCGATTTTTGTCCGATTTTTTTTCCGATTTTTTTCCGATTTTTTCCGGTTTTTTCCGATTTTTTCCCGATTTTTTTCCGATTTTTTCCGATTTTTTTCCGATTTTTTCCGATTTTTTTTCCGATTTTTTCCCGATTTTTTTTCAGTTTTTTTCCGATTTTTTTCCGATTTTTCCGATTTTTTTCCATTTTTTTCCGATTTTTTCCGATTTTTTTTCCGATTTTTTCACGATTTTTTTCCGATTTGTTTCCGATTTTTTTCCGATTTTTTCCCGTTTTTCCGATTTTTTCAGATTTTTTTCCGATTTTTTCCCGTTTTTTCCCGATTTTTTTCCCGATTTTTTTTCCGATTTTTTCCGATTTTTTTTTCGATTTTTTCCGAATTTTTTCCGAATTTTTTTCCGATTTTTTCCCGATTTCTTTCCGATTTTTTCAGTTTTTTTCCGATTTTTTCCGATTTTTTCCGATTTTTATTCCGATTTTTTTCCAATTTTTTCCGATTTTTTCCGATTTTTTTTAATATTTTTTTTCCGATTTTTTCCGATTTTTTTTTCGATTTTTTCCGAATTTTTTCCGAATTTTTTTCCGATTTTTTCCCGATTTCTTTCCGATTTTTTCAGTTTTTTTCCGATTTTTTCCGATTTTTTCCCGATTTTTTCCGATTTTTTTCCGATTTTTTCCGATTTTTTTTCCGATTTTTCCGATTTTTTTCCAATTTTTCCGATTTTTTCCGATTTTTTTTCCGATTTTTTTCCGATTTTTTCCGATTTTTTTCTGATTTTTCCGATTTTTTTCCATTTTTTTCAGATTTTTTCAGATTTTTTTTCAGATTTTTTCACAATTTTTTTCCGATTTGTTTCCGATTTTTTTCAGATTTTTTCCCGTTTTTCCGATTTTTTCAGATTTTTTTCCGATTTTTTCCCGATTTTTTCCGATTTTTTTTCCGATTTTTTCCGATTTTTTTTCCCGATTTTTTTCAGATTTTTCCCGATTTTTTTCAGATTTTTTCCGATTTTTTCCGATTCTTTTTCCAATTTTTTTCCGATTTTTTTTCCGATTTTTTTCCCGATTTTTTTCCCGAATTTTTCCGATTTTTTTTCAGATTTTTTTCCGATTTTTTTCCGATTTTTCCCGATTTTTTTTCCCGATTTTTTTCCGATTTTTCCCGATTTTTTTCCGATTTTTTCCGATTTTTTTCCGATTTTTTTTTCCGATTTTTTCCGATTTTTTCCGATTTTTTTCCGATTTTTTTCCCGATTATTTTCCGATTTTTTTCCGATTATTTTCCGATTTTTTTTCCCATTTTTTTTCGATTTTTTCCCGATTTTTTCCCGATTTTTTTCCGATTTTTTTCAGATTTTTTTTCAGATTTTTTTCGATTTTTTTTTTGATTTTTTTTCCGATTTTTTTCGATTTTTTCCCGATTTTTGTCCGATTTATTTCCGATTTTTTTTCAGATTTTTTCCGATTTTTTTTTTGATTTTTTTTAAAAAAAAAATCCGATTTTTTCCGATTTTTTCCGATTTTTTTCCGATTTTTTCCGATTTTTTCCCGATTTTTGTCCGATTTTTTTCCGATTTTTTTTCCGATTTTTTCCGATTTTTTTTCCAGTTTTTTTCCGATTTTTTCCGATTTTTTCCGATTTTTATTCCGATTTTTTTCCGACTTTTTTCCGATTTTTTCCGATTTTTTCCGATTTTTTTCCGATTTTTTTCCCGATTTTTTCCCGATTTTTTTCCGATTTTTCCCAATTTTTTCCAATTTTTTCCGATTTTTTTCCGATTTTTCCGATTTTTCCGATTTTTTTCCGATTTTTCCCGATTTTTTTCAGATTTTTCCCGATTTTTTTCAGATTTTTTCAGATTTTTTTCAGATTTTTTCAGATTTTTTCCGATTTTTTCCGTTTTTTTCCGATTTTTTCCGATTTTTTTCCGATTTTTTTTCCGATTTTTTCCGATTTTTTTCCGATTATTTTCCGATTTTTTTTCCCATTTTTTTTCGATTTTTTCCCGATTTTTTCCCGATTTTTTCCAGATTTTTTTCAGATTTTTCCCGATTTTTTCCCGATTTTTTCCCGATTTTTTTCCGATTTTTTCCGATTTTTTTTCCGATTTTTTCCGATTTTTTTTCCCGATTTTTTTCAGATTTTTCCCGATTTTTTTCAGATTTTTTCCGATTTTTTTCAGATTTTTTTTCCGATTTTTTTCCCGATTTTTTTTTCCGAATTTTTCCGTTTTTTTCCAATTTTTTCCGATTTTCTCCGATTTTTTTCCCGATTTTTTTCCGATTTTTTTCCGATTTTTTCCGATTTTTTTTCCGATTTTTTTTCCCGATTTTTTTCCGATTTTTCCCGATTTTTTTCCGATTTTTTCCGATTTTTTTTCCGATTTTTTCCCGATTTTTTTTCCGATTTTTCCGATTTTTTTTCCGATTTTTTTCAGATTTTTTTTCAGATTTTTTTCGATTTTTTTTTAGATTTTTTTTCCGATTTTTTCCGATTTTTTGCCGATTTTTGTCCGATTTATTTCCGATTTTTTTTTTGATTTTTTCCGATTTTTTTTTTTGATTTAAAAAAAAAAAAAAAATCAGATTTTTTCCGATTTTTTCCGATTTTTTTTCCCGATTTTTTTCAGATTTTTCCCGATTTTTTTCAGATTTTTTCCGATTTTTTTCAGATTTTTTTTCCGATTTTTTTCCCGATTTTTTTTCCGAATTTTTCCGTTTTTTTCCAATTTTTTCCGATTTTCTCCGATTTTTTTCCCGATTTTTTTCCGATTTTTTTCCGATTTTTTTTCCCGATTTTTTTCCGATTTTTCCCGATTTTTTTCAGATTTTTTCCGATTTTTTTCAGATTTTTTTTCCGATTTTTTTCCCGATTTTTTTTTCCGAATTTTTCCGTTTTTTTCCAATTTTTTCCGATTTTCTCCGATTTTTTTCCCGATTTTTTTCCGATTTTTTTCCGATTTTTTCCGATTTTTTTTCCGATTTTTTTTCCCGATTTTTTTCCGATTTTTCCCGATTTTTTTCCGATTTTTTCCGATTTTTTTTTCCGATTTTTTCCCGATTTTTTTTCCGATTTTTCCGATTTTTTTTCCGATTTTTTTCAGATTTTTTTTCAGATTTTTTTCGATTTTTTTTTTGATTTTTTTTCCGATTTTTTCCGATTTTTTCCCGATTTTTGTCCGATTTATTTCCGATTTTTTTCAGATTTTTTCCGATTTTTTTTTTTGATTTTTTTTTTAAAAAAAAATCCGATTTTTTCCGATTTTTTCCGATTTTTTTCCGATTTTTTCCGATTTTTTCCCGATTTTTGTCCGATTTTTTTCCGATTTTTTTTCCGATTTTTTCCGATTTTTTTTTTGATTTTTTTTCCGATTTTTTCCGATTTTTTCCCGATTTTTGTCCGATTTATTTCCGATTTTTTCCCGATTTTTTTTCCGATTTTTTCCGATTTTTTTTCAGATTTTTTTCAGATTTTTTTCAGATTTTTTTTCAGATTTTTTTCGATTTTTTTTTAAATTTTTTTTCCGATTTTTTCCCGATTTTTGTCCGATTTATTTCCGATTTTTTTTCCGATTTTTTTCCGATTTTTTCCGATTTTTTCCCGATTTTTGTCCGATTTTTTTCCGATTTTTTTCAGATTTATTCCGATTTTTTTTCCATTTTTTTTCCGATTTTTTCCGATTTTTTCCGATTTTTATTCCGATTTTTTTCCGATTTTTTTCCGATTTTTTCCGATTTTTTCCCGATTTTTGTCCGATTTTTTTCCGATTTTTTTCCGATTTTTTCAGTTTTTTTCCGATTTTTTCCCGATTTTTTTCCGATTTTTTCCGATTTTTTTCCGATTTTTTCCGATTTTTTTTCCGATTTTTTTCAGATTTTTTTTCCGATTTTTTTCCGATTTTTTTTCCGATTTTTTCCCGATTTTTTTCAGTTTTTTTCCGATTTTTTTTCAGATTTTTTTCCGATTTTTTTTTCCGATTTTTATTCCGATTTTTTTCCGATTTTTTCCAGATTTTTTTCAGTTTTTTTCCGATTTTTTTTCCGATTTTTTCCGATTTTATTTCAGATTTTTTCAGATTTTTTTTCAGATTTTTTCCGATTTTTTCCGATTTTTTCCGATTTTTTCCGAATTTTTTCCGATTTTTTCCGATTTTTTTCCGATTTTTTCGATTTTTTTCCATTATTTTCCGTTTTTTTCCGATTTTTTTTCCGATTTTTTTCCGATTTTCCGATTTTTCCGATTTTTGATTTTTTTTTTAAAAAAAATCCGATTTTTTCCGATTTTTTCCGATTTTTTTCCGATTTTTTCCGATTTTTTCCCGATTTTTGTCCGATTTTTTTCCGATTTTTTTTCAGATTTTTTCCGATTTTTTTTCCAGGTTTTTTCCGATTTTTTCCGATTTTTTCCGATTTTTATTCCGATTTTTTTTCCGATTTTTCCCGATTTTTTTCCGATTTTTTCCGATTTTTTTTCCGATTTTTTCCCGATTTTTTTTCCGATTTTTTCCGATTTTTTTTCAGATTTTTTTCAGATTTTTTTCAAATTTTTTTTCAGATTTTTTTCGATTTTTTTTTTGATTTTTTTTCCGATTTTTTCCCGATTCCCGGCGAGAGAAGGCAATTTGATGTCACTTTGTACGAGTTTTGACTGCTTGTTATCAATTATTTTAGTTTTTTGGTGTGTGAGCGAATGTTTGCTTTCCGATTTATTTCCGATTTTTTTTCAGATTTTTTCCGATTTTTATTCCGATTTTTTTCCGATTTTTTTCCGATTTTTTCCGATTTTTTCCCGATTTTTGTCCGATTTTTTTCCGATTTTTTTCCGATTTTTTCCGGTTTTTTCCGATTTTTTCCCGATTTTTTTCCGATTTTTTCCGATTTTTTTCCGATTTTTTCCGATTTTTTTTCCGATTTTTTCCCGATTTTTTTCAGTTTTTTTCCGATTTTTTTCCGATTTTTCCGATTTTTTTCCATTTTTTTCCGATTTTTTCCGATTTTTTTTCCGATTTTTTCACGATTTTTTTCCGATTTGTTTCCGATTTTTTTCCGATTTTTTCCCGTTTTTCCGATTTTTTCAGATTTTTTCCGATTTTTTCCCGTTTTTTCCCGATTTTTTTCCCGATTTTTTTCCGATTTTTTCCGATTTTTTTTTCGATTTTTTCCGAATTTTTTCCGAATTTTTTTCCGATTTTTTCCCGATTTCTTTCCGATTTTTTCAGTTTTTTTCCGATTTTTTCCGATTTTTTCCGATTTTTATTCCGATTTTTTTCCAATTTTTTCCGATTTTTTCCGATTTTTTTAAATATTTTTTTTCCGATTTTTTCCGATTTTTTTTTCGATTTTTTCCGAATTTTTTCCGAATTTTTTTCCGATTTTTTCCCGATTTCTTTCCGATTTTTTCAGTTTTTTTCCGATTTTTTCCGATTTTTTCCCGATTTTTTCCGATTTTTTTCCGATTTTTTCCGATTTTTTTTCCGATTTTTCCGATTTTTTTCCAATTTTTCCGATTTTTTCCGATTTTTTTTCCGATTTTTTTCCGATTTTTTCCGATTTTTTTCTGATTTTTCCGATTTTTTTCCATTTTTTTCAGATTTTTTCAGATTTTTTTTCCGATTTTTTCACAATTTTTTTCCGATTTGTTTCCGATTTTTTTCCGATTTTTTCCCGTTTTTCCGATTTTTTCCGATTTTTTTCCGATTTTTTCCCGATTTTTTCCGATTTTTTTTCCGATTTTTTCCGATTTTTTTTCCCGATTTTTTTCAGATTTTTCCCGATTTTTTTCAGATTTTTTCCGATTTTTTCCGATTCTTTTTCCAATTTTTTTCCGATTTTTTTTCCGATTTTTTTCCCGATTTTTTTCCCGAATTTTTCCGATTTTTTTTCAGATTTTTTTCCGATTTTTTTCCGATTTTTCCCGATTTTTTTTCCCGATTTTTTTCCGATTTTTCCCGATTTTTTTCCGATTTTTTCCGATTTTTTTCCGATTTTTTTTTCCGATTTTTTCCGATTTTTTCCGATTTTTTTCCGATTTTTTTCCCGATTATTTTCCGATTTTTTTCCGATTATTTTCCGATTTTTTTTCCCATTTTTTTTCGATTTTTTCCCGATTTTTTCCCGATTTTTTCCCGATTTTTTTCCGATTTTTTTCCGATTTTTTTTCAGATTTTTTTCGATTTTTTTTTTGATTTTTTTTCCGATTTTTTTCGATTTTTTCCCGATTTTTGTCCGATTTATTTCCGATTTTTTTTCAGATTTTTTCCGATTTTTTTTTTGATTTTTTTTAAAAAAAAAATCCGATTTTTTCCGATTTTTTCCGATTTTTTTCCGATTTTTTCAGATTTTTTCCCGATTTTTGTCCGATTTTTTTCCGATTTTTTTTCAGATTTTTTCCGATTTTTTTTCCAGTTTTTTTCCGATTTTTTCCGATTTTTTCCGATTTTTATTCCGATTTTTTTCCGACTTTTTTCCGATTTTTTCCGATTTTTTCCGATTTTTTTCCGATTTTTTTCCCGATTTTTTCCCGATTTTTTTCCGATTTTTCCCAATTTTTTCCAATTTTTTCCGATTTTTTTCCGATTTTTCCGATTTTTCCGATTTTTTTCCGATTTTTCCCGATTTTTTTCAGATTTTTCCCGATTTTTTTCAGATTTTTTCAGATTTTTTTCAGATTTTTTCAGATTTTTTCCGTTTTTTTCCGTTTTTTTCCGATTTTTTCCGATTTTTTTCCGATTTTTTTTCCGATTTTTTCCGATTTTTTTCCGATTATTTTCCGATTTTTTTTCCCATTTTTTTTCGATTTTTTCCCGATTTTTTCCCGATTTTTTCCCGATTTTTTTCAGATTTTTCCCGATTTTTTCCCGATTTTTTCCCGATTTTTTTCCGATTTTTTCCGATTTTTTTTCCGATTTTTTCCGATTTTTTTTCCCGATTTTTTTCAGATTTTTCCCGATTTTTTTCAGATTTTTTCCGATTTTTTTCAGATTTTTTTTCCGATTTTTTTCCCGATTTTTTTTCCGAATTTTTCCGTTTTTTTCCAATTTTTTCCGATTTTCTCCGATTTTTTTCCCGATTTTTTTCCGATTTTTTTCCGATTTTTTCCGATTTTTTTTCCGATTTTTTTTCCCGATTTTTTTCCGATTTTTCCCGATTTTTTTCCGATTTTTTCCGATTTTTTTTCCGATTTTTTCCCGATTTTTTTTCCGATTTTTCCGATTTTTTTTCCGATTTTTTTCAGATTTTTTTTCAGATTTTTTTCGATTTTTTTTTAGATTTTTTTTCCGATTTTTTCCGATTTTTTGCCGATTTTTGTCCGATTTATTTCCGATTTTTTTTTTGATTTTTTCCGATTTTTTTTTTTGATTTAAAAAAAAAAAAAAATCAGATTTTTTCCGATTTTTTCCGATTTTTTTTCCCGATTTTTTTCAGATTTTTCCCGATTTTTTTCAGATTTTTTCCGATTTTTTTCAGATTTTTTTTCCGATTTTTTTCCCGATTTTTTTTTCCGAATTTTTCCGTTTTTTTCCAATTTTTTCCGATTTTCTCCGATTTTTTTCCCGATTTTTTTCCGATTTTTTTCCGATTTTTTTTCCCGATTTTTTTCCGATTTTTCCCGATTTTTTTCAGATTTTTTCCGATTTTTTTCAGATTTTTTTTCCGATTTTTTTCCCGATTTTTTTTCCGAATTTTTCCGTTTTTTTCCAATTTTTTCCGATTTTCTCCGATTTTTTTCCCGATTTTTTTCCGATTTTTTTCCGATTTTTTCCGATTTTTTTTCCGATTTTTTTTCCCGATTTTTTTCCGATTTTTCCCGATTTTTTTCCGATTTTTTCCGATTTTTTTTTCCGATTTTTTCCCGATTTTTTTTCCGATTTTTCCGATTTTTTTTCCGATTTTTTTCAGATTTTTTTTCAGATTTTTTTCGATTTTTTTTTTGATTTTTTTTCCGATTTTTTCCGATTTTTTCCCGATTTTTGTCCGATTTATTTCCGATTTTTTTCAGATTTTTTCCGATTTTTTTTTTTGATTTTTTTTTTAAAAAAAAATCCGATTTTTTCCGATTTTTTCCGATTTTTTTCCGATTTTTTCCGATTTTTTCCCGATTTTTGTCCGATTTTTTTCCGATTTTTTTTCCGATTTTTTCCGATTTTTTTCCAGTTTTTTTCCGATTTTTTTCCGATTTTTTCCGATTTTTATTCCGATTTTTTTCCGATTTTTTTCCGATTTTTTCCGATTTTTTCCAATTTTTTCCGATTTTTTCCGATTTTTTTTCCGATTTTTTCACGATTTTTTTCCGATTTTTTTCCGATTTTTCCGATTTTTTTCCGATTTTTCCCGATTTTTTTCAGATTTTTCCCGATTTTTTTCAGATTTTTTCAGATTTTTTTCAGATTTTTTCCGATTTTTTCCGATTTTTTTCCGATTTTTTTCCCGATTTTTTTCCGATTTTTTCCGTTTTTTTCCGATTTTTTCCGATTTTTTTTCCGATTTTTTTTCCCGATTTTTTTCCGATTTTGCCCGATTTTTTTCCGATTTTTTCCGATTTTTTTTCCGATTTTTTCCCGATTTTTTTTCCGATTTTTTCCGATTTTTTTTCCGATTTTTTTCCGATTTTTTTTCAGATTTTTTTCGATTTTTTTAAAAAAAAAAAATCCGATTTTTTCCGATTTTTTCCCGATTTTTGTCCGATTTATTTCCGATTTTTTTTCAGATTTTTTCCGATTTTTTTTTTGATTTTTTTAAAAAAAAAATCCGATTTTTTCCGATTTTTTTCCGATTTTTTCCGATTTTTTCCCGATTTTTGTCCGATTTTTTTCCGATTTTTTTTCCCGATTTTTTTCCGATTTTGCCCGATTTTTTTCCGATTTTTTCCGATTTTTTTCCGATTTTTTTTTCCGATTTTTTCCGATTTTTTTCCGATTTTTTTTCCGATTTTTTTCCGATTTTTTCCGATTTTTTTTCCGATTTTTTCCCGATTTTTTTTCCGATTTCTCCGATTTTTTTTCCGATTTTTTTCCGATTTTTTTTCAGATTTTTTTCGATTTTTTTTTTGATTTTTTTTCCGATTTTTTCCGATTTTTTCCCGATTTTTGTCCGATTTATTTCCGATTTTTTTTCAGATTTTTTCCGATTTTTTTTTTGATTTTTTTTTAAAAAAAAATCCGATTTTTTCCGATTTTTTCCGATTTTTTCCCGATTTTTGTCCGATTTTTTTCAGATTTTTTTTCAGATTTTTTCCGATTTTTTTTCCAGTTTTTTTCCGATTTTTTCCGATTTTTTCCGATTTTTATTCGGATTTTTTTCCGACTTTTTTCAGATTTTTTTTCAGATTTTTTTCGATTTTTTTTTTGATTTTTTTCCCGATTTTTTCCAATTTTTCCCGATTTTTGTCCGATTTATTTCCGATTTTTTTTCAGATTTTTTCCGATTTTTTTTTTGATTAAAAAAAAAAAAAAAAATCCGATTTTTTCCGATTTTTTTCCAATTTTTTTCCGATTTTTTCCGATTTTTTCCCGATTTTTTTCCGATTTTTTCCGTTTTTTTCCCGATTTTTTTCCGATTTTTCCCGATTTTTTCCCGATTTTTTCCCGATTTTTTTTCCGATTTTTTCCGATTTTTTTTCCCGATTTTTTCCGATTTTTTTTCCCGATTTTTTTCAGATTTTTCCCGATTTTTTTCAGATTTTTTCCGATTTTTTTCAGATTTTTTTTCAGATTTTTTACCCGATTTTTTTTCCGATTTTTTCCGATTTTTTCCAATTTTTTCCGATTTTTTCCGATTTTTTTTCCGATTTTTTCACGATTTTTTTCCGATTTTTTTCCGATTTTTCCGATTTTTTTCCGATTTTTCCCGATTTTTTTCAGATTTTTCCCGATTTTTTTCAGATTTTTTCAGATTTTTTTCAGATTTTTTCCGATTTTTTCCGATTTTTTTCCGATTTTTTTCCCGATTTTTTTCCGATTTTTTCCGTTTTTTTCCGATTTTTTCCGATTTTTTTTCCGATTTTTTTTCCCGATTTTTTTCCGATTTTTCCCGATTTTTTTCCGATTTTTTCCGATTTTTTTTCCGATTTTTTCCCGATTTTTTTTCCGATTTTTTTCCGATTTTTTTTCCGATTTTTTTCCGATTTTTTTTCAGATTTTTTTCGATTTTTAAAAAAAAAAAAATCCGATTTTTTCCGATTTTTTCCCGATTTTTGTCCGATTTATTTCCGATTTTTTTTCAGATTTTTTCAGATTTTTTTTTTGATTTTTTTAAAAAAAAAATCCGATTTTTTCCGATTTTTTTCCGATTTTTTCCGATTTTTTCCCGATTTTTGTCCGATTTTTTTCCGATTTTTTTTCCCGATTTTTTTCCGATTTTGCCCGATTTTTTTCCGATTTTTTCCGATTTTTTTCCGATTTTTTTTTCCGATTTTTTCCGATTTTTTTCCGATTTTTTTTCCGATTTTTTCCCGATTTTTTTCCGATTTTTTTTTTCCGATTTTTTTCAGATTTTTTTTCCGATTTTTTTCCCGATTTTTTTCCGATTTTTTCCGATTTTTTTTCCGATTTTTTCCCGATTTTTTTTCCGATTTCTCCGATTTTTTTTCCGATTTTTTTCCGATTTTTTTTCCGATTTTTTTCGATTTTTTTTTTGATTTTTTTTCCGATTTTTTCCGATTTTTTCCCGATTTTTGTCCGATTTATTTCCGATTTTTTTTCAGATTTTTTCCGATTTTTTTTTTGATTTTTTTTAAAAAAAAAATCCGATTTTTTCCGATTTTTTCCGATTTTTTTCCGATTTTTTCCGATTTTTTCCCGATTTTTGTCCGATTTTTTTCCGATTTTTTTTCAGATTTTTTCCGATTTTTTTTCCAGTTTTT
Organism: Oncorhynchus mykiss; assembly: GCF_057628025.1. Lineage (NCBI taxonomy): Eukaryota > Metazoa > Chordata > Actinopteri > Salmoniformes > Salmonidae > Oncorhynchus > Oncorhynchus mykiss. The sequence goes on from NW_028322057.1 coordinate 77,666, forward strand.
TTCCGATTTTTTCCGATTTTTTCCGATTTTTATTCGGATTTTTTTCCGACTTTTTTCAGATTTTTTTTCAGATTTTTTTCGATTTTTTTTTTGATTTTTTTCCCGATTTTTTCCAATTTTTCCCGATTTTTGTCCGATTTATTTCCGATTTTTTTTCAGATTTTTTCCGATTTTTTTTTTGATTAAAAAAAAAAAAAAAAATCCGATTTTTTCCGATTTTTTTCCAATTTTTTTCCGATTTTTTCCGATTTTTTCCCGATTTTTTTCCGATTTTTTCCGTTTTTTTCCCGATTTTTTTCCGATTTTTCCCGATTTTTTCCCGATTTTTTCCCGATTTTTTTTCCGATTTTTTCCGATTTTTTTTCCCGATTTTTTCCGATTTTTTTTCCCGATTTTTTTCAGATTTTTCCCGATTTTTTTCAGATTTTTTCAGATTTTTTTCAGATTTTTTTTCAGATTTTTTTCCCGATTTTTTTTCCGAATTTTTCCGTTTTTTTCCAATTTTTTCCGATTTTCTCCGATTTTTTTCCGATTTTTTTCCCGATTTTTTTCCGATTTTTTCCGTTTTTTTCCGTTTTTTTCCGTTTTTTTCCGATTTTTTTTCCGATTTTTTTTCCCGATTTTTTTCCGATTTTTTTCCGATTTTTTCCGATTTTTTTTCCGATTTTTTCCCGATTATTTTTCCGATTTTTTTTCCGATTTTTTTCAGATTTTTTTTCCGATTTTTTTCCCGATTTTTTTCCGATTTTTTCCGATTTTTTTTCCGATTTTTTCCCGATTTTTTTTCCGATTTCTCCGATTTTTTTTCCGATTTTTTTCCGATTTTTTTTCAGATTTTTTTCGATTTTTTTTTTGATTTTTTTTCCGATTTTTTCCGATTTTTTCCCGATTTTTGTCCGATTTATTTCCGATTTTTTTTCAGATTTTTTCCGATTTTTTTTTTGATTTTTTTTAAAAAAAAAATCCGATTTTTTCCGATTTTTTCCGATTTTTTTCCGATTTTTTCCGATTTTTTCCCGATTTTTGTCCGATTTTTTTCCGATTTTTTTTCAGATTTTTTCCGATTTTTTTTCCAGTTTTTTTCCGATTTTTTCCGATTTTTTCCGATTTTTATTCGGATTTTTTTCCGACTTTTTTCAGATTTTTTTTCAGATTTTTTTCGATTTTTTTTTTGATTTTTTTCCCGATTTTTTCCAATTTTTCCCGATTTTTGTCCGATTTATTTCCGATTTTTTTTCAGATTTTTTCCGATTTTTTTTTTGATTAAAAAAAAAAAAAAAAAATCCGATTTTTTCCGATTTTTTTCCAATTTTTTTCCGATTTTTTCCGATTTTTTCCCGATTTTTTTCCGATTTTTTCCGTTTTTTTCCCGATTTTTTTCCGATTTTTCCCGATTTTTTCCCGATTTTTTCCCGATTTTTTTTCCGATTTTTTCCGATTTTTTTTCCCGATTTTTTCCGATTTTTTTTCCCGATTTTTTTCAGATTTTTCCCGATTTTTTTCAGATTTTTTCAGATTTTTTTCAGATTTTTTTTCAGATTTTTTTCCCGATTTTTTTTCCGAATTTTTCCGTTTTTTTCCAATTTTTTCCGATTTTCTCCGATTTTTTTCCGATTTTTTTCCCGATTTTTTTCCGATTTTTTCCGTTTTTTTCCGTTTTTTTCCGTTTTTTTCCGATTTTTTTTCCGATTTTTTTTCCCGATTTTTTTCCGATTTTTTTCCGATTTTTTCCGATTTTTTTTCCGATTTTTTCCCGATTATTTTTCCGATTTTTTTTCCGATTTTTTTCCGATTTTTTTTCAGATTTTTTTCGATTTTTTTTTTGATTTTTTTTCCGATTTTTTTCGATTTTTTCCCGATTTTTGTCCGATTTATTTCCGATTTTTTTTCAGATTTTTTCCGATTTTTTTTTTGATTTAAAAAAAAAAAAAATCCGATTTTTTCCGATTTTTTCCGATTTTTTTCCGATTTTTTCCGATTTTTTCCCGATTTTTGTCCGATTTTTTTCAGATTTTTTTTCAGATTTTTTCCGATTTTTTTTCCAGTTTTTTTCCGATTTTTTCCGATTTTTATTCCGATTTTTTTCCGATTTTTTTCCGATTTTTTCCGATTTTTTCCGATTTTTTTCCGATTTTTTTCCCGATTTTTTCCCGATTTTTTTCCGATTTTTTCCGATTTTTTCCGATTTTTTTCCGATTTTTTTCCCGATTTTTTTCCCGATTTTTTCCCGATTTTTTTTCAATTTTTTCCGATTTTTTCCGATTTTTTTTCCGATTTTTTCACGATTTTTTTCCGATTTTTTTCCGATTTTTCCGATTTTTTTCCGATTTTTCCCGATTTTTTTCAGATTTTTCCCGATTTTTTTCAGATTTTTTCAGATTTTTTTCAGATTTTTTCCGATTTTTTCCGATTTTTTTCCGATTTTTTTCCCGATTTTTTTCCGATTTTTTCCGATTTTTTCCGATTTTTTTTCCGATTTTTTTTCCCGATTTTTTTCAGATTTTTCCCGATTTTTTTCCGATTTTTTCCGAATTTTTTTCCGATTTTTTCCCGATTTTTTTTCCGATTTTTTCCGATTTTTTTTCCGATTTTTTTCAGATTTTTTTCCAGATTTTTTTCAATTTTTTTTTAAAAAAAAATCCGATTTTTTCCGATTTTTTCCCGATTTTTGTCCGATTTATTTCCGATTTTTTTTCAGATTTTTTCAGATTTTTTTTTTGATTTTTTTTAAAAAAAAATCCGATTTTTTCCGTTTTTTTTCCGATTTTTTCCGATTTTTTTCCGATTTTTCCGATTTTTTTCCGATTTTTTCCGATTTTTTTTCCGATTTTTTTTCCCGATTTTTTTCCGATTTTTCCTGATTTTTTTCCGATTTTTTCCCGATTTTTTTCCCGATTTTTTTCAGATTTTTTTCCAGATTTTTTTCGATTTTTTTTTTGATTTTTTTCCCGATTTTTTCCAATTTTTCCCGATTTTTGTCCGATTTATTTCCGATTTTTTTTCAGATTTTTTCCGATTTTTTCCCGATTTTTTTCCGATTTTTTCCGTTTTTTTCCCGATTTTTTTCCGATTTTTCCCGATTTTTTCCCGATTTTTTCCCGATTTTTTTTCCGATTTTTTCCGATTTTTTTTCCCGATTTTTTCCGATTTTTTTTCCCGATTTTTTTCAGATTTTTCCCGATTTTTTTCAGATTTTTTCCGATTTTTTTCAGATTTTTTTTCCGATTTTTTTCCTCATTTTTTTTTCCGAATTTTTCCGTTTTTTTCCAATTTTTTCCGATTTTCTCCGATTTTTTCCCGATTTTTTTCCGATTTTTTCCGATTTTTTTTCCGATTTTTTTTCCCGATTTTTTTCCGATTTTTCCCGATTTTTTCAGATTTTTTTTTTTTTCAGATTTTTCCCGATTTTTTTCAGATTTTTTCAGATTTTTTTCAGATTTTTTCAGATTTTTTCAGATTTTTTCCGATTTTTTCCGATTTTTTCCGATTTTTTTCCGATTTTTTTTCCGATTTTTTCCGATTTTTTTCCGATTATTTTCCGATTTTTTTCCCATTTTTTTTCGATTTTTTCCCGATTTTTTCCCGATTTTTTCCCGATTTTTTTCCGATTTTTCCCGATTTTTTCCCGATTTTTTCCGATTTTTTTTCCCGATTTTTTTCAGATTTTTCCCGATTTTTTTCAGATTTTTTCCGATTTTTTTCAGATTTTTTTTCCGATTTTTTTCCCGATTTTTTTTCCGAATTTTTCCGTTTTTTTCCAATTTTTTCCGATTTTCTCCGATTTTTTTCCCGATTTTTTCCCGATTTTTTTCCGATTTTTTCCGTTTTTTTTTCCGATTTTTTTTCCCGATTTTTTTCCGATTTTTCCCGATTTTTTTCCGATTTTTTCCGATTTTTTTTCCGATTTTTTCCCAATTTTATTTCCGATTTTTCCGATTTTTTTTCCGATTTTTTTCAGATTTTTTTTCAGATTTTTTTCGATTTTTTTTTTGATTCTTTTTCCGATTTTTTCCGATTTTTTCCCGATTTTTGTCCGATTTATTTCCGTTTTTTTTTCAGATTTTTTCCGATTTTTTTTTTTGATTTTTTTTTTAAAAAAAAATCCGATTTTTTCCGATTTTTTCCGATTCTTTTTCCCGATTTTTTTCAGATTTTTCCCGTTTTTTTCCAATTTTTTCCGATTTTCTCCGATTTTTTTCCCGATTTTTTTCCGATTTTTTTCCGATTTTTTCCGATTTTTTTTCCGATTTTTTTTCCGATTTTTTTCCCGATTTTTTCCGATTTTTCCCGATTTTTTCAGATTTTTTTTTTTTTCAGATTTTTCCCGATTTTTTTCAGATTTTTTCAGATTTTTTTCAGATTTTTTCAGATTTTTTCAGATTTTTTCCGATTTTTTCCGATTTTTTCCGATTTTTTTCCGATTTTTTTTCCGATTTTTTCCGATTTTTTTCCGATTATTTTCCGATTTTTTTCCCATTTTTTTTCGATTTTTTCCCGATTTTTTCCCGATTTTTTCCCGATTTTTTTCCGATTTTTCCCGATTTTTTCCCGATTTTTTCCGATTTTTTTTCCCGATTTTTTTCAGATTTTTCCCGATTTTTTTCAGATTTTTTCCGATTTTTTTCAGATTTTTTTTCCGATTTTTTTCCCGATTTTTTTTCCGAATTTTTCCGTTTTTTTCCAATTTTTTCCGATTTTCTCCGATTTTTTTCCCGATTTTTTCCCGATTTTTTTCCGATTTTTTCCGTTTTTTTTTCCGATTTTTTTTCCCGATTTTTTTCCGATTTTTCCCGATTTTTTTCCGATTTTTTCCGATTTTTTTTCCGATTTTTTCCCAATTTTATTTCCGATTTTTCCGATTTTTTTTCCGATTTTTTTCAGATTTTTTTTCAGATTTTTTTCGATTTTTTTTTTGATTCTTTTTCCGATTTTTTCCGATTTTTTCCCGATTTTTGTCCGATTTATTTCCGTTTTTTTTTCAGATTTTTTCCGATTTTTTTTTTTGATTTTTTTTTTAAAAAAAAATCCGATTTTTTCCGATTTTTTCCGATTCTTTTTCCCGATTTTTTTCAGATTTTTCCCGTTTTTTTCCAATTTTTTCCGATTTTCTCCGATTTTTTTCCCGATTTTTTTCCGATTTTTTTCCGATTTTTTCCGATTTTTTTTCCGATTTTTTTTCCCGATTTTTTTCCGATTTTTCCCGATTTTTTTCCGATTTTTTCCGATTTTTTTTCCGATTTTTTTTCCGATTTTTTCAAAAAAAAATTCCGATTTTTTCCGATTTTTTTTCCGATTTTTTCCCGATTTTTTTTCCGATTTTTTTCAGATTTTTTTTCAGATTTTTTTCGATTTTTTTTTGGATTTTTTTTCCGATTTTTTCCCGATTTTTGTCCGATTTATTTCCTTTTTTTTTTCAGATTTTTTCCGATTTTTTTTTTTGATTTTTTTTTAAAAAAAAAATCCGATTTTTTCCGATTTTTTCCGATTCTTTTTCCCGATTTTTTTCAGATTTTTCCCGATTTTTTTCCGATTTTTTCCGATTTTTTTCAGATTTTTTTTCCGATTTTTTTCCCGATTTTTTTTCCGAATTTTTCCGTTTTTTTCCAATTTTTTCCGATTTTCTCCGATTTTTTTCCCGATTTTTTTCCGATTTTTTTCCGATTTTTTCCGATTTTTTTTCCGATTTTTTTTCCCGATTTTTTTCCGATTTTTCCCGATTTTTTTCCGATTTTTTCCGATTTTTTTTCCGATTTTTTCCCGATTTTTTTTCCGATTTTTCCGATTTTTTTTCCGATTTTTTTCAGATTTTTTTTCAGATTTTTTCCGATTTTTTCCGATTTTTTCCGATTTTTTTCCGATTTTTTTCCCGATTTTTTCCCGATTTTTTTCCGATTTTTCCCAATTTTTTCCAATTTTTTCCGATTTTTTCCGATTTTTTTTCCGATTTTTTCACGATTTTTTTCCGATTTTTTTCCGATTTTTCCGATTTTTTCCGATTTTTCCCGATTTTTTTCCGATTTTTCCCGATTTTTTTCAGATTTTTTCCGATTTTTTTCAGATTTTTTCCGATTTTTTCCGATTTTTTTCCGATTTTTTTCCCGATTTTTTTCCGATTTTTTCCGTTTTTTTCCGATTTTTTTTCCAGTTTTTTTCCGATTTTTTCCGATTTTTTCCGATTTTTATTCGGATTTTTTTCCGACTTTTTTCAGATTTTTTTTCAGATTTTTTTCGATTTTTTTTTTGATTTTTTTCCCGATTTTTTCCAATTTTTCCCGATTTTTGTCCGATTTATTTCCGATTTTTTTTCAGATTTTTTCCGATTTTTTTTTTGATTAAAAAAAAAAAAAAAAATCCGATTTTTTCCGATTTTTTTCCAATTTTTTTCCGATTTTTTCCGATTTTTTCCCGATTTTTTTCCGATTTTTTCCGTTTTTTTCCCGATTTTTTTCCGATTTTTCCCGATTTTTTCCCGATTTTTTCCCGATTTTTTTTCCGATTTTTTCCGATTTTTTTTCCCGATTTTTTCCGATTTTTTTTCCCGATTTTTTTCAGATTTTTCCCGATTTTTTTCAGATTTTTTCAGATTTTTTTCAGATTTTTTTTCAGATTTTTTTCCCGATTTTTTTTCCGAATTTTTCCGTTTTTTTCCAATTTTTTCCGATTTTCTCCGATTTTTTTCCGATTTTTTTCCCGATTTTTTTCCGATTTTTTCCGTTTTTTTCCGTTTTTTTCCGTTTTTTTCCGATTTTTTTTCCGATTTTTTTTCCCGATTTTTTTCCGATTTTTTTCCGATTTTTTCCGATTTTTTTTCCGATTTTTTCCCGATTATTTTTCCGATTTTTTTTCCGATTTTTTTCAGATTTTTTTTCCGATTTTTTTCCCGATTTTTTTCCGATTTTTTCCGATTTTTTTTCCGATTTTTTCCCGATTTTTTTTCCGATTTCTCCGATTTTTTTTCCGATTTTTTTCCGATTTTTTTTCAGATTTTTTTCGATTTTTTTTTTGATTTTTTTTCCGATTTTTTCCGATTTTTTCCCGATTTTTGTCCGATTTATTTCCGATTTTTTTTCAGATTTTTTCCGATTTTTTTTTTGATTTTTTTTAAAAAAAAAATCCGATTTTTTCCGATTTTTTCCGATTTTTTTCCGATTTTTTCCGATTTTTTCCCGATTTTTGTCCGATTTTTTTCCGATTTTTTTTCAGATTTTTTCCGATTTTTTTTCCAGTTTTTTTCCGATTTTTTCCGATTTTTTCCGATTTTTATTCGGATTTTTTTCCGACTTTTTTCAGATTTTTTTTCAGATTTTTTTCGATTTTTTTTTTGATTTTTTTCCCGATTTTTTCCAATTTTTCCCGATTTTTGTCCGATTTATTTCCGATTTTTTTTCAGATTTTTTCCGATTTTTTTTTTGATTAAAAAAAAAAAAAAAAAATCCGATTTTTTCCGATTTTTTTCCAATTTTTTTCCGATTTTTTCCGATTTTTTCCCGATTTTTTTCCGATTTTTTCCGTTTTTTTCCCGATTTTTTTCCGATTTTTCCCGATTTTTTCCCGATTTTTTCCCGATTTTTTTTCCGATTTTTTCCGATTTTTTTTCCCGATTTTTTCCGATTTTTTTTCCCGATTTTTTTCAGATTTTTCCCGATTTTTTTCAGATTTTTTCAGATTTTTTTCAGATTTTTTTTCAGATTTTTTTCCCGATTTTTTTTCCGAATTTTTCCGTTTTTTTCCAATTTTTTCCGATTTTCTCCGATTTTTTTCCGATTTTTTTCCCGATTTTTTTCCGATTTTTTCCGTTTTTTTCCGTTTTTTTCCGTTTTTTTCCGATTTTTTTTCCGATTTTTTTTCCCGATTTTTTTCCGATTTTTTTCCGATTTTTTCCGATTTTTTTTCCGATTTTTTCCCGATTATTTTTCCGATTTTTTTTCCGATTTTTTTCCGATTTTTTTTCAGATTTTTTTCGATTTTTTTTTTGATTTTTTTTCCGATTTTTTTCGATTTTTTCCCGATTTTTGTCCGATTTATTTCCGATTTTTTTTCAGATTTTTTCCGATTTTTTTTTTGATTTAAAAAAAAAAAAAATCCGATTTTTTCCGATTTTTTCCGATTTTTTTCCGATTTTTTCCGATTTTTTCCCGATTTTTGTCCGATTTTTTTCAGATTTTTTTTCAGATTTTTTCCGATTTTTTTTCCAGTTTTTTTCCGATTTTTTCCGATTTTTATTCCGATTTTTTTCCGATTTTTTTCCGATTTTTTCCGATTTTTTCCGATTTTTTTCCGATTTTTTTCCCGATTTTTTCCCGATTTTTTTCCGATTTTTTCCGATTTTTTCCGATTTTTTTCCGATTTTTTTCCCGATTTTTTTCCCGATTTTTTCCCGATTTTTTTTCAATTTTTTCCGATTTTTTCCGATTTTTTTTCCGATTTTTTCACGATTTTTTTCCGATTTTTTTCCGATTTTTCCGATTTTTTTCCGATTTTTCCCGATTTTTTTCAGATTTTTCCCGATTTTTTTCAGATTTTTTCAGATTTTTTTCAGATTTTTTCCGATTTTTTCCGATTTTTTTCCGATTTTTTTCCCGATTTTTTTCCGATTTTTTCCGATTTTTTCCGATTTTTTTTCCGATTTTTTTTCCCGATTTTTTTCAGATTTTTCCCGATTTTTTTCCGATTTTTTCCGAATTTTTTTCCGATTTTTTCCCGATTTTTTTTCCGATTTTTTCCGATTTTTTTTCCGATTTTTTTCAGATTTTTTTCCAGATTTTTTTCAATTTTTTTTTAAAAAAAAATCCGATTTTTTCCGATTTTTTCCCGATTTTTGTCCGATTTATTTCCGATTTTTTTTCAGATTTTTTCAGATTTTTTTTTTGATTTTTTTTAAAAAAAAATCCGATTTTTTCCGTTTTTTTTCCGATTTTTTTCCGATTTTTTTCCGATTTTTCCGATTTTTTTCCGATTTTTTCCGATTTTTTTTCCGATTTTTTTTCCCGATTTTTTTCCGATTTTTCCTGATTTTTTTCCGATTTTTTCCCGATTTTTTTCCCGATTTTTTTCAGATTTTTTTCCAGATTTTTTTCGATTTTTTTTTTGATTTTTTTCCCGATTTTTTCCAATTTTTCCCGATTTTTGTCCGATTTATTTCCGATTTTTTTTCAGATTTTTTCCGATTTTTTCCCGATTTTTTTCCGATTTTTTCCGTTTTTTTCCCGATTTTTTTCCGATTTTTCCCGATTTTTTCCCGATTTTTTCCCGATTTTTTTTCCGATTTTTTCCGATTTTTTTTCCCGATTTTTTCCGATTTTTTTTCCCGATTTTTTTCAGATTTTTCCCGATTTTTTTCAGATTTTTTCCGATTTTTTTCAGATTTTTTTTCCGATTTTTTTCCTCATTTTTTTTTCCGAATTTTTCCGTTTTTTTCCAATTTTTTCCGATTTTCTCCGATTTTTTCCCGATTTTTTTCCGATTTTTTCCGATTTTTTTTCCGATTTTTTTTCCCGATTTTTTTCCGATTTTTCCCGATTTTTTCAGATTTTTTTTTTTTTCAGATTTTTCCCGATTTTTTTCAGATTTTTTCAGATTTTTTTCAGATTTTTTCAGATTTTTTCAGATTTTTTCCGATTTTTTCCGATTTTTTCCGATTTTTTTCCGATTTTTTTTCCGATTTTTTCCGATTTTTTTCCGATTATTTTCCGATTTTTTTCCCATTTTTTTTCGATTTTTTCCCGATTTTTTCCCGATTTTTTCCCGATTTTTTTCCGATTTTTCCCGATTTTTTCCCGATTTTTTCCGATTTTTTTTCCCGATTTTTTTCAGATTTTTCCCGATTTTTTTCAGATTTTTTCCGATTTTTTTCAGATTTTTTTTCCGATTTTTTTCCCGATTTTTTTTCCGAATTTTTCCGTTTTTTTCCAATTTTTTCCGATTTTCTCCGATTTTTTTCCCGATTTTTTCCCGATTTTTTTCCGATTTTTTCCGTTTTTTTTTCCGATTTTTTTTCCCGATTTTTTTCCGATTTTTCCCGATTTTTTTCCGATTTTTTCCGATTTTTTTTCCGATTTTTTCCCAATTTTATTTCCGATTTTTCCGATTTTTTTTCCGATTTTTTTCAGATTTTTTTTCAGATTTTTTTCGATTTTTTTTTTGATTCTTTTTCCGATTTTTTCCGATTTTTTCCCGATTTTTGTCCGATTTATTTCCGTTTTTTTTTCAGATTTTTTCCGATTTTTTTTTTTGATTTTTTTTTTAAAAAAAAATCCGATTTTTTCCGATTTTTTCCGATTCTTTTTCCCGATTTTTTTCAGATTTTTCCCGTTTTTTTCCAATTTTTTCCGATTTTCTCCGATTTTTTTCCCGATTTTTTTCCGATTTTTTTCCGATTTTTTCCGATTTTTTTTCCGATTTTTTTTTCCGATTTTTTTTCCCGATTTTTTTCCGATTTTTCCCGATTTTTTCAGATTTTTTTTTTTTTCAGATTTTTCCCGATTTTTTTCAGATTTTTTCAGATTTTTTTCAGATTTTTTCAGATTTTTTCAGATTTTTTCCGATTTTTTCCGATTTTTTCCGATTTTTTTCCGATTTTTTTTCCGATTTTTTCCGATTTTTTTCCGATTATTTTCCGATTTTTTTCCCATTTTTTTTCGATTTTTTCCCGATTTTTTCCCGATTTTTTCCCGATTTTTTTCCGATTTTTCCCGATTTTTTCCCGATTTTTTCCGATTTTTTTTCCCGATTTTTTTCAGATTTTTCCCGATTTTTTTCAGATTTTTTCCGATTTTTTTCAGATTTTTTTTCCGATTTTTTTCCCGATTTTTTTTCCGAATTTTTCCGTTTTTTTCCAATTTTTTCCGATTTTCTCCGATTTTTTTCCCGATTTTTTCCCGATTTTTTTCCGATTTTTTCCGTTTTTTTTTCCGATTTTTTTTCCCGATTTTTTTCCGATTTTTCCCGATTTTTTTCCGATTTTTTCCGATTTTTTTTCCGATTTTTTCCCAATTTTATTTCCGATTTTTCCGATTTTTTTTCCGATTTTTTTCAGATTTTTTTTCAGATTTTTTTCGATTTTTTTTTTGATTCTTTTTCCGATTTTTTCCGATTTTTTCCCGATTTTTGTCCGATTTATTTCCGTTTTTTTTTCAGATTTTTTCCGATTTTTTTTTTTGATTTTTTTTTTAAAAAAAAATCCGATTTTTTCCGATTTTTTCCGATTCTTTTTCCCGATTTTTTTCAGATTTTTCCCGTTTTTTTCCAATTTTTTCCGATTTTCTCCGATTTTTTTCCCGATTTTTTTCCGATTTTTTTCCGATTTTTTCCGATTTTTTTTCCGATTTTTTTTCCCGATTTTTTTCCGATTTTTCCCGATTTTTTTCCGATTTTTTCCGATTTTTTTTCCGATTTTTTTTCCGATTTTTTCAAAAAAAAAATTCCGATTTTTTCCGATTTTTTTTCCGATTTTTTCCCGATTTTTTTTCCGATTTTTTTCAGATTTTTTTTCAGATTTTTTTCGATTTTTTTTTGGATTTTTTTTCCGATTTTTTCCCGATTTTTGTCCGATTTATTTCCTTTTTTTTTTCAGATTTTTTCCGATTTTTTTTTTTGATTTTTTTTTAAAAAAAAAATCCGATTTTTTCCGATTTTTTCCGATTCTTTTTCCCGATTTTTTTCAGATTTTTCCCGATTTTTTTCCGATTTTTTCCGATTTTTTTCAGATTTTTTTCCGATTTTTTTCCCGATTTTTTTTCCGAATTTTTCCGTTTTTTTCCAATTTTTTCCGATTTTCTCCGATTTTTTTCCCGATTTTTTTCCGATTTTTTTCCGATTTTTTCCGATTTTTTTTCCGATTTTTTTTCCCGATTTTTTTCCGATTTTTCCCGATTTTTTTCCGATTTTTTCCGATTTTTTTTCCGATTTTTTCCCGATTTTTTTTCCGATTTTTCCGATTTTTTTTCCGATTTTTTTCAGATTTTTTTTCAGATTTTTTCCGATTTTTTCCGATTTTTTCCGATTTTTTTCCGATTTTTTTCCCGATTTTTTCCCGATTTTTTTCCGATTTTTCCCAATTTTTTCCAATTTTTTCCGATTTTTTCCGATTTTTTTTCCGATTTTTTCACGATTTTTTTCCGATTTTTTTCCGATTTTTCCGATTTTTTCCGATTTTTCCCGATTTTTTTCCGATTTTTCCCGATTTTTTTCAGATTTTTTCCGATTTTTTTCAGATTTTTTCCGATTTTTTCCGATTTTTTTCCGATTTTTTTCCCGATTTTTTTCCGATTTTTTCCGTTTTTTTCCGATTTTTTCCGATTTTTTTTCCGATTTTTTTTCCCGATTTTTTTCCGATTTTTCCCGATTTTTTTCCGATTTTTTCCGATTTTTTTTCCGATTTTTTCCCGATTTTTTTTCAGATTTTTTCCGATTTTTTTTCCGATTTTTTTCAGATTTTTTTTCAGATTTTTTTCGATTTTTTTTTTAAAAAAAATCCGATTTTTTCCGATTTTTTCCCGATTTTTGTCCGATTTATTTCCGATTTTTTTTCAGATTTTTTCCGATTTTTTTTTTGATTTTTTTAAAAAAAAAATCCGATTTTTTCCGTTTTTTTTCCGATTTTTTCCCGATTTTTGTCCGATTTTTTTCCGATTTTTTTTCCGATTTTTTTCCGATTTTTTCCGATTTTTTTCTGATTTTTTTCCGATTTTTCCGATTTTTTTCCGATTTTTTCCGATTTTTTTTCCGATTTTTTTTCCCGATTTTTTTCCGATTTTTCCTGATTTTTTTCCGATTTTTTCCCGATTTTTTTCCCGATTTTTTTCAGATTTTTTTTCAGATTTTTTTCGATTTTTTTTTTGATTTTTTTCCCGATTTTTTCCAATTTTTCCCGATTTTTGTCCGATTTATTTCCGATTTTTTTTCAGATTTTTTCCGATTTTTTTTTTGATTAAAAAAAAAAAAAAAAATCCGATTTTTTCCGATTTTTTTCCAATTTTTTTCCGATTTTTTCCGATTTTTTCCCGATTTTTTTCCGATTTTTTCCGTTTTTTTCCCGATTTTTTTCCGATTTTTCCCGATTTTTTCCGATTTTTTTTCCCGATTTTTTTCAGATTTTTCCCGATTTTTTTCAGATTTTTTCAGATTTTTTTCAGATTTTTTTTCAGATTTTTTTCCCGATTTTTTTTCCGAATTTTTCCGTTTTTTTCCAATTTTTTCCGATTTTCTCCGATTTTTTTCCGATTTTTTTCCCGATTTTTTTCCGATTTTTTCCGTTTTTTTCCGTTTTTTTCCGTTTTTTTCCGATTTTTTTTCCGATTTTTTTTCCCGATTTTTTTCCGATTTTTTTCCGATTTTTTCCGATTTTTTTTCCGATTTTTTCCCGATTATTTTTCCGATTTTTTTTCCGATTTTTTTCAGATTTTTTTTCCGATTTTTTTCCCGATTTTTTTCCGATTTTTTCCGATTTTTTTTCCGATTTTTTCCCGATTTTTTTTCCGATTTCTCCGATTTTTTTTCCGATTTTTTTCCGATTTTTTTTCAGATTTTTTTCGATTTTTTTTTTGATTTTTTTTCCGATTTTTTCCGATTTTTTCCCGATTTTTGTCCGATTTATTTCCGATTTTTTTTCAGATTTTTTCCGATTTTTTTTTTAATTTTTTTTAAAAAAAAAATCCGATTTTTTCCGATTTTTTCCGATTTTTTTCCGATTTTTTCCGATTTTTTCCCGATTTTTGTCCGATTTTTTTCCGATTTTTTTTCAGATTTTTTCCGATTTTTTTTCCAGTTTTTTTCCGATTTTTTCCGATTTTTTCCGATTTTTATTCGGATTTTTTTCCGACTTTTTTCAGATTTTTTTTCAGATTTTTTTCGATTTTTTTTTTGATTTTTTTCCCGATTTTTTCCAATTTTTCCCGATTTTTGTCCGATTTATTTCCGATTTTTTTTCAGATTTTTTCCGATTTTTTTTTTGATTAAAAAAAAAAAAAAAAATCCGATTTTTTCCGATTTTTTTCCAATTTTTTTCCGATTTTTTCCGATTTTTTCCCGATTTTTTTCCGATTTTTTCCGTTTTTTTCCCGATTTTTTTCCGATTTTTCCCGATTTTTTCCCGATTTTTTCCCGATTTTTTTTCCGATTTTTTCCGATTTTTTTTCCCGATTTTTTCCGATTTTTTTTCCCGATTTTTTTCAGATTTTTCCCGATTTTTTTCAGATTTTTTCAGATTTTTTTCAGATTTTTTTTCAGATTTTTTTCCCGATTTTTTTTCCGAATTTTTCCGTTTTTTTCCAATTTTTTCCGATTTTCTCCGATTTTTTTCCGATTTTTTTCCCGATTTTTTTCCGATTTTTTCCGTTTTTTTCCGTTTTTTTCCGTTTTTTTCCGATTTTTTTTCCGATTTTTTTTCCCGATTTTTTTCCGATTTTTTTCCGATTTTTTCCGATTTTTTTTCCGATTTTTTCCCGATTATTTTTCCGATTTTTTTTCCGATTTTTTTCCGATTTTTTTTCAGATTTTTTTCGATTTTTTTTTTGATTTTTTTTCCGATTTTTTTCGATTTTTTCCCGATTTTTGTCCGATTTATTTCCGATTTTTTTTCAGATTTTTTCCGATTTTTTTTTTGATTTAAAAAAAAAAAAAATCCGATTTTTTCCGATTTTTTCCGATTTTTTTCCGATTTTTTCCGATTTTTTCCCGATTTTTGTCCGATTTTTTTCAGATTTTTTTTCAGATTTTTTCCGATTTTTTTTCCAGTTTTTTTCCGATTTTTTCCGATTTTTATTCCGATTTTTTTCCGATTTTTTTCCGATTTTTTCCGATTTTTTCCGATTTTTTTCCGATTTTTTTCCCGATTTTTTTCCCGATTTTTTCCCGATTTTTTTTCAATTTTTTCCGATTTTTTCCGATTTTTTTTCCGATTTTTTCACGATTTTTTTCCGATTTTTTTCCGATTTTTCCGATTTTTTTCCGATTTTTCCCGATTTTTTTCAGATTTTTTTCCGATTTTTTCCGATTTTTTCCGATTTTTTTTCCGATTTTTTTTCCCGATTTTTTTCAGATTTTTCCCGATTTTTTTCCGATTTTTTCCGAATTTTTTTCCGATTTTTTCCCGATTTTTTTTCCGATTTTTTCCGATTTTTTTTCCGATTTTTTTCAGATTTTTTTCCAGATTTTTTTCAATTTTTTTTTAAAAAAAAATCCGATTTTTTCCGATTTTTTCCCGATTTTTGTCCGATTTATTTCCGATTTTTTTTCAGATTTTTTCAGATTTTTTTTTTGATTTTTTTTTAAAAAAAATCCGATTTTTTCCGTTTTTTTTCCGATTTTTTCCGATTTTTTCCCGATTTTTGTCCGATTTTTTTCCGATTTTTTTTCCGATTTTTTTCCGATTTTTTTCCGATTTTTCCGATTTTTTTCCGATTTTTCCTGATTTTTTTCCGATTTTTTCCCGATTTTTTTCCCGATTTTTTTCAGATTTTTTTCCAGATTTTTTTCGATTTTTTTTTTGATTTTTTTCCCGATTTTTTCCAATTTTTCCCGATTTTTGTCCGATTTATTTCCGATTTTTTTTCAGATTTTTTCCGATTTTTTTTTTGATTAAAAAAAAAAAAAAAAATCCGATTTTTTCCGATTTTTTTCCAATTTTTTTCCGATTTTTTCCGATTTTTTCCCGATTTTTTTCCGATTTTTTCCGTTTTTTTCCCGATTTTTTTCCGATTTTTCCCGATTTTTTCCCGATTTTTTCCCGATTTTTTTTCCGATTTTTTCCGATTTTTTTTCCCGATTTTTTCCGATTTTTTTTCCCGATTTTTTTCAGATTTTTCCCGATTTTTTTCAGATTTTTTCAGATTTTTTTCAGATTTTTTTTCAGATTTTTTTCCCGATTTTTTTTCCGAATTTTTCCGTTTTTTTCCAATTTTTTCCGATTTTCTCCGATTTTTTTCCGATTTTTTTCCCGATTTTTTTCCGATTTTTTCCGTTTTTTTCCGTTTTTTTTCCGTTTTTTTCCGATTTTTTTTCCGATTTTTTTTCCCGATTTTTTTCCGATTTTTTTCCGATTTTTTCCGATTTTTTTTCCGATTTTTTCCCGATTATTTTTCCGATTTTTTTTCCGATTTTTTTCCGATTTTTTTTCAGATTTTTTTCGATTTTTTTTTTGATTTTTTTTCCGATTTTTTTCGATTTTTTCCCGATTTTTGTCCGATTTATTTCCGATTTTTTTTCAGATTTTTTCCGATTTTTTTTTTGATTTAAAAAAAAAAAAAATCCGATTTTTTCCGATTTTTTCCGATTTTTTTCCGATTTTTTCCGATTTTTTCCCGATTTTTGTCCGATTTTTTTCAGATTTTTTTTCAGATTTTTTCCGATTTTTTTTCCAGTTTTTTTCCGATTTTTTCCGATTTTTATTCCGATTTTTTTCCGATTTTTTTCCGATTTTTTCCGATTTTTTCCGATTTTTTTCCGATTTTTTTCCCGATTTTTTTCCCGATTTTTTCCCGATTTTTTTTCAATTTTTTCCGATTTTTTCCGATTTTTTTTCCGATTTTTTCACGATTTTTTTCCGATTTTTTTCCGATTTTTCCGATTTTTTTCCGATTTTTCCCGATTTTTTTCAGATTTTTCCCGATTTTTTTCAGATTTTTTCAGATTTTTTTCAGATTTTTTCCGATTTTTTCCGATTTTTTTCCGATTTTTTTCCCGATTTTTTTCCGATTTTTTCCGATTTTTTCCGATTTTTTTTCCGATTTTTTTTCCCGATTTTTTTCAGATTTTTCCCGATTTTTTTCCGATTTTTTCCGAATTTTTTTCCGATTTTTTCCCGATTTTTTTTCCGATTTTTTCCGATTTTTTTTCCGATTTTTTTCAGATTTTTTTCCAGATTTTTTTCAATTTTTTTTTAAAAAAAAATCCGATTTTTTCCGTTTTTTTTCCGATTTTTTCCGATTTTTTCCCGATTTTTGTCCGATTTTTTTCCGATTTTTTTTCCGATTTTTTTCCGATTTTTTTCCGATTTTTCCGATTTTTTTCCGATTTTTTCCGATTTTTTTTCCGATTTTTTTTCCCGATTTTTTTCCGATTTTTCCTGATTTTTTTCCGATTTTTTCCCGATTTTTTTCCCGATTTTTTTCAGATTTTTTTCCAGATTTTTTTCGATTTTTTTTTTGATTTTTTTCCCGATTTTTTCCAATTTTTCCCGATTTTTGTCCGATTTATTTCCGATTTTTTTTCAGATTTTTTCCGATTTTTTCCCGATTTTTTTCCGATTTTTTCCGTTTTTTTCCCGATTTTTTTCCGATTTTTCCCGATTTTTTCCCGATTTTTTCCCGATTTTTTTTCCGATTTTTTCCGATTTTTTTTCCCGATTTTTTCCGATTTTTTTTCCCGATTTTTTTCAGATTTTTCCCGATTTTTTTCAGATTTTTTCCGATTTTTTTCAGATTTTTTTTCCGATTTTTTTCCCGATTTTTTTTCCGAATTTTTCCGTTTTTTTCCAATTTTTTCCGATTTTCTCCGATTTTTTCCCGATTTTTTTCCGATTTTTTCCGATTTTTTTTCCGATTTTTTTTCCCGATTTTTTTCCGATTTTTCCCGATTTTTTCAGATTTTTTTTTTTTTCAGATTTTTCCCGATTTTTTTCAGATTTTTTCAGATTTTTTTCAGATTTTTTCAGATTTTTTCCGATTTTTTCCGATTTTTTCCGATTTTTTCCGATTTTTTTCCGATTTTTTTTCCGATTTTTTCCGATTTTTTTCCGATTATTTTCCGATTTTTTTCCCATTTTTTTTCGATTTTTTCCCGATTTTTTCCCGATTTTTTCCCGATTTTTTTCCGATTTTTCCCGATTTTTTCCCGATTTTTTCCGATTTTTTTTCCCGATTTTTTTCAGATTTTTCCCGATTTTTTTCAGATTTTTTCCGATTTTTTTCAGATTTTTTTTCCGATTTTTTTCCCGATTTTTTTTCCGAATTTTTCCGTTTTTTTCCAATTTTTTCCGATTTTCTCCGATTTTTTTCCCGATTTTTTCCCGATTTTTTTCCGATTTTTTCCGTTTTTTTTTCCGATTTTTTTTCCCGATTTTTTTCCGATTTTTCCCGATTTTTTTCCGATTTTTTCCGATTTTTTTTCCGATTTTTTCCCAATTTTATTTCCGATTTTTCCGATTTTTTTTCCGATTTTTTTCAGATTTTTTTTCAGATTTTTTTCGATTTTTTTTTTGATTCTTTTTCCGATTTTTTCCGATTTTTTCCCGATTTTTGTCCGATTTATTTCCGTTTTTTTTTCAGATTTTTTCCGATTTTTTTTTTTGATTTTTTTTTTTAAAAAAAATCCGATTTTTTCCGATTTTTTCCGATTCTTTTTCCCGATTTTTTTCAGATTTTTCCCGTTTTTTTCCAATTTTTTCCGATTTTCTCCGATTTTTTTCCCGATTTTTTTCCGATTTTTTTCCGATTTTTTCCGATTTTTTTTCCGATTTTTTTTCCCGATTTTTTTCCGATTTTTCCCGATTTTTTTCCGATTTTTTCCGATTTTTTTTCCGATTTTTTTTCCGATTTTTTCAAAAAAAAATTCCGATTTTTTCCGATTTTTTTTCCGATTTTTTCCCGATTTTTTTTCCGATTTTTTTCAGATTTTTTTTCAGATTTTTTTCGATTTTTTTCCGATTTTTTCCGTTTTTTTCCGTTTTTTTTCCGTTTTTTTCCGATTTTTTTTCCGATTTTTTTTCCCGATTTTTTTCCGATTTTTTTCCGATTTTTTCCGATTTTTTTTCCGATTTTTTCCCGATTATTTTTCCGATTTTTTTTCCGATTTTTTTCCGATTTTTTTTCAGATTTTTTTCGATTTTTTTTTTGATTTTTTTTCCGATTTTTTTCGATTTTTTCCCGATTTTTGTCCGATTTATTTCCGATTTTTTTTCAGATTTTTTCCGATTTTTTTTTTGATTTAAAAAAAAAAAAAATCCGATTTTTTCCGATTTTTTCCGATTTTTTTCCGATTTTTTCCGATTTTTTCCCGATTTTTGTCCGATTTTTTTCAGATTTTTTTTCAGATTTTTTCCGATTTTTTTTCCAGTTTTTTTCCGATTTTTTCCGATTTTTATTCCGATTTTTTTCCGATTTTTTTCCGATTTTTTCCGATTTTTTCCGATTTTTTTCCGATTTTTTTCCCGATTTTTTTCCCGATTTTTTCCCGATTTTTTTTCAATTTTTTCCGATTTTTTCCGATTTTTTTTCCGATTTTTTCACGATTT
The DNA here is from genome assembly GCF_057628025.1 of Oncorhynchus mykiss. Lineage (NCBI taxonomy): Eukaryota > Metazoa > Chordata > Actinopteri > Salmoniformes > Salmonidae > Oncorhynchus > Oncorhynchus mykiss. The sequence continues at coordinate 96,894 of NW_028322057.1, forward strand.
TTTTCCGATTTTTTTCCGATTTTTCCGATTTTTTTCCGATTTTTCCCGATTTTTTTCAGATTTTTCCCGATTTTTTTCAGATTTTTTCAGATTTTTTTCAGATTTTTTCCGATTTTTTCCGATTTTTTTCCGATTTTTTTCCCGATTTTTTTCCGATTTTTTCCGATTTTTTCCGATTTTTTTTCCGATTTTTTTTCCCGATTTTTTTCAGATTTTTCCCGATTTTTTTCCGATTTTTTCCGAATTTTTTTCCGATTTTTTCCCGATTTTTTTTCCGATTTTTTCCGATTTTTTTTCCGATTTTTTTCAGATTTTTTTCCAGATTTTTTTCAATTTTTTTTTAAAAAAAAATCCGATTTTTTCCGTTTTTTTTCCGATTTTTTCCGATTTTTTCCCGATTTTTGTCCGATTTTTTTCCGATTTTTTTTCCGATTTTTTTCCGATTTTTTTCCGATTTTTCCGATTTTTTTCCGATTTTTTCCGATTTTTTTTCCGATTTTTTTTCCCGATTTTTTTCCGATTTTTCCTGATTTTTTTCCGATTTTTTCCCGATTTTTTTCCCGATTTTTTTCAGATTTTTTTCCAGATTTTTTTCGATTTTTTTTTTGATTTTTTTCCCGATTTTTTCCAATTTTTCCCGATTTTTGTCCGATTTATTTCCGATTTTTTTTCAGATTTTTTCCGATTTTTTCCCGATTTTTTTCCGATTTTTTCCGTTTTTTTCCCGATTTTTTTCCGATTTTTCCCGATTTTTTCCCGATTTTTTCCCGATTTTTTTTCCGATTTTTTCCGATTTTTTTTCCCGATTTTTTCCGATTTTTTTTCCCGATTTTTTTCAGATTTTTCCCGATTTTTTTCAGATTTTTTCCGATTTTTTTCAGATTTTTTTTCCGATTTTTTTCCCGATTTTTTTTCCGAATTTTTCCGTTTTTTTCCAATTTTTTCCGATTTTCTCCGATTTTTTCCCGATTTTTTTCCGATTTTTTCCGATTTTTTTTCCGATTTTTTTTCCCGATTTTTTTCCGATTTTTCCCGATTTTTTCAGATTTTTTTTTTTTTCAGATTTTTCCCGATTTTTTTCAGATTTTTTCAGATTTTTTTCAGATTTTTTCAGATTTTTTCCGATTTTTTCCGATTTTTTCCGATTTTTTCCGATTTTTTTCCGATTTTTTTTCCGATTTTTTCCGATTTTTTTCCGATTATTTTCCGATTTTTTTCCCATTTTTTTTCGATTTTTTCCCGATTTTTTCCCGATTTTTTCCCGATTTTTTTCCGATTTTTCCCGATTTTTTCCCGATTTTTTCCGATTTTTTTTCCCGATTTTTTTCAGATTTTTCCCGATTTTTTTCAGATTTTTTCCGATTTTTTTCAGATTTTTTTTCCGATTTTTTTCCCGATTTTTTTTCCGAATTTTTCCGTTTTTTTCCAATTTTTTCCGATTTTCTCCGATTTTTTTCCCGATTTTTTCCCGATTTTTTTCCGATTTTTTCCGTTTTTTTTTCCGATTTTTTTTCCCGATTTTTTTCCGATTTTTCCCGATTTTTTTCCGATTTTTTCCGATTTTTTTTCCGATTTTTTCCCAATTTTATTTCCGATTTTTCCGATTTTTTTTCCGATTTTTTTCAGATTTTTTTTCAGATTTTTTTCGATTTTTTTTTTGATTCTTTTTCCGATTTTTTCCGATTTTTTCCCGATTTTTGTCCGATTTATTTCCGTTTTTTTTTCAGATTTTTTCCGATTTTTTTTTTTGATTTTTTTTTTTAAAAAAAATCCGATTTTTTCCGATTTTTTCCGATTCTTTTTCCCGATTTTTTTCAGATTTTTCCCGTTTTTTTCCAATTTTTTCCGATTTTCTCCGATTTTTTTCCCGATTTTTTTCCGATTTTTTTCCGATTTTTTCCGATTTTTTTTCCGATTTTTTTTCCCGATTTTTTTCCGATTTTTCCCGATTTTTTTCCGATTTTTTCCGATTTTTTTTCCGATTTTTTTTCCGATTTTTTCAAAAAAAAAATTCAGATTTTTTCCGATTTTTTTTCCGATTTTTTCCCGATTTTTTTTCCGATTTTTTTCAGATTTTTTTTCAGATTTTTTTCGATTTTTTTTTGGATTTTTTTTCCGATTTTTTCCCGATTTTTGTCCGATTTATTTCCTTTTTTTTTCAGATTTTTTCCGATTTTTTTTTTTGATTTTTTTTTAAAAAAAAAATCCGATTTTTTCCGATTTTTTCCGATTCTTTTTCCCGATTTTTTTCAGATTTTTCCCGATTTTTTTCAGATTTTTTCCGATTTTTTTCAGATTTTTTTTCCGATTTTTTTCCCGATTTTTTTTCCCGAATTTTTCCGTTTTTTTCCAATTTTTTCCGATTTTCTCCGATTTTTTTCCCGATTTTTTTCCGATTTTTTTCCGATTTTTTCCGATTTTTTTTCCGATTTTTTTTCCCGATTTTTTTCCGATTTTTCCCGATTTTTTTCCGATTTTTTCCGATTTTTTTTCCGATTTTTTCCCGATTTTTTTTCCGATTTTTCCGATTTTTTTTCCGATTTTTTTCAGATTTTTTTTCAGATTTTTTCCGATTTTTTCCGATTTTTTCCGATTTTTTTCCGATTTTTTTCCCGATTTTTTCCCGATTTTTTTCCGATTTTTCCCAATTTTTTCCAATTTTTTCCGATTTTTTCCGATTTTTTTTCCGATTTTTTCACGATTTTTTTCCGATTTTTTTCCGATTTTTCCGATTTTTTCCGATTTTTCCCGATTTTTTTCCGATTTTTCCCGATTTTTTTCAGATTTTTTCCGATTTTTTTCAGATTTTTTCCGATTTTTTCCGATTTTTTTCCGATTTTTTTCCCGATTTTTTTCCGATTTTTTCCGTTTTTTTCCGATTTTTTCCGATTTTTTTTCCGATTTTTTTTCCCGATTTTTTTCCGATTTTTCCCGATTTTTTTCCGATTTTTTCCGATTTTTTTTCCGATTTTTTCCCGATTTTTTTTCAGATTTTTTCCGATTTTTTTTCCGATTTTTTTCAGATTTTTTTTCAGATTTTTTTCGATTTTTTTTTAAAAAAAAATCCGATTTTTTCCGATTTTTTCCCGATTTTTGTCCGATTTATTTCCGATTTTTTTTCAGATTTTTTCCGATTTTTTTTTTGATTTTTTTAAAAAAAAAATCCGATTTTTTCCGTTTTTTTTCCGATTTTTTCCCGATTTTTGTCCGATTTTTTTCCGATTTTTTTTCCGATTTTTTTCCGATTTTTTCCGATTTTTTTCTGATTTTTTTCCGATTTTTCCGATTTTTTTCCGATTTTTTCCGATTTTTTTTCCGATTTTTTTTCCCGATTTTTTTCCGATTTTTCCTGATTTTTTTCCGATTTTTTCCCGATTTTTTTCCCGATTTTTTTCAGATTTTTTTTCAGATTTTTTTCGATTTTTTTTTTGATTTTTTTCCCGATTTTTTCCAATTTTTCCCGATTTTTGTCCGATTTATTTCCGATTTTTTTTCAGATTTTTTCCGATTTTTTTTTTGATTAAAAAAAAAAAAAAAAATCCGATTTTTTCCGATTTTTTTCCAATTTTTTTCCGATTTTTTCCGATTTTTTCCCGATTTTTTTCCGATTTTTTCCGTTTTTTTCCCGATTTTTTTCCGATTTTTCCCGATTTTTTCCCGATTTTTTCCCGATTTTTTTTCCGATTTTTTCCGATTTTTTTTCCCGATTTTTTCCGATTTTTTTTCCCGATTTTTTTCAGATTTTTCCCGATTTTTTTCAGATTTTTTCCGATTTTTTTCAGATTTTTTTTCAGATTTTTTTCCCGATTTTTTTTCCGAATTTTTCCGTTTTTTTCCAATTTTTTCCGATTTTCTCCGATTTTTTTCCGATTTTTTTCCCGATTTTTTTCCGATTTTTTCCGTTTTTTTCCGTTTTTTTCCGTTTTTTTCCGATTTTTTTTCCGATTTTTTTTCCCGATTTTTTTCCGATTTTTTTCCGATTTTTTCCGATTTTTTTTCCGATTTTTTCCCGATTATTTTTCCGATTTTTTTTCCGATTTTTTTCCGATTTTTTTTCAGATTTTTTTCGATTTTTTTTTTGATTTTTTTTCCGATTTTTTTCGATTTTTTCCCGATTTTTGTCCGATTTATTTCCGATTTTTTTTCAGATTTTTTCCGATTTTTTTTTTGATTTAAAAAAAAAAAAAATCCGATTTTTTCCGATTTTTTCCGATTTTTTTCCGATTTTTTCCGATTTTTTCCCGATTTTTGTCCGATTTTTTTCAGATTTTTTTTCAGATTTTTTCCGATTTTTTTTCCAGTTTTTTTCCGATTTTTTCCGATTTTTATTCCGATTTTTTTCCGATTTTTTTCCGATTTTTTCCGATTTTTTCCGATTTTTTTCCGATTTTTTTCCCGATTTTTTCCCGATTTTTTTCCGATTTTTTCCGATTTTTTCCGATTTTTTTCCGATTTTTTTCCCGATTTTTTCCCGATTTTTTTTCAATTTTTTCCGATTTTTTCCGATTTTTTTTCCGATTTTTTCACGATTTTTTTCCGATTTTTTTCCGATTTTTCCGATTTTTTTCCGATTTTTCCCGATTTTTTTCAGATTTTTCCCGATTTTTTTCAGATTTTTTCAGATTTTTTTCAGATTTTTTCCGATTTTTTCCGATTTTTTTCCGATTTTTTTCCCGATTTTTTTCCGATTTTTTCCGATTTTTTCCGATTTTTTTTCCGATTTTTTTTCCCGATTTTTTTCCGATTTTTCCCGATTTTTTTCCGATTTTTTCCGAATTTTTTTCCGATTTTTTCCCGATTTTTTTTCCGATTTTTTCCGATTTTTTTTCCGATTTTTTTCAGATTTTTTTCCAGATTTTTTTCGATTTTTTTTAAAAAAAAAATCCGATTTTTTCCGATTTTTTCCCGATTTTTGTCCGATTTATTTCCGATTTTTTTTCAGATTTTTTCCGATTTTTTTTTTGATTTTTTTTTAAAAAAAATCCGATTTTTTCCGTTTTTTTTCCGATTTTTTCAGATTTTTTCCCGATTTTTGTCCGATTTTTTTCCGATTTTTTTTCCGATTTTTTTCCGATTTTTTTCCGATTTTTCCGATTTTTTTCCGATTTTTTCCGATTTTTTTTCCGATTTTTTTTCCCGATTTTTTTCCGATTTTTCCTGATTTTTTTCCGATTTTTTCCGTTTTTTTCCCGATTTTTTTCCGATTTTTCCCGATTTTTTCCCGATTTTTTCCCGATTTTTTTTCCGATTTTTTCCGATTTTTTTTCCCGATTTTTTCCGATTTTTTTTCCCGATTTTTTTCAGATTTTTCCCGATTTTTTTCAGATTTTTTCCGATTTTTTTCAGATTTTTTATCCGATTTTTTTCCCGATTTTTTTTCCGAATTTTTCCGTTTTTTTCCAATTTTTTCCGATTTTCTCCGATTTTTTTCCGATTTTTTTCCCGATTTTTTTCCGATTTTTTCCGTTTTTTTCCGTTTTTTTCCGTTTTTTTCCGATTTTTTTTCCGATTTTTTTTCCCGATTTTTTTCCGATTTTTTTCCGATTTTTTCCGATTTTTTTTCCGATTTTTTCCCGATTTTTTTTCCGATTTTTTTCCGATTTTTTTCAGATTTTTTTCGATTTTTTTTTTGATTTTTTTTCCGATTTTTTCCGATTTTTTCCCGATTTTTGTCCGATTTATTTCCGATTTTTTTTCAGATTTTTTCCGATTTTTTTTTTGATTTAAAAAAAAAAAAAATCCGATTTTTTCCGATTTTTTCCGATTTTTTTCCGATTTTTTCCGATTTTTTCCCGATTTTTGTCCGATTTTTTTCAGATTTTTTTTCAGATTTTTTCCGATTTTGTTTCCAGTTTTTTTCCGATTTTTTCCGATTTTTATTCCGATTTTTTTCCGATTTTTTTCCGATTTTTTCCGATTTTTTCCGATTTTTTTCCGATTTTTTTCCCGATTTTTTCCCGATTTTTTTCCGATTTTTCCCAATTTTTTCCAATTTTTTCCGATTTTTTCCGATTTTTTTTCCGATTTTTTCACGATTTTTTTCCGATTTTTTTTTTTAAAAAATTCCAATTTTTTCCGATTTTTTCCGATTTTTTTTCAGATTTTTTTCAGATTTTTTTTCAGATTTTTTTCGATTTTTTTTTTGATTTTTTTCCCGATTTTTTCCGATTTTTTCCCGATTTTTTTCCGATTTTTTCCGATTTTTTTTCCGATTTTTTTCCGATTTTTTCCGATTTTTTTTCCGATTTTTTTCAGATTTTTTTTCAGATTTTTTTTCAGATTTTTTCAGATTTTTCCCGATTTTTGTCCGATTTATTTCCGATTTTTTTTCAGATTTTTTCCGATTTTTTTTTTGATATTTTTTAAAAAAAAAATCCGATTTTTTCCGATTTTTTCCGATTTTTTTCCGATTTTTTCCGATTTTTTCCCGATTTTTGTCAGATTTTTTTCCGATTTTTTTTCAGATTTTTTCCGATTTTTATTCCGATTTTTTTTCCGATTTTTTTTCCGATTTTTCCCGATTTTTTTCCGATTTTTTCCGATTTTTTTTCCGATTTTTTCCCGATTTTTTTTCCGATTTTTTCCGATTTTTTTTCCGATTTTTTTCAGATTTTTTTCAGATTTTTTTTCAGATTTTTTTCGATTTTTTTTTTGATTTTTTTTCCGATTTTTTCCCGATTTTTGTCCGATTTATTTCCGATTTTTTTTCAGATTTTTTCAGATTTTTTTTTTGATTTTTTTTTAAAAAAAAATCCGATTTTTTCCGATTTTTTCCGATTTTTTTCCGATTTTTTCCGATTTTTTCCCGATTTTTGTCCGATTTTTTTCCGATTTTTTTTCAGATTTATTCAGATTTTTCTTCCAGTTTTTTTCCGATTTTTTCCGATTTTTTCCGATTTTTATTCCGATTTTTTCCGATTTTTTTTCCGATTTTTTTCCGATTTTTTTTCAGATTTTTTTCGATTTTTTTTTAAAAAAAAATCCGATTTTTTCCGATTTTTTCCCGATTTTTGTCCGATTTATTTCCGATTTTTTTTCAGATTTTTTCCGATTTTTTTTTTGATTAAAAAAAAAAAAAAAATCCGATTTTTTCCGATTTTTTTCCGATTTTTTCCGATTTTTTCCCGATTTTTGTCCGATTTTTTTCCGATTTTTTTTCCGATTTTTCCCGATTTTTTTCCGATTTTTCCTGATTTTTTTCCGATTTTTTCCCGATTTTTTTCCCGATTTTTTCCGATTTTTTTTCAGATTTTTTTCAGATTTTTTTTCAGATTTTTTTCGATTTTTTTTTTGATTTTTTTCCCGATTTTTTCCGATTTTTTCCCGATTTTTTTCCGATTTTTTCCGATTTTTTTTCCGATTTTTTTCCGATTTTTTCCGATTTTTTTTCAGATTTTTTTCAGAATTTTTTTCAGATTTTTTTTCAGATTTTTTCAGATTTTTCCCGATTTTTGTCCGATTTATTTCCGATTTTTTTTCAGATTTTTTCCGATTTTTTTTTTGATTTTTTTTTTAAAAAAAATCCGATTTTTTCCGATTTTTTTCGATTTTTTTCCGATTTTTTCCGATTTTTTCCCGATTTTTGTCAGATTTTTTTCCGATTTTTTTTCCGATTTTTTCCGATTTTTATTCCGATTTTTTTTCCGATTTTTCCCGATTTTTTTCCGATTTTTTCCGATTTTTTTTCCGATTTTTTCCCGATTTTTTTTCCGATTTTTTCCGATTTTTTTTCCGATTTTTTTCAGATTTTTTTCAGATTTTTTTTCAGATTTTTTTCGATTTTTTTTTTTATTTTTTTTCCGATTTTTTCCCGATTTTTGTCCGATTTATTTCCGATTTTTTTTCAGATTTTTTCCGATTTTTTTTTTGATTTTTTTTAAAAAAAAAAATCCGATTTTTTCCGATTTTTTCCGATTTTTTTCCGATTTTTTCCGATTTTTTCCCGATTTTTGTCCGATTTTTTTCCGATTTTTTTTCAGATTTATTCCGATTTTTTTCCAGTTTTTTTCCGATTTTTTCCGATTTTTTCCGATTTTTATTCCGATTTTTTCCGATTTTTTTTCCGATTTTTTTCAGATTTTTTTTCAGATTTTTTTCGATTTTTTTTTTAAAAAAAATCCGATTTTTTCCGATTTTTTCCCGATTTTTGTCCGATTTATTTCCGATTTTTTTTCAGATTTTTTCCGATTTTTTTTTTGATTTTAAAAAAAAAAAAATCCGATTTTTTCCGATTTTTTTCCGATTTTTTCCGATTTTTTCCCGATTTTTGTCCGATTTTTTTCCGATTTTTTTTCCGATTTTTTTTTCCGATTTTTTCCCGATTTTTTTCAGTTTTTTTCCGATTTTTTTCCGATTTTTTCCGATTTTTTCCCGATTTTTGTCCGATTTTTTCCGATTTTTTTCCGATTTTTTCCGATTTTTTTTCCGATTTTTTCAGATTTTTTTTCCGATTTTTTTCCGATTTTTTTTTCCGATTTTTTCCCGATTTTTTTCAGTTTTTTTCCGATTTTTTTTCCGATTTTTTCCGATTTTTTTTCAGATTTTTTCAGATTTTTTTTCAGATTTTTTTCCGATATTTTTTGCCGATTTTTATTCCGATTTTTTTCCGATTTTTTCCAGATTTTTTTCAGTTTTTTTCCGATTTTTTTTCCGATTTTTTCCGATTTTATTTCAGATTTTTTCAGATTTTTTTTCCGATTTTTTCCGATTTTTTCCGATTTTTTCCGAATTTTTTCCGATTTTTTCCGATTTTTTTCCGATTTTTCCGATTTTTTTCCATTTTTTTCCGTTTTTTTCCGATTTTTTTTCCGATTTTTTTCCGATTTTCCGATTTTTCCGATTTTTGATTTTTTTTTTAAAAAAAATCCGATTTTTTCCGATATTTTCCGATTTTTTTCCGATTTTTTCCGATTTTTTCCCGATTTTTGTCCGATTTTTTTCCGATTTTTTTTCAGATTTTTTCCGATTTTTTTTCCAGTTTTTTTTCAGATTTTTTTTTTGATTTTTTTTAAAAAAAAAATCCGATTTTTTCCGATTTTTTTCCGATTTTTTCCGATTTTTTCCCGATTTTTGTCCGATTTTTTTCCGATTTTTTTTCAGATTTATTCCGATTTTTTTTCCAGTGTTTTTCCGATTTTTTCCGATTTTTTCCGATTTTTATTCCGATTTTTTCCGATTTTTTTTCCGATTTTTTTTCCCGATTTTTTTCCGATTTTTCCCGATTTTTTCAGATTTTTTTTTTTTTCAGATTTTTCCCGATTTTTTTCAGATTTTTTCAGATTTTTTTCAGATTTTTTCAGATTTTTTCAGATTTTTTCCGATTTTTTCCGATTTTTTCAGATTTTTCCCGATTTTTTTCAGATTTTTTCCGATTTTTTTCAGATTTTTTTTCCGATTTTTTTCCCGATTTTTTTTCCGAATTTTTCCGTTTTTTTCCAATTTTTTCCGATTTTCTCCGATTTTTTTCCCGATTTTTTCCCGATTTTTTTCCGATTTTTTCCGTTTTTTTTTCCGATTTTTTTTCCCGATTTTTTTCCGATTTTTCCCGATTTTTTTCCGATTTTTTCCGATTTTTTTTCCGATTTTTTCCCAATTTTATTTCCGATTTTTCCGATTTTTTTTCCGATTTTTTTCAGATTTTTTTTCAGATTTTTTTCGATTTTTTTTTTGATTCTTTTTCCGATTTTTTCCGATTTTTTCCCGATTTTTGTCCGATTTATTTCCGTTTTTTTTTCAGATTTTTTCCGATTTTTTTTTTTGATTTTTTTTTTTAAAAAAAATCCGATTTTTTCCGATTTTTTCCGATTCTTTTTCCCGATTTTTTTCAGATTTTTCCCGTTTTTTTCCAATTTTTTCCGATTTTCTCCGATTTTTTTCCCGATTTTTTTCCGATTTTTTTCCGATTTTTTCCGATTTTTTTTCCGATTTTTTTTCCCGATTTTTTTCCGATTTTTCCCGATTTTTTTCCGATTTTTTCCGATTTTTTTTCCGATTTTTTTTCCGATTTTTTCAAAAAAAAATTCCGATTTTTTCCGATTTTTTTTCCGATTTTTTCCCGATTTTTTTTCCGATTTTTTTCAGATTTTTTTTCAGATTTTTTTCGATTTTTTTTTGGATTTTTTTTCCGATTTTTTCCCGATTTTTGTCCGATTTATTTCCTTTTTTTTTTCAGATTTTTTCCGATTTTTTTTTTTGATTTTTTTTTAAAAAAAAAATCCGATTTTTTCCGATTTTTTCCGATTCTTTTTCCCGATTTTTTTCAGATTTTTCCCGATTTTTTTCAGATTTTTTCCGATTTTTTTCAGATTTTTTTTCCGATTTTTTTCCCGATTTTTTTTCCGAATTTTTCCGTTTTTTTCCAATTTTTTCCGATTTTCTCCGATTTTTTTCCCGATTTTTTTCCGATTTTTTTCCGATTTTTTCCGATTTTTTTTCCGATTTTTTTTCCCGATTTTTTTCCGATTTTTCCCGATTTTTTTCCGATTTTTTCCGATTTTTTTTCCGATTTTTTCCCGATTTTTTTTCCGATTTTTCCGATTTTTTTTCCGATTTTTTTCAGATTTTTTTTCAGATTTTTTCCGATTTTTTCCGATTTTTTCCGATTTTTTTCCGATTTTTTTCCCGATTTTTTCCCGATTTTTTTCCGATTTTTCCCAATTTTTTCCAATTTTTTCCGATTTTTTCCGATTTTTTTTCCGATTTTTTCACGATTTTTTTCCGATTTTTTTCCGATTTTTCCGATTTTTTCCGATTTTTCCCGATTTTTTTCCGATTTTTCCCGATTTTTTTCAGATTTTTTCCGATTTTTTTCAGATTTTTTCCGATTTTTTCCGATTTTTTTCCGATTTTTTTCCCGATTTTTTTCCGATTTTTTCCGTTTTTTTCCGATTTTTTCCGATTTTTTTTCCGATTTTTTTTCCCGATTTTTTTCCGATTTTTCCCGATTTTTTTCCGATTTTTTCCGATTTTTTTTCCGATTTTTTCCCGATTTTTTTTCAGATTTTTTCCGATTTTTTTTCCGATTTTTTTCAGATTTTTTTTCAGATTTTTTTCGATTTTTTTTTAAAAAAAAATCCGATTTTTTCCGATTTTTTCCCGATTTTTGTCCGATTTATTTCCGATTTTTTTTCAGATTTTTTCCGATTTTTTTTTTGATTTTTTTAAAAAAAAAATCCGATTTTTTCCGTTTTTTTTCCGATTTTTTCCCGATTTTTGTCCGATTTTTTTCCGATTTTTTTTCCGATTTTTTTCCGATTTTTTCCGATTTTTTTCTGATTTTTTTCCGATTTTTCCGATTTTTTTCCGATTTTTTCCGATTTTTTTTCCGATTTTTTTTCCCGATTTTTTTCCGATTTTTCCTGATTTTTTTCCGATTTTTTCCCGATTTTTTTCCCGATTTTTTTCAGATTTTTTTTCAGATTTTTTTCGATTTTTTTTTTGATTTTTTTCCCGATTTTTTCCAATTTTTCCCGATTTTTGTCCGATTTATTTCCGATTTTTTTTCAGATTTTTTCCGATTTTTTTTTTGATTAAAAAAAAAAAAAAAAATCCGTTTTTTTCCGATTTTTTTCCAATTTTTTTCCGATTTTTTCCGATTTTTTCCCGATTTTTTTCCGATTTTTTCCGTTTTTTTCCCGATTTTTTTCCGATTTTTCCCGATTTTTTCCCGATTTTTTCCCGATTTTTTTTCCGATTTTTTCCGATTTTTTTTCCCGATTTTTTCCGATTTTTTTTCCCGATTTTTTTCAGATTTTTCCCGATTTTTTTCAGATTTTTTCCGATTTTTTTCAGATTTTTTTTCAGATTTTTTTCCCGATTTTTTTTCCGAATTTTTCCGTTTTTTTCCAATTTTTTCCGATTTTCTCCGATTTTTTTCCGATTTTTTTCCCGATTTTTTTCCGATTTTTTCCGTTTTTTTCCGTTTTTTTCCGTTTTTTTCCGATTTTTTTTCCGATTTTTTTTCCCGATTTTTTTCCGATTTTTTTCCGATTTTTTCCGATTTTTTTTCCGATTTTTTCCCGATTATTTTTCCGATTTTTTTTCCGATTTTTTTCCGATTTTTTTTCAGATTTTTTTCGATTTTTTTTTTGATTTTTTTTCCGATTTTTTTCGATTTTTTCCCGATTTTTGTCCGATTTATTTCCGATTTTTTTTCAGATTTTTTCCGATTTTTTTTTTGATTTAAAAAAAAAAAAAATCCGATTTTTTCCGATTTTTTCCGATTTTTTTCCGATTTTTTCCGATTTTTTCCCGATTTTTGTCCGATTTTTTTCAGATTTTTTTTCCAGTTTTTTTCCGATTTTTTCCGATTTTTATTCCGATTTTTTTCCGATTTTTTTCCGATTTTTTCCGATTTTTTCCGATTTTTTTCCGATTTTTTTCCCGATTTTTTCCCGATTTTTTTCCGATTTTTTCCGATTTTTTCCGATTTTTTTCCGATTTTTTTCCCGATTTTTTCCCGATTTTTTTTCAATTTTTTCCGATTTTTTCCGATTTTTTTTCCGATTTTTTCACGATTTTTTTCCGATTTTTTTCCGATTTTTCCGATTTTTTTCCGATTTTTCCCGATTTTTTTCAGATTTTTCCCGATTTTTTTCAGATTTTTTCAGATTTTTTTCAGATTTTTTCCGATTTTTTCCGATTTTTTTCCGATTTTTTTCCCGATTTTTTTCCGATTTTTTCCGATTTTTTCCGATTTTTTTTCCGATTTTTTTTCCCGATTTTTTTCCGATTTTTCCCGATTTTTTTCCGATTTTTTCCGAATTTTTTTCCGATTTTTTCCCGATTTTTTTTCCGATTTTTTCCGATTTTTTTTCCGATTTTTTTCAGATTTTTTTCCAGATTTTTTTCGATTTTTTTTTAAAAAAAAATCCGATTTTTTCCGATTTTTTCCCGATTTTTGTCCGATTTATTTCCGATTTTTTTTCAGATTTTTTCCGATTTTTTTTTTGATTTTTTTTTTAAAAAAATCCGATTTTTTCCGTTTTTTTTCCGATTTTTTCAGATTTTTTCCCGATTTTTGTCCGATTTTTTTCCGATTTTTTTTCCGATTTTTTTCCGATTTTTTTCCGATTTTTCCGATTTTTTTCCGATTTTTTCCGATTTTTTTTCCGATTTTTTTTCCCGATTTTTTTCCGATTTTTCCTGATTTTTTTCCGATTTTTTCCGTTTTTTTCCCGATTTTTTTCCGATTTTTCCCGATTTTTTCCCGATTTTTTCCCGATTTTTTTTCCGATTTTTTCCGATTTTTTTTCCCGATTTTTTCCGATTTTTTTTCCCGATTTTTTTCAGATTTTTCCCGATTTTTTTCAGATTTTTTCCGATTTTTTTCAGATTTTTTATCCGATTTTTTTCCCGATTTTTTTTCCGAATTTTTCCGTTTTTTTCCAATTTTTTCCGATTTTCTCCGATTTTTTTCCGATTTTTTTCCCGATTTTTTTCCGATTTTTTCCGTTTTTTTCCGTTTTTTTCCGTTTTTTTCCGATTTTTTTTCCGATTTTTTTTCCCGATTTTTTTCCGATTTTTTTCCGATTTTTTCCGATTTTTTTTCCGATTTTTTCCCGATTTTTTTTCCGATTTTTTTCCGATTTTTTTCAGATTTTTTTCGATTTTTTTTTTGATTTTTTTTCCGATTTTTTCCGATTTTTTCCCGATTTTTGTCCGATTTATTTCCGATTTTTTTTCAGATTTTTTCCGATTTTTTTTTTGATTTAAAAAAAAAAAAAATCCGATTTTTTCCGATTTTTTCCGATTTTTTTCCGATTTTTTCCGATTTTTTCCCGATTTTTGTCCGATTTTTTTCAGATTTTTTTTCAGATTTTTTCCGATTTTTTTTCCAGTTTTTTTCCGATTTTTTCCGATTTTTATTCCGATTTTTTTCCGATTTTTTTCCGATTTTTTCCGATTTTTTCCGATTTTTTTCCGATTTTTTTCCCGATTTTTTCCCGATTTTTTTCCGATTTTTCCCAATTTTTTCCAATTTTTTCCGATTTTTTCCGATTTTTTTTCCGATTTTTTCACGATTTTTTTCCGATTTTTTTTTTTAAAAAATTCCAATTTTTTCCGATTTTTTCCGATTTTTTTTCAGATTTTTTTCAGATTTTTTTTCAGATTTTTTTCGATTTTTTTTTTGATTTTTTTCCCGATTTTTTCCGATTTTTTCCCGATTTTTTTCCGATTTTTTCCGATTTTTTTTCCGATTTTTTTCCGATTTTTTCCGATTTTTTTTCCGATTTTTTTCAGATTTTTTTTCAGATTTTTTTTCAGATTTTTTCAGATTTTTTCCCGATTTTTGTCCGATTTATTTCCGATTTTTTTTCAGATTTTTTCCGATTTTTTTTTTGATATTTTTTAAAAAAAAAATCCGATTTTTTCCGATTTTTTCCGATTTTTTTCCGATTTTTTCCGATTTTTTCCCGATTTTTGTCAGATTTTTTTCCGATTTTTTTTCAGATTTTTTCCGATTTTTATTCCGATTTTTTTTCCGATTTTTTTTCCGATTTTTCCCGATTTTTTTCCGATTTTTTCCGATTTTTTTTCCGATTTTTTCCCGATTTTTTTTCCGATTTTTTCCGATTTTTTTTCCGATTTTTTTCAGATTTTTTTCAGATTTTTTTTCAGATTTTTTTCGATTTTTTTTTTGATTTTTTTTCCGATTTTTTCCCGATTTTTGTCCGATTTATTTCCGATTTTTTTTCAGATTTTTTCAGATTTTTTTTTTGATTTTTTTTTAAAAAAAAATCCGATTTTTTCCGATTTTTTCCGATTTTTTTCCGATTTTTTCCGATTTTTTCCCGATTTTTGTCCGATTTTTTTCCGATTTTTTTTCAGATTTATTCCGATTTTTTTTCCAGTTTTTTTCAGATTTTTTTTCAGATTTTTTTCGATTTTTTTTTAAAAAAAAATCCGATTTTTTCCGATTTTTTCCCGATTTTTGTCCGATTTATTTCCGATTTTTTTTCAGATTTTTTCCGATTTTTTTTTTGATTTAAAAAAAAAAAAAATCCGATTTTTTCCGATTTTTTTCCGATTTTTTCCGATTTTTTCCCGATTTTTGTCCGATTTTTTTCCGATTTTTTTTCCGATTTTTCCCGATTTTTTTCCGATTTTTCCTGATTTTTTTCCGATTTTTTCCCGATTTTTTTCCCGATTTTTTCCGATTTTTTTTCAGATTTTTTTCAGATTTTTTTTCAGATTTTTTTCGATTTTTTTTTTGATTTTTTTCCCGATTTTTTCCGATTTTTTCCCGATTTTTTTCCGATTTTTTCCGATTTTTTTTCCGATTTTTTCCGATTTTTTTTCAGATTTTTTTCAGAATTTTTTTCAGATTTTTTTTCAGATTTTTTCAGATTTTTTCCCGATTTTTGTCCGATTTATTTCCGATTTTTTTTCAGATTTTTTCCGATTTTTTTTTTGATTTTTTTTTTAAAAAAAATCCGATTTTTTCCGATTTTTTTCGATTTTTTTCCGATTTTTTCCGATTTTTTCCCGATTTTTGTCAGATTTTTTTCCGATTTTTTTTCCGATTTTTTCCGATTTTTATTCCGATTTTTTTTCCGATTTTTCCCGATTTTTTTCCGATTTTTTCCGATTTTTTTTCCGATTTTTTCCCGATTTTTTTTCCGATTTTTTCCGATTTTTTTTCCGATTTTTTTCAGATTTTTTTCAGATTTTTTTTCAGATTTTTTTCGATTTTTTTTTTTATTTTTTTTCCGATTTTTTCCCGATTTTTGTCCGATTTATTTCCGATTTTTTTTCAGATTTTTTCCGATTTTTTTTTTGATTTTTTTTAAAAAAAAAATCCGATTTTTTCCGATTTTTTCCGATTTTTTTCCGATTTTTTCCGATTTTTTCCCGATTTTTGTCCGATTTTTTTCCGATTTTTTTTCAGATTTATTCCGATTTTTTTCCAGTTTTTTTCCGATTTTTTCCGATTTTTTCCGATTTTTATTCCGATTTTTTCCGATTTTTTTTCCGATTTTTTTCAGATTTTTTTTCAGATTTTTTTCGATTTTTTTTTTAAAAAAAATCCGATTTTTTCCGATTTTTTCCCGATTTTTGTCCGATTTATTTCCGATTTTTTTTCAGATTTTTTCCGATTTTTTTTTTGATTTTAAAAAAAAAAAAATCCGATTTTTTCCGATTTTTTTCCGATTTTTTCCGATTTTTTCCCGATTTTTGTCCGATTTTTTTCCGATTTTTTTTCCGATTTTTTTTTCCGATTTTTTCCCGATTTTTTTCAGTTTTTTTCCGATTTTTTTCCGATTTTTTCCGATTTTTTCCCGATTTTTGTCCGATTTTTTCCGATTTTTTTCCGATTTTTTCCGATTTTTTTTCCGATTTTTTCAGATTTTTTTTCCGATTTTTTTCCGATTTTTTTTTCCGATTTTTTCCCGATTTTTTTCAGTTTTTTTCCGATTTTTTTTCCGATTTTTTCCGATTTTTTTTCAGATTTTTTCAGATTTTTTTTCAGATTTTTTTCCGATATTTTTTGCCGATTTTTATTCCGATTTTTTTCCGATTTTTTCCAGATTTTTTTCAGTTTTTTTCCGATTTTTTTTCCGATTTTTTCCGATTTTATTTCAGATTTTTTCAGATTTTTTTTCCGATTTTTTTCCCGATTTTTTTTCCGAATTTTTCCGTTTTTTTCCAATTTTTTCCGATTTTCTCCGATTTTTTTCCGATTTTTTTCCCGATTTTTTTCCGATTTTTTCCGTTTTTTTCCGTTTTTTTCCGTTTTTTTCCGATTTTTTTTCCGATTTTTTTTCCCGATTTTTTTCCGATTTTTTTCCGATTTTTTCCGATTTTTTTTCCGATTTTTTCCCGATTATTTTTCCGATTTTTTTTCCGATTTTTTTCCGATTTTTTTTCAGATTTTTTTCGATTTTTTTTTTGATTTTTTTTCCGATTTTTTTCGATTTTTTCCCGATTTTTGTCCGATTTATTTCCGATTTTTTTTCAGATTTTTTCCGATTTTTTTTTTGATTTAAAAAAAAAAAAAATCCGATTTTTTCCGATTTTTTCCGATTTTTTTCCGATTTTTTCCGATTTTTTCCCGATTTTTGTCCGATTTTTTTCAGATTTTTTTTCCAGTTTTTTTCCGATTTTTTCCGATTTTTATTCCGATTTTTTTCCGATTTTTTTCCGATTTTTTCCGATTTTTTCCGATTTTTTTCCGATTTTTTTCCCGATTTTTTCCCGATTTTTTTCCGATTTTTTCCGATTTTTTCCGATTTTTTTCCGATTTTTTTCCCGATTTTTTCCCGATTTTTTTTCAATTTTTTCCGATTTTTTCCGATTTTTTTTCCGATTTTTTCACGATTTTTTTCCGATTTTTTTCCGATTTTTCCGATTTTTTTCCGATTTTTCCCGATTTTTTTCAGATTTTTCCCGATTTTTTTCAGATTTTTTCAGATTTTTTTCAGATTTTTTCCGATTTTTTCCGATTTTTTTCCGATTTTTTTCCCGATTTTTTTCCGATTTTTTCCGATTTTTTCCGATTTTTTTTCCGATTTTTTTTCCCGATTTTTTTCCGATTTTTCCCGATTTTTTTCCGATTTTTTCCGAATTTTTTTCCGATTTTTTCCCGATTTTTTTTCCGATTTTTTCCGATTTTTTTTCCGATTTTTTTCAGATTTTTTTCCAGATTTTTTTCGATTTTTTTTTAAAAAAAAATCCGATTTTTTCCGATTTTTTCCCGATTTTTGTCCGATTTATTTCCGATTTTTTTTCAGATTTTTTCCGATTTTTTTTTTGATTTTTTTTTAAAAAAAATCCGATTTTTTCCGTTTTTTTTCCGATTTTTTCAGATTTTTTCCCGATTTTTGTCCGATTTTTTTCCGATTTTTTTTCCGATTTTTTTCCGATTTTTTTCCGATTTTTCCGATTTTTTTCCGATTTTTTCCGATTTTTTTTCCGATTTTTTTTCCCGATTTTTTTCCGATTTTTCCTGATTTTTTTCCGATTTTTTCCGTTTTTTTCCCGATTTTTTTCCGATTTTTCCCGATTTTTTCCCGATTTTTTCCCGATTTTTTTTCCGATTTTTTCCGATTTTTTTTCCCGATTTTTTCCGATTTTTTTTCCCGATTTTTTTCAGATTTTTCCCGATTTTTTTCAGATTTTTTCCGATTTTTTTCAGATTTTTTATCCGATTTTTTTCCCGATTTTTTTTCCGAATTTTTCCGTTTTTTTCCAATTTTTTCCGATTTTCTCCGATTTTTTTCCGATTTTTTTCCGATTTTTTCCGATTTTTTTTCCGATTTTTTCCCGATTTTTTTTCCGATTTTTTTCCGATTTTTTTCCGATTTTTTTCGATTTTTTTTTTGATTTTTTTTCCGATTTTTTCCGATTTTTTCCCGATTTTTGTCCGATTTATTTCCGATTTTTTTTCAGATTTTTTCCGATTTTTTTTTTGATTTAAAAAAAAAAAAAATCCGATTTTTTCCGATTTTTTCCGATTTTTTTCCGATTTTTTCCGATTTTTTCCCGATTTTTGTCCGATTTTTTTCAGATTTTTTTTCAGATTTTTTCCGATTTTTTTTCCAGTTTTTTTCCGATTTTTTCCGATTTTTATTCCGATTTTTTTCCGATTTTTTTCCGATTTTTTCCGATTTTTTCCGATTTTTTTCCGATTTTTTTCCCGATTTTTTCCCGATTTTTTTCCGATTTTTCCCAATTTTTTCCAATTTTTTCCGATTTTTTCCGATTTTTTTTCCGATTTTTTCACGATTTTTTTCCGATTTTTTTTTTTAAAAAATTCCAATTTTTTCCGATTTTTTCCGATTTTTTTTCAGATTTTTTTCAGATTTTTTTTCAGATTTTTTTCGATTTTTTTTTTTGATTTTTTTCCCGATTTTTTCCGATTTTTTCCCGATTTTTTTCCGATTTTTTCCGATTTTTTTTCCGATTTTTTTCCGATTTTTTCCGATTTTTTTTCCGATTTTTTTCAGATTTTTTTTCAGATTTTTTTTCAGATTTTTTCAGATTTTTTCCCGATTTTTGTCCGATTTATTTCCGATTTTTTTTCAGATTTTTTCCGATTTTTTTTTTGATATTTTTTAAAAAAAAAATCCGATTTTTTCCGATTTTTTCCGATTTTTTTCCGATTTTTTCCGATTTTTTCCCGATTTTTGTCAGATTTTTTTCCGATTTTTTTTCAGATTTTTTCCGATTTTTATTCCGATTTTTTTTCCGATTTTTTTTCCGATTTTTCCCGATTTTTTTCCGATTTTTTCCGATTTTTTTTCCGATTTTTTCCCGATTTTTTTTCCGATTTTTTCCGATTTTTTTTCCGATTTTTTTCAGATTTTTTTCAGATTTTTTTTCAGATTTTTTTCGATTTTTTTTTTGATTTTTTTTCCGATTTTTTCCCGATTTTTGTCCGATTTATTTCCGATTTTTTTTCAGATTTTTTCAGATTTTTTTTTTGATTTTTTTTTAAAAAAAAATCCGATTTTTTCCGATTTTTTCCGATTTTTTTCCGATTTTTTCCGATTTTTTCCCGATTTTTGTCCGATTTTTTTCCGATTTTTTTTCAGATTTATTCCGATTTTTTTTCCAGTTTTTTTCAGATTTTTTTTCAGATTTTTTTCGATTTTTTTTTAAAAAAAAATCCGATTTTTTCCGATTTTTTCCCGATTTTTGTCCGATTTATTTCCGATTTTTTTTCAGATTTTTTCCGATTTTTTTTTTGATTTAAAAAAAAAAAAAAATCCGATTTTTTCCGATTTTTTTCCGATTTTTTCCGATTTTTTCCCGATTTTTGTCCGATTTTTTTCCGATTTTTTTCCCGATTTTTCCCGATTTTTTTCCGATTTTTCCTGATTTTTTTCCGATTTTTTCCCGATTTTTTTCCCGATTTTTTCCGATTTTTTTTCAGATTTTTTTCAGATTTTTTTTCAGATTTTTTTCGATTTTTTTTTTTGATTTTTTTCCCGATTTTTTCCGATTTTTTCCCGATTTTTTTCCGATTTTTTCCGATTTTTTTTCCGATTTTTTTCCGATTTTTTCCGATTTTTTTTCAGATTTTTTTCAGAATTTTTTTCAGATTTTTTTTCAGATTTTTTCAGATTTTTTCCCGATTTTTGTCCGATTTATTTCCGATTTTTTTTCAGATTTTTTCCGATTTTTTTTTTGATTTTTTTTTTTAAAAAAATCCGATTTTTTCCGATTTTTTTCGATTTTTTTCCGATTTTTTCCGATTTTTTCCCGATTTTTGTCAGATTTTTTTCCGATTTTTTTTCCGATTTTTTCCGATTTTTATTCCGATTTTTTTTCCGATTTTTCCCGATTTTTTTCCGATTTTTTCCGATTTTTTTTCCGATTTTTTCCCGATTTTTTTTCCGATTTTTTCCGATTTTTTTTCCGATTTTTTTCAGATTTTTTTCAGATTTTTTTTCAGATTTTTTTCGATTTTTTTTTTTATTTTTTTTCCGATTTTTTCCCGATTTTTGTCCGATTTATTTCCGATTTTTTTTCAGATTTTTTCCGATTTTTTTTTTGATTTTTTTAAAAAAAAAAATCCGATTTTTTCCGATTTTTTCCGATTTTTTTCCGATTTTTTCCGATTTTTTCCCGATTTTTGTCCGATTTTTTTCCGATTTTTTTTCAGATTTATTCCGATTTTTTTCCAGTTTTTTTCCGATTTTTTCCGATTTTTTCCGATTTTTATTCCGATTTTTTCCGATTTTTTTTCCGATTTTTTTCAGATTTTTTTTCAGATTTTTTTCGATTTTTTTTTTAAAAAAAATCCGATTTTTTCCGATTTTTTCCCGATTTTTGTCCGATTTATTTCCGATTTTTTTTCAGATTTTTTCCGATTTTTTTTTTGATTTTAAAAAAAAAAAAATCCGATTTTTTCCGATTTATTTCCGATTTTTTTCCGATTTTTTCCGATTTTTTCCCGATTTTTTTCCGATTTTTTTTCCGATTTTTTTTTCCGATTTTTTCCCGATTTTTTTCAGTTTTTTTCCGATTTTTTTCCGATTTTTTCCGATTTTTTCCCGATTTTTGTCCGATTTTTTCCGATTTTTTTCCGATTTTTTCCGATTTTTTTTCCGATTTTTTCAGATTTTTTTTCCGATTTTTTTCCGATTTTTTTTTCCGATTTTTTCCCGATTTTTTTCAGTTTTTTTCCGATTTTTTTTCCGATTTTTTCCGATTTTTTTTCAGATTTTTTCAGATTTTTTTTCAGATTTTTTTCCAATATTTTTTGCCGATTTTTATTCCGATTTTTTTCCGATTTTTTCCAGATTTTTTTCAGTTTTTTTCCGATTTTTTTTCCGATTTTTTCCGATTTTATTTCAGATTTTTTCAGATTTTTTTTCCGATTTTTTCCGATTTTTTCCGATTTTTTCCGAATTTTTTCCGATTTTTTCCGATTTTTTTCCGATTTTTCCGATTTTTTTCCATTTTTTTCCGTTTTTTTCCGATTTTTTTTCCGATTTTTTTCCGATTTTCCGATTTTTCCGATTTTTGATTTTTTTTTTAAAAAAAATCCGATTTTTTCCGATATTTTCCGATTTTTTTCCGATTTTTTCCGATTTTTTCCCGATTTTTGTCCGATTTTTTTCCGATTTTTTTTCAGATTTTTTCCGATTTTTTTTCCAGTTTTTTTTCAGATTTTTTTTTTGATTTTTTTTTAAAAAAAAATCCGATTTTTTCCGATTTTTTTCCGATTTTTTCCGATTTTTTCCCGATTTTTGTCCGATTTTTTTCCGATTTTTTTTCAGATTTATTCCGATTTTTTTTCCAGTGTTTTTCCGATTTTTTCCGATTTTTTCCGATTTTTATTCCGATTTTTTCCGATTTTTTTTCCGATTTTTTTTCCCGATTTTTTTCCGATTTTTCCCGATTTTTTCAGATTTTTTTTTTTTTCAGATTTTTCCCGATTTTTTTCAGATTTTTTCAGATTTTTTTCAGATTTTTTCAGATTTTTTCAGATTTTTTCCGATTTTTTCAGATTTTTTCAGATTTTTCCCGATTTTTTTCAGATTTTTTCCGATTTTTTTCAGATTTTTTTTCCGATTTTTTTCCCGATTTTTTTTCCGAATTTTTCCGTTTTTTTCCAATTTTTTCCGATTTTCTCCGATTTTTTTCCCGATTTTTTCCCGATTTTTTTCCGATTTTTTCCGTTTTTTTTTCCGATTTTTTTTCCCGATTTTTTTCCGATTTTTCCCGATTTTTTTCCGATTTTTTCCGATTTTTTTTCCGATTTTTTCCCAATTTTATTTCCGATTTTTCCGATTTTTTTTCCGATTTTTTTCAGATTTTTTTTCAGATTTTTTTCGATTTTTTTTTTGATTCTTTTTCCGATTTTTTCCGATTTTTTCCCGATTTTTGTCCGATTTATTTCCGTTTTTTTTTCAGATTTTTTCCGATTTTTTTTTTTGATTTTTTTTTTAAAAAAAAATCCGATTTTTTCCGATTTTTTCCGATTCTTTTTCCCGATTTTTTTCAGATTTTTCCCGTTTTTTTCCAATTTTTTCCGATTTTCTCCGATTTTTTTCCCGATTTTTTTCCGATTTTTTTCCGATTTTTTCCGATTTTTTTTCCGATTTTTTTTCCCGATTTTTTTCCGATTTTTCCCGATTTTTTTCCGATTTTTTCCGATTTTTTTTCCGATTTTTTTTCCGATTTTTTCAAAAAAAAATTCCGATTTTTTCCGATTTTTTTTCCGATTTTTTCCCGATTTTTTTTCCGATTTTTTTCAGATTTTTTTTCAGATTTTTTTCGATTTTTTTTTGGATTTTTTTTCCGATTTTTTCCCGATTTTTGTCCGATTTATTTCCTTTTTTTTTTCAGATTTTTTCCGAATTTTTTTTTTGATTTTTTTTTTAAAAAAAAATCCGATTTTTTCCGATTTTTTCCGATTCTTTTTCCCGATTTTTTTCAGATTTTTCCCGATTTTTTTCAGATTTTTTCCGATTTTTTTCAGATTTTTTTTCAGATTTTTTTCGATTTTTTTTGGGATTTTTTTTCCGATTTTTTCCCGATTTTTGTCCGATTTATTTCCTTTTTTTTTTCAGATTTTTTCCGATTTTTTTTTTTGATTTTTTTTTTAAAAAAAAATCCGATTTTTTCCGATTTTTTCCGATTCTTTTTCCCGATTTTTTTCAGATTTTTCCCGATTTTTTTCAGATTTTTTCCGATTTTTTTCAGATTTTTTTTCCGATTTTTTTCCCGATTTTTTTTCCGAATTTTTCCGTTTTTTTCCAATTTTTTCCGATTTTCTCCGATTTTTTTCCCGATTTTTTTCCGATTTTTTTCCGATTTTTTCCGATTTTTTTCCGATTTTTTTTCCCGATTTTTTTCCGATTTTTCCCGATTTTTTTCCGATTTTTTCCGATTTTTTTTCCGATTTTTTCCCGATTTTTTTTCCGATTTTTCCGATTTTTTTTCCGATTTTTTTCAGATTTTTTTTCAGATTTTTTCCGATTTTTTCCGATTTTTTCCGATTTTTTTCCGATTTTTTTCCCGATTTTTTCCCGATTTTTTTCCGATTTTTCCCAATTTTTTCCAATTTTTTCCGATTTTTTCCGATTTTTTTTCCGATTTTTTCACGATTTTTTTCCGATTTTTTTCCGATTTTTCCGATTTTTTCCGATTTTTCCCGATTTTTTTCCGATTTTTCCCGATTTTTTTCAGATTTTTTCCGATTTTTTTCAGATTTTTTCCGATTTTTTCTGATTTTTTTCCGATTTTTTTCCCGATTTTTTTCCGATTTTTTCCGTTTTTTTCCGATTTTTTCCGATTTTTTTTCCGATTTTTTTTCCCGATTTTTTTCCGATTTTTCCCGATTTTTTTCCGATTTTTTCCGATTTTTTTTCCGATTTTTTCCCGATTTTTTTTCAGATTTTTTCCGATTTTTTTTCCGATTTTTTTCAGATTTTTTTTCAGATTTTTTTCGATTTTTTTTTAAAAAAAAATCCGATTTTTTCCGATTTTTTCCCGATTTTTGTCCGATTTATTTCCGATTTTTTTTCAGATTTTTTCCGATTTTTTTTTTGATTTTTTTAAAAAAAAAATCCGATTTTTTCCGTTTTTTTTCCGATTTTTTCCCGATTTTTGTCCGATTTTTTTCCGATTTTTTTTCCGATTTTTTTCCGATTTTTTCCGATTTTTTTCTGATTTTTTTCCGATTTTTCCGATTTTTTTCCGATTTTTTCCGATTTTTTTTCCGATTTTTTTTCCCGATTTTTTTCCGATTTTTCCTGATTTTTTTCCGATTTTTTCCCGATTTTTTTCCCGATTTTTTTCAGATTTTTTTTCAGATTTTTTTCGATTTTTTTTTTGATTTTTTTCCCGATTTTTTCCAATTTTTCCCGATTTTTGTCCGATTTATTTCCGATTTTTTTTCAGATTTTTTCCGATTTTTTTTTTGATTAAAAAAAAAAAAAAAAATCCGATTTTTTTCCAATTTTTTTCCGATTTTTTCCGATTTTTTCCCGATTTTTTTCCGATTTTTTCCGTTTTTTTCCCGATTTTTTTCCGATTTTTCCCGATTTTTTCCCGATTTTTTCCCGATTTTTTTTCCGATTTTTTCCGATTTTTTTTCCCGATTTTTTCCGATTTTTTTTCCCGATTTTTTTCAGATTTTTCCCGATTTTTTTCAGATTTTTTCCGATTTTTTTCAGATTTTTTTTCAGATTTTTTTCCCGATTTTTTTTCCGAATTTTTCCGTTTTTTTCCAATTTTTTCCGATTTTCTCCGATTTTTTTCCGATTTTTTTCCCGATTTTTTTCCGATTTTTTCCGTTTTTTTCCGTTTTTTTCCGTTTTTTTCCGATTTTTTTTCCGATTTTTTTTCCCGATTTTTTTCCGATTTTTTTCCGATTTTTTCCGATTTTTTTTCCGATTTTTTCCCGATTATTTTTCCGATTTTTTTCCCGATTTTTTTCAGATTTTTTTCCAGATTTTTTTCGATTTTTTTTTTGATTTTTTTCCCGATTTTTTCCAATTTTTCCCGATTTTTTTTCCGAATTTTTCCGTTTTTTTCCAATTTTTTCCGATTTTCTCCGATTTTTTTCCGATTTTTTTCCCGATTTTTTTCCGATTTTTTCCGTTTTTTTCCGTTTTTTTCCGTTTTTTTCCGATTTTTTTTCCGATTTTTTTTCCCGATTTTTTTCCGATTTTTTTCCGATTTTTTCCGATTTTTTTTCCGATTTTTTCCCGATTATTTTTCCGATTTTTTTTCCGATTTTTTTCCGATTTTTTTTCAGATTTTTTTCGATTTTTTTTTTGATTTTTTTTCCGATTTTTTTCGATTTTTTCCCGATTTTTGTCCGATTTATTTCCGATTTTTTTTCAGATTTTTTCCGATTTTTTTTTTGATTTAAAAAAAAAAAAAATCCGATTTTTTCCGATTTTTTCCGATTTTTTTCCGATTTTTTCCGATTTTTTCCCGATTTTTGTCCGATTTTTTTCAGATTTTTTTTCAGATTTTTTCCGATTTTTTTTCCAGTTTTTTTCCGATTTTTTCCGATTTTTATTCCGATTTTTTTCCGATTTTTTTCCGATTTTTTCCGATTTTTTCCGATTTTTTTCCGATTTTTTTCCCGATTTTTTCCCGATTTTTTTCCGATTTTTTCCGATTTTTTCCGATTTTTTTCCGATTTTTTTCCCGATTTTTTCCCGATTTTTTTTCAATTTTTTCCGATTTTTTCCGATTTTTTTTCCGATTTTTTCACGATTTTTTTCCGATTTTTTTCCGATTTTTCCGATTTTTTTCCGATTTTTCCCGATTTTTTTCAGATTTTTCCCGATTTTTTTCAGATTTTTTCAGATTTTTTTCAGATTTTTTCCGATTTTTTCCGATTTTTTTCAGATTTTTTTCCCGATTTTTTTCAGATTTTTTCCGATTTTTTCCGATTTTTTTTCCGATTTTTTTTCCCGATTTTTTTCCGATTTTTCCCGATTTTTTTCCGATTTTTTCCGAATTTTTTTCCGATTTTTTCCCGATTTTTTTTCCGATTTTTTCCGATTTTTTTTCCGATTTTTTTCAGATTTTTTTCCAGATTTTTTTCGATTTTTTTTTTAAAAAAAATCCGATTTTTTCCGATTTTTTCCCGATTTTTGTCCGATTTATTTCCGATTTTTTTTCAGATTTTTTCCGATTTTTTTTTTGATTTTTTTTTAAAAAAAATCCGATTTTTTCCGTTTTTTTTCCGATTTTTTCCGATTTTTTCCCGATTTTTGTCCGATTTTTTTCCGATTTTTTTTCCTGATTTTTTTCCGATTTTTTCCCGATTTTTTTCCCGATTTTTTTCAGATTTTTTTCCAGATTTTTTTCGATTTTTTTTTTGATTTTTTTCCCGATTTTTTCCAATTTTTCCCGATTTTTGTCCGATTTATTTCCGATTTTTTTTCAGATTTTTTCCGATTTTTTCCCGATTTTTTTCCGATTTTTTCCGTTTTTTCCCGATTTTTTTCCGATTTTTCCCGATTTTTTCCCGATTTTTTCCCGATTTTTTTTCCGATTTTTTCCGATTTTTTTTCCCGATTTTTTCCGATTTTTTTTCCCGATTTTTTTCAGATTTTTCCCGATTTTTTTCAGATTTTTTCCGATTTTTTTCAGATTTTTTATCCGATTTTTTTCCCGATTTTTTTTCCGAATTTTTCCGTTTTTTTCCAATTTTTTCCGATTTTCTCCGATTTTTTTCCGATTTTTTTCCCGATTTTTTTCCGATTTTTTCCGTTTTTTTCCGTTTTTTTCCGTTTTTTTCCGATTTTTTTTCCGATTTTTTTTCCCGATTTTTTTCCGATTTTTTTCCGATTTTTTCCGATTTTTTTTCCGATTTTTTCCCGATTTTTTTTCCGATTTTTTTCAGATTTTTTTCAGATTTTTTTCGATTTTTTTTTTGATTTTTTTTCCGATTTTTTCCGATTTTTTCCCGATTTTTGTCCGATTTATTTCCGATTTTTTTTCAGATTTTTTCCGATTTTTTTTTTGATTTAAAAAAAAAAAAAATCCGATTTTTTCCGATTTTTTCCGATTTTTTTCCGATTTTTTCCGATTTTTTCCCGATTTTTGTCCGATTTTTTTCAGATTTTTTTTCAGATTTTTTCCGATTTTTTTTCCAGTTTTTTTCCGATTTTTTCCGATTTTTATTCCGATTTTTTTCCGATTTTTTTCCGATTTTTTCCGATTTTTTCCGATTTTTTTCCGATTTTTTTCCCGATTTTTTCCCGATTTTTTTCCGATTTTTCCCAATTTTTTCCAATTTTTTCCGATTTTTTCCGATTTTTTTTCCGATTTTTTCACGATTTTTTTCCGATTTTTTTTTTTTAAAAATTCCAATTTTTTCCGATTTTTTCCGATTTTTTTTCAGATTTTTTTCAGATTTTTTTTCAGATTTTTTTCGATTTTTTTTTTGATTTTTTTCCCGATTTTTTCCGATTTTTTCCCGATTTTTTTCCGATTTTTTCCGATTTTTTTTCCGATTTTTTTCCGATTTTTTCCGATTTTTTTTCCGATTTTTTTCAGATTTTTTTCAGATTTTTTTTCAGATTTTTTCAGATTTTTTCCCGATTTTTGTCCGATTTATTTCCGATTTTTTTTCAGATTTTTTCCGATTTTTTTTTTTGATTTTTTTCCCGATTTTTTCCGATTTTTTCCCGATTTTTGTCCGATTTATTTCCGATTTTTTTCCGATTTTTTCCCGATTTTTTTCCCGATTTTTTTCAGATTTTTTTCCAGATTTTTTTCGATTTTTTTTTTGATTTTTTTCCCGATTTTTTCCAATTTTTCCCGATTTTTGTCCGATTTATTTCCGATTTTTTTTCAGATTTTTTCCGATTTTTTCCCGATTTTTTTCCGATTTTTTCCGTTTTTTCCCCGATTTTTTTCCGATTTTTCCCGATTTTTTCCCGATTTTTTCCCGATTTTTTTTCCGATTTTTTCCGATTTTTTTTCCCGATTTTTTCCGATTTTTTTTCCCGATTTTTTTCAGATTTTTCCCGATTTTTTTCAGATTTTTTCCGATTTTTTTCAGATTTTTTATCCGATTTTTTTCCCGATTTTTTTTCTGAATTTTTCCGTTTTTTTCCAATTTTTTCCGATTTTCTCCGATTTTTTTCCGATTTTTTTCCCGATTTTTTTCCGATTTTTTCCGTTTTTTTCCGTTTTTTTCCGTTTTTTTCCGATTTTTTTTCCGATTTTTTTTCCCGATTTTTTTCCGATTTTTTTCCGATTTTTTCCGATTTTTTTTCCGATTTTTTCCCGATTTTTTTTCCGATTTTTTTCCGATTTTTTTCAGATTTTTTTCGATTTTTTTTTTGATTTTTTTTCCGATTTTTTCCGATTTTTTCCCGATTTTTGTCCGATTTATTTCCGATTTTTTTTCAGATTTTTTCCGATTTTTTTTTTGATTTAAAAAAAAAAAAAATCCGATTTTTTCCGATTTTTTCCGATTTTTTTCCGATTTTTTCCGATTTTTTCCCGATTTTTGTCCGATTTTTTTCAGATTTTTTTTCAGATTTTTTCCGATTTTTTTTCCAGTTTTTTTCCGATTTTTTCCGATTTTTATTCCGATTTTTTTCCGATTTTTTTCCGATTTTTTCCGATTTTTTCCGATTTTTTTCCGATTTTTTTCCCGATTTTTTCCCGATTTTTTTCCGATTTTTCCCAATTTTTTCCAATTTTTTCCGATTTTTTCCGATTTTTTTTCCGATTTTTTCACGATTTTTTTCCGATTTTTTTTTTTTAAAAATTCCAATTTTTTCCGATTTTTTCCGATTTTTTTTCAGATTTTTTTCAGATTTTTTTTCAGATTTTTTTCGATTTTTTTTTTGATTTTTTTCCCGATTTTTTCCGATTTTTTTTTGATTTTTTTCCCGATTTTTTCCGATTTTTTCCCGATTTTTGTCCGATTTATTTCCGATTTTTTTCCGATTTTTTCCCGATTTTTTTCCCGATTTTTTTCAGATTTTTTTCCAGATTTTTTTCGATTTTTTTTTTGATTTTTTTCCCGATTTTTTCCAATTTTTCCCGATTTTTGTCCGATTTATTTCCGATTTTTTTTCAGATTTTTTCCGATTTTTTCCCGATTTTTTTCCGATTTTTTCCGTTTTTTCCCCGATTTTTTTCCGATTTTTCCCGATTTTTTCCCGATTTTTTCCCGATTTTTTTTCCGATTTTTTCCGATTTTTTTTCCCGATTTTTTCCGATTTTTTTTCCCGATTTTTTTCAGATTTTTCCCGATTTTTTTCAGATTTTTTCCGATTTTTTTCAGATTTTTTATCCGATTTTTTTCCCGATTTTTTTTCTGAATTTTTCCGTTTTTTTCCAATTTTTTCCGATTTTCTCCGATTTTTTTCCGATTTTTTTCCCGATTTTTTTCCGATTTTTTCCGTTTTTTTCCGTTTTTTTCCGTTTTTTTCCGATTTTTTTTCCGATTTTTTTTCCCGATTTTTTTCCGATTTTTTTCCGATTTTTTCCGATTTTTTTTCCGATTTTTTCCCGATTTTTTTTCCGATTTTTTTCCGATTTTTTTCAGATTTTTTTCGATTTTTTTTTTGATTTTTTTTCCGATTTTTTCCGATTTTTTCCCGATTTTTGTCCGATTTATTTCCGATTTTTTTTCAGATTTTTTCCGATTTTTTTTTTGATTTAAAAAAAAAAAAAATCCGATTTTTTCCGATTTTTTCCGATTTTTTTCCGATTTTTTCCGATTTTTTCCCGATTTTTGTCCGATTTTTTTCAGATTTTTTTTCAGATTTTTTCCGATTTTTTTTCCAGTTTTTTTCCGATTTTTTCCGATTTTTATTCCGATTTTTTTCCGATTTTTTTCCGATTTTTTCCGATTTTTTCCGATTTTTTTCCGATTTTTTTCCCGATTTTTTCCCGATTTTTTTCCGATTTTTCCCAATTTTTTCCAATTTTTTCCGATTTTTTCCGATTTTTTTTCCGATTTTTTCACGATTTTTTTCCGATTTTTTTTTTTTAAAAATTCCAATTTTTTCCGATTTTTTCCGATTTTTTTTCAGATTTTTTTCAGATTTTTTTTCAGATTTTTTTCGATTTTTTTTTTGATTTTTTTCCCGATTTTTTCCGATTTTTTCCCGATTTTTTTCCGATTTTTTCCGATTTTTTTTCCGATTTTTTTCCGATTTTTTCCGATTTTTTTTCCGATTTTTTTCAGATTTTTTTTCAGATTTTTTTTCAGATTTTTTCAGATTTTTTCCCGATTTTTGTCCGATTTATTTCCGATTTTTTTTCAGATTTTTTCCGATTTTTTTTTTGATATTTTTTAAAAAAAAAATCCGATTTTTTCCGATTTTTTCCGATTTTTTTCCGATTTTTTCCGATTTTTTCCCGATTTTTGTCAGATTTTTTTCCGATTTTTTTTCAGATTTTTTCCGATTTTTATTCCGATTTTTTTTCCGATTTTTTTTCCGATTTTTCCCGATTTTTTTCCGATTTTTTCCGATTTTTTTTCCGATTTTTTCCCGATTTTTTTTCCGATTTTTTCCGATTTTTTTTCCGATTTTTTTCAGATTTTTTTCAGATTTTTTTTCAGATTTTTTTCGATTTTTTTTTTGATTTTTTTTCCGATTTTTTCCCGATTTTTGTCCGATTTATTTCCGATTTTTTTTCAGATTTTTTCCGATTTTTTTTTTGATTTTTTTTAAAAAAAAAATCCGATTTTTTCCGATTTTTTCCGATTTTTTTCCGATTTTTTCCGATTTTTTCCCGATTTTTGTCCGATTTTTTTCCGATTTTTTTTCAGATTTATTCCGATTTTTTTTCCAGTTTTTTTCCGATTTTTTCCGATTTTTTCCGATTTTTATTCCGATTTTTTCCGATTTTTTTTCCGATTTTTTTCAGATTTTTTTTCAGATTTTTTTCGATTTTTTTTTTAAAAAAAATCCGATTTTTTCCGATTTTTTCCCGATTTTTGTCCGATTTATTTCCGATTTTTTTTCAGATTTTTTCCGATTTTTTTTTTGATTTAAAAAAAAAAAAAATCCGATTTTTTCCGATTTTTTTCCGATTTTTTCCGATTTTTTCCCGATTTTTGTCCGATTTTTTTCAGATTTTTTTTCCGATTTTTCCCGATTTTTTTCCGATTTTTCCTGATTTTTTTCCGATTTTTTCCCGATTTTTTTCCCGATTTTTTCCGATTTTTTTTCAGATTTTTTTCAGATTTTTTTTCAGATTTTTTTCGATTTTTTTTTTGATTTTTTTCCCGATTTTTTTCGATTTTTTCCCGATTTTTTTCCGATTTTTTCCGATTTTTTTTCCGATTTTTTTCCGATTTTTTCCGATTTTTTTTCAGATTTTTTCAGAATTTTTTTCAGATTTTTTTTCAGATTTTTTCAGATTTTTTCCCGATTTTTGTCCGATTTATTTCCGATTTTTTTTCAGATTTTTTCCGATTTTTTTTTTGATTTTTTTTTAAAAAAAAATCCGATTTTTTCCGATTTTTTTCGATTTTTTTCCGATTTTTTCCGATTTTTTCCCGATTTTTGTCAGATTTTTTTCCGATTTTTTTTCCGATTTTTTCCGATTTTTATTCCGATTTTTTTTCCGATTTTTCCCGATTTTTTTCCGATTTTTTCCGATTTTTTTTCCGATTTTTTCCCGATTTTTTTTCCGATTTTTTCCGATTTTTTTTCCGATTTTTTTCAGATTTTTTTCAGATTTTTTTTCAGATTTTTTTCGATTTTTTTTTTTATTTTTTTTCCGATTTTTTCCCGATTTTTGTCCGATTTATTTCCGATTTTTTTTCAGATTTTTTCCGATTTTTTTTTTGATTTTTTTTTAAAAAAAAATCCGATTTTTTCCGATTTTTTCCGATTTTTTTCCGATTTTTTCCGATTTTTTCCCGATTTTTGTCCGATTTTTTTCCGATTTTTTTTCAGATTTATTCCGATTTTTTTCCAGTTTTTTTCCGATTTTTTCCGATTTTTTCCGATTTTTATTCCGATTTTTTCCGATTTTTTTTCCGATTTTTTTCAGATTTTTTTTCAGATTTTTTTCGATTTTTTTTTAAAAAAAAATCCGATTTTTTCCGATTTTTTCCCGATTTTTGTCCGATTTATTTCCGATTTTTTTTCAGATTTTTTCCGATTTTTTTTTTGATTTTTAAAAAAAAAAAATCCGATTTTTTCCGATTTTTTTCCGATTTTTTCCGATTTTTTCCCGATTTTTGTCCGATTTTTTTCCGATTTTTTTTCCGATTTTTTTTTCCGATTTTTTCCCGATTTTTTTCAGTTTTTTTCCGATTTTTTTCCGATTTTTTCCGATTTTTTCCCGATTTTTGTCCGATTTTTTCCGATTTTTTTCCGATTTTTTCCGATTTTTTTTCCGATTTTTTCAGATTTTTTTTCCGATTTTTTTCCGATTTTTTTTTCCGATTTTTTCCCGATTTTTTTCAGTTTTTTTCCGATTTTTTTTCCGATTTTTTCCGATTTTTTTTCAGATTTTTTCAGATTTTTTTTCAGATTTTTTTCCGATATTTTTTGCCGATTTTTATTCCGATTTTTTTCCGATTTTTTCCAGATTTTTTTCAGTTTTTTTCCGATTTTTTTTCCGATTTTTTCCGATTTTATTTCAGATTTTTTCAGATTTTTTTTCCGATTTTTTCCGATTTTTTCCGATTTTTTCCGAATTTTTTCCGATTTTTTCCGATTTTTTTCCGATTTTTCCGATTTTTTTCCATTTTTTTCCGTTTTTTTCCGATTTTTTTTCCGATTTTTTTCCGATTTTCCGATTTTTCCGATTTTTGATTTTTTTTTTAAAAAAAATCCGATTTTTTCCGATATTTTCCGATTTTTTTCCGATTTTTTCCGATTTTTTCCCGATTTTTGTCCGATTTTTTTCCGATTTTTTTTCAGATTTTTTCCGATTTTTTTTCCAGTTTTTTTTCAGATTTTTTTTTTGATTTTTTTTTAAAAAAAAATCCGATTTTTTCCGATTTTTTTCCGATTTTTTCCGATTTTTTCCCGATTTTTGTCCGATTTTTTTCCGATTTTTTTTCAGATTTATTCCGATTTTTTTTCCAGTGTTTTTCCGATTTTTTCCGATTTTTTCCGATTTTTATTCCGATTTTTTCCGATTTTTTTTCCGATTTTTTTCAGATTTTTTTTCAGATTTTTTTCGATTTTTTTTTTTAAAAAAATCCGATTTTTTCCGATTTTTTCCCGATTTTTGTCCGATTTATTTCCGATTTTTTTTCAGATTTTTTCCGATTTTTTTTTGATTTTTTAAAAAAAAAAATCCGATTTTTTCCGATTTTTTTCCGATTTTTTCCGATTTTTTCCCGATTTTTGTCCGATTTTTTTCCGATTTTTTTTCCGATTTTTTTTTCCGATTTTTTCCCGATTTTTTTCAGTTTTTTTCCGATTTTTTTCCGATTTTTTCCGATTTTTTCCCGATTTTTGTCCGATTTTTTCCGATTTTTTTCCGATTTTTTCCGATTTTTTTCCGATTTTCCGATTTTTCCGATTTTTGATTTTTTTTTTAAAAAAAATCCGATTTTTTCCGATATTTTCCGATTTTTTTCCGATTTTTTCCGATTTTTTCCCGATTTTTGTCCGATTTTTTTCCGATTTTTTTTCAGATTTTTTCCGATTTTTTTTCCAGTTTTTTTTCAGATTTTTTTTTTTGATTTTTTTTAAAAAAAAAATCCGATTTTTTCCGATTTTTTTCCGATTTTTTCCGATTTTTTCCCGATTTTTGTCCGATTTTTTTCCGATTTTTTTTCAGATTTATTCCGATTTTTTTTCCAGTGTTTTTCCGATTTTTTCCGATTTTTTCCGATTTTTATTCCGATTTTTTCCGATTTTTTTTCCGATTTTTTTCAGATTTTTTTTCAGATTTTTTTCGATTTTTTTTTTTAAAAAAATCCGATTTTTTCCGATTTTTTCCCGATTTTTGTCCGATTTATTTCCGATTTTTTTTCAGATTTTTTCCGATTTTTTTTTGATTTTTTAAAAAAAAAAATCCGATTTTTTCCGATTTTTTTCCGATTTTTTCCGATTTTTTCCCGATTTTTGTCCGATTTTTTTCCGATTTTTTTTCCGATTTTTTTTTCCGATTTTTTCCCGATTTTTTTCAGTTTTTTTCCGATTTTTTTCCGATTTTTTCCGATTTTTTCCCGATTTTTGTCCGATTTTTTCCGATTTTTTTCCGATTTTTTCCGATTTTTTTTCCGATTTTTTCAGATTTTTTTTCCGATTTTTTTCCGATTTTTTTTCCGATTTTTTCCCGATTTTTTTCAGTTTTTTTCCGATTTTTTTTCCGATTTTTTCCGATTTTTTTTCAGATTTTTTTCCGATTTTTTCCGATTTTTTTTCCGATTTTTCCTGATTTTTTTCCGATTTTTTCCCGATTTTTTTCCCGATTTTTTTCAGATTTTTTTCCAGATTTTTTTCGATTTTTTTTTTGATTTTTTTCCCGATTTTTTCCAATTTTTCCCGATTTTTGTCCGATTTATTTCCGATTTTTTTTCAGATTTTTTCCGATTTTTTCCCGATTTTTTTCCGATTTTTTCCGTTTTTTTCCCGATTTTTTTCCGATTTTTCCCGATTTTTTCCCGATTTTTTCCCGATTTTTTTTCCGATTTTTTCCGATTTTTTTTCCCGATTTTTTCCGATTTTTTTTCCCGATTTTTTTCAGATTTTTCCCGATTTTTTTCAGATTTTTTCCGATTTTTTTCAGATTTTTTATCCGATTTTTTTCCCGATTTTTTTTCCGAATTTTTCCGTTTTTTTCCAATTTTTTCCGATTTTCTCCGATTTTTTTCCGATTTTTTTCCCGATTTTTTTCCGATTTTTTCCGTTTTTTTCCGTTTTTTTCCGTTTTTTTCCGATTTTTTTTCCGATTTTTTTTCCCGATTTTTTTCCGATTTTTTTCCGATTTTTTCCGATTTTTTTTCCGATTTTTTCCCGATTTTTTTTCCGATTTTTTTCCGATTTTTTTCAGATTTTTTTCGATTTTTTTTTTTATTTTTTTTCCGATTTTTTCCGATTTTTTCCCGATTTTTGTCCGATCTATTTCCGATTTTTTTTCAGATTTTTTCCGATTTTTTTTTTGATTTAAAAAAAAAAAAAATCCGATTTTTTCCGATTTTTTCCGATTTTTTTCCGATTTTTTCCGATTTTTTCCCGATTTTTGTCCGATTTTTTTCAGATTTTTTTTCAGATTTTTTCCGATTTTTTTTCCAGTTTTTTTCCGATTTTTTCCGATTTTTATTCCGATTTTTTTCCGATTTTTTTCCGATTTTTTCCGATTTTTTCCGATTTTTTTCCGATTTTTTTCCCGATTTTTTCCCGATTTTTTTCCGATTTTTCCCAATTTTTTCCAATTTTTTCCGATTTTTTCCGATTTTTTTTCCGATTTTTTCACGATTTTTTTCCGATTTTTTTTTTTAAAAAATTCCAATTTTTTCCGATTTTTTCCGATTTTTTTTCAGATTTTTTTCAGATTTTTTTTCAGATTTTTTTCGATTTTTTTTTTTGATTTTTTTCCCGATTTTTTCCGATTTTTTCCCGATTTTTTTCCGATTTTTTCCGATTTTTTTTCCGATTTTTTTCCGATTTTTTCCGATTTTTTTTCCGATTTTTTTCAGATTTTTTTTCAGATTTTTTTTCAGATTTTTTCAGATTTTTTCCCGATTTTTGTCCGATTTATTTCCGATTTTTTTTCAGATTTTTTCCGATTTTTTTTTTGATATTTTAAAAAAAAAAAATCCGATTTTTTCCGATTTTTTCCGATTTTTTTCCGATTTTTTCCGATTTTTTCCCGATTTTTGTCAGATTTTTTTCCGATTTTTTTTCAGATTTTTTCCGATTTTTATTCCGATTTTTTTTCCGATTTTTTTTCCGATTTTTCCCGATTTTTTTCCGATTTTTTCCGATTTTTTTTCCGATTTTTTCCCGATTTTTTTTCCGATTTTTTCCGATTTTTTTTCCGATTTTTTTCAGATTTTTTTCAGATTTTTTTTCAGATTTTTTTCGATTTTTTTTTTGATTTTTTTTCCGATTTTTTCCCGATTTTTGTCCGATTTATTTCCGATTTTTTTTCAGATTTTTTCCGATTTTTTTTTTGATTTTTTTTAAAAAAAAAATCCGATTTTTTCCGATTTTTTCCGATTTTTTTCCGATTTTTTCCGATTTTTTCCCGATTTTTGTCCGATTTTTTTCCGATTTTTTTTCAGATTTTTTCCGATTTTTTTTTTGATTTTTTAAAAAAAAAAAATCCGATTTTTTCCGATTTTTTTCCGATTTTTTCCGATTTTTTCCCGATTTTTGTCCGATTTTTTTCCGATTTTTTTTCCGATTTTTCCCGATTTTTTTCCGATTTTTCCTGATTTTTTTCCGATTTTTTCCCGATTTTTTTCCCGATTTTTTCCGATTTTTTTTCAGATTTTTTTCAGATTTTTTTTCAGATTTTTTTCGATTTTTTTTTTTGATTTTTTTCCCGATTTTTTCCGATTTTTTCCCGATTTTTTTCCGATTTTTTCCGATTTTTTTTCCGATTTTTTTCCGATTTTTTCCGATTTTTTTTCAGATTTTTTTCAGAATTTTTTTCAGATTTTTTTTCAGATTTTTTCAGATTTTTTCCCGATTTTTGTCCGATTTATTTCCGATTTTTTTTCAGATTTTTTCCGATTTTTTTTTTGATTTTTTTAAAAAAAAAAATCCGATTTTTTCCGATTTTTTTCGATTTTTTTCCGATTTTTTCCGATTTTTTCCGATTTTTTCCCGATTTTTGTCCGATTTTTTTCCGATTTTTTTTCAGATTTATTCCGATTTTTTTCCAGTTTTTTTCCGATTTTTTCCCGATTTTTGTCCGATTTATTTCCGATTTTTTTTCAGATTTTTTCCGATTTTTTTTTTGATTTTTTAAAAAAAAAAATCCGATTTTTTCCGATTTTTTTCCGATTTTTTCCGATTTTTTCCCGATTTTTGTCCGATTTTTTTCCGATTTTTTTTCCGATTTTTTTTTCCGATTTTTTCCCGATTTTTTTCAGTTTTTTTCCGATTTTTTTCCGATTTTTTCCGATTTTTTCCCGATTTTTGTCCGATTTTTTCCGATTTTTTTCCGATTTTTTCCGATTTTTTTTCCGATTTTTTCAGATTTTTTTTCCGATTTTTTTCCGATTTTTTTTTCCGATTTTTTCCCGATTTTTTTCAGTTTTTTTCCGATTTTTTTTCCGATTTTTTCCGATTTTTTTTCAGATTTTTTCAGATTTTTTTTCAGATTTTTTTCCGATATTTTTTGCCGATTTTTATTCCGATTTTTTTCCGATTTTTTCCAGATTTTTTTCAGTTTTTTTCCGATTTTTTTTCCGATTTTTTCCGATTTTATTTCAGATTTTTTCAGATTTTTTTTCCGATTTTTTCCGATTTTTTCCGATTTTTTCCGAATTTTTTCCGATTTTTTCCGATTTTTTTCCGATTTTTCCGATTTTTTTCCATTTTTTTCCGTTTTTTTCCGATTTTTTTTCCGATTTTTTTCCGATTTTCCGATTTTTCCGATTTTTGATTTTTTTTTTTTAAAAAATCCGATTTTTTCCGATATTTTCCGATTTTTTTCCGATTTTTTCCGATTTTTTCCCGATTTTTGTCCGATTTTTTTCCGATTTTTTTTCAGATTTTTTCCGATTTTTTTTCCAGTTTTTTTTCAGATTTTTTTTTTGATTTTTTTTTTAAAAAAAATCCGATTTTTTCCGATTTTTTTCCGATTTTTTCCGATTTTTTCCCGATTTTTGTCCGATTTTTTTCCGATTTTTTTTCAGATTTATTCCGATTTTTTTTCCAGTGTTTTTCCGATTTTTTCCGATTTTTTCCGATTTTTATTCCGATTTTTTCCGATTTTTTTTCCGATTTTTTTCAGATTTTTTTTCAGATTTTTTTCGATTTTTTTTAAAAAAAAAATCCGATTTTTTCCGATTTTTTCCGATTTTTTTCCGATTTTTTCCGATTTTTTCCCGATTTTTGTCCGATTTTTTTCCGATTTTTTTTCAGATTTTTTCCGATTTTTTTTCCAGTTTTTTTCCGATTTTTTCCGATTTTTTCCGATTTTTATTCCGGTTTTTTTTCCGATTTTTCCCGATTTTTTTCCGATTTTTTCCGATTTTTTCCCGATTTTTGTCCGATTTTTTCCGATTTTTTTCCGATTTTTTCCGATTTTTTTTCCGATATTTTCAGATTTTTTTTCCGATTTTTTTCCGATTTTTTTTCCGATTTTTTCCCGATTTTTTTCAGTTTTTTTCCGATTTTTTTTCCGATTTTTTCAGATTTTTTTTCAGATTTTTTTCCGATTTTTTTTTCCGATTTTTATTCCGATTTTTTTCCGATTTTTTCCAGATTTTTTTCAGTTTTTTTCCGATTTTTTTTCCGATTTTTTCCGATTTTATTTCAGATTTTTTCAGATTTTTTTTTCCGATTTTTTCAGATTTTTTCCGATTTTTTCCGAATTTTTTCCGATTTTTTCCGATTTTTTTCCGATTTTTCCGATTTTTTTCCATTTTTTTCCGTTTTTTTCCGATTTTTTTCCGATTTTTTTCCGATTTTTCCGATTTTTTTCCATTTTTTTCCGTTTTTTTCCGATTTTTTTCCGATTTTTTTCCGATTTTCCGATTTTTCCGATTTTTGATTTTTTTTTTTTTAAAAATCCGATTTTTTCCGATTTTTTCCGATTTTTTTTCCGATTTTTGATTTTTTTTTAAAAAAAAATCCGATTTTTTCCGATTTTTTCCGATTTTTTTTCCGATTTTTTCCGATTTTTTCCCGATTTTTGTCCGATTTTTTTCCGATTTTTTTTCAGATTTTTTCCGATTTTTTTTCCAGTTTTTTTCCGATTTTTTCCGATTTTTTCCGATTTTTATTCCGGTTTTTTTTCCGATTTTTCCCGATTTTTTTCCGATTTTTTCCGATTTTTTTTCCGATTTTTTCCCGATTTTTTTTCCGATTTTTTCCGATTTTTTTTCAGATTTTTTTCAGATTTTTTTCAGATTTTTTTTCAGATTTTTTTCGATTTTTTTTTTGATTTTTTTTCCGATTTTTTCCCGATTTTTGTCCGATTTATTTCCGATTTTTTTTCAGATTTTTTCAGATTTTTTTTTTGATTTTTTTAAAAAAAAAAATCCGATTTTTTCCGATTTTTTCCGATTTTTTTCCGATTTTTTCCGATTTTTTCCCGATTTTTGTCCGATTTTTTTCCGATTTTTTTTCAGATTTATTCCGATTTTTTTTCCAGTTTTTTTCCGATTTTTTCCGATTTTTTCCGATTTTTATTCCGATTTTTTTCCGATTTTTTTCCGATTTTTTCCGATTTTTTCCCGATTTTTGTCCGATTTTTTTCCGATTTTTTTCCGATTTTTTCCGTTTTTTTCCGATTTTTTCCCGATTTTTTTCCGATTTTTTCCGATTTTTTTCCGATTTTTTCCGATTTTTTTCCGATTTTTTCCGATTTTTTTTCCGATTTTTTTCCGATTTTTTTTCCGATTTTTTCCAGATTTTTTTCAGTTTTTTTCCGATTTTTTTTCCGATTTTTTCCGATTTTTTTTCAGATTTTTTCAGATTTTTTTTCAGATTTTTTTCCGATTTTTTTTTCCGATTTTTATTCCGATTTTTTTCCGATTTTTTCCAGATTTTTTTCAGTTTTTTTCCATTTTTTTCCGATTTTTTCCGATTTTTTTCCGATTTTTTTCCGATTTTTTCCGTTTTTTTTCCGATTTTTCCGATTTTTTTCCATTTTTTTCCGATTTTTTTCCGATTTTTTCCGATTTTTTCCCGATTTTTGTCCGATTTTTTTCCGATTTTTTTCCGATTTTTTCCGTTTTTTTCCGATTTTTTCCCGATTTTTTTCCGATTTTTTCCGATTTTTTTCCGATTTTTTCCGATTTTTTTTCCGATTTTTTCCGATTTTTTTTCCGATTTTTTTCCGATTTTTTTTCCGATTTTTTCCCGATTTTTTTCAGTTTTTTCCGATTTTTTTTCCGATTTTTTCCGATTTTTTTTCAGATTTTTTCAGATTTTTTTTCAGATTTTTTTCCGATTT
Organism: Oncorhynchus mykiss; assembly: GCF_057628025.1. Taxonomy (NCBI): domain Eukaryota; kingdom Metazoa; phylum Chordata; class Actinopteri; order Salmoniformes; family Salmonidae; genus Oncorhynchus; species Oncorhynchus mykiss. Next base: position 136,902 of record NW_028322057.1, read on the forward strand.
TTTTTTCCGATTTTTATTCCGATTTTTTTCCGATTTTTTCCAGATTTTTTTCAGTTTTTTTCAGATTTTTTTTCCGATTTTTTCCGATTTTTTTTCAGATTTTTTCAGATTTTTTTTCCGATTTTTTCCGATTTTTTCCGATTTTTTCCGAATTTTTTCCGATTTTTTCCGATTTTTTTCCGATTTTTCCGATTTTTTTCCATTTTTTTCCGATTTTTTCCGATTTTTTTTCCGATTTTTTCACGATTTTTTTCCGATTTGTTTCCGATTTTTTTCCGATTTTTTCCCGTTTTTTCGATTTTTTCAGATTTTTTTCCGATTTTTTTTTCCGATTTTTATTCCGATTTTTTTCCGATTTTTTCCAGATTTTTTTCAGTTTTTTTCCGATTTTTTTTCCGATTTTTTCCGATTTTTTTTCAGATTTTTTCAGATTTTTTTTCCGATTTTTTCCGATTTTTTCCGATTTTTTCCGATTTTTTTTCAGATTTTTTCAGATTTTTTTCCGATTTTTTCCCGTTTTTTCCCGATTTTTTTCCCGATTTTTTTTCCGATTTTTTCCGATTTTTTTTTCGATTTTTTCCGAATTTTTTCCGAATTTTTTTCCGATTTTTTCCCGATTTCTTTCCGATTTTTTCATTTTTTTTCCGATTTTTTTAAATATTTTTTTTCCGATTTTTTCCGATTTTTTTTTCGATTTTTTCCGAATTTTTTCCGAATTTTTTTCCGATTTTTTCCCGATTTCTTTCCGATTTTTTCAGTTTTTTTCCGATTTTTTCCGTTTTTTTCCCGATTTTTTCCGATTTTTTTCCGATTTTTTCCGATTTTTTTTCCGATTTTTCCGATTTTTTTCCAATTTTTTCCGATTTTTTCCGATTTTTTTTCCGATTTTTTTCCGATTTTTTCCGATTTTTTTCTGATTTTTCCGATTTTTTTCCATTTTTTTCCGATTTTTTCAGATTTTTTTTCCGATTTTTTCACAATTTTTTTCCGATTTGTTTCCGATTTTTTTCCGATTTTTTCCCGTTTTTCCGATTTTTTCAGATTTTTTTCCCATTTTTTCCCGATTTTTTCCGATTTTTTTTCCGATTTTTTCCGATTTTTTTTCCCGATTTTTTTCAGATTTTTCCCGATTTTTTTCAGATTTTTTCCGATTTTTTCCGATTCTTTTTCCAATTTTTTTCCGATTTTTTTTCCGATTTTTTTCCCGATTTTTTTTCCGAATTTTTCCGATTTTTTTTCCGATTTTTTTCCGATTTTTTTCCGATTTTTCCCGATTTTTTTTCCCGATTTTTTTCCGATTTTTCCCGATTTTTTTCCGATTTTTTCCGATTTTTTTCCGATTTTTTTTTCCGATTTTTTCCGATTTTTTTCCGATTTTTTTTCCGATTTTTTCCCGATTTTTTTCCGATTTTTTTTCCCGATTTTTTCCCGATTTTTTTCAGATTTTTTCAGATTTTTTTCAGATTTTTTTTCCGATTTTTTTCCCGATTTTTTTCCGATTTTTTCCGATTTTTTTTCCGATTTTTTCCCGATTTTTTTTCCGATTTTTCCGATTTTTTTTCCGATTTTTTTCTGATTTTTCCGATTTTTTTCCATTTTTTTCCGATTTGTTTCCGATTTTTTTCCGATTTTTTCCGATTTTTTTTCCCGATTTTTTCAGATTTTTTTCCGATTTTTTCCCGATTTTTTCCGATTTTTTTTCCGATTTTTTTTCCCGATTTTTTTCAGATTTTTCCCGATTTTTTTCAGATTTTTTCCGATTCTTTTTCCAATTTTTTTCCGATTTTTTTTCCGATTTTTTTCCCGATTTTTTTTCCCGATTTTTTTCCGATTTTTCCCGATTTTTTTCCGATTTTTTCCGATTTTTTTCCGATTTTTTTTTCCGATTTTTCCCGATTTTTTTCAGATTTTTCCCGATTTTTTTCCGATTTTTTTCCGATTTTTTTTTCCGATTTTTCCCGATTTTTTTCAGATTTTTCCCGATTTTTTTCCGATTTTTTTTCCGATTTTTCCGATTTTTTTTCCGATTTTTTTCAGATTTTTTTTCAGATTTTTTTCGATTTTTTTTTTGATTTTTTTTCCGATTTTTTCCGATTTTTTCCCGATTTTTGTCCGATTTATTTCCGATTTTTTTTCAGATTTTTTCCGATTTTTTTTTTGATTTTTTTAAAAAAAAAAATCCGATTTTTTCCGATTTTTTCCGATTTTTTTCCGATTTTTTCCGATTTTTTCCCGATTTTTTTCCGATTTTTTTTTTTTTCAGATTTTTTTCCGTTTTTTTCCGATTTTTTTTCCGATTTTTTTCCGATTTTCAGATTTTCAGATTTTCAGATTTTTCCCGATTTTTTTCAGATTTTTTCCGATTTTTTTCAGATTTTTTTTCAGATTTTTTTCCCGATTTTTTTTCCCGAATTTTTCCGTTTTTTTCCAATTTTTTCCGATTTTTTCCGTTTTTTTCCGATTTTTTCCGATTTTTTTTCCGATTTTTTTCCCCGATTTTTTTCCGATTTTTCCCGATTTTTTTTCCGATTTTTTCCGATTTTTTTTCCGATTTTTTCCCGATTTTTTTCCGATTTTTTCCGATTTTTTTCCGATTTTTTCCGATTTTTTTTCCGATTTTTTCCGATTTTTTTTCCGATTTTTTTCCGATTTTTTTTCCGATTTTTTCCAGATTTTTTTCAGTTTTTTTCCGATTTTTTTTCCGATTTTTTCCGATTTTTTTTCAGATTTTTTCAGATTTTTTTTCAGATTTTTTTCCGATTTTTTTTTCCGATTTTTATTCCGATTTTTTTCCGATTTTTTCCAGATTTTTTTCAGTTTTTTTCCATTTTTTTCCGATTTTTTCCGATTTTTTTCCGATTTTTTTCCGATTTTTTCCGTTTTTTTTCCGATTTTTCCGATTTTTTTCCATTTTTTTCCGATTTTTTTCCGATTTTTTCCGATTTTTTCCCGATTTTTGTCCGATTTTTTTCCGATTTTTTTCCGATTTTTTCCGTTTTTTTCCGATTTTTTCCCGATTTTTTTCCGATTTTTTCCGATTTTTTTCCGATTTTTTCCGATTTTTTTTCCGATTTTTTCCGATTTTTTTTCCGATTTTTTTCCGATTTTTTTTCCGATTTTTTCCCGATTTTTTTCAGTTTTTTTCCGATTTTTTTTCCGATTTTTTCCGATTTTTTTTCAGATTTTTTCAGATTTTTTTTCAGATTTTTTTCCGATTTTTTTTTCCGATTTTTATTCCGATTTTTTTCCGATTTTTTCCAGATTTTTTTCAGTTTTTTTCAGATTTTTTTTCCGATTTTTTCCGATTTTTTTTCAGATTTTTTCAGATTTTTTTTCCGATTTTTTCCGATTTTTTCCGATTTTTTCCGAATTTTTTTCCGATTTTTTCCGATTTTTTTCCGATTTTTCTTATTTTTTTCCATTTTTTTCCGTTTTTTTCCGATTTTTTCCGAATTTTTTCCGATTTTTTTCGATTTTTTTCCGATTTTTCCGATTTTTTTCCATTTTTTTCCGTTTTTTTCCGATTTTTTCCGATTTTTTTTCCGATTTTTGATTTTTTTTTTTAAAAAAATCCGATTTTTTCCGATTTTTTCCGATTTTTTTTCCGATTTTTTCCGATTTTTTCCCGATTTTTGTCCGATTTTTTTCCGATTTCTTTTCAGATTTTTTCCGATTTTTTTTCCAGTTTTTTTCCGATTTTTTCCGTTTTTTTCCGATTTTTATTCCGGTTTTTTTTCCGATTTTTCCCGATTTTTTTCCGATTTTTTCCGATTTTTTTTCCGATTTTTTCCCGATTTTTGTCCGATTTTTTTCCGATTTTTTTCCGATTTTTTCCGTTTTTTTCCCGATTTTTGTCCGATTTTTTTCCGATTTTTTTCCGATTTTTTCAGTTTTTTTCCGATTTTTTCCCGATTTTTTTCCGATTTTTTCCGATTTTTTTCAGATTTTTTTCAGATTTTTTTTCAGATTTTTTTCGAATTTTTTTTTGATTTTTTTTCCGATTTTTTCCCGATTTTTGTCCGATTTATTTCCGATTTTTTTTCAGATTTTTTCCGATTTTTTTTTTGATTTTTTTTAAAAAAAAAATCCGATTTTTTCCGATTTTTTCCGATTTTTTTCCGATTTTTTCCGATTTTTTCCCGATTTTTGTCCGATTTTTTTCCGATTTTTTTTCAGATTTATTCCGATTTTTTTTCCAGTTTTTTTCCGATTTTTTCCGATTTTTTCCGATTTTTATTCCGATTTTTTTCCGATTTTTTTCCGATTTTTTCCGATTTTTTCCCGATTTTTGTCCGATTTTTTTCCGATTTTTTTCCGATTTTTTCCGTTTTTTTCCGATTTTTTCACGATTTTTTTCCGATTTTTTCCGATTTTTTTCCGATTTTTTCCGATTTTTTTTCCGATTTTTTCAGATTTTTTTTCCGATTTTTTTCCGATTTTTTTTCCGATTTTTTCCAGATTTTTTTCAGTTTTTTTCCGATTTTTTTTCCGATTTTTTCCGATTTTTTTTCAGATTTTTTCAGATTTTTTTTCAGATTTTTTTCCGATTTTTTTTTCCGATTTTTATTCCGATTTTTTTCCGATTTTTTCCAGATTTTTTTCAGTTTTTTTCCGATTTTTTTTCCGATTTTTTCCGATTTTTTTTCAGATTTTTTCAGATTTTTTTTCCGATTTTTTCCAATTTTTTCCGAATTTTTTCCGATTTTTTCCGATTTTTTTCCGATTTTTCCGATTTTTTTTCCATTTTTTTCCGATTTTTTCCGATTTTTTTCCGATTTTTTTCCGATTTTTTCCGTTTTTTTTTCCGATTTTTCCGATTTTTTTCCATTTTTTTCCGATTTTTCCGATTTTTATTCCGATTTTTTTCCGATTTTTTTCCGATTTTTTCCGATTTTTTCCCGATTTTTGTCCGATTTTTTTCCGATTTTTTTCCGATTTTTTCCGTTTTTTTCCGATTTTTTCCCGATTTTTTTCCGATTTTTTCCGATTTTTTTCCGATTTTTTCCGATTTTTTTTCCGATTTTTTCCGATTTTTTTTCCGATTTTTTTCCGATTTTTTTTCCGATTTTTTCCCGATTTTTTTCAGTTTTTTTCCGATTTTTTTTCCGATTTTTTCCGATTTTTTTTCAGATTTTTTCAGATTTTTTTTCAGATTTTTTTCCGATTTTTTTTTCCGATTTTTATTCCGATTTTTTTCCGATTTTTTCCAGATTTTTTTCAGTTTTTTTCCGATTTTTTTTCCGATTTTTTCCGATTTTTTTTCAGATTTTTTCAGATTTTTTTTCCGATTTTTTCCGATTTTTTCCGATTTTTTCCGAATTTTTTCCGATTTTTTCCGATTTTTTTCCGATTTTTCCGATTTTTTTCCATTTATTTCCGATTTTTTCCGATTTTTTTTCCGATTTTTTCACGATTTTTTTCCGATTTGTTTCCGATTTTTTTCCGATTTTTTCCCGTTTTTTCGATTTTTTCAGATTTTTTTCCGATTTTTTTTTCCGATTTTTATTCCGATTTTTTTCCGATTTTTTCCAGGTTTTTTTCAGTTTTTTTCCGATTTTTTTTCCGTTTTTTTCCGATTTTTTTTCAGATTTTTTCAGATTTTTTTTCCGATTTTTTCCGATTTTTTCCGATTTTTTCCGAATTTTTTCCGATTTTTTCCAGATTTTTTTCAGTTTTTTTCCATTTTTTTCCGATTTTTTCCGATTTTTTTCCGATTTTTTTCCGATTTTTTCCGTTTTTTTTCCGATTTTTCCGATTTTTTTCCATTTTTTTCCGATTTTTTTCCGATTTTTTTCCGATTTTTTTTCCGATTTTTTTCCGATTTTTTTTCCGATTTTTTCCCGATTTTTTTCAGTTTTTTTCCGATTTTTTTTCCGATTTTTTCCGATTTTTTTTCAGATTTTTTCAGATTTTTTTTCAGATTTTTTTCCGATTTTTTTTTCCGATTTTTATTCCGATTTTTTTCCGATTTTTTCCAGATTTTTTTCAGTTTTTTTCAGATTTTTTTTCCGATTTTTTCCGATTTTTTTTCAGATTTTTTCAGATTTTTTTTCCGATTTTTTCCGATTTTTTCCGATTTTTTCCGAATTTTTTTCCGATTTTTTCCGATTTTTTTCCGATTTTTCTTATTTTTTTCCATTTTTTTCCGTTTTTTTCCGATTTTTTCCGATTTTTTCCGATTTTTTTCCGATTTTTTTCCGATTTTTTCCGTTTTTTTTCCGATTTTTCCGATTTTTTTCCATTTTTTTCCGATTTTTTTCCGATTTTTTCCGATTTTTTCCCGATTTTTGTCCGATTTTTTTCCGATTTTTTTCCGATTTTTTCCGTTTTTTTCCGATTTTTTCCCGATTTTTTTCCGATTTTTTCCGATTTTTTTCCGATTTTTTCCGATTTTTTTTCCGATTTTTTCCGATTTTTTTTCCGATTTTTTTCCGATTTTTTTTCCGATTTTTTCCCGATTTTTTTCAGTTTTTTTCCGATTTTTTTTCCGATTTTTTCCGATTTTTTTTCAGATTTTTTCAGATTTTTTTTCAGATTTTTTTCCGATTTTTTTTTCCGATTTTTATTCCGATTTTTTTCCGATTTTTTCCAGATTTTTTTCAGTTTTTTTCAGATTTTTTTTCCGATTTTTTCCGATTTTTTTTCAGATTTTTTCAGATTTTTTTTCCGATTTTTTCCGATTTTTTCCGATTTTTTCCGAATTTTTTTCCGATTTTTTCCGATTTTTTTCCGATTTTTCTTATTTTTTTCCATTTTTTTCCGTTTTTTTCCGATTTTTTCCGAATTTTTTCCGATTTTTTCCGATTTTTTTCCGATTTTTCCGATTTTTTTCCATTTTTTTCCGTTTTTTTCCGATTTTTTCCGATTTTTTTTCCGATTTTTGATTTTTTTTTTAAAAAAAATCCGATTTTTTCCGATTTTTTCCGATTTTTTTTCCGATTTTTTCCGATTTTTTCCCGATTTTTGTCCGATTTTTTTCCGATTTCTTTTCAGATTTTTTCCGATTTTTTTTCCAGTTTTTTTCCGATTTTTTCCGATTTTTTCCGATTTTTATTCCGGTTTTTTTTCCGATTTTTCCCGATTTTTTTCCGATTTTTTCCGATTTTTTTTCCGATTTTTTCCCGATTTTTGTCCGATTTTTTTCCGATTTTTTTCCGATTTTTTCCGTTTTTTTCCCGATTTTTGTCCGATTTTTTTCCGATTTTTTTCCGATTTTTTCCGTTTTTTTCCGATTTTTTCCCGATTTTTTTCCGATTTTTTCCGATTTTTTTCAGATTTTTTTCAGATTTTTTTTCAGATTTTTTTCGAATTTTTTTTTGATTTTTTTTCCGATTTTTTCCCGATTTTTGTCCGATTTATTTCCGATTTTTTTTCAGATTTTTTCCGATTTTTTTTTTGATTTTTTTTAAAAAAAAAATCCGATTTTTTCCGATTTTTTCCGATTTTTTTCCGATTTTTTCCGATTTTTTCCCGATTTTTGTCCGATTTTTTTCCGATTTTTTTTCAGATTTATTCCGATTTTTTTTCCAGTTTTTTTCCGATTTTTTCCGATTTTTTCCGATTTTTATTCCGATTTTTTTCCGATTTTTTTCCGATTTTTTCCGATTTTTTCCCGATTTTTGTCCGATTTTTTTCCGATTTTTTTCCGATTTTTTCCGTTTTTTTCCGATTTTTTCCCGATTTTTTTCCGATTTTTTCCGATTTTTTTCCGATTTTTTCCGATTTTTTTTCCGATTTTTTCAGATTTTTTTTCCGATTTTTTTCCGATTTTTTTTCCGATTTTTTCCAGATTTTTTTCAGTTTTTTTCCGATTTTTTTTCCGATTTTTTCCGATTTTTTTTCAGATTTTTTCAGATTTTTTTTCAGATTTTTTTCCGATTTTTTTTTCCGATTTTTATTCCGATTTTTTTCCGATTTTTTCCAGATTTTTTTCAGTTTTTTTCCGATTTTTTTTCCGATTTTTTCCGATTTTTTTTCAGATTTTTTCAGATTTTTTTTCCGATTTTTTCCAATTTTTTCCGAATTTTTTCCGATTTTTTCCGATTTTTTTCCGATTTTTCCGATTTTTTTTCCATTTTTTTCCGATTTTTTCCGATTTTTTTCCGATTTTTTTCCGATTTTTTCCGTTTTTTTTCCGATTTTTCCGATTTTTTTCCATTTTTTTCCGATTTTTCCGATTTTTATTCCGATTTTTTTCCGATTTTTTTCCGATTTTTTCCGATTTTTTCCCGATTTTTGTCCGATTTTTTTCCGATTTTTTTCCGATTTTTTCCGTTTTTTTCCGATTTTTTCCCGATTTTTTTCCGATTTTTTCCGATTTTTTTCCGATTTTTTCCGATTTTTTTTCCGATTTTTTCCGATTTTTTTTCCGATTTTTTTCCGATTTTTTTTCCGATTTTTTCCCGATTTTTTTCAGTTTTTTTCCGATTTTTTTTCCGATTTTTTCCGATTTTTTTTCAGATTTTTTCAGATTTTTTTTCAGATTTTTTTCCGATTTTTTTTTCAGATTTTTATTCCGATTTTTTTCCGATTTTTTCCAGATTTTTTTCAGTTTTTTTCCGATTTTTTTTCCGATTTTTTCCGATTTTTTTTCAGATTTTTTCAGATTTTTTTTCCGATTTTTTCCGATTTTTTCCGATTTTTTCCGAATTTTTTCCGATTTTTTCCGATTTTTTTCCGATTTTTCCGATTTTTTTCCATTTTTTTCCGATTTTTTCCGATTTTTTTTCCGATTTTTTCACGATTTTTTTCCGATTTGTTTCCGATTTTTTTCCGATTTTTTCCCGTTTTTTCGATTTTTTCAGATTTTTTTCCGATTTTTTTTTCCGATTTTTATTCCGATTTTTTTCCGATTTTTTCCAGGTTTTTTTCAGTTTTTTTCCGATTTTTTTTCCGTTTTTTTCCGATTTTTTTTCAGATTTTTTCAGATTTTTTTTCCGATTTTTTCCGATTTTTTCCGATTTTTTCCGAATTTTTTCCGATTTTTTCCGATTTTTTTCCGATTTTTCCGATTTTTTTCCATTTTTTTCCGATTTTTTTCGATTTTTTTTCCGATTTTTTCACGATTTTTTTCCGATTTGTTTCCGATTTTTTTCCGATTTTTTCCCGTTTTTTCGATTTTTTCAGATTTTTTTCCGATTTTTTCCCGTTTTTTCCCGATTTTTTTCCCGATTTTTTTTCCGATTTTTTCCGATTTTTTTTTCGATTTTTTCCGAATTTTTTCCGAATTTTTTTCCGATTTTTTCCCGATTTCTTTCCGATTTTTTTCATTTTTTTTCCGATTTTTTTAAATATTTTTTTTCCGATTTTTTCCGATTTTTTTTTCGATTTTTTCCGAATTTTTTCAGAATTTTTTTCCGATTTTTTCCCGATTTCTTTCCGATTTTTTCAGTTTTTTTCCGATTTTTTCCGTTTTTTTCCCGATTTTTTCCGATTTTTTTCCGATTTTTTCCGATTTTTTTTCAGATTTTTCCGATTTTTTTCCAATTTTTTCCGATTTTTTCCGATTTTTTTTCCGATTTTTTTCCGATTTTTTCCGATTTTTTTCTGATTTTTCCGATTTTTTTCCATTTTTTTCCGATTTTTTCAGATTTTTTTTCAGATTTTTTCACAATTTTTTTCCGATTTGTTTCCGATTTTTTTCCGATTTTTTCCCGTTTTTCCGATTTTTTCAGATTTTTTTCCCATTTTTTCCCGATTTTTTCCGATTTTTTTTCCGATTTTTTCCGATTTTTTTTCCCGATTTTTTTCAGATTTTTCCCGATTTTTTTCAGATTTTTTCCGATTTTTTCCGATTCTTTTTCCAATTTTTTTCCGATTTTTTTCCCGATTTTTTTTCCGAATTTTTCCGATTTTTTTTCCGATTTTTTTCCGATTTTTTTCCGATTTTTCCCGATTTTTTTTCCCGATTTTTTTCCGATTTTTCCCGATTTTTTTCCGATTTTTTCCGATTTTTTTCCGATTTTTTTTTCCGATTTTTTCCGATTTTTTTCCGATTTTTTTTCCGATTTTTTCCCGATTTTTTTCCGATTTTTTTTCCCGATTTTTTTCAGATTTTTCCCGATTTTTTTCAGATTTTTTCAGATTTTTTTCAGATTTTTTTCCGATTTTTTTCCCGATTTTTTTCCGATTTTTTCCGATTTTTTTTCCGATTTTTTCCCGATTTTTTTTCCGATTTTTCCGATTTTTTTCCGATTTTTTTTCCGATTTTTTCCAATTTTTTCCGAATTTTTTCCGATTTTTTTCCGATTTTTTTCCCGATTTTTTTCCGATTTTTTCCGATTTTTTTTCCGATTTTTTCCCGATTTTTTTTCCGATTTTTCCGATTTTTTTCCGATTTTTTTTCCGATTTTTTCCAATTTTTTCCGAATTTTTTCCGATTTTTTCCGATTTTTTTCCGATTTTTCCATTTTTTTCCGATTTTTTCCGATTTTTTTCCGATTTTTTTCCGATTTTTTCCGTTTTTTTTCCGATTTTTCCGATTTTTTTCCATTTTTTTCCGATTTTTCCGATTTTTTTTCCGATTTTTTTCCGATTTTTTCCGATTTTTTTCTGATTTTTCCGATTTTTTTCCATTTTTTTCCGATTTTTTCAGATTTTTTTTCAGATTTTTTCACAATTTTTTTCCGATTTGTTTCCGATTTTTTTCCGATTTTTTCCCGTTTTTCCGATTTTTTCAGATTTTTTTCCCATTTTTTCCCGATTTTTTCCGATTTTTTTTCCGATTTTTTCCGATTTTTTTTCCCGATTTTTTTCAGATTTTTCCCGATTTTTTTCAGATTTTTTCCGATTTTTTCCGATTCTTTTTCCAATTTTTTTCCGATTTTTTTCCCGATTTTTTTTCCGAATTTTTCCGATTTTTTTTCCGATTTTTTTCCGATTTTTTTCCGATTTTTCCCGATTTTTTTTCCCGATTTTTTTCCGATTTTTCCCGATTTTTTTCCGATTTTTTCCGATTTTTTTCCGATTTTTTTTTCCGATTTTTTCCGATTTTTTCCGATTTTTTTCCGATTTTTTTCCGATTTTTTCCGTTTTTTTTCCGATTTTTCCGATTTTTTTCCATTTTTTTCCGATTTTTCCGATTTTTTTTCCGATTTTTTTCCGATTTTTTCCGATTTTTTTCTGATTTTTCCGATTTTTTTCCATTTTTTTCCGATTTTTTCAGATTTTTTTTCAGATTTTTTCACAATTTTTTTCCGATTTGTTTCCGATTTTTTTCCGATTTTTTCCCGTTTTTCCGATTTTTTCAGATTTTTTTCCCATTTTTTCCCGATTTTTTCCGATTTTTTTTCCGATTTTTTCCGATTTTTTTTCCCGATTTTTTTCAGATTTTTCCCGATTTTTTTCAGATTTTTTCCGATTTTTTCCGATTCTTTTTCCAATTTTTTTCCGATTTTTTTCCCGATTTTTTTTCCGAATTTTTCCGATTTTTTTTCCGATTTTTTTCCGATTTTTTTCCGATTTTTCCCGATTTTTTTTCCCGATTTTTTTCCGATTTTTCCCGATTTTTTTCCGATTTTTTCCGATTTTTTTCCGATTTTTTTTTCCGATTTTTTCCGATTTTTTTCCGATTTTTTTTCCGATTTTTTCCCGATTTTTTTCCGATTTTTTTTCCCGATTTTTTTCAGATTTTTCCCGATTTTTTTCAGATTTTTTCAGATTTTTTTCAGATTTTTTTCCGATTTTTTTCCCGATTTTTTTCCGATTTTTTCCGATTTTTTTTCCGATTTTTTCCCGATTTTTTTTCCGATTTTTCCGATTTTTTTCCGATTTTTTTTCCGATTTTTTCCAATTTTTTCCGAATTTTTTCCGATTTTTTCCGATTTTTTTCCGATTTTTCCATTTTTTTCCGATTTTTTCCGATTTTTTTCCGATTTTTTTCCGATTTTTTCCGTTTTTTTTCCGATTTTTCCGATTTTTTTCCATTTTTTTCCGATTTTTCCGATTTTTATTCCGATTTTTTTCCGATTTTTTCCCGATTTTTGTCCGATTTTTTTCCGATTTTTTCCGTTTTTTTCCGATTTTTTCCCGGTTTTTTTCCGATTTTTTCCGATTTTTTTCCGATTTTTTCCGATTTTTTTTCCGATTTTTTCCGATTTTTTTTCCGATTTTTTTCCGATTTTTTTTCCGATTTTTTCCCGATTTTTTTCAGTTTTTTTCCGATTTTTTTTCCGATTTTTTCCGATTTTTTTTCAGATTTTTTCAGATTTTTTTTCAGATTTTTTTCCGATTTTTTTTTCCGATTTTTATTCCGATTTTTTTCCGATTTTTTCCAGATTTTTTTCAGTTTTTTTCCGATTTTTTTTCCGATTTTTTCCGATTTTTTTTCAGATTTTTTCAGATTTTTTTTCCGATTTTTTCCGATTTTTTCCGATTTTTTCCGAATTTTTTCCGATTTTTTCCGATTTTTTTCCGATTTTTCCGATTTTTTTCCATTTTTTTCCGATTTTTTCCGATTTTTTTTCCGATTTTTTCACGATTTTTTTCCGATTTGTTTCCGATTTTTTTCCGATTTTTTCCCGTTTTTTCGATTTTTTCAGATTTTTTTCCGATTTTTTTTTCCGATTTTTATTCCGATTTTTTTCCGATTTTTTCCAGATTTTTTTCAGTTTTTTTCCGATTTTTTTTCAGATTTTTTCCGATTTTTTTTCAGATTTTTTCCGATTTTTTTTCCGATTTTTTCCGATTTTTTCCGATTTTTTCCGAATTTTTTCCGATTTTTTCCGATTTTTTTCCGATTTTTTCCGAATTTTTTCCATTTTTTTCCGTTTTTTTCCGATTTTTTGTCCGATTTTTTTCCGATTTTCCGATTTTTCCGATTTTTGATTTTTTTTAAAAAAAAAATCCGATTTTTTCCGATTTTTTTTTCGATTTTTGATTTTTTTAAAAAAAAAAATCCGATTTTTTCCGATTTTTTCCGATTTTTTTTCCGATTTTTTCCGATTTTTTCCCGATTTTTGTCCGATTTTTTTCCGATTTCTTTTCAGATTTTTTCCGATTTTTTTTCCAGTTTTTTTCCGATTTTTTCCGATTTTTTCCGATTTTTATTCCGGTTTTTTTTCCGATTTTTCCCGATTTTTTTCCGATTTTTTCCGATTTTTTTTCCGATTTTTTCCCGATTTTTTTTCCGATTTTTTCCGATTTTTTTTCAGATTTTTTTCAGATTTTTTTCAGATTTTTTTTCAGATTTTTTTCGATTTTTTTTTTGATTTTTTTTCCGATTTTTTCCCGATTTTTGTCCGATTTATTTCCGATTTTTTTTCAGATTTTTTCCGATTTTTTTTTATATTTTTTTTTTTAAAAAAATCCGATTTTTTCCGATTTTTTCCGATTTTTTTCCGATTTTTTCCGATTTTTTCCCGATTTTTGTCCGATTTTTTTCCGATTTTTTTTCAGATTTATTCCGATTTTTTTTCCAGTTTTTTTCCGATTTTTTCCGATTTTTTCCGATTTTTATTCCGATTTTTTTCCGATTTTTTTCCGATTTTTTCCGATTTTTTCCCGATTTTTGTCCGATTTTTTTCCGATTTTTTTCCGATTTTTTCCGTTTTTTTCCGATTTTTTCCCGATTTCTTTCCGATTTTTTCCGATTTTTTTCCGATTTTTTCCGATTTTTTTTCCGATTTTTTCAGATTTTTTTTCCGATTTTTTTCCGATTTTTTTTCCGATTTTTTCCAGATTTTTTTCAGTTTTTTTCCGATTTTTTTTCCGATTTTTTCCGATTTTTTTTCAGATTTTTTCAGATTTTTTTTCAGATTTTTTTCCGATTTTTTTTTCCGATTTTTATTCCGATTTTTTTCCGATTTTTTCCAGATTTTTTTCAGTTTTTTTCCGATTTTTTTTCCGATTTTTTCCGATTTTTTTTCAGATTTTTTCAGATTTTTTTTCCGATTTTTTCCAATTTTTTCCGAATTTTTTCCGTTTTTTTCCGATTTTTTTCCGATTTTTCCGATTTTTTTTCCATTTTTTTCCGATTTTTTCCGATTTTTTTCCGATTTTTTTCCGATTTTTTCCGTTTTTTTTCCGATTTTTCCGATTTTTTTCCATTTTTTTCCGATTTTTCCGATTTTTATTCCGATTTTTTTCCGATTTTTTTTCCGATTTTTTTTCCGATTTTTCCGATTTTTTTTCCATTTTTTTCCGATTTTTTCCGATTTTTTTCCGATTTTTTTCCGATTTTTTCCGTTTTTTTTCCGATTTTTCCGATTTTTTTCCATTTTTTTCCGATTTTTCCGATTTTTATTCCGATTTTTTTCCGATTTTTTTCCGATTTTTTCCGATTTTTTCCCGATTTTTGTCCGATTTTTTCCGTTTTTTTCCGATTTTTTCCCGATTTTTTTCCGATTTTTTCCGATTTTTTTCCGATTTTTTCCGATTTTTTTTCCGATTTTTTCCGATTTTTTTTCCGATTTTTTCCGATTTTTTTTCCGATTTTTTCAGATTTTTTTCCCATTTTTTCCCGATTTTTTCCGATTTTTTTTCCGATTTTTTCCGATTTTTTTTCCCGATTTTTTTCAGATTTTTCCCGATTTTCTTCAGATTTTTTCCGATTTTTTCCGATTCTTTTTCCAATTTTTTTCCGATTTTTTTCCCGATTTTTTTTCCGAATTTTTCCGATTTTTTTTCCGATTTTTTTCCGATTTTTTTCCGATTTTTCCCGATTTTTTTTCCCGATTTTTTTCCGATTTTTCCCGATTTTTTTCCGATTTTTTCCGATTTTTTTCCGATTTTTTCCGAATTTTTTCAGATTTTTTCCGATTTTTTTCCGATTTTTTTCCGATTTTTTTCCGATTTTTTCCGTTTTTTTTCCGATTTTTCCGATTTTTTTCCATTTTTTTCCGATTTTTCCGATTTTTATTCCGATTTTTTTCCGATTTTTTCCCGATTTTTGTCCGATTTTTTTCCGATTTTTTTCCGATTTTTTCCGTTTTTTTCCGATTTTTTCCCGATTTTTTTCCGATTTTTTCCGATTTTTTTCCGATTTTTTCCGATTTTTTTTCCGATTTTTTCCGATTTTTTTTCCGATTTTTTTCCGATTTTTTTTCCGATTATTTCCCGATTTTTTTCAGTTTTTTTCCGATTTTTTTTCCGATTTTTTCCGATTTTTTTTCAGATTTTTTCAGATTTTTTTTCAGATTTTTTTCCGATTTTTTTTTCCGATTTTTATTCCGATTTTTTTCCGATTTTTTCCAGATTTTTTTCAGTTTTTTTCCGATTTTTTTTCCGATTTTTTCCGATTTTTTTCAGATTTTTTCAGATTTTTTTTTCCGATTTTTTCCGATTTTTTCCGATTTTTTCCGAATTTTTTCCGATTTTTTCCGATTTTTTTCCGATTTTTCCGATTTTTTTCCATTTTTTTCCGATTTTTATTCCGATTTTTTTCCGATTTTTTCCAGATTTTTTTCAGTTTTTTTCCGATTTTTTTTCAGATTTTTTCCGATTTTTTTTCAGATTTTTTCCGATTTTTTTTCCGATTTTTTCCGATTTTTTCCGATTTTTTTCCATTTTTTTCCGTTTTTTTCCGATTTTTTTCCGATTTTCCGATTTTTCCGATTTTTGATTTTTTTTAAAAAAAAAATCCGATTTTTTCCGATTTTTTTTCCGATTTTTGATTTTTTTTTAAAAAAAAATCCGATTTTTTCCGATTTTTTCCGATTTTTTTTCCGATTTTTTCCGATTTTTTCCCGATTTTTGTCCGATTTTTTTCCGATTTCTTTTCAGATTTTTTCCGATTTTTTTTCCAGTTTTTTTCCGATTTTTTCCGATTTTTTCCGATTTTTATTCCGGTTTTTTTTCCGATTTTTCCCGATTTTTTTCCGATTTTTTCCGATTTTTTTTCCGATTTTTTCCCGATTTTTTTCCCGATTTTTTCCGATTTTTTTTCAGATTTTTTTCAGATTTTTTTCAGATTTTTTTTCAGATTTTTTTCGATTTTTTTTTTGATTTTTTTTCCGATTTTTTCCCGATTTTTGTCCGATTTATTTCCGATTTTTTTTCAGATTTTTTCCGATTTTTTTTTTTATTTTTTTTTTTAAAAAAATCCGATTTTTTCCGATTTTTTCCGATTTTTTTCCGATTTTTTCCGATTTTTTCCCGATTTTTGTCCGATTTTTTTCCGATTTTTTTTCAGATTTATTCCGATTTTTTTTCCAGTTTTTTTCCGATTTTTTCCGATTTTTTCCGATTTTTATTCCGATTTTTTTCCGATTTTTTTCCGATTTTTTCCGATTTTTTCCCGATTTTTGTCCGATTTTTTTCCGATTTTTTTCCGATTTTTTCCGTTTTTTTCCGATTTTTTCCCGATTTTTTTCCGATTTTTTCCGATTTTTTTCCGATTTTTTCCGATTTTTTTTCCGATTTTTTCAGATTTTTTTTCCGATTTTTTTCCGATTTTTTTTCCGATTTTTTCCAGATTTTTTTCAGTTTTTTTCCGATTTTTTTTCCGATTTTTTCCGATTTTTTTTCAGATTTTTTCAGATTTTTTTTCAGATTTTTTTCCGATTTTTTTTTCCGATTTTTATTCCGATTTTTTTCCGATTTTTTCCAGATTTTTTTCAGTTTTTTTCCGATTTTTTTTCCGATTTTTTCCGATTTTTTTTCAGATTTTTTCAGATTTTTTTTCCGATTTTTTCCAATTTTTTCCGAATTTTTTCCGTTTTTTTCCGATTTTTTTCCGATTTTTCCGATTTTTTTTCCATTTTTTTCCGATTTTTTCCGATTTTTTTCCGATTTTTTTCCGATTTTTTCCGTTTTTTTTCCGATTTTTCCGATTTTTTTCCATTTTTTTCCGATTTTTCCGATTTTTATTCCGATTTTTTTCCGATTTTTTTTCCGATTTTTTTTCCGATTTTTCCGATTTTTTTTCCATTTTTTTCCGATTTTTTCCGATTTTTTTCCGATTTTTTTCCGATTTTTTCCGTTTTTTTTCCGATTTTTCCGATTTTTTTCCATTTTTTTCCGATTTTTCCGATTTTTATTCCGATTTTTTTCCGATTTTTTTCCGATTTTTTCCGATTTTTTCCCGATTTTTGTCCGATTTTTTCCGTTTTTTTCCGATTTTTTCCCGATTTTTTTCCGATTTTTTCCGATTTTTTTCCGATTTTTTCCGATTTTTTTTCCGATTTTTTCCGATTTTTTTTCCGATTTTTTTCCGATTTTTTTTCCGATTTTTTCCCGATTTTTTTCAGTTTTTTTCCGATTTTTTTTCCGATTTTTTCCGATTTTTTTTCAGATTTTTTCAGATTTTTTTTCCGATTTTTTCCGATTTTTTTTCCGATTTTTTCAGATTTTTTTCCCATTTTTTCCCGATTTTTTCCGATTTTTTTTCCGATTTTTTCCGATTTTTTTTCCCGATTTTTTTCAGATTTTTCCCGATTTTCTTCAGATTTTTTCCGATTTTTTCCGATTCTTTTTCCAATTTTTTTCCGATTTTTTTCCCGATTTTTTTTCCGAATTTTTCCGATTTTTTTTCCGATTTTTTTCCGATTTTTTTCCGATTTTTCCCGATTTTTTTTCCCGATTTTTTTCCGATTTTTCCCGATTTTTTTCCGATTTTTTCCGATTTTTTTCCGATTTTTTCCGAATTTTTTCAGATTTTTTCCGATTTTTTTCCGATTTTTCCGATTTTTTTTCCATTTTTTTCCGATTTTTTCCGATTTTTTTCCGATTTTTTTCCGATTTTTTCCGTTTTTTTTCCGATTTTTCCGATTTTTTTCCATTTTTTTCCGATTTTTCCGATTTTTATTCCGATTTTTTTCCGATTTTTTCCCGATTTTTGTCCGATTTTTTTCCGATTTTTTTCCGATTTTTTCCGTTTTTTTCCGATTTTTTCCCGATTTTTTTCCGATTTTTTCCGATTTTTTTCCGATTTTTTCCGATTTTTTTTCCGATTTTTTCCGATTTTTTTCCCGATTTTTTTCCGATTTTTTTTCCGATTATTTCCCGATTTTTTTCAGTTTTTTTCCGATTTTTTTTCCGATTTTTTCCGATTTTTTTTCAGATTTTTTCAGATTTTTTTTCAGATTTTTTTCCGATTTTTTTTTCCGATTTTTATTCCGATTTTTTTCCGATTTTTTCCAGATTTTTTTCAGTTTTTTTCCGATTTTTTTTCCGATTTTTTCCGATTTTTTTTCAGATTTTTTCAGATTTTTTTTTCCGATTTTTTCCGATTTTTTCCGATTTTTTCCGAATTTTTTCCGATTTTTTCCGATTTTTTTCCGATTTTTCCGATTTTTTTCCATTTTTTTCCGATTTTTTCCGATTTTTTTTCCGATTTTTTCACGATTTTTTTCCGATTTGTTTCCGATTTTTTTCCGATTTTTTCCCGTTTTTTCGATTTTTTCAGATTTTTTTCCGATTTTTTTTTCCGATTTTTATTCCGATTTTTTTCCGATTTTTTCCAGATTTTTTTCAGTTTTTTTCCGATTTTTTTTCCGATTTTTTCCGATTTTTTTTCAGATTTTTTCCGATTTTTTTTCCGATTTTTTCCGATTTTTTCCGATTTTTTCCGAATTTTTTCCGATTTTTTCCGAATTTTTTCCGATTTTTTCCGATTTTTTTCCGATTTTCCGATTTTTCCGATTTTTAATTTTTTTTAAAAAAAAAATCCGATTTTTTCCGATTTTTTCCGATTTTTTTTCCGATTTTTGATTTTTTTTAAAAAAAAAATCCGATTTTTTCCGATTTTTTCCGATTTTTTTTCCGATTTTTTCCGATTTTTTCCCGATTTTTGTCCGATTTTTTTCCGATTTCTTTTCAGATTTTTTCAGATTTTTTTTCCAGTTTTTTTCCGATTTTTTCCGATTTTTATTCCGGTTTTTTTTCCGATTTTTCCCGATTTTTTTCCGATTTTTTCCGATTTTTTTTCCGATTTTTTCCCGATTTTTTTTCCGATTTTTTCCGATTTTTTTTCAGATTTTTTTCAGATTTTTTTTCAGATTTTTTTCGATTTTTTTTTTGATTTTTTTTCCGATTTTTTCCCGATTTTTGTCCGATTTATTTCCGATTTTTTTTCAGATTTTTTCCGATTTTTTTTTTTATTTTTTTTTTCAAAAAAATCCGATTTTTTCCGATTTTTTTCGATTTTTTTCCGATTTTTTCCGATTTTTTCCCGATTTTTGTCCGATTTTTTTCCGATTTTTTTTCAGATTTATTCCGATTTTTTTTCCAGTTTTTTTCCGATTTTTTCCGATTTTTTCCGATTTTTATTCCGATTTTTTTCCGATTTTTTTCCGATTTTTTCCGATTTTTTCCCGATTTTTGTCCGATTTTTTTCCGATTTTTTTCCGATTTTTTCCGTTTTTTTCCGATTTTTTCCCGATTTTTTTCCGATTTTTTCCGATTTTTTTCCGATTTTTTCCGATTTTTTTTCCGATTTTTTCAGATTTTTTTTCCGATTTTTTTCAGATTTTTTTTCCGATTTTTTCCGATTTTTTTTCCGATTTTTTCAGATTTTTTTCCCATTTTTTCCCGATTTTTTCCGATTTTTTTTCCGATTTTTTCCGATTTTTTTTCCCGATTTTTTTCAGATTTTTCCCGATTTTCTTCAGATTTTTTCCGATTTTTTCCGATTCTTTTTCCAATTTTTTTCCGATTTTTTTCCCGATTTTTTTTCCGAATTTTTCCGATTTTTTTTCCGATTTTTTTCCGATTTTTTTCCGATTTTTCCCGATTTTTTTTCCCGATTTTTTTCCGATTTTTCCCGATTTTTTTCCGATTTTTTCCGATTTTTTTCCGATTTTTTCCGAATTTTTTCAGATTTTTTCCGATTTTTTTCCGATTTTTCCGATTTTTTTTCCATTTTTTTCCGATTTTTTCCGATTTTTTTCCGATTTTTTTCCGATTTTTTCCGTTTTTTTTCCGATTTTTCCGATTTTTTTCCATTTTTTTCCGATTTTTCCGATTTTTATTCCGATTTTTTTCCGATTTTTTCCCGATTTTTGTCCGATTTTTTTCCGATTTTTTTCCGATTTTTTCCGTTTTTTTCCGATTTTTTCCCGATTTTTTTCCGATTTTTTCCGATTTTTTTCCGATTTTTTCCGATTTTTTTTCCGATTTTTTCCGATTTTTTTCCCGATTTTTTTCCGATTTTTTTTCCGATTATTTCCCGATTTTTTTCAGTTTTTTTCCGATTTTTTTTCCGATTTTTTCCGATTTTTTTTCAGATTTTTTCAGATTTTTTTTCAGATTTTTTTCCGATTTTTTTTTCCGATTTTTATTCCGATTTTTTTCCGATTTTTTCCAGATTTTTTTCAGTTTTTTTCCGATTTTTTTTCCGATTTTTTCCGATTTTTTTTCAGATTTTTTCAGATTTTTTTTTCCGATTTTTTCCGATTTTTTCCGATTTTTTCCGAATTTTTTCCGATTTTTTCCGATTTTTTTCCGATTTTTCCGATTTTTTTCCATTTTTTTCCGATTTTTTCCGATTTTTTTTCCGATTTTTTCACGATTTTTTTCCGATTTGTTTCCGATTTTTTTCCGATTTTTTCCCGTTTTTTCGATTTTTTCAGATTTTTTTCCGATTTTTTTTTCCGATTTTTATTCCGATTTTTTTCCGATTTTTTCCAGATTTTTTTCAGTTTTTTTCCGATTTTTTTTCCGATTTTTTCCGATTTTTTTTCAGATTTTTTCCGATTTTTTTTCCGATTTTTTCCGATTTTTTCCGATTTTTTCCGAATTTTTTCCGATTTTTTCCGAATTTTTTCCGATTTTTTCCGATTTTTTTCCGATTTTCCGATTTTTCCGATTTTTAATTTTTTTTAAAAAAAAAATCCGATTTTTTCCGATTTTTTCCGATTTTTTTTCCGATTTTTGATTTTTTTTAAAAAAAAAATCCGATTTTTTCCGATTTTTTCCGATTTTTTTTCCGATTTTTTCCGATTTTTTCCCGATTTTTGTCCGATTTTTTTCCGATTTCTTTTCAGATTTTTTCCGATTTTTTTTCCAGTTTTTTTCCGATTTTTTCCGATTTTTATTCCGGTTTTTTTTCCGATTTTTCCCGATTTTTTTCCGATTTTTTCCGATTTTTTTTCCGATTTTTTCCCGATTTTTTTTCCGATTTTTTCCGATTTTTTTTCAGATTTTTTTCAGATTTTTTTTCAGATTTTTTTCGATTTTTTTTTTGATTTTTTTTCCGATTTTTTCCCGATTTTTGTCCGATTTATTTCCGATTTTTTTTCAGATTTTTTCCGATTTTTTTTTTTATTTTTTTTTTCAAAAAAATCCGATTTTTTCCGATTTTTTTCGATTTTTTTCCGATTTTTTCCGATTTTTTCCCGATTTTTGTCCGATTTTTTTCCGATTTTTTTTCAGATTTATTCCGATTTTTTTTCCAGTTTTTTTCCGATTTTTTCCGATTTTTTCCGATTTTTATTCCGATTTTTTTCCGATTTTTTTCCGATTTTTTCCGATTTTTTCCCGATTTTTGTCCGATTTTTTTCCGATTTTTTTCCGATTTTTTCCGTTTTTTTCCGATTTTTTCCCGATTTTTTTCCGATTTTTTCCGATTTTTTTCCGATTTTTTCCGATTTTTTTTCCGATTTTTTCAGATTTTTTTTCCGATTTTTTTCCGATTTTTTTCCGATTTTTTCCAGATTTTTTTCAGTTTTTTTCCGATTTTTTTTCCGATTTTTTCCGATTTTTTTTCAGATTTTTTCAGATTTTTTTTCCGATTTTTTTCCGATTTTTTTTTCCGATTTTTATTCCGATTTTTTTCCGATTTTTTCCAGATTTTTTTCAGTTTTTTTCCGATTTTTTTTCCGATTTTTTCCGATTTTTTTTCAGATTTTTTCAGATTTTTTTTCCGATTTTTTCCAATTTTTTCCGAATTTTTTCCGTTTTTTTCCGATTTTTTTCCGATTTTTCCGATTTTTTTTCCATTTTTTTCCGATTTTTTCCGATTTTTTTCCGATTTTTTTCCGATTTTTTCCGTTTTTTTTCCGATTTTTCCGATTTTTTTCCATTTTTTTCCGATTTTTCCGATTTTTATTCCGATTTTTTTCCGATTTTTTTCCGATTTTTTCCGATTTTTTCCCGATTTTTGTCCGATTTTTTCCGTTTTTTTCCGATTTTTTCCCGATTTTTTTCCGATTTTTTCCGATTTTTTTCCGATTTTTTCCGATTTTTGTTCCGATTTTTTCCGATTTTTTTTCCGATTTTTTTCCGATTTTTTTTCCGATTTTTTCCCGATTTTTTTCAGTTTTTTTCCGATTTTTTTTCCGATTTTTTCCGATTTTTTTTCAGATTTTTTCAGATTTTTTTTCAGATTTTTTTCCGATTTTTTTTTCCGATTTTTATTCCGATTTTTTTCCGATTTTTTCCAGATTTTTTTCAGTTTTTTTCCGATTTTTTTTCCGATTTTTTCCGATTTTTTTTCAGATTTTTTCAGATTTTTTTTCCGATTTTTTCCGATTTTTTCCGATTTTTTCCGAATTTTTTCCGATTTTTTCCGATTTTTTTCAGATTTTTCCGATTTTTTTCCGATTTTTTTTCAGATTTTTTCCGATTTTTTTTCCAGTTTTTTTCCGATTTTTTCCGATTTTTTCCGATTTTTATTCCGATTTTTTTTCCGATTTTTCCCGATTTTTTCCGATTTTTTCCGATTTTTTTTCCGATTTTTTCCCGATTTTTTTTCCGATTTTTTCCGATTTTTTTTCAGATTTTTTTCAGATTTTTTTCAGATTTTTTTCGATTTTTTTTTTGATTTTTTTCCCGATTTTTTCCAATTTTTCCCGATTTTTGTCCGATTTATTTCCGATTTTTTTTCAGATTTTTTCCGATTTTTTTTTTGATTTAAAAAAAAAAAAAATCCGATTTTTTCCGATTTTTTCCGATTTTTTCCGATTTTTTCCCGATTTTTTTCCGATTTTTTCCGTTTTTTTCCGATTTTTTTTCCGATTTTTTTTCCCGATTTTTTTCCGATTTTTTTCAGATTTTTTTTCAGATTTTTTTCGATTTTTTTTTTGATTTTTTTTCCGATTTTTTCCCGATTTTTGTCCGATTTATTTCCGATTTTTTTTCAGATTTTTTCCGATTTTTTTTTTGATTTTTTTTAAAAAAAAATCCGATTTTTTCCGATTTTTTTTCCAGTTTTTTTCCGATTTTTTCCGATTTTTTCCGATTTTTATTCCGATTTTTTTCCGATTTTTTTCCGATTTTTTCCGATTTTTTCCCGATTTTTGTCCGATTTTTTTCCGATTTTTTCCGTTTTTTCCGATTTTTTCCCGATTTTTTTCCGATTTTTTCCGATTTTTTTTCCGATTTTTCCGATTTTTTTTCCGATTTTTTTCCGATTTTTTTTTCCGATTTTTTCCCGATTTTTTTCAGTTTTTTTCCGATTTTTTTTCCGATTTTTTCCGATTTTTTTCAGATTTTTTCAGATTTTTTTTCAGATTTTTTTCCGATTTTTATTCCGATTTTTTTCCGATTTTTTCCAGATTTTTTTCAGTTTTTTTCCGATTTTTTTTCCGATTTTTTCCGATTTTTCCGATTTTTTTTCCAGTTTTTTTCCGATTTTTTCCGATTTTTTCCGATTTTTATTCCGATTTTTTTCCGATTTTTTTCCGATTTTTTCCGATTTTTTCCCGATTTTTGTCCGATTTTTTTTCCGATTTTTCCCGATTTTTTTCCGATTTTTTCCGATTTTTTTTCCGATTTTTTCCCGATTTTTTTTCCGATTTTTTCCGATTTTTTTTCAGATTTTTTTCCGATTTTTTTCCGATTTTTTTTTCCGATTTTTTCCCGATTTTTTTCAGTTTTTTTCCGATTTTTTTTCCGATTTTTTCCGATTTTTTTCAGATTTTTTCAGATTTTTTTTCAGATTTTTTTCCGATTTTTTTTTCCGATTTTTATTCCGATTTTTTTCCGATTTTTTCCAGATTTTTTTCAGTTTTTTTCCGATTTTTTTTCCGATTTTTTCCGATTTTTTTTCAGATTTTTTCAGATTTTTTTTCCGATTTTTTCCGATTTTTCCGATTTTTTTCCGATTTTTTTCCGATTTTTTCCGATTTTTTCCCGATTTTTGTCCGATTTTTTTTCCGATTTTTCCCGATTTTTTTCCGATTTTTTCCGATTTTTTTCCGATTTTTTCCCGATTTTTTTTCCGATTTTTTCCGATTTTTTTTCAGATTTTTTTCCGATTTTTTCCCGATTTTTTTCCGATTTTTTCCGATTTTTTCCGATTTTTTTTCCGATTTTTTCAGATTTTTTTCCGATTTTTTTCCGATTTTTTTTTCCGATTTTTTCCCGATTTTTTTCAGTTTTTTTCAGATTTTTTTTCCGATTTTTTCCGATTTTTTTCAGATTTTTTCAGATTTTTTTTCAGATTTCTTTCCGATTTTTTTTTCCGATTTTTATTCCGATTTTTTTCCGATTTTTTCCAGATTTTTTTAAGTTTTTTTCCGATTTTTTTTCCGATTTTTTCCGATTTTTTTTCAGATTTTTTCAGATTTTTTTTCCGATTTTTTCCGATTTTTCCGATTTTTTTTCCAGTTTTTTTCCGATTTTTTCCGATTTTTTCCGATTTTTATTCCGATTTTTTCCGTTTTTTCCGATTTTTTCCCGATTTTTTTCCGATTTTTTCCGATTTTTTTTCCGATTTTTCAGATTTTTTTTCCGATTTTTTTCCGATTTTTTTTTCCGATTTTTTCCCGATTTTTTTCAGTTTTTTTCCGATTTTTTTTCCGATTTTTTCCGATTTTTTTCAGATTTTTTCAGATTTTTTTTCAGATTTTTTTCCGATTTTTTTTTCCGATTTTTATTCCGATTTTTTTCCGATTTTTTCCAGATTTTTTTCAGTTTTTTTCCGATTTTTTTTCCGATTTTTTCCGATTTTTCCGATTTTTTTTCCAGTTTTTTTCCGATTTTTTCCGATTTTTTCCGATTTTTATTCCGATTTTTTTCCGATTTTTTTCCGATTTTTTCCGATTTTTTCCCGATTTTTGTCCGATTTTTTTTCCGATTTTTCCCGATTTTTTTCCGATTTTTTCCGATTTTTTTTCCGATTTTTTCCCGATTTTTTTTCCGATTTTTTCCGATTTTTTTTCAGATTTTTTTCCGATTTTTTTCCGATTTTTTTTTCCGATTTTTTCCCGATTTTTTTCAGTTTTTTTCCGATTTTTTTTCCGATTTTTTCCGATTTTTTTCAGATTTTTTCAGATTTTTTTTCAGATTTTTTTCCGATTTTTTTTTCCGATTTTTATTCCGATTTTTTTCCGATTTTTTCCAGATTTTTTTCAGTTTTTTTCCGATTTTTTTTCCGATTTTTTCCGATTTTTTTTCAGATTTTTTCAGATTTTTTTTCCGATTTTTTCCGATTTTTCCGATTTTTTTTCCGATTTTTTTCCGATTTTTTTCCGATTTTTTCCGATTTTTTCCCGATTTTTGTCCGATTTTTTTTCCGATTTTTCCCGATTTTTTTCCGATTTTTTCCGATTTTTTTCCGATTTTTTCCCGATTTTTTTTCCGATTTTTTCCGATTTTTTTTCAGATTTTTTTCCGATTTTTTCCCGATTTTTTTCCGATTTTTTCCGATTTTTTCCGATTTTTTTTCCGATTTTTTCAGATTTTTTTTCCGATTTTTTTCCGATTTTTTTTTCCGATTTTTTCCCGATTTTTTTCAGTTTTTTTCAGATTTTTTTTCCGATTTTTTCCGATTTTTTTCAGATTTTTTCAGATTTTTTTTCAGATTTTTTTCCGATTTTTTTTTCCGATTTTTATTCCGATTTTTTTCCGATTTTTTCCAGATTTTTTTCAGTTTTTTTCCGATTTTGTTTCCGATTTTTTCCGAATTTTTTTCAGTTTTTTTCAGATTTTTTTTCCGATTTTTTCCGATTTTTTTCAGATTTTTTCAGATTTTTTTTCAGATTTTTTTCCGATTTTTTTTTCCGATTTTTATTCCGATTTTTTTCCGATTTTTTCCAGATTTTTTTCAGTTTTTTTCCGATTTTTTTTCCGATTTTTTCCGATTTTTTTTCAGATTTTTTCAGATTTTTTTTCCGATTTTTTCCGATTTTTCCGATTTTTTTTCCGATTTTTTTCCGATTTTTTTCCGATTTTTTCCGATTTTTTCCCGATTTTTGTCCGATTTTTTTTCCGATTTTTCCCGATTTTTTTCCGATTTTTTCCGATTTTTTTCCGATTTTTTCCCGATTTTTTTTCCGATTTTTTCCGATTTTTTTTCAGATTTTTTTCCGATTTTTTCCCGATTTTTTTCCGATTTTTTCCGATTTTTTCCGATTTTTTTTCCGATTTTTTCAGATTTTTTTTCCGATTTTTTTCCGATTTTTTTTTCCGATTTTTTCCCGATTTTTTTCAGTTTTTTTCAGATTTTTTTTCCGATTTTTTCCGATTTTTTTCAGATTTTTTCAGATTTTTTTTCAGATTTTTTTCCGATTTTTTTTTCCGATTTTTATTCCGATTTTTTTCCGATTTTTTCCAGATTTTTTTCAGTTTTTTTCCGATTTTTTTTCCGATTTTTTCCGATTTTTTTTCAGATTTTTTCAGATTTTTTTTCCGATTTTTTCCGATTTTTCCGATTTTTTTTCCAGTTTTTTTCCGATTTTTTCCGATTTTTTCCGAATTTTATTCCGATTTTTTTCCGATTTTTTTCCGATTTTTTCCGATTTTTTCCCGATTTTTGTCCGATTTTTTTTCCGATTTTTCCCGATTTTTTTCCGATTTTTTCCGATTTTTTTTCCGATTTTTTCCCGATTTTTTTTCCGATTTTTTCCGATTTTTTTTTCAGATTTTTTTCAGATTTTTTTCAGATTTTTTTTCAGATTTTTTTCGATTTTTTTTTTGATTTTTTTTCCGATTTTTTCCCGATTTTTGTCCGATTTATTTCCGATTTTTTTTCAGATTTTTTCCGATTTTTTTTTTGATTTTTTTTAAAAAAAAAATCCGATTTTTTCCGATTTTTTCCGATTTTTTTCCGATTTTTTCCGATTTTTTCCCGATTTTTGTCCGATTTTTTTCCGATTTTTTTTCAGATTTATTCCGATTTTTTTTCCAGTTTTTTTCCGATTTTTTCCGATTTTTTCCGATTTTTATTCCGATTTTTTTCCGATTTTTTTCCGATTTTTTCCGATTTTTTCCCGATTTTTGTCCGATTTTTTTCCGATTTTTTTTCGATTTTTTCCGTTTTTTTCCGATTTTTTCCCAATTTTTTTCCGATTTTTACCGATTTTTTTCCGTTTTTTTCCGATTTTTTTTCCGATTTTTTCAGATTTTTTTTCCGATTTTTTTCCGATTTTTTCCGATTTTTTTTCAGATTTTTTCAGAATTTTTTTCAGATTTTTTTCCGATTTTTTTTTCCGATTTTTATTCCGATTTTTTTCCGATTTTTTCCAGATTTTTTTCAGTTTTTTTCCGATTTTTTTTCCGATTTTTTCCGATTTTATTTCAGATTTTTTCAGATTTTTTTTCCGATTTTTTCCGATTTTTTCCGAATTTTTTCCGATTTTTTCCGATTTTTTTCCGATTTTTCCGATTTTTTTCCATTTTTTTCCGTTTTTTTCCGATTTTTTTTCCGATTTTTTTCCGATTTTCCGATTTTTCCGATTTTTGATTTTTTTTTTTTAAAAAATCCGATTTTTTCCGATTTTTTCCGATTTTTTTCCGATTTTTTCCGATTTTTTCCCGATTTTTGTCCGATTTTTTTCCGATTTTTTTTCAGATTTTTTCCGATTTTTTTTCCAGTTTTTTTCCGATTTTTTCCGATTTTTTCCAGATTTTTTTCAGTTTTTTTCCGATTTTTTTTCCGATTTTTTCCGATTTTTTTTCAGATTTTTTCAGATTTTTTTTCCGATTTTTTCCGATTTTTCCGATTTTTTTTCCGATTTTTTTCCGATTTTTTTCCGATTTTTTCCGATTTTTTCCCGATTTTTGTCCGATTTTTTTTCCGATTTTTCCCGATTTTTTTCCGATTTTTTCCGATTTTTTTCCGATTTTTTCCCGATTTTTTTTCCGATTTTTTCCGATTTTTTTTCAGATTTTTTTCCGATTTTTTCCCGATTTTTTTCCGATTTTTTCCGATTTTTTCCGATTTTTTTTCCGATTTTTTCAGATTTTTTTTCCGATTTTTTTCCGATTTTTTTTTCCGATTTTTTCCCGATTTTTTTCAGTTTTTTTCAGATTTTTTTTCCGATTTTTTCCGATTTTTTTCAGATTTTTTCAGATTTTTTTTCAGATTTTTTTCCGATTTTTTTTTCCGATTTTTATTCCGATTTTTTTCCGATTTTTTCCAGATTTTTTTCAGTTTTTTTCCGATTTTTTTTCCGATTTTTTCCGATTTTTTTTCAGATTTTTTCAGATTTTTTTTCCGATTTTTTCCGATTTTTCCGATTTTTTTTCCAGTTTTTTTCCGATTTTTTCCGATTTTTTCCGAATTTTATTCCGATTTTTTTCCGATTTTTTTCCGATTTTTTCCGATTTTTTCCCGATTTTTGTCCGATTTTTTTTCCGATTTTTCCCGATTTTTTTCCGATTTTTTCCGATTTTTTTTCCGATTTTTTCCCGATTTTTTTTCCGATTTTTTCCGATTTTTTTTTCAGATTTTTTTCAGATTTTTTTCAGATTTTTTTTCAGATTTTTTTCGATTTTTTTTTTGATTTTTTTTCCGATTTTTTCCCGATTTTTGTCCGATTTATTTCCGATTTTTTTTCAGATTTTTTCCGATTTTTTTTTTGATTTTTTTTAAAAAAAAAATCCGATTTTTTCCGATTTTTTCCGATTTTTTTCCGATTTTTTCCGATTTTTTCCCGATTTTTGTCCGATTTTTTTCCGATTTTTTTTCAGATTTATTCCGATTTTTTTTCCAGTTTTTTTCCGATTTTTTCCGATTTTTTCCGATTTTTATTCCGATTTTTTTCCGATTTTTTTCCGATTTTTTCCGATTTTTTCCCGATTTTTGTCCGATTTTTTTCCGATTTTTTTTCGATTTTTTCCGTTTTTTTCCGATTTTTTCCCAATTTTTTTCCGATTTTTACCGATTTTTTTCCGTTTTTTTCCGATTTTTTTTCCGATTTTTTCAGATTTTTTTTCCGATTTTTTTCCGATTTTTTCCGATTTTTTTTCAGATTTTTTCAGAATTTTTTTCAGATTTTTTTCCGATTTTTTTTTCCGATTTTTATTCCGATTTTTTTCCGATTTTTTCCAGATTTTTTTCAGTTTTTTTCCGATTTTTTTTCCGATTTTTTCCGATTTTATTTCAGATTTTTTCAGATTTTTTTTCCGATTTTTTCCGATTTTTTCCGAATTTTTTCCGATTTTTTCCGATTTTTTTCCGATTTTTCCGATTTTTTTCCATTTTTTTCCGTTTTTTTCCGATTTTTTTTCCGATTTTTTTCCGATTTTCCGATTTTTCCGATTTTTGATTTTTTTTTTTTAAAAAATCCGATTTTTTCCGATTTTTTCCGATTTTTTTCCGATTTTTTCCGATTTTTTCCCGATTTTTGTCCGATTTTTTTCCGATTTTTTTTCAGATTTTTTCCGATTTTTTTTCCAGTTTTTTTCCGATTTTTTCCGATTTTTTCCGATTTTTATTCCGATTTTTTTTCCGATTTTTCCCGATTTTTTTCCGATTTTTTCCGATTTTTTTTCCGATTTTTTCCCGATTTTTTTTCCGATTTTTTCCGATTTTTTTTCAGATTTTTTTCAGATTTTTTTCAGATTTTTTTTCAGATTTTTTTCGATTTTTTTTTTGATTTTTTTTCCGATTTTTTCCCGATTTTTGTCCGATTTATTTCCGATTTTTTTTCAGATTTTTTCCGATTTTTTTTTTGATTTTTTTTAAAAAAAAAATCCGATTTTTTCCGATTTTTTCCGATTTTTTTCCGATTTTTTCCGATTTTTTCCCGATTTTTGTCCGATTTTTTTCCGATTTTTTTTCAGATTTATTCCGATTTTTTTTCCAGTTTTTTTCCGATTTTTTCCGATTTTTTCCGATTTTTATTCCGATTTTTTTCCGATTTTTTTCCGATTTTTTCCGATTTTTTCCCGATTTTTGTCCGATTTTTTTCCGATTTTTTTTCGATTTTTTCCGTTTTTTTCCGATTTTTTCCCAATTTTTTTCCGATTTTTACCGATTTTTTTCCGTTTTTTTCCGATTTTTTTTCCGATTTTTTCAGATTTTTTTTCCGATTTTTTTCCGATTTTTTCCGATTTTTTTTCAGATTTTTTCAGAATTTTTTTCAGATTTTTTTCCGATTTTTTTTTCCGATTTTTATTCCGATTTTTTTCCGATTTTTTCCAGATTTTTTTCAGTTTTTTTCCGATTTTTTTTCCGATTTTTTCCGATTTTATTTCAGATTTTTTCAGATTTTTTTTCCGATTTTTTCCGATTTTTTCCGAATTTTTTCCGATTTTTTCCGATTTTTTTCCGATTTTTCCGATTTTTTTCCATTTTTTTCCGTTTTTTTCCGATTTTTTTTCCGATTTTTTTCCGATTTTCCGATTTTTCCGATTTTTGATTTTTTTTTTTTAAAAAATCCGATTTTTTCCGATTTTTTCCGATTTTTTTCCGATTTTTTCCGATTTTTTCCCGATTTTTGTCCGATTTTTTTCCGATTTTTTTTCAGATTTTTTCCGATTTTTTTTCCAGTTTTTTTCCGATTTTTTCCGATTTTTTCCGATTTTTATTCCGATTTTTTTTCCGATTTTTCCCGATTTTTTTCCGATTTTTTCCGATTTTTTTTCCGATTTTTTCCCGATTTTTTTTCCGATTTTTTCCGATTTTTTTTCAGATTTTTTTCAGATTTTTTTCAGATTTTTTTTCAGATTTTTTTCGATTTTTTTTTTGATTTTTTTTCCGATTTTTTCCCGATTTTTGTCCGATTTATTTCCGATTTTTTTTCAGATTTTTTCCGATTTTTTTTTTGATTAAAAAAAAAAAAAAAATCCGATTTTTTCCGATTTTTTCCGATTTTTTTCCGATTTTTTCCGATTTTTTCCCGATTTTTTTCCGATTTTTTCCGTTTTTTTCCGATTTTTTTTCCGATTTTTTTTCCCGATTTTTTTCCGATTTTTTTCAGATTTTTTTTCAGATTTTTTTCGATTTTTTTTTTGATTTTTTTTCCGATTTTTTCCCGATTTTTGTCCGATTTATTTCCGATTTTTTTTCAGATTTTTTCCGATTTTTTTTTTGATTTTTTTTTAAAAAAAAATCCGATTTTTTCCGATTTTTTCCGATTTTTTTCCGATTTTTTCCGATTTTTTCCCGATTTTTGTCCGATTTTTTTCCGATTTTTTTTCAGATTTATTCCGATTTTTTTTCCAGTTTTTTTCCGATTTTTTCCGATTTTTTCCGATTTTTATTCCGATTTTTTTCCGATTTTTTTCCGATTTTTTCCGATTTTTTCCCGATTTTTGTCCGATTTTTTTCCGATTTTTTCCGTTTTTTCCGATTTTTTCCCGATTTTTTTCCGATTTTTTCCGATTTTTTTCCGATTTTTTCCGATTTTTTTTCCGATTTTTTCAGATTTTTTTTCCGATTTTTTTCCGATTTTTTTTTCCGATTTTTTCCCGATTTTTTTCAGTTTTTTTCCGATTTTTTTTCCGATTTTTTCCGATTTTTTTCAGATTTTTTCAGATTTTTTTTCAGATTTTTTTCCGATTTTTTTTTCCGATTTTTATTCCGATTTTTTTCCGATTTTTTCCAGATTTTTTTCAGTTTTTTTCCGATTTTGTTTCCGATTTTTTCCGATTTTTTTTCAGATTTTTTCAGATTTTTTTTCCGATTTTTTCCGATTTTTCCGATTTTTTTTCCAGTTTTTTTCCGATTTTTTCCGATTTTTATTCCGATTTTTATTCCGATTTTTTTCCGATTTTTTTCCGATTTTTTCCCGATTTTTGTCCGAATTTTTTTCCGATTTTTCCCGATTTTTCCGATTTTTTCCCGATTTTTTTCCGATTTTTTCCGATTTTTTTCCGATTTTTTCCGATTTTTTTTCCGATTTTTTCAGATTTTTTTTCCGATTTTTTTCCGATTTTTTTTTCCGATTTTTTCCCGATTTTTTTCAGTTTTTTTCCGATTTTTTTTCCGATTTTTTCCGATTTTTTTCAGATTTTTTCAGATTTTTTTTCAGATTTTTTTCCGATTTTTTTTTCCGATTTTTATTCCGATTTTTTTCCGATTTTTTCCAGATTTTTTTCAGTTTTTTTCCGATTTTGTTTCCGATTTTTTCCGAATTTTTTTCAGATTTTTTCAGATTTTTTTTCCGATTTTTTCCGATTTTTCCGATTTTTTTTCCAGTTTTTTTCCGATTTTTTCCGATTTTTATTCCGATTTTTATTCCGATTTTTTTCCGATTTTTTTCCGATTTTTTCCCGATTTTTGTCCGAATTTTTTTCCGATTTTTCCCGATTTTTTTCCGATTTTTTCCGATTTTTTTTCCGATTTTTTCCCGATTTTTTTTCCGATTTTTTCCGATTTTTTTTCAGATTTTTTTCAGATTTTTTCCCGATTTTTTTCCGATTTTTTCCGATTTTTTTCCGATTTTTTCCGATTTTTTTTCCGATTTTTTCAGATTTTTTTTCCGATTTTTTTCCGATTTTTTTTTCCGATTTTTTCCCGATTTTTTTCAGTTTTTTTCCGATTTTTTTTCCGATTTTTTCCGATTTTTTTCAGATTTTTTCAGATTTTTTTTCCGATTTTTTCAGATTTTTTTTCCGATTTTTTTCCGATTTTTTTTTCCGATTTTTTCCAGATTTTTTTCAGTTTTTTTCCGATTTTTTTTCCGATTTTTTCCGATTTTTTTCAGATTTTTTCAGATTTTTTTTCAGATTTTTTTCCGATTTTTTTTTCAGATTTTTATTCAGATTTTTTTCCGATTTTTTCCAGATTTTTTTCAGTTTTTTTCCAGTTTTTTTCCGATTTTTTCCGATTTTTTCCGATTTTTATTCCGATTTTTTTCCGATTTTTTTCCGATTTTTTCCGATTTTTTCCCGATTTTTGTCCGATTTTTTTTCCGATTTTTCCCGATTTTTTTCCGATTTTTTCCGATTTTTTTTCCGATTTTTTCCCGATTTTTTTTCCGATTTTTTCCGATTTTTTTTCAGATTTTTTTCAGATTTTTTTCAGATTTTTTTTCAGATTTTTTTCGATTTTTTTTTTGATTTTTTTTCCGATTTTTTCCCGATTTTTGTCCGATTTATTTCCGATTTTTTTTCAGATTTTTTCCGATTTTTTTTTTGATTTTTTTTTTAAAAAAAATCCGATTTTTTCCGATTTTTTCCGATTTTTTTCCGATTTTTTCCGATTTTTTCCCGATTTTTGTCCGATTTTTTTCCGATTTTTTTTCAGATTTATTCCGATTTTTTTTCCAGTTTTTTTCCGATTTTTTCCGATTTTTATTCCGATTTTTTTCCGATTTTTTTCCGATTTTTTCCGATTTTTTCCCGATTTTTGTCCGATTTTTTTCCGATTTTTTTTCGATTTTTTCCGTTTTTTTCCGATTTTTTCCCAATTTTTTTCCGATTTTTTCCGATTTTTTTCCGATTTTTTCCGATTTTTTTTCCGATTTTTTCAGATTTTTTTTCCGATTTTTTTCCGATTTTTTCCGATTTTTTTTCAGATTTTTTCAGATTTTTTTTCAGATTTTTTTCCGATTTTTTTTTCCGATTTTTATTCCGATTTTTTTCCGATTTTTTCCAGATTTTTTTCAGTTTTTTTCCGATTTTTTTTCCGATTTTTTCCGATTTTATTTCAGATTTTTTCCGATTTTTTTTCCGATTTTTTCAGATTTTTTCCGAATTTTTTCCGATTTTTTCCGATTTATTTCCGATTTTTCCGATTTTTTTCCATTTTTTTCCGTTTTTTTCCGATTTTTTTTCCGATTTTTTTCCGATTTTCCGATTTTTCCGATTTTTGATTTTTTTTAAAAAAAAAATCCGATTTTTTCCGATTTTTTCCGATTTTTTTCCGATTTTTTCCGATTTTTTCCCGATTTTTGTCCGATTTTTTTCCGATTTTTTTTCAGATTTTTTCCGATTTTTTTTCCAGTTTTTTTCCGATTTTTTCCGATTTTTTCCGATTTTTATTCCGATTTTTTTTCCGATTTTTCCCGATTTTTTTCCGATTTTTTCCGATTTTTTTTCCGATTTTTTCCCGATTTTTTTTCAGATTTTTTCAGATTTTTTTTCAGATTTTTTTCAGATTTTTTTCAGATTTTTTTTCAGATTTTTTTCGATTTTTTTTTTGATTTTTTTTCCGATTTTTTCCCGATTTTTGTCCGATTTATTTCCGATTTTTTTTCAGATTTTTTCCGATTTTTTTTTTGATAAAAAAAAAAAAAAAAATCCGATTTTTTCCGATTTTTTCCGATTTTTTTCCGATTTTTTCCCGATTTTTTTTCAGATTTTTTCCGATTTTTTTTCCAGTTTTTTTCCGATTTTTTCCGATTTTTTCCGATTTTTATTCCGATTTTTTTTCCGATTTTTCCCGATTTTTTCCGATTTTTTCCGATTTTTTTTCCGATTTTTTCCCGATTTTTTTCAGTTTTTTTCCAGTTTTTTTCCGATTTTTTCCGATTTTTTCCGATTTTTATTCCGATTTTTTTCCGATTTTTTTCCGATTTTTTCCGATTTTTTCCCGATTTTTGTCCGATTTTTTTTCCGATTTTTCCCGATTTTTTTCCGATTTTTTCCGATTTTTTTTCCGATTTTTTCCCGATTTTTTTTCCGATTTTTTCCGATTTTTTTTCAGATTTTTTTCAGATTTTTTTCAGATTTTTTTTCAGATTTTTTTCGATTTTTTTTTTGATTTTTTTTCCGATTTTTTCCCGATTTTTGTCCGATTTATTTCCGATTTTTTTTCAGATTTTTTCCGATTTTTTTTTTGATTTTTTTTTAAAAAAAAATCCGATTTTTTCCGATTTTTTCCGATTTTTTTCCGATTTTTTCCGATTTTTTCCCGATTTTTGTCCGATTTTTTTCCGATTTTTTTTCAGATTTATTCCGATTTTTTTTCCAGTTTTTTTCCGATTTTTTCAGATTTTTTCCGAATTTTTTCCGATTTTTTCCGATTTATTTCCGATTTTTCCGATTTTTTTCCATTTTTTTCCGTTTTTTTCCGATTTTTTTTCCGATTTTTTTCCGATTTTCCGATTTTTCCGATTTTTGATTTTTTTTTAAAAAAAAATCCGATTTTTTCCGATTTTTTCCGATTTTTTTCCGATTTTTTCCGATTTTTTCCCGATTTTTGTCCGATTTTTTTCCGATTTTTTTTCAGATTTTTTCCGATTTTTTTTCCAGTTTTTTTCCGATTTTTTCCGATTTTTTCCGATTTTTATTCCGATTTTTTTTCCGATTTTTCCCGATTTTTTTCCGATTTTTTCCGATTTTTTTTCCGATTTTTTCCCGATTTTTTTTCAGATTTTTTCAGATTTTTTTTCAGATTTTTTTCAGATTTTTTTCAGATTTTTTTTCAGATTTTTTTCGATTTTTTTTAGATTTTTTTTCCGATTTTTTCCCGATTTTTGTCCGATTTATTTCCGATTTTTTTTCAGATTTTTTCCGATTTTTTTTTTGATTAAAAAAAAAAAAAAAATCCGATTTTTTCCGATTTTTTCCGATTTTTTTCCGATTTTTTCCCGATTTTTTTTCAGATTTTTTCCGATTTTTTTTCCAGTTTTTTTCCGATTTTTTCCGATTTTTTCCGATTTTTATTCCGATTTTTTTTCCGATTTTTCCCGATTTTTTCCGATTTTTTCCGATTTTTTTTCCGATTTTTTCCCGATTTTTTTCAGTTTTTTTCCAGTTTTTTTCCGATTTTTTCCGATTTTTGTCCGATTTTTTTTCCGATTTTTCCCGA
Organism: Oncorhynchus mykiss; assembly: GCF_057628025.1. Classification (NCBI taxonomy): domain Eukaryota; kingdom Metazoa; phylum Chordata; class Actinopteri; order Salmoniformes; family Salmonidae; genus Oncorhynchus; species Oncorhynchus mykiss. The sequence continues at coordinate 172,705 of NW_028322057.1, forward strand.
TTTTTTTCCGATTTTTTCCGATTTTTTTTCCGATTTTTTCCCGATTTTTTTTCCGATTTTTTCCGATTTTTTTTCAGATTTTTTTCAGATTTTTTTCAGATTTTTTTTCAGATTTTTTTCGATTTTTTTTTTGATTTTTTTTCCGATTTTTTCCCGATTTTTGTCCGATTTATTTCCGATTTTTTTTCAGATTTTTTCCGATTTTTTTTTTGATTTTTTTTTAAAAAAAAATCCGATTTTTTCCGATTTTTTCCGATTTTTTTCCGATTTTTTCCGATTTTTTCCCGATTTTTGTCCGATTTTTTTCCGATTTTTTTTCAGATTTATTCCGATTTTTTTTCCAGTTTTTTTCCGATTTTTTCCGATTTTTTCCGATTTTTATTCCGATTTTTTCCCGATTTTTTTTCAGATTTTTTCAGATTTTTTTTCAGATTTTTTTCAGATTTTTTTCAGATTTTTTTTCAGATTTTTTTCGATTTTTTTTTTGATTTTTTTTCCGATTTTTTCCCGATTTTTGTCCGATTTATTTCCGATTTTTTTTCAGATTTTTTCCGATTTTTTTTTTGATAAAAAAAAAAAAAAAAATCCGATTTTTTCCGATTTTTTCCGATTTTTTTCCGATTTTTTCCCGATTTTTTTTCAGATTTTTTCCGATTTTTTTTCCAGTTTTTTTCCGATTTTTTCCGATTTTTTCCGATTTTTATTCCGATTTTTTTTCCGATTTTTCCCGATTTTTTCCGATTTTTTCCGATTTTTTTTCCGATTTTTTCCCGATTTTTTTCAGTTTTTTTCCAGTTTTTTTCCGATTTTTTCCGATTTTTTCCGATTTTTATTCCGATTTTTTTCCGATTTTTTTCCGATTTTTTCCGATTTTTTCCCGATTTTTGTCCGATTTTTTTTCCGATTTTTCCCGATTTTTTTCCGATTTTTTCCGATTTTTTTTCCGATTTTTTCCCGATTTTTTTTCCGATTTTTTCCGATTTTTTTTCAGATTTTTTTCAGATTTTTTTCAGATTTTTTTTCAGATTTTTTTCGATTTTTTTTTTGATTTTTTTTCCGATTTTTTCCCGATTTTTGTCCGATTTATTTCCGATTTTTTTTCAGATTTTTTCCGATTTTTTTTTTGATTTTTTTTTTAAAAAAAATCCGATTTTTTCCGATTTTTTCCGATTTTTTTCCGATTTTTTCCGATTTTTTCCCGATTTTTGTCCGATTTTTTTCCGATTTTTTTTCAGATTTATTCCGATTTTTTTTCCAGTTTTTTTCCGATTTTTTCAGATTTTTTCCGAATTTTTTCCGATTTTTTCCGATTTATTTCCGATTTTTCCGATTTTTTTCCATTTTTTTCCGTTTTTTTCCGATTTTTTTTCCGATTTTTTTCCGATTTTCCGATTTTTCCGATTTTTGATTTTTTTTAAAAAAAAAATCCGATTTTTTCCGATTTTTTCCGATTTTTTTCCGATTTTTTCCGATTTTTTCCCGATTTTTGTCCGATTTTTTTCCGATTTTTTTTCAGATTTTTTCCGATTTTTTTTCCAGTTTTTTTCCGATTTTTTCCGATTTTTTCCGATTTTTATTCCGATTTTTTTTCCGATTTTTCCCGATTTTTTTCCGATTTTTTCCGATTTTTTTTCCGATTTTTTCCCGATTTTTTTTCAGATTTTTTCAGATTTTTTTTCAGATTTTTTTCAGATTTTTTTCAGATTTTTTTTCAGATTTTTTTCGATTTTTTTTAGATTTTTTTTCCGATTTTTTCCCGATTTTTGTCCGATTTATTTCCGATTTTTTTTCAGATTTTTTCCGATTTTTTTTTTGATTAAAAAAAAAAAAAAAATCCGATTTTTTCCGATTTTTTCCGATTTTTTTCCGATTTTTTCCCGATTTTTTTTCAGATTTTTTCCGATTTTTTTTCCAGTTTTTTTCCGATTTTTTCCGATTTTTTCCGATTTTTATTCCGATTTTTTTTCCGATTTTTCCCGATTTTTTCCGATTTTTTCCGATTTTTTTTCCGATTTTTTCCCGATTTTTTTCAGTTTTTTTCCAGTTTTTTTCCGATTTTTTCCGATTTTTTCCGATTTTTATTCCGATTTTTTTCCGATTTTTTTCCGATTTTTTCCGATTTTTTCCCGATTTTTGTCCGATTTTTTTTCCGATTTTTCCCGATTTTTTTCCGATTTTTTCCGATTTTTTTTCCGATTTTTTCCCGATTTTTTTTCCGATTTTTTCCGATTTTTTTTCAGATTTTTTTCAGATTTTTTTCAGATTTTTTTTCAAATTTTTTTTCGATTTTTTTTTTGATTTTTTTTCCGATTTTTTCCCGATTTTTGTCCGATTTATTTCCGATTTTTTTTCAGATTTTTTCCGATTTTTTTTTTGATTTTTTTTTAAAAAAAAATCCGATTTTTTCCGATTTTTTCCGATTTTTTTCCGATTTTTTCCGATTTTTTCCCGATTTTTGTCCGATTTTTTTCCGATTTTTTTTCAGATTTATTCCGATTTTTTTTCCAGTTTTTTTCCGATTTTTTCCGATTTTTTCCGATTTTTATTCCGATTTTTTTCCGATTTTTTTCCGATTTTTTCCGATTTTTTCCCGATTTTTGTCCGATTTTTTTCCGATTTTTTTTCGATTTTTTCCGTTTTTTTCCGATTTTTTCCCAATTTTTTTCCGATTTTTTCCGATTTTTTTCCGATTTTTTCCGATTTTTTTTCCGATTTTTTCAGATTTTTTTTCCGATTTTTTTCCGATTTTTTCCGATTTTTTTTCAGATTTTTTCAGATTTTTTTTCAGATTTTTTTCCGATTTTTTTTTCCGATTTTTATTCCGATTTTTTTCCGATTTTTTCCAGATTTTTTTCAGTTTTTTTCCGATTTTTTTTCCGATTTTTTCCGATTTTATTTCAGATTTTTTCAGATTTTTTTTCCGATTTTTTCAGATTTTTTCCGAATTTTTTCCGATTTTTTCCGATTTATTTCCGATTTTTCCGATTTTTTTCCATTTTTTTCCGTTTTTTTCCGATTTTTTTTCCGATTTTTTTCCGATTTTCCGATTTTTCCGATTTTTGATTTTTTTAAAAAAAAAAATCCGATTTTTTCCGATTTTTTCCGATTTTTTTCCGATTTTTTCCGATTTTTATTCCGATTTTTTTCCGATTTTTTTCCGATTTTTTCCGATTTTTTCCCGATTTTTGTCCGATTTTTTTTCCGATTTTTCCCGATTTTTTCCCATTTTTTCCGATTTTTTTTCCGATTTTTTCCCGATTTTTTTTCCGATTTTTTCCGATTTTTTTTCAGATTTTTTTCAGATTTTTTTCAGATTTTTTTTCAGATTTTTTTCGATTTTTTTTTTGATTTTTTTTCCGATTTTTTCCCGATTTTTGTCCGATTTATTTCCGATTTTTTTTCAGATTTTTTCCGATTTTTTTTTTGATTTTTTTTAAAAAAAAAATCCGATTTTTTCCGATTTTTTCCGATTTTTTTCCGATTTTTTCCGATTTTTTCCCGATTTTTGTCCGATTTTTTTCCGATTTTTTTTCAGATTTATTCCGATTTTTTTTCCAGTTTTTTTCCGATTTTTTCCAATTTTTTCCGATTTTCATTCCGATTTTTTTCCGATTTTTTTCCGATTTTTTCCGATTTTTTCCCGATTTTTGTCCGATTTTTTTCCGATTTTTTTTCGATTTTTTCCGTTTTTTTCCGATTTTTTCCCAATTTTTTTCCGATTTTTTCCGATTTTTTTCCGATTTTTTCCGATTTTTTTTCCGATTTTTTTCCGATTTTTTCCGATTTTTTTTCCGATTTTTTCAGATTTTTTTTCAGATTTTTTTCCGATTTTTTTTTCCGATTTTTATTCCGATTTTTTTCCGATTTTTTCCAGATTTTTTTCAGTTTTTTTCCGATTTTTTTTCCGATTTTTTCCGATTTTATTTCAGATTTTTTCCGATTTTTTTTCCGATTTTTTCAGATTTTTTCCGAATTTTTTCCGATTTTTTCCGATTTATTTCCGATTTTTCCGATTTTTTTCCATTTTTTTCCGTTTTTTTCCGATTTTTTTTCCGATTTTTTTCCGATTTTCCGATTTTTCCGATTTTTGATTTTTTTTTTTTAAAAAATCCGATTTTTTCCGATTTTTTCCGATTTTTTTCCGATTTTTTCCGATTTTTTTCCGATTTTTGTCCGATTTTTTTCCGATTTTTTTTCAGATTTTTTCCGATTTTTTTTCCAGTTTTTTTCCGATTTTTTCCGATTTTTTCCGATTTTTATTCCGATTTTTTTTCCGATTTTTCCCGATTTTTTTCCGATTTTTTCCGATTTTTTTTTCGATTTTTTCCTGATTTTTTTTCAGATTTTTTCCGATTTTTTTTCAGATTTTTTTCAGATTTTTTTTCAGATTTTTTTCGATTTTTTTTTTGATTTTTTTTCCGATTTTTTCCCGATTTTTGTCCGATTTATTTCCGATTTTTTTTCAGATTTTTTCCGATTTTTTTTTTGATTAAAAAAAAAAAAAAAATCCGATTTTTTCCGATTTTTTCCGATTTTTTTCCGATTTTTTCCCGATTTTTTTCCGATTTTTTCCGTTTTTTTCCGATTTTTTTTCCGATTTTTTTTCCCGATTTTTTTCCGATTTTTTTCAGATTTTTTTTCAGATTTTTTTCGATTTTTTTTTATATATTTTTTCCGATTTTTTCCCGATTTTTTTCCGATTTTTTCCGTTTTTTTCCGATTTTTTTTCCGATTTTTTTTCCCGATTTTTTTCCGATTTTTCCCGATTTTTTTCCGATTTTTTCCGATTTTTTTTCCGATTTTTTTCCGATTTTTTTCCGATTTCTTTTCAGATTTTTTTCAGATTTTTTTTCAGATTTTTTTTCCGATTTTTTCCGATTTTTTCCCGATTTTTGTCCGATTTATTTCCGATTTTTTTTCAGATTTTTTCCGATTTTTTTTTTTGATTTTTTTTAAAAAAAAAATCCGATTTTTTCCGATTTTTTCCGATTTTTTTCCGATTTTTTCCGATTTTTTCCCGATTTTTTCCGATTTTTATTCCGATTTTTTTTCCGATTTTTCCCGATTTTTTTCCGATTTTTTCCGATTTTTTTTCCGATTTTTTCCCGATTTTTTTTCCGATTTTTTCCGATTTTTTTTCAGATTTTTTTCAGATTTTTTTCAGATTTTTTTTCAGATTTTTTTCGATTTTTTTTTTGATTTTTTTTCCGATTTTTTCCCGATTTTTGTCCGATTTATTTCCGATTTTTTTTCAGATTTTTTCCGATTTTTTTTTTGATTTTTTTTTAAAAAAAAATCCGATTTTTTCCGATTTTTTCCGATTTTTTTCCGATTTTTTCCCGATTTTTGTCCGATTTTTTTCCGATTTTTTTTCAGATTTATTCCGATTTTTTTTCCAGTTTTTTTCCGATTTTTTCCGATTTTTTCCGATTTTTATTCCGATTTTTTTCCGATTTTTTTCCGTTTTTTTCCGATTTTTTCCCAATTTTTTTCCGATTTTTTCCGATTTTTTTTCAGATTTTTTCAGATTTTTTTTCAGATTTTTTTACGATTTTTTTTTCCGATTTTTATTCCGATTTTTTTCCGATTTTTTCCAGATTTTTTTCAGTTTTTTTCCGATTTTTTTTCCGATTTTTTCCGATTTTATTTCAGATTTTTTCAGATTTTTTTTCCGATTTTCTCCGATTTTTTCCGAATTTTTTCCGATTTTTTCCGATTTTTTTCCGATTTTTCCGATTTTTTTCCATTTTTTTCCGTTTTTTTCCGATTTTTTTTCCGATTTTTTTCCGATTTTCCGATTTTTCCGATTTTTGATTTTTTTTTAAAAAAAAATCCGATTTTTTCCGATTTTTTCCGATTTTTTTCCGATTTTTTCCGATTTTTTTTCAGATTTTTTCCGATTTTTTTTCCAGTTTTTTTCCGATTTTTTCCGATTTTTTCCGATTTTTATTCCGATTTTTTTTCCGATTTTTCCCGATTTTTTTCCGATTTTTTCCGATTTTTTTTCCGATTTTTTCCCGATTTTTTTTCCGATTTTTTCCGATTTTTTTTCAGATTTTTTTCAGATTTTTTTCAGATTTTTTTCCGATTTTTTCCAGATTTTTTTCAGTTTTTTTCCGATTTTTTTTCCGATTTTTTCCGATTTTATTTCAGATTTTTTCAGATTTTTTTTCCGATTTTTTCCGATTTTTTTCCGATTTTTTCCGATTTTTTCCCGATTTTTGTCCGATTTTTTTCCGATTTTTTTTCAGATTTTTTCCGATTTTTTTTCCAGTTTTTTTCCGATTTTTTCCGATTTTTTCCGATTTTTATTCCGATTTTTTTTCCGATTTTTCCCGATTTTTTTCCGATTTTTTTTCCGATTTTTTTTCCGATTTTTTCCCGATTTTTTTTCAGATTTTTTCCGATTTTTTTTCAGATTTTTTTCAGATTTTTTTTCAGATTTTTTTCGATTTTTTTTTTGATTTTTTTTCCGATTTTTTCCCGATTTTTGTCCGATTTATTTCCGATTTTTTTTCAGATTTTTTCCGATTTTTTTTTTGATTAAAAAAAAAAAAAAAATCCGATTTTTTCCGATTTTTTCCGATTTTTTTCCGATTTTTTCCGATTTTTTCCCGATTTTTTTCCGATTTTTTCCGTTTTTTTCCGATTTTTTTTCCGATTTTTTTTCCCGATTTTTTTCCGATTTTTTTCAGATTTTTTTTCAGATTTTTTTCGATTTTTTTTTATATTTTTTTTCCGATTTTTTCCCGATTTTTTTCCGATTTTTTCCGTTTTTTTCCGATTTTTTTTCCGATTTTTTTTCCCGATTTTTTTCCGATTTTTCCCGATTTTTTTCCGATTTTTTCCGATTTTTTTTCCGATTTTTTTCCGATTTTTTTCCGATTTTTTTTCAGATTTTTTTCAGATTTTTTTTCAGATTTTTTTTCCGATTTTTTCCGATTTTTTCCCGATTTTTGTCCGATTTATTTCCGATTTTTTTTCAGATTTTTTCCGATTTTTTTTTTTGATTTTTTTTTAAAAAAAAATCCGATTTTTTCCGGTTTTTTCCGATTTTTTTCCGATTTTTTCCGATTTTTTCCCGATTTTTGTCCGATTTTTTTCCGATTTTTTTTCAGATTTTTTCCGATTTTTATTCCGATTTTTTTTCCGATTTTTCCCGATTTTTTTCCGATTTTTTCCGATTTTTTTTCCGATTTTTTCCCGATTTTTTTTCCGATTTTTTCCGATTTTTTTTCAGATTTTTTTCAGATTTTTTTCAGATTTTTTTTCAGATTTTTTTCGATTTTTTTTTTGATTTTTTTTCCGATTTTTTCCCGATTTTTGTCCGATTTATTTCCGATTTTTTTTCAGATTTTTTCCGATTTTTTTTTTGATTTTTTTTTAAAAAAAAATCCGATTTTTTCCGATTTTTTCCGATTTTTTTCCGATTTTTTCCCGATTTTTGTCCGATTTTTTTCCGATTTTTTTTCAGATTTATTCCGATTTTTTTTCCAGTTTTTTTCCGATTTTTTCCGATTTTTTCCGATTTTTATTCCGATTTTTTTCCGATTTTTTTCCGTTTTTTTCCGATTTTTTCCCAATTTTTTTCCGATTTTTTCCGATTTTTTTTCAGATTTTTTCAGATTTTTTTTCAGATTTCTTTACGATTTTTTTTTCCGATTTTTATTCCGATTTTTTTCCGATTTTTTCCAGATTTTTTTCAGTTTTTTTCCGATTTTTTTTCCGATTTTTTCCGATTTTATTTCAGATTTTTTCAGATTTTTTTTCCGATTTTCTCCGATTTTTTCCGAATTTTTTCCGATTTTTTCCGATTTTTTTCCGATTTTTCCGATTTTTTTCCATTTTTTTCCGTTTTTTTCCGATTTTTTTTCCGATTTTTTTCCGATTTTCCGATTTTTCCGATTTTTGATTATTTTTTTTAAAAAAATCAGATTTTTTCCGATTTTTTCCGATTTTTTTCCGATTTTTTCCGATTTTTTTTCAGATTTTTTCCGATTTTTTTTCCAGTTTTTTTCCGATTTTTTCCGATTTTTTCCGATTTTTATTCCGATTTTTTTTCCGATTTTTCCCGATTTTTTTCCGATTTTTTCCGATTTTTTTTCCGATTTTTTCCCGATTTTTTTTCCGATTTTTTCCGATTTTTTTTCAGATTTTTTTCAGATTTTTTTCAGATTTTTTTTCAGATTTTTTTCGATTTTTTTTTTGATTTTTTTTCCGATTTTTTCCCGATTTTTGTCCGATTTATTTCCGATTTTTTTTCAGATTTTTTCCGATTTTTTTTTTGATTAAAAAAAAAAAAAAAATCCGATTTTTTCCGATTTTTTCCGATTTTTTCCGATTTTTTCCCGATTTTTTTCCGATTTTTTCCGTTTTTTTTTTTTTTTTTTTCCGATTTTTTCCCGATTTTTGTCCGATTTATTTCCGATTTTTTTTCAGATTTTTTCCGATTTTTTTTTTGATTTTTTTAAAAAAAAAAATCCGATTTTTTCCGATTTTTTCCGATTTTTTTCCGATTTTTTCCCGATTTTTGTCCGATTTTTTTCAGATTTTTTTTCAGATTTATTCCGATTTTTTTTCCAGTTTTTTTCCGATTTTTTCCGATTTTTTCCGATTTTTATTCCGATTTTTTTCCGATTTTTTTCCGTTTTTTCCTGATTTTTTCCCAATTTTTTTCCGATTTTTTCCGATTTTTTTTCAGATTTTTTCAGATTTTTTTTCAGATTTTTTTACGATTTTTTTTTCCGATTTTTATTCCGATTTTTTTCCGATTTTTTCCAGATTTTTTTCAGTTTTTTTCCGATTTTTTTTCCGATTTTTTCCGATTTTATTTCAGATTTTTTCAGATTTTTTTTCCGATTTTTTCCGATTTTTTCCGAATTTTTTCCGATTTTTTCCGATTTTTTTCCGATTTTTCCGATTTTTTTCCATTTTTTTCCGTTTTTTTCCGATTTTTTTTCCGATTTTTTTCCGATTTTCCGATTTTTCCGATTTTTGATTTTTTTTAAAAAAAAAATCCGATTTTTCCGATTTTTTCCGATTTTTTTCCGATTTTTTCCGATTTTTTTTCCGATTTTTTCCGATTTTTTTTCCAGTTTTTTTCCGATTTTTTCCGATTTTTTTCCGATTTTTTCCGATTTTTTTTCCGATTTTTTCCCGATTTTTTTTCAGATTTTTTCCGATTTTTTTTCAGATTTTTTTCAGATTTTTTTCAGATTTTTTTTCAGATTTTTTTCGATTTTTTTTTTGATTTTTTTTCCGATTTTTTCCCGATTTTTGTCCGATTTATTTCCGATTTTTTTTCAGATTTTTTCCGATTTTTTTTTTGATTAAAAAAAAAAAAAAAATCCGATTTTTTCCGATTTTTTCCGATTTTTTTCCGATTTTTTCCCGATTTTTTTTCAGATTTTTTCCGATTTTTTTTCCAGTTTTTTTCCGATTTTTTCCGATTTTTTCCGATTTTTATTCCGATTTTTTTTCCGATTTTTCCCGATTTTTTCCGATTTTTTCCGATTTTTTTTCCGATTTTTTCCCGATTTTTTTTCCGATTTTTTCCGATTTTTTTCCCGATTTTTTCCAATTTTTCCCGATTTTTGTCCGATTTATTTCCGATTTTTTTTCAGATTTTTTCCGATTTTTTTTTTGATTTAAAAAAAAAAAAAATCCGATTTTTTCCGATTTTTTCCGATTTTTTTCCGATTTTTTCCGATTTTTTCCCGATTTTTTTCCGATTTTTTCCGTTTTTTTCCGATTTTTTTTCCGATTTTTTTTCCCGATTTTTTTCCGATTTTTTTCAGATTTTTTTTCAGATTTTTTTCGATTTTTTTTTTGATTTTTTTTCCGATTTTTTCCCGATTTTTGTCCGATTTATTTCCGATTTTTTTTCAGATTTTTTCCGATTTTTTTTTTGATTTTTTTTAAAAAAAAAATCCGATTTTTTCCGATTTTTTCCGATTTTTTTCCGATTTTTTCCCGATTTTTTTTCAGATTTTTTCCGATTTTTTTTCCAGTTTTTTTCCGATTTTTTCCGATTTTTTCCGATTTTTATTCCGATTTTTTTTCCGATTTTTCCCGATTTTTTCCGATTTTTTTCCCGATTTTTTCCAATTTTTCCCGATTTTTGTCCGATTTATTTCCGATTTTTTTTCAGATTTTTTCCGATTTTTTTTTTGATTTAAAAAAAAAAAAAATCCGATTTTTTCCGATTTTTTCCGATTTTTTTCCGATTTTTTCCGATTTTTTCCCGATTTTTTTCCGATTTTTTCCGTTTTTTTCCGATTTTTTTTCCGATTTTTTTTCCCGATTTTTTTCCGATTTTTTTCAGATTTTTTTTCAGATTTTTTTCGATTTTTTTTTTGATTTTTTTTCCGATTTTTTCCCGATTTTTGTCCGATTTATTTCCGATTTTTTTTCAGATTTTTTCCGATTTTTTTTTTGATTTTTTTTAAAAAAAAAATCCGATTTTTTCCGATTTTTTCCGATTTTTTTCCGATTTTTTCCGATTTTTTCCCGATTTTTGTCCGATTTTTTTCCGATTTTTTTTCAGATTTATTCCGATTTTTTTTCCAGTTTTTTTCCGATTTTTTCCGATTTTTTCCGATTTTTATTCCGATTTTTTTCCGATTTTTTTCCGATTTTTTCCGATTTTTTCCCGATTTTTGTCCGATTTTTTTCCGATTTTTTCCGTTTTTTCCGATTTTTTCCCGATTTTTTTCCGATTTTTTCCGATTTTTTTCCGATTTTTTCCGATTTTTTTTCCGATTTTTTCAGATTTTTTTTCCGATTTTTTTCCGATTTTTTTTTCCGATTTTTTCCCGATTTTTTTCAGTTTTTTTCCGATTTTTTTTCCGATTTTTTCTGATTTTTTTCAGATTTTTTCAGATTTTTTTTCAGATTTTTTTCCGATTTTTTTTTCCGATTTTTATTCCGATTTTTTTCCGATTTTTTCCAGATTTTTTTCAGTTTTTTTCCGATTTTGTTTCCGATTTTTTCCGATTTTTTTTCAGATTTTTTCAGATTTTTTTTCCGATTTTTTCCGATTTTTCCGATTTTTTTTCCAGTTTTTTTCCGATTTTTTCCGATTTTTATTCCGATTTTTATTCCGATTTTTTTCCGATTTTTTTCCGATTTTTTCCCGATTTTTGTCCGATTTTTTTTCCGATTTTTCCCGATTTTTTTCCGATTTTTTCCGATTTTTTTTCCGATTTTTTCCCGATTTTTTTTCCGATTTTTTCCGATTTTTTTTCAGATTTTTTTCCGATTTTTTCCCGATTTTTTTCCGATTTTTTCCGATTTTTTTCCGATTTTTTCCGATTTTTTTTCCGATTTTTTCAGATTTTTTTTCCGATTTTTTTCCGATTTTTTTTTCCGATTTTTTCCCGATTTTTTTCAGTTTTTTTCCGATTTTTTTTCCGATTTTTTCCGATTTTTTTTCAGATTTTTTCAGATTTTTTTTCCGATTTTTTCAGATTTTTTTTCCGATTTTTTTCCGATTTTTTTTCCGATTTTTTCCAGATTTTTTTCAGTTTTTTTCCGATTTTTTTTCCGATTTTTTCCGATTTTTTTCAGATTTTTTCAGATTTTTTTTCAGATTTTTTTCCGATTTTTTTTTCAGATTTTTATTCAGATTTTTTTCCGATTTTTTCCAGATTTTTTTCAGTTTTTTTCCAGTTTTTTTCCGATTTTTTCCGATTTTTTCCGATTTTTATTCCGATTTTTTTCCGATTTTTTTCCGATTTTTTCCGATTTTTTCCCGATTTTTGTCCGATTTTTTTTCCGATTTTTCCCGATTTTTTCCCATTTTTTCCGATTTTTTTTCCGATTTTTTCCCGATTTTTTTTCCGATTTTTTCCGATTTTTTTTCAGATTTTTTTCAGATTTTTTTCAGATTTTTTTTCAGATTTTTTTCGATTTTTTTTTTGATTTTTTTTCCGATTTTTTCCCGATTTTTGTCCGATTTATTTCCGATTTTTTTTCAGATTTTTTCCGATTTTTTTTTTGATTTTTTTTTTAAAAAAAATCCGATTTTTTCTGATTTTTTCCGATTTTTTTCCGATTTTTTCCGATTTTTTCCCGATTTTTGTCCGATTTTTTTCCGATTTTTTTTCAGATTTATTCCGATTTTTTTTCCAGTTTTTTTCCGATTTTTTCCGATTTTTTCCGATTTTTATTCCGATTTTTTTCCGATTTTTTTCCGATTTTTTCCGATTTTTCCGATTTTTTTTCCAGTTTTTTTCCGATTTTTTCCGATTTTTATTCCGATTTTTATTCCGATTTTTTTCCGATTTTTTTCCGATTTTTTCCCGATTTTTGTCCGATTTTTTTTCCGATTTTTCCCGATTTTTTTCCGATTTTTTCCGATTTTTTTTCCGATTTTTTCCCGATTTTTTTTCCGATTTTTTCCGATTTTTTTTCCGATTTTTTTCCGATTTTTTCCCGATTTTTTTCCGATTTTTTCCGATTTTTTTCCGATTTTTTCCGATTTTTTTTCCGATTTTTTCAGATTTTTTTTCCGATTTTTTTCCGATTTTTTTTTCCGATTTTTTCCCGATTTTTTTCAGTTTTTTTCCGATTTTTTTTCCGATTTTTTCCGATTTTTTTCAGATTTTTTCAGATTTTTTTTCCGATTTTTTCAGATTTTTTTTCCGATTTTTTTCCGATTTTTTTTCCGATTTTTTCCAGATTTTTTTCAGTTTTTTTCCGATTTTTTTTCCGATTTTTTCCGATTTTTTTCAGATTTTTTCAGATTTTTTTTCAGATTTTTTTCCGATTTTTTTTTCAGATTTTTATTCAGATTTTTTTCCGATTTTTTCCAGATTTTTTTCAGTTTTTTTCCAGTTTTTTTCCGATTTTTTCCGATTTTTTCCGATTTTTATTCCGATTTTTTTCCGATTTTTTTCCGATTTTTTCCGATTTTTTCCCGATTTTTGTCCGATTTTTTTTCCGATTTTTCCCGATTTTTTCCCATTTTTTCCGATTTTTTTTCCGATTTTTTCCCGATTTTTTTTCCGATTTTTTCCGATTTTTTTTCAGATTTTTTTCAGATTTTTTTCAGATTTTTTTTCAGATTTTTTTCGATTTTTTTTTTGATTTTTTTTCCGATTTTTTCCCGATTTTTGTCCGATTTATTTCCGATTTTTTTTCAGATTTTTTCCGATTTTTTTTTTGATTTTTTTTTTAAAAAAAATCCGATTTTTTCCGATTTTTTCCGATTTTTTTCCGATTTTTTCCGATTTTTTCCCGATTTTTGTCCGATTTTTTTCCGATTTTTTTTCAGATTTATTCCGATTTTTTTTCCAGTTTTTTTCCGATTTTTTCCGATTTTTTCCGATTTTTATTCCGATTTTTTTCCGATTTTTTTCCGATTTTTTCCGATTTTTTCCCGATTTTTGTCCGATTTTTTTCCGATTTTTTTTCGATTTTTTCCGTTTTTTTCCGATTTTTTCCCAATTTTTTTCCGATTTTTTCCGATTTTTTTCCGATTTTTTCCGATTTTTTTTCCGATTTTTTCAGATTTTTTTTCCGATTTTTTTCCGATTTTTTTCCGATTTTTTCCGATTTTTTCCCGATTTTTTTTCGATTTTTTCCGTTTTTTTCCGATTTTTTCCCAATTTTTTCCGATTTTTTCCGATTTTTTTCCGATTTTTTCCGATTTTTTTTCCGATTTTTTCAGATTTTTTTTCCGATTTTTTTCCGATTTTTTCCGATTTTTTTTCAGATTTTTTCAGATTTTTTTTCAGATTTTTTTCCGATTTTTTTTTCCGATTTTTATTCCGATTTTTTTCCGATTTTTTCCAGATTTTTTTCAGTTTTTTTCCGATTTTTTTTCCGATTTTTTCCGATTTTATTTCAGATTTTTTCAGATTTTTTTTCCGATTTTTTCAGATTTTTTCCGATTTTTTTCCGATTTTTTCCGATTTATTTCCGATTTTTCCGATTTTTTTCCATTTTTTTCCGTTTTTTTCCGATTTTTTTTCCGATTTTTTTCCGATTTTCCGATTTTTCCGATTTTTGATTTTTTTTTAAAAAAAAATCCGATTTTTTCCGATTTTTTCCGATTTTTTTCCGATTTTTTCCGATTTTTATTCCGATTTTTTTCCGATTTTTTTCCGATTTTTTCCGATTTTTTCCCGATTTTTGTCCGATTTTTTTTCCGATTTTTCCCGATTTTTTCACATTTTTTTCGATTTTTTTTCCGATTTTTTCCCGATTTTTTTTCCGATTTTTTCCGATTTTTTTTCAGATTTTTTTCAGATTTTTTTCAGATTTTTTTTCAGATTTTTTTCGATTTTTTTTTTGATTTTTTTTCCGATTTTTTCCCGATTTTTGTCCGATTTATTTCCGATTTTTTTTCAGATTTTTTCAGATTTTTTTTTTGATTTTTTTTAAAAAAAAAATCCGATTTTTTCCGATTTTTTCCGATTTTTTTCCGATTTTTTCCGATTTTTTCCCGATTTTTGTCCGATTTTTTTCCGATTTTTTTTCAGATTTATTCCGATTTTTTTTCCAGTTTTTTTCCGATTTTTTCCGATTTTTTCCGATTTTTATTCCGATTTTTTTCCGATTTTTTTCCGATTTTTTCCGATTTTTTCCCGATTTTTGTCCGATTTTTTTCCGATTTTTTTTCGATTTTTTCCGTTTTTTTCCGATTTTTTCCCAATTTTTTTCCGATTTTTTCCGATTTTTTTCCGATTTTTTCCGATTTTTTTTCCGATTTTTTCAGATTTTTTTTCCGATTTTTTTCCGATTTTTTCCGATTTTTTTTCCGATTTTTTCAGATTTTTTTTCAGATTTTTTTCCGATTTTTTTTTCCGATTTTTATTCCGATTTTTTTCCGATTTTTTCCAGATTTTTTTCAGTTTTTTTCCGATTTTTTTTCCGATTTTTTCCGATTTTATTTCAGATTTTTTCAGATTTTTTTTCCGATTTTTTCAGATTTTTTCCGAATTTTTTCCGATTTTTCCGATTTTTTTCCGATTTTTCCGATTTTTTTCCATTTTTTTCCGTTTTTTTCCGATTTTTTTTCCGATTTTTTTCCGATTTTCCGATTTTTCCGATTTTTGATTTTTTTTTTAAAAAAAATCCGATTTTTTCCGATTTTTTCCGATTTTTTTCCGATTTTTTCCGTTTTTTTCCCGATTTTTGTCCGATTTTTTTCCGATTTTTTTTCAGATTTTTTCCGATTTTTTTTCCAGTTTTTTTCCGATTTTTTCCGATTTTTTCCGATTTTTATTCCGATTTTTTTTCCGATTTTTCCCGATTTTTTTCCGATTTTTTCCGATTTTTTTTCCGATTTTTTCCTGATTTTTTTTCAGATTTTTTCCGATTTTTTTTCAGATTTTTTTCAGATTTTTTTCAGATTTTTTTTCAGATTTTTTTCGATTTTTTTTTTGATTTTTTTTCCGATTTTTTTCCCGATTTTTGTCCGATTTATTTCCGATTTTTTTTCAGATTTTTTCCGATTTTTTTTTTGATTAAAAAAAAAAAAAAAATCCGATTTTTTCCGATTTTTTCCGATTTTTTTCCGATTTTTTCCCGATTTTTTTCCGATTTTTTCCGTTTTTTTCCGATTTTTTTTCCGATTTTTTTTCCCGATTTTTTTCCGATTTTTTTCAGATTTTTTTTCAGATTTTTTTCGATTTTTTTTAATATTTTTTTTCCGATTTTTTCCCGATTTTTTTCCGATTTTTTCCGTTTTTTTCCGATTTTTTTTCCGATTTTTTTTCCCGATTTTTTTCCGATTTTTCCCGATTTTTTTCCGATTTTTTCCGATTTTTTTTCCGATTTTTTTCCGATTTTTTTCCGATTTCTTTTCAGATTTTTTTCAGATTTTTTTTCAGATTTTTTTTCCGATTTTTTCCGATTTTTTCCCGATTTTTGTCCGATTTATTTCCGATTTTTTTTCAGATTTTTTCCGATTTTTTTTTTTGATTTTTTTTAAAAAAGAAATCCGATTTTTTCCGATTTTTTCCGATTTTTTTCCGATTTTTTCCGATTTTTTCCCGATTTTTGTCCGATTTTTTTCCGATTTTTTTTCAGATTTTTTCCGATTTTTATTCCGATTTTTTTTCCGATTTTTCCCGATTTTTTTCCGATTTTTTCCGATTTTTTTTCCGATTTTTTCCCGATTTTTTTTCCGATTTTTTCCGATTTTTTTTCAGATTTTTTTCAGATTTTTTTCAGATTTTTTTTCAGATTTTTTTCGATTTTTTTTTTGATTTTTTTTCCGATTTTTTCCCGATTTTTGTCCGATTTATTTCCGATTTTTTTTCAGATTTTTTCCGATTTTTTTTTTGATTTTTTTTAAAAAAAAAATCCGATTTTTTCCGATTTTTTCCGATTTTTTTCCGATTTTTTCCCGATTTTTGTCCGATTTTTTTCCGATTTTTTTTCAGATTTATTCCGATTTTTTTTCCAGTTTTTTTCCGATTTTTTCCGATTTTTTCCGATTTTTATTCCGATTTTTTTCCGATTTTTTTCCGTTTTTTTCCGATTTTTTCCCAATTTTTTTCCGATTTTTTCCGATTTTTTTTCAGATTTTTTCAGATTTTTTTTCAGATTTTTTTACGATTTTTTTTTCCGATTTTTATTCCGATTTTTTTCCGATTTTTTCCAGATTTTTTTCAGTTTTTTTCCGATTTTTTTTCCGATTTTTTCCGATTTTATTTCAGATTTTTTCAGATTTTTTTTCCGATTTTCTCCGATTTTTTCCGAATTTTTTCCGATTTTTTCCGATTTTTTTCCGATTTTTCCGATTTTTTTCCATTTTTTTCCGTTTTTTTCCGATTTTTTTTCCGATTTTTTTCCGATTTTCCGATTTTTCCGATTTTTGATTTTTTTTAAAAAAAAAATCCGATTTTTTCCGATTTTTTCCGATTTTTTTCCGATTTTTTCCGATTTTTTTTCAGATTTTTTCCGATTTTTTTTCCAGTTTTTTTCCGATTTTTTCCGATTTTTTCCGATTTTTATTCCGATTTTTTTTCCGATTTTTCCCGATTTTTTTCCGATTTTTTCCGATTTTTTTTCCGATTTTTTCCCGATTTTTTTTCCGATTTTTTCCGATTTTTTTTCAGATTTTTTTCAGATTTTTTTCAGATTTTTTTCCGATTTTTTCCAGATTTTTTTCAGTTTTTTTCCGATTTTTTTTCCGATTTTTTCCGATTTTATTTCAGATTTTTTCAGATTTTTTTTCCGATTTTTTCAGATTTTTTCCGAATTTTTTCCGATTTTTTCCGATTTATTTCCGATTTTTCCGATTTTTTTCCATTTTTTTCCGTTTTTTTCCGATTTTTTTTCCGATTTTTTTCCGATTTTCCGATTTTTCCGATTTTTGATTTTTTTTAAAAAAAAAATCCGATTTTTTCCGATTTTTTCCGATTTTTTTCCGATTTTTTCCGATTTTTTCCCGATTTTTGTCCGATTTTTTTCCGATTTTTTTTCAGATTTTTTCCGATTTTTTTTCCAGTTTTTTTCCGATTTTTTCCGATTTTTTCCGATTTTTATTCCGATTTTTTTTCCGATTTTTCCCGATTTTTTTCCGATTTTTTCCGATTTTTTTTCCGATTTTTTCCCGATTTTTTTTCAGATTTTTTCCGATTTTTTTTCAGATTTTTTTCAGATTTTTTTCAGATTTTTTTTCAGATTTTTTTCGATTTTTTTTTTGATTTTTTTTCCGATTTTTTCCCGATTTTTGTCCGATTTATTTCCGATTTTTTTTCAGATTTTTTCCGATTTTTTTTTTGATTAAAACAAAAAAAAAAAATCCGATTTTTTCCGATTTTTTCCGATTTTTTTCCGATTTTTTCCGATTTTTTCCCGATTTTTTTCCGATTTTTTCCGTTTTTTCCGATTTTTTTTCCGATTTTTTTTCCCGATTTTTTTCCGATTTTTTTCAGATTTTTTTTCAGATTTTTTTCGATTTTTTTTTTTATTTTTTTTCCGATTTTTTCCCGATTTTTTTCCGATTTTTTCCGTTTTTTTCCGATTTTTTTTCCGATTTTTTTTCCCGATTTTTTTCCGATTTTTCCCGATTTTTTTCCGATTTTTTCCGATTTTTTTTCCGATTTTTTTCCGATTTTTTTCCGATTTTTTTTCAGATTTTTTTCAGATTTTTTTTCAGATTTTTTTTCAGATTTTTTCCGATTTTTTCCCGATTTTTGTCCGATTTATTTCCGATTTTTTATCAGATTTTTTCCGATTTTTTTTTTTGATTTTTTTTTAAAAAAAAATCCGATTTTTTCCGATTTTTTCCGATTTTTATTCCGATTTTTTTTCCGATTTTTCCCGATTTTTTTCCGATTTTTTCCGATTTTTTTTCCGATTTTTTCCCGATTTTTTTTCCGATTTTTTCCGATTTTTTTTCAGATTTTTTTCAGATTTTTTTCAGATTTTTTTTCAGATTTTTTTCGAATTTTTTTTTGATTTTTTTTCCGATTTTTTCCCGATTTTTGTCCGATTTATTTCCGATTTTTTTTCAGATTTTTTCCGATTTTTTTTTTGATTTTTTTTTAAAAAAAAATCCGATTTTTTCCGATTTTTTCCGATTTTTTTCCGATTTTTTCCCGATTTTTGTCCGATTTTTTTCCGATTTTTTTTCAGATTTATTCCGATTTTTTTTCCAGTTTTTTTCCGATTTTTTCCGATTTTTTCCGATTTTTATTCCGATTTTTTTCCGATTTTTTTCCGTTTTTTTCCGATTTTTTCCCAATTTTTTTCCGATTTTTTCCGATTTTTTTTCAGATTTTTTCAGATTTTTTTTCAGATTTTTTTACGATTTTTTTTTCCGATTTTTATTCCGATTTTTTTCCGATTTTTTCCAGATTTTTTTCAGTTTTTTTCCGATTTTTTTTCCGATTTTTTCCGATTTTATTTCAGATTTTTTCAGATTTTTTTTCCGATTTTCTCCGATTTTTTCCGAATTTTTTCCGATTTTTTCCGATTTTTTTCCGATTTTTCCGATTTTTTTCCATTTTTTTCCGGTTTTTTCCGATTTTTTTTCCGATTTTTTTCCGATTTTCCGATTTTTCCGATTTTTGATTATTTTTTTTAAAAAAATCCGATTTTTTCCGATTTTTTCCGATTTTTTTCCGATTTTTTCCGATTTTTTTTCAGATTTTTTCCGATTTTTTTTCCAGTTTTTTTCCGATTTTTTCCGATTTTTTCCGATTTTTATTCCGATTTTTTTTCCGATTTTTCCCGATTTTTTTCCGATTTTTTCCGATTTTTTTTCCGATTTTTTCCCGATTTTTTTTCCGATTTTTTCCGATTTTTTTTCAGATTTTTTTCAGATTTTTTTCAGATTTTTTTTCAGATTTTTTTCGATTTTTTTTTTGATTTTTTTTCCGATTTTTTCCCGATTTTTGTCCGATTTATTTCCGATTTTTTTTCCGATTTTTTCCGATTTTTTTTTTGATTAAAAAAAAAAAAAAAATCCGATTTTTTCCGATTTTTTCCGATTTTTTTCCGATTTTTTCCGATTTTTTCCCGATTTTTTTCCGATTTTTTCCGTTTTTTTTTTATTTTTTTTCCGATTTTTTCCCGATTTTTGTCCGATTTATTTCCGATTTTTTTTCAGATTTTTTCCGATTTTTTTTTTGATTTTTTTTAAAAAAAAAATCCGATTTTTTCCGATTTTTTCCGATTTTTTTCCGATTTTTTCCCGATTTTTGTCCGATTTTTTTCCGATTTTTTTTCAGATTTATTCCGATTTTTTTTCCAGTTTTTTTCCGATTTTTTCCGATTTTTTCCGATTTTTATTCCGATTTTTTTCCGATTTTTTTCCGTTTTTTCCTGATTTTTTCCCAATTTTTTTCCGATTTTTTCCGATTTTTTTTCAGATTTTTTCAGATTTTTTTTCAGATTTTTTTTCCGATTTTTTCCGATTTTTTCCCGATTTTTGTCCGATTTATTTCCGATTTTTTTTCAGATTTTTTCCGATTTTTTTTTTTGATTTTTTTTTAAAAAAAAATCCGATTTTTTCTGATTTTTTCCGATTTTTTTCCGATTTTTTCCGATTTTTTCCCGATTTTTGTCCGATTTTTTTCCGATTTTTTTTCAGATTTTTTCCGATTTTTATTCCGATTTTTTTTCCGATTTTTCCCGATTTTTTTCCGATTTTTTCCGATTTTTTTTCCGATTTTTTCCCGATTTTTTTTCCGATTTTTTCCGATTTTTTTTCAGATTTTTTTCAGATTTTTTTCAGATTTTTTTTCAGATTTTTTTCGATTTTTTTTTTGATTTTTTTTCCGATTTTTTCCCGATTTTTGTCCGATTTATTTCCGATTTTTTTTCAGATTTTTTCCGATTTTTTTTTTGATTTTTTTTAAAAAAAAAATCTGATTTTTTCCGATTTTTTCCGATTTTTTTCCGATTTTTTCCCGATTTTTGTCCGATTTTTTTCCGATTTTTTTTCAGATTTATTCCGATTTTTTTTCCAGTTTTTTCCGATTTTTTTCCGATTTTTTCCGATTTTTTCCCAATTTTTTTCCGATTTTTTCCGATTTTTTTCCGATTTTTTCCCGATTTTTGTCCGATTTTTTTCCGATTTTTTTTCCGATTTATTCCGATTTTTTTTCCAGTTTTTTTCCGATTTTTTCCGATTTTTTCCGATTTTTATTCCGATTTTTTTCCGATTTTTTTCCGTTTTTTCCTGATTTTTTCCCAATTTTTTTCCGATTTTTTCCGATTTTTTTTCAGATTTTTTCAGATTTTTTTTCAGATTTTTTTTCCGATTTTTTCCGATTTTTTCCCGATTTTTGTCCGATTTATTTCCGATTTTTTTTCAGATTTTTTCCGATTTTTTTTTTTGATTTTTTTTTAAAAAAAAATCCGATTTTTTCTGATTTTTTCCGATTTTTTTCCGATTTTTTCCGATTTTTTCCCGATTTTTGTCCGATTTTTTTCCGATTTTTTTTCAGATTTTTTCCGATTTTTATTCCGATTTTTTTTCCGATTTTTCCCGATTTTTTTCCGATTTTTTCCGATTTTTTTTCCGATTTTTTCCCGATTTTTTTTCCGATTTTTTCCGATTTTTTTTCAGATTTTTTTCAGATTTTTTTCAGATTTTTTTTCAGATTTTTTTCGATTTTTTTTTTGATTTTTTTTCCGATTTTTTCCCGATTTTTGTCCGATTTATTTCCGATTTTTTTTCAGATTTTTTCCGATTTTTTTTTTGATTTTTTTTAAAAAAAAAATCTGATTTTTTCCGATTTTTTCCGATTTTTTTCCGATTTTTTCCCGATTTTTGTCCGATTTTTTTCCGATTTTTTTTCAGATTTATTCCGATTTTTTTTCCAGTTTTTTTCCGATTTTTTCCGATTTTTTCCGATTTTTATTCCGATTTTTTTCCGATTTTTTTCCGATTTTTTCCGATTTTTTCCCAATTTTTTTCCGATTTTTTCCCAATTTTTTTCCGATTTTTTCCGATTTTTTTTCAGATTTTTTCAGATTTTTTTTCAGATTTTTTTACGATTTTTTTTTCCGATTTTTATTCCGATTTTTTTCCGATTTTTTCCAGATTTTTTTTCCGATTTTTTCCGATTTTATTTCAGATTTTTTCAGATTTTTTTTCCGATTTTCTCCGATTTTTTCCGAATTTTTTCCGATTTTTTCCGATTTTTTTCCGATTTTTCCGATTTTTTTCCATTTTTTTCCGTTTTTTTCCGATTTTTTTTCCGATTTTTTTCCGATTTTCCGATTTTTCCGATTTTTGATTATTTTTTTTAAAAAAATCCGATTTTTTCCGATTTTTTCCGATTTTTTTCCGATTTTTTCCGATTTTTTTTCAGATTTTTTCCGATTTTTTTTCCAGTTTTTTTCCGATTTTTTCCGATTTTTTCCGATTTTTATTCCGATTTTTTTTCCGATTTTTCCCGATTTTTTTCCGATTTTTTCCGATTTTTTTTCCGATTTTTTCCCGATTTTTTTTCCGATTTTTTCCGATTTTTTTTCAGATTTTTTTCAGATTTTTTTCAGATTTTTTTTCAGATTTTTTTCGATTTTTTTTTTGATTTTTTTTCCGATTTTTTCCCGATTTTTGTCCGATTTATTTCCGATTTTTTTTCCGATTTTTTCCGATTTTTTTTTTGATTAAAAAAAAAAAAAAAATCCGATTTTTTCCGATTTTTTCCGATTTTTTTCCGATTTTTTCCGATTTTTTCCCGATTTTTTTCCGATTTTTTCCGTTTTTTTTTAATTTTTTTTCCGATTTTTTCCCGATTTTTGTCCGATTTATTTCCGATTTTTTTTCAGATTTTTTCCGATTTTTTTTCCAGTTTTTTTCCGATTTTTTCCGATTTTTTCCGATTTTTATTCCGATTTTTTTCCGATTTTTTTCCGTTTTTTCCTGATTTTTTCCCAATTTTTTTCCGATTTTTTCCGATTTTTTTTCAGATTTTTTCAGATTTTTTTTCAGATTTTTTTACGATTTTTTTTTCCGATTTTTATTCCGATTTTTTTCCGATTTTTTCCAGATTTTTTTCAGTTTTTTTCCGATTTTTTTTCCGATTTTTTCCGATTTTATTTCAGATTTTTTCAGATTTTTTTTCCGATTTTTTCCGATTTTTTCCGAATTTTTTCCGATTTTTTCCGATTTTTTTCCGATTTTTCCGATTTTTTTCCATTTTTTTCCGTTTTTTTCCGATTTTTTTTCCGATTTTTTTCCGATTTTCCGATTTTTCCGATTTTTGATTTTTTTTTTTTAAAAAAATCCGATTTTTCCGATTTTTTCCGATTTTTTTCCGATTTTTTCCGATTTTTTTTCCGATTTTTTCCGATTTTTTTTCCAGTTTTTTTCCGATTTTTTCCGATTTTTTCCGATTTTTATTCCGATTTTTTTTCCGATTTTTCCCGATTTTTTTCCGATTTTTTCCGATTTTTTTTCCGATTTTTTCCCGATTTTTTTTCCGATTTTTTCCGATTTTTTTTCAGATTTTTTTCAGATTTTTTTCAGATTTTTTTTCAGATTTTTTTCGATTTTTTTTTTGATTTTTTTTTCCGATTTTTTCCCGATTTTTGTCCGATTTATTTCCGATTTTTTTTCAGATTTTTTCCGATTTTTTTTTTGATTAAAAAAAAAAAAAAAATCCGATTTTTTCCGATTTTTTCCGATTTTTTTCCGATTTTTTCCGATTTTTTCCCGATTTTTTTCCGATTTTTTCCGTTTTTTTCCGATTTTTTTTCCGATTTTTTTTCCCGATTTTTTTCCGATTTTTTTCCGATTTTTTTTCAGATTTTTTCCGATTTTTTTTCCAGTTTTTTTCCGATTTTTTCCGATTTTTTCCGATTTTTATTCCGATTTTTTTTCCGATTTTTCCCGATTTTTTTCCGATTTTTTCCGATTTTTTTTCCGATTTTTTCCCGATTTTTTTTCCGATTTTTTCCGATTTTTTTTCAGATTTTTTTCAGATTTTTTTCAGATTTTTTTTCAGATTTTTTTCGATTTTTTTTTTGATTTTTTTTTCCGATTTTTTCCCGATTTTTGTCCGATTTATTTCCGATTTTTTTTCAGATTTTTTCCGATTTTTTTTTTGATTAAAAAAAAAAAAAAAATCCGATTTTTTCCGATTTTTTCCGATTTTTTTCCGATTTTTTCCGATTTTTTCCAGATTTTTTTCAGTTTTTTTCCGATTTTTTTTCCGATTTTTTCCGATTTTATTTCAGATTTTTTCAGATTTTTTTTCCGATTTTTTCCGATTTTTTCCGAATTTTTTCCGATTTTTTCCGATTTTTTTCCGATTTTTCCGATTTTTTTCCATTTTTTTCCGTTTTTTTCCGATTTTTTTTCCGATTTTTTTCCGATTTTCCGATTTTTCCGATTTTTGATTTTTTTTTTAAAAAAAAATCCGATTTTTCCGATTTTTTCCGATTTTTTTCCGATTTTTTCCGATTTTTTTTCCGATTTTTTCCGATTTTTTTTCCAGTTTTTTTCCGATTTTTTCCGATTTTTTCCGATTTTTATTCCGATTTTTTTTCCGATTTTTCCCGATTTTTTTCCGATTTTTTCCGATTTTTTTTCCGATTTTTTCCCGATTTTTTTTCCGATTTTTTCCGATTTTTTTTCAGATTTTTTTCAGATTTTTTTCAGATTTTTTTTCAGATTTTTTTCGATTTTTTTTTTGATTTTTTTTTCCGATTTTTTCCCGATTTTTGTCCGATTTATTTCCGATTTTTTTTCAGATTTTTTCCGATTTTTTTTTTGATTAAAAAAAAAAAAAAAATCCGATTTTTTCCGATTTTTTCCGATTTTTTTCCGATTTTTTCCGATTTTTTCCCGATTTTTTTCCGATTTTTTCCGTTTTTTTCCGATTTTTTTTCCGATTTTTTTTCCCGATTTTTTTCCGATTTTTTTCCGATTTTTTTTCAGATTTTTTTCGATTTTTTTTTTGATTTTTTTTCCGATTTTTTCCCGATTTTTGTCCCATTTATTTCCGATTTATTTTCAGATTTTTTCCGATTTTTTTTTTGATTTAAAAAAAAAAAAAAATCCGATTTTTTCCCATTTTTTCCGATTTTTTTCCGATTTTTTCCGATTTTTCCCGATTTTTGTCCGATTTTTTTCCGATTTTTTTTCAGATTTATTCCGATTTTTTTTCCAGTTTTTTTCCGATTTTTTCCGATTTTTTCCGATTTTTATTCCGATTTTTTTCCGATTTTTTCCGATTTTTTTTCAGATTTTTTCAGATTTTTTTTCAGATTTTTTTACGATTTTTTTTTCCGATTTTTATTCCGATTTTTTTCCGATTTTTTCCAGATTTTTTTCAGTTTTTTTCCGATTTTTTTTCCGATTTTTTCCGATTTTATTTCAGATTTTTTCAGATTTTTTTTCCGATTTTTTCCGATTTTTTCCGAATTTTTTCCGATTTTTTCCGATTTTTTTCCGATTTTTCCGATTTTTTTCCATTTTTTTCCGTTTTTTTCCGATTTTTTTTCCGATTTTTTTCCGATTTTCCGATTTTTCCGATTTTTGATTTTTTTTTTAAAAAAAATCCGATTTTTCCGATTTTTTCCGATTTTTTTCCGATTTTTTCCGATTTTTTTTCCAGTTTTTTTCCGATTTTTTCCGATTTTTTCCGATTTTTATTCCGATTTTTTTTCCGATTTTTCCCGATTTTTTTCCGATTTTTTCCGATTTTTTTTCCGATTTTTTCCCGATTTTTTTTCCGATTTTTTCCGATTTTTTTTCAGATTTTTTTCAGATTTTTTTCAGATTTTTTTTCAGATTTGTTTCGATTTTTTTTTTGATTTTTTTTTCCGATTTTTTCCCGATTTTTGTCCGATTTATTTCCGATTTTTTTTCAGATTTTTTCCGATTTTTTTCCGATTTTTTCCGATTTTTATTCCGATTTTTTTTCCGATTTTTCCCGATTTTTTTCCGATTTTTTCCGATTTTTTTTCCGATTTTTTCCCGATTTTTTTCCGATTTTTTTCCGATTTTTTCCGATTTTTTTCCCGATTTTTTTCAGATTTTTTTTCAGATTTTTTTCGATTTTTTTTTTGATTTTTTTCCCGATTTTTTCCGATTTTTTCCCGATTTTTTTCCGATTTTTTCCGATTTTTTTCCGATTTTTTCCGATTTTTTTTCCGATTTTTTCAGATTTTTTTTCCGATTTTTTTCCGATTTTTTTTTCCGATTTTTTCCCGATTTTTTTCAGTTTTTTTCCGATTTTTTTTCCGATTTTTTCCGATTTTTTTCAGATTTTTTCAGATTTTTTTTCAGATTTTTTTCCGATTTTTTTTTCCGATTTTTATTCCGATCTTTTTCCGATTTTTTCCAGATTTTTTTCAGTTTTTTTCCGATTTTTTTTCCGATTTTTTCCGATTTTTTTTCAGATTTTTTCAGATTTTTTTTCCGATTTTTTCCGATTTTTCCGATTTTTTTTCCAGTTTTTTTCCGATTTTTTCCGATTTTTTCCGATTTTTATTCCGATTTTTTTCCGATTTTTTTCCGATTTTTTCCGATTTTTTCCCGATTTTTGTCCGATTTTTTTTCCGATTTTTCCCGATTTTTTTCCGATTTTTTCCGATTTTTTTTCCGATTTTTTCCCGATTTTTTTTCCGATTTTTTCCGATTTTTTTTCAGATTTTTTTCCGATTTTTTCCCGATTTTTTTCCGATTTTTTCCGATTTTTTTCCGATTTTTTCCGATTTTTTTTCCGATTTTTTCAGATTTTTTTTCCGATTTTTTTCCGATTTTTTTTTCAGATTTTTTCCCGATTTTTTTCAGTTTTTTTCCGATTTTTTTTCCGATTTTTTCCGATTTTTTTCCGATTTTTTCAGATTTTTTTTCAGATTTTTTTCCGATTTTTTTTTCCGATTTTTATTCCGATTTTTTTCCGATTTTTTCCAGATTTTTTTCAGTTTTTTTCCGATTTTTTTTCCGATTTTTTCCGATTTTTTTTCAGATTTTTTCAGATTTTTTTTCCGATTTTTTCCGATTTTTTCCGATTTTTATTCCGATTTTTTTCCGATTTTTTTCCGATTTTTTCCGATTTTTTCCCGATTTTTGTCCGATTTTTTTTCCGATTTTTCCCGATTTTTTTCCGATTTTTTCCGATTTTTTTTCCGATTTTTTCCCGATTTTTTTTCCGATTTTTTCCGATTTTTTTTCAGATTTTTTTCAGATTTTTTTCAGATTTTTTTCCAGATTTTTTTCGATTTTTTTTTTGATTTTTTTTCCGATTTTTTCCCGATTTTTGTCCGATTTATTTCCGATTTTTTTTTAAGATTTTTTCCGATTTTTTTTTTGATTTTTTTTAAAAAAAAAATCCGATTTTTTCCGATTTTTTCCGATTTTTTTCCGATTTTTTCCGATTTTTTCCCGATTTTTGTCCGATTTTTTTCCGATTTTTTTTCAGATTTATTCCGATTTTTTTTCCAGTTTTTTTCCGATTTTTTCCGATTTTTTCCGATTTTTATTCCGATTTTTTTCCGATTTTTTTCCGATTTTTTCCGATTTTTTCCCGATTTTTGTCCGATTTTTTTCCGATTTTTTTTCGATTTTTTCCGTTTTTTTCCGATTTTTTCCCAATTTTTTTCCGATTTTTTCCGATTTTTTTTCCGATTTTTTCAGATTTTTTTTCCGATTTTTTTCCGATTTTTTCCGATTTTTTTTCAGATTTTTTCAGATTTTTTATCAGATTTTTTTCCGATTTTTTTTCCGATTTTTATTCCGATTTTTTTCCGATTTTTTCCAGATTTTTTTCAGTTTTTTTCCGATTTTTTTCCGATTTTTTCCGATTTTATTTCAGATTTTTTCAGATTTTTTTCCGATTTTTTCCGATTTTTTTTCAGATTTTTTCCGATTTTTTTTCCAGTTTTTTTCCGATTTTTTCCGATTTTTTCCGATTTTTATTCCGATTTTTTTTCCGATTTTTCCCGATTTTTTTCCGATTTTTTCCGATTTTTTTTCCGATTTTTTCCCGATTTTTTTTCCGATTTTTTCCGATTTTTTTTCAGATTTTTTTCAGATTTTTTTCAGATTTTTTTTCAGATTTTTTTCGATTTTTTTTTTGATTTTTTTTCCGTTTTTTTCCCGATTTTTGTCCGATTTATTTCCGATTTTTTTTCAGATTTTTTCCGATTTTTTTTTTGATTAAAAAAAAAAAAAAAATCCGATTTTTTCCGATTTTTTCCGATTTTTTTCCGATTTTTTCCGATTTTTTCCCGATTTTTTTCCGATTTTTTCCGTTTTTTTCCATTTTTTTTCCGATTTTTTTTCCCGATTTTTTTCCGATTTTTTCCGTTTTTTTCCGATTTTTTTCCGATTTTTTTTCCCGATTTTTTTCCGATTTTTCCCGATTTTTTTCCGATTTTTTCCGATTTTTTTTCCGATTTTTTTCCGATTTTTTCCGATTTTTTTTCAGATTTTTTTCAGATTTTTTTTCAGATTTTTTTTCCGATTTTTTCCGATTTTTTCCCGATTTTTGTCCGATTTATTTCCGATTTTTTTTCAGATTTTTTCCGATTTTTTTTTTTGATTTTTTTTTAAAAAAAAATCCGATTTTTTCCGATTTTTTCCGATTTTTTTCCGATTTTTTCCGATTTTTTCCCGATTTTTGTCCGATTTTTTTCCGATTTTTTTTCAGATTTTTTCCGATTTTTATTCCGATTTTTTTTCCGATTTTTCCCGATTTTTTTCCGATTTTTTCCGTTTTTTTCCGATTTTTTTTCCGATTTTTTTTCCCGATTTTTTTCCGATTTTTTTCCGATTTTTTTTCAGATTTTTTTCGATTTTTTTTTTTGATTTTTTTTCCGATTTTTTCCCGATTTTTGTCCCATTTATTTCCGATTTATTTTCCGATTTTTTTTTTGATTTAAAAAAAAAAAAAAATCCGATTTTTTCCGATTTTTTCCGATTTTTTTCCGATTTTTTCCGATTTTTCCCGATTTTTGTCCGATTTTTTTCCGATTTTTTTTCAGATTTATTCCGATTTTTTTTCCAGTTTTTTTCCGATTTTTTCCGATTTTTTCCGATTTTTATTCCGATTTTTTTCCGATTTTTTTCCGATTTTTTCCGATTTTTTTCCCGATTTTTTTCAGATTTTTATTCAGATTTTTTTCGATTTTTTTTTTGATTTTTTTCCCGATTTTTTCCGATTTTTTCCCGATTTTTTTCCGATTTTTTCCGATTTTTTTCCGATTTTTTCCGATTTTTTTTCCGATTTTTTCAGATTTTTTTTCCGATTTTTTTCCGATTTTTTTTTCCGATTTTTTCCCGATTTTTTTCAGTTTTTTTCCGATTTTTTTTCCGATTTTTTCCGATTTTTTTCAGATTTTTTCAGATTTTTTTTCAGATTTTTTTCCGATTTTTTTTTCCGATTTTTATTCCGATTTTTTTCCGATTTTTTTTCAGATTTTTTTCGATTTTTTTTTTGATTTTTTTCCCGATTTTTTCCGATTTTTTTCCGATTTTTTCCGATTTTTTTTCCGATTTTTTCAGATTTTTTTTCAGATTTTTTTTCCGATTTTTTCCGATTTTTCCGATTTTTTTTCCAGTTTTTTTCCGATTTTTTCCGATTTTTCCGATTTTTTTCCGATTTTTTCCGATTTTTGTCCGATTTTTTTTCCGATTTTTCCCGATTTTTTTCCGATTTTTTCCGATTTTTTTTCCGATTTTTTCCCGATTTTTTTTCCGATTTTTTCCGATTTTTTTTCAGATTTTTTTCCGATTTTTTCCCGATTTTTTTCCGATTTTTTCCGATTTTTTCCGATTTTTTTTCCGATTTTTTCAGATTTTTTTTCCGATTTTTTTCCGATTTTTTTTTCCGATTTTTTCCCGATTTTTTTCAGTTTTTTTCCGATTTTTTTTCCGATTTTTTCAGATTTTTTTCAGATTTTTCCAGATTTTTTTCAGTTTTTTTCCGATTTTTTTTCCGATTTTTTCCGATTTTTTTTCAGATTTTTTCAGATTTTTTTTCCGATTTTTTCCGATTTTTCCGATATTTTTTCCAGTTTTTTTCCGATTTTTTCCGATTTTTTCCGATTTTTATTCCGATTTTTTTCCGATTTTTTTCCGATTTTTTCCGATTTTTTCCCGATTTTTGTCCGATTTTTTTTCCGATTTTTCCCGATTTTTTTCCGATTTTTTCCGATTTTTTTTCCGATTTTTTCCCGATTTTTTTTCCGATTTTTTCCGATTTTTTTTCAGATTTTTTTCAGATTTTTTTCAGATTTTTTTTCAGATTTTTTTCGATTTTTTTTTTGATTTTTTTTCCGATTTTTTCCCGATTTTTGTCCGATTTATTTCCGATTTTTTTTAAAGATTTTTTCCGATTTTTTTTTTGATTTTTTTTAAAAAAAAAATCCGATTTTTTCCGATTTTTTCCGATTTTTTTCCGATTTTTTCCGATTTTTTCCCGATTTTTGTCCGATTTTTTTCCGATTTTTTTTCAGATTTATTCCGATTTTTTTTCCAGTTTTTTTTCGATTTTTTCCGATTTTTTCCGATTTTTATTCCGATTTTTTTCCGATTTTTTTCCGATTTTTTCCGATTTTTTCCCGATTTTTGTCCGATTTTTTTCCGATTTTTTTTCGATTTTTTCCGTTTTTTTCCGATTTTTTCCCAATTTTTTTCCGATTTTTTCCGATTTTTTTTCCGATTTTTTCAGATTTTTTTTCCGATTTTTTTCCGATTTTTTCCGAATTTTTTTCAGATTTTTTCAGATTTTTTATCAGATTTTTTTCCGATTTTTTTTCCGATTTTTATTCCGATTTTTTTCCGATTTTTTCCAGATTTTTTTCAGTTTTTTTCCGATTTTTTTTCCGATTTTTTCCGATTTTATTTCAGATTTTTTCAGATTTTTTTCCGATTTTTTCCGATTTTTTTTCAGATTTTTTCCGATTTTTTTTCCAGTTTTTTTCCGATTTTTTCCGATTTTTTCCGATTTTTATTCCGATTTTTTTTCCGATTTTTCCCGATTTTTTTCCGATTTTTTCCGATTTTTTTTCCGATTTTTTCCCGATTTTTTTTCCGATTTTTTCCGATTTTTTTTCAGATTTTTTTCAGATTTTTTTCAGATTTTTTTTCAGATTTTTTTCGATTTTTTTTTTGATTTTTTTTCCGTTTTTTTCCCGATTTTTGTCCGATTTATTTCCGATTTTTTTTCAGATTTTTTCCGATTTTTTTTTTGATTAAAAAAAAAACAAAAATCCGATTTTTTCCGATTTTTTCCGATTTTTTTCCGATTTTTTCCGATTTTTTCCCGATTTTTTTCCGATTTTTTCCGTTTTTTTCCATTTTTTTTCCGATTTTTTTTCCCGATTTTTTTCCGATTTTTTTCAGATTTTTTTTCAGATTTTTTTCGATTTTTTTTTTGATTTTTTTTCCGATTTTTTCCCGATTTTTTTCCGATTTTTTCCGTTTTTTTCCGATTTTTTTCCGATTTTTTTTCCCGATTTTTTTCCGATTTTTCCCGATTTTTTTCCGATTTTTTCCGATTTTTTTTCCGATTTTTTTCCGATTTTTTCCGATTTTTTTTCAGATTTTTTTCAGATTTTTTTTCAGATTTTTTTTCCGATTTTTTCCGATTTTTTCCCGATTTTTGTCCGATTTATTTCCGATTTTTTTTCAGATTTTTTCCGATTTTTTTTTTTGATTTTTTTTTTAAAAAAAATCCGATTTTTTCCGATTTTTTCCGATTTTTTTCCGATTTTTTCCGATTTTTTCCCGATTTTTGTCCGATTTTTTTCCGATTTTTTTTCAGATTTTTTCCGATTTTTATTCCGATTTTTTTTCCGATTTTTCCCGATTTTTTTCCGATTTTTTCCGTTTTTTTCCGATTTTTTTTCCGATTTTTTTTCCCGATTTTTTTCCGATTTTTTTCCGATTTTTTTTCAGATTTTTTTCGATTTTTTTTTTGATTTTTTTTCCGATTTTTTCCCGATTTTTGTCCCATTTATTTCCGATTTATTTTCCGATTTTTTTTTTGATTTAAAAAAAAAAAAAAATCCGATTTTTTCCGATTTTTTCCGATTTTTTTCCGATTTTTTCCGATTTTTCCCGATTTTTGTCCGATTTTTTTCCGATTTTTTTTCAGATTTATTCCGATTTTTTTTCCAGTTTTTTTCCGATTTTTTCCGATTTTTTCCGATTTTTATTCCGATTTTTTTCCGATTTTTTTCCGATTTTTTCCGATTTTTTTCCCGATTTTTTTCAGATTTTTTTTCAGATTTTTTTCGATTTTTTTTTTGATTTTTTTCCCGATTTTTTCCGATTTTTTCCCGATTTTTTTCCGATTTTTTCCGATTTTTTTCCGATTTTTTCCGATTTTTTTTCCGATTTTTTCAGATTTTTTTTCCGATTTTTTTCCGATTTTTTTTTCCGATTTTTTCCCGATTTTTTTCAGTTTTTTTCCGATTTTTTTTCCGATTTTTTCCGATTTTTTTCAGATTTTTTCAGATTTTTTTTCCGATTTTTTTCCGATTTTTTTTTCCGATTTTTATTCCGATTTTTTTCCGATTTTTTTTCAGATTTTTTTCGATTTTTTTTTTGATTTTTTTCCCGATTTTTTCCGATTTTTTTCCGATTTTTTCCGATTTTTTTTCCGATTTTTTCAGATTTTTTTTCAGATTTTTTTTCCGATTTTTTCCGATTTTTCCGATTTTTTTTCCAGTTTTTTTCCGATTTTTTCCGATTTTTCCGATTTTTTTCCGATTTTTTCCGATTTTTGTCCGATTTTTTTTCCGATTTTTCCCGATTTTTTTCCGATTTTTTCCGATTTTTTTTCCGATTTTTTCCCGATTTTTTTTCCGATTTTTTCCGATTTTTTTTCAGATTTTTTTCCGATTTTTTCCCGATTTTTTTCCGATTTTTTCCGATTTTTTCCGATTTTTTTTCCGATTTTTTCAGATTTTTTTTCCGATTTTTTTCCGATTTTTTTTTCCGATTTTTTCCCGATTTTTTTCAGTTTTTTTCCGATTTTTTTTCCGATTTTTTCAGATTTTTTTCAGATTTTTCCAGATTTTTTTCAGTTTTTTTCCGATTTTTTTTCCGATTTTTTCCGATTTTTTTTCAGATTTTTTCAGATTTTTTTTCCGATTTTTTCCGATTTTTCCGATATTTTTTCCAGTTTTTTTCCGATTTTTTCCGATTTTTTCCGATTTTTATTCCGATTTTTTTCCGATTTTTTTCCGATTTTTTCCGATTTTTTCCCGATTTTTGTCCGATTTTTTTTCCGATTTTTCCCGATTTTTTTCCGATTTTTTCCGATTTTTTTTCCGATTTTTTCCCGATTTTTTTTCCGATTTTTTCCGATTTTTTTTCCGATTTTTTCCCGATTTTTGTCCGATTTATTTCCGATTTTTTTTAAAGATTTTTTCCGATTTTTTTTTTGATTTTTTTTTAAAAAAAAATCCGATTTTTTCCGATTTTTTCCGATTTTTTTCCGATTTTTTCCGATTTTTTCCCGATTTTTGTCCGATTTTTTTCCGATTTTTTTTCAGATTTATTCCGATTTTTTTTCCAGTTTTTTTCCGATTTTTTCCGATTTTTTCCGATTTTTATTCCGATTTTTTTCCGATTTTTTTCCGATTTTTTCCGATTTTTTCCCGATTTTTGTCCGATTTTTTTCCGATTTTTTTTCGATTTTTTCCGTTTTTTTCCGATTTTTTCCCAATTTTTTTCCGATTTTTTCCGATTTTTTTTCCGATTTTTTCAGATTTTTTTTCCGATTTTTTTCCGATTTTTTCCGAATTTTTTTCAGATTTTTTCAGATTTTTTATCAGATTTTTTTCCGATTTTTTTTCCGATTTTTATTCCGATTTTTTTCCGATTTTTTCCAGATTTTTTTCAGTTTTTTTCCGATTTTTTTTCCGATTTTTTCCGATTTTATTTCAGATTTTTTCAGATTTTTTTCCGATTTTTTCCGATTTTTTTTCAGATTTTTTCCGATTTTTTTTCCAGTTTTTTTCCGATTTTTTCCGATTTTTTCCGATTTTTATTCCGATTTTTTTTCCGATTTTTCCCGATTTTTTTCCGATTTTTTCCGATTTTTTTTCCGATTTTTTCCCGATTTTTTTTCCGATTTTTTCCGATTTTTTTTCAGATTTTTTTCAGATTTTTTTCAGATTTTTTTTCAGATTTTTTTCGATTTTTTTTTTGATTTTTTTTCCGATTTTTTCCCGATTTTTGTCCGATTTATTTCCGATTTTTTTTCAGATTTTTTCCGATTTTTTTTTTGATTAAAAAAAAAAAAAAAATCCGATTTTTTCCGATTTTTTCCGATTTTTTTCCGATTTTTTCCGATTTTTTCCCGATTTTTTTCCGATTTTTTCCGTTTTTTTCCATTTTTTTTCCGATTTTTTTTCCCGATTTTTTTCCGATTTTTTTCAGATTTTTTTTCAGATTTTTTTCGATTTTTTTTTTGATTTTTTTTCCGATTTTTTCCCGATTTTTTTCCGATTTTTTCCGTTTTTTTCCGATTTTTTTTCCGATTTTTTTTCCCGATTTTTTTCCGATTTTTCCCGATTTTTTTCCGATTTTTTCCGATTTTTTTTCCGATTTTTTTCCGATTTTTTCCGATTTTTTTTCAGATTTTTTTCAGATTTTTTTTCAGATTTTTTTTCCGATTTTTTCCGATTTTTTCCCGATTTTTGTCCGATTTATTTCCGATTTTTTTTCAGATTTTTTCCGATTTTTTTTTTTGATTTTTTTTAAAAAAAAAATCCGATTTTTTCCGATTTTTTCCGATTTTTTTCCGATTTTTTCCCGATTTTTGTCCGATTTTTTTCCGATTTTTTTTCAGATTTTTTCCGATTTTTATTCCGATTTTTTTTCCGATTTTTCCCGATTTTTTTCCGATTTTTTCCGTTTTTTTCCGATTTTTTTTCCGATTTTTTTTCCCGATTTTTTTCCGATTTTTTTCCGATTTTTTTCCGATTTTTTTTTCCGATTTTTTCCCGATTTTTTTCAGTTTTTTTCCGATTTTTTTTCCGATTTTTTCCGATTTTTTTCAGATTTTTTCAGATTTTTTTTCAGATTTTTTTCCGATTTTTTTTTCCGATTTTTATTCCGATTTTTTTCCGATTTTTTCCAGATTTTTTTCAGTTTTTTTCCGATTTTTTTTCCGATTTTTTCCGATTTTTTTTCAGATTTTTTCAGATTTTTTTTCCGATTTTTTCCGATTTTTCCGATTTTTTTTCCAGTTTTTTTCCGATTTTTTCCGATTTTTTCCGATTTTTTTCCGATTTTTTCCGATTTTTGTCCGATTTTTTTTCCGATTTTTCCCGATTTTTTTCCGATTTTTTCCGATTTTTTTTCCGATTTTTTCCCGATTTTTTTCCGATTTTTTTTCAGATTTTTTTCCGATTTTTTCCCGATTTTTTTCCGATTTTTTCCGATTTTTTTCCGATTTTTTCCGATTTTTTTTCCGATTTTTTCAGATTTTTTTTCCGATTTTTTTCCGATTTTTTTTTCCGATTTTTTTTCCGATTTTTTCCGATTTTTTTCAGATTTTTCCAGATTTTTTTCAGTTTTTTTCCGATTTTTTTTCCGATTTTTTTCAGATTTTTTTCAGATTTTTTTTCAGATTTTTTTCGATTTTTTTTTTGATTTTTTTTCCGATTTTTTCCCGATTTTTGTCCGATTTATTTCCGATTTTTTTTCAGATTTTTTCCGATTTTTTTTTTGATTTTTTTTAAAAAAAAAATCCGATTTTTTCCGATTTTTTCCGATTTTTTTCCGATTTTTTCCCGATTTTTGTCCGATTTTTTTCCGATTTTTTTTCAGATTTATTCCGATTTTTTTTCCAGTTTTTTTCCGATTTTTTCCGATTTTTTCCGATTTTTATTCCGATTTTTTTCCGATTTTTTTCCGTTTTTTTCCGATTTTTTCCCAATTTTTTTCCGATTTTTTCCGATTTTTTTTCAGATTTTTTCAGATTTTTTTTCAGATTTTTTTACGATTTTTTTTTCCGATTTTTATTCCGATTTTTTTCCGATTTTTTCCAGATTTTTTTCAGTTTTTTTCCGATTTTTTTTCCGATTTTTTCCGATTTTATTTCAGATTTTTTCAGATTTTTTTTCCGATTTTCTCCGATTTTTTCCGAATTTTTTCCGATTTTTTCCGA
Organism: Oncorhynchus mykiss; assembly: GCF_057628025.1. Taxonomy (NCBI): domain Eukaryota; kingdom Metazoa; phylum Chordata; class Actinopteri; order Salmoniformes; family Salmonidae; genus Oncorhynchus; species Oncorhynchus mykiss. The sequence goes on from NW_028322057.1 coordinate 208,266, forward strand.
TTTTTTTCCGATTTTTCCGATTTTTTTCCATTTTTTTCCGTTTTTTTCCGATTTTTTTTCCGATTTTTTTCCGATTTTCCGATTTTTCCGATTTTTGATTTTTTTTAAAAAAAAAATCCGATTTTTTCCGATTTTTTCCGATTTTTTTCCGATTTTTTCCGATTTTTTTTCAGATTTTTTCCGATTTTTTTTCCAGTTTTTTTCCGATTTTTTCCGATTTTTTCCGATTTTTATTCCGATTTTTTTTCCGATTTTTCCCGATTTTTTTCCGATTTTTTCCGATTTTTTTTCCGATTTTTTCCCGATTTTTTTTCCGATTTTTTCCGATTTTTTTTCAGATTTTTTTCAGATTTTTTTCAGATTTTTTTCCGATTTTTTCCAGATTTTTTTCAGTTTTTTTCCGATTTTTTTTCCGATTTTTTCCGATTTTATTTCAGATTTTTTCAGATTTTTTTTCCGATTTTTTCAGATTTTTTCCGAATTTTTTCCGATTTTTTCCGATTTATTTCCGATTTTTCCGATTTTTTTCCATTTTTTTCCGTTTTTTTCCGATTTTTTTTCCGATTTTTTTCCGATTTTCCGATTTTTCCGATTTTTGATTTTTTTTTAAAAAAAAATCCGATTTTTTCCGATTTTTTCCGATTTTTTTCCGATTTTTTCCGATTTTTTCCCGATTTTTGTCCGATTTTTTTCCGATTTTTTTTCAGATTTTTTCCGATTTTTTTTCCAGTTTTTTTCCGATTTTTTCCGATTTTTTCCGATTTTTATTCCGATTTTTTTTCCGATTTTTCCCGATTTTTTTCCGATTTTTTCCGATTTTTTTTCCGATTTTTTCCCGATTTTTTTTCAGATTTTTTCCGATTTTTTTTCAGATTTTTTTCAGATTTTTTTCAGATTTTTTTTCAGATTTTTTTCGATTTTTTTTTTGATTTTTTTTCCGATTTTTTCCCGATTTTTGTCCGATTTATTTCCGATTTTTTTTCAGATTTTTTCCGATTTTTTTTTTGATTAAAACAAAAAAAAAAAATCCGATTTTTTCCGATTTTTTCCGATTTTTTTCCGATTTTTTCCGATTTTTTCCCGATTTTTTTCCGATTTTTTCCGTTTTTTTCCGATTTTTTTTCCGATTTTTTTTCCCGATTTTTTTCCGATTTTTTTCAGATTTTTTTTCAGATTTTTTTCGATTTTTTTTTTTATTTTTTTTCCGATTTTTTCCCGATTTTTTTCCGATTTTTTCCGTTTTTTTCCGATTTTTTTTCCGATTTTTTTTCCCGATTTTTTTCCGATTTTTCCCGATTTTTTTCCGATTTTTTCCGATTTTTTTTCCGATTTTTTTCCGATTTTTTTCCGATTTTTTTTCAGATTTTTTTCAGATTTTTTTTCAGATTTTTTTTCAGATTTTTTCCGATTTTTTCCCGATTTTTGTCCGATTTATTTCCGATTTTTTATCAGATTTTTTCCGATTTTTTTTTTTGATTTTTTTTTAAAAAAAAATCCGATTTTTTCCGATTTTTTCCGATTTTTTTCCGATTTTTTCCGATTTTTTCCCGATTTTTGTCCGATTTTTTTCCGATTTTTTTTCAGATTTTTTCCGATTTTTATTCCGATTTTTTTTCCGATTTTTCCCGATTTTTTTCCGATTTTTTCCGATTTTTTTTCCGATTTTTTCCCGATTTTTTTTCCGATTTTTTCCGATTTTTTTTCAGATTTTTTTCAGATTTTTTTCAGATTTTTTTTCAGATTTTTTTCGAATTTTTTTTTGATTTTTTTTCCGATTTTTTCCCGATTTTTGTCCGATTTATTTCCGATTTTTTTTCAGATTTTTTCCGATTTTTTTTTTTATTTTTTTTTAAAAAAAAATCCGATTTTTTCCGATTTTTTTCCGATTTTTTCCCGATTTTTGTCCGATTTTTTTCCGATTTTTTTTCAGATTTATTCCGATTTTTTTTCCAGTTTTTTTCCGATTTTTTCCGATTTTTTCCGATTTTTATTCCGATTTTTTTCCGATTTTTTTCCGTTTTTTTCCGATTTTTTCCCAATTTTTTTCCGATTTTTTCCGATTTTTTTTCAGATTTTTTCAGATTTTTTTTCAGATTTTTTTACGATTTTTTTTTCCGATTTTTATTCCGATTTTTTTCCGATTTTTTCCAGATTTTTTTCAGTTTTTTTCCGATTTTTTTTCCGATTTTTTCCGATTTTATTTCAGATTTTTTCAGATTTTTTTTCCGATTTTCTCCGATTTTTTCCGAATTTTTTCCGATTTTTTCCGATTTTTTTCCGATTTTTCCGATTTTTTTCCATTTTTTTCCGGTTTTTTCCGATTTTTTTTCCGATTTTTTTCCGATTTTCCGATTTTTCCGATTTTTGATTATTTTTTTTAAAAAAATCCGATTTTTTCCGATTTTTTCCGATTTTTTTCCGATTTTTTCCGATTTTTTTTCAGATTTTTTCCGATTTTTTTTCCAGTTTTTTTCCGATTTTTTCCGATTTTTTCCGATTTTTATTCCGATTTTTTTTCCGATTTTTCCCGATTTTTTTCCGATTTTTTCCGATTTTTTTTCCGATTTTTTCCCGATTTTTTTTCCGATTTTTTCCGATTTTTTTTCAGATTTTTTTCAGATTTTTTTCAGATTTTTTTTCAGATTTTTTTCGATTTTTTTTTTGATTTTTTTTCCGATTTTTTCCCGATTTTTGTCCGATTTATTTCCGATTTTTTTTCCGATTTTTTCCGATTTTTTTTTTGATTAAAAAAAAAAAAAAAATCCGATTTTTTCCGATTTTTTCCGATTTTTTTCCGATTTTTTCCGATTTTTTCCCGATTTTTTTCCGATTTTTTCCGTTTTTTTTTTATTTTTTTTCCGATTTTTTCCCGATTTTTGTCCGATTTATTTCCGATTTTTTTTCAGATTTTTTCCGATTTTTTTTTTGATTTTTTTAAAAAAAAAAATCCGATTTTTTCCGATTTTTTCCGATTTTTTTCAGATTTTTTCCCGATTTTTGTCCGATTTTTTTCCGATTTTTTTTCAGATTTATTCCGATTTTTTTTCCAGTTTTTTTCCGATTTTTTCCGATTTTTTCCGATTTTTATTCCGATTTTTTTCCGATTTTTTTCCGTTTTTTCCTGATTTTTTCCCAATTTTTTTTCCGATTTTTTCCGATTTTTTTTCAGATTTTTTCAGATTTTTTTTCAGATTTTTTTTCCGATTTTTTCCGATTTTTTCCCGATTTTTGTCCGATTTATTTCCGATTTTTTTTCAGATTTTTTCCGATTTTTTTTTTTGATTTTTTTTTTAAAAAAAATCCGATTTTTTCTGATTTTTTCCGATTTTTTTCCGATTTTTTCCGATTTTTTCCCGATTTTTGTCCGATTTTTTTCCGATTTTTTTTCAGATTTTTTCCGATTTTTATTCCGATTTTTTTTCCGATTTTTCCCGATTTTTTTCCGATTTTTTCCGATTTTTTTTCCGATTTTTTCCCGATTTTTTTTCCGATTTTTTCCGATTTTTTTTCAGATTTTTTTCAGATTTTTTTCAGATTTTTTTCAGATTTTTTTCAGATTTTTTTTCAGATTTTTTTCGATTTTTTTTTTGATTTTTTTTCCGATTTTTTCCCGATTTTTGTCCGATTTATTTTCAGATTTATTCCGATTTTTTTTCCAGTTTTTTTCCGATTTTTTCCGATTTTTTCCGATTTTTATTCCGATTTTTTTCCGATTTTTTTCCGATTTTTTCCGATTTTTTCCCAATTTTTTTCCGATTTTTTCCGATTTTTTTTCAGATTTTTTCAGATTTTTTTTCAGATTTTTTTACGATTTTTTTTTCCGATTTTTATTCCGATTTTTTTCCGATTTTTTCCAGATTTTTGTCAGTTTTTTTCCGATTTTTTTTCCGATTTTTTCCGATTTTATTTCAGATTTTTTCAGATTTTTTTTCCGATTTTCTCCGATTTTTTCCGAATTTTTTCCGATTTTTTCCGATTTTTTTCCGATTTTTCCGATTTTTTTCCATTTTTTTCCGTTTTTTTCCGATTTTTTTTCCGATTTTTTTCCGATTTTCCGATTTTTCCGATTTTTGATTATTTTTTTTAAAAAAATCCGATTTTTTCCGATTTTTTCCGATTTTTTTCCGATTTTTTCCGATTTTTTTTCAGATTTTTTCCGATTTTTTTTCCAGTTTTTTTCCGATTTTTTCCGATTTTTTCCGATTTTTATTCCGATTTTTTTCCCGATTTTTCCCGATTTTTTTCCGATTTTTTCCGATTTTTTTTCCGATTTTTTCCCGATTTTTTTTCCGATTTTTTCCGATTTTTTTTCAGATTTTTTTCAGATTTTTTTCAGATTTTTTTTCAGATTTTTTTCGATTTTTTTTTTGATTTTTTTTCCGATTTTTTCCCGATTTTTGTCCGATTTATTTCCGATTTTTTTTCCGATTTTTTCCGATTTTTTTTTTGATTAAAAAAAAAAAAAAAATCCGATTTTTTCCGATTTTTTCCGATTTTTTTCCGATTTTTTCCGATTTTTTCCCGATTTTTTTCCGATTTTTTCCGTTTTTTTTTTATTTTTTTTCCGATTTTTTCCCGATTTTTGTCCGATTTATTTCCGATTTTTTTTCCGATTTTTTCCGATTTTTTTTTTGATTTTTTTAAAAAAAAAAATCCGATTTTTTCCGATTTTTTCCGATTTTTTTCCGATTTTTTCCCGATTTTTGTCCGATTTTTTTCCGATTTTTTTTCAGATTTATTCCGATTTTTTTTCCAGTTTTTTTCCGATTTTTTCCGATTTTTTCCGATTTTTATTCCGATTTTTTTCCGATTTTTTTCCGTTTTTTCCTGATTTTTTCCCAATTTTTTTCCGATTTTTTCCGATTTTTTTTCAGATTTTTTCAGATTTTTTTTCAGATTTTTTTACGATTTTTTTTTCCGATTTTTATTCCGATTTTTTTCCGATTTTTTCCAGATTTTTTTCAGTTTTTTTCCGATTTTTTTTCCGATTTTTTCCGATTTTATTTCAGATTTTTTCAGATTTTTTTTCCGATTTTTTCCGATTTTTTCCGAATTTTTTCCGATTTTTTCCGATTTTTTTCCGATTTTTCCGATTTTTTTCCATTTTTTTCCGTTTTTTTCCGATTTTTTTTCCGATTTTTTTCCGATTTTCCGATTTTTCCGATTTTTGATTTTTTTTTTTTAAAAAAATCCGATTTTTCCGATTTTTTCCGATTTTTTTCCGATTTTTTCCGATTTTTTTTCCGATTTTTTCCGATTTTTTTTCCAGTTTTTTTCCGATTTTTTCCGATTTTTTCCGATTTTTATTCCGATTTTTTTTCCGATTTTTCCCGATTTTTTTCCGATTTTTTCCGATTTTTTTTCCGATTTTTTCCCGATTTTTTTTCCGATTTTTTCCGATTTTTTTTCAGATTTTTTTCAGATTTTTTTCAGATTTTTTTTCAGATTTTTTTCGATTTTTTTTTTGATTTTTTTTTCCGATTTTTTCCCGATTTTTGTCCGATTTATTTCCGATTTTTTTTCAGATTTTTTCCGATTTTTTTTTTGATTAAAAAAAAAAAAAAAATCCGATTTTTTCCGATTTTTTCCGATTTTTTTCCGATTTTTTCCGATTTTTTCCCGATTTTTTTCCGATTTTTTCCGTTTTTTTCCGATTTTTTTTCCGATTTTTTTTCCCGATTTTTTTCCGATTTTTTTCCGATTTTTTTTCAGATTTTTTCCGATTTTTTTTCCAGTTTTTTTCCGATTTTTTCCGATTTTTTCCGATTTTTATTCCGATTTTTTTTCCGATTTTTCCCGATTTTTTTCCGATTTTTTCCGATTTTTTTTCCGATTTTTTCCCGATTTTTTTTCCGATTTTTTCCGATTTTTTTTCAGATTTTTTTCAGATTTTTTTCAGATTTTTTTTCAGATTTTTTTCGATTTTTTTTTTGATTTTTTTTTCCGATTTTTTCCCGATTTTTGTCCGATTTATTTCCGATTTTTTTTCAGATTTTTTCCGATTTTTTTTTTGATTAAAAAAAAAAAAAAAATCCGATTTTTTCCGATTTTTTCCGATTTTTTTCCGATTTTTTCCGATTTTTTCCAGATTTTTTTCAGTTTTTTTCCGATTTTTTTTCCGATTTTTTCCGATTTTATTTCAGATTTTTTCAGATTTTTTTTCCGATTTTTTCCGATTTTTTCCGAATTTTTTCCGATTTTTTCCGATTTTTTTCCGATTTTTCCGATTTTTTTCCATTTTTTTCCGTTTTTTTCCGATTTTTTTTCCGATTTTTTTCCGATTTTCCGATTTTTCCGATTTTTGATTTTTTTTTTTAAAAAAAATCCGATTTTTCCGATTTTTTCCGATTTTTTTCCGATTTTTTCCGATTTTTTTTCCGATTTTTTCCGATTTTTTTTCCAGTTTTTTTCCGATTTTTTCCGATTTTTTCCGATTTTTATTCCGATTTTTTTTCCGATTTTTCCCGATTTTTTTCCGATTTTTTCCGATTTTTTTTCCGATTTTTTCCCGATTTTTTTTCCGATTTTTTCCGATTTTTTTTCAGATTTTTTTCAGATTTTTTTCAGATTTTTTTTCAGATTTTTTTCGATTTTTTTTTTGATTTTTTTTCCGATTTTTTCCCGATTTTTGTCCGATTTATTTCCGATTTTTTTTCAGATTTTTTCCGATTTTTTTTTTGATTAAAAAAAAAAAAAAAATCCGATTTTTTCCGATTTTTTCCGATTTTTTTCCGATTTTTTCCGATTTTTTCCCGATTTTTTTCCGATTTTTTCCGTTTTTTTCCGATTTTTTTTCCGATTTTTTTTCCCGATTTTTTTCCGATTTTTTTCCGATTTTTTTTCAGATTTTTTTCGATTTTTTTTTTGATTTTTTTTCCGATTTTTTCCCGATTTTTGTCCCATTTATTTCCGATTTATTTTCAGATTTTTTCCGATTTTTTTTTTGATTTAAAAAAAAAAAAAAATCCGATTTTTTCCCATTTTTTCCGATTTTTTTCCGATTTTTTCCGATTTTTCCCGATTTTTGTCCGATTTTTTTCCGATTTTTTTTCAGATTTATTCCGATTTTTTTTCCAGTTTTTTTCCGATTTTTTCCGATTTTTTCCGATTTTTATTCCGATTTTTTTCCGATTTTTTCCGATTTTTTTTCAGATTTTTTCAGATTTTTTTTCAGATTTTTTTACGATTTTTTTTTCCGATTTTTATTCCGATTTTTTTCCGATTTTTTCCAGATTTTTTTCAGTTTTTTTCCGATTTTTTTTCCGATTTTTTCCGATTTTATTTCAGATTTTTTCAGATTTTTTTTCCGATTTTTTCCGATTTTTTCCGAATTTTTTCCGATTTTTTCCGATTTTTTTCCGATTTTTCCGATTTTTTTCCATTTTTTTCCGTTTTTTTCCGATTTTTTTTCCGATTTTTTTCCGATTTTCCGATTTTTCCGATTTTTGATTTTTTTTTAAAAAAAAATCCGATTTTTCCGATTTTTTCCGATTTTTTTCCGATTTTTTCCGATTTTTTTTCCAGTTTTTTTCCGATTTTTTCCGATTTTTTCCGATTTTTATTCCGATTTTTTTTCCGATTTTTCCCGATTTTTTTCCGATTTTTTCCGATTTTTTTTCCGATTTTTTCCCGATTTTTTTTCCGATTTTTTCCGATTTTTTTTCAGATTTTTTTCAGATTTTTTTCAGATTTTTTTTCAGATTTGTTTCGATTTTTTTTTTGATTTTTTTTTCCGATTTTTTCCCGATTTTTGTCCGATTTATTTCCGATTTTTTTTCAGATTTTTTCCGATTTTTTTCCGATTTTTTCCGATTTTTATTCCGATTTTTTTTCCGATTTTTCCCGATTTTTTTCCGATTTTTTCCGATTTTTTTTCCGATTTTTTCCCGATTTTTTTTCCGATTTTTTTCCGATTTTTTCCGATTTTTTCCCGATTTTTTTCAGATTTTTTTTCAGATTTTTTTCGATTTTTTTTTTGATTTTTTTCCCGATTTTTTCCGATTTTTTCCCGATTTTTTTCCGATTTTTTCCGATTTTTTTCCGATTTTTTCCGATTTTTTTTCCGATTTTTTCAGATTTTTTTTCCGATTTTTTTCCGATTTTTTTTTCCGATTTTTTCCCGATTTTTTTCAGTTTTTTTCCGATTTTTTTTCCGATTTTTTCCGATTTTTTTCAGATTTTTTCAGATTTTTTTTCAGATTTTTTTCCGATTTTTTTTTCCGATTTTTATTCCGATCTTTTTCCGATTTTTTCCAGATTTTTTTCAGTTTTTTTCCGATTTTTTTTCCGATTTTTTCCGATTTTTTTTCAGATTTTTTCAGATTTTTTTTCCGATTTTTTCCGATTTTTCCGATTTTTTTTCCAGTTTTTTTCCGATTTTTTCCGATTTTTTCCGATTTTTATTCCGATTTTTTTCCGATTTTTTTCCGATTTTTTCCGATTTTTTCCCGATTTTTGTCCGATTTTTTTTCCGATTTTTCCCGATTTTTTTCCGATTTTTTCCGATTTTTTTTCCGATTTTTTCCCGATTTTTTTTCCGATTTTTTCCGATTTTTTTTCAGATTTTTTTCCGATTTTTTCCCGATTTTTTTCCGATTTTTTCCGATTTTTTTCCGATTTTTTCCGATTTTTTTTCCGATTTTTTCAGATTTTTTTTCCGATTTTTTTCCGATTTTTTTTTCAGATTTTTTCCCGATTTTTTTCAGTTTTTTTCCGATTTTTTTTCCGATTTTTTCCGATTTTTTTCCGATTTTTTCAGATTTTTTTTCAGATTTTTTTCCGATTTTTTTTTCCGATTTTTATTCCGATTTTTTTCCGATTTTTTCCAGATTTTTTTCAGTTTTTTTCCGATTTTTTTTCCGATTTTTTCCGATTTTTTTTCAGATTTTTTCAGATTTTTTTTCCGATTTTTTCCGATTTTTTCCGATTTTTATTCCGATTTTTTTCCGATTTTTTTCCGATTTTTTCCGATTTTTTCCCGATTTTTGTCCGATTTTTTTCCGATTTTTCCCGATTTTTTTCCGATTTTTTCCGATTTTTTTTCCGATTTTTTCCCGATTTTTTTTCCGATTTTTTCCGATTTTTTTTCAGATTTTTTTCAGATTTTTTTCAGATTTTTTTCCAGATTTTTTTCGATTTTTTTTTTGATTTTTTTTCCGATTTTTTCCCGATTTTTGTCCGATTTATTTCCGATTTTTTTTTAAGATTTTTTCCGATTTTTTTTTTGATTTTTTTTAAAAAAAAAATCCGATTTTTTCCGATTTTTTCCGATTTTTTTCCGATTTTTTCCGATTTTTTCCCGATTTTTGTCCGATTTTTTTCCGATTTTTTTTCAGATTTATTCCGATTTTTTTTCCAGTTTTTTTCCGATTTTTTCCGATTTTTTCCGATTTTTATTCCGATTTTTTTCCGATTTTTTTCCGATTTTTTCCGATTTTTTCCCGATTTTTGTCCGATTTTTTTCCGATTTTTTTTCGATTTTTTCCGTTTTTTTCCGATTTTTTCCCAATTTTTTTCCGATTTTTTCCGATTTTTTTTCCGATTTTTTCAGATTTTTTTTCCGATTTTTTTCCGATTTTTTCCGATTTTTTTTCAGATTTTTTCAGATTTTTTATCAGATTTTTTTCCGATTTTTTTTCCGATTTTTATTCCGATTTTTTTCCGATTTTTTCCAGATTTTTTTCAGTTTTTTTCCGATTTTTTTTCCGATTTTTTCCGATTTTATTTCAGATTTTTTCAGATTTTTTTCCGATTTTTTCCGATTTTTTTTCAGATTTTTTCCGATTTTTTTTCCAGTTTTTTTCCGATTTTTTCTGATTTTTTCCGATTTTTATTCCGATTTTTTTTCCGATTTTTCCCGATTTTTTTCCGATTTTTTCCGATTTTTTTTCCGATTTTTTCCCGATTTTTTTTCCGATTTTTTCCGATTTTTTTTCAGATTTTTTTCAGATTTTTTTCAGATTTTTTTTCAGATTTTTTTCGATTTTTTTTTTGATTTTTTTTCCGTTTTTTTCCCGATTTTTGTCCGATTTATTTCCGATTTTTTTTCAGATTTTTTCCGATTTTTTTTTTGATTAAAAAAAAAAAAAAAATCCGATTTTTTCCGATTTTTTCCGATTTTTTTCCGATTTTTTCCGATTTTTTCCCGATTTTTTTCCGATTTTTTCCGTTTTTTTCCATTTTTTTTCCGATTTTTTTTCCCGATTTTTTTCCGATTTTTTTCAGATTTTTTTTCAGATTTTTTTCGATTTTTTTTTTGATTTTTTTTCCGATTTTTTCCCGATTTTTTTCCGATTTTTTCCGTTTTTTTCCGATTTTTTTCCGATTTTTTTTCCCGATTTTTTTCCGATTTTTCCCGATTTTTTTCCGATTTTTTCCGATTTTTTTTCCGATTTTTTTCCGATTTTTTCCGATTTTTTTTCAGATTTTTTTCAGATTTTTTTTCAGATTTTTTTTCCGATTTTTTCCGATTTTTTCCCGATTTTTGTCCGATTTATTTCCGATTTTTTTTCAGATTTTTTCCGATTTTTTTTTTTGATTTTTTTTTTAAAAAAAATCCGATTTTTTCCGATTTTTTCCGATTTTTTTCCGATTTTTTCCGATTTTTTCCCGATTTTTGTCCGATTTTTCTCCGATTTTTTTTCAGATTTTTTCCGATTTTTATTCCGATTTTTTTTCCGATTTTTCCCGATTTTTTTCCGATTTTTTCCGTTTTTTTCCGATTTTTTTTCCGATTTTTTTTCCCGATTTTTTTCCGATTTTTTTCCGATTTTTTTTCAGATTTTTTTCGATTTTTTTTTTGATTTTTTTTCCGATTTTTTCCCGATTTTTGTCCCATTTATTTCCGATTTATTTTCCGATTTTTTTTTTGATTTAAAAAAAAAAAAAAATCCGATTTTTTCCGATTTTTTCCGATTTTTTTCCGATTTTTTCCGATTTTTCCCGATTTTTGTCCGATTTTTTTCCGATTTTTTTTCAGATTTATTCCGATTTTTTTTCCAGTTTTTTTCCGATTTTTTCCGATTTTTTCCGATTTTTATTCCGATTTTTTTCCGATTTTTTTCCGATTTTTTCCGATTTTTTTCCCGATTTTTTTCAGATTTTTTTTCAGATTTTTTTCGATTTTTTTTTTGATTTTTTTCCCGATTTTTTCCGATTTTTTCCCGATTTTTTTCCGATTTTTTCCGATTTTTTTCCGATTTTTTCCGATTTTTTTTCCGATTTTTTCAGATTTTTTTTCCGATTTTTTTCCGATTTTTTTTTCCGATTTTTTCCCGATTTTTTTCAGTTTTTTTCCGATTTTTTTTCCGATTTTTTCCGATTTTTTTCAGATTTTTTCAGATTTTTTTTCAGATTTTTTTCCGATTTTTTTTTCCGATTTTTATTCCGATTTTTTTCCGATTTTTTCCAGATTTTTTTCAGTTTTTTTCCGATTTTATTTCCGATTTTTTCCGATTTTTTTTCAGATTTTTTCAGATTTTTTTTCCGATTTTTTCCGATTTTTCCGATTTTTTTTCCAGTTTTTTTCCGATTTTTTCCGATTTTTCCGATTTTTTTCCGATTTTTTCCGATTTTTGTCCGATTTTTTTTCCGATTTTTCCCGATTTTTTTCCGATTTTTTCCGATTTTTTTTCCGATTTTTTCCCGATTTTTTTTCCGATTTTTTCCGATTTTTTTTCAGATTTTTTTCCGATTTTTTCCCGATTTTTTTCCGATTTTTTCCGATTTTTTCCGATTTTTTTTCCGATTTTTTCAGATTTTTTTTCCGATTTTTTTCCGATTTTTTTTTCCGATTTTTTCCCGATTTTTTTCAGTTTTTTTCCGATTTTTTTTCCGATTTTTTCAGATTTTTTTCAGATTTTTCCAGATTTTTTTCAGTTTTTTTCCGATTTTTTTTCCGATTTTTTCCGATTTTTTTTCAGATTTTTTCAGATTTTTTTTCCGATTTTTTCCGATTTTTCCGATATTTTTTCCAGTTTTTTTCCGATTTTTTCCGATTTTTTCCGATTTTTATTCCGATTTTTTTCCGATTTTTTTCCGATTTTTTCCGATTTTTTCCCGATTTTTGTCCGATTTTTTTTCCGATTTTTCCCGATTTTTTTCCGATTTTTTCCGATTTTTTTTCCGATTTTTTCCCGATTTTTTTTCCGATTTTTTCCGATTTTTTTTCAGATTTTTTTCAGATTTTTTTCAGATTTTTTTTCAGATTTTTTTCGATTTTTTTTTTGATTTTTTTTCCGATTTTTTCCCGATTTTTGTCCGATTTATTTCCGATTTTTTTTAAAGATTTTTTCCGATTTTTTTTTTGATTTTTTTTTTAAAAAAAATCCGATTTTTTCCGATTTTTTCCGATTTTTTTCCGATTTTTTCCGATTTTTTCCCGATTTTTGTCCGATTTTTTTCCGATTTTTTTTCAGATTTATTCCGATTTTTTTTCCAGTTTTTTTCCGATTTTTTCCGATTTTTTCCGATTTTTATTCCGATTTTTTTCCGATTTTTTTCCGATTTTTTCCGATTTTTTCCCGATTTTTGTCCGATTTTTTTCCGATTTTTTTTCGATTTTTTCCGTTTTTTTCCGATTTTTTCCCAATTTTTTTCCGATTTTTTCCGATTTTTTTTCCGATTTTTTCAGATTTTTTTTCCGATTTTTTTCCGATTTTTTCCGATTTTTTTTCAGATTTTTTCAGATTTTTTATCAGATTTTTTTCCGATTTTTTTTCCGATTTTTATTCCGATTTTTTTCCGATTTTTTCCAGATTTTTTTCAGTTTTTTTCCGATTTTTTTTCCGATTTTTTCCGATTTTATTTCAGATTTTTTCAGATTTTTTTCCGATTTTTTCCGATTTTTTTTCAGATTTTTTCCGATTTTTTTTCCAGTTTTTTTCCGATTTTTTCCGATTTTTTCCGATTTTTATTCCGATTTTTTTTCCGATTTTTCCCGATTTTTTTCCGATTTTTTCCGATTTTTTTTCCGATTTTTTCCCGATTTTTTTTCCGATTTTTTCCGATTTTTTTTCAGATTTTTTTCAGATTTTTTTCAGATTTTTTTTCAGATTTTTTTCGATTTTTTTTTTGATTTTTTTTCCGATTTTTTCCCGATTTTTGTCCGATTTATTTCCGATTTTTTTTCAGATTTTTTCCGATTTTTTTTTTGATTAAAAAAAAAAAAAAAATCCGATTTTTTCCGATTTTTTCCGATTTTTTTCCGATTTTTTCCGATTTTTTCCCGATTTTTTTCCGATTTTTTCCGTTTTTTTCCATTTTTTTTCCGATTTTTTTTCCCGATTTTTTTCCGATTTTTTTCAGATTTTTTTTCAGATTTTTTTCGATTTTTTTTTTGATTTTTTTTCCGATTTTTTCCCGATTTTTTTCCGATTTTTTCCGTTTTTTTCCGATTTTTTTTCCGATTTTTTTTCCCGATTTTTTTCCGATTTTTCCCGATTTTTTTCCGATTTTTTCCGATTTTTTTTCCGATTTTTTTCCGATTTTTTCCGATTTTTTTTCAGATTTTTTTCAGATTTTTTTTCAGATTTTTTTTCCGATTTTTTCCGATTTTTTCCCGATTTTTGTCCGATTTATTTCCGATTTTTTTTCAGATTTTTTCCGATTTTTTTTTTTGATTTTTTTTTAAAAAAAAATCCGATTTTTTCCGATTTTTTCCGATTTTTTTCCGATTTTTTCCGATTTTTTCCCGATTTTTGTCCGATTTTTTTCCGATTTTTTTTCAGATTTTTTCCGATTTTTATTCCGATTTTTTTTCCGATTTTTCCCGATTTTTTTCCGATTTTTTCCGTTTTTTTCCGATTTTTTTTCCGATTTTTTTTCCCGATTTTTTTCCGATTTTTTTCCGATTTTTTTCCGATTTTTTTTTCCGATTTTTTCCCGATTTTTTTCAGTTTTTTTCCGATTTTTTTTCCGATTTTTTCCGATTTTTTTCAGATTTTTTCAGATTTTTTTTCAGATTTTTTTCCGATTTTTTTTTCCGATTTTTATTCCGATTTTTTTCCGATTTTTTCCAGATTTTTTTCAGTTTTTTTCCGATTTTTTTTCCGATTTTTTCCGATTTTTTTTCAGATTTTTTCAGATTTTTTTTCCGATTTTTTCCGATTTTTCCGATTTTTTTTCCAGTTTTTTTCCGATTTTTTCCGATTTTTTCCGATTTTTTTCCGATTTTTTCCGATTTTTGTCCGATTTTTTTTCCGATTTTTCCCGATTTTTTTCCGATTTTTTCCGATTTTTTTTCCGATTTTTTCCCGATTTTTTTTCCGATTTTTTCCGATTTTTTTTCAGATTTTTTTCCGATTTTTTCCCGATTTTTTTCCGATTTTTTCCGATTTTTTTCCGATTTTTTCCGATTTTTTTTCCGATTTTTTCAGATTTTTTTTCCGATTTTTTTCCGATTTTTTTTTCCGATTTTTTTTCCGATTTTTTCCGATTTTTTTCAGATTTTTCCAGATTTTTTTCAGTTTTTTTCCGATTTTTTTTCCGATTTTTTCCGATTTTTTTTCAGATTTTTTCAGATTTTTTTTCCGATTTTTTCCGATTTTTCCGATATTTTTTCCAGTTTTTTTCCGATTTTTTCCGATTTTTTCCGATTTTTATTCCGATTTTTTTCCGATTTTTTTCCGATTTTTTCCGATTTTTTCCCGATTTTTGTCCGATTTTTTTTCCGATTTTTCCCGATTTTTTTCCGATTTTTTCCGATTTTTTTTCCGATTTTTTCCCGATTTTTTTTCCGATTTTTTCCAGTTTTTTTCCGATTTTTTCCGATTTTTTCCGATTTTTATTCCGATTTTTTTCCGATTTTTTTCCGATTTTTTCCGATTTTTTCCCGATTTTTGTCCGATTTTTTTCCGATTTTTTTTCGATTTTTTCCGTTTTTTTCCGATTTTTTCCCAATTTTTTTCCGATTTTTTCCGATTTTTTTTCCGATTTTTTCAGATTTTTTTTCCGATTTTTTTACGATTTTTTCCGATTTTTTTTCCGATTTTTTCCCAATTTTTTTCCGATTTTTTTCAGATTTTTTCAGATTTTTTTTCAGATTTTTTTCCGATTTTTTTTTCCGATTTTTATTCCGATTTTTTTCCGATTTTTTCCAGATTTTTTTCAGTTTTTTTCAGATTTTTTTTCCGATTTTTTCCGATTTTTTTTCAGATTTTTTCAGATTTTTTTTCCGATTTTTTCCGATTTTTTCCGATTTTTATTCCGATTTTTTTCCGATTTTTTTCCGATTTTTTCCGATTTTTTCCCGATTTTTGTCCGATTTTTTTTCCGATTTTTCCCGATTTTTTTCCGATTTTTTCCGATTTTTTTTCCGATTTTTTCCCGATTTTTTTTCCGATTTTTTCCGATTTTTTTTCAGATTTTTTTCAGATTTTTTTCAGATTTTTTTTCAGATTTTTTTCGATTTTTTTTTTGATTTTTTTTCCGATTTTTTCCCGATTTTTGTCCGATTTATTTCCGATTTTTTTTAAAGATTTTTTCCGATTTTTTTTTTGATTTTTTTTTTAAAAAAAATCCGATTTTTTCCGATTTTTTTCCGATTTTTTCCGATTTTTTCCCGATTTTTGTCCGATTTTTTTCCGATTTTTTTTCAGATTTATTCCGATTTTTTTTCCAGTTTTTTTCCGATTTTTTCCGATTTTTTCCGATTTTTATTCCGATTTTTTTCCGATTTTTTTCCGATTTTTTCCGATTTTTTCCCGATTTTTGTCCGATTTTTTTCCGATTTTTTTTCGATTTTTTCCGTTTTTTTCCGATTTTTTCCCAATTTTTTTCCGATTTTTTCCGATTTTTTTTCCGATTTTTTCAGATTTTTTTTCCGATTTTTTTCCGATTTTTTCCGATTTTTTTTCAAATTTTTTCAGATTTTTTATCAGATTTTTTTCCGATTTTTTTTCCGATTTTTATTCCGATTTTTTTCCGATTTTTTCCAGATTTTTTTCAGTTTTTTTCCGATTTTTTTTCCGATTTTTTCCGATTTTATTTCAGATTTTTTCAGATTTTTTTCCGATTTTTTCCGATTTTTTTTCAGATTTTTTCCGATTTTTTTTCCGATTTTTTTTCCGATTTTTCCCGATTTTTTTCCGATTTTTTCCGATTTTTTTTCCGATTTTTTCCCGATTTTTTTTCCGATTTTTTCCGATTTTTTTTCAGATTTTTTTCAGATTTTTTTCAGATTTTTTTTCAGATTTTTTTCGATTTTTTTTTTGATTTTTTTTCCGATTTTTTCCCGATTTTTGTCCGATTTATTTCCGATTTTTTTTCAGATTTTTTCCGATTTTTTTTCAGATTTTTTTCAGATTTTTTTCAGATTTTTTTTCAGATTTTTTTCGATTTTTTTTTTGATTTTTTTTCCGATTTTTTCCCGATTTTTGTCCGATTTATTTCCGATTTTTTTTCAGATTTTTTCCGATTTTTTTTTGATTAAAAAAAAAAAAAAAAATCAGATTTTTTCCGATTTTTTCCGATTTTTTTCCGATTTTTTCCGATTTTTTCCCGATTTTTTTCCGATTTTTTCCGTTTTTTTCCATTTTTTTTCCGATTTTTTTTCCCGATTTTTTTCCGATTTTTTTCAGATTTTTTTTCAGATTTTTTTCGATTTTTTTTTTGATTTTTTTTCCGATTTTTTCCCGATTTTTTTCCGATTTTTTCCGTTTTTTTCCGATTTTTTTTCCGATTTTTTTTCCCGATTTTTTTCCGATTTTTCCCGATTTTTTTCCGATTTTTTCCGATTTTTTTTCAGATTTTTTTCAGATTTTTTTTCAGATTTTTTTTCCGATTTTTTCCGATTTTTTCCCGATTTTTGTCCGATTTATTTCCGATTTTTTTTCAGATTTTTTCCGATTTTTTTTTTTGATTTTTTTTTTAAAAAAAATCCGATTTTTTCCGATTTTTTCCGATTTTTTTCCGATTTTTTCCGATTTTTTCCCGATTTTTGTCCGATTTTTTTCCGATTTTTTTTCAGATTTTTTCCGATTTTTATTCCGATTTTTTTTCCGATTTTTCCCGATTTTTTTCCGATTTTTTCCGTTTTTTTCCGATTTTTTTTCCGATTTTTTTTCCCGATTTTTTTCCGATTTTTTTCCGATTTTTTTTCAGATTTTTTTCGATTTTTTTTTTTGATTTTTTTTCCGATTTTTTCCCGATTTTTGTCCCATTTATTTCCGATTTATTTTCAGATTTTTTCAGATTTTTTTTTTGATTTAAAAAAAAAAAAAAATCCGATTTTTTCCGATTTTTTCCGATTTTTTTCCGATTTTTTCCGATTTTTCCCGATTTTTGTCCGATTTTTTTCCGATTTTTTTTCAGATTTATTCCGATTTTTTTTCCAGTTTTTTTCCGATTTTTTCCGATTTTTTCCGATTTTTATTCCGATTTTTTTCCGATTTTTTTCCGATTTTTTCCGATTTTTTTCCCGATTTTTTTCAGATTTTTTTTCAGATTTTTTTCGATTTTTTTTTTGATTTTTTTCCCGATTTTTTCCGATTTTTTTCCGATTTTTTTCCCGATTTTTTCCCGATTTTTTTCCGATTTTTCCCAATTTTTTCCAATTTTTTCCGATTTTTTCCGATTTTTTTTCCGATTTTTTCACGATTTTTTTCCGATTTTTTTCCGATTTTTCCGATTTTTTTCCGATTTTTCCCGATTTTTTTCAGATTTTTCCCGATTTTTTTCAGATTTTTTCAGATTTTTTTCAGATTTTTTCAGATTTTTTCAGATTTTTTTCAGATTTTTTTCCCGATTTTTTTCCGATTTTTTCCTTTTTTTTCCGATTTTTTCCGATTTTTTTTCCGATTTTTTTTCCGATTTTTTCCGATTTTTTCCGATTTTTTTCCGATTTTTTTTCCCATTTTTTTTCGATTTTTTCCCGATTTTTTCCCGATTTTTTCCCGATTTTTTTCCGATTTTTCCCGATTTTTTCCCGATTTTTTTCCGATTTTTTCCGATTTTTTTTCCCGATTTTTTCCGATTTTTTTTCCCGATTTTTTTCAGATTTTTCCCGATTTTTTTCAGATTTTTTCCGATTTTTTTTAGATTTTTTTTCCGATTTTTTTCCCGATTTTTTTTCCGAATTTTTCCGTTTTTTTTCCAATTTTTTCCGATTTTCTCCGATTTTTTCCCGATTTTTTTCCGATTTTTCCCGATTTTTTTCAGATTTTTTCCGAATTTTTTTAGATTTTTTTTCCGATTTTTTTCCCGATTTTTTTTCCGAATTTTTCCGTTTTTTTTCCAATTTTTTCCGATTTTCTCCGATTTTTTCCCGATTTTTTTCCGATTTTTCCCGAATTTTTTCCGATTTTTTCCGATTTTTTTTCCGATTTTTTCCCGATTTTTTTTCCGATTTTTCCGATTTTTTTTCCGATTTTTTTCAGATTTTTTTCAGATTTTTTTCGATTTTTTCCCGATTTTTTTCCGATTTTTCCCGATTTTTTTCCGATTTTTTCCGATTTTTTTTCCGATTTTTTCCCGATTTTTTTTCCGATTTTTTCCGATTTTTTTTCCGATTTTTTTCCGATTTTTCCGATTTTTTTCCGATTTTTTCCGATTTTTTTTCCCGATTTTTTTCCGATTTTTTCCGATTTTTTTTCTGATTTTTTCACGATTTTTTTCCGATTTTTTTCGATTTTTCCGATTTTTTTCCGATTTTTTCCGATTTTTTTTCCGATTTTTTTTCCCGATTTTTTTCCGATTTTTCCTGATTTTTTTCCGATTTTTTCCCGATTTTTTTCCCGATTTTTTCCGATTTTTTTTCAGATTTTTTTCGATTTTTTTTTTGATTTTTTTCCCGATTTTTTCCGATTTTTTCCCGATTTTTGTCCGATTTATTTCCGATTTTTTTTCAGATTTTTTCCGATTTTTTTTTTGATAAAAAAAAAAAAAAAAATCAGATTTTTTCCGATTTTTTCCGATTTTTTTCCGATTTTTTCCGATTTTTTCCCGATTTTTTTCCGATTTTTTCCGTTTTTTTCCGATTTTTTTTCCGATTTTTTTTCCCGATTTTTTTCCGATTTTTCCCGATTTTTTTCCGATTTTTTCCGATTTTTTTTCCGATTTTTTTCCGATTTTTTCCGATTTTTTTTCAGATTTTTTTCAGATTTTTTTTCAGATTTTTTTTCCGATTTTTTCCGATTTTTTTTTTGATTTAAAAAAAAAAAAAAAAAAAGATTTTTTCCGATTTTTTCCGATTTTTTTCCGATTTTTTCCGATTTTTTCCCGATTTTTGTCCGATTTTTTTCCGATTTTTTTTCAGATTTTTTTCGATTTTTTTTCCAGTTTTTTTCCGATTTTTTCCGATTTTTTCCGATTTTTATTCCGATTTTTTTTCCGATTTTTCCCGATTTTTTTCCGATTTTTTCCGATTTTTTCCGAATTTTTTCCGATTTTTTCCGATTTTTTTCCGATTTTTCCGATTTTTTTCCATTTTTTTCCGATTTTTTCCGATTTTTTTTCCGATTTTTTTCCGATTTTTTCCGATTTTTTTCCGATTTTTCCGATTTTTTTCCATTTTTTTCCGATTTTTTCCGATTTTTTTTCCGATTTTTTCACGATTTTTTTCCGATTTGTTTCCGATTTTTTTCCGATTTTTTCCCGTTTTTCCGATTTTTTCAGATTTTTTTCCGATTTTTTCCGATTTTTTCCCGATTTTTGTCCGATTTTTTTCCGATTTTTTTTCAGATTTTTTTCGATTTTTTTTCCAGTTTTTTTCCGATTTTTTCCGATTTTTTCCGATTTTTTTTCCGATTTTTTCCCGATTTTTTTTCCGATTTTTTCCGATTTTTTTTCAGATTTTTTTCCGATTTTTTCCCGATTTTTTTCCGATTTTTTCCGATTTTTTTCCGATTTTTTCCGATTTTTTTTTCCGATTTTTTCAGATTTTTTTTCCGATTTTTTTCCGATTTTTTTTTCCGATTTTTTCCCGATTTTTTTCAGTTTTTTTCCGATTTTTTTTCCGATTTTTTCCGATTTTTTTCAGATTTTTCCAGATTTTTTTCAGTTTTTTTCCGATTTTTTTTCCGATTTTTTCCGATTTTTTTTCAGATTTTTTCAGATTTTTTTTCCGATTTTTTCCGATTTTTCCGATATTTTTTCCAGTTTTTTTCCGATTTTTTCCGATTTTTTCCGATTTTTATTCCGATTTTTTTCCGATTTTTTTCCGATTTTTTCCGATTTTTTCCCGATTTTTGTCCGATTTTTTTTCCGATTTTTCCCGATTTTTTTCCGATTTTTTCCGATTTTTTTTCCGATTTTTTCCCGATTTTTTTTCCGATTTTTTCCAGTTTTTTTCCGATTTTTTCCGATTTTTTCCGATTTTTATTCCGATTTTTTTCCGATTTTTTTCCGATTTTTTCCGATTTTTTCCCGATTTTTGTCCGATTTTTTTCCGATTTTTTTTCGATTTTTTCCGTTTTTTTCCGATTTTTTCCCAATTTTTTTCCGATTTTTTCCGATTTTTTTTCCGATTTTTTCAGATTTTTTTTCCGATTTTTTTACGATTTTTTCCGATTTTTTTTCCGATTTTTTCCCAATTTTTTTCCGATTTTTTTCAGATTTTTTCAGATTTTTTTTCAGATTTTTTTCCGATTTTTTTTTCCGATTTTTATTCCGATTTTTTTCCGATTTTTTCCAGATTTTTTTCAGTTTTTTTCAGATTTTTTTTCCGATTTTTTCCGATTTTTTTTCAGATTTTTTCAGATTTTTTTTCCGATTTTTTCCGATTTTTTCCGATTTTTATTCCGATTTTTTTCCGATTTTTTTCCGATTTTTTCCGATTTTTTCCCGATTTTTGTCCGATTTTTTTTCCGATTTTTCCCGATTTTTTTCCGATTTTTTCCGATTTTTTTTCCGATTTTTTCCCGATTTTTTTTCCGATTTTTTCCGATTTTTTTTCAGATTTTTTTCAGATTTTTTTCAGATTTTTTTTCAGATTTTTTTCGATTTTTTTTTTGATTTTTTTTCCGATTTTTTCCCGATTTTTGTCCGATTTATTTCCGATTTTTTTTTAAGATTTTTTCCGATTTTTTTTTTGATTTTTTTTTAAAAAAAAATCCGATTTTTTCCGATTTTTTTCCGATTTTTTCCGATTTTTTCCCGATTTTTGTCCGATTTTTTTCCGATTTTTTTTCAGATTTATTCCGATTTTTTTTCCAGTTTTTTTCCGATTTTTTCCGATTTTTTCCGATTTTTATTCCGATTTTTTTCCGATTTTTTTCCGATTTTTTCCGATTTTTTCCCGATTTTTGTCCGATTTTTTTCCGATTTTTTTTCGATTTTTTCCGTTTTTTTCCGATTTTTTCCCAATTTTTTCCGATTTTTTCCGATTTTTTTTCCGATTTTTTCAGATTTTTTTTCCGATTTTTTTCCGATTTTTTCCGATTTTTTTTCAAATTTTTTCAGATTTTTTATCAGATTTTTTTCCGATTTTTTTTCCGATTTTTATTCCGATTTTTTTCCGATTTTTTCCAGATTTTTTTCAGTTTTTTTCCGATTTTTTTTCCGATTTTTTCCGATTTTATTTCAGATTTTTTCAGATTTTTTTCCGATTTTTTCCGATTTTTTTTCAGATTTTTTCCGATTTTTTTTCCAGTTTTTTTCCGATTTTTTCCGATTTTTTCCGATTTTTATTCCGATTTTTTTTCCGATTTTTCCCGATTTTTTTCCGATTTTTTCCGATTTTTTTTCCGATTTTTTCCCGATTTTTTTCCCGATTTTTTTTCCGATTTTTTCCGATTTTTTTCAGATTTTTTTCAGATTTTTTTTCAGATTTTTTTCGATTTTTTTTTTGATTTTTTTTCCGATTTTTTCCCGATTTTTGTCCGATTTATTTCCGATTTTTTTTCAGATTTTTTCCGATTTTTTTTTGATTAAAAAAAAAAAAAAAATCAGATTTTTTCCGATTTTTTCCGATTTTTTTCCGATTTTTTCCGATTTTTTCCCGATTTTTTTCCGATTTTTTCCGTTTTTTTCCATTTTTTTTCCGATTTTTTTTCCCGATTTTTTTCCGATTTTTTTCAGATTTTTTTTCAGATTTTTTTCGATTTTTTTTTTGATTTTTTTTCCGATTTTTTCCCGATTTTTTTCCGATTTTTTCCGTTTTTTTCCGATTTTTTTTCCGATTTTTTTTCCCGATTTTTTTCCGATTTTTCCCGATTTTTTTCCGATTTTTTCCGATTTTTTTTCAGATTTTTTTCAGATTTTTTTTCCGATTTTTTTCCGATTTTTTCCGATTTTTTCCCGATTTTTGTCCGATTTTTTTCCGATTTTTTTTCAGATTTTTTCCGATTTTTATTCCGATTTTTTTTCCGATTTTTCCCGATTTTTTTCCGATTTTTTCCGTTTTTTTCCGATTTTTTTTCCGATTTTTTTTCCCGATTTTTTTCCGATTTTTTTCCGATTTTTTTTCAGATTTTTTTCGATTTTTTTTTTTGATTTTTTTTCCGATTTTTTCCCGATTTTTGTCCCATTTATTTCCGATTTATTTTCAGATTTTTTCCGATTTTTTTTTTGATTTAAAAAAAAAAAAAAATCCGATTTTTTCCGATTTTTTCCGATTTTTTTCCGATTTTTTCCGATTTTTCCCGATTTTTGTCCGATTTTTTTCCGATTTTTTTTCAGATTTATTCCGATTTTTTTTCCAGTTTTTTTCCGATTTTTTCCGATTTTTTCCGATTTTTATTCCGATTTTTTTCCGATTTTTTTCCGATTTTTTCCGATTTTTTTCCCGATTTTTTTCAGATTTTTTTTCAGATTTTTTTCGATTTTTTTTTTGATTTTTTTCCCGATTTTTTCCGATTTTTTTCCGATTTTTTTCCCGATTTTTTCCCGATTTTTTTCCGATTTTTCCCAATTTTTTCCAATTTTTTCCGATTTTTTCCGATTTTTTTTCCGATTTTTTCACGATTTTTTTCCGATTTTTTTCCGATTTTTCCGATTTTTTTCCGATTTTTCCCGATTTTTTTCAGATTTTTCCCGATTTTTTTCAGATTTTTTCAGATTTTTTTCAGATTTTTTCAGATTTTTTCAGATTTTTTTTCCGATTTTTTCCGATTTTTTTTCCGATTTTTTTTCCGATTTTTTCCGATTTTTTCCGATTTTTTTCCGATTTTTTTTCCCATTTTTTTTCGATTTTTTCCCGATTTTTTCCCGATTTTTTTCCGATTTTTCCCGATTTTTTCCCGATTTTTTTCCGATTTTTTCCGATTTTTTTTCCCGATTTTTTCCGATTTTTTTTCCCGATTTTTTTCAGATTTTTCCCGATTTTTTTCAGATTTTTTCCGATTTTTTTTAGATTTTTTTTCCGATTTTTTTCCCGATTTTTTTTCCGAATTTTTCCGTTTTTTTTCCAATTTTTTCCGATTTTCTCCGATTTTTTCCCGATTTTTTTCCGATTTTTCCCGATTTTTTTCAGATTTTTTCCGAATTTTTTTAGATTTTTTTTCCGATTTTTTTCCCGATTTTTTTTCCGAATTTTTCCGTTTTTTTTCCAATTTTTTCCGATTTTCTCCGATTTTTTCCCGATTTTTTTCCGATTTTTCCCGAATTTTTTCCGATTTTTTCCGATTTTTTTTCCGATTTTTTCCCGATTTTTTTTCCGATTTTTCCGATTTTTTTTCCGATTTTTTTCAGATTTTTTTTCAGATTTTTTTCGATTTTTTCCCGATTTTTTTCCGATTTTTCCCGATTTTTTTCCGATTTTTTCCGATTTTTTTTCCGATTTTTTCCCGATTTTTTTTCCGATTTTTTCCGATTTTTTTTCCGATTTTTTTCCGATTTTTCCGATTTTTTTCCGATTTTTTCCGATTTTTTTTCCCGATTTTTTTCCGATTTTTTCCGATTTTTTTTCTGATTTTTTCACGATTTTTTTCCGATTTTTTTCGATTTTTCCGATTTTTTTCCGATTTTTTCCGATTTTTTTTCCGATTTTTTTTCCCGATTTTTTTCCGATTTTTCCTGATTTTTTTCCGATTTTTTCCCGATTTTTTTCCCGATTTTTTCCGATTTTTTTTCAGATTTTTTTCGATTTTTTTTTTGATTTTTTTCCCGATTTTTTCCGATTTTTTCCCGATTTTTGTCCGATTTATTTCCGATTTTTTTTCAGATTTTTTCCGATTTTTTTTTTGATAAAAAAAAAAAAAAAAATCAGATTTTTTCCGATTTTTTCCGATTTTTTTCCGATTTTTTCCGATTTTTTCCCGATTTTTTTCCGATTTTTTCCGTTTTTTTCCGATTTTTTTTCCGATTTTTTTTCCCGATTTTTTTCCGATTTTTCCCGATTTTTTTCCGATTTTTTCCGATTTTTTTTCCGATTTTTTTCCGATTTTTTCCGATTTTTTTTCAGATTTTTTTCAGATTTTTTTTCAGATTTTTTTTCCGATTTTTTCCGATTTTTTTTTTGATTTAAAAAAAAAAAAAAAAAAAAGATTTTTTCCGATTTTTTCCGATTTTTTTCCGATTTTTTCCGATTTTTTCCCGATTTTTGTCCGATTTTTTTCCGATTTTTTTTCAGATTTTTTTCGATTTTTTTTCCAGTTTTTTTCCGATTTTTTCCGATTTTTTCCGATTTTTATTCCGATTTTTTTTCCGATTTTTCCCGATTTTTTTCCGATTTTTTCCGATTTTTTCCGAATTTTTTCCGATTTTTTCCGATTTTTTTCCGATTTTTCCGATTTTTTTCCATTTTTTTCCGATTTTTTCCGATTTTTTTTCCGATTTTTTTCCGATTTTTTCCGATTTTTTTCCGATTTTTCCGATTTTTTTCCATTTTTTTCCGATTTTTTCCGATTTTTTTTCCGATTTTTTCACGATTTTTTTCCGATTTGTTTCCGATTTTTTTCCGATTTTTTCCCGTTTTTCCGATTTTTTCAGATTTTTTTCCGATTTTTTCCGATTTTTTCCCGATTTTTGTCCGATTTTTTTCCGATTTTTTTTCAGATTTTTTTCGATTTTTTTTCCAGTTTTTTTCCGATTTTTTCCGATTTTTTCCGATTTTTATTCCGATTTTTTTTCCGATTTTTCCCGATTTTTTTCCGATTTTTTCCGATTTTTTCCGAATTTTTTCCGATTTTTTCCGATTTTTTTTCGATTTTTCCGATTTTTTTCCATTTTTTTCCGATTTTTTCCGATTTTTTTCCGATTTTTTTCCGATTTTTTCCGATTTTTTTCCGATTTTTCCGATTTTTTTCCATTTTTTTCCGATTTTTTCCGATTTTTTTTCCGATTTTTTCACGATTTTTTTCCGATTTGTTTCCGATTTTTTTCCGATTTTTTCCCGTTTTTCCGATTTTTTCAGATTTTTTTCCGATTTTTTCCCGTTTTTTCCCGATTTTTTTCCCGATTTTTTTTCCGATTTTTTTTTCGATTTTTTCCGAATTTTTTCCGAATTTTTTTCCGATTTTTTCCCGATTTCTTTCCGATTTTTTCAGTTTTTTTCCGATTTTTTCCGATTTTTTCCCGATTTTTTCCGATTTTTTTCCGATTTTTTCCGATTTTTTTTCCGATTTTTCCGATTTTTTTCCAATTTTTTCCGATTTTTTCCGATTTTTTTTCCGATTTTTTACCGATTTTTTCCGATTTTTTTCTGATTTTTCCGTTTTTTTTCCCATTTTTTTCCGATTTTTTCAGATTTTTTCCGATTTTTTCCGATTTTTTCCCGATTTTTTCCGATTTTTTTCCGATTTTTTCCGATTTTTTTTCCGATTTTTCCGATTTTTTTCCAATTTTTTCCGATTTTTTCCGATTTTTTTCTGATTTTTCCGTTTTTTTTCCCATTTTTTTCCGATTTTTTCAGTTTTTTTCCGATTTTTTCCGATTTTTTCCCGATTTTTTCCGATTTTTTTCCGATTTTTTCCGATTTTTTTTCCGATTTTTCCGATTTTTTTCCAATTTTTTCCGATTTTTTCCGATTTTTTTTCCGATTTTTTACCGATTTTTTCCGATTTTTTTCTGATTTTTCCGTTTTTTTTCCCATTTTTTTCCGATTTGTTTCCGATTTTTTTCCGATTTTTTCCCGTTTTTCCGATTTTTTCAGATTTTTTTCCGATTTTTTCCCGATTTTTTCCGATTTTTTTTCCGATTTTTTCCGATATTTTTTCCCGATTTTTTTCAGATTTTTCTCGATTTTTTTCAGATTTTTTCCGATTTTTTTTCGATTTTTTTTCCGATTTTTTCCCAATTTTTCCCGATTTTTTTTCCGATTTTTTCCGATATTTTTTCCCGATTTTTTTCAGATTTTTCTCGATTTTTTTCAGATTTTTTCCGATTTTTTTTCGATTTTTTTTCCGATTTTTTTCCGATTTTTCCCGATTTTTTTCCGATTTTTTCCGATTTTTTTCCGATTTTTTTTTCCGATTTTTTCCGATTTTTTTCCGATTTTTTTTCCGATTTTTTCCCGATTTTTTTCCGATTTTTTTCCCCGATTTTTTTCAGATTTTTCCCGATTTTTTTCAGATTTTTTCCGATTTTTTTCAGATTTTTTTTCCGATTTTTTTCCCGATTTTTTTTCCGAATTTTTCCGTTTTTTTCCAATTTTTTCCGATTTTCTCCGATTTTTTTCCGATTTTTTTCCCGATTTTTTTCCGATTTTTTCCGTTTTTTTCCGATTTTTTCCGATTTTTTTCCCGATTTTTTTTCCCGATTTTTTCCGATTTTTATTCCGATTTTTTTCCGATTTTTTTCCGATTTTTTCCGATTTTTTTCCCGATTTTTTTCAGATTTTTTTTCAGATTTTTTTCGATTTTTTTTTTGATTTTTTTCCCGATTTTTTCCGATTTTTTTCCGATTTTTTTCCCGATTTTTTCCCGATTGTTTTCCGATTTTTCCCAATTTTTTCCAATTTTTTCCGATTTTTTCCGATTTTTTTTCCGATTTTTTCACGATTTTTTTCCGATTTTTTTCCGATTTTTCCGATTTTTTTCCGATTTTTCCCGATTTTTTTCAGATTTTTCCCGATTTTTTTCAGATTTTTTCAGATTTTTTTCAGATTTTTTCAGATTTTTTCAGATTTTTTTCAGATTTTTTTCCCGATTTTTTTCCGATTTTTTCCTTTTTTTTCCGATTTTTTCCGATTTTTTTTCCGATTTTTTTTCCGATTTTTTCCGATTTTTTCCGATTTTTTTCCGATTTTTTTTCCCATTTTTTTTCGATTTTTTCCCGATTTTTTCCCGATTTTTTCCCGATTTTTTTCCGATTTTTCCCGATTTTTTCCCGATTTTTTTCCGATTTTTTCCGATTTTTTTTCCCGATTTTTTCCGATTTTTTTTCCCGATTTTTTTCAGATTTTTCCCGATTTTTTTCAGATTTTTTCCGATTTTTTTTAGATTTTTTTTCCGATTTTTTTCCCGATTTTTTTTCCGAATTTTTCCGTTTTTTTTCCAATTTTTTCCGATTTTCTCCGATTTTTTCCCGATTTTTTTCCGATTTTTCCCGATTTTTTTCAGATTTTTTCCGAATTTTTTTAGATTTTTTTTCCGATTTTTTTCCCGATTTTTTTTCCGAATTTTTCCGTTTTTTTCCAATTTTTTCCGATTTTCTCCGATTTTTTCCCGATTTTTTTCCGATTTTTCCCGAATTTTTTCCGATTTTTCCGATTTTTTTTCCGATTTTTTCCCGATTTTTTTTCCGATTTTTCCGATTTTTTTTCCGATTTTTTTCAGATTTTTTTTCAGATTTTTTTCGATTTTTTCCCGATTTTTTTCCGATTTTTCCCGATTTTTTTCCGATTTTTTCCGATTTTTTTTCCGATTTTTTCCCGATTTTTTTTCCGATTTTTTCCGATTTTTTTTCCGATTTTTTTCCGATTTTTCCGATTTTTTTCCGATTTTTTCCGATTTTTTTTCCCGATTTTTTTCCGATTTTTTCCGATTTTTTTTCTGATTTTTTCACGATTTTTTTCCGATTTTTTTCGATTTTTCCGATTTTTTTCCGATTTTTTCCGATTTTTTTTCCGATTTTTTTTCCCGATTTTTTTCCGATTTTTCCTGATTTTTTTCCGATTTTTTCCCGATTTTTTTCCCGATTTTTTCCGATTTTTTTTCAGATTTTTTTCGATTTTTTTTTTGATTTTTTTCCCGATTTTTTCCGATTTTTTCCCGATTTTTGTCCGATTTATTTCCGATTTTTTTTCAGATTTTTTCCGATTTTTTTTTTGATAAAAAAAAAAAAAAAAATCAGATTTTTTCCGATTTTTTCCGATTTTTTTCCGATTTTTTCCGATTTTTTCCCGATTTTTTTCCGATTTTTTCCGTTTTTTTCCGATTTTTTTTCCGATTTTTTTTCCCGATTTTTTTCCGATTTTTCCCGATTTTTTTCCGATTTTTTCCGATTTTTTTTCCGATTTTTTTCCGATTTTTTCCGATTTTTTTTCAGATTTTTTTCAGATTTTTTTTCAGATTTTTTTTCCGATTTTTTCCGATTTTTTTTTTGATTTAAAAAAAAAAAAAAAAAAAAGATTTTTTCCGATTTTTTCCGATTTTTTTCCGATTTTTTCCGATTTTTTCCCGATTTTTGTCCGATTTTTTTCCGATTTTTTTTCAGATTTTTTTCGATTTTTTTTCCAGTTTTTTTCCGATTTTTTCCGATTTTTTCCGATTTTTCTTCCGATTTTTTTTCCGATTTTTCCCGATTTTTTTCCGATTTTTTCCGATTTTTTCCGAATTTTTTCCGATTTTTTCCGATTTTTTTCCGATTTTTCCGATTTTTTTCCATTTTTTTCCGATTTTTTCCGATTTTTTTTCCGATTTTTTTCCGATTTTTTCCGATTTTTTTCCGATTTTTCCGATTTTTTTCCATTTTTTTCCGATTTTTTCCGATTTTTTTTCCGATTTTTTCACGATTTTTTTCCGATTTGTTTCCGATTTTTTTCCGATTTTTTCCCGTTTTTCCGATTTTTTCAGATTTTTTTCCGATTTTTTCCGATTTTTTCCCGATTTTTGTCCGATTTTTTTCCGATTTTTTTTCAGATTTTTTTCGATTTTTTTTCCAGTTTTTTTCCGATTTTTTCCGATTTTTTCCGATTTTTATTCCGATTTTTTTTCCGATTTTTCCCGATTTTTTTCCGATTTTTTCCGATTTTTTCCGAATTTTTTCCGATTTTTTCCGATTTTTTTCGATTTTTCCGATTTTTTTCCATTTTTTTCCGATTTTTTCCGATTTTTTTCCGATTTTTTTCCG
Organism: Oncorhynchus mykiss; assembly: GCF_057628025.1. Taxonomy (NCBI): domain Eukaryota; kingdom Metazoa; phylum Chordata; class Actinopteri; order Salmoniformes; family Salmonidae; genus Oncorhynchus; species Oncorhynchus mykiss. Next base: position 237,432 of record NW_028322057.1, read on the forward strand.
ATTTTTTCCGATTTTTTTCCGATTTTTCCGATTTTTTTCCATTTTTTTCCGATTTTTTCCGATTTTTTTTCCGATTTTTTCACGATTTTTTTCCGATTTGTTTCCGATTTTTTTCCGATTTTTTCCCGTTTTTCCGATTTTTTCAGATTTTTTTCCGATTTTTTCCCGTTTTTTCCCGATTTTTTTCCCGATTTTTTTTCCGATTTTTTTTTCGATTTTTTCCGAATTTTTTCCGAATTTTTTTCCGATTTTTTCCCGATTTCTTTCCGATTTTTTCAGTTTTTTTCCGATTTTTTCCGATTTTTTCCCGATTTTTTCCGATTTTTTTCCGATTTTTTCCGATTTTTTTTCCGATTTTTCCGATTTTTTTCCAATTTTTTCCGATTTTTTCCGATTTTTTTTCCGATTTTTTACCGATTTTTTCCGATTTTTTTCTGATTTTTCCGTTTTTTTTCCCATTTTTTTCCGATTTTTTCCCGATTTTTTCCGATTTTTTCCGATTTTTTTTCCGATTTTTCCGATTTTTTTCCAATTTTTTCCGATTTTTTCCGATTTTTTTCTGATTTTTCCGTTTTTTTTCCCATTTTTTTCCGATTTTTTCAGTTTTTTTCCGATTTTTTCCGATTTTTTCCCGATTTTTTCCGATTTTTTTCCGATTTTTTCCGATTTTTTTTCCGATTTTTCCGATTTTTTTCCAATTTTTTCCGATTTTTTCCGATTTTTTTTCCGATTTTTTACCGATTTTTTCCGATTTTTTTCTGATTTTTCCGTTTTTTTTCCCATTTTTTTCCGATTTGTTTCCGATTTTTTTCCGATTTTTTCCCGTTTTTCCGATTTTTTCAGATTTTTTTCCGATTTTTTCCCGATTTTTTCCGATTTTTTTTCCGATTTTTTCCGATATTTTTTCCCGATTTTTTTCAGATTTTTCTCGATTTTTTTCAGATTTTTTCCGATTTTTTTTCGATTTTTTTTCCGATTTTTTCCCAATTTTTCCCGATTTTTTTTCCGATTTTTTCCGATATTTTTTCCCGATTTTTTTCAGATTTTTCTCGATTTTTTTCAGATTTTTTCCGATTTTTTTTCGATTTTTTTTCCGATTTTTTTCCGATTTTTCCCGATTTTTTTCCGATTTTTTCCGATTTTTTTCCGATTTTTTTTTCCGATTTTTTCCGATTTTTTTCCGATTTTTTTTCCGATTTTTTCCCGATTTTTTTCCGATTTTTTTCCCCGATTTTTTTCAGATTTTTCCCGATTTTTTTCAGATTTTTTCCGATTTTTTTCAGATTTTTTTTCCGATTTTTTTCCCGATTTTTTTTCCGAATTTTTCCGTTTTTTTCCAATTTTTTCCGATTTTCTCCGATTTTTTTCCGATTTTTTTCCCGATTTTTTTCCGATTTTTTCCGTTTTTTTCCGATTTTTTCCGATTTTTTTCCCGATTTTTTTTCCCGATTTTTTTCCGATTTTTCCCGATTTTTTTCCGATTTTTTCCGATTTTTTTTCCGATTTTTTCCCGATTTTTTTTCCGATTTTTCCGATTTTTTTTCCGATTTTTTTCAGATTTTTTTTCAGATTTTTTTCGATTTTTTTTTCGATTTTTTTCCCCGATTTTTTTCAGATTTTTCCCGATTTTTTTCAGATTTTTTCCGATTTTTTTCAGATTTTTTTTCCGATTTTTTTCCCGATTTTTTTTCCGAATTTTTCCGTTTTTTTCCAATTTTTTCCGATTTTCTCCGATTTTTTTCCGATTTTTTTCCCGATTTTTTTCCGATTTTTTCCGTTTTTTTCCGATTTTTTCCGATTTTTTTTCCGATTTTTTTTCCCGATTTTTTTCCGATTTTTCCCGATTTTTTTCCGATTTTTTCCGATTTTTTTTCCGATTTTTTCCCGATTTTTTTTCCGATTTTTCCGATTTTTTTTCCGATTTTTTTCAGATTTTTTTACAGATTTTTTTCGATTTTTTTTTCGATTTTTTTTCCGATTTTTTCCGATTTTTTCCCGATTTTTGTCCGATTTATTTCCGATTTTTTTTCCGATTTTTTCCGATTTTTTTTTTGATTTTTTTTCCGATTTTTTCCGATTTTTTCCCGATTTTTGTCCGATTTATTTCCGATTTTTTTTCCGATTTTTTCCGATTTTTTTTTTGATTTAAAAAAAAAAAAAAATCCGATTTTTTCCGATTTTTTCCGATTTTTTTCCGATTTTTTCCGATTTATTTCCGATTTTTTTTCAGATTTTTTCAGATTTTTTTTTTGATTTAAAAAAAAAAAAAATCCGATTTTTTCCGATTTTTTCCGATTTTTTTTCAGATTTTTTCAGATTTTTTTTCCAGTTTTTTTCCGATTTTTTCAGATTTTTTCCGATTTTTATTCCGATTTTTTTCCGACTTTTTTCCGATTTTTTCCGATTTTTTCCGATTTTTTTCCGATTTTTTTCCCGATTTTTTCCGATTTTTTCCGATTTTTTTCCCATTTTTTTTCCCATTTTTTTTCGATTTTTTCCCGATTTTTTCCCGATTTTTTCCCGATTTTTTTTCCGAATTTTTCCGTTTTTTTTCCAATTTTTTCCGATTTTCTCCGATTTTTTCCCGATTTTTTTCCGATTTTTCCCGATTTTTTTCAGATTTTTTCCGAATTTTTTTAGATTTTTTTTCCGATTTTTTTCCCGATTTTTTTTCCGAATTTTTCCGTTTTTTTTCCAATTTTTTACGATTTTCTCCGATTTTTTCCCGATTTTTTTCCGATTTTTCCCGATTTTTTTCCGATTTTTTCCGATTTTTTTTCCGATTTTTTCCCGATTTTTTTTCCGATTTTTCCGATTTTTTTTCCGATTTTTTTCAGATTTTTTTTCAGATTTTTTTCGATTTTTTCCCGATTTTTTTCCGATTTTTCCCGATTTTTTTCCGATTTTTTCCGATTTTTTTTCCGATTTTTTCCCGATTTTTTTTCCGATTTTTTCCGATTTTTTTTCCGATTTTTTTCCGATTTTTCCGATTTTTTTCCGATTTTTTCCGATTTTTTTTCCCGATTTTTTTCCGATTTTTTCCGATTTTTTTTCTGATTTTTTCACGATTTTTTTCCGATTTTTTTCCGATTTTTCCGATTTTTTTCCGATTTTTTCCGATTTTTTTTCCGATTTTTTTTCCCGATTTTTTTCCGATTTTTCCTGATTTTTTTCCGATTTTTTCCCGATTTTTTTCCCGATTTTTTCCGATTTTTTTTCAGATTTTTTTCGATTTTTTTTTTGATTTTTTTCCCGATTTTTTCCGATTTTTTCCCGATTTTTGTCCGATTTATTTCCGATTTTTTTTCAGATTTTTTCCGATTTTTTTTTTGATTATAAAAAAAAAAAAAATCAGATTTTTTCCGATTTTTTCCGATTTTTTTCCGATTTTTTCCGATTTTTTCCCGATTTTTTTCCGATTTTTTCCGTTTTTTTCCGATTTTTTTTCCGATTTTTTTTCCCGATTTTTTTCCGATTTTTCCCGATTTTTTTCCGATTTTTTCCGATTTTTTTTCCGATTTTTTTCCGATTTTTTCCGATTTTTTTTCAGATTTTTTTCAGATTTTTTTTCAGATTTTTTTTCCGATTTTTTCCGATTTTTTTTTTGATTTTTAAAAAAAAAAAAAAAAAGATTTTTTCCGATTTTTTCCGATTTTTTTCCGATTTTTTCCGATTTTTTCCCGATTTTTGTCCGATTTTTTTCCGATTTTTTTTCAGATTTTTTTCGATTTTTTTTCCAGTTTTTTTCCGATTTTTTCCGATTTTTTCCGATTTTTATTCCGATTTTTTTTCCGATTTTTCCCGATTTTTTTCCGATTTTTTCCGATTTTTTTTCCGATTTTTTCCCGATTTTTTTTCCGATTTTTTCCGATTTTTTCCGATTTTTTCCGAATTTTTTCCGATTTTTTCCGATTTTTTTCCGATTTTTCCGATTTTTTTCCATTTTTTTCCGATTTTTTCCGATTTTTTTTCCGATTTTTTCTGATTTTTTCCGATTTTTTTCCGATTTTTCCGATTTTTTTCCATTTTTTTCCGATTTTTTCCGATTTTTTTTCCGATTTTTTCACGATTTTTTCCCGTTTTTCCGATTTTTTCAGATTTTTTTCCGATTTTTTCCCGTTTTTTCCCGATTTTTTTCCCGATTTTTTTTCCGATTTTTTTTTCGATTTTTTTCGAATTTTTTCCGAATTTTTTTCCGATTTTTTCCCGATTTCTTTCCGATTTTTTCAGTTTTTTTCCGATTTTTTCCGATTTTTTCCCGATTTTTTCCGATTTTTTTCCGATTTTTTCCGATTTTTTTTCCGATTTTTTACCGATTTTTTCCGATTTTTTTCTGATTTTTCCGTTTTTTTTCCCATTTTTTTCCGATTTTTTCAGATTTTTTTTCCGATTTTTTCACAATTTTTTTCCGATTTGTTTCCGATTTTTTTCCGAATTTTTCCGTTTTTCCGATTTTTTCAGATTTTTTTCCGATTTTTTCCCGATTTTTTCCGATTTTTTTTCCGATTTTTTCCCAATTTTTTCCGATTTTTTTCCGATTTTTTCCGATTTTTTTCCGATTTTTTTCCCGATTTTTTCAGATTTTTTCCCGTTTTTTCCGATTTTTTTTCCGATTTTTTTCCCGATTTTTTCCGATTTTTTTTCCAATTTTTTCCGATTTTTTTTCCGATTTTTTTCCCGATTTTTTCCGATTTTTTTTCCAATTTTTTTCCGATTTTTTTTCCGATTTTTTTTCCGAATTTTTCCGATTTTTTTTCCGATTTTTTCCCGATTTTTTTCCGATTTTTTTCCCCGATTTTTTTCAGATTTTTCCCGATTTTTTTCAGATTTTTTCAGATTTTTTTCAGATTTTTTTTCCGATTTTTTTCCCGATTTTTTTTCCGAATTTTTCCGTTTTTTTCCAATTTTTTCCGATTTTCTCCGATTTTTTTCCGATTTTTTTCCCGATTTTTTTCCGATTTTTTCCGTTTTTTTCCGATTTTTTCCGATTTTTTTTCCGATTTTTTTTCCCGATTTTTTTCCGATTTTTCCCGAATTTTTTCCGATTTTTTCCGATTTTTTTTCCGATTTTTTCCCGATTTTTTTTCCGATTTTTCCGATTTTTTTTCCGATTTTTTTCAGATTTTTTTTCAGATTTTTTTCGATTTTTTTTTCGATTTTTTTTCCGATTTTTTCCGATTTTTTCCCGATTTTTGTCCGATTTATTTCCGATTTTTTTTCAGATTTTTTCCGATTTTTTTTTTGATTTTTTTAAAAAAAAAAAACCGATTTTTTCCGATTTTTTCCGATTTTTTTCCGATTTTTTCCGATTTATTTCCGATTTTTTTTCAGATTTTTTCAGATTTTTTTTTTGATTTAAAAAAAAAAAAAAATCCGATTTTTTCCGATTTTTTCCGATTTTTTTTCAGATTTTTCAGATTTTTTTTCCAGTTTTTTTCCGATTTTTTCCGATTTTTTCCGATTTTTATTCCGATTTTTTTCCGACTTTTTTCCGATTTTTTCCGATTTTTTCCGATTTTTTTCCGATTTTTTTCCCGATTTTTTCCCGATTTTTTTCCGATTTTTCCCAATTTTTTCCAATTTTTTCCGATTTTTTCCGATTTTTTTTCCGATTTTTTCACGATTTTTTTCCGATTTTTTTCCGATTTTTCCGATTTTTTTCCGATTTTTCCCGATTTTTTTCAGATTTTTCCCGATTTTTTTCAGATTTTTTCAGATTTTTTTCAGATTTTTTCAGATTTTTTCAGATTTTTTTCAGATTTTTTTCCCGATTTTTTTCCGATTTTTTCCTTTTTTTTCCGATTTTTTCCGATTTTTTTTCCGATTTTTTTTCCGATTTTTTCCGATTTTTTCCGATTTTTTTCCGATTTTTTTTCCCATTTTTTTTCGATTTTTTCCCGATTTTTTCCCGATTTTTTCCCGATTTTTTTCCGATTTTTCCCGATTTTTTCCCGATTTTTTTCCGATTTTTTCCGATTTTTTTTCCCGATTTTTTCCGATTTTTTTTTCAGATTTTTCCCGATTTTTTTCAGATTTTTTCCGATTTTTTTTAGATTTTTTTTCCGATTTTTTTCCCGATTTTTTTTCCGAATTTTTCCGTTTTTTTTCCAATTTTTTCCGATTTTCTCCGATTTTTTCCCGATTTTTTTCCGATTTTTCCCGATTTTTTTCAGATTTTTTCCGAATTTTTTTAGATTTTTTTTCCGATTTTTTTCCCGATTTTTTTTCCGAATTTTTCCGTTTTTTTTCCAATTTTTTCCGATTTTCTCCGATTTTTTCCCGATTTTTTTCCGATTTTTCCCGATTTTTTTCCGATTTTTTCCGATTTTTTTTCCGATTTTTTCCCGATTTTTTTTCCGATTTTTCCGATTTTTTTTCCGATTTTTTTCAGAATTTTTTTCAGATTTTTTTCGATTTTTTCCCGATTTTTTTCCGATTTTTCCCGATTTTTTTCCGATTTTTTCCGATTTTTTTTCCGATTTTTTCCCGATTTTTTTTCCGATTTTTTCCGATTTTTTTTCCGATTTTTTTCCGATTTTTCCGATTTTTTTCCGATTTTTTCCGATTTTTTTTCCCGATTTTTTTCCGATTTTTTCCGATTTTATTTCTGATTTTTTCACGATTTTTTTCCGATTTTTTTCCGATTTTTCCGATTTTTTTCCGATTTTTTCCGATTTTTTTTCCGATTTTTTTTCCCGATTTTTTTCCGATTTTTCCTGATTTTTTTCCGATTTTTTCCCGATTTTTTTCCCGATTTTTTCCGATTTTTTTTCAGATTTTTTTCGATTTTTTTTTTGATTTTTTTCCCGATTTTTTCCGATTTTTTCCCGATTTTTGTCCGATTTATTTCCGATTTTTTTTCAGATTTTTTCCGATTTTTTTTTTGATTATAAAAAAAAAAAAAATCAGATTTTTTCCGATTTTTTCCGATTTTTTTCCGATTTTTTCCGATTTTTTCCCGATTTTTTTCCGATTTTTTCCGTTTTTTTCCGATTTTTTTTCCGATTTTTTTTCCCGATTTTTTTCCGATTTTTCCCGATTTTTTTCCGATTTTTTCCGATTTTTTTTCCGATTTTTTTCCGATTTTTTCCGATTTTTTTTCAGATTTTTTTCAGATTTTTTTTCAGATTTTTTTTCCGATTTTTTCCGATTTTTTTTTTGATTTAAAAAAAAAAAAAAAAAAGATTTTTTCCGATTTTTTCCGATTTTTTTCCGATTTTTTCCGATTTTTTCCCGATTTTTGTCCGATTTTTTTCCGATTTTTTTTCAGATTTTTTTCGATTTTTTTTCCAGTTTTTTTCCGATTTTTTCCGATTTTTATTCCGATTTTTTTTCCGATTTTTCCCGATTTTTTTCCGATTTTTTCCGATTTTTTTTCCGATTTTTTCCCGATTTTTTTTCCGATTTTTTCCGATTTTTTCCGATTTTTTCCGAATTTTTTCCGATTTTTTCCGATTTTTTTCCGATTTTTCCGATTTTTTTCCATTTTTTTCCGATTTTTTCCGATTTTTTTTCCGATTTTTTTCCGATTTTTTCCGATTTTTTTCCGATTTTTCCGATTTTTTTCCATTTTTTTCCGATTTTTTCCGATTTTTTTTCCGATTTTTTCACGATTTTTTCCCGTTTTTCCGATTTTTTCAGATTTTTTTCCGATTTTTTCCCGTTTTTTCCCGATTTTTTTCCCGATTTTTTTTCCGATTTTTTTTCCGATTTTTTCCCGATTTTTTCCGATTTTTTTCCGATTTTTTCCGATTTTTTTTCCGATTTTTCCGATTTTTTTCCAATTTTTTCCGATTTTTTCCGATTTTTTTTCCGATTTTTTACCGATTTTTTCCGATTTTTTTCTGATTTTTCCGTTTTTTTTCCCATTTTTTTCCGATTTTTTCAGATTTTTTTTCCGATTTTTTCACAATTTTTTTCCGATTTGTTTCCGATTTTTTTCCGAATTTTTCCGTTTTTCCGATTTTTTCAGATTTTTTTCCGATTTTTTCCCGATTTTTTCCGATTTTTTTTCCGATTTTTTCCCAATTTTTTCCGATTTTTTTCCGATTTTTTCCGATTTTTTTCCGATTTTTTTCCCGATTTTTTCAGATTTTTTCCCGTTTTTTCCGATTTTTTTTCCGATTTTTTTCCCGATTTTTTCCGATTTTTTTTCCAATTTTTTCCGATTTTTTTTCCGATTTTTTTCCCGATTTTTTCCGATTTTTTTTCCAATTTTTTTCCGATTTTTTTTCCGATTTTTTTCCCGATTTTTTTTCCGAATTTTTCCGATTTTTTTTCCGATTTTTTTCCGATTTTTTTCCGATTTTTCCCGATTTTTTTTCCCGATTTTTTTCCGATTTTTCCCGATTTTTTTCCGATTTTTTCCGATTTTTTTCCGATTTTTTTTTCCGATTTTTTCCGATTTTTTTCCGATTTTTTTTCCGATTTTTTCCCGATTTTTTTCCGATTTTTTTCCCCGATTTTTTTCAGATTTTTCCCGATTTTTTTCAGATTTTTTCCGATTTTTTTCAGATTTTTTTTCCGATTTTTTTCCCGATTTTTTTTCCGAATTTTTCCGTTTTTTTCCAATTTTTTCCGATTTTCTCCGATTTTTTTCCGATTTTTTTCCCGATTTTTTTCCGATTTTTTCCGTTTTTTTCCGATTTTTTCCGATTTTTTTTCCCGATTTTTTTCCGATTTTTCCCGAATTTTTTCCGATTTTTTCCGATTTTTTTTCCGATTTTTTCCCGATTTTTTTTCCGATTTTTCCGATTTTTTTTCCGATTTTTTTCAGATTTTTTTTCAGATTTTTTTCGATTTTTTTTTCGATTTTTTTTCCGATTTTTTCCGATTTTTTCCCGATTTTTGTCCGATTTATTTCCGATTTTTTTTCAGATTTTTTCCGATTTTTTTTTTGATTTTTAAAAAAAAAAAAAACCGATTTTTTTCGATTTTTTCCGATTTTTTTCCGATTTTTTCCGATTTATTTCCGATTTTTTTTCAGATTTTTTCAGATTTTTTTTTTGATTTTTTAAAAAAAAAAAATCCGATTTTTTCCGATTTTTTCCGATTTTTTTTCAGATTTTTTCAGATTTTTTTTCCAGTTTTTTTCCGATTTTTTCCGATTTTTTCCGATTTTTATTCCGATTTTTTTCCGACTTTTTTCCGATTTTTTCCGATTTTTTCCGATTTTTTTCCGATTTTTTTCCCGATTTTTTCCCGATTTTTTTCCGATTTTTCCCAATTTTTTCCAATTTTTTCCGATTTTTTCCGATTTTTTTTCCGATTTTTTCACGATTTTTTTCCGATTTTTTTCCGATTTTTCCGATTTTTTTCCGATTTTTCCCGATTTTTTTCAGATTTTTCCCGATTTTTTTCAGATTTTTTCAGATTTTTTTCAGATTTTTTCAGATTTTTTCAGATTTTTTTCAGATTTTTTTCCCGATTTTTTTCCGATTTTTTCCTTTTTTTTCCGATTTTTTCCGATTTTTTTTCCGATTTTTTTTCCGATTTTTTCCGATTTTTTCCGATTTTTTTCCGATTTTTTTTCCCATTTTTTTTCGATTTTTTCCCGATTTTTTCCCGATTTTTTCCCGATTTTTTTCCGATTTTTCCCGATTTTTTCCCGATTTTTTTCCGATTTTTTCCGATTTTTTTTCCCGATTTTTTCAGATTTTTTTTTCAGATTTTTCCCGATTTTTTTCAGATTTTTTCCGATTTTTTTTAGATTTTTTTTCCGATTTTTTTCCCGATTTTTTTTCCGAATTTTTCCGTTTTTTTTCCAATTTTTTCCGATTTTCTCCGATTTTTTCCCGATTTTTTTCCGATTTTTCCCGATTTTTTTCAGATTTTTTCCGAATTTTTTTAGATTTTTTTTCCGATTTTTTTCCCGATTTTTTTTCCGAATTTTTCCGTTTTTTTTCCAATTTTTTCCGATTTTCTCCGATTTTTTCCCGATTTTTTTCCGATTTTTCCCGATTTTTTTCCGATTTTTTCCGATTTTTTTTCCGATTTTTTCCCGATTTTTTTTCCGATTTTTCCGATTTTTTTTCCGATTTTTTTCAGATTTTTTTTCAGATTTTTTTCGATTTTTTCCCGATTTTTTTCCGATTTTTCCCGATTTTTTTCCGATTTTTTCCGATTTTTTTTCCGATTTTTTCCCGATTTTTTTTCCGATTTTTTCCGATTTTTTTTCCGATTTTTTTCCGATTTTTCCGATTTTTTTCCGATTTTTTCCGATTTTTTTTCCCGATTTTTTTCCGATTTTTTCCGATTTTTTTTCTGATTTTTTCACGATTTTTTTCCGATTTTTTTCCGATTTTTCCGATTTTTTTCCGATTTTTTCCGATTTTTTTTCCGATTTTTTTTCCCGATTTTTTTCCGATTTTTCCTGATTTTTTTCCGATTTTTTCCCGATTTTTTTCCCGATTTTTTCCGATTTTTTTTCAGATTTTTTTCGATTTTTTTTTTGATTTTTTTCCCGATTTTTTCCGATTTTTTCCCGATTTTTGTCCGATTTATTTCCGATTTTTTTTCAGATTTTTTCCGATTTTTTTTTTGATTAAAAAAAAAAAAAAAATCAGATTTTTTCCGATTTTTTCCGATTTTTTTCCGATTTTTTTCCCGATTTTTTCCGATTTTTTTTCAGATTTTTTTCGATTTTTTTTTTGATTTTTTTCCCGATTTTTTCCGATTTTTTCCCGATTTTTGTCCGATTTATTTCCGATTTTTTTTCAGATTTTTTCCGATTTTTTTTTTGATTAAAAAAAAAAAAAAAAACAGATTTTTTCCGATTTTTTCCGATTTTTTTCCGATTTTTTCCGATTTTTTCCCGATTTTTTTCCGATTTTTTCCGTTTTTTTCCGATTTTTTTTCCGATTTTTTTTCCCGATTTTTTTTCGATTTTTTCCCGATTTTTTTTCCGATTTTTCCCGATTTTTTTCCGATTTTTTTTCCGATTTTTTCCGATTTTTTTTCCGATTTTTTTCCGATTTTTCCGATTTTTTTCCGATTTTTTCCGATTTTTTTTCCCGATTTTTTTCCGATTTTTTCCGATTTTTTTTCTGATTTTTTCACGATTTTTTTCCGATTTTTTTCCGATTTTTCCGATTTTTTTCCGATTTTTTCCGATTTTTTTTCCGATTTTTTTTCCCGATTTTTTTCCGATTTTTCCTGATTTTTTTCCGATTTTTTCCCGATTTTTTTCCCGATTTTTTCCGATTTTTTTTCAGATTTTTTTCGATTTTTTTTTTGATTTTTTTCCCGATTTTTTCCGATTTTTTCCCGATTTTTGTCCGATTTATTTCCGATTTTTTTTCAGATTTTTTCCGATTTTTTTTTTGATTAAAAAAAAAAAAAAAATCAGATTTTTTCCGATTTTTTCCGATTTTTTTCCGATTTTTTCCGATTTTTTCCCGATTTTTTTCCGATTTTTTCCGTTTTTTTCCGATTTTTTTTCCGATTTTTTTTCCCGATTTTTTTCCGATTTTTCCCGATTTTTTTCCGATTTTTTCCGATTTTTTTTCCGATTTTTTTCCGATTTTTTCCGATTTTTTTTCAGATTTTTTTCAGATTTTTTTTCAGATTTTTTTTCCGATTTTTTCCGATTTTTTTTTTTATTTAAAAAAAAAAAAAAAAAAAGATTTTTTCCGATTTTTTCCGATTTTTTTCCGATTTTTTCCGATTTTTTCCCGATTTTTGTCCGATTTTTTTCCGATTTTTTTTCAGATTTTTTTTGATTTTTTTTCCAGTTTTTTTCCGATTTTTTCCGATTTTTTCCGATTTTTATTCCGATTTTTTTTCCGATTTTTCCCGATTTTTTTCCGATTTTTTCCGATTTTTTTTCCGATTTTTTCCCGATTTTTTTTCCGATTTTTTCCGATTTTTTTTCAGATTTTTTTCAGATTTTTTTCAGATTTTTTTCAGATTTTTTTTCAGATTTTTTTCGATTTTTTTTTTGATTTTTTTTCCGATTTTTTCCGATTTTTTCCCGATTTTTGTCCGATTTATTTCCGATTTTTTCCCGATTTTTTTCCGATTTTTCCCAATTTTCCCGATTTTTTTCCGATTTTTTCCTATTTTTTTTCCCGATATTTTCCGATTTTTTTTCCCGATTTTTTTCAGATTTTTCCCGATTTTTTTCAGATTTTTTCCGATTTTTTTTAGATTTTTTTTCCGATTTTTTCCCCGATTTTTTTTCCGATTTTTTTCGATTTTTCCCGATTTTTGTCCGATTTTTTCAGATTTTTTTTCCGATTTTTTTCCGATTTTTCCGATTTTTTTCCGATTTTTTCCGATTTTTTTTTCCCGATTTTTTTCCGATTTTTTCCGATTTTTTTTCCGATTTTTTCCCGATTTTTTTTCCGATTTTTTCCGATTTTTTTTCCGATTTTTTTCCGATTTTTCCGATTTTTTTCCGATTTTTTCCGATTTTTTTTCCCGATTTTTTTCCGATTTTTTCCGATTTTTTTTCTGATTTTTTCACGATTTTTTTCCGATTTTTTTCCGATTTTTCCGATTTTTTTCCGATTTTTTCCGATTTTTTTTCCGATTTTTTTTCCCGATTTTTTTCCGATTTTTCCTGATTTTTTTCCGATTTTTTCCCGATTTTTTTCCCGATTTTTTCCGATTTTTTTTCAGATTTTTTTCGATTTTTTTTTTGATTTTTTTCCCGATTTTTTCCGATTTTTTCCCGATTTTTGTCCGATTTATTTCCGATTTTTTTTCAGATTTTTTCCGATTTTTTTTTTGATTAAAAAAAAAAAAAAAATCAGATTTTTTCCGATTTTTTCCGATTTTTTTCCGATTTTTTTCCCGATTTTTTCCGATTTTTTTTCAGATTTTTTTCGATTTTTTTTTTGATTTTTTTCCCGATTTTTTCCGATTTTTTCCCGATTTTTGTCCGATTTATTTCCGATTTTTTTTCAGATTTTTTCCGATTTTTTTTTTGATTAAAAAAAAAAAAAAAAACAGATTTTTTCCGATTTTTTCCGATTTTTTTCCGATTTTTTCCGATTTTTTCCCGATTTTTTTCCGATTTTTTCCGTTTTTTTCCGATTTTTTTTCCGATTTTTTTTCCCGATTTTTTTTCGATTTTTTCCCGATTTTTTTTCCGATTTTTCCCGATTTTTTTCCGATTTTTTTTCCGATTTTTTCCGATTTTTTTTCCGATTTTTTTCAGATTTTTCCGATTTTTTTCCGATTTTTTCCGATTTTTTTTCCCGATTTTTTTCCGATTTTTTCCGATTTTTTTTCTGATTTTTTCACGATTTTTTTCCGATTTTTTTCCGATTTTTCCGATTTTTTTCCGATTTTTTCCGATTTTTTTCCGATTTTTTTTCCCGATTTTTTTCCGATTTTTCCTGATTTTTTTCCGATTTTTTCCCGATTTTTTTCCCGATTTTTTCCGATTTTTTTTCAGATTTTTTTCGATTTTTTTTTTGATTTTTTTCCCGATTTTTTCCGATTTTTTCCCGATTTTTGTCCGATTTATTTCCGATTTTTTTTCAGATTTTTTCCGATTTTTTTTTTGATTAAAAAAAAAAAAAAAATCAGATTTTTTCCGATTTTTTCCGATTTTTTTCCGATTTTTTCCGATTTTTTCCCGATTTTTTTCCGATTTTTTCCGTTTTTTTCCGATTTTTTTTCCGATTTTTTTTCCCGATTTTTTTCCGATTTTTCCCGATTTTTTTCCGATTTTTTCCGATTTTTTTTCCGATTTTTTTCCGATTTTTTCCGATTTTTTTTCAGATTTTTTTCAGATTTTTTTTCAGATTTTTTTTCCGATTTTTTCCGATTTTTTTTTTGATTTAAAAAAAAAAAAAAAAAAAGATTTTTTCCGATTTTTTCCGATTTTTTTCCGATTTTTTCCGATTTTTTCCCGATTTTTGTCCGATTTTTTTCCGATTTTTTTTCAGATTTTTTTTGATTTTTTTTCCAGTTTTTTTCCGATTTTTTCCGATTTTTTCCGATTTTTATTCCGATTTTTTTTCCGATTTTTCCCGATTTTTTTCCGATTTTTTCCGATTTTTTTTCCGATTTTTTCCCGATTTTTTTTCCGATTTTTTCCGATTTTTTTTCAGATTTTTTTCAGATTTTTTTCAGATTTTTTTCAGATTTTTTTTCAGATTTTTTTCGATTTTTTTTTTGATTTTTTTTCCGATTTTTTCCGATTTTTTCCCGATTTTTGTCCGATTTATTTCCGATTTTTTCCCGATTTTTTTCCGATTTTTCCCAATTTTCCCGATTTTTTTCCGATTTTTTCCTATTTTTTTTCCCGATATTTTCCGATTTTTTTTCCCGATTTTTTTCAGATTTTTCCCGATTTTTTTCAGATTTTTTCCGATTTTTTTTAGATTTTTTTTCCGATTTTTTCCCCGATTTTTTTTCCGATTTTTTTCGATTTTTCCCGATTTTTGTCCGATTTTTTCCGATTTTTTTTCCGATTTTTTTCCGATTTTTCCGATTTTTTTCCGATTTTTTCCGATTTTTTTTCCCGATTTTTTTCCGATTTTTTCCGATTTTTTTTCTGATTTTTTCACGATTTTTTTCCGATTTTTTTCCGATTTTTCCGATTTTTTTCCGATTTTTTCCGATTTTTTTTCCGATTTTTTTTCCCGATTTTTTTCCGATTTTTCCTGATTTTTTTCCGATTTTTTCCCGATTTTTTTCCCGATTTTTTCCGATTTTTTTTCAGATTTTTTTCGATTTTTTTTTTGATTTTTTTCCCGATTTTTTCCGATTTTTTCCCGATTTTTGTCCGATTTATTTCCGATTTTTTTTCAGATTTTTTCCGATTTTTTTTTTGATTAAAAAAAAAAAAAAAATCAGATTTTTTCCGATTTTTTCCGATTTTTTTCCGATTTTTTTCCCGATTTTTTCCGATTTTTTTTCAGATTTTTTTCGATTTTTTTTTTGATTTTTTTCCCGATTTTTTCCGATTTTTTCCCGATTTTTGTCCGATTTATTTCCGATTTTTTTTCAGATTTTTTCCGATTTTTTTTTTGATTAAAAAAAAAAAAAAAATCAGATTTTTTCCGATTTTTTCCGATTTTTTTCCGATTTTTTCCGATTTTTTCCCGATTTTTTTCCGATTTTTTCCGTTTTTTTCCGATTTTTTTTCCGATTTTTTTTCCCGATTTTTTTTCGATTTTTTCCCGATTTTTTTTCCGATTTTTCCCGATTTTTTTCCGATTTTTTTTCCGATTTTTTCCGATTTTTTTTCCGATTTTTTTCCGATTTTTCCGATTTTTTTCCGATTTTTTCCGATTTTTTTTCCCGATTTTTTTCCGATTTTTTCCGATTTTTTTTCTGATTTTTTCACGATTTTTTTCCGATTTTTTTCCGATTTTTCCGATTTTTTTCCGATTTTTTCCGATTTTTTTTCCGATTTTTTTTCCCGATTTTTTTCCGATTTTTCCTGATTTTTTTCCGATTTTTTCCCGATTTTTTTCCCGATTTTTTCCGATTTTTTTTCAGATTTTTTTCGATTTTTTTTTTGATTTTTTTCCCGATTTTTCCCGATTTTTTTCCGATTTTTTCCGATTTTTTTTCCGATTTTTTTCCGATTTTTTCCGATTTTTTTTCAGATTTTTTTCAGATTTTTTTTCAGATTTTTTTTCCGATTTTTTCCGATTTTTTTTTTGATTTTTAAAAAAAAAAAAAAAAAGATTTTTTCCGATTTTTTCCGATTTTTTCCGATTTTTTTCCGATTTTTTCCGATTTTTTCCCGATTTTTGTCCGATTTTTTTCCGATTTTTTTTCAGATTTTTTTCGATTTTTTTTCCAGTTTTTTTCCGATTTTTTCCGATTTTTTCCGATTTTTATTCCGATTTTTTTCCGATTTTTCCCGATTTTTTTCCGATTTTTTCCGATTTTTTTTCCGATTTTTTCCCGATTTTTTTTCAGATTTTTTCCGATTTTTTTTCAGATTTTTTTCAGATTTTTTTTCAGATTTTTTTCGATTTTTTTTTTGATTTTTTTCCCGATTTTTTCCGATTTTTTCCCGATTTTTGTCCGATTTATTTCCGATTTTTTTTCAGATTTTTTCCGATTTTTTTTTTGATTAAAAAAAAAAAAAAAATCAGATTTTTTCCGATTTTTTCCGATTTTTTTCCGA
Organism: Oncorhynchus mykiss; assembly: GCF_057628025.1. NCBI lineage: Eukaryota > Metazoa > Chordata > Actinopteri > Salmoniformes > Salmonidae > Oncorhynchus > Oncorhynchus mykiss. The sequence continues at coordinate 253,531 of NW_028322057.1, forward strand.
TTTTTTCCGATTTTTTCCCGATTTTTTTCCGATTTTTTCCGTTTTTTTCCGATTTTTTTCCGATTTTTTTTCCCGATTTTTTTCCGATTTTTCCCGATTTTTTTCCGATTTTTTCCGATTTTTTTTCCGATTTTTTTCCGATTTTTTCCGATTTTTTTTCAGATTTTTTTCAGATTTTTTTTCAGATTTTTTTTCCGATTTTTTCCGATTTTTTTTTTGATTTAAAAAAAAAAAAAAAAAAAGATTTTTTCCGATTTTTTCCGATTTTTTTCCGATTTTTTCCGATTTTTTCCCGATTTTTGTCCGATTTTTTTCCGATTTTTTTTCAGATTTTTTTTGATTTTTTTTCCAGTTTTTTTCCGATTTTTTCCGATTTTTTCCGATTTTTATTCCGATTTTTTTTCCGATTTTTCCCGATTTTTTTCCGATTTTTTCCGATTTTTTTTCCGATTTTTTCCCGATTTTTTTTCCGATTTTTTCCGATTTTTTTTCAGATTTTTTTCAGATTTTTTTCAGATTTTTTTCAGATTTTTTTTCAGATTTTTTTCGATTTTTTTTTTGATTTTTTTTCCGATTTTTTCCGATTTTTTCCCGATTTTTGTCCGATTTATTTCCGATTTTTTCCCGATTTTTTTCCGATTTTTCCCAATTTTCCCGATTTTTTTCCGATTTTTTCCTATTTTTTTTCCCGATATTTTCCGATTTTTTTTCCCGATTTTTTTCAGATTTTTCCCGATTTTTTTCAGATTTTTTCCGATTTTTTTTAGATTTTTTTTCCGATTTTTTCCCCGATTTTTTTTCCGATTTTTTTCGATTTTTCCCGATTTTTGTCCGATTTTTTCCGATTTTTTTTCCGATTTTTTTCCGATTTTTCCGAATTTTTTCCGATTTTTTCCGATTTTTTTTCCCGATTTTTTTCCGATTTTTTCCGATTTTTTTTCTGATTTTTTCACGATTTTTTTCCGATTTTTTTCCGATTTTTCCGATTTTTTTCCGATTTTTTCCGATTTTTTTTCCGATTTTTTTTCCCGATTTTTTTCCGATTTTTCCTGATTTTTTTCCGATTTTTTCCCGATTTTTTTCCCGATTTTTTCCGATTTTTTTTCAGATTTTTTTCGATTTTTTTTTTGATTTTTTTCCCGATTTTTTCCGATTTTTTCCCGATTTTTGTCCGATTTATTTCCGATTTTTTTTCAGATTTTTTCCGATTTTTTTTTTGATTAAAAAAAAAAAAAAAATCAGATTTTTTCCGATTTTTTCCGATTTTTTTCCGATTTTTTTCCCGATTTTTTCCGATTTTTTTTCAGATTTTTTTCGATTTTTTTTTTGATTTTTTTCCCGATTTTTTCCGATTTTTTCCCGATTTTTGTCCGATTTATTTCCGATTTTTTTTCAGATTTTTTCCGATTTTTTTTTTGATTAAAAAAAAAAAAAAAATCAGATTTTTTCCGATTTTTTCCGATTTTTTTCCGATTTTTTCCGATTTTTTCCCGATTTTTTTCCGATTTTTTCCGTTTTTTTCCGATTTTTTTTCCGATTTTTTTTCCCGATTTTTTTTCGATTTTTTCCCGATTTTTTTTCCGATTTTTCCCGATTTTTTTCCGATTTTTTTTCCGATTTTTTCCGATTTTTTTTCCGATTTTTTTCCGATTTTTCCGATTTTTTTCCGATTTTTTCCGATTTTTTTTCCCGATTTTTTTCCGATTTTTTCCGATTTTTTTTCTGATTTTTTCACGATTTTTTTCCGATTTTTTTCCGATTTTTCCGATTTTTTTCCGATTTTTTCCGATTTTTTTTCCGATTTTTTTTCCCGATTTTTTTCCGATTTTTCCTGATTTTTTTCCGATTTTTTCCCGATTTTTTTCCCGATTTTTTCCGATTTTTTTTCAGATTTTTTTCGATTTTTTTTTTGATTTTTTTCCCGATTTTTCCCGATTTTTTTCCGATTTTTTCCGATTTTTTTTCCGATTTTTTTCCGATTTTTTCCGATTTTTTTTCAGATTTTTTTCAGATTTTTTTTCAGATTTTTTTTCCGATTTTTTCCGATTTTTTTTTTGATTTTTAAAAAAAAAAAAAAAAAGATTTTTTCCGATTTTTTCCGATTTTTTCCGATTTTTTTCCGATTTTTTCCGATTTTTTCCCGATTTTTGTCCGATTTTTTTCCGATTTTTTTTCAGATTTTTTTCGATTTTTTTTCCAGTTTTTTTCCGATTTTTTCCGATTTTTTCCGATTTTTATTCCGATTTTTTTCCGATTTTTCCCGATTTTTTTCCGATTTTTTCCGATTTTTTTTCCGATTTTTTCCCGATTTTTTTTCCGATTTTTTCCGATTTTTTTTCAGATTTTTTTCAGATTTTTTTCAGATTTTTTTCAGATTTTTTTTCAGATTTTTTTCGATTTTTTTTTTGATTTTTTTTCCGATTTTTTCCGATTTTTTCCCGATTTTTGTCCGATTTATTTCCGATTTTTTCCCGATTTTTTTCCGATTTTTCCCAATTTTCCCGATTTTTTTCCGATTTTTTCCTATTTTTTTTCCCGATCTTTTCCGATTTTTTTTCCCGATTTTTTTCAGATTTTTCCCGATTTTTTTCAGATTTTTTCCGATTTTTTTTAGATTTTTTTTCCGATTTTTTTCCCGATTTTTTTTCCGAATTTTTCCGTTTTTTTTCCAATTTTTTCCGATTTTCTCCGATTTTTTCCCGATTTTTTTCCGATTTTTTTCGATTTTTCCCGATTTTTGTCCGATTTTTTTCAGATTTTTTTTCCGATTTTTTTCCGATTTTTTCCGATTTTTTTTCTGATTTTTTCACGATTTTTTTCCGATTTGTTTCCGATTTTTCCGATTTTTTTCCGATTTTTTCCGAATTTTTTTCCGATTTTTTTTCCCGATTTTTTTCCGATTTTTCCTGATTTTTTTCCGATTTTTTCCCGATTTTTTTCCCGATTTTTTCCGATTTTTTTTCAGATTTTTTTCGATTTTTTTTTTGATTTTTTTCCCGATTTTTTCCGATTTTTTCCCGATTTTTGTCCGATTTATTTCCGATTTTTTTTCAGATTTTTTCCGATTTTTTTTTTTGATTAAAAAAAAAAAAAAAATCCGATTTTTTCCGATTTTTTCCGATTTTTTTCCGATTTTTTCCGATTTTTTCCCGATTTTTTTCCGATTTTTTCCGTTTTTTTCCGATTTTTTTTCCGATTTTTTTTCCCGATTTTTTTCCGATTTTTTCCGATTTTTTTTCCGATTTTTTTCCGATTTTTTCCGATTTTTTTTCAGATTTTTTTCAGATTTTTTTTCAGATTTTTTTTCCGATTTTTTCCGATTTTTTCCCGATTTTTGTCCGATTTATTTCCGATTTTTTTTCAGATTTTTTCCGATTTTTTTTTTTGATTTAAAAAAAAAAAAAAATCCGATTTTTTCCGATTTTTTCCGATTTTTTTCCGATTTTTTCCGATTTTTTCCCGATTTTTGTCCGATTTTTTTCCGATTTTTTTTCAGATTTTTTCCGATTTTTTTTCCAGTTTTTTTCCGATTTTTTCCGATTTTTTCCCGATTTTTGTCCGATTTATTTCCGATTTTTTTTCAGATTTTTTCCGATTTTTTTTTTGATTTTTAAAAAAAAAAAAATCCGATTTTTTCCGATTTTTTCCGATTTTTTTCCAATTTTTTCCGATTTTTTTCCGTTTTTTTTTCCGATTTTTTCCGATTTTTTTTCCGATTTTTTTCCGATTTTTCCGATTTTTTTCCGATTTTTTCCGATTTTTTTTCCCGATTTTTTTCCGATTTTTTCAGATTTTTTTTCTGATTTTTTCACGATTTTTTTCCGATTTTTTTCCGATTTTTCCGATTTTTTTCCGATTTTTTCCGATTTTTTTTCCGATTTTTTTTCCCGATTTTTTTCCGATTTTTCCTGATTTTTTTCCGATTTTTTCCCGATTTTTTTCCCGATTTTTTCCGATTTTTTTTCAGATTTTTTTCGATTTTTTTTTTGATTTTTTTCCCGATTTTTTCCGATTTTTTCCCGATTTTTGTCCGATTTATTTCCGATTTTTTTTCAGATTTTTTCCGATTTTTTTTTTGATTAAAAAAAAAAAAAAAATCAGATTTTTTCCGATTTTTTCCGATTTTTTTCCGATTTTTTCCGATTTTTTCCCGATTTTTTTTGATTTTTTTTCCAGTTTTTTTCCGATTTTTTCCGATTTTTTCCGATTTTTATTCCGATTTTTTTTCCGATTTTTCCCGATTTTTTTCCGATTTTTTCCGATTTTTTTTCCGATTTTTTCCCGATTTTTTTTCCGATTTTTTCCGATTTTTTTTCAGATTTTTTTCAGATTTTTTTCAGATTTTTTTCAGATTTTTTTTCAGATTTTTTTCGATTTTTTTTTTGATTTTTTTTCCGATTTTTTCCGATTTTTTCCCGATTTTTGTCCGATTTATTTCCGATTTTTTCCCGATTTTTTTCCGATTTTTCCCAATTTTCCCGATTTTTTTCCGATTTTTTCCTATTTTTTTTCCCGATATTTTCCGATTTTTTTTCCCGATTTTTTTCAGATTTTTCCCGATTTTTTTCAGATTTTTTCCGATTTTTTTTAGATTTTTTTTCCGATTTTTTTCGATTTTTCCCGATTTTTGTCCGATTTTTTCCGATTTTTTTTCCGATTTTTTTCCGATTTTTCCGATTTTTTTCCGATTTTTTCCGATTTTTTTTCCCGATTTTTTTCCGATTTTTTCCGATTTTTTTTCTGATTTTTTCACGATTTTTTTCCGATTTTTTTCCGATTTTTCCGATTTTTTTCCGATTTTTTCCGATTTTTTTTCCGATTTTTTTTCCCGATTTTTTTCCGATTTTTCCTGATTTTTTTCCGATTTTTTCCCGATTTTTTTCCCGATTTTTTCCGATTTTTTTTCAGATTTTTTTCGATTTTTTTTTTGATTTTTTTCCCGATTTTTTCCGATTTTTTCCCGATTTTTGTCCGATTTATTTCCGATTTTTTTTCAGATTTTTTCCGATTTTTTTTTTGATTAAAAAAAAAAAAAAAATCAGATTTTTTCCGATTTTTTCCGATTTTTTTCCGATTTTTTTCCCGATTTTTTCCGATTTTTTTTCAGATTTTTTTCGATTTTTTTTTTGATTTTTTTCCCGATTTTTTCCGATTTTTTCCCGATTTTTGTCCGATTTTTTCCGATTTTTTTCCGATTTTTCCGATTTTTTTCCGATTTTTTCCGATTTTTTTTCCCGATTTTTTTCCGATTTTTTCCGATTTTTTTTCTGATTTTTTCACGATTTTTTTCCGATTTTTTTCCGATTTTTCCGATTTTTTTCCGATTTTTTCCGATTTTTTTTCCGATTTTTTTTCCCGATTTTTTTCCGATTTTTCCTGATTTTTTTCCGATTTTTTCCCGATTTTTTTCCCGATTTTTTCCGATTTTTTTTCAGATTTTTTTCGATTTTTTTTTTGATTTTTTTCCCGATTTTTTCCGATTTTTTCCCGATTTTTGTCCGATTTATTTCCGATTTTTTTTCAGATTTTTTCCGATTTTTTTTTTGATTAAAAAAAAAAAAAAAATCAGATTTTTTCCGATTTTTTCCGATTTTTTTCCGATTTTTTCCGATTTTTTCCCGATTTTTTCCGATTTTTTCCGTTTTTTTCCGATTTTTTTTCCGATTTTTTTTCCCGATTTTTTTCCGATTTTTCCCGATTTTTTTCCGATTTTTTCCGATTTTTTTTCCGATTTTTTTCCGATTTTTTCCGATTTTTTTTCAGATTTTTTTCAGATTTTTTTTCAGATTTTTTTTCCGATTTTTTCCGATTTTTTTTTTGATTTAAAAAAAAAAAAAAAAAAAGATTTTTTCCGATTTTTTCCGATTTTTTTCCGATTTTTTCCGATTTTTTCCCGATTTTTGTCCGATTTTTTTCCGATTTTTTTTCAGATTTTTTTCGATTTTTTTTCCAGTTTTTTTCCGATTTTTTCCGATTTTTTCCGATTTTTATTCCGATTTTTTTTCCGATTTTTCCCGATTTTTTTCCGATTTTTTCCGATTTTTTTTCCGATTTTTTCCCGATTTTTTTTCCGATTTTTTCCGATTTTTTTTCAGATTTTTTTCAGATTTTTTTCAGATTTTTTTCAGATTTTTTTTCAGATTTTTTTCGATTTTTTTTTTGATTTTTTTTCCGATTTTTTCCGATTTTTTCCCGATTTTTGTCCGATTTATTTCCGATTTTTTCCCGATTTTTTTCCGATTTTTCCCAATTTTCCCGATTTTTTTCCGATTTTTTCCTATTTTTTTTCCCGATATTTTCCGATTTTTTTTCCCGATTTTTTTCAGATTTTTCCCGATTTTTTTCAGATTTTTTCCGATTTTTTTTAGATTTTTTTTCCGATTTTTTTCCCGATTTTTTTTCCGAATTTTTCCGTTTTTTTTCCAATTTTTTCCGATTTTCTCCGATTTTTTCCCGATTTTTTTCCGATTTTTTTCGATTTTTCCCGATTTTTGTCCGATTTTTTTCAGATTTTTTTTCCGATTTTTTTCCGATTTTTTCCGATTTTTTTTCTGATTTTTTCACGATTTTTTTCCGATTTGTTTCCGATTTTTCCGATTTTTTTCCGATTTTTTCCGAATTTTTTTCCGATTTTTTTTCCCGATTTTTTTCCGATTTTTCCTGATTTTTTTCCGATTTTTTCCCGATTTTTTTCCCGATTTTTTCCGATTTTTTTTCAGATTTTTTTCGATTTTTTTTTTGATTTTTTTCCCGATTTTTTCCGATTTTTTCCCGATTTTTTTCCGATTTTTTCCGTTTTTTTCCGATTTTTTTTCCGATTTTTTTTCCCGATTTTTTTCCGATTTTTTCCGATTTTTTTTCCGATTTTTTTCCGATTTTTTCCGATTTTTTTTCAGATTTTTTTCAGATTTTTTTTCAGATTTTTTTTCCGATTTTTTCCGATTTTTTCCCGATTTTTGTCCGATTTATTTCCGATTTTTTTTCAGATTTTTTCCGATTTTTTTTTTTGATTAAAAAAAAAAAAAAAATCCGATTTTTTCCGATTTTTTCCGATTTTTTTCCGATTTTTTCCGATTTTTTCCCGATTTTTGTCCGATTTTTTTCCGATTTTTTTCAGATTTTTTCCGATTTTTTTTCCAGTTTTTTTCCGATTTTTTCCGATTTTTTCCCGATTTTTGTCCGATTTATTTCCGATTTTTTTTCAGATTTTTTCCGATTTTTTTTTTGATTTAAAAAAAAAAAAAATCCGATTTTTTCCGATTTTTTCCGATTTTTTTCCAATTTTTTCCGATTTTTTTCCGTTTTTTTTTCCGATTTTTTCCGATTTTTTTTCCGATTTTTTTCCGATTTTTCCGATTTTTTTCCGATTTTTTCCGATTTTTTTTCCCGATTTTTTTCCGATTTTTTCCGATTTTTTTTCTGATTTTTTCACGATTTTTTTCCGATTTTTTTCCGATTTTTCCGATTTTTTTCCGATTTTTTCCGATTTTTTTTCCGATTTTTTTTCCCGATTTTTTTCCGATTTTTCCTGATTTTTTTCCGATTTTTTCCCGATTTTTTTCCCGATTTTTTCCGATTTTTTTTCAGATTTTTTTCGATTTTTTTTTTGATTTTTTTCCCGATTTTTTCCGATTTTTTCCCGATTTTTGTCCGATTTATTTCCGATTTTTTTTCAGATTTTTTCCGATTTTTTTTTTGATTAAAAAAAAAAAAAAAATCAGATTTTTTCCGATTTTTTCCGATTTTTTTCCGATTTTTTTTCCCGATTTTTTTCCGATTTTTCCCGATTTTTTTCCGATTTTTTCCGATTTTTTTTCCGATTTTTTTCCGATTTTTTCCGATTTTTTTTCAGATTTTTTTCAGATTTTTTTTCCGATTTTTTTTCCGATTTTTTCCGATTTTTTTTTTGATTTAAAAAAAAAAAAAAAAAAAGATTTTTCCCGATTTTTTCCGATTTTTTTCCGATTTTTTCCGATTTTTTCCCGATTTTTGTCCGATTTTTTCCGATTTTTTTCCGATTTTTTCCGATTTTTTCCCGATTTTTGTCCGATTTTTTTCCGATTTTTTTTCAGATTTTTTTTGATTTTTTTTCCAGTTTTTTTCCGATTTTTTCCGATTTTTTCCGATTTTTATTCCGATTTTTTTTCCGATTTTTCCCGATTTTTTTCCGATTTTTTCCGATTTTTTTTCCGATTTTTTCCCGATTTTTTTTCCGATTTTTTCCGATTTTTTTTCAGATTTTTTTCAGATTTTTTTCAGATTTTTTTCAGATTTTTTTTCAGATTTTTTTCGATTTTTTTTTTGATTTTTTTTCCGATTTTTTCCGATTTTTTCCCGATTTTTGTCCGATTTATTTCCGATTTTTTCCCGATTTTTTTCCGATTTTTCCCAATTTTCCCGATTTTTTTCCGATTTTTTCCTATTTTTTTTCCCGATATTTTCCGATTTTTTTTCCCGATTTTTTTCAGATTTTTCCCGATTTTTTTCAGATTTTTTCCGATTTTTTTTAGATTTTTTTTCCGATTTTTTTCCCGATTTTTTTTCCGAATTTTTCCGTTTTTTTTCCAATTTTTTCCGATTTTCTCCGATTTTTTCCCGATTTTTTTCCGATTTTTTTCGATTTTTCCCGATTTTTGTCCGATTTTTTCCGATTTTTTTTCCGATTTTTTTCCGATTTTTCCGATTTTTTTCCGATTTTTTCCGATTTTTTTTCCCGATTTTTTTCCGATTTTTTCCGATTTTTTTTCTGATTTTTTCACGATTTTTTTCCGATTTTTTTCCGATTTTTCCGATTTTTTTCCGATTTTTTCCGATTTTTTTTCCGATTTTTTTTCCCGATTTTTTTCCGATTTTTCCTGATTCTTTTCCGATTTTTTCCCGATTTTTTTCCCGATTTTTTCCGATTTTTTTTCAGATTTTTTTCGATTTTTTTTTTGATTTTTTTCCCGATTTTTTCCGATTTTTTCCCGATTTTTGTCCGATTTATTTCCGATTTTTTTTCAGATTTTTTCCGATTTTTTTTTTGATTAAAAAAAAAAAAAAAATCAGATTTTTACCGATTTTTTCCGATTTTTTTCCGATTTTTTTCCCGATTTTTTCCGATTTTTTTTCAGATTTTTTTCGATTTTTTTTTTGATTTTTTTCCCGATTTTTTCCGATTTTTTCCCGATTTTTGTCCGATTTATTTCCGATTTTTTTTCAGATTTTTTCCGATTTTTTTTTTGATTAAAAAAAAAAAAAAAATCAGATTTTTTCCGATTTTTTCCGATTTTTTTCCGATTTTTTCCGATTTTTTCCCGATTTTTTTCCGATTTTTTCCGTTTTTTTCCGATTTTTTTTCCGATTTTTTTTCCCGATTTTTTTTCGATTTTTTCCCGATTTTTTTTCCGATTTTTCCCGATTTTTTTCCGATTTTTTTTCCGATTTTTTCCGATTTTTTTTCCGATTTTTTTCCGATTTTTCCGATTTTTTTCCGATTTTTTCCGATTTTTTTTCCCGATTTTTTTCCGATTTTTTCCGATTTTTTTTCTGATTTTTTCACGATTTTTTTCCGATTTTTTTCCGATTTTTCCGATTTTTTTCCGATTTTTTCCGATTTTTTTTCCGATTTTTTTTCCCGATTTTTTTCCGATTTTTCCTGATTTTTTTCCGATTTTTTCCCGATTTTTTTCCCGATTTTTTCCGATTTTTTTTCAGATTTTTTTCGATTTTTTTTTTTATTTTTTTCCCGATTTTTTCCGATTTTTTCCCGATTTTTGTCCGATTTATTTCCGATTTTTTTTCAGATTTTTTCCGATTTTTTTTTTGATTAAAAAAAAAAAAAAAACAGATTTTTTCCGATTTTTTCCGATTTTTTTCCGATTTTTTCCGATTTTTTCCCGATTTTTTTCCGATTTTTTCCGTTTTTTTCCGATTTTTTTTCCGATTTTTTTTCCCGATTTTTTTCCGATTTTTCCCGATTTTTTTCCGATTTTTTCCGATTTTTTTTCCGATTTTTTTCCGATTTTTTCCGATTTTTTTTCAGATTTTTTTCAGATTTTTTTTCAGATTTTTTTTCCGATTTTTTCCGATTTTTTTTTTGATTTTTTAAAAAAAAAAAAAAAAGATTTTTTCCGATTTTTTCCGATTTTTTTCCGATTTTTTCCGATTTTTTCCCGATTTTTGTCCGATTTTTTTCCGATTTTTTTTCAGATTTTTTTCGATTTTTTTTCCAGTTTTTTTCCGATTTTTTCCGATTTTTTCCGATTTTTATTCCGATTTTTTTTCCGATTTTTCCCGATTTTTTTCCGATTTTTTCCGATTTTTTTTCCGATTTTTTCCCGATTTTTTTTCCGATTTTTTCCGATTTTTTTTCAGATTTTTTTCAGATTTTTTTCAGATTTTTTTCAGATTTTTTTTCAGATTTTTTTCGATTTTTTTTTTGATTTTTTTTCCGATTTTTTCCGATTTTTTCCCGATTTTTGTCCGATTTATTTCCGATTTTTTCCCGATTTTTTTCCGATTTTTCCCAATTTTCCCGATTTTTTTCCGATTTTTTCCTATTTTTTTTCCCGATATTTTCCGATTTTTTTTCCCGATTTTTTTCAGATTTTTCCCGATTTTTTTCAGATTTTTTCCGATTTTTTTTAGATTTTTTTTCCGATTTTTTTCCCGATTTTTTTTCCGAATTTTTCCGTTTTTTTTCCAATTTTTTCCGATTTTCTCCGATTTTTTCCCGATTTTTTTCCGATTTTTTTCGATTTTTCCCGATTTTTGTCCGATTTTTTTCAGATTTTTTTTCCGATTTTTTTCCGATTTTTTCCGATTTTTTTTCTGATTTTTTCACGATTTTTTTCCGATTTGTTTCCGATTTTTCCGATTTTTTTCCGATTTTTTCCGAATTTTTTTCCGATTTTTTTTCCCGATTTTTTTCCGATTTTTCCTGATTTTTTTCCGATTTTTTCCCGATTTTTTTCCCGATTTTTTCCGATTTTTTTTCAGATTTTTTTCGATTTTTTTTTTGATTTTTTTCCCGATTTTTTCCGATTTTTTCCCGATTTTTGTCCGATTTATTTCCGATTTTTTTTCAGATTTTTTCCGATTTTTTTTTTTGATTAAAAAAAAAAAAAAAATCCGATTTTTTCCGATTTTTTCCGATTTTTTTCCGATTTTTTCCGATTTTTTCCCGATTTTTTTCCGATTTTTTCCGTTTTTTTCCGATTTTTTTTCCGATTTTTTTTCCCGATTTTTTTCCGATTTTTTCCGATTTTTTTTCCGATTTTTTTCCGATTTTTTCCGATTTTTTTTCAGATTTTTTTCAGATTTTTTTTCAGATTTTTTTTCCGATTTTTTCCGATTTTTTTTTTGATTTAAAAAAAAAAAAAAAAAAAGATTTTTTCCGATTTTTTCCGATTTTTTTCCGATTTTTTCCGATTTTTTCCCGATTTTTGTCCGATTTTTTTCCGATTTTTTTTCAGATTTTTTTCGATTTTTTTTCCAGTTTTTTTCCGATTTTTTCCGATTTTTTCCGATTTTTATTCCGATTTTTTTTCCGATTTTTCCCGATTTTTTTCCGATTTTTTCCGTTTTTTTTTCCGATTTTTTCCCGATTTTTTTTCCGATTTTTTCCGATTTTTTTTCAGATTTTTTTCAGATTTTTTTCAGATTTTTTTCAGATTTTTTTTCCGATTTTTTTCGATTTTTTTTTTGATTTTTTTTCCGATTTTTTCCGATTTTTTCCCGATTTTTGTCCGATTTATTTCCGATTTTTTCCCGATTTTTTTCCGATTTTTCCCAATTTTCCCGATTTTTTTCCGATTTTTTCCTATTTTTTTTCCCGATATTTTCCGATTTTTTTTCCCGATTTTTTTCAGATTTTTCCCGATTTTTTTCAGATTTTTTCCGATTTTTTTTAGATTTTTTTTCCGATTTTTTTCCCGATTTTTTTTCCGAATTTTTCCGTTTTTTTTTCCAATTTTTTCCGATTTTCTCCGATTTTTTCCCGATTTTTTTCCGATTTTTTTCGATTTTTTCCCGATTTTTGTCCGATTTTTTTCAGATTTTTTTTCCGATTTTTTTCCGATTTTTTCCGATTTTTTTTCTGATTTTTTCACGATTTTTTTCCGATTTGTTTCCGATTTTTCCGATTTTTTTCCGATTTTTTCCGAATTTTTTTCCGATTTTTTTTCCCGATTTTTTTCCGATTTTTCCTGATTTTTTTCCGATTTTTTCCCGATTTTTTTCCCGATTTTTTCCGATTTTTTTTCAGATTTTTTTCGATTTTTTTTTTGATTTTTTTCCCGATTTTTTCCGATTTTTTCCCGATTTTTGTCCGATTTATTTCCGATTTTTTTTCAGATTTTTTCCGATTTTTTTTTTTGATTAAAAAAAAAAAAAAAATCCGATTTTTTCCGATTTTTTCCGATTTTTTTCCGATTTTTTCCGATTTTTTCCCGATTTTTTTCCGATTTTTTCCGTTTTTTTCCGATTTTTTTTCCGATTTTTTTTCCCGATTTTTTTCCGATTTTTTCCGATTTTTTTTCCGATTTTTTTCCGATTTTTTCCGATTTTTTTTCAGATTTTTTTCAGATTTTTTTTCAGATTTTTTTTCCGATTTTTTCCGATTTTTTCCCGATTTTTGTCCGATTTTTTTCCGATTTTTTTTCAGATTTTTTCCGATTTTTTTTCCAGTTTTTTTCCGATTTTTTCCGATTTTTTCCCGATTTTTTTCCGATTTTTTCCGAATTTTTTTCCGATTTTTTTTCCCGATTTTTTTCCGATTTTTCCTGATTTTTTTCCGATTTTTTCCCGATTTTTTTCCCGATTTTTTCCGATTTTTTTTCAGATTTTTTTCGATTTTTTTTTTGATTTTTTTCCCGATTTTTTCCGATTTTTTCCCGATTTTTGTCCGATTTATTTCCGATTTTTTTTCAGATTTTTTCCGATTTTTTTTTTGATTTTTAAAAAAAAAAAAATCCGATTTTTTCCGATTTTTTCCGATTTTTTTCCAATTTTTTCCGATTTTTTCCCGATTTTTGTCCGATTTTTTTCCGATTTTTTTTCAGATTTTTTCCGATTTTTTTTCCAGTTTTTTTCCGATTTTTTCCGATTTTTTCCGATTTTTATTCCGATTTTTTTTCCGATTTTTCCCGATTTTTTTCCGATTTTTTCCGATTTTTTTCCGATTTTTTCCCGATTTTTTTTCCGATTTTTTCCGATTTTTTTTCAGATTTTTTTCGATTTTTTTTTTGATTTTTTTTCCGATTTTTTCCCGATTTTTTGCCGATTTATTTCCGATTTTTTTCCCGATTTTTTTCAGTTTTTTTCCGATTTTTTCCGATTTTTTTTCAGATTTTTTCAGATTTTTTTTCAGATTTTTTTCCGATTTTTTTTTCCGATTTTTATTCCGATTTTTTTCCGATTTTTTTTCAGATTTTTTCAGATTTTTTTTATTATTTTTTTCCCGATTTTTTTCCCGATTTTTTTCCGATTTTTTTCCGATTTTTTCCGATTTTTTTCCGATTTTTTCCGATTTTTTCCGATTTTTTTTCCGATTTTTTCCGATTTTTTTTCCGATTTTTTCCGATTTTTTTTCCGATTTTTTTCCGATTTTTTTTTCCGATTTTTATTCCGATTTTTTTCCGATTTTTCCCGATTTTTTTCAGATTTTTTCAGATTTTTTTCAGATTTTTTCAGATTTTTTCAGATTTTTTTCAGATTTTTTTCCCGATTTTTTTCCGATTTTTTCCTTTTTTTTCCGATTTTTTCCGATTTTTTTTCCGATTTTTTTTCCGATTTTTTCCGATTTTTTCCGATTTTTTTCCGATTTTTTTTCCCATTTTTTTTCGATTTTTTCCCGATTTTTTCCCGATTTTTTCCCGATTTTTTTCCGATTTTTCCCGATTTTTTCCCGATTTTTTTCCGATTTTTTCCGATTTTTTTTCCCGATTTTTTCCGATTTTTTTTCCCGATTTTTTTCAGATTTTTCCCGATTTTTTTCAGATTTTTTCCGATTTTTTTTAGATTTTTTTTCCGATTTTTTTCCCGATTTTTTTTCCGAATTTTTCCGTTTTTTTTCCAATTTTTTCCGATTTTCTCCGATTTTTTCCCGATTTTTGTCCGATTTATTTCCGATTTTTTTTCAGATTTTTTCCGATTTTTTTTTTGATTTAAAAAAAAAAAAAATCCGATTTTTTCCGATTTTTTCCGATTTTTTTCCGATTTTTTCCGATTTTTTCCCGATTTTTGTCCGATTTTTTTCCGATTTTTTTTCAGATTTTTTCCGATTTTTTTTCCAGTTTTTTTCCGATTTTTTCCGATTTTTTCCCGATTTTTTTTCCGATTTTTTCCGATTTTTTTTCAGATTTTTTTCAGATTTTTTTCAGATTTTTTTCAGATTTTTTTTCAGATTTTTTTCGATTTTTTTTTTGATTTTTTTTCCGATTTTTTCCGATTTTTTCCCGATTTTTGTCCGATTTATTTCCGATTTTTTCCCGATTTTTTTCCGATTTTTCCCAATTTTCCCGATTTTTTTCCGATTTTTTCCTATTTTTTTTCCCGATATTTTCCGATTTTTTTTCCCGATTTTTTTCAGATTTTTCCCGATTTTTTTCAGATTTTTTCCGATTTTTTTTAGATTTTTTTTCCGATTTTTTTCCCGATTTTTTTTCCGAATTTTTCCGTTTTTTTTCCAATTTTTTCCGATTTTCTCCGATTTTTTCCCGATTTTTTTCCGATTTTTTTCGATTTTTTCCCGATTTTTGTCCGATTTTTTTCAGATTTTTTTTCCGATTTTTTTCCGATTTTTTCCGATTTTTTTTCTGATTTTTTCACGATTTTTTTCCGATTTGTTTCCGATTTTTCCGATTTTTTTCCGATTTTTTCCGAATTTTTTTCCGATTTTTTTTCCCGATTTTTTTCCGATTTTTCCTGATTTTTTTCCGATTTTTTCCCGATTTTTTTCCCGATTTTTTCCGATTTTTTTTCAGATTTTTTTCGATTTTTTTTTTGATTTTTTTCCCGATTTTTTCCGATTTTTTCCCGATTTTTGTCCGATTTATTTCCGATTTTTTTTCAGATTTTTTCCGATTTTTTTTTTTGATTAAAAAAAAAAAAAAAATCCGATTTTTTCCGATTTTTTCCGATTTTTTTCCGATTTTTTCCGATTTTTTCCCGATTTTTTTCCGATTTTTTCCGTTTTTTTCCGATTTTTTTTCCGATTTTTTTTCCCGATTTTTTTCCGATTTTTTCCGATTTTTTTTCCGATTTTTTTCCGATTTTTTCCGATTTTTTTTCAGATTTTTTTCAGATTTTTTTTCAGATTTTTTTTCCGATTTTTTCCGATTTTTTCCCGATTTTTGTCCGATTTATTTCCGATTTTTTCCGATTTTTTCCCGATTTTTGTCCGATTTTTTTCCGATTTTTTTTCAGATTTTTTCCGATTTTTTTTCCAGTTTTTTTCCGATTTTTTCCGATTTTTTCCCGATTTTTGTCCGATTTATTTCCGATTTTTTTTCAGATTTTTTCCGATTTTTTTTTTGATTTTTAAAAAAAAAAAAATCCGATTTTTTCCGATTTTTTCCGATTTTTTTCCAATTTTTTCCGATTTTTTCCCGATTTTTGTCCGATTTTTTTCCGATTTTTTTTCAGATTTTTTCCGATTTTTTTTCCAGTTTTTTTCCGATTTTTTCCGATTTTTTCCGATTTTTATTCCGATTTTTTTTCCGATTTTTCCCGATTTTTTTCCGATTTTTTCCGATTTTTTTCCGATTTTTTCCCGATTTTTTTTCCGATTTTTTCCGATTTTTTTTCAGATTTTTTTCGATTTTTTTTTTGATTTTTTTTCCGATTTTTTCCCGATTTTTTGCCGATTTATTTCCGATTTTTTTCCCGATTTTTTTCAGTTTTTTTCCGATTTTTTCCGATTTTTTTTCAGATTTTTTCAGATTTTTTTTCAGATTTTTTTCCGATTTTTTTTTCCGATTTTTATTCCGATTTTTTTCCGATTTTTTTTCAGATTTTTTCAGATTTTTTTTATTATTTTTTTCCCGATTTTTTTCCCGATTTTTTTCCGATTTTTTTCCGATTTTTTCCGATTTTTTTCCGATTTTTTCCGATTTTTTCCGATTTTTTTTCCGATTTTTTCCGATTTTTTTCCGATTTTTTCCGATTTTTTTTCCGATTTTTTCCGATTTTTTTTCGATTTTTTTCCCGATTTTTTCAGATTTTTTTTCCGATTTTTTCCGATTTTTTCCGATTTTTTCCGATTTTTTCCCGATTTTTTTCAGATTTTTTTCCGATTTTTTTTCCGATTTTTTCCGATTTTTTTTCGATTTTTTTTCCGATTTTTTTCCCGATTTTTTTCCGATTTTTCCCGATTTTTTTCCGATTTTTTCCCGATTTTTTTCAGTTTTTTTCCGATTTTTTTTCCGATTTTTTCCGATTTTTTTTCCGATTTTTTCCGATTTTTTTTCCGATTTTTTTCCGATTTTTTTTTCCGATTTTTATTCCGATTTTTTTCCGATTTTTCCCGATTTTTTTCAGATTTTTTCAGATTTTTTTCAGATTTTTTCAGATTTTTTCAGATTTTTTTCAGATTTTTTTCCCGATTTTTTTCCGATTTTTTCCTTTTTTTTCCGATTTTTTCCGATTTTTTTTCCGATTTTTTTTCCGATTTTTTCCGATTTTTTTCCGATTTTTTTTCCCATTTTTTTTCGATTTTTTCCCGATTTTTTCCCGATTTTTTCCCGATTTTTTTCCGATTTTTCCCGATTTTTTCCCGATTTTTTTCCGATTTTTTCCGATTTTTTTTCCCGATTTTTTCCGATTTTTTTTCCCGATTTTTTTCAGATTTTTCCCGATTTTTTTCAGATTTTTTCCGATTTTTTTTAGATTTTTTTTCCGATTTTTTTCCCGATTTTTTTTCCGAATTTTTCCGTTTTTTTTCCAATTTTTTCCGATTTTCTCCGATTTTTTCCCGATTTTTGTCCGATTTATTTCCGATTTTTTTTCAGATTTTTTCCGATTTTTTTTTTTGATTTAAAAAAAAAAAAAATCCGATTTTTTCCGATTTTTTCCGATTTTTTTCCGATTTTTTCCGATTTTTTCCCGATTTTTGTCCGATTTTTTTCCGATTTTTTTTCAGATTTTTTCCGATTTTTTTTCCATTTTTTTTCCGATTTTTTCCGATTTTTTCCCGATTTTTTTTCCGATTTTTTCCGATTTTTTTTCAGATTTTTTTCAGATTTTTTTCAGATTTTTTTCAGATTTTTTTTCAGATTTTTTTCGATTTTTTTTTTGATTTTTTTTCCGATTTTTTCCGATTTTTTCCCGATTTTTGTCCGATTTATTTCCGATTTTTTCCCGATTTTTTTCCGATTTTTCCCAATTTTCCCGATTTTTTTCCGATTTTTTCCTATTTTTTTTCCCGATATTTTCCGATTTTTTTTCCCGATTTTTTTCAGATTTTTCCCGATTTTTTTCAGATTTTTTCCGATTTTTTTTAGATTTTTTTTCCGATTTTTTTCCCGATTTTTTTTCCGAATTTTTCCGTTTTTTTTCCAATTTTTTCAGATTTTCTCCGATTTTTTCCCGATTTTTTTCCGATTTTTTTCGATTTTTCCCGATTTTTGTCCGATTTTTTTCAGATTTTTTTTCCGATTTTTTTCCGATTTTTTCCGATTTTTTTTCTGATTTTTTCACGATTTTTTTCCGATTTGTTTCCGATTTTTCCGATTTTTTTCCGATTTTTTCCGAATTTTTTTCCGATTTTTTTTCCCGATTTTTTTCCGATTTTTCCTGATTTTTTTCCGATTTTTTCCCGATTTTTTTCCCGATTTTTTCCGATTTTTTTTCAGATTTTTTTCGATTTTTTTTTTGATTTTTTTCCCGATTTTTTCCGATTTTTTCCCGATTTTTGTCCGATTTATTTCCGATTTTTTTTCAGATTTTTTCAGATTTTTTTTTTTGATTAAAAAAAAAAAAAAATCCGATTTTTTCCGATTTTTTTCCGATTTTTTCCGATTTTTTCCCGATTTTTTTCCGATTTTTTCCGTTTTTTTCCGATTTTTTTTCCGATTTTTTTTCCCGATTTTTTTCCGATTTTTTCCGATTTTTTTTCCGATTTTTTTCCGATTTTTTCCGATTTTTTTTCAGATTTTTTTCAGATTTTTTTTCAGATTTTTTTTCCGATTTTTTCCGATTTTTTCCCGATTTTTGTCCGATTTATTTCCGATTTTTTTTCAGATTTTTTCCGATTTTTTTTTTTGATTTAAAAAAAAAAAAAAATCCGATTTTTTCCGATTTTTTCCGATTTTTTTCCGATTTTTTCCGATTTTTTCCCGATTTTTGTCCGATTTTTTTCCGATTTTTTTTCAGATTTTTTCCGATTTTTTTTCCAGTTTTTTTCCGATTTTTTCCGATTTTTTCCCGATTTTTGTCCGATTTATTTCCGATTTTTTTTCAGATTTTTTCCGATTTTTTTTTTGATTTAAAAAAAAAAAAAAATCCGATTTTTTCCGATTTTTTTCCAATTTTTTCCGATTTTTTCCCGATTTTTGTCCGATTTTTTTCCAATTTTTTCCGATTTTTTCCCGATTTTTGTCCGATTTTTTTCCGATTTTTTCCGATTTTTTTTTTGATTTAAAAAAAAAAAAAAAAAAAGATTTTTTCTGATTTTTTCCGATTTTTTTCCGATTTTTTCCGATTTTTTCCCGATTTTTGTCCGATTTTTTTCCGATTTTTTTTCCGATTTTTTTCGATTTTTTTTCCAGTTTTTTTCCGATTTTTTCCGATTTTTATTCCGATTTTTTTTCCGATTTTTCCCGATTTTTTTCCGATTTTTTCCGATTTTTTTTCCGATTTTTTCCCGATTTTTTTTCCGATTTTTTCCGATTTTTTTTCCGATTTTTTCCAAATTTTTTCCGATTTTTTCCGATTTTTTTCCGATTTTTCCGATTTTTTTCCATTTTTTTCCGATTTTTTCCGATTTTTTTTCCGATTTTTTTCCGATTTTTTCCGATTTTTTTCCGATTTTTCCGATTTTTTTCCATTTTTTTCCGATTTTTTCCGATTTTTTTTCCGATTTTTTCACGATTTTTTTCCGATTTGTTTCCGATTTTTTTCCGATTTTTTCCCGTTTTTCCGATTTTTTCAGATTTTTTTCAGATTTTTTCCCGTTTTTTCCCGATTTTTTTCCCGATTTTTTTTCCGATTTTTTTTTCGATTTTTTCCGAATTTTTTCCGAATTTTTTTCCGATTTTTTCCCGATTTCTTTCCGATTTTTTCAGTTTTTTTCCGATTTTTTCCGATTTTTTCCCGATTTTTTCCGATTTTTTTCCGATTTTTTCCGATTTTTTTTCCGATTTTTCCGATTTTTTTCCAATTTTTTCCGATTTTTTCCGATTTTTTTTCCGATTTTTTACCGATTTTTTCCGATTTTTTTCTGATTTTTCCGTTTTTTTTCCCATTTTTTTCCGATTTTTTCAGATTTTTTTTCCGATTTTTTCACAATTTTTTTCCGATTTGTTTCCGATTTTTTTCCGATTTTTTCCCGTTTTTCCGATTTTTTCAGATTTTTTTCCGATTTTTTCCCGATTTTTTCCGATTTTTTTTCCGATTTTTTCCGATATTTTTTCCCGATTTTTTTCAGATTTTTCTCGATTTTTTTCAGATTTTTTCCGATTTTTTTTCGATTTTTTTTCCGATTTTTTCCCAATTTTTTCCGATTTTTTTCCGATTTTTTCCGATTTTTTTCCGATTTTTTTCCCGATTTTTTCAGATTTTTTCCCGTTTTTTCCGATTTTTTTTCCGATTTTTTTCCCGATTTTTTCCGATTTTTTTTCCAATTTTTTCCGATTTTTTTTCCGATTTTTTTCCCGATTTTTTCCGATTTTTTTTCCAATTTTTTTCCGATTTTTTTTCCGATTTTTTTCCCGATTTTTTTTCCGAATTTTTCCGATTTTTTTTCCGATTTTTTTCCGATTTTTTTCCGATTTTTCCCGATTTTTTTTCCCGATTTTTTTCCGATTTTTCCCGATTTTTTCCGATTTTTTCCGATTTTTTTCCGATTTTTTTTTCCGATTTTTTCCGATTTTTTTCCGATTTTTTTTCCGATTTTTTCCCGATTTTTTTCCGATTTTTTTCCCCGATTTTTTTCAGATTTTTCCCGATTTTTTTCAGATTTTTTCCGATTTTTTTCAGATTTTTTTTCCGATTTTTTTCCCGATTTTTTTTCCGAATTTTTCCGTTTTTTTCCAATTTTTTCCGATTTTCTCCGATTTTTTTCCGATTTTTTTCCCGATTTTTTTCCGATTTTTTCCGTTTTTTTCCGATTTTTTCCAATTTTTTTTCCGATTTTTTTTCCCGATTTTTTTCCGATTTTTCCCGATTTTTTTCCGATTTTTTCCGATTTTTTTTCCGATTTTTTCCCGATTTTTTTTCCGATTTTTCCATTTTTTTTTCCGATTTTTTTCAGATTTTTTTTCAGATTTTTTTCGATTTTTTTTTCGATTTTTTTTCCGATTTTTTCCGATTTTTTCCCGATTTTTGTCCGATTTATTTCCGATTTTTTTTCAGATTTTTTCCGATTTTTTTTTTTATTTAAAAAAAAAAAAAAATCCGATTTTTTCCGATTTTTTCCGATTTTTTTCCGATTTTTTCCGATTTATTTCCGATTTTTTTTCAGATTTTTTCAGATTTTTTTTTTGATTTTAAAAAAAAAAAAAATCCGATTTTTTCCGATTTTTTCCGATTTTTTTTCAGATTTTTTCAGATTTTTTTTCCAGTTTTTTTCCAATTTTTTCCGATTTTTTCCGATTTTTTTTCCGATTTTTTACCGATTTTTTCCGATTTTTTTCTGATTTTTCCGTTTTTTTTCCCATTTTTTTCCGATTTTTTCAGATTTTTTTTCCGATTTTTTCACAATTTTTTTCCGATTTGTTTCCGATTTTTTTCCGATTTTTTCCCGTTTTTCCGATTTTTTCAGATTTTTTTCCGATTTTTTCCCGATTTTTTCCGATTTTTTTTCCGATTTTTTCCGATATTTTTTCCCGATTTTTTTCAGATTTTTCTCGATTTTTTTCAGATTTTTTCCGATTTTTTTTCGATTTTTTTTCCGATTTTTTCCCAATTTTTTCCGATTTTTTTCCGATTTTTTCCGATTTTTTTCCGATTTTTTTCCCGATTTTTTCAGATTTTTTCCCGTTTTTTCCGATTTTTTTTCCGATTTTTTTCCCGATTTTTTCCGATTTTTTTTCCAATTTTTTCCGATTTTTTTTCCGATTTTTTTCCCGATTTTTTCCGATTTTTTTTCCAATTTTTTTCCGATTTTTTTTCCGATTTTTTTCCCGATTTTTTTTCCGAATTTTTCCGATTTTTTTTCCGATTTTTTTCCGATTTTTTTCCGATTTTTCCCGATTTTTTTTCCCGATTTTTTTCCGATTTTTCCCGATTTTTTCCGATTTTTTCCGATTTTTTTCCGATTTTTTTTTCCGATTTTTTCCGATTTTTTTCCGATTTTTTTTCCGATTTTTTCCCGATTTTTTTCCGATTTTTTTCCCCGATTTTTTTCAGATTTTTCCCGATTTTTTTCAGATTTTTTCCGATTTTTTTCAGATTTTTTTTCCGATTTTTTTCCCGATTTTTTTTCCGAATTTTTCCGTTTTTTTCCAATTTTTTCCGATTTTCTCCGATTTTTTTCCGATTTTTTTCCCGATTTTTTTCCGATTTTTTCCGTTTTTTTCCGATTTTTTCCAATTTTTTTTCCGATTTTTTTTCCCGATTTTTTTCCGATTTTTCCCGATTTTTTTCCGATTTTTTCCGATTTTTTTTCCGATTTTTTCCCGATTTTTTTTCCGATTTTTCCATTTTTTTTTCCGATTTTTTTCAGATTTTTTTTCAGATTTTTTTCGATTTTTTTTTCGATTTTTTTTCCGATTTTTTCCGATTTTTTCCCGATTTTTGTCCGATTTATTTCCGATTTTTTTTCAGATTTTTTCCGATTTTTTTTTTTATTTAAAAAAAAAAAAAAATCCGATTTTTTCCGATTTTTTCCGATTTTTTTCCGATTTTTTCCGATTTATTTCCGATTTTTTTTCAGATTTTTTCAGATTTTTTTTTTGATTTTAAAAAAAAAAAAAATCCGATTTTTTCCGATTTTTTCCGATTTTTTTTCAGATTTTTTCAGATTTTTTTTCCAGTTTTTTTCCGATTTTTTCCGATTTTTTCCGATTTTTATTCCGATTTTTTTCCGACTTTTTTCCGATTTTTTCCGATTTTTTCCGATTTTTTTCCGATTTTTTTCCCGATTTTTTCCCGATTTTTTTCCGATTTTTCCCAATTTTTTCCAATTTTTTCCGATTTTTTCCGATTTTTTTTCCGATTTTTTCACGATTTTTTTCCGATTTTTTTCCGATTTTTCCGATTTTTTTCCGATTTTTCCCGATTTTTTTCAGATTTTTCCCGATTTTTTTCAGATTTTTTCAGATTTTTTTCAGATTTTTTCAGATTTTTTCAGATTTTTTTCAGATTTTTTTCCGATTTTTTTTCCGATTTTTTTTCCCGATTTTTTTCCGATTTTTTTCCGATTTTTTCCGATTTTTTTCAGATTTTTTCCGATTTTTTCCGATTTTTTTCCGATTTTTTTCCCGATTTTTTTCCGATTTTTTCCGTTTTTTTCCGATTTTTTTTTTGATTTAAAAAAAAAAAAAATCCGATTTTTTCCGATTTTTTCCGATTTTTTTCCGATTTTTTCCGATTTTTTCCCGATTTTTTTCCGATTTTTTCCGATTATTTCCGATTTTTTTCCCATTTTTTTTCCCATTTTTTTTCGATTTTTTCCCGATTTTTTCCCGATTTTTTCCCGATTTTTTTCCGATTTTTCCCGATTTTTTCCCGATTTTTTTCCGATTTTTTCCGATTTTTTTTCCCGATTTTTTCCGATTTTTTTTCCCGATTTTTTTCAGATTTTTCCCGATTTTTTTCAGATTTTTTCCGATTTTTTTTAGATTTTTTTTCCGATTTTTTTCCCGATTTTTTTTCCGAATTTTTCCGTTTTTTTCCAATTTTTTCCGATTTTCTCCGATTTTTTCCCGATTTTTTTCCGATTTTTCCCGATTTTTTTCAGATTTTTTCCGAATTTTTTTAGATTTTTTTTCCGATTTTTTTCCCGATTTTTTTTCCGAATTTTTCCGTTTTTTTTCCAATTTTTTCCGATTTTCTCCGATTTTTTCCCGATTTTTTTCCGATTTTTCCCGATTTTTTTCCGATTTTTTCCGATTTTTTTTCCGATTTTTTCCCGATTTTTTTTCCGATTTTTCCGATTTTTTTTCCGATTTTTTTCCGATTTTTTTTCAGATTTTTTTCGATTTTTTCCCGATTTTTTTCCGATTTTTCCCGATTTTTTTCCGATTTTTTCCGATTTTTTTTCCGATTTTTTCCCGATTTTTTTTCCGATTTTTTCCGATTTTTTTTCCGATTTTTTTCCGATTTTTCCGATTTTTTTCCGATTTTTTCCGATTTTTTTTCCCGATTTTTTTCCGATTTTTTCCGATTTTTTTTCTGATTTTTTCACGATTTTTTTCCGATTTTTTTCCGATTTTTCCGATTTTTTTCCGATTTTTTCCGATTTTTTTTCCGATTTTTTTTCCCGATTTTTTTCCGATTTTTCCTGATTTTTTTCCGATTTTTTCCCGATTTTTTTCCCGATTTTTTCCGATTTTTTTTCAGATTTTTTTCGATTTTTTTTTTGATTTTTTTCCCGATTTTTTCCGATTTTTTCCCGATTTTTGTCCGATTTATTTCCGATTTTTTTTCAGATTTTTTCCGATTTTTTTTTTGATTAAAAAAAAAAAAAAAATCAGATTTTTTCCGATTTTTTCCGATTTTTTTCCGATTTTTTCCGATTTTTTCCCGATTTTTTTCCGATTTTTTCCGTTTTTTTCCGATTTTTTTTCCGATTTTTTTTCCCGATTTTTTTCCGATTTTTCCCGATTTTTTTCCGATTTTTTCCGATTTTTTTTCCGATTTTTTTCCGATTTTTTCCGATTTTTTTTCAGATTTTTTTCAGATTTTTTTTCAGATTTTTTTTCCGATTTTTTCCGATTTTTTTTTTGATTTTTTAAAAAAAAAAAAAAAAGATTTTTTCCGATTTTTTCCGATTTTTTTCCGATTTTTTCCGATTTTTTCCCGATTTTTGTCCGATTTTTTTCCGATTTTTTTTCAGATTTTTTTCGATTTTTTTTCCAGTTTTTTTCCGATTTTTTCCGATTTTTTCCGATTTTTATTCCGATTTTTTTTCCGATTTTTCCCGATTTTTTTCCGATTTTTTCCGATTTTTTTTCCGATTTTTTCCCGATTTTTTTTCCGATTTTTTCCGATTTTTTTTCAGATTTTTTTCAGATTTTTTTCAGATTTTTTTCAGATTTTTTTTCAGATTTTTTTCGATTTTTTTTTTGATTTTTTTTCCGATTTTTTCCGATTTTTTCCCGATTTTTGTCCGATTTATTTCCGATTTTTTCCCGATTTTTTTCCGATTTTTTCCGATTATTTCCGATTTTTTTCCGATTTTTTTTCCCATTTTTTTTCGATTTTTTCCCGATTTTTTCCCGATTTTTTCCCGATTTTTTTCCGATTTTTCCCGATTTTTTCCCGATTTTTTTCCGATTTTTTCCGATTTTTTTTCCCGATTTTTTCCGATTTTTTTTCCCGATTTTTTTCAGATTTTTCCCGATTTTTTTCAGATTTTTTCCGATTTTTTTTAGATTTTTTTTCCGATTTTTTTCCCGATTTTTTTTCCGAATTTTTCCGTTTTTTTTCCAATTTTTTCCGATTTTCTCCGATTTTTTCCCGATTTTTTTCCGATTTTTCCCGATTTTTTTCAGATTTTTTCCGAATTTTTTTAGATTTTTTTCCGATTTTTTTCCCGATTTTTTTTCCGAATTTTTCCGTTTTTTTTCCAATTTTTTCCGATTTTCTCCGATTTTTTCCCGATTTTTTTCCGATTTTTCCCGATTTTTTTCCGATTTTTTCCGATTTTTTTTCCAATTTTTTCCCGATTTTTTTTCCGATTTTTCCGATTTTTTTTCCGATTTTTTTCAGATTTTTTTTCAGATTTTTTTCGATTTTTTCCCGATTTTTTTCCGATTTTTCCCGATTTTTTTCCGATTTTTTCCGATTTTTTTTCCGATTTTTTCCCGATTTTTTTTCCGATTTTTTCCGATTTTTTTTCCGATTTTTTTCCGATTTTTCCGATTTTTTTCCGATTTTTTCCGATTTTTTTTCCCGATTTTTTTCCGATTTTTTCCGATTTTTTTTCTGATTTTTTCACGATTTTTTTCCGATTTTTTTCCGATTTTTTCCGATTTTTTTTCAGATTTTTTTCAGATTTTTTTTCAGATTTTTTTTCCGATTTTTTCCGATTTTTTTTTTGATTTTTTAAAAAAAAAAAAAAAAGATTTTTTCCGATTTTTTCCGATTTTTTTCCGATTTTTTCCGATTTTTTCCCGATTTTTGTCCGATTTTTTTCCGATTTTTTTTCAGATTTTTTTCGATTTTTTTTCCAGTTTTTTTCCGATTTTTTCCGATTTTTTCCGATTTTTATTCCGATTTTTTTTCCGATTTTTCCCGATTTTTTTCCGATTTTTTCCGATTTTTTTTCCGATTTTTTCCCGATTTTTTTTCCGATTTTTTCCGATTTTTTTTCAGATTTTTTTCAGATTTTTTTCAGATTTTTTTCAGATTTTTTTTCAGATTTTTTTCGATTTTTTTTTTGATTTTTTTTCCGATTTTTTCCGATTTTTTCCCGATTTTTGTCCGATTTATTTCCGATTTTTTCCCGATTTTTTTCCGATTTTTCCCAATTTTCCCGATTTTTTTCCGATTTTTTCCTATTTTTTTTCCCGATATTTTCCGATTTTTTTTCCCGATTTTTTTCAGATTTTTCCCGATTTTTTTCAGATTTTTTCCGATTTTTTTTAGATTTTTTTTCCGATTTTTTTCCCGATTTTTTTTCCGAATTTTTCCGTTTTTTTTCCAATTTTTTCCGATTTTCTCCGATTTTTTCCCGATTTTTTTCCGATTTTTTTCGATTTTTTCCCGATTTTTGTCCGATTTTTTTCAGATTTTTTTTCCGATTTTTTTCCGATTTTTTCCGATTTTTTTTCTGATTTTTTCACGATTTTTTTCCGATTTGTTTCCGATTTTTCCGATTTTTTTCCGATTTTTTCCGAATTTTTTTCCGATTTTTTTTCCCGATTTTTTTCCGATTTTTCCTGATTTTTTTCCGATTTTTTCCCGATTTTTTTCCCGATTTTTTCCGATTTTTTTTCAGATTTTTTTCGATTTTTTTTTTGATTTTTTTCCCGATTTTTTCCGATTTTTTCCCGATTTTTGTCCGATTTATTTCCGATTTTTTTTCAGATTTTTTCCGATTTTTTTTTTTGATTAAAAAAAAAAAAAAAATCCGATTTTTTTCCGATTTTTTCCGATTTTTTTCCGATTTTTTCCGATTTTTTCCCGATTTTTTTCCGATTTTTTCCGTTTTTTTCCGATTTTTTTTCCGATTTTTTTTCCCGATTTTTTTCCGATTTTTTCCGATTTTTTTTCCGATTTTTTTCCGATTTTTTCCGATTTTTTTTCAGATTTTTTTCAGATTTTTTTTCAGATTTTTTTTCCGATTTTTTCCGATTTTTTCCCGATTTTTGTCCGATTTATTTCCGATTTTTTTTCAGATTTTTTCCGATTTTTTTTTTGATTTAAAAAAAAAAAAAATCCGATTTTTTCCGATTTTTTCCGATTTTTTTCCGATTTTTTCCGATTTTTTCCCGATTTTTGTCCGATTTTTTTCCGATTTTTTTTCAGATTTTTTCCGATTTTTTTTCCAGTTTTTTTCCGATTTTTTCCGATTTTTTCCCGATTTTTGTCCGATTTATTTCCGATTTTTTTTCAGATTTTTTCCGATTTTTTTTTTGATTTTTAAAAAAAAAAAAATCCGATTTTTTCCGATTTTTTCCGATTTTTTTCCAATTTTTTCCGATTTTTTCCCGATTTTTGTCCGATTTTTTTCCGATTTTTTTTCAGATTTTTTCCGATTTTTTTTCCAGTTTTTTTCCGATTTTTTCCGATTTTTTCCGATTTTTATTCCGATTTTTTTTCCGATTTTTCCCGATTTTTTTCCGATTTTTTCCGATTTTTTTCCGATTTTTTCCCGATTTTTTTTCCGATTTTTTCCGATTTTTTTTCAGATTTTTTTCGATTTTTTTTTTGATTTTTTTTCCGATTTTTTCCCGATTTTTGTCCGATTTATTTCCGATTTTTTTCCCGATTTTTTTCAGTTTTTTTCCGATTTTTTCCGATTTTTTTTCAGATTTTTTCAGATTTTTTTTCAGATTTTTTTCCGATTTTTTTTTCCGATTTTTATTCCGATTTTTTTCCGATTTTTTTTCAGATTTTTTCAGATTTTTTTTATTATTTTTTTCCCGATTTTTTTCCCGATTTTTTTCCGATTTTTTTCCGATTTTTTCCGATTTTTTTTCCGATTTTTTTTCGATTTTTTTCCCGATTTTTTCAGATTTTTTTTCCGATTTTTTCCAATTTTTTCCGATTTTTTCCGATTTTTTCCCGATTTTTTTCAGATTTTTTTCCGATTTTTTTTCCGATTTTTTCCGATTTTTTTTCGATTTTTTTCCCGATTTTTTCCGATTTTTTTCCCGATTTTTTTCCGATTTTTCCCGATTTTTTTCCGATTTTTTCCCGATTTTTTTCAGTTTTTTTCCGATTTTTTTTCCGATTTTTTCCGATTTTTTTTCCGATTTTTTCCGATTTTTTTTCCGATTTTTTTCCGATTTTTTTTTCCGATTTTTATTCCGATTTTTTTCCGATTTTTCCTGATAAAAAATCAGGAAAAATCGGAAAAAAATCGGAATAAAAATCGGAAAAAAATCGGAAAAAATCGGAAAAAATCGGAAAAAAAATCGGAAAAAAAATCGGAAAAAATCGGAAAAAAAAGGAAAAAATCGGAAAAAAATCGGGAAAAAAATTTGAAAAAAATCTGAAAAAATCTGAAAAAATCTGAAAAAAATCTGAAAAAATCTGAAAAAATCAGATTTTTTCAGATTTTTTTCAGATTTTTTCAGATTTTTTCAGATTTTTTTCAAATTTTTTTCCCGATTTTTTTCCGATTTTTTCCTTTTTTTTCCGATTTTTTCCGATTTTTTTTCCGATTTTTTTTCCGATTTTTTCCGATTTTTTCCGATTTTTTTCCGATTTTTTTTCCCATTTTTTTTCGCTTTTTTCCCGATTTTTTCCCGATTTTTTCCCGATTTTTTTCCGATTTTTCCCGATTTTTTCCCGATTTTTTTCCGATTTTTTCCGATTTTTTTTCCCGATTTTTTCCGATTTTTTTTCCCGATTTTTTTCAGATTTTTCCCGATTTTTTTCAGATTTTTTCCGATTTTTTTTAGATTTTTTTTCCGATTTTTTTCCCGATTTTTTTCCGAATTTTTCCGTTTTTTTCCAATTTTTTCCGATTTTCTCCGATTTTTTCCCGATTTTTGTCTGATTTATTTCCGATTTTTTTTCAGATTTTTTCCGATTTTTTTTTTGATTTAAAAAAAAAAAAAATCCGATTTTTTCCGATTTTTTCCGATTTTTTTCCGATTTTTTCCGATTTTTTCCCGATTTTTGTCCGATTTTTTTCCGAATTTTTTTCAGATTTTTTCCGATTTTTTTTCCAGTTTTTTTCCGATTTTTTCCGATTTTTTCCCGATTTTTGTCCGATTTATTTCCGATTTTTTTTCAGATTTTTTCCGATTTTTTTTTTGATTTAAAAAAAAAAAAAATCCGATTTTTTCCGATTTTTTCCGATTTTTTTCCAATTTTTTCCGATTTTTTCCCGATTTTTGTCCGATTTTTTTCCGATTTTTTTTCAGATTTTTTCCGATTTTTTTTCCAGTTTTTTTCCGATTTTTTCCGATTTTTTCCGATTTTTATTCCGATTTTTTTTCCGATTTTTCCCGATTTTTTTCCGATTTTTTCCGATTTTTTTCCGATTTTTTCCCGATTTTTTTTCCGATTTTTTCCGATTTTTTTTCAGATTTTTTTCGATTTTTTTTTTGATTTTTTTTCCGATTTTTTCCCGATTTTTGTCCGATTTATTTCCGATTTTTTTCCCGATTTTTTTCAGTTTTTTTCCGATTTTTTCCGATTTTTTTTCAGATTTTTTCAGATTTTTTTTCAGATTTTTTTCCGATTTTTTTTTCCGATTTTTATTCCGATTTTTTTCCGATTTTTTTTCAGATTTTTTCAGATTTTTTTTATTATTTTTTTCCCGATTTTTTTCCCGATTTTTTTCCGATTTTTTTCCGATTTTTTCCGATTTTTTTTCCGATTTTTTCCGATTTTTTCCGATTTTTTTTCCGATTTTTTCCGATTTTTTTCCGATTTTTTCCGATTTTTTTTCCGATTTTTTCCGATTTTTTTTCGATTTTTTTCCCGATTTTTTCAGATTTTTTTTCCGATTTTTTCCGATTTTTTCCGATTTTTTCCGATTTTTTCCCGATTTTTTTCAGATTTTTTTCCGATTTTTTTTCCGATTTTTTCCGATTTTTTTTCGATTTTTTTCCCGATTTTTTCCGATTTTTTTCCCGATTTTTTTCCGATTTTTCCCGATTTTTTTCCGATTTTTTCCCGATTTTTTTCAGTTTTTTTCCGATTTTTTTTCCGATTTTTTCCGATTTTTTTTCCGATTTTTTCCGATTTTTTTTCCGATTTTTTTCCGATTTTTTTTTCCGATTTTTATTCCGATTTTTTTCCGATTTTTCCCGATTTTTTTCAGATTTTTTCAGATTTTTTTCAGATTTTTTCAGATTTTTTCAGATTTTTTTCAGATTTTTTTCCCGATTTTTTTCCGATTTTTTCCTTTTTTTTCCGATTTTTTCCGATTTTTTTTCCGATTTTTTTTCCGATTTTTTCCGATTTTTTCCGATTTTTTTCCGATTTTTTTTCCCATTTTTTTTCGATTTTTTCCCGATTTTTTCCCGATTTTTTCCCGATTTTTTTCCGATTTTTCCCGATTTTTTCCCGATTTTTTTCCGATTTTTTCCGATTTTTTTTCCCGATTTTTTCCGATTTTTTTTCCCGATTTTTTTCAGATTTTTCCCGATTTTTTTCAGATTTTTTCCGATTTTTTTTAGATTTTTTTTCCCATTTTTTTTCGATTTTTTCCCGATTTTTTCCCGATTTTTTCCCGATTTTTTTCCGATTTTTCCCGATTTTTTCCCGATTTTTTTCCGATTTTTTCCGATTTTTTTTCCCGATTTTTTCCGATTTTTTTTCCCGATTTTTTTCAGATTTTTCCCGATTTTTTTCAGATTTTTTCCGATTTTTTTTAGATTTTTTTTCCGATTTTTTTCCCGATTTTTTTTCCGAATTTTTCCGTTTTTTTTCCAATTTTTTCCGATTTTCTCCGATTTTTTCCCGATTTTTTTCCGATTTTTCCCGATTTTTTTCAGATTTTTTCCGAATTTTTTTAGATTTTTTTTCCGATTTTTTTCCCGATTTTTTTTCCGAATTTTTCCGTTTTTTTTCCAATTTTTTCCGATTTTCTCCGATTTTTTCCCGATTTTTTTCCGATTTTTCCCGATTTTTTTCCGATTTTTTCCGATTTTTTTTCCGATTTTTTCCCGATTTTTTTTCCGATTTTTCCGATTTTTTTTCCGATTTTTTTCAGATTTTTTTTCAGATTTTTTTTCAGATTTTTTTCGATTTTTTTCCGATTTTTTTCCGATTTTTCCGATTTTTTTCCGATTTTTTCCGATTTTTTTTCCCGATTTTTTTCCGATTTTTTCCGATTTTTTTTCTGATTTTTTCACGATTTTTTTCCGATTTTTTTCCGATTTTTCCGATTTTTTTCCGATTTTTTCCGATTTTTTTTCCGATTTTTTTTCCCGATTTTTTTCCGATTTTTCCTGATTTTTTTCCGATTTTTTCCCGATTTTTTTCCCGATTTTTTCCGATTTTTTTTCAGATTTTTTTCGATTTTTTTTTTGATTTTTTCCCCGATTTTTTCCGATTTTTTCCCGATTTTTGTCCGATTTATTTCCGATTTTTTTTCAGATTTTTTCCGATTTTTTTTTTGATTAAAAAAAAAAAAAAAATCAGATTTTTTCCGATTTTTTCCGATTTTTTTCCGATTTTTTCCGATTTTTTCCCGATTTTTTTCCGATTTTTTCCGTTTTTTTCCGATTTTTTTTCCGATTTTTTTTCCCGATTTTTTTCCGATTTTTCCCGATTTTTTTCCGATTTTTTCCGATTTTTTTTCCGATTTTTTTCCGATTTTTTCCGATTTTTTTTCAGATTTTTTTCAGATTTTTTTTCAGATTTTTTTTCCGATTTTTTCCGATTTTTTTTTTGATTTAAAAAAAAAAAAAAAAAAAGATTTTTTCCGATTTTTTCCGATTTTTTTCCGATTTTTTCCGATTTTTTCCCGATTTTTGTCCGATTTTTTTCCGATTTTTTTTCAGATTTTTTTCGATTTTTTTTCCAGTTTTTTTCCGATTTTTTCCGATTTTTTCCGATTTTTATTCCGATTTTTTTTCCGATTTTTCCCGATTTTTTTCCGATTTTTTCCGATTTTTTTTCCGATTTTTTCCCGATTTTTTTTCCGATTTTTTCCGATTTTTTTTCAGATTTTTTTCAGATTTTTTTCAGATTTTTTTCAGATTTTTTTTCAGATTTTTTTCGATTTTTTTTTTGATTTTTTTTCCGATTTTTTCCGATTTTTTCCCGATTTTTGTCCGATTTATTTCCGATTTTTTCCTATTTTTTTTCCCGATATTTTCCGATTTTTTTTCCCGATTTTTTTCAGATTTTTCCCGATTTTTTTCAGATTTTTTCCGATTTTTTTTAGATTTTTTTTCCGATTTTTTTCCCGATTTTTTTTCCGAATTTTTCCGTTTTTTTCCAATTTTTTCCGATTTTCTCCGATTTTCTCCGATTTTTTTCCGATTTTTTTCGATTTTTTCCCGATTTTTGTCCGATTTTTTTCAGATTTTTTTTCCGATTTTTTTCCGATTTTTTCCGATTTTTTTTCTGATTTTTTCACGATTTTTTTCCGATTTGTTTCCGATTTTTCCGATTTTTTTCCGATTTTTTCCGAATTTTTTTCCGATTTTTTTTCCCGATTTTTTTCCGATTTTTCCTGATTTTTTTCCGATTTTTTCCCGATTTTTTTCCCGATTTTTTCCGATTTTTTTTCAGATTTTTTTCGATTTTTTTTTTGATTTTTTTCCCGATTTTTTCCGATTTTTTTCCCGATTTTTGTCCGATTTACTTCCGATTTTTTTTCAGATTTTTTCCGATTTTTTTTTTGATTAAAAAAAAAAAAAAAATCCGATTTTTTCCGATTTTTTCCGATTTTTTTCCGATTTTTTCCGATTTTTTCCCGATTTTTTTCCGATTTTTTCCGTTTTTTTCCGATTTTTTTTCCGATTTTTTTTCCCGATTTTTTTCCGATTTTTTCCGATTTTTTTTCCGATTTTTTTCCGATTTTTTCCGATTTTTTTTCAGATTTTTTTCAGATTTTTTTTCCGATTTTTTTTCCGATTTTTTCCGATTTTTTCCCGATTTTTGTCCGATTTATTTCCGATTTTTTTTCAGATTTTTTCCGATTTTTTTTTTTGATTTAAAAAAAAAAAAAAATCCGATTTTTTCCGATTTTTTCCGATTTTTTTCCGATTTTTTCCGATTTTTTCCCGATTTTTGTCCGATTTTTTTCCGATTTTTTTTCAGATTTTTTCCGATTTTTTTTCCAGTTTTTTTCCGATTTTTTCCGATTTTTTCCCGATTTTTGTCCGATTTATTTCCGATTTTTTTTCAGATTTTTTCCGATTTTTTTTTTGATTTAAAAAAAAAAAAAAATCCGATTTTTTCCGATTTTTTCCGATTTTTTTCCAATTTTTTCCGATTTTTTCCCGATTTTTGTCCGATTTTTTTCCGATTTTTTTTCAGATTTTTTCCGATTTTTTTTCCAGTTTTTTTCCGATTTTTTCCGATTTTTTCCGATTTTTATTCCGATTTTTTTTCCGATTTTTCCCGATTTTTTTCCGATTTTTTCCGATTTTTTTCCGATTTTTTCCCGATTTTTTTTCCGATTTTTTCCGATTTTTTTTCAGATTTTTTTCGATTTTTTTTTTGATTTTTTTTCAGATTTTTTCCCGATTTTTGTCCGATTTATTTCCGATTTTTTTCCCGATTTTTTTCAGTTTTTTTCCGATTTTTTCCGATTTTTTTTCAGATTTTTTCAGATTTTTTTTCAGATTTTTTTCCGATTTTTTTTTCCGATTTTTATTCCGATTTTTTTCCGATTTTTTTTCAGATTTTTTCAGATTTTTTTTATTATTTTTTTCCCGATTTTTTTCCCGATTTTTTTCCGATTTTTTTCCGATTTTTTCCGATTTTTTTTCCGATTTTTTCCGATTTTTTCCGATTTTTTTTCCGATTTTTTCCGATTTTTTTCCGATTTTTTCCGATTTTTTTTCCGATTTTTTCCGATTTTTTTTCGATTTTTTTCCCGATTTTTTCAGATTTTTTTTCCGATTTTTTCCGATTTTTTCCGATTTTTTCCGATTTTTTCCCGATTTTTTCAGATTTTTTTCCGATTTTTTTTCCGATTTTTTCCGATTTTTTTTCGATTTTTTTCCCGATTTTTTCCGATTTTTTTCCCGATTTTTTTCCGATTTTTCCCGATTTTTTTCCGATTTTTTCCCGATTTTTTTCAGTTTTTTTCCGATTTTTTTTCCGATTTTTTCCGATTTTTTTTCCGATTTTTTCCGATTTTTTTTCCGATTTTTTTCCGATTTTTTTTTCCGATTTTTATTCCGATTTTTTTCCGATTTTTTCCCGATTTTTTCCGATTTTTTTCCCGATTTTTTTCCGATTTTTTTCCGATTTTTTCCGAATTTGTTTCCGATTTTTTCCGATTTTTTCCGATTTTTTTTCCCGATTTTGTTCCGATTTTTCCCGATTTTTTTCCGATTTTTTTTCCGATTTTTTCCGATTTTTTTTCCGTTTTTTTCCGATTTTTTTTCCGATTTTTTTCCGATTTTTTTTCCCGATTTTTATTCCGATTTTTTTCCGATTTTTTCCCGATTTTTTCCGATTTTTTTCCCGATTTTTTTCCGATTTTTTTCCGATTTTTTCCGATTTTTTTTCCGTTTTTTTCCGATTTTTTTTCCGATTTTTTTCCGATTTTTTTTTCCGATTTTTATTCCGATTTTTTTCCGATTTTTTCCCGATTTTTTCCGATTTTTTTCCCGATTTTTTTCCGATTTTTTTTCGATTTTTTTCCCGATTTTTTCAGATTTTTTTTCCGATTTTTTCCGATTTTTTTTCCGATTTTTTCCGATTTTTTTCCCGATTTTTTTCCGATTTTTCCCGATTTTTTTCCGATTTTTTCCCGATTTTTTTTGCAGATTTTTTTTCTAGATTTTTTTTGTAGATTTCTTTTCTATAATTTTTTTCTAGATTTTTTTCTAGATTTTTTTTCTAGATTTTTTTTCTAGATTTTTTTCTAGATTTTTTTTCTAGATTTTTTTTCTAGATTTTTTTCTAGATTTTTTTCTAGATTTTTTTTGTAGATTTTTTTTGTAGATTTTTTTTCTAGATATTTTTCTAGATTTTTTTTCTAGATTTTTTTTCTAGATTTTTTTTCTAGATTTTTTTCTAGATTTTTTTCTAGATTTTTTTTCTAGATTTTTTTTCTAGATTTTTTTTCTAGATTTTTTTCTAGATTTTTTTTCTAGATTTTTTTCTAGATTTTTTTTCTAGATTTTTTTCTAGATTTTTTTTCTAGATTTTTTTTCTAGATTTTTTTCTAGATTTTTTTTCTAGATTTTCTTTCTAGATTTTTTTTCTAGATTTTTTTTCTAGATTTCTTTCTAGATTTTTTTTGTAGATTTTTTTTGTAGATTTTTTTTCTAGATTTTTTTCTAGATTTTTTTTCTAGATTTTTTTCTAGATTTTTTTTCTAGATTTTTTTTCTAGATTTTTTTCTAGATTTTTTTCTAGATTTTTTTTCTAGATTTTTTTTCTAGATTTTTTTTCTAGATATTTTTCTAGATTTTTTTTCTAGATTTTTTTTCTAGATTTTTTTTCTAGATTTTTTTCTAGATTTTTTTCTAGATTTTTTTTCTAGATTTTTTTTCTAGATTTTTTTCTAGATTTTTTTTGCAGATTTTTTTTCTAGATTTTTTTTCTAGATTTTTTTCTAGATTTTTTTGTAGATTGATTTTTTTTCTAGATTTTTTTTTTGATTTTTTTTCTAGATTTTTTTTCTAGATTTTTTTTCTAGATTTTTTTTCTAGATTTTTTTCTTGATTTTTTTCTAGATTTTTTTTCTAGATTTTTTTTCTAGATTTTTTTCTAGATTTTTTTTGCAGATTTTTTTTCTAGATTTTTTTTCTAGATTTTTTTTGCAGATTTTTTTTCTAGATTTTTTTTGTAGATTTTTTTTCTAGAATTTTTTTCTAGATTTTTTTCTAGATTTTTTTTCTAGATTTTTTTTCTAGATTTTTTTTCTAGATTTTTTTTCTAGATTTTTTTTCTAGATTTTTTTCTAGATTTTTTTTCTAGATTTTTTTGTAGATTGATTTTTTTTTTGATTTTTTTTCTAGATTTTTTTTCTAGATTTTTTTTCTAGATTTTTTTCTAGATTTTTTTTGCAGATTTTTTTTCTAGATTTTTTTTCTAGATTTTTTTCTAGATTATTTTTCTAGATTTTTTTTCTAGATTTTTTTTCTAGATTTTTTTTCTAGATTTTTTTCTAGATTTCTTTTCTAGATTTTTTTGTAGATTCATTTTTTTTCTAGATTTTTTTTTTGATTTTTTTTCTAGATTTTTTTCTAGATTTTTTTCTAGATTTTTTTTCTAGATTTTTTTCTAGATTTTTTTTCTAGATTTTTTTTCTAGATTTTTTTCTAGATTTTTTTTCTAGATTTTTTTTCTAGATTTTTTTTCTAGATTTTTTTTCTAGATTTTTTTCTAGATTTTTTTTCTAGATTTTTTTCTAGATTTTTTTTCTAGATTTTTTTTCTAGATTTTTTTCTAGATTTTTTTTGCAGATTTTTTTTCTAGATTTTTTTTCTAGATTTTTTTCTAGATTATTTTTCAAGATTTTTTTTCTAGATTTTTTTTCTAGATTTTTTTTCTAGATTTTTTTCTAGATTTTTTTGTAGATTGATTTTTTTTCTAGATTTTTTTTTGATTTTTTTTCTAGATTTTTTTTCTAGATTTTTTTTCTAGATTTTTTTTCTAGAGTTTTTTCTTGATTTATTTCTAGATTTTTTTTCTAGATTTTTTTTCTAGATTTTTTTCTAGATTTTTTTTGCAGATTTTTTTTCTAGATTTTTTTTCTAGATTTTTTTTGCAGATTTTTTTTCTAGATTTTTTTCTAGATTTTTTTCTAGATTTCTTTTCTAGATTTTTTTTCTAGATTTTTTTTGCAGATTTTTTTTCTAGATTTTTTTTGTAGATTTTTTTTCTAGAATTTTTTTCTAGATTTTTTTCTAGATTTTTTTTCTAGATTTTTTTTCTAGATTTTTTTCTAGATTTTTTTTCTAGATTTTTTTTCTAGATTTTTTTCTAGATTTTTTTTCTAGATTTTTTTTCTAGATTTTTTTCTAGATTTTTTTTCTAGATTTTTTTTCTAGATTTTTTTCTAGATTTTTTTTCTAGATTTTTTTTCTAGATTTTTTTTCTAGATTTTTTTCTAGATTATTTTTCTAGATTTTTTTTCTAGATTTTTTTTCTAGATTTTTTTTCTAGATTTTTTTCTAGATTTCTTTTCTAGATTTTTTTGTAGATTCATTTTTTTTCTTGATTTTTTTTTTGATTTTTTTTCTAGATTTTTTTCTAGATTTTTTTCTAGATTTTTTTTCTAGATTTTTTTTCTAGATTTTTTCTAGATTTTTTTTGCAGATTCTTTTTCTAGATTTTTTTTCTAGATTTTTTTCTAGATTTTTTTTCTAGATTTTTTTTGTAGATTTTTTTTCTAGATTTTTTTCTAGATTTTTTTTGCAGATTTATTTTCTAGATTTTTTTTGTAGATTTTTTTTGCAGATTTTTTTTCTAGATTTTTTTTGTAGATTTTTTTTCTATAATTTTTTTCTAGATTTTTTTCTAGATTTTTTTTCTAGATTTTTTTTCTAGATTTTTTTCTAGATTTTTTTTCTAGATTTTTTTTCTAGATTTTTTTCTAGATTTTTTTTCTAGATTTTTTTTCTAGATTTTTTTCTAGATTTTTTTTCTAGATTTTTTTTCTAGATTTTTTTTCGAGATTTTTTTTCTAGATTTTTTCTAGATTTTTTTTCTAGATTTTTTTTCTAGATTTTTTTTCTAGATTTTTTTTCTAGATTTTTTTTCTAGATTTTTTTTCTAGATTTTTTTTCTTGATTTTTTTCTTGATTTTTTTCTAGATTTTTTTTCTAGATTTTTTTTCTAGATTTTTTTCTAGATTTTTTTTGCAGATTTTTTTTCTAGATTTTTTTTGCAGATTTTTTTTCTAGATTTTTTTTGTAGATTTTTTTTCTAGAATTTTTTTCTAGATTTTTTTCTAGATTTTTTTTCTAGATTTTTTTTCTAGATTTTTTTTCTAGATTTTTTTTCTAGATTTTTTTTCTAGATTTTTTTCTAGATTTTTTTTCTAGATTTTTTTGTAGATTGATTTTTTTTCTAGATTTTTTTTTTGATTTTTTTTCTAGATTTTTTTTCTAGATTTTTTTTCTAGATTTTTTTCTAGATTTTTTTTCTAGATTTTTTTGTAGATTGATTTTTTTTCTAGATTTTTTTCTAGATTATTTTTCTAGATTTTTTTTCTAGATTTTTTTTCTAGATTTTTTTCTAGATTTTTTTTCTAGATTTTTTTCTAGATTTTTTTTCTAGATTTTTTTTGCAGATTTTTTTTCTAGATTTTTTTTCTAGATTTTTTTTGCAGATTTTTTTTCTAGATTTTTTTTGTAGATTTTTTTCTAGAATTTTTTTCTAGATTTTTTTCTAGATTTTTTTTCTAGATTTTTTTTCTAGATTTTTTTTCTAGATTTTTTTTCTAGATTTTTTTTCTAGATTTTTTTCTAGATTTTTTTTCTAGATTTTTTTGTAGATTGATTTTTTTTCTAGATTTTTTTCTAGATTTTTTTTCTAGATTTTTTTTGCAGATTTTTTTTCTAGATTTTTTTTCTAGATTTTTTTTGCAGATTTTTTTTCTAGATTTTTTTTTTGATTTTTTTTCTAGAATTTTTTTCTAGATTTTTTTCTAGATTTTTTTTCTAGATTTTTTTTCTAGATTTTTTTTCTAGATTTTTTTTCTAGATTTTTTTCTAGATTTTTTTTCTAGATTTTTTTTCTAGATTTTTTTTCTAGATTTTTTTTCTAGATTTTTTTCTAGATTTTTTTTCTAGATTTTTTTGTAGATTCATTTTTTTTCTAGATTTTTTTTTTGATTTTTTTTCTAGATTTGTTTCTAGATTTTTTTCTAGATTTTTTTTCTAGATTTTTTTCTAGATTTTTTTTCTAGATTTTTTTTCTAGATTTTTTTCTAGATTTTTTTTCTAGATTTTTTTTCTAGATTTTTTTTCTAGATTTTTTTTCTAGATTTTTTTCTAGATTTTTTTTCTAGATTTTTTTCTAGATTTTTTTCTAGATTTTTTTTGCAGATTTTTTTTCTAGATTTTTTTTCTAGATTTTTTTCTAGATTATTTTTCTAGATTTTTTTTCTAGATTTTTTTTCTAGATTTTTTTTCTAGATTTTTTTTCGAGATTTTTTTTCTAGATTTTTTCTAGATTTTTTTTCTAGATTTTTTTTCTAGATTTTTTTTCTAGATTTTTTTTCTAGATTTTTTTTCTAGATTTTATTTCTAGATTTTTTTTCTAGATTTTTTTCTTGATTTTTTTCTAGATTTTTTTTCTAGATTTTTTTTCTAGATTTTTTTCTAGATTTTTTTTGCAGATTTTTTTTCTAGATTTTTTTTCTAGATTTTTTTTGCAGATTTTTTTTCTAGATTTTTTTTGTAGATTTTTTTTCTAGATTTTTTTTCTAGATTTTTTTCTAGATTTTTTTTCTAGATTTTTTTTCTAGATTTTTTTTCTAGATTTTTTTTCTAGATTTTTTTTCTAGATTTTTTTCTAGATTTTTTTTCTAGATTTTTTTGTAGATTGATTTTTTTTCTAGATTTTTTTTTTGTTTTTTTTTCTAGATTTTTTTTCTTGATTTTTTTTCTAGATTTTTTTCTAGATTTTTTTTGCAGATTTTTTTTTCTAGATTTTTTTTCTAGATTTTTTTCTAGATTATTTTTCTAGATTTTTTTTCTAGATTTTTTTTCTAGATTTTTTTTCTAGATTTTTTTCTAGATTTCTTTTCTAGATTTTTTTGTAGATTCATTTTTTTTCTAGATTTTTTTTTTGATTTTTTTTCTAGATTTTTTTCTAGATTTTTTTCTAGATTTTTTTTCTAGATTTTTTTCTAGATTTTTTTTGTAGATTTTTTTTCTAGATTTTTTTCTAGATTTTTTTTGCAGATTTATTTTCTAGATTTTTTTTGTAGATTTTTTTTGCAGATTTTTTTTCTAGATTTTTTTTGTAGATTTTTTTTCTATAATTTTTTTCTAGATTTTTTTCTAGATTTTTTTTCTAGATTTTTTTTCTAGATTTTTTTCTAGATTTTTTTTCTAGATTTTTTTTCTAGATTTTTTTTCTAGATTTTTTTTCGAGATTTTTTTTCTAGATTTTTTCTAGATTTTTTTTCTAGATTTTTTTCTAGATTTTTTTTCTAGATTTTTTTTGTAGATTTTTTTTCTATAATTTTTTTCTAGATTTTTTTCTAGATTTTTTTTCTAGATTTTTTTTCTAGATTTTTTTCTAGATTTTTTTTCTAGATTTTTTTTCTAGATTTTTTTCTAGATTTTTTTTCTAGATTTTTTTTCTAGATTTTTTTCTAGATTTTTTTTCTAGATTTTTTTTCTAGATTTTTTTTCGAGATTTTTTTTCTAGATTTTTTCTAGATTTTTTTTCTAGATTTTTTTTCTAGATTTTTTTTCTAGATTTTTTTTCTAGATTTTTTTTCTAGATTTTTTTTCTAGATTTTTTTTCTAGATTTTTTTCTTGATTTTTTTCTAGATTTTTTTTCTAGATTTTTTTTCTAGATTTTTTTTGCAGATTTTTTTTCTAGATTTTTTTTGTAGATTTTTTTTCTAGAATTTTTTTCTAGATTTTTTTCTAGATTTTTTTTCTAGATTTTTTTTCTAGATTTTTTTTCTAGATTTTTTTTCTAGATTTTTTTTCTAGATTTTTTTCTAGATTTTTTTTCTAGATTTTTTTGTAGATTGATTTTTTTTCTAGATTTTTTTTTTGATTTTTTTTCTAGATTTTTTTTCTTGATTTTTTTTCTAGATTTTTTTCTAGATTTTTTTTGCAGATTTTTTTTTCTAGATTTTTTTTCTAGATTTTTTTCTAGATTATTTTTCTAGATTTTTTTTCTAGATTTTTTTTCTAGATTTTTTTTCTAGATTTTTTTCTAAATTTCTTTTCTAGATTTTTTTGTAGATTCATTTTTTTTCTAGATTTTTTTTTTGATTTTTTTTCTAGATTTTTTTCTAGATTTTTTTCTAGATTTTTTTTCTAGATTTTTTTCTAGATTTTTTTTCTAGATTTTTTTTGCAGATTTTTTTTCTAGATTTTTTTTCTAGATTTTTTTTGCAGATTTTTTTTCTAGATTT
The DNA here is from genome assembly GCF_057628025.1 of Oncorhynchus mykiss. Taxonomy (NCBI): domain Eukaryota; kingdom Metazoa; phylum Chordata; class Actinopteri; order Salmoniformes; family Salmonidae; genus Oncorhynchus; species Oncorhynchus mykiss. The sequence goes on from NW_028322057.1 coordinate 294,270, forward strand.
TTTTTGTAGATTTTTTTTCTAGAATTTTTTTCTAGATTTTTTTCTAGATTTTTTTTCTAGATTTTTTTGTAGATTGATTTTTTTTCTAGATTTTTTTCTAGATTTTTTTTCTAGATTTTTTTTGCAGATTTTTTTTCGAGATTTTTTTTCTAGATTTTTTCTAGATTTTTTTTCTAGATTTTTTTTCTAGATTTTTTTTCTAGATTTTTTTTCTAGATTTTTTTTCTAGATTTTTTTTCTAGATTTTTTTTCTTGATTTTTTTCTTGATTTTTTTCTAGATTTTTTTTCTAGATTTTTTTTCTAGATTTTTTTCTAGATTTTTTTTGCAGATTTTTTTTCTAGATTTTTTTTGTAGATTTTTTTTCTAGATTTTTTTTCTAGATTTTTTTCTAGATTTTTTTTCTAGATTTTTTTTCTAGATTTTTTTTCTAGATTTTTTTTCTAGATTTTTTTTCTAGATTTTTTTGTAGATTCATTTTTTTTCTAGATTTTTTTTTTGATTTTTTTTCTAGATTTTTTTCTAGATTTTTTTCTAGATTTTTTTTCTAGATTTTTTTCTAGATTTTTTTTGTAGATTTTTTTTCTAGATTTTTTTCTAGATTTTTTTTGCAGATTTATTTTCTAGATTTTTTTTGTAGATTTTTTTTGCAGATTTTTTTTCTAGATTTTTTTTGTAGATTTTTTTTCTATAATTTTTTTCTAGATTTTTTTTCTAGATTTTTTTCTAGATTTTTTTTCTAGATTTTTTTTCTAGATTTTTTTCTAGATTTTTTTTCTAGATTTTTTTCTAGATTTTTTTTCTAGATTTTTTTTCTAGATTTTTTTCTAGATTTTTTTTCTAGATTTTTTTTCTAGATTTTTTTTCGAGATTTTTTTTCTAGATTTTTTTTCTAGATTTTTTTTCTAGATTTTTTTTCTAGATTTTTTTCTTGATTTTTTTCTAGATTTTTTTTCTAGATTTTTTTTCTAGATTTTTTTCTAGATTTTTTTTGCAGATTTTTTTTCTAGATTTTTTTTCTAGATTTTTTTTGCAGATTTTTTTTCTAGATTTTTTTTGTAGATTTTTTTTCTAGATTTTTTTTGCAGATTTTTTTTCTAGATTTTTTTTGTATATTTTTTTTCTAGAATTTTTTTCTAGATTTTTTTCTAGATTTTTTTTCTAGATTTTTTTTCTAGATTTTTTTTCTAGATTTTTTTTCTAGATTTTTTTTCTAGATTTTTTTCTAGATTTTTTTTCTAGATTTTTTTGTAGATTGATTTTTTTTCTAGATTTTTTTTTTGATTTTTTTTCTAGATTTTTTTTCTTGATTTTTTTTCTAGATTTTTTTCTAGATTTTTTTTGCAGATTTTTTTTTCTAGATTTTTTTTCTAGATTTTTTTCTAGATTATTTTTCTAGATTTTTTTTCTAGATTTTTTTTCTAGATTTTTTTTCTAGATTTTTTTCTAGATTTCTTTTCTAGATTTTTTTGTAGATTCATTTTTTTTCTAGATTTTTTTTTTGATTTTTTTTCTAGATTTTTTTTCTAGATTTTTTTTCTAGATTTTTTTTCTAGATTTTTTTTCTAGATTTTTTTTCTAGATTTTTTTTCTTGATTTTTTTCTTGATTTTTTTCTAGATTTTTTTTCTAGATTTTTTTTCTAGATTTTTTTCTAGATTTTTTTTGCAGATTTTTTTTCTAGATTTTTTTTCTAGATTTTTTTTGCAGATTTTTTTTCTAGATTTTTTTTGTAGATTTTTTTTCTAGAATTTTTTTCTAGATTTTTTTCTAGATTTTTTTTCTAGATTTTTTTTCTAGATTTTTTTTCTAGATTTTTTTTCTAGATTTTTTTTCTAGATTTTTTTCTAGATTTTTTTTCTAGATTTTTTTGTAGATTGATTTTTTTTCTAGATTTTTTTTTTGATTTTTTTTCTAGATTTTTTTTCTTGATTTTTTTTCTAGATTTTTTTCTAGATTTTTTTTGCAGATTTTTTTTTCTAGATTTTTTTTCTAGATTTTTTTCTAGATTATTTTTCTAGATTTTTTTTCTAGATTTTTTTTCTAGATTTTTTTTCTAGATTTTTTTCTAGATTTCTTTTCTAGATTTTTTTGTAGATTCATTTTTTTTCTAGATTTTTTTTTTGATTTTTTTTCTAGATTTTTTTCTAGATTTTTTTCTAGATTTTTTTTCTAGATTTTTTTCTAGATTTTTTTTCTAGATTTTTTTTGCAGATTTTTTTTCTAGATTTTTTTTCTAGATTTTTTTTGCAGATTTTTTTTCTAGATTTTTTTTGTAGATTTTTTTTCTAGAATTTTTTTCTAGATTTTTTTCTAGATTTTTTTTCTAGATTTTTTTTCTAGATTTTTTTTCTAGATTTTTTTTCTAGATTTTTTTTCTAGATTTTTTTCTAGATTTTTTTTCTAGATTTTTTTGTAGATTGATTTTTTTTCTAGATTTTTTTCTAGATTTTTTTTCTAGATTTTTTTTGCAGATTTTTTTTCTAGATTTTTTTTCTAGATTTTTTTTGCAGATTTTTTTTCTAGATTTTTTTTTTTGATTTTTTTTCTAGAATTTTTTTCTAGATTTTTTTCTAGATTTTTTTTCTAGATTTTTTTTCTAGATTTTTTTTCTAGATTTTTTTTCTAGATTTTTTTCTAGATTTTTTTTCTAGATTTTTTTGTAGATTCATTTTTTTTCTAGATTTTTTTTTTGATTTTTTTTCTAGATTTTTTTCTAGATTTTTTTCTAGATTTTTTTTCTAGATTTTTTTCTAGATTTTTTTTCTAGATTTTTTTTCTAGATTTTTTTCTAGATTTTTTTTCTAGATTTTTTTTCTAGATTTTTTTTCTAGATTTTTTTTCTAGATTTTTTTCTAGATTTTTTTTCTAGATTTTTTTCTAGATTTTTTTCTAGATTTTTTTTGCAGATTTTTTTTCTAGATTTTTTTTCTAGATTTTTTTCTAGATTATTTTTCTAGATTTTTTTTCTAGATTTTTTTTCTAGATTTTTTTTCTAGATTTTTTTTCGAGATTTTTTTTCGAGATTTTTTTTCTAGATTTTTTCTAGATTTTTTTTCTAGATTTTTTTTCTAGATTTTTTTTCTAGATTTTTTTTCTAGATTTTTTTTCTAGATTTTATTTCTAGATTTTTTTTCTAGATTTTTTTCTTGATTTTTTTCTAGATTTTTTTTCTAGATTTTTTTTCTAGATTTTTTTCTAGATTTTTTTTGCAGATTTTTTTTCTAGATTTTTTTTCTAGATTTTTTTTGCAGATTTTTTTTCTAGATTTTTTTTGTAGATTTTTTTTCTAGATTTTTTTTCTAGATTTTTTTCTAGATTTTTTTTCTAGATTTTTTTTCTAGATTTTTTTTCTAGATTTTTTTTCTAGATTTTTTTTCTAGATTTTTTTCTAGATTTTTTTTCTAGATTTTTTTGTAGATTGATTTTTTTTCTAGATTTTTTTTTTGTTTTTTTTTCTAGATTTTTTTTCTTGATTTTTTTTCTAGATTTTTTTCTAGATTTTTTTTGCAGATTTTTTTTTCTAGATTTTTTTTCTAGATTTTTTTCTAGATTATTTTTCTAGATTTTTTTTCTAGATTTTTTTTCTAGATTTTTTTTCTAGATTTTTTTCTAGATTTCTTTTCTAGATTTTTTTGTAGATTCATTTTTTTTCTAGATTTTTTTTTTGATTTTTTTTCTAGATTTTTTTCTAGATTTGTTTCTAGATTTTTTTTCTAGATTTTTTTCTAGATTTTTTTTGTAGATTTTTTTTCTAGATTTTTTTCTAGATTTTTTTTGCAGATTTATTTTCTAGATTTTTTTTGTAGATTTTTTTTGCAGATTTTTTTTCTAGATTTTTTTTGTAGATTTTTTTTCTATAATTTTTTTCTAGATTTTTTTCTAGATTTTTTTTCTAGATTTTTTTTCTAGATTTTTTTCTAGATTTTTTTTCTAGATTTTTTTTCTAGATTTTTTTCTAGATTTTTTTTCTAGATTTTTTTTCTAGATTTTTTTCTAGATTTTTTTTCTAGATTTTTTTTCTAGATTTTTTTTCGAGATTTTTTTTCTAGATTTTTTCTAGATTTTTTTTCTAGATTTTTTTTCTAGATTTTTTTTCTAGATTTTTTTTCTAGATTTTTTTTCTAGATTTTTTTTCTAGATTTTTTTCTTGATTTTTTTCTAGATTTTTTTTCTAGATTTTTTTTCTAGATTTTTTTCTAGATTTTTTTTGCAGATTTTTTTTCTAGATTTTTTTTCTAGATTTTTTTTGCAGATTTTTTTTCTAGATTTTTTTTGTAGATTTTTTTTCTAGAATTTTTTTCTAGATTTTTTTCTAGATTTTTTTTCTAGATTTTTTTTCTAGATTTTTTTTCTAGATTTTTTTTCTAGATTTTTTTTCTAGATTTTTTTCTAGATTTTTTTTCTAGATTTTTTTGTAGATTGATTTTTTTTCTAGATTTTTTTTTTGATTTTTTTTCTAGATTTTTTTTCTTGATTTTTTTTCTAGATTTTTTTCTAGATTTTTTTTGCAGATTTTTTTTTCTAGATTTTTTTTCTAGATTTTTTTCTAGATTATTTTTCTAGATTTTTTTTCTAGATTTTTTTTCTAGATTTTTTTTCTAGATTTCTTTTCTAGATTTTTTTGTAGATTCATTTTTTTTCTAGATTTTTTTTTTGATTTTTTTTCTAGATTTTTTTCTAGATTTTTTTCTAGATTTTTTTTCTAGATTTTTTTCTAGATTTTTTTTCTAGATTTTTTTTGCAGATTTTTTTTCTAGATTTTTTTTCTAGATTTTTTTTGCAGATTTTTTTTCTAGATTTTTTTTGTAGATTTTTTTTCTAGAATTTTTTTCTAGATTTTTTTCTAGATTTTTTTTCTAGATTTTTTTTCTAGATTTTTTTTCTAGATTTTTTTTCTAGATTTTTTTTCTAGATTTTTTTCTAGATTTTTTTTCTAGATTTTTTTGTAGATTGATTTTTTTTCTAGATTTTTTTCTAGATTTTTTTTCTAGATTTTTTTTGCAGATTTTTTTTCTAGATTTTTTTTCTAGATTTTTTTTGCAGATTTTTTTTCTAGATTTTTTGTTTTGATTTTTTTTCTAGAATTTTTTTCTAGATTTTTTTCTAGATTTTTTTTCTAGATTTTTTTTCTAGATTTTTTTTCTAGATTTTTTTTCTAGATTTTTTTCTAGATTTTTTTTCTAGATTTTTTTTCTAGATTTTTTTTCTAGATTTTTTTTCTAGATTTTTTTCTAGATTTTTTTTCTAGATTTTTTTGTAGATTCATTTTTTTTCTAGATTTTTTTTTTGATTTTTTTTCTAGATTTTTTTCTAGATTTTTTTCTAGATTTTTTTTCTAGATTTTTTTCTAGATTTTTTTTCTAGATTTTTTTTCTAGATTTTTTTCTAGATTTTTTTTCTAGATTTTTTTTCTAGATTTTTTTTCTAGATTTTTTTTCTAGATTTTTTTCTAGATTTTTTTTCTAGATTTTTTTCTAGATTTTTTTCTAGATTTTTTTTGCAGATTTTTTTTCTAGATTTTTTTTCTAGATTTTTTTCTAGATTTTTTTCTAGATTTTTTTTCTAGATTTTTTTTCTAGATTTTTTTTCTAGATTTTTTTTCTAGATTTTTTTTCGAGATTTTTTTTCTAGATTTTTTCTAGATTTTTTTTCTAGATTTTTTTTCTAGATTTTTTTTCTAGATTTTTTTTCTAGATTTTTTTTCTAGATTTTATTTCTAGATTTTTTTTCTAGATTTTTTTCTTGATTTTTTTCTAGATTTTTTTTCTAGATTTTTTTTCTAGATTTTTTTCTAGATTTTTTTTGCAGATTTTTTTTCTAGATTTTTTTTCTAGATTTTTTTTGCAGATTTTTTTTCTAGATTTTTTTTGTAGATTTTTTTTCTAGATTTTTTTTCTAGATTTTTTTCTAGATTTTTTTTCTAGATTTTTTTTCTAGATTTTTTTTCTAGATTTTTTTTCTAGATTTTTTTTCTAGATTTTTTTCTAGATTTTTTTTCTAGATTTTTTTGTAGATTGATTTTTTTTCTAGATTTTTTTTTTGTTTTTTTTTCTAGATTTTTTTTCTTGATTTTTTTTCTAGATTTTTTTCTAGATTTTTTTTGCAGATTTTTTTTTCTAGATTTTTTTTCTAGATTTTTTTCTAGATTATTTTTCTAGATTTTTTTTCTAGATTTTTTTTCTAGATTTTTTTTCTAGATTTTTTTCTAGATTTCTTTTCTAGATTTTTTTGTAGATTCATTTTTTTTCTAGATTTTTTTTTTGATTTTTTTTCTAGATTTTTTTCTAGATTTTTTTCTAGATTTTTTTTCTAGATTTTTTTTCTAGATTTTTTTCTAGATTTTTTTTCTAGATTTTTTTCTAGATTTTTTTCTAGTTTTTTTTTGCAGATTTTTTTTCTAGATTTTTTTTCTAGATTTTTTTCTAGATTATTTTTCTAGATTTTTTTTCTAGATTTTTTTTCTAGATTTTTTTTCTAGATTTTTTTTCGAGATTTTTTTTCGAGATTTTTTTTCTAGATTTTTTCTAGATTTTTTTTCTAGATTTTTTTTCTAGATTTTTTTTCTAGATTTTTTTTCTAGATTTTTTTTCTAGATTTTATTTCTAGATTTTTTTTCTAGATTTTTTTCTTGATTTTTTTCTAGATTTTTTTTCTAGATTTTTTTTCTAGATTTTTTTCTAGATTTTTTTTGCAGATTTTTTTTCTAGATTTTTTTTCTAGATTTTTTTTGCAGATTTTTTTTCTAGATTTTTTTTGTAGATTTTTTTTCTAGATTTTTTTTCTAGATTTTTTTCTAGATTTTTTTTCTAGATTTTTTTTCTAGATTTTTTTTCTAGATTTTTTTTCTAGATTTTTTTTCTAGATTTTTTTCTAGATTTTTTTTCTAGATTTTTTTGTAGATTGATTTTTTTTCTAGATTTTTTTTTTGTTTTTTTTTCTAGATTTTTTTTCTTGATTTTTTTTCTAGATTTTTTTCTAGATTTTTTTTGCAGATTTTTTTTTCTAGATTTTTTTTCTAGATTTTTTTCTAGATTATTTTTCTAGATTTTTTTTCTAGATTTTTTTTCTAGATTTTTTTTCTAGATTTTTTTCTAGATTTCTTTTCTAGATTTTTTTGTAGATTCATTTTTTTTCTAGATTTTTTTTTTGATTTTTTTTCTAGATTTTTTTCTAGATTTTTTTCTAGATTTTTTTTCTAGATTTTTTTCTAGATTTTTTTCTAGATTTTTTTTGCAGATTTTTTTTCTAGATTTTTTTTCTAGATTTTTTTTGCAGATTTTTTTTCTAGATTTTTTTTCTAGATTTTTTTCTAGATTTTTTTTCTAGATTTTTTTTGCAGATTTTTTTTCTAGATTTTTTTTCTAGATTTTTTTTGCAGATTTTTTTTCTAGATTTTTTTTGTAGATTTTTTTTCTAGAATTTTTTTCTAGATTTTTTTCTAGATTTTTTTTCTAGATTTTTTTTCTAGATTTTTTTTCTAGATTTTTTTTCTAGATTTTTTTTCTAGATTTTTTTCTAGATTTCTTTTCTAGATTTTTTTGTAGATTCATTTTTTTTCTAGATTTTTTTTTAGATTTTTTTTCTAGATTTTTTTCTAGATTTTTTTCTAGATTTTTTTTCTAGATTTTTTTCTAGATTTTTTTTCTAGATTTTTTTTCTAGATTTTTTTCTAGATTTTTTTTCTAGATTTTTTTTCTAGATTTTTTTTCTAGATTTTTTTTCTAGATTTTTTTCTAGATTTTTTTTCTAGATTTTTTTCTAGATTTTTTTCTAGATTTTTTTTGCAGATTTTTTTTCTAGATTTTTTTTCTAGATTTTTTTCTAGATTATTTTTCTAGATTTTTTTTCTAGATTTTTTTTCTAGATTTTTTTTCTAGATTTTTTTCTAGAGTTTTTTGTAGATTGATTTTTTTTCTAGATTTTTTTTTGATTTTTTTTCTAGATTTTTTTTCTAGATTTTTTTTCTAGATTTTTTTTCTAGATTTTTTTTCTAGATTTTTTTCTTGATTTTTTTCTAGATTTTTTTTCTAGATTTTTTTTCTAGATTTTTTTCTAGATTTTTTTTGCAGATTTTTTTTCTAGATTTTTTTTCTAGATTTTTTTTGCAGATTTTTTTTCTAGATTTTTTTCTAGATTTTTTTCTAGATTTATTTTCTAGATTTTTTTTCTAGATTTTTTTTGCAGATTTTTTTTCTAGATTTTTTTTGTAGATTTTTTTTCTAGAATTTTTTTCTAGATTTTTTTCTAGATTTTTTTTCTAGAATTTTTTTCTAGATTTTTTTCTAGATTTTTTTTCTAGATTTTTTTTCTAGATTTTTTTCTAGATTTTTTTTCTAGATTTTTTTTCTAGATTTTTTTCTAGATTTTTTTTCTAGATTTTTTTTCTAGATTTTTTTTCTAGATTTTTTTCTAGATTATTTTTCTAGATTTTTTTTCTAGATTTTTTTTCTAGATTTTTTTTCTAGATTTTTTTCTAGATTTCTTTTCTAGATTTTTTTGTAGATTCATTTTTTTTCTTGATTTTTTTTTTAATTTTTTTTCTAGATTTTTTTTCTAGATTTTTTTTCTAGATTTTTTTTCTAGATTTTTTTCTAGATTTTTTTGTAGATTGATTTTTTTTCTAGATTTTTTTTCTAGATTTTTTTCTAGATTTCTTTTCTAGATTTTTTTCTAGATTCATTTTTTTTCTAGATTTTTTTTTTGATTTTTTTTCTAGATTTTTTTCTAGATTTTTTTCTAGATTTTTTTTCTAGATTTTTTTCTAGATTTTTTTCTAGATTTTTTTTGCAGATTTTTTTTCTAGATTTTTTTTCTAGATTTTTTTCTAGATTATTTTTCTAGATTTTTTTTCTAGATTTTTTTTCTAGATTTTTTTTCTAGATTTTTTTCTAGAGTTTTTTGTAGATTGATTTTTTTTCTAGATTTTTTTTTGATTTTTTTTCTAGATTTTTTTTCTAGATTTTTTTTCTAGATTTTTTTTCTAGATTTTTTTTCTAGATTTTTTTCTTGATTTTTTTCTAGATTTTTTTTCTAGATTTTTTTTCTAGATTTTTTTCTAGATTTTTTTTGCAGATTTTTTTTCTAGATTTTTTTTCTAGATTTTTTTTGCAGATTTTTTTTCTAGATTTTTTTCTAGATTTTTTTCTAGATTTATTTTCTAGATTTTTTTTCTAGATTTTTTTTGCAGATTTTTTTTCTAGATTTTTTTTGTAGATTTTTTTTCTAGAATTTTTTTCTAGATTTTTTTCTAGATTTTTTTTCTAGAATTTTTTTCTAGATTTTTTTCTAGATTTTTTTTCTAGATTTTTTTTCTAGATTTTTTTCTAGATTTTTTTTCTAGATTTTTTTTCTAGATTTTTTTCTAGATTTTTTTTCTAGATTTTTTTTCTAGATTTTTTTTCTAGATTTTTTTCTAGATTATTTTTCTAGATTTTTTTTCTAGATTTTTTTTCTAGATTTTTTTTCTAGATTTTTTTCTAGATTTCTTTTCTAGATTTTTTTGTAGATTCATTTTTTTTCTTGATTTTTTTTTTAATTTTTTTTCTAGATTTTTTTTCTAGATTTTTTTTCTAGATTTTTTTTCTAGATTTTTTTCTAGATTTTTTTGTAGATTGATTTTTTTTCTAGATTTTTTTTCTAGATTTTTTTCTAGATTTCTTTTCTAGATTTTTTTCTAGATTCATTTTTTTTCTAGATTTTTTTTTTGATTTTTTTTCTAGATTTTTTTCTAGATTTTTTTCTAGATTTTTTTTCTAGATTTTTTTCTAGATTTTTTTCTAGATTTTTTTTCTAGATTTTTTTCTAGATTTTTTTTCTAGATTTTTTTTCTAGATTTTTTATCTAGATTTTTTTTCTAGATTTTTTTCTAGATTTTTTTTTTAGATTTTTTTCTAGATTTTTTTTCTAGATTTTTTTTCTAGATTTTTTTCTAGATTTTTTTTGCAGATTTTTTTTCTAGATTTTTTTTCTAGATTTTTTTTCTAGATTTTTTTCTAGATTTTTTTGTAGATTCATTTTTTTTCTAGATTTTTTTTTTGATTTTTTTTCTAGATTTTTTTCTAGATTTTTTTCTAGATTTTTTTTCTAGATTTTTTTCTAGATTTTTTTTCTAGATTTTTTTTCTAGATTTTTTTCTAGATTTTTTTTCTAGATTTTTTTTCTAGATTTTTTATCTAGATTTTTTTTCTAGATTTTTTTCTAGATTTTTTTTCTAGATTTTTTTCTAGATTTTTTTTCTAGATTTTTTTTCTAGATTTTTTTCTAGATTTTTTTTGCAGATTTTTTTTCTAGATTTTTTTTCTAGATTTTTTTTCTAGATTTTTTTCTAGATTTTTTTGTAGATTGATTTTTTTTCTAGATTTTTTTTAGATTTTTTTTCTAGATTTTTTTTCTAGATTTTTTTTCTAGATTTTTTTTCTAGATTTTTTTTCTAGATTTTTTTCTTGATTTTTTTCTAGATTTTTTTCTAGATTTCTTTTCTAGATTTTTTTTCTAGATTTTTTTTGCAGATTTTTTTTGTAGATTTTTTTTGTAGATTTTTTTTCTAGAATTTTTTTCTAGATTTTTTTCTAGATTTTTTTTCTAGATTTTTTTTCTAGATTTTTTTCTAGATTTTTTTTCTAGATTTTTTTTCTAGATTTTTTTCTAGATTTTTTTTCTAGATTTTTTTTCTAGATTTTTTTCTAGATTTATTTTCTAGATTTTTTTTCTAGATTTTTTTTGCAGATTTTTTTTCTAGATTTTTTTTGTAGATTTTTTTTCTAGAATTTTTTTCTAGATTTTTTTCTAGATTTTTTTTCTAGATTTTTTTTCTAGATTTTTTTCTAGATTTTTTTTCTAGATTTTTTTTCTAGATTTTTTTCTAGATTTTTTTTCTAGATTTTTTTTCTAGATTTTTTTCTAGATTTTTTTTCTAGATTTTTTTTCTAGATTTTTTTTCTAGATTTTTTTCTAGATTATTTTTCTAGATTTTTTTTCTAGATTTTTTTTCTAGATTTTTTTTCTAGATTTTTTTCTAGATTTCTTTTCTAGATTTTTTTGTAGATTCATTTTTTTTCTTGATTTTTTTATTTATTTTTTTTCTAGATTTTTTTTCTAGATTTTTTTTCTAGATTTTTTTCTAGATTTTTTTGTAGATTGATTTTTTTTCTAGATTTTTTTTCTAGATTTTTTTCTAGATTTCTTTTCTAGATTTTTTTGTAGATTCATTTTTTTTCTAGATTTTTTTTTTGATTTTTTTTCTAGATTTTTTTCTAGATTTTTTTCTAGATTTTTTTCTAGATTTTTTTCTAGATTTTTTTTCTAGATTTTTTTTCTAGATTTTTTTCTAGATTTTTTTTCTAGATTTTTTTTCTAGATTTTTTATCTAGATTTTTTTTCTAGATTTTTTTCTAGATTTTTTTTTTAGATTTTTTTCTAGATTTTTTTTCTAGATTTTTTTTCTAGATTTTTTTCTAGATTTTTTTTGCAGATTTTTTTTCTAGATTTTTTTTCTAGATTTTTTTTCTAGATTTTTTTCTAGATTTTTTTGTAGATTCATTTTTTTTCTAGATTTTTTTTTTGATTTTTTTTCTAGATTTTTTTCTAGATTTTTTTCTAGATTTTTTTTCTAGATTTTTTTCTAGATTTTTTTTCTAGATTTTTTTTCTAGATTTTTTTCTAGATTTTTTTTCTAGATTTTTTTTCTAGATTTTTTATCTAGATTTTTTTTCTAGATTTTTTTCTAGATTTTTTTTCTAGATTTTTTTCTAGATTTTTTTTCTAGATTTTTTTTCTAGATTTTTTTCTAGATTTTTTTTGCAGATTTTTTTTCTAGATTTTTTTTCTAGATTTTTTTTCTAGATTTTTTTCTAGATTTTTTTGTAGATTGATTTTTTTTCTAGATTTTTTTTTGATTTTTTTTCTAGATTTTTTTTCTAGATTTTTTTTCTAGATTTTTTTTCTAGATTTTTTTTCTAGATTTTTTTCTTGATTTTTTTCTAGATTTTTTTCTAGATTTCTTTTCTAGATTTTTTTTCTAGATTTTTTTTGCAGATTTTTTTTGTAGATTTTTTTTGTAGATTTTTTTTCTAGAATTTTTTTCTAGATTTTTTTCTAGATTTTTTTTCTAGATTTTTTTTCTAGATTTTTTTTCTAGATTTTTTTTCTAGATTTTTTTCTTGATTTTTTTCTAGATTTTTTTTCTAGATTTTTTTTCTAGATTTTTTTCTAGATTTTTTTTGCAGATTTTTTTTCTAGATTTTTTTTCTAGATTTTTTTTGCAGATTTTTTTTCTAGATTTTTTTCTAGATTTTTTTCTAGATTTATTTTCTAGATTTTTTTTCTAGATTTTTTTTGCAGATTTTTTTTCTAGATTTTTTTTGTAGATTTTTTTTCTAGAATTTTTTTCTAGATTTTTTTCTAGATTTTTTTTCTAGATTTTTTTTCTAGAGTTTTTTCTTGATTTATTTCTAGATTTTTTTTCTAGATTTTTTTTCTAGATTTTTTTCTAGATTTTTTTTGCAGATTTTTTTTCTAGATTTTTTTTCTAGATTTTTTTTGCAGATTTTTTTTCTAGATTTTTTTCTAGATTTTTTTCTAGATTTCTTTTCTAGATTTTTTTTCTAGATTTTTTTCTTGATTTTTTTCTAGATTTTTTTCTAGATTTCTTTTCTAGATTTTTTTTCTAGATTTTTTTTGCAGATTTTTTTTGTAGATTTTTTTTGTAGATTTTTTTTCTAGAATTTTTTTCTAGATTTTTTTCTAGATTTTTTTTCTAGATTTTTTTTCTAGATTTTTTTCTAGATTTTTTTTCTAGATTTTTTTTCTAGATTTTTTTCTAGATTTTTTTTCTAGATTTTTTTTCTAGATTTTTTTTCTAGATTTTTTTCTAGATTATTTTTCTAGATTTTTTTTCTAGATTTTTTTTCTAGATTTTTTTTCTAGATTTTTTTCTAGATTTTTTTTCTAGATTTTTTTCTAGATTTTTTTTCTAGATTTTTTTTCTAGATTTTTTTCTAGATTTTTTTTCTAGATTTTTTTTGCAGATTTTTTTTCTAGATTTTTTTTCTAGATTTTTTTTGCAGATTTTTTTTCTAGATTTTTTTTGTAGATTTTTTTTCTATAATTTTTTTCTAGATTTTTTTCTAGATTTTTTTTCTTGATTTTTTTTCTAGATTTTTTTCTAGATTTCTTTTCTAGATTTTTTTGTAGATTCATTTTTTTTCTAGATTTTTTTTTTGATTTTTTTTCTAGATTTTTTTCTAGATTTTTTTCTAGATTTTTTTTCTAGATTTTTTTCTAGATTTTTTTTCTAGATTTTTTTTCTAGATTTTTTTCTAGATTTTTTTTGCAGATTTTTTTTCTAGATTTTTTTTCTAGATTTTTTTCTAGATTATTTTTCTAGATTTTTTTTCTAGATTTTTTTTCTAGATTTTTTTTCTAGATTTTTTTCTAGATTTTTTTGTAGATTGATTTTTTTTCTAGATTTTTTTTAGATTTTTTTTCTAGATTTTTTTTCTAGATTTTTTTTCTAGATTTTTTTTCTAGATTTTTTTTCTAGATTTTTTTCTAGATTTTTTTCTAGATTTTTTTTCTAGATTTTTTTTCTAGATTTTTTTCTAGATTTTTTTTGCAGATTTTTTTTCTAGATTTTTTTTCTAGATTTTTTTTGCAGATTTTTTTTCTAGATTTTTTTCTAGATTTTTTTCTAGATTTCTTTTCTAGATTTTTTTTCTAGATTTTTTTTCTAGATTTTTTTCTAGATTTTTTTTCTAGATTTTTTTTCTAGATTTTTTTCTAGATTTTTTTTCTAGATTTTTTTTCTAGATTTTTTTCTAGATTTTTTTCTAGATTTTTTTTCTAGATTTTTTTTCTAGATTTTTTTTCTAGATTTTTTTTCTAGATTTTTTTCTAGATTTCTTTTCTAGATTTTTTTGTAGATTCATTTTTTTTCTTGATTTTTTTTTGATTTTTTTTCTAGATTTTTTTCTAGATTTTTTTCTAGATTTTTTTTCTAGATTTTTTTTCTAGATTTTTTCTAGATTTTTTTTGCAGATTCTTTTTCTAGATTTTTTTTCTAGATTTTTTTCTAGATTTTTTTTCTAGATTTTTTTTGTAGATTTTTTTTCTAGAGTTTTTTCTTGATTTATTTCTAGATTTTTTTTCTAGATTTTTTTTCTAGATTTTTTTCTAGATTTTTTTTGCAGATTTTTTTTCTAGATTTTTTTTCTAGATTTTTTTTGCAGATTTTTTTTCTAGATTTTTTTCTAGATTTTTTTCTAGATTTCTTTTCTAGATTTTTTTTCTAGATTTTTTTCTTGATTTTTTTCTAGATTTTTTTCTAGATTTCTTTTCTAGATTTTTTTTCTAGATTTTTTTTGCAGATTTTTTTTCTAGATTTTTTTTGTAGATTTTTTTTCTAGAATTTTTTTCTAGATTTTTTTCTAGATTTTTTTTCTAGATTTTTTTTCTAGATTTTTTTCTAGATTTTTTTTCTAGATTTTTTTTCTAGATTTTTTTCTAGATTTTTTTTCTAGATTTTTTTTCTAGATTTTTTTTCTAGATTTTTTTCTAGATTATTTTTCTAGATTTTTTTTCTAGATTTTTTTTCTAGATTTTTTTTCTAGATTTTTTTCTAGATTTTTTTTCTAGATTTTTTTCTAGATTTTTTTTCTAGATTTTTTTTCTAGATTTTTTTCTAGATTTTTTTTCTAGATTTTTTTTGCAGATTTTTTTTCTAGATTTTTTTTCTAGATTTTTTTTGCAGATTTTTTTTCTAGATTTTTTTTGTAGATTTTTTTTCTATAATTTTTTTCTAGATTTTTTTCTAGATTTTTTTTCTAGATTTTTTTTCTAGATTTTTTTTCTAGATTTTTTTTCTAGATTTTTTTTCTAGATTTTTTTCTAGATTTTTTTTCTAGATTTTTTTGTAGATTGATTTTTTTTCTAGATTTTTTTTTTGATTTTTTTTCTAGATTTTTTTTGCAGATTTTTTTTCTAGATTTTTTTTCTAGATTTTTTTCTAGATTATTTTTCTAGATTTTTTTTCTAGATTTTTTTTCTAGATTTTTTTTCTAGATTTTTTTCTAGATTTCTTTTCTAGATTTTTTTGTAGATTCATTTTTTTTCTAGATTTTTTTTCTAGATTTTTTTTCTAGATTTTTTTCTAGATTTTTTTTGCAGATTTTTTTTCTAGATTTTTTTTCTAGATTTTTTTCTAGATTTTTTTTCTAGATTTTTTTTCTAGATTTTTTTTCTAGATTTTTTTTCTAGATTTTTTTCTAGATTTTTTTGTAGATTGATTTTTTTTCTAGATTTTTTTTAGATTTTTTTTCTAGATTTTTTTTCTAGATTTTTTTTCTAGATTTTTTTTCTAGATTTTTTTTCTAGATTTTTTTCTTGATTTTTTTCTAGATTTTTTTTCTAGATTTTTTTTCTAGATTTTTTTCTAGATTTTTTTTGCAGATTTTTTTTCTAGATTTTTTTTCTAGATTTTTTTTGCAGATTTTTTTTCTAGATTTTTTTCTAGATTTTTTTCTAGATTTCTTTTCTAGATTTTTTTTCTAGATTTTTTTTCTAGATTTTTTTCTAGATTTTTTTTCTAGATTTTTTTTCTAGATTTTTTTCTAGATTTTTTTTCTAGATTTTTTTTCTAGATTTTTTTCTAGATTTTTTTCTAGATTATTTTTCTAGATTTTTTTTCTAGATTTTTTTTCTAGATTTTTTTTCTAGATTTTTTTCTAGATTTCTTTTCTAGATTTTTTTGTAGATTCATTTTTTTTCTTGATTTTTTTTTGATTTTTTTTCTAGATTTTTTTCTAGATTTTTTTCTAGATTTTTTTTCTAGATTTTTTTTCTAGATTTTTTCTAGATTTTTTTTGCAGATTCTTTTTCTAGATTTTTTTTCTAGATTTTTTTCTAGATTTTTTTTCTAGATTTTTTTTGTAGATTTTTTTTCTAGATTTTTTTCTAGATTTTTTTTGCAGATTTATTTTCTAGATTTTTTTTGTCGATTTTTTTTGCAGATTTCTTTTCTAGATTTTTTTTAAGATTTTTTTTCTATAATTTTTTTCTAGATTTTTTTGTAGATTTTTTTTCTAGATTTTTTTTCTAGATTTTTTTCTAGATTTTTTTTCTAGATTTTTTTTCTAGATTTTTTTCTAGATTTTTTTTCTAGATTTTTTTTCTAGATTTTTTTCTAGATTTTTTTTCTAGATTTTTTTTCTAGATTTTTTTCTAGATTTTTTTTCTAGATTTTTTTTCTAGATTTTTTTTCTAGATTTTTTTCTAGATTTTTTTCTAGATTTTTTTTCTAGATTTTTTTTCTAGATTTTTTTCTAGATTTTTTTTCTAGATTTTTTTTCTAGATTTTTTTTCTAGATTTTTTTTCTAGATTTTTTTTCTAGATTTTTTTTCTAGATTTTTTTCTAGATTTTTTTCTAGATTTTTTTTGTAGATTTTTTTTCTAGATTTTTTTTTTGATTTTTTTTCTAGATTTTTTTTCTAGATTTTTTTCTAGATTTTTTTCTAGATTTTTTTGTAGATTGATTTTTTTTCTAGATTTTTTTTTGATTTTTTTTCTAGATTTTTTTTCTAGATTTTTTTTCTAGATTTTTTTTCTAGATTTTTTTTCTAGATTTTTTTCTTGATTTTTTTCTAGATTTTTTTTCTAGATTTTTTTTCTAGATTTTTTTCTAGATTTTTTTTGCAGATTTTTTTTCTAGATTTTTTTTCTAGATTTTTTTTGCAGATTTTTTTTCTAGATTTTTTTCTAGATTTTTTTCTAGATTTATTTTCTAGATTTTTTTTCTAGATTTTTTTTGCAGATTTTTTTTCTAGATTTTTTTCTTGATTTTTTTCTAGATTTTTTTTCTAGATTTTTTTTCTAGAGTTTTTTCTTGATTTATTTCTAGATTTTTTTTCTAGATTTTTTTTCTAGATTTTTTTCTAGATTTTTTTTGCAGATTTTTTTTCTAGATTTTTTTTCTAGATTTTTTTTGCAGATTTTTTTTCTAGATTTTTTTCTAGATTTTTTTCTAGATTTCTTTTCTAGATTTTTTTTCTAGATTTTTTTTGCAGATTTTTTTTCTAGATTTTTTTCTTGATTTTTTTCTAGATTTTTTTTCTAGATTTTTTTTCTAGAGTTTTTTCTTGATTTATTTCTAGATTTTTTTTCTAGATTTTTTTTCTAGATTTTTTCCTAGATTTTTTTTGCAGATTTTTTTTCTAGATTTTTTTTCTAGATTTTTTTTGCAGATTTTTTTTCTAGATTTTTTTCTAGATTTTTTTCTAAATTTCTTTTCTAGATTTTTTTTCTAGATTTTTTTCTTGATTTTTTTCAAGATTTTTTTCTAGATTTCTTTTCTAGATTTTTTTTCTAGATTTTTTTTGCAGATTTTTTTTGTAGATTTTTTTTGTAGATTTTTTTTCTAGAATTTTTTTCTAGATTTTTTTCTAGATTTTTTTTCTAGATTTTTTTTCTAGATTTTTTTCTAGATTTTTTTTCTAGATTTTTTTTCTAGATTTTTTTCTAGATTTTTTTTCTAGATTTTTTTTCTAGATTTTTTTTCTAGATTTTTTTCTAGATTATTTTTCTAGATTTTTTTTCTAGATTTTTTTTCTAGATTTTTTTTCTAGATTTTTTTCTAGATTTTTTTTCTAGATTTTTTTCTAGATTTTTTTTCTAGATTTTTTTTCTAGATTTTTTTCTAGATTTTTTTTCTAGATTTTTTTTGCAGATTTTTTTTCTAGATTTTTTTTCTAGATTTTTTTTGCAGATTTTTTTTCTAGATTTTTTTTGTAGATTTTTTTTCTAGAATTTTTTTCTAGATTTTTTTCTAGATTTTTTTTCTAGATTTTTTTTCTAGATTTTTTTTCTAGATTTTTTTTCTAGATTTTTTTTCTAGATTTTTTTCTAGATTTTTTTTCTAGATTTTTTTGTAGATTGATTTTTTTTCTAGATTTTTTTTTTGATTTTTTTTCTAGATTTTTTTTCTTGATTTTTTTTCTAGATTTTTTTCTAGATTTTTTTTGCAGATTTTTTTTCTAGATTTTTTTTCTAGATTTTTTTCTAGATTATTTTTCTAGATTTTTTTTCTAGATTTTTTTTCTAGATTTTTTTTCTAGATTTTTTTCTAGATTTCTTTTCTAGATTTTTTTGTAGATTCATTTTTTTTCTAGATTTTTTTTTTGATTTTTTTTCTAGATTTTTTTCTAGATTTTTTTCTAGATTTTTTTTCTAGATTTTTTTCTAGATTTTTTTTCTAGATTTTTTTTCTAGATTTTTTTCTAGATTTTTTTTCTAGATTTTTTTTCTAGATTTTTTTTCTAGATTTTTTTTCTAGATTTTTTTCTAGATTTTTTTTCTAGATTTTTTTCTAGATTTTTTTTCTAGATTTTTTTTCTAGATTTTTTTCTAGATTTTTTTTGCAGATTTTTTTTCTAGATTTTTTTTCTAGATTTTTTTCTAGATTATTTTTCTAGATTTTTTTTCTAGATTTTTTTTCTAGATTTTTTTTCTAGATTTTTTTGTAGATTTTTTTGTAGATTGATTTTTTTTCTAGATTTTTTTTAGATTTTTTTTCTAGATTTTTTTTCTAGATTTTTTTTCTAGATTTTTTTTCTAGATTTTTTTTCTAGATTTTTTTCTTGATTTTTTTCTAGATTTTTTTTCTAGATTTTTTTTCTAGATTTTTTTCTAGATTTTTTTTGCAGATTTTTTTTCTAGATTTTTTTTCTAGATTTTTTTTGCAGATTTTTTTTCTAGATTTTTTTCTAGATTTTTTTCTAGATTTCTTTTCTAGATTTTTTTTCTAGATTTTTTTTCTAGATTTTTTTCTAGATTTTTTTTCTAGATTTTTTTTCTAGATTTTTTTCTAGATTTTTTTTCTAGATTTTTTTTCTAGATTTTTTTCTAGATTTTTTTTCTAGATTTTTTTTCTAGATTTTTTTTCTAGATTTTTTTCTAGATTATTTTTCTAGATTTTTTTTCTAGATTTTTTTTCTAGATTTTTTTTCTAGATTTTTTTCTAGATTTCTTTTCTAGATTTTTTTGTAGATTCATTTTTTTTCTTGATTTTTTTTTGATTTTTTTTCTAGATTTTTTTCTAGATTTTTTTCTAGATTTTTTTTCTAGATTTTTTTTCTAGATTTTTTCTAGATTTTTTTTGCAGATTCTTTTTCTAGATTTTTTTTCTAGATTTTTTTCTAGATTTTTTTTCTAGATTTTTTTTGTAGATTTTTTTTCTAGATTTTTTTCTAGATTTTTTTTGCAGATTTATTTTCTAGATTTTTTTTGTAGATTTTTTTTGCAGATTTCTTTTCTAGATTTTTTTTTAGATTTTTTTCCTATAATTTTTTTCTAGATTTTTTTCTAGATTTTTTTTCTAGATTTTTTTCTAGATTTTTTTTCTAGATTTTTTTTCTAGATTTTTTTCTAGATTTTTTTTCTAGATTTTTTTTCTAGATTTTTTTCTAGATTTTTTTTCTAGATTTTTTTTCTAGATTTTTTTCTAGATTTTTTTTCTAGAATTTTTTTCTAGATTTTTTTCTAGATTTTTTTCTAGATTTTTTTTCTAGATTTTTTTTCTAGATTTTTTTTCTAGATTTTTTTCTAGATTTTTTTTGCAGATTTTTTTTCTAGATTTTTTTTCTAGATTTTTTTCTAGATTATTTTTCTAGATTTTTTTTCTAGATTTTTTTTCTAGATTTTTTTTCTAGATTTTTTTCTAGATTTTTTTGTAGATTGATTTTTTTTCTAGATTTTTTTTAGATTTTTTTTCTAGATTTTTTTTCTAGATTTTTTTTCTAGATTTTTTTTCTAGATTTTTTTTCTAGATTTTTTTCTTGATTTTTTTCTAGATTTTTTTTCTAGATTTTTTTTCTAGATTTTTTTCTAGATTTTTTTTGCAGATTTTTTTTCTAGATTTTTTTTCTAGATTTTTTTTGCAGATTTTTTTTCTAGATTTTTTTCTAGATTTTTTTTCTAGATTTTTTTTCTAGATTTTTTTCTAGATTTCTTTTCTAGATTTTTTTGTAGATTCATTTTTTTTCTTGATTTTTTTTTGATTTTTTTTCTAGATTTTTTTCTAGATTTTTTTCTAGATTTTTTTTCTAGATTTTTTTTCTAGATTTTTTCTAGATTTTTTTTGCAGATTCTTTTTCTAGATTTTTTTTCTAGATTTTTTTCTAGATTTTTTTTCTAGATTTTTTTTCTAGATTTTTTTTGTAGATTTTTTTCTAGATTTTTTTTGCAGATTTATTTTCTAGATTTTTTTTGTAGATTTTTTTTGCAGATTTCTTTTCTAGATTTTTTTTTAGATTTTTTTTCTATAATTTTTTTCTAGATTTTTTTCTAGATTTTTTTTCTAGATTTTTTTCTAGATTTTTTTTCTAGATTTTTTTTCTAGATTTTTTTCTAGATTTTTTTTCTAGATTTTTTTTCTAGATTTTTTTCTAGATTTTTTTTCTAGATTTTTTTTCTAGATTTTTTTCTAGATTTTTTTTCTAGAATTTTTTTCTAGATTTTTTTCTAGATTTTTTTTGCAGATTTTTTTTCTAGATTTTTTTTCTAGATTTTTTTTGCAGATTTTTTTTCTAGATTTTTTTCTAGATTTTTTTCTAGATTTATTTTCTAGATTTTTTTTCTAGATTTTTTTTGCAGATTTTTTTTCTAGATTTTTTTTGTAGATTTTTTTTGCAGATTTTTTTTCTAGATTTTTTTCTAGATTTTTTTTCTAGATTTTTTTTCTAGAGTTTTTTCTTGATTTATTTCTAGATTTTTTTTCTAGATTTTTTTTCTAGATTTTTTTCTAGATTTTTTTTGCAGATTTTTTTTCTAGATTTTTTTTCTAGATTTTTTTTGCAGATTTTTTTTCTAGATTTTTTTCTAGATTTTTTTCTAGATTTATTTTCTAGATTTTTTTTCTAGATTTTTTTCTAGATTTTTTTTCTAGATTTTTTTTGTAGATTTTTTTCTAGATTTTTTTTCTAGATTTTTTTTCTAGATTTTTTTCTAGATTTTTTTTCTAGATTTTTTTTCTAGATTTTTTTCTAGATTTTTTTTCTAGATTTTTTTTCTAGATTTTTTTTCTAGATTTTTTTCTAGATTATTTTTCTAGATTTTTTTTCTAGATTTTTTTTCTAGATTTTTTTTCTAGATTTTTTTCTAGATTTCTTTTCTAGATTTTTTTGTAGATTCATTTTTTTTCTTGATTTTTTTTTTGATTTTTTTTCTAGATTTTTTTCTAGATTTTTTTTCTAGATTTTTTTTCTAGATTTTTTCTAGATTTTTTTTGCAGATTCTTTTTCTAGATTTTTTTTCTAGATTTTTTTCTAGATTTTTTTTCTAGATTTTTTTTGTAGATTTTTTTTCTAGATTTTTTTCTAGATTTTTTTTGCAGATTTATTTTCTAGATTTTTTTTGTAGATTTTTTTTGCAGATTTTTTTTCTAGATTTTTTTTGTAGATTTTTTTTCTATAATTTTTTTCTAGATTTTTTTCTAGATTTTTTTTCTAGATTTTTTTTCTAGATTTTTTTCTAGATTTTTTTTCTAGATTTTTTTTCTAGATTTTTTTCTAGATTTTTTTTCTAGATTTTTTTTCTAGATTTTTTTCTAGATTTTTTTTCTAGATTTTTTTTGCAGATTTATTTTCTAGATTTTTTTTGTAGATTTTTTTTGCAGATTTTTTTTGTAGATTTTTTTTGTAGATTTTTTTTCTATAATTTTTTTCTAGATTTTTTTCTAGATTTTTTTTCTAGATTTTTTTTCTAGATTTTTTTCTAGATTTTTTTTCTAGATTTTTTTTCTAGATTTTTTTTCTAGATTTTTTTCTAGATTTTTTTTCGAGATTTTTTTTCGAGATTTTTTTTCGAGATTTTTTTTCTAGATTTTTTCTAGATTTTTTTTCTAGATTTTTTTTCTAGATTTTTTTTCTAGATTTTTTTTCTAGATTTTTTTTCTAGATTTTTTTTCTAGATTTTTTTTGCAGATTTTTTTTCTAGATTTTTTTTCTAGATTTTTTTTGCAGATTTTTTTTCTAGATTTTTTTTGTAGATTTTTTTTCTAGAATTTTTTTCTAGATTTTTTTCTAGATTTTTTTCTAGATTTTTTTTCTAGATTTTTTTTCTAGATTTTTTTTCTAGATTTTTTTCTAGATTTTTTTTCTAGATTTTTTTGTAGATTGATTTTTTTTCTAGATTTTTTTTTTGATTTTTTTTCTAGATTTTTTTTCTTGATTTTTTTTCTAGATTTTTTTCTAGATTTTTTTTGCAGATTTTTTTTCTAGATTTTTTTCTAGATTATTTTTCTAGATTTTTTTTCTAGATTTTTTTTCTAGATTTTTTTTCTAGATTTTTTTCTAGATTTCTTTTCTAGATTTTTTTGTAGATTCATTTTTTTTCTAGATTTTTTTTTTGATTTTTTTTCTAGATTTTTTTCTAGATTTTTTTCTAGATTTTTTTTCTAGATTTTTTTCTAGATTTTTTTTCTAGATTTTTTTTGCAGATTTTTTTTCTAGATTTTTTTTCTAGATTTTTTTTGCAGATTTTTTTTCTAGATTTTTTTTGTAGATTTTTTTTCTAGAATTTTTTTCTAGATTTTTTTCTAGATTTTTTTTCTAGATTTTTTTTCTAGATTTTTTTTCTAGATTTTTTTTCTAGATTTTTTTTCTAGATTTTTTTCTAGATTTTTTTTCTAGATTTTTTTGTAGATTGATTTTTTTTCTAGATTTTTTTTCTAGATTTTTTTCTAGATTTTTTTTCTAGATTTTTTTTGCAGATTTTTTTTCTAGATTTTTTTCTAGATTTTTTTTCTAGATTTTTTTGTAGATTGATTTTTTTTCTAGATTTTTTTTTTTATTTTTTTTCTAGATTTTTTTTCTTGATTTTTTTTCTAGATTTTTTTCTAGATTTTTTTTGCAGATTTTTTTTCTAGATTTTTTTTCTAGATTTTTTTCTAGATTATTTTTCTAGATTTTTTTTCTAGATTTTTTTTCTAGATTTTTTTTCTAGATTTTTTTCTAGATTTCTTTTCTAGATTTTTTTGTAGATTCATTTTTTTTCTAGATTTTTTTTTTGATTTTTTTTCTAGATTTTTTTCTAGATTTTTTTCTAGATTTTTTTTCTAGATTTTTTTCTAGATTTTTTTTCTAGATTTTTTTTCTAGATTTTTTTCTAGATTTTTTTTCTAGATTTTTTTTCTAGATTTTTTTTCTAGATTTTTTTTCTAGATTTTTTTCTAGATTTTTTTTCTAGATTTTTTTGTAGATTGATTTTTTTTCTAGATTTTTTTTTTGATTTTTTTTCTAGATTTTTTTTCTTGATTTTTTTTCTAGATTTTTTTCTAGATTTTTTTTGCAGATTTTTTTTTCTAGATTTTTTTTCTAGATTTTTTTCTAGATTATTTTTCTAGATTTTTTTTCTAGATTTTTTTTCTAGATTTTTTTTCTAGATTTTTTTCTAGATTTCTTTTCTAGATTTTTTTGTAGATTCATTTTTTTTCTAGATTTTTTTTTTGATTTTTTTTCTAGATTTTTTTCTAGATTTTTTTCTAGATTTTTTTTCTAGATTTTTTTCTAGATTTTTTTTATAGATTTTTTTTGCAGATTTTTTTTCTAGATTTTTTTTCTAGATTTTTTTTGCAGATTTTTTTTCTAGATTTTTTTTGTAGATTTTTTTTCTAGAATTTTTTTCTAGATTTTTTTCTAGATTTTTTTTCTAGATTTTTTTTCTAGATTTTTTTTCTAGATTTTTTTTCTAGATTTTTTTTCTAGATTTTTTTCTAGATTTTTTTTCTAGATTTTTTTGTAGATTGATTTTTTTTCTAGATTTTTTTTCTAGATTTTTTTCTAGATTTTTTTTCTAGATTTTTTTTGCAGATTTTTTTTCTAGATTTTTTTTCTAGATTTTTTTTGCAGATTTTTTTTCTAGATTTTTTTTGTAGATTTTTTTTCTAGAATTTTTTTCTAGATTTTTTTCTAGATTTTTTTTCTAGATTTTTTTTCTAGATTTTTTTTCTAGATTTTTTTTCTAGATTTTTTTTCTAGATTTTTTTCTAGATTTTTTTTCTAGATTTTTTTGTAGATTGATTTTTTTTCTAGATTTTTTTATTTATTTTTTTTCTAGATTTTTTTTCTTGATTTTTTTTCTAGATTTTTTTCTAGATTTTTTTTGCAGATTTTTTTTCTAGATTTTTTTTCTAGATTTTTTTCTAGATTATTTTTCTAGATTTTTTTTCTAGATTTTTTTTCTAGATTTTTTTTCTAGATTTTTTTCTAGATTTCTTTTCTAGATTTTTTTGTAGATTCATTTTTTTTCTAGATTTTTTTTTTGATTTTTTTTCTAGATTTTTTTCTAGATTTTTTTCTAGATTTTTTTTCTAGATTTTTTTCTAGATTTTTTTTCTAGATTTTTTTTCTAGATTTTTTTCTAGATTTTTTTTCTAGATTTTTTTTCTAGATTTTTTTCTAGATTATTTTTCTAGATTTTTTTTCTAGATTTTTTTTCTAGATTTTTTTTCTAGATTTTTTTCTAGATTTTTTTGTAGATTCATTTTTTTTCTAGATTTTTTTTTGATTTTTTTTCTAGATTTTTTTTCTAGATTTTTTTTCTAGATTTTTTTTCTAGATTTTTTTTCTAGATTTTTTTCTTGATTTTTTTCTAGATTTTTTTTCTAGATTTTTTTTCTAGATTTTTTTTGCAGATTTTTTTTCTAGATTTTTTTTCTAGATTTTTTTTGCAGATTTTTTTTCTAGATTTTTTTCTAGATTTTTTTCTAGATTTATTTTCTAGATTTTTTTTCTAGATTTTTTTTGCAGATTTTTTTTCTAGATTTTTTTTGTAGATTTTTTTTCTAGAATTTTTTTCTAGATTTTTTTCTAGATTTTTTTTCTAGATTTTTTTTCTAGATTTTTTTCTAGATTTTTTTTCTAGATTTTTTTTCTAGATTTTTTTCTAGATTTTTTTTCTAGATTTTTTTTCTAGATTTTTTTCTAGATTTTTTTTCTAGATTTTTTTTCTAGATTTTTTTTCTAGATTTTTTTCTAGATTATTTTTCTAGATTTTTTTTCTAGATTTTTTTTCTAGATTTTTTTTCTAGATTTTTTTCTAGATTTCTTTTCTAGATTTTTTTGTAGATTCATTTTTTTTCTTGATTTTTTTTTTGATTTTTTTTCTAGATTTTTTTTCTAGATTTTTTTTCTAGATTTTTTTTCTAGATTTTTTTCTAGTTTTTTTTGTAGATTGATTTTTTTTCTAGATTTTTTTTTGATTTTTTTTCTAGATTTTTTTTCTAGATTTTTTTTCTAGATTTTTTTTCTAGATTTTTTTTCTAGATTTTTTTCTAGATTTCTTTTCTAGATTTTTTTGTAGATTCATTTTTTTTCTAGATTTTTTTTTTGATTTTTTTTCTAGATTTTTTTCTAGATTTTTTTCTAGATTTTTTTTCTAGATTTTTTTCTAGATTTTTTTTCTAGATTTTTTTTCTAGATTTTTTTCTAGATTTTTTTTCTAGATTTTTTTTCTAGATTTTTTATCTAGATTTTTTTTCTAGATTTTTTTCTAGATTTTTTTTCTAGATTTTTTTCTAGATTTTTTTTCTAGATTTTTTTTCTAGATTTTTTTCTAGATTTTTTTTGCAGATTTTTTTTCTAGATTTTTTTTCTAGATTTTTTCCTAGATTATTTTTCTAGATTTTTTTTCTAGATTTTTTTTCTAGATTTTTTTTCTAGATTTTTTTCTAGATTTTTTTGTAGATTGATTTTTTTTCTAGATTTTTTTTCTAGATTTTTTTCTAGATTTTTTTCTAGATTTTTTTTCTAGATTTTTTTCTAGATTTTTTTTCTAGATTTTTTTTCTAGATTTTTTTCTAGATTTTTTTTCTAGATTTTTTTTCTAGATTTTTTTCTAGATTATTTTTCTAGATTTTTTTTCTAGATTTTTTTTCTAGATTTTTTTTCTAGATTTTTTTCTAGATTTTTTTGTAGATTCATTTTTTTTCTAGATTTTTTTTTGATTTTTTTTCTAGATTTTTTTTCTAGATTTTTTTTCTAGATTTTTTTTCTAGATTTTTTTTCTAGATTTTTTTCTTGATTTTTTTCTAGATTTTTTTTCTAGATTTTTTTTCTAGATTTTTTTTGCAGATTTTTTTTCTAGATTTTTTTTCTAGATTTTTTTTGCAGATTTTTTTTCTAGATTTTTTTCTAGATTTTTTTCTAGATTTATTTTCTAGATTTTTTTTCTAGATTTTTTTTGCAGATTTTTTTTCTAGATTTTTTTTGTAGATTTTTTTTCTAGAATTTTTTTCTAGATTTTTTTCTAGATTTTTTTTCTAGATTTTTTTTCTAGATTTTTTTCTAGATTTTTTTTCTAGATTTTTTTTCTAGATTTTTTTCTAGATTTTTTTTCTAGATTTTTTTTCTAGATTTTTTTCTAGATTTTTTTTCTAGATTTTTTTTCTAGATTTTTTTTCTAGATTTTTTTCTAGATTATTTTTCTAGATTTTTTTTCTAGATTTTTTTTCTAGATGTTTTTTCTAGATTTTTTTCTAGATTTCTTTTCTAGATTTTTTTGTAGATTCATTTTTTTTCTTGATTTTTTTTTTGATTTTTTTTCTAGATTTTTTTTCTAGATTTTTTTTCTAGATTTTTTTTCTAGATTTTTTTCTAGATTTTTTTGTAGATTGATTTTTTTTCTAGATTTTTTTTTGATTTTTTTTCTAGATTTTTTTTCTAGATTTTTTTTCTAGATTTTTTTTCTAGATTTTTTTTCTAGATTTTTTTCTAGATTTCTTTTCTAGATATTTTTGTAGATTCATTTTTTTTCTAGATTTTTTTTTTGATTTTTTTTCTAGATTTTTTTCTAGATTTTTTTCTAGATTTTTTTTCTAGATTTTTTTCTAGATTTTTTTTCTAGATTTTTTTTCTAGATTTTTTTCTAGATTTTTTTTCTAGATTTTTTTTCTAGATTTTTTATCTAGATTTTTTTTCTAGATTTTTTTCTAGATTTTTTTTCTAGATTTTTTTCTAGATTTTTTTTCTAGATTTTTTTTCTAGATTTTTTTCTAGATTTTTTTTGCAGATTTTTTTTCTAGATTTTTTTTCTAGATTTTTTTCTAGATTATTTTTCTAGATTTTTTTTCTAGATTTTTTTTCTAGATTTTTTTTCTAGATTTTTTTCTAGATTTTTTTGTAGATTGATTTTTTTTCTAGATTTTTTTTTGATTTTTTTTCTAGATTTTTTTCTAGATTTTTTTCTAGATTTTTTTTCTAGATTTTTTTCTAGATTTTTTTTCTAGATTTTTTTTCTAGATTTTTTTATAGATTTTTTTTCTAGATTTTTTTTCTAGATTTTTTATCTAGATTTTTTTTCTAGATTTTTTTCTAGATTTTTTTTCTAGATTTTTTTCTAGATTTTTTTTCTAGATTTTTTTTCTAGATTTTTTTCTAGATTTTTTTTGCAGATTTTTTTTCTAGATTTTTTTTCTAGATTTTTTTCTAGATTATTTTTCTAGATTTTTTTTCTAGATTTTTTTTCTAGATTTTTTTTCTAGATTTTTTTCTAGATTTTTTTGTAGATTGATTTTTTTTCTAGATTTTTTTTTGATTTTTTTTCTAGATTTTTTTTCTAGATTTTTTTTCTAGATTTTTTTTCTAGATTTTTTTTCTAGATTTTTTTCTTGATTTTTTTCTAGATTTTTTTTCTAGATTTTTTTTCTAGATTTTTTTCTAGATTTTTTTTGCAGATTTTTTTTCTAGATTTTTTTTCTAGATTTTTTTTCTAGATTTTTTTTGCAGATTTTTTTTCTAGATTTTTTTCTAGATTTTTTTCTAGATTTCTTTTCTAGATTTTTTTTCTAGATTTTTTTTGCAGATTTTTTTTCTAGATTTTTTTTGTAGATTTTTTTTCTAGAATTTTTTTCTAGATTTTTTTCTAGATTTTTTTTCTAGATTTTTTTTCTAGATTTTTTTCTAGATTTTTTTTCTAGATTTTTTTTCTAGATTTTTTTCTAGATTTTTTTTCTAGATTTTTTTTCTAGATTTTTTTTCTAGATTTTTTTCTAGATTATTTTTCTAGATTTTTTTTCTAGATTTTTTTTCTAGATTTTTTTTCTAGATTTTTTTCTAGATTTTTTTTCTAGATTTTTTTCTAGATTTTTTTTCTAGATTTTTTTTCTAGATTTTTTTCTAGATTTTTTTTCTAGATTTTTTTTGCAGATTTTTTTTCTAGATTTTTTTTCTAGATTTTTTTTGCAGATTTTTTTTCTAGATTTTTTTTGTAGATTTTTTTTCTAGAATTTTTTTCTAGATTTTTTTCTAGATTTTTTTTCTAGATTTTTTTTCTAGATTTTTTTTCTAGATTTTTTTTCTAGATTTTTTTTCTAGATTTTTTTCTAGATTTTTTTTCTAGATTTTTTTGTAGATTGATTTTTTTTCTAGATTTTTTTTTTGATTTTTTTTCTAGATTTTTTTTCTTGATTTTTTTTCTAGATTTTTTTCTAGATTTTTTTTGTAGATTTTTTTTCTAGATTTTTTTCTAGATTTCTTTTCTAGATTTTTTTGTAGATTCATTTTTTTTCTAGATTTTTTTTTTGATTTTTTTTGCAGATTTTTTTTCTAGATTTTTTTTCTAGATTTTTTTTGCAGATTTTTTTTCTAGATTTTTTTTGTAGATTTTTTTTCTAGATTTTTTTTCTAGATTTTTTTTCTAGATTTTTTTCTAGATTTTTTTTCTAGATTTTTTTCTAGATTTTTTTTCTAGATTTTTTTTCTAGATTTTTTTCTAGATTTTTTTTGCAGATTTTTTTTCTAGATTTTTTTTCTAGATTTTTTTCTAGATTATTTTTCTAGATTTTTTTTCTAGATTTTTTTTCTAGATTTTTTTTCTAGATTTTTTTCTAGATTTTTTTGTAGATTGATTTTTTTTCTAGATTTTTTTTTGATTTTTTTTCTAGATTTTTTTTCTAGATTTTTTTTCTAGATTTTTTTTCTAGATTTTTTTTCTAGATTTTTTTCTAGATTTTTTTTGCAGATTTTTTTTCTAGATTTTTTTTCTAGATTTTTTTTGCAGATTTTTTTTCTAGATTTTTTTCTAGATTTTTTTCTAGATTTCTTTTCTAGATTTTTTTTCTAGATTTTTTTTGCAGATTTTTTTTCTAGATTTTTTTTGTAGATTTTTTTTCTAGAATTTTTTTCTAGATTTTTTTCTAGATTTTTTTTCTAGATTTTTTTTCTAGATTTTTTTCTAGATTTTTTTTCTAGATTTTTTTTCTAGATTTTTTTCTAGATTTTTTTTCTAGATTTTTTTTCTAGATTTTTTTTCTAGATTTTTTTCTAGATTATTTTTCTAGATTTTTTTTCTAGATTTTTTTTCTAGATTTTTTTTCTAGATTTTTTTCTAGATTTTTTTTCTAGATTTTTTTCTAGATTTTTTTTCTAGATTTTTTTTCTAGATTTTTTTCTAGATTTTTTTTCTAGATTTTTTTTGCAGATTTTTTTTCTAGATTTTTTTTCTAGATTTTTTTTGCAGATTTTTTTTCTAGATATTTTTTGTAGATTTTATTTCTAGAATTTTTTTCTAGATTTTTTTCTAGATTTTTTTTCTAGATTTTTTTTCTAGATTTTTTTTCTAGATTTTTTTTCTAGATTTTTTTTCTAGATTTTTTTCTAGATTTTTTTTCTAGATTTTTTTGTAGATTGATTTTTTTTCTAGATTTTTTTTTTGATTTTTTTTCTAGATTTTTTTTCTTGATTTTTTTTCTAGATTATTTTCTAGATTTTTTTTGTAGATTTTTTTTCTAGATTTTTTTTCTAGATTTTTTTCTAGATTATTTTTCTAGATTTTTTTCTAGATTTTTTTTCTAGATTTTTTTCTAGATTTTTTTTCTAGATTTTTTTCTAGATTTTTTTTCTAGATTTTTTTTCTAGATTTTTTTCTAGATTTTTTTTGCAGATTTTTTTTCTAGATTTTTTTTCTAGATTTTTTTCTAGATTATTTTTCTAGATTTTTTTTCTAGATTTTTTTTCTAGATTTTTTTTCTAGATTTTTTTTCTAGATTTTTTTTCTAGATTTTTTTCTTGATTTTTTCTAGATTTTTTTTCTAGATTTTTTTTCTAGATTTTTTTCTAGATTTTTTTTGCAGATTTTTTTTCTAGATTTTTTTTCTAGATTTTTTTTGCAGATTTTTTTTCTAGATTTTTTTTGTAGATTTTTTTTCTAGATTTTTTTTCTAGATTTTTTTTCTAGATTTTTTTCTAGATTTTTTTTCTAGATTTTTTTGTAGATTGATTTTTTTTCTAGATTTTTTTTTTGATTTTTTTTCTAGATTTTTTTTCTTGATTTTTTTTCTAGATTATTTTCTAGATTTTTTTTGTAGATTTTTTTTCTAGATTTTTTTTCTAGATTTTTTTCTAGATTATTTTTCTAGATTTTTTTTCTAGATTTTTTTTCTAGATTTTTTTTCTAGATTTTTTTCTAGATTTCTTTTCTAGATTTTTTTGTAGATTCATTTTTTTTCTAGATTTTTTTTTTGATTTTTTTTCTAGATTTTTTTCTAGATTTTTTTCTAGATTTTTTTTCTAGATTTTTTTCTAGATTTTTTTTCTAGATTTTTTTTCTAGATTTTTTTCTAGATTTTTTTTCTAGATTTTTTTTCTAGATTTTTTTTCTAGATTTTTTTTCTAGATTTTTTTCTAGATTTTTTTTCTAGATTTTTTTCTAGATTTTTTTTCTAGATTTTTTTTCTAGATTTTTTTCTAGATTTTTTTTGCAGATTTTTTTTCTAGATTTTTTTTCTAGATTTTTTTCTAGATTATTTTTCTAGATTTTTTTTCTAGATTTTTTTTCTAGATTTTTTTTCTAGATTTTTTTCTAGATTTTTTTGTAGATTGATTTTTTTTCTAGATTTTTTTTTTATTTTTTTTCTAGATTTTTTTTCTAGATTTTTTTTCTAGATTTTTTTTCTAGATTTTTTTTCTAGATTTTTTTCTTGATTTTTTCTAGATTTTTTTTCTAGATTTTTTTTCTAGATTTTTTTCTAGATTTTTTTTGCAGATTTTTTTTCTAGATTTTTTTTCTAGATTTTTTTTGCAGATTCTTTTTCTAGATTTTTTTTCTAGATTTTTTTCTAGATTTTTTTTCTAGATTTTTTTTGTAGATTTTTTTTCTAGATTTTTTTCTAGATTTTTTTTGCAGATTTATTTTCTAGATTTTTTTTGTAGATTTTTTTTGCAGATTTCTTTTCTAGATTTTTTTTAGATTTTTTTTCTATAATTTTTTTCTAGATTTTTTTGTAGATTTTTTTTCTAGATTTTTTTTCTAGATTTTTTTCTAGATTTTTTTTCTAGATTTTTTTTCTAGATTTTTTTCTAGATTTTTTTTCTAGATTTTTTTTCTAGATTTTTTTCTAGATTTTTTTTCTAGATTTTTTTTCTAGATTTTTTTCTAGATTTTTTTTCTAGATTTTTTTTCGAGATTTTTTTTCGAGATTTTTTTTCTAGATTTTTTTTCTAGATTTTTTTTCTAGATTTTTTTTCTAGATTTTCTTTCTAGATTTTTTTCTAGATTTTTTTTCTAGATTTTTTTTCTAGATTTTTTTCTAGATTTTTTTTCTAGATTTTTTTTCTAAATTTTTTTTCTAGATTTTTTTCTAGATTTTTTTCTAGATTTTTTTCTAGATTTTTGTTCTAGATTTTTTTTCTAGATTTTTTTTCTAGATTTTTTTCTAGATTTTTTTCTAGATTTTTTTTCTAGATTTTTTTTCTAGATTTTTTTCTAGATTTTTTTTCTAGATTTTTTTTCTAGATTTTTTTTCTAGATTTTTTTTCTAGATTTTTTTTCTAGATTTTTTTCTAGATTATTTTTCTAGATTTTTTTTCTAGATTTCTTTTCTAGATTTTTTTGTAGATTCATTTTTTTTCTTGATTTTTTTCTAGATTTTTTTTCTAGATTTTTTTTCTAGATTTTTTTTCTAGATTTTTTTTCTAGATTTTTTTTCTAGATTTTTTTTCTAGATTTTTTTCTAGATTTTTTTCTAGATTTTTTTTGTAGATTTTTTTTCTAGATTTTTTTTTTGATTTTTTTTCTAGATTTTTTTTCTAGATTTTTTTTCTAGATTTTTTTTCTAGATTTTTTTCTTGATTTTTTTCTAGATTTTTTTCTAGATTTTTTTTGCAGATTTTTTTTCTAGATTTTTTTTCTAGATTTTTTTTGCAGATTTTTTTTCTAGATTTTTTTTGTAGATTTTTTTTCTAGAATTTTTTTCTAGATTTTTTTCTAGATTTTTTTTCTAGATTTTTTTTCTAGATTTTTTTTCTAGATTTTTTTTCTAGATTTTTTTTCTAGATTTCTTTTCCAGATTTTTTTGTAGATTCATTTTTTTTCTAGATTTTTTTTGTGATTTTTTTTCTAGATTTTTTTTCTAGATTTTTTTTCTAGATTTTTTTCTAGATTTTTTTCTAGATTTTTTTTCTAGATATTTTTTCTAGATTTTTTCTAGATTTTTTTTGCAGATTCTTTTTCTAGATTTTTTTTCTAGATTTTTTTCTAGATTTTTTTCTAGATTTTTTTTCTAGATATTTTTCTAGATTTTTTTTCTAGATTTTTTTTCTAGATTTTTTTTCTAGATTTTTTTCTAGATTTTTTTCTAGATTTTTTTTCTAGATTTTTTTTCTAGATTTTTTTCTAGATTTTTTTTGCAGATTTTTTTTCTAGATTTTTTTTCTAGATTTTTTTCTAGATTATTTTTCTAGATTTTTTTTCTAGATTTTTTTTCTAGATTTTCTTTCTAGATTTTTTTCTAGATTTTTTTGTAGATTGATTTTTTTTCTAGATTTTTTATTTGATTTTTTTTCTAGATTTTTTTTCTAGATTTTTTTTCTTGATTTTTTTTCTAGATTTTTTTCTTGATTTTTTTCTAGATTTTTTTTCTAGATTTTTTTTCTAGATTTTTTTTGCAGATTTTTTTTCTAGATTTTTTTTCTAGATTTTTTTTGCAGATTTTTTTTCTAGATTTTTTTTGTAGATTTTTTTTCTAGATTTTTTTTCTAGATTTTTTTCTAGATTTTTTTTCTAGATTTTTTTTCTAGATTTTTTTCTAGATTTTTTTTCTAGATTTTTTTCTAGATTTTTTTTCTAGATTTTTTTTCTAGATTTTTTTCTAGATTATTTTTCTAGATTTTTTTTCTAGATTTTTTTTCTAGATTTTTTTTCTAGATTTTTTTCTAGATTTTTTTGTAGATTCATTTTTTTTCTAGATTTTTTTTTGATTTTTTTTCTAGATTTTTTTTCTAGATTTTTTTTCTAGATTTTTTTTCTAGATTTTTTTTCTAGATTTTTTTCTTGATTTTTTTCTAGATTTTTTTTCTAGATTTTTTTTCTAGATTTTTTTTGCAGATTTTTTTTCTAGATTTTTTTTCTAGATTTTTTTTGCAGATTTTTTTTCTAGATTTTTTTCTAGATTTTTTTCTAGATTTATTTTCTAGATTTTTTTTCTAGATTTTTTTTGCAGATTTTTTTTCTAGATTTTTTTTGTAGATTTTTTTTCTAGAATTTTTTTCTAGATTTTTTTCTAGATTTTTTTTCTAGATTTTTTTTCTAGATTTTTTTCTAGATTTTTTTTCTAGATTTTTTTTCTAGATTTTTTTCTAGATTTTTTTTCTAGATTTTTTTTCTAGATTTTTTTCTAGATTTTTTTTCTAGATTTTTTTTCTAGATTTTTTTTCTAGATTTTTTTCTAGATTATTTTTCTAGATTTTTTTTCTAGATTTTTTTTCTAGATTTTTTTTCTAGATTTTTTTCTAGATTTCTTTTCTAGATTTTTTTGTAGATTCATTTTTTTTCTTGATTTTTTTATTTATTTTTTTTCTAGATTTTTTTTCTAGATTTTTTTTCTAGATTTTTTTTCTAGATTTTTTTCTAGATTTTTTTGTAGATTGATTTTTTTTCTAGATTTGTTTTTGATTTTTTTTCTAGATTTTTTTTCTAGATTTTTTTTCTAGATTTTTTTTCTAGATTTTTTTTCTAGATTTTTTTCTAGATTTCTTTTCTAGATTTTTTTGTAGATTCATTTTTTTTCTAGATTTTTTTTTTGATTTTTTTTCTAGATTTTTTTCTAGATTTTTTTCTAGATTTTTTTCTAGATTTTTTTCTAGATTTTTTTCTAGATTTTTTTTCTAGATTTTTTTCTAGATTTTTTTTCTAGATTTTTTTTCTAGATTTTTTATCTAGATTTTTTTTCTAGATTTTTTTCTAGATTTTTTTTCTAGATTTTTTTCTAGATTTTTTTTCTAGATTTTTTTTCTAGATTTTTTTCTAGATTTTTTTTGCAGATTTTTTTTCTAGATTTTTTTTCTAGATTTTTTTCTAGATTATTTTTCTAGATTTTTTTTCTAGATTTTTTTTCTAGATTTTGTTTCTAGATTTTTTTCTAGATTTTTTTGTAGATTGATTTTTTTTCTAGATTTTTTTTTGATTTTTTTTCTAGATTTTTTTCTAGATTTTTTTCTAGATTTTTTTTCTAGATTTTTTTCTAGATTTTTTTTCTAGATTTTTTTTCTAGATTTTTTTCTAGATTTTTTTTCTAGATTTTTTTTCTAGATTTTTTATCTAGATTTTTTTTCTAGATTTTTTTCTAGATTTTTTTTCTAGATTTTTTTCTAGATTTTTTTTCTAGATTTTTTTTCTAGATTTTTTTCTAGATTTTTTTTGCAGATTTTTTTTCTAGATTTTTTTTCTAGATTTTTTTCTAGATTATTTTTCTAGATTTTTTTTCTAGATTTTTTTTCTAGATTTTTTTTCTAGATTTTTTTCTAGATTTTTTTGTAGATTGATTTTTTTTCTAGATTTTTTTTTGATTTTTTTTCTAGATTTTTTTTCTAGATTTTTTTTCTAGATTTTTTTTCTAGATTTTTTTTCTAGATTTTTTTCTTGATTTTTTTCTAGATTTTTTTTCTAGATTTTTTTTCTAGATTTTTTTCTAGATTTTTTTTGCAGATTTTTTTTCTAGATTTTTTTTGTAGATTTTTTTTCTAGAATTTTTTTCTAGATTTTTTTCTAGATTTTTTTTCTAGATTTTTTTTCTAGATTTTTTTCTAGATTTTTTTTCTAGATTTTTTTTCTAGATTTTTTTCTAGATTTTTTTTCTAGATTTTTTTTCTAGATTTTTTTCTAGATTTTTTTTCTAGATTTTTTTTCTAGATTTTTTTTCTAGATTTTTTTCTAGATTATTTTTCTAGATTTTTTTTCTAGATTTTTTTTCTAGATTTTTTTTCTAGATTTTTTTCTAGATTTCTTTTCTAGATTTTTTTGTAGATTCATTTTTTTTCTTGATTTTTTTATTTATTTTTTTTCTAGATTTTTTTTCTAGATTTTTTTTCTAGATTTTTTTTCTAGATTTTTTTCTAGATTTTTTTGTAGATTGATTTTTTTTCTAGATTTTTTTTTGATTTTTTTTCTAGATTTTTTTTCTAGATTTTTTTTCTAGATTTTTTTTCTAGATTTTTTTTCTAGATTTTTTTCTAGATTTCTTTTCTAGATTTTTTTGTAGATTCATTTTTTTTCTAGATTTTTTTTTTGATTTTTTTTCTAGATTTTTTTCTAGATTTTTTTCTAGATTTTTTTCTAGATTTTTTTCTAGATTTTTTTCTAGATTTTTTTTCTAGATTTTTTTCTAGATTTTTTTTCTAGATTTTTTTTCTAGATTTTTTATCTAGATTTTTTTTCTAGATTTTTTTCTAGATTTTTTTTCTAGATTTTTTTCTAGATTTTTTTTCTAGATTTTTTTTCTAGATTTTTTTCTAGATTTTTTTTGCAGATTTTTTTTCTAGATTTTTTTTCTAGATTTTTTTCTAGATTATTTTTCTAGATTTTTTTTCTAGATTTTTTTTCTAGATTTTGTTTCTAGATTTTTTTCTAGATTTTTTTGTAGATTGATTTTTTTTCTAGATTTTTTTTTGATTTTTTTTCTAGATTTTTTTCTAGATTTTTTTCTAGATTTTTTTTCTAGATTTTTTTCTAGATTTTTTTTCTAGATTTTTTTTCTAGATTTTTTTCTAGATTTTTTTTCTAGATTTTTTTTCTAGATTTTTTATCTAGATTTTTTTTCTAGATTTTTTTCTAGATTTTTTTTCTAGATTTTTTTCTAGATTTTTTTTCTAGATTTTTTTTCTAGATTTTTTTCTAGATTTTTTTTGCAGATTTTTTTTCTAGATTTTTTTTCTAGATTTTTTTCTAGATTATTTTTCTAGATTTTTTTTCTAGATTTTTTTTCTAGATTTTTTTTCTAGATTTTTTTCTAGATTTTTTTGTAGATTGATTTTTTTTCTAGATTTTTTTTTGATTTTTTTTCTAGATTTTTTTTCTAGATTTTTTTTCTAGATTTTTTTTCTAGATTTTTTTTCTAGATTTTTTTCTTGATTTTTTTCTAGATTTTTTTTCTAGATTTTTTTTCTAGATTTTTTTCTAGATTTTTTTTGCAGATTTTTTTTCTAGATTTTTTTTCTAGATTTTTTTTCTAGATTTTTTTTGCAGATTTTTTTTCTAGATTTTTTTCTAGATTTTTTTCTAGATTTCTTTTCTAGATTTTTTTTCTAGATTTTTTTTGCAGATTTTTTTTCTAGATTTTTTTTGTAGATTTTTTTTCTAGAATTTTTTTCTAGATTTTTTTCTAGATTTTTTTTCTAGATTTTTTTTCTAGATTTTTTTCTAGATTTTTTTTCTAGATTTTTTTTCTAGATTTTTTTCTAGATTTTTTTTCTAGATTTTTTTTCTAGATTTTTTTTCTAGATTTTTTTCTAGATTATTTTTCTAGATTTTTTTTCTAGATTTTTTTTCTAGATTTTTTTTCTAGATTTTTTTCTAGATTTTTTTTCTAGATTTTTTTCTAGATTTTTTTTCTAGATTTTTTTTCTAGATTTTTTTCTAGATTTTTTTTCTAGATTTTTTTTGCAGATTTTTTTTCTAGATTTTTTTTCTAGAATTTTTTTGCAGATTTTTTTTCTAGATTTTTTTTGTAGATTTTTTTTCTAGAATTTTTTTCTAGATTTTTTTCTAGATTTTTTTTCTAGATTTTTTTTCTAGATTTTTTTTCTAGATTTTTTTTCTAGATTTTTTTTCTAGATTTTTTTCTAGATTTTTTTTCTAGATTTTTTTGTAGATTGATTTTTTTTCTAGATTTTTATTTTGATTTTTTTTCTAGATTTTTTTTCTTGATTTTTTTTCTAGATTTTTTTCTAGATTTTTTTTGTAGATTTTTTTTGTAGATTTTTTTTCTAGATTTTTTTCTAGATTCTTTTTCTAGATTTTTTTCTAGATTTTTTTTCTAGATTTTTTTTCTAGATTTTTTTCTAGATTTCTTTTCTAGATTTTTTTGTAGATTCATTTTTTTTCTAGATTTTTTTTTTGATTTTTTTTGCAGATTTTTTTTCTAGATTTTTTTTCTAGATTTTTTTTGCAGATTTTTTTTCTAGATTTTTTTTGTAGATTTTTTTTCTAGATTTTTTTTCTAGATTTTTTTTCTAGATTTTTTTCTAGATTTTTTTTCTAGATTTTTTTCTAGATTTTTTTTCTAGATTTTTTTTCTAGATTTTTTTCTAGATTTTTTTTGCAGATTTTTTTTCTAGATTTTTTTTCTAGATTTTTTTCTAGATTATTTTTCTAGATTTTTTTTCTAGATTTTTTTTCTAGATTTTTTTTCTAGATTTTTTTCTAGATTTTTTTGTAGATTGATTTTTTTTCTAGATTTTTTTTGGATTTTTTTTCTAGATTTTTTTTCTAGATTTTTTTTCTAGATTTTTTTTCTAGATTTTTTTTCTAGATTTTTTTCTTGATTTTTTTCTAGATTTTTTTTCTAGATTTTTTTTCTAGATTTTTTTCTAGATTTTTTTTGCAGATTTTTTTTCTAGATTTTTTTTCTAGATTTTTTTTGCAGATTTTTTTTCTAGATTTTTTTCTAGATTTTTTTCTAGATTTCTTTTCTAGATTTTTTTTCTAGATTTTTTTTGCAGATTTTTTTTCTAGATTTTTTTTGTAGATTTTTTTTCTAGAATTTTTTTCTAGATTTTTTTCTAGATTTTTTTTCTAGATTTTTTTTCTAGATTTTTTTCTAGATTTTTTTTCTAGATTTTTTTTCTAGATTTTTTTCTAGATTTTTTTTCTAGATTTTTTTTCTAGATTTTTTTTCTAGATTTTTTTCTAGATTATTTTTCTAGATTTTTTTTCTAGATTTTTTTTCTAGATTTTTTTTCTAGATTTTTTTCTAGATTTTTTTTCTAGATTTTTTTCTAGATTTTTTTTCTAGATTTTTTTTCTAGATTTTTTTCTAGATTTTTTTTCTAGATTTTTTTTGCAGATTTTTTTTCTAGATTTTTTTTCTAGATTTTTTTTGCAGATTTTTTTTCTAGATTTTTTTTGTAGATTTTTTTTCTAGAATTTTTTTCTAGATTTTTTTCTAGATTTTTTTTCTAGATTTTTTTTCTAGATTTTTTTTCTAGATTTTTTTTCTAGATTTTTTTTCTAGATTTTTTTCTAGATTTTTTTTCTAGATTTTTTTGTAGATTGATTTTTTTTCTAGATTTTTTTTTTGATTTTTTTTCTAGATTTTTTTTCTTGATTTTTTTTCTAGATTATTTTCTAGATTTTTTTTGTAGATTTTTTTTCTAGATTTTTTTTCTAGATTTTTTTCTAGATTATTTTTCTAGATTTTTTTTCTAGATTTTTTTTCTAGATTTTTTTTCTAGATTTTTTTCTAGATTTCTTTTCTAGATTTTTTTGTAGATTCATTTTTTTTCTAGATTTTTTTTTTGATTTTTTTTCTAGATTTTTTTCTAGATTTTTTTCTAGATTTTTTTTCTAGATTTTTTTCTAGATTTTTTTTCTAGATTTTTTTTCTAGATTTTTTTCTAGATTTTTTTTCTAGATTTTTTTTCTAGATTTTTTTTCTAGATTTTTTTTCTAGATTTTTTTCTAGATTTTTTTTCTAGATTTTTTTCTAGATTTTTTTTCTAGATTTTTTTTCTAGATTTTTTTCTAGATTTTTTTTGCAGATTTTTTTTCTAGATTTTTTTTCTAGATTTTTTTCTAGATTATTTTTCTAGATTTTTTTTCTAGATTTTTTTTCTAGATTTTTTTTCTAGATTTTTTTCTAGATTTTTTTGTAGATTGATTTTTTTTCTAGATTTTTTTTAAATTTTTTTTCTAGATTTTTTTTCTAGATTTTTTTTCTAGATTTTTTTTCTAGATTTTTTTTCTAGATTTTTTTCTTGATTTTTTCTAGATTTTTTTTCTAGATTTTTTTTCTAGATTTTTTTCTAGATTTTTTTTGCAGATTTTTTTTCTAGATTTTTTTTCTAGATTTTTTTTGCAGATTTTTTTTCTAGATTTTTTTCTAGATTTTTTTCTAGATTTCTTTTCTAGATTTTTTTTCTAGATTTTTTTTCTAGATTTTTTTCTAGATTTTTTTTCTAGATTTTTTTTCTAGATTTTTTTCTAGATTTTTTTTCTAGATTTTTTTTCTAGATTTTTTTCTAGATTTTTTTTCTAGATTTTTTTTCTAGATTTTTTTTCTAGATTTTTTTCTAGATTATTTTTCTAGATTTTTTTTCTAGATTTTTTTTCTAGATTTTTTTTCTAGATTTTTTTCTAGATTTCTTTTCTAGATTTTTTTGTAGATTCATTTTTTTTCTTGATTTTTTTTGGATTTTTTTTCTAGATTTTTTTCTAGATTTTTTTCTAGATTTTTTTTCTAGATTTTTTTTCTAGATTTTTTCTAGATTTTTTTTGCAGATTCTTTTTCTAGATTTTTTTTCTAGATTTTTTTCTAGATTTTTTTTCTAGATTTTTTTTGTAGATTTTTTTTCTAGATTTTTTTCTAGATTTTTTTTGCAGATTTATTTTCTAGATTTTTTTTGTAGATTTTTTTTGCAGATTTCTTTTCTAGATTTTTTTTAGATTTTTTTTCTATAATTTTTTTCTAGATTTTTTTGTAGATTTTTTTTCTAGATTTTTTTTCTAGATTTTTTTCTAGATTTTTTTTCTAGATTTTTTTTCTAGATTTTTTTCTAGATTTTTTTTCTAGATTTTTTTTCTAGATTTTTTTCTAGATTTTTTTTCTAGATTTTTTTTCTAGATTTTTTTCTAGATTTTTTTTCTAGATTTTTTTTCGAGATTTTTTTTCGAGATTTTTTTTCTAGATTTTTTTTCTAGATTTTTTTTCTAGATTTTTTTTCTAGATTTTCTTTCTAGATTTTTTTCTAGATTTTTTTTCTAGATTTTTTTTCTAGATTTTTTTCTAGATTTTTTTTCTAGATTTTTTTTCTAGATTTTTTTTCTAGATTTTTTTCTAGATTTTTTTCTAGATTTTTTTTCTAGATTTTTTTTCTAGATTTTTTTCTAGATTTTTTTTCTAGATTTTTTTTCTAGATTTTTTTTCTAGATTTTTTTTCTAGATTTTTTTTGTAGATTTTTTTCTAGATTTTTTTCTAGATTTTTTTTGTAGATTTTTTTTCTAGATTTTTTTTTTGATTTTTTTTCTAGATTTTTTTTCTAGATTTTTTTTCTAGATTTTTTTTCCAGATTTTTTTGTAGATTCATTTTTTTTCTAGATTTTTTTTGTGATTTTTTTTCTAGATTTTTTTCTAGATTTTTTTCTAGATTTTTTTTGTAGATTTTTTTTCTAGATTTTTTTTTTGATTTTTTTTCTAGATTTTTTTTCTAGATTTTTTTTCTAGATTTTTTTTCTAGATTTTTTTCTTGATTTTTTTCTAGATTTTTTTCTAGATTTTTTTTGCAGATTTTTTTTCTAGATTTTTTTTCTAGATTTTTTTTGCAGATTTTTTTTCTAGATTTTTTTTGTAGATTTTTTTTCTAGAATTTTTTTCTAGATTTTTTTCTAGATTTTTTTTCTAGATTTTTTTTCTAGATTTTTTTTCTAGATTTTTTTTCTAGATTTTTTTTCTAGATTTCTTTTCCAGATTTTTTTGTAGATTCATTTTTTTTCTAGATTTTTTTTGTGATTTTTTTTCTAGATTTTTTTTCTAGATTTTTTTTCTAGATTTTTTTCTAGATTTTTTTCTAGATTTTTTTTCTAGATATTTTTTCTAGATTTTTTCTAGATTTTTTTTGCAGATTCTTTTTCTAGATTTTTTTTCTAGATTTTTTTCTAGATTTTTTTCTAGATTTTTTTTCTAGATTTTTTTCTAGATTTTTTTCTAGATTTTTTTTCTAGATTTTTTTTCTAGATTTTTTTTCTAGATTTTTTTCTAGATTTTTTTTCTAGATTTTTTTTCTAGATTTTTTTTCTAGATATTTTTCTAGATTTTTTTTCTAGATTTTTTTTCTAGATTTTTTTTCTAGATTTTTTTCTAGATTTTTTTCTAGATTTTTTTTCTAGATTTTTTTTCTAGATTTTTTTCTAGATTTTTTTTGCAGATTTTTTTTCTAGATTTTTTTTCTAGATTTTTTTCTAGATTATTTTTCTAGATTTTTTTTCTAGATTTTTTTTCTAGATTTTCTTTCTAGATTTTTTTCTAGATTTTTTTGTAGATTGATTTTTTTTCTAGATTTTTTATTTGATTTTTTTTCTAGATTTTTTTTCTAGATTTTTTTTCTTGATTTTTTTTCTAGATTTTTTTCTTGATTTTTTTCTAGATTTTTTTTCTAGATTTTTTTTCTAGATTTTTTTTGCAGATTTTTTTTCTAGATTTTTTTTCTAGATTTTTTTTGCAGATTTTTTTTCTAGATTTTTTTTGTAGATTTTTTTTCTAGATTATTTTTCTAGATTTTTTTCTAGATTTTTTTTCTAGATTTTTTTTCTAGATTTTTTTCTAGATTTTTTTTCTAGATTTTTTTTCTAGATTTTTTTCTAGATTTTTTTTCTAGATTTTTTTGTAGATTGATTTTTTTTCTAGATTTTTTTTTTGATTTTTTTTCTAGATTTTTTTCTAGATTTTTTTTCTAGATTTTTTTTCTAGATTTTTTTCTAGATTTTTTTTGCAGATTTTTTTTCTAGATTTTTTTTCTAGATTTTTTTCTAGATTTTTTTTCTAGATTTTTTTCTAGATTTTTTTTGCAGATTTTTTTTCTAGATTTTTTTTCTAGATTTTTTTTCTAGATTTTTTTCTAGATTTTTTTTCTAGATTTTTTTTCTAGATTTTTTTTCTAGATTTTTTTTCTAGATTTTTTTTCTAGATTTCTTTTCTAGATTTTTTTGTAGATTCATTTTTTTTCTAGATTTTTTTTTTGATTTTTTTTCTAGATTTTTTTTCTAGATTTTTTTTCTAGATTTTTTTCTAGATTTTTTTCTAGATTTTTTTCTAGATTTTTTTTCTAGATTTTTTTTCTAGATTTTTTTTCTAGATTTTTTTCTAGATTTTTTTTCTAGATTTTTTTTCTAGATTTTTTTTCTAGATATTTTTCTAGATTTTTTTTCTAGATTTTTTTTCTAGATTTTTTTTCTAGATTTTTTTCTAGATTTTTTTCTAGATTTTTTTTCTAGATTTTTTTTCTAGATTTTTTTCTAGATTTTTTTTGCAGATTTTTTTTCTAGATTTTTTTTCTAGATTTTTTTCTAGATTATTTTTCTAGATTTTTTTTCTAGATTTTTTTTCTAGATTTTCTTTCTAGATTTTTTTCTAGATTTTTTTGTAGATTGATTTTTTTTCTAGATTTTTTTTTTGATTTTTTTTCTAGATTTTTTTTCTAGATTTTTTTTCTTGATTTTTTTTCTAGATTTTTTTCTTGATTTTTTTCTAGATTTTTTTTCTAGATTTTTTTTGTAGATTTTTTTTGCAGATTTTTTTTCTAGATTTTTTTTGTAGATTTTTTTTCTAGAATTTTTTTCTAGATTTTTTTCTAGATTTTTTTTCTAGATTTTTTTTCTAGATTTTTTTCTAGATTTTTTTCTAGATTTTTTTTCTAGATTTTTTTTCTAGATTTTTTTTGCAGATTCTTTTTCTAGATTTTTTTTGCAGATTTATTTTCTAGATTTTTTTTCTAGATTTTTTTTGCAGATTTTTTTTCTAGATTTTTTTTGTAGATTTTTTTTCTATAATTTTTTTCTAGATTTTTTTCTAGATTTTTTTTCTAGATTTTTTTTCTAGATTTTTTTCTAGATTTTTTTTCTAGATTTTTTTTCTAGATTTTTTTCTAGATTTTTTTTCTAGATTTTTTTTCTAGATTTTTTTCTAGATTTTTTTTCTAGATTTTTTTTCTAGATTTTTTTCTAGATTTTTTTTCTAGATTTTTTTTCTAGATTTTTTTTCGAGATTTTTTTTCTAGATTTTTTCTAGATTTTTTTTCTAGATTTTTTTTCTAGATTTTCTTTCTAGATTTTTTTCTAGATTTTTTTTCTAGATTTTTTTTCTAGATTTTTTTTCTAGATTTTTTTCTAGATTTTTTTTCTAGATTTTTTTTCTAGATTTTTTTTCTAGATTTTTTTCTAGATTTTTTTCTAGATTTTTTTTCTAGATTTTTTTTCTAGATTTTTTTCTAGATTTTTTTTCTAGATTTTTTTTCTAGATTTTTTTTCTAGATTTTTTTTCTAGATTTTTTTTCTAGATTTTTTTTCTAGATTTTTTTCTAGATTTTTTTCTAGATTTTTTTTGTAGATTTTTTTTCTAGGTTTTT
This sequence comes from Oncorhynchus mykiss, assembly GCF_057628025.1. Taxonomy (NCBI): domain Eukaryota; kingdom Metazoa; phylum Chordata; class Actinopteri; order Salmoniformes; family Salmonidae; genus Oncorhynchus; species Oncorhynchus mykiss. The sequence continues at coordinate 337,865 of NW_028322057.1, forward strand.
TTTTTGATTTTTTTTCTAGATTTTTTTTCTAGATTTTTTTTCTAGATTTTTTTTCTAGATTTTCTTCTTGATTTTTTTCTAGATTTTTCCTAGATTTTTTTTGCAGATTTTTTTTCTAGATTTTTTTTCTAGATTTTTTTTGCAGATTTTTTTTCTAGATTTTTTTTGTAGATTTTTTTTCTAGAATTTTTTTCTAGATTTTTTTCTAGATTTTTTTCTAGATTTTTTTTCTAGATTTTTTTTCTAGATTTTTTTCTAGATTTTTTTTGCAGATTTTTTTTCTAGATTTTTTTTCTAGATTTTTTTCTAGATTATTTTTCTAGATTTTTTTTCTAGATTTTTTTTCTAGATTTTCTTTCTAGATTTTTTTCTAGATTTTTTTGTAGATTGATTTTTTTTCTAGATTTTTTATTTGATTTTTTTTCTAGATTTTTTTTCTAGATTTTTTTTCTTGATTTTTTTTCTAGATTTTTTTCTTGATTTTTTTCTAGATTTTTTTTCTAGATTTTTTTTCTAGATTTTTTTTGCAGATTTTTTTTCTAGATTTTTTTTCTAGATTTTTTTTGTAGATTTTTTTTCTAGATTTTTTTTCTAGATTTTTTTCTAGATTTTTTTCTAGATTTTTTTTCTAGATTTTTTTTCTAGATTTTTTTCTAGATTTTTTTTCTAGATTTTTTTGTAGATTGATTTTTTTTCTAGATTTTTTTTTTGATTTTTTTTCTAGATTTTTTTCTAGATTTTTTTCTAGATTTTTTTTCTAGATTTTTTTTCTAGATTTTTTTCTAGATTTTTTTTGCAGATTTTTTTTCTAGATTTTTTTTCTAGATTTTTTTCTAGATTTTTTTTCTAGATTTTTTTCTAGATTTTTTTTGCAGATTTTTTTTCTAGATTTTTTTTCTAGATTTTTTTCTAGATTTTTTTTCTAGATTTTTTTTCTAGATTTCTATTCTAGATTTTTTTGTAGATTCATTTTTTTTCTAGATTTTTTTTTTTATTTTTTTTCTAGATTTTTTTCTAGATTTTTTTTGCAGATTTTTTTTCTAGATTTTTTTTCTAGATTTTTTTCTAGATTTTTTTTCTAGATTTTTTTCTAGATTTTTTTTGCAGATTTTTTTTCTAGATTTTTTTTCTAGATTTTTTTCTAGATTTTTTTCTAGATTTTTTTTCTAGATTTTTTTTCTAGATTTTTTTTCTAGATTTTTTTTCTAGATTTTTTTTCTAGATTTCTTTTCTAGATTTTTTTGTAGATTCATTTTTTTTCTAGATTTTTTTTTTGATTTTTTTTCTAGATTTTTTTTCTAGATTTTTTTTCTAGATTTTTTTCTAGATTTTTTTCTAGATTTTTTTCTAGATTTTTTTTCTAGATTTTTTTTCTAGATTTTTTTTCTAGATTTTTTTCTAGATTTTTTTTCTAGATTTTTTTTCTAGATTTTTTTTCTAGATATTTTTCTAGATTTTTTTTCTAGATTTTTTTTCTAGATTTTTTTTCTAGATTTTTTTCTAGATTTTTTTCTAGATTTTTTTTCTAGATTTTTTTTCTAGATTTTTTTCTAGATTTTTTTTGCAGATTTTTTTTCTAGATTTTTTTTCTAGATTTTTTTCTAGATTATTTTTCTAGATTTTTTTTCTAGATTTTTTTCTAGATTTTCTTTCTAGATTTTTTTCTAGATTTTTTTGTAGATTGATTTTTTTTCTAGATTTTTTTTTTGATTTTTTTTCTAGATTTTTTTTCTAGATTTTTTTTCTTGATTTTTTTTCTAGATTTTTTTCTTGATTTTTTTCTAGATTTTTTTTCTAGATTTTTTTTCTAGATTTTTTTTGCAGATTTTTTTTCTAGATTTTTTTTGTAGATTTTTTTTCTAGAATTTTTTTCTAGATTTTTTTCTAGATTTTTTTTCTAGATTTTTTTTCTAGATTTTTTTCTAGATTTTTTTCTAGATTTTTTTTCTAGATTTTTTTTCTAGATTTTTTTTGCAGATTCTTTTTCTAGATTTTTTTTGCAGATTTATTTTCTAGATTTTTTTTCTAGATTTTTTTTGCAGATTTTTTTTCTAGATTTTTTTTGTAGATTTTTTTTCTATAATTTTTTTCTAGATTTTTTTCTAGATTTTTTTTCTAGATTTTTTTTCTAGATTTTTTTCTAGATTTTTTTTCTAGATTTTTTTTCTAGATTTTTTTCTAGATTTTTTTTCTAGATTTTTTTTCTAGATTTTTTTCTAGATTTTTTTTCTAGATTTTTTTTCTAGATTTTTTTCTAGATTTTTTTTCTAGATTTTTTTTCGAGATTTTTTTTCGAGATTTTTTCTAGATTTTTTTTCTAGATTTTTTTTCTAGATTTTCTTTCTAGATTTTTTTCTAGATTTTTTTTCTAGATTTTTTTTCTAGATTTTTTTTCTAGATTTTTTTCTAGATTTTTTTTCTAGATTTTTTTTCTAGATTTTTTTTCTAGATTTTTTTCTAGATTTTTTTCTAGATTCTTTTTCTAGATTTTTTTTCTAGATTTTTTTCTAGATTTTTTTTCTAGATTTTTTTTCTAGATTTTTTTTCTAGATTTTTTTTCTAGATTTTTTTTCTAGATTTTTTTTCTAGATTTTTTTCTAGATTTTTTTCTAGATTTTTTTTGTAGATTTTTTTTCTAGATTTTTTTTTTGATTTTTTTTCTAGATTTTTTTTCTAGATTTTTTTTCTAGATTTTTTTTCTAGATTTTCTTCTTGATTTTTTTCTAGATTTTTCCTAGATTTTTTTTGCAGATTTTTTTTCTAGATTTTTTTTTCTAGATTTTTTTTGCAGATTTTTTTTCTAGATTTTTTTTGTAGATTTTTTTTCTAGAATTTTTTTCTAGATTTTTTTCTAGATTTTTTTTCTAGATTTTTTTTCTAGATTTTTTTTCTAGATTTTTTTTCTAGATTTTTTTTCTAGATTTCTTTTCTAGATTTTTTTGTAGATTCATTTTTTTTCTAGATTTTTTTTTTGATTTTTTTTCTAGATTTTTTTTCTAGATTTTTTTTCTAGATTTTTTTCTAGATTTTTTTCTAGATTTTTTTTCTAGATATTTTTTCTAGATTTTTTCTAGATTTTTTTTGCAGATTCTTTTTCTAGATTTTTTTTGCAGATTTTTTTCTAGATTTTTTTCTAGATTTTTTTTCTAGATTTTTTTCTAGATTTTTTTCTAGATTTTTTTTCTAGATTTTTTTTCTAGATTTTTTTCTAGATTTTTTTTGCAGATTTTTTTCTAGATTTTTTTTCTAGATTTTTTTTCTAGATTTTTTTTCTAGATTTTTTTCTAGATTTTTTTCTAGATTCTTTTTCTAGATTTTTTTTCTAGATTTTTTTCTAGATTTTTTTTCTAGATTTTTTTTCTAGATTTTTTTTCTAGATTTTTTTTCTAGATTTTTTTTCTAGATTTTTTTTCTAGATTTTTTTCTAGATTTTTTTCTAGATTTTTTTTGTAGATTTTTTTTCTAGATTTTTTTTTTGATTTTTTTTCTAGATTTTTTTTCTAGATTTTTTTTCTAGATTTTTTTTCTAGATTTTCTTCTTGATTTTTTTCTAGATTTTTCCTAGATTTTTTTTGCAGATTTTTTTTCTAGATTTTTTTTTCTAGATTTTTTTTGCAGATTTTTTTTCTAGATTTTTTTTGTAGATTTTTTTTCTAGAATTTTTTTCTAGATTTTTTTCTAGATTTTTTTTCTAGATTTTTTTTCTAGATTTTTTTTCTAGATTTTTTTTCTAGATTTTTTTTCTAGATTTCTTTTCTAGATTTTTTTGTAGATTCATTTTTTTTCTAGATTTTTTTTTTGATTTTTTTTCTAGATTTTTTTTCTAGATTTTTTTTCTAGATTTTTTTCTAGATTTTTTTCTAGATTTTTTTTCTAGATATTTTTTCTAGATTTTTTCTAGATTTTTTTTGCAGATTCTTTTTCTAGATTTTTTTTGCAGATTTTTTTCTAGATTTTTTTCTAGATTTTTTTTCTAGATTTTTTTCTAGATTTTTTTCTAGATTTTTTTTCTAGATTTTTTTTCTAGATTTTTTTCTAGATTTTTTTTGCAGATTTTTTTCTAGATTTTTTTTCTAGATTTTTTTCTAGATTATTTTTCTAGATTTTTTTTCTAGATTTTTTTTCTAGATTTTCTTTCTAGATTTTTTTCTAGATTTTTTTGTAGATTGATTTTTTTTCTAGATTTTTTTTTTGATTTTTTTTCAAGATTTTTTTTCAAGATTTTTTTTCTTGATTTTTTTTCTAGATTTTTTTCTTGATTTTTTTCTAGATTTTTTTTCTAGATTTTTTTTCTAGATTTTTTTTGTAGATTTTTTTTGTAGATTTTTTTTTTGATTTTTTTTCTAGATTTTTTTTCTAGATTTTTTTTCTAGATTTTTTTCTAGATTTTTTTCTAGATTTTTTTTGTAGATTTTTTTTCTAGATTTTTTTTTTGATTTTTTTTCTAGATTTTTTTTCTAGATTTTTTTTCTAGATTTTTTTTCTAGATTTTCTTCTTGATTTTTTTCTAGATTTTTCCTAGATTTTTTTTGCAGATTTTTTTTCTAGATTTTTTTTCTAGATTTTTTTTGCAGATTTTTTTTCTAGATTTTTTTTGTAGATTTTTTTTCTAGAATTTTTTTCTAGATTTTTTTCTAGATTTTTTTTCTAGATTTTTTTTCTAGATTTTTTTTCTAGATTTTTTTTCTAGATTTTTTTTCTAGATTTCTTTTCTAGATTTTTTTGTAGATTCATTTTTTTTCTAGATTTTTTTTTTGATTTTTTTTCTAGATTTTTTTTCTAGATTTTTTTTCTAGATTTTTTTCTAGATTTTTTTCTAGATTTTTTTTCTAGATATTTTTTCTAGATTTTTTCTAGATTTTTTTTGCAGATTCTTTTTCTAGATTTTTTTTCTAGATTTTTTTCTAGATTTTTTTCTAGATTTTTTTTCTAGATTTTTTGCTAGATTTTTTTCTAGATTTTTTTTCTAGATTTTTTTTCTAGATTTTTTTTCTAGATTTTTTTTCTAGATTTTTTTTCTAGATTTTTTTTCTAGATTTTTTTCTAGATTTTTTTCTAGATTTTTTTTGTAGATTTTTTTTCTAGATTTTTTTTTTGATTTTTTTTCTAGATTTTTTTTCTAGATTTTTTTTCTAGATTTTTTTTCTAGATTTTCTTCTTGATTTTTTTCTAGATTTTTCCTAGATTTTTTTTGCAGATTTTTTTTCTAGATTTTTTTTCTAGATTTTTTTTCTAGATTTTTTTTCTAGATTTTTTTCTAGATTTTTTTCTAGATTTTTTTTGTAGATTTTTTTTCTAGATTTTTTTTTTGATTTTTTTTCTAGATTTTTTTTCTAGATTTTTTTTCTAGATTTTTTTTCTAGATTTTCTTCTTGATTTTTTTCTAGATTTTTCCTAGATTTTTTTTGCAGATTTTTTTTCTAGATTTTTTTTTCTAGATTTTTTTTGCAGATTTTTTTTCTAGATTTTTTTTGTAGATTTTTTTTCTAGAATTTTTTTCTAGATTTTTTTCTAGATTTTTTTTCTAGATTTTTTTTCTAGATTTTTTTTCTAGATTTTTTTTCTAGATTTTTTTTCTAGATTTCTTTTCTAGATTTTTTTGTAGATTCATTTTTTTTCTAGATTTTTTTTTTGATTTTTTTTCTAGATTTTTTTTCTAGATTTTTTTTCTAGATTTTTTTCTAGATTTTTTTCTAGATTTTTTTTCTAGATATTTTTTCTAGATTTTTTCTAGATTTTTTTTGCAGATTCTTTTTCTAGATTTTTTTTGCAGATTTTTTTCTAGATTTTTTTCTAGATTTTTTTTCTAGATTTTTTTCTAGATTTTTTTCTAGATTTTTTTTCTAGATTTTTTTTCTAGATTTTTTTCTAGATTTTTTTTGCAGATTTTTTTCTAGATTTTTTTTCTAGATTTTTTTCTAGATTATTTTTCTAGATTTTTTTTCTAGATTTTTTTTCTAGATTTTCTTTCTAGATTTTTTTCTAGATTTTTTTGTAGATTGATTTTTTTTCTAGATTTTTTTTTTGATTTTTTTTCAAGATTTTTTTTCAAGATTTTTTTTCTTGATTTTTTTTCTAGATTTTTTTCTTGATTTTTTTCTAGATTTTTTTTCTAGATTTTTTTTCTAGATTTTTTTTGTAGATTTTTTTTGTAGATTTTTTTTTTGATTTTTTTTCTAGATTTTTTTTCTAGATTTTTTTTCTAGATTTTTTTCTAGATTTTTTTCTAGATTTTTTTTGTAGATTTTTTTTCTAGATTTTTTTTTTGATTTTTTTTCTAGATTTTTTTTCTAGATTTTTTTTCTAGATTTTTTTTCTAGATTTTCTTCTTGATTTTTTTCTAGATTTTTCCTAGATTTTTTTTGCAGATTTTTTTTCTAGATTTTTTTTCTAGATTTTTTTTGCAGATTTTTTTTCTAGATTTTTTTTGTAGATTTTTTTTCTAGAATTTTTTTCTAGATTTTTTTCTAGATTTTTTTTCTAGATTTTTTTTCTAGATTTTTTTTCTAGATTTTTTTTCTAGATTTTTTTTCTAGATTTCTTTTCTAGATTTTTTTGTAGATTCATTTTTTTTCTAGATTTTTTTTTTGATTTTTTTTCTAGATTTTTTTTCTAGATTTTTTTTCTAGATTTTTTTCTAGATTTTTTTCTAGATTTTTTTTCTAGATATTTTTTCTAGATTTTTTCTAGATTTTTTTTGCAGATTCTTTTTCTAGATTTTTTTTCTAGATTTTTTTCTAGATTTTTTTCTAGATTTTTTTTCTAGATTTTTTTCTAGATTTTTTTCTAGATTTTTTTTCTAGATTTTTTTTCTAGATTTTTTTTCTAGATTTTTTTTCTAGATTTTTTTTCTAGATTTTTTTTCTAGATTTTTTTCTAGATTTTTTTCTAGATTTTTTTTGTAGATTTTTTTTCTAGATTTTTTTTTTGATTTTTTTTCTAGATTTTTTTTCTAGATTTTTTTTCTAGATTTTTTTTCTAGATTTTCTTCTTGATTTTTTTCTAGATTTTTCCTAGATTTTTTTTGCAGATTTTTTTTCTAGATTTTTTTTCTAGATTTTTTTTGCAGATTTTTTTTCTAGATTTTTTTTGTAGATTTTTTTTCTAGAATTTTTTTCTAGATTTTTTTTGCAGATTTTTTTTCTAGATTTTTTTTGTAGATTTTTTTTCTAGAATTTTTTTCTAGATTTTTTTCTAGATTTTTTTTCTAGATTTTTTTTCTAGATTTTTTTTCTAGATTTTTTTTCTAGATTTTTTTTATAGATTTCTTTTCTAGATTTTTTTGTAGATTCATTTTTTTTCTAGATTTTTTTTTTGATTTTTTTTCTAGATTTTTTTTCTAGATTTTTTTTCTAGATTTTTTTCTAGATTTTTTTCTAGATTTTTTTTCTAGATATTTTTTCTAGATTTTTTCTAGATTTTTTTTGCAGATTCTTTTTCTAGATTTTTTTTCTAGATTTTTTTCTAGATTTTTTTCTAGATTTTTTTTCTAGATTTTTTTCTAGATTTTTTTCTAGATTTTTTTCTAGATTATTTTTCTAGATTTTTTTTCTAGATTTTTTGTCTAGATTTTCTTTCTAGATTTTTTTCTAGATTTTTTTGTAGATTGATTTTTTTCTAGATTTTTTTTTTGATTTTTTTTCTAGATTTTTTTTCTAGATTTTTTTTCTTGATTTTTTTTCTAGATTTTTTTCTAGATTTTTTTCTAGATTTTTTTTGTAGATTTTTTTTCTAGATTTTTTTTTTGATTTTTTTTCTAGATTTTTTTTCTAGATTTTTTTTCTAGATTTTTTTTCTAGATTTTCTTCTTGATTTTTTTCTAGATTTTTCCTAGATTTTTTTTGCAGATTTTTTTTCTAGATTTTTTTTTCTAGATTTTTTTTGCAGATTTTTTTTCTAGATTTTTTTTGTAGATTTTTTTTCTAGAATTTTTTTCTAGATTTTTTTCTAGATTTTTTTTCTAGATTTTTTTTCTAGATTTTTTTTCTAGATTTTTTTTCTAGATTTTTTTTCTAGATTTCTTTTCTAGATTTTTTTGTAGATTCATTTTTTTTCTAGATTTTTTTTTTGATTTTTTTTCTAGATTTTTTTTCTAGATTTTTTTTCTAGATTTTTTTCTAGATTTTTTTCTAGATTTTTTTTCTAGATATTTTTTCTAGATTTTTTCTAGATTTTTTTTGCAGATTCTTTTTCTAGATTTTTTTTGCAGATTTTTTTCTAGATTTTTTTCTAGATTTTTTTTCTAGATTTTTTTCTAGATTTTTTTCTAGATTTTTTTTCTAGATTTTTTTTCTAGATTTTTTTCTAGATTTTTTTTGCAGATTTTTTTCTAGATTTTTTTTCTAGATTTTTTTCTAGATTATTTTTCTAGATTTTTTTTCTAGATTTTTTTTCTAGATTTTCTTTCTAGATTTTTTTCTAGATTTTTTTGTAGATTGATTTTTTTTCTAGATTTTTTTTTTGATTTTTTTTCAAGATTTTTTTTCAAGATTTTTTTTCTTGATTTTTTTTCTAGATTTTTTTCTTGATTTTTTTCTAGATTTTTTTTCTAGATTTTTTTTCTAGATTTTTTTTGTAGATTTTTTTTGTAGATTTTTTTTTTGATTTTTTTTCTAGATTTTTTTTCTAGATTTTTTTTCTAGATTTTTTTCTAGATTTTTTTCTAGATTTTTTTTGTAGATTTTTTTTCTAGATTTTTTTTTTGATTTTTTTTCTAGATTTTTTTTCTAGATTTTTTTTCTAGATTTTTTTTCTAGATTTTCTTCTTGATTTTTTTCTAGATTTTTCCTAGATTTTTTTTGCAGATTTTTTTTCTAGATTTTTTTTCTAGATTTTTTTTGCAGATTTTTTTTCTAGATTTTTTTTGTAGATTTTTTTTCTAGAATTTTTTTCTAGATTTTTTTCTAGATTTTTTTTCTAGATTTTTTTTCTAGATTTTTTTTCTAGATTTTTTTTCTAGATTTTTTTTCTAGATTTCTTTTCTAGATTTTTTTGTAGATTCATTTTTTTTCTAGATTTTTTTTTTGATTTTTTTTCTAGATTTTTTTTCTAGATTTTTTTTCTAGATTTTTTTCTAGATTTTTTTCTAGATTTTTTTTCTAGATATTTTTTCTAGATTTTTTCTAGATTTTTTTTGCAGATTCTTTTTCTAGATTTTTTTTCTAGATTTTTTTCTAGATTTTTTTCTAGATTTTTTTTCTAGATTTTTTTCTAGATTTTTTTCTAGATTTTTTTTCTAGATTTTTTTTCTAGATTTTTTTTCTAGATTTTTTTTCTAGATTTTTTTTCTAGATTTTTTTTCTAGATTTTTTTCTAGATTTTTTTCTAGATTTTTTTTGTAGATTTTTTTTCTAGATTTTTTTTTTGATTTTTTTTCTAGATTTTTTTTCTAGATTTTTTTTCTAGATTTTTTTTCTAGATTTTCTTCTTGATTTTTTTCTAGATTTTTCCTAGATTTTTTTTGCAGATTTTTTTTCTAGATTTTTTTTCTAGATTTTTTTTGCAGATTTTTTTTCTAGATTTTTTTTGTAGATTTTTTTTCTAGAATTTTTTTCTAGATTTTTTTTGCAGATTTTTTTTCTAGATTTTTTTTGTAGATTTTTTTTCTAGAATTTTTTTCTAGATTTTTTTCTAGATTTTTTTTCTAGATTTTTTTTCTAGATTTTTTTTCTAGATTTTTTTTCTAGATTTTTTTTATAGATTTCTTTTCTAGATTTTTTTGTAGATTCATTTTTTTTCTAGATTTTTTTTTTGATTTTTTTTCTAGATTTTTTTTCTAGATTTTTTTTCTAGATTTTTTTCTAGATTTTTTTCTAGATTTTTTTTCTAGATATTTTTTCTAGATTTTTTCTAGATTTTTTTTGCAGATTCTTTTTCTAGATTTTTTTTCTAGATTTTTTTCTAGATTTTTTTCTAGATTTTTTTTCTAGATTTTTTTCTAGATTTTTTTCTAGATTTTTTTCTAGATTATTTTTCTAGATTTTTTTTCTAGATTTTTTGTCTAGATTTTCTTTCTAGATTTTTTTCTAGATTTTTTTGTAGATTGATTTTTTTCTAGATTTTTTTTTTGATTTTTTTTCTAGATTTTTTTTCTAGATTTTTTTTCTTGATTTTTTTTCTAGATTTTTTTCTTGATTTTTTTCTAGATTTTTTTTCTAGATTTTTTTTCTAGATTTTTTTCTAGATTATTTTTCTAGATTTTTTTCTAGATTTTTTTTCTAGATTTTTTTTCTAGATTTTTTTCTAGATTATTTTTCTAGATTTTTTTCTAGATTTTTTTCTAGATTTTTTTTCTTGATTTTTTTTCTAGATTTTTTTCTTGATTTTTTTCTAGATTTTTTTTCTAGATTTTTTTTCTAGATTTTTTTCTAGATTATTTTTCTAGATTTTTTTCTAGATTTTTTTCTAGATTTTTTTCTAGATTATTTTTCTAGATTTTTTTTCTAGATTTTTTGTCTAGATTTTCTTTCTAGATTTTTTTCTAGATTTTTTTGTAGATTGATTTTTTTTCTAGATTTTTTTTTTGATTTTTTTTCTAGATTTTTTTTCTAGATTTTTTTTCTTGATTTTTTTTCTAGATTTTTTTCTTGATTTTTTTCTAGATTTTTTTTCTAGATTTTTTTTCTAGATTTTTTTCTAGATTATTTTTCTAGATTTTTTTTCTAGATTTTTTGTCTAGATTTTCTTTCTAGATTTTTTTCTAGATTTTTTTGTAGATTGATTTTTTTTCTAGATTTTTTTTTTGATTTTTTTTCTAGATTTTTTTTCTAGATTTTTTTTCTTGATTTTTTTTCTAGATTTTTTTCTTGATTTTTTTCTAGATTTTTTTTCTAGATTTTTTTTCTAGATTTTTTTTGTAGATTTTTTTTCTAGATTTTTTTTTTGATTTTTTTTCTAGATTTTTTTTCTAGATTTTTTTTCTAGATTTTTTTCTAGATTTTTTTCTAGATTTTTTTTGTAGATTTTTTTTCTAGATTTTTTTTTTGATTTTTTTTCTAGATTTTTTTTCTAGATTTTTTTTCTAGATTTTTTTTCTAGATTTTCTTCTTGATTTTTTTCTAGATTTTTCCTAGATTTTTTTTGCAGATTTTTTTTCTAGATTTTTTTTCTAGATTTTTTTTGCAGATTTTTTTTCTAAATTTTTTTTGTAGATTTTTTTTCTAGAATTTTTTTCTAGATTTTTTTCTAGATTTTTTTTCTAGATTTTTTTTCTAGATTTTTTTTCTAGATTTTTTTTCTAGATTTTTTTTCTAGATTTCTTTTCTAGATTTTTTTGTAGATTCATTTTTTTTCTAGATTTTTTTTTTGATTTTTTTTCTAGATTTTTTTTCTAGATTTTTTTTCTAGATTTTTTTCTAGATTTTTTTCTAGATTTTTTTTCTAGATATTTTTTCTAGATTTTTTCTAGATTTTTTTTGCAGATTCTTTTTCTAGATTTTTTTTCTAGATTTTTTTCTAGATTTTTTTCTAGATTTTTTTTCTAGATTTTTTTCTAGATTTTTTTCTAGATTTTTTTTCTAGATTTTTTTTCTAGATTTTTTTCTAGATTTTTTTTGCAGATTTTTTTCTAGATTTTTTTTCTAGATTTTTTTCTAGATTATTTTTCTAGATTTTTTTTCTAGATTTTTTTTCTAGATTTTCTTTCTAGATTTTTTTCTAGATTTTTTTGTAGATTGATTTTTTTTGTAGATTTTTTTTCTAGATTTTTTTTTTGATTTTTTTTCTAGATTTTTTTTCTAGATATTTTTTCTAGATTTTTTTTCTAGATTTCTTTTCTAGATTTTTTTGTAGATTCATTTTTTTTCTAGATTTTTTTTTGATTTTTTTTCTAGATTTTTTTTCTAGATCTTTTTTCTAGATTTTTTTCTAGATTTTTTTCTAGATTTTTTTTCTAGATATTTTTTCTAGATTTTTTCTAGATTTTTTTTGCAGATTCTTTTTCTAGATTTTTTTTCTAGATTTTTTTCTAGATTTTTTTCTAGATTTTTTTTCTAGATTTTTTTCTAGATTTTTTTCTAGATTTTTTTTCTAGATTTTTTTTCTAGATTTTTTTCTAGATTTTTTTTGCAGATTTTTTTCTAGATTTTTTTTCTAGATTTTTTTCTAGATTATTTTTCTAGATTTTTTTTCTAGATTTTTTTTCTAGATTTCTTTTCTAGATTTTTTTGTAGATTCATTTTTTTTCTAGATTTTTTTTTTGATTTTTTTTCTAGATTTTTTTTCTAGATTTTTTTTCTAGATTTTTTTCTAGATTTTTTTCTAGATTTTTTTTCTAGATATTTTTTCTAGATTTTCTTCTTGATTTTTTTCTAGATTTTTCCTAGATTTTTTTTGCAGATTTTTTTTCTAGATTTTTTTTCTAGATTTTTTTTGCAGATTTTTTTTCTAGATTTTTTTTGTAGATTTTTTTTCTAGAATTTTTTTCTAGATTTTTTTCTAGATTTTTTTTCTAGATTTTTTTTCTAGATTTTTTTTCTAGATTTTTTTTCTAGATTTTTTTTCTAGATTTCTTTTCTAGATTTTTTTGTAGATTCATTTTTTTTCTAGATTTTTTTTTTGATTTTTTTTCTAGATTTTTTTTCTAGATTTTTTTTCTAGATTTTTTTCTAGATTTTTTTCTAGATATTTTTTCTAGATTTTTTCTAGATTTTTTTTGCAGATTCTTTTTCTAGATTTTTTTTCTAGATTTTTTTCTAGATTTTTTTCTAGATTTTTTTTCTAGATTTTTTTCTAGATTTTTTTCTAGATTTTTTTTCTAGATTTTTTTTCTAGATTTTTTTCTAGATTTTTTTTGCAGATTTTTTTCTAGATTTTTTTTCTAGATTTTTTTCTAGATTATTTTTCTAGATTTTTTTTCTAGATTTCTTTTTCTAGATTTTCTTTCTAGATTTTTTTCTAGATTTTTTTGTAGATTGATTTTTTTTCTAGATTTTTTTTTTGATTTTTTTTCTAGATTTTTTTTCTAGATTTTTTTTCTTGATTTTTTTTCTAGATTTTTTTCTTGATTTTTTTCTAGATTTTTTTTCTAGATTTTTTTTCTAGATTTTTTTTGTAGATTTTTTTTCTAGATTTTTTTTTTGATTTTTTTTCTAGATTTTTTTTCTAGATTTTTTTTCTAGATTTTTTTCTAGATTTTTTTCTAGATTTTTTTTGTAGATTTTTTTTCTAGATTTTTTTTTTGATTTTTTTTCTAGATTTTTTTTCTAGATTTTTTTTCTAGATTTTTTTTCTAGATTTTCTTCTTGATTTTTTTCTAGATTTTTCCTAGATTTTTTTTGCAGATTTTTTTTCTAGATTTTTTTTCTAGATTTTTTTTGCAGATTTTTTTTCTAGATTTTTTTTGTAGATTTTTTTTCTAGAATTTTTTTCTAGATTTTTTTCTAGATTTTTTTTCTAGATTTTTTTTCTAGATTTTTTTTTCTAGATTTTTTTTCTAGATTTTTTTTCTAGATTTCTTTTCTAGATTTTTTTGTAGATTCATTTTTTTTCTAGATTTTTTTTTTGATTTTTTTTCTAGATTTTTTTTCTAGATTTTTTTTCTAGATTTTTTTCTAGATTTTTTTCTAGATTTTTTTTCTAGATATTTTTTCTAGATTTTTTCTAGATTTTTTTTGCAGATTCTTTTTCTAGATTTTTTTTCTAGATTTTTTTCTAGATTTTTTTCTAGATTTTTTTTCTAGATTTTTTTCTAGATTTTTTTCTAGATTTTTTTTCTAGATTTTTTTTCTAGATTTTTTTCTAGATTTTTTTTGCAGATTTTTTTCTAGATTTTTTTTCTAGATTTTTTTCTAGATTATTTTTCTAGATTTTTTTTCTAGATTTTTTTTCTAGATTTTCTTTCTAGATTTTTTTCTAGATTTTTTTGTAGATTGATTTTTTTTCTAGATTTTTTTTTTGATTTTTTTTCTAGATTTTTTTTCTAGATTTTTTTTCTTGATTTTTTTTCTAGATTTTTTTCTTGATTTTTTTCTAGATTTTTTTTCTAGATTTTTTTTCTAGATTTTTTTTGTAGATTTTTTTTCTAGATTTTTTTTTTGATTTTTTTTCTAGATTTTTTTTCTAGATTTTTTTTCTAGAATTTTTTCTAGATTTTTTTCTAGATTTTTTTTGTAGATTTTTTTTCTAGATTTTTTTTTTGATTTTTTTTCTAGATTTTTTTTCTAGATTTTTTTTCTAGATTTTTTTTCTAGATTTTCTTCTTGATTTTTTTCTAGATTTTTCCTAGATTTTTTTTGCAGATTTTTTTTCTAGATTTTTTTTCTAGATTTTTTTTGCAGATTTTTTTTCTAGATTTTTTTTGTAGATTTTTTTTCTAGAATTTTTTTCTAGATTTTTTTCTAGATTTTTTTTCTAGATTTTTTTTCTAGATTTTTTTTCTAGATTTTTTTTCTAGATTTTTTTTCTAGATTTCTTTTCTAGATTTTTTTGTAGATTCATTTTTTTTCTAGATTTTTTTTTTGATTTTTTTTCTAGATTTTTTTTCTAGATTTTTTTTCTAGATTTTTTTCTAGATTTTTTTCTAGATTTTTTTTCTAGATATTTTTTCTAGATTTTTTCTAGATTTTTTTTGCAGATTCTTTTTCTAGATTTTTTTTCTAGATTTTTTTCTAGATTTTTTTCTAGATTTTTTTTCTAGATTTTTTTCTAGATTTTTTTCTAGATTTTTTTTCTAGATTTTTTTTCTAGATTTTTTTCTAGATTTTTTTTGCAGATTTTTTTCTAGATTTTTTTTCTAGATTTTTTTCTAGATTATTTTTCTAGATTTTTTTTCTAGATTTTTTTTCTAGATTTTCTTTCTAGATTTTTTTCTAGATTTTTTTGTAGATTGATTTTTTTTCTAGATTTTTTTTTTGATTTTTTTTCTAGATTTTTTTTCTAGATTTTTTTTCTTGATTTTTTTTCTAGATTTTTTTCTTGATTTTTTTCTAGATTTTTTTTCTAGATTTTTTTTCTAGATTTTTTTTGCAGATTTTTTTTCTAGATTTTTTTTCTAGATTTTTTTCTAGATTTTTTTTCTAGATTTTTTTTCTAGATTTTTTTTCTAGATTTTTTTTCTAGATTTTTTTTCTAGATTTTTTTTCTAGATTTTTTTCTAGATTTTTTTCTAGATTTTTTTTGTAGATTTTTTTTCTAGATTTTTTTTTTGATTTTTTTTCTAGATTTTTTTTCTAGATATTTTTTCTAGATTTTTTCTAGATTTTTTTTGCAGATTCTTTTTCTAGATTTTTTTTCTAGATTTTTTTCTAGATTTTTTTCTAGATTTTTTTTCTAGATTTTTTTCTAGATTTTTTTCTAGATTTTTTTTCTAGATTTTTTTTCTAGATTTTTTTCTAGATTTTTTTTGCAGATTTTTTTCTAGATTTTTTTTCTAGATTTTTTTCTAGATTATTTTTCTAGATTTTTTTTCTAGATTTTTTTTCTAGATTTTCTTTCTAGATTTTTTTCTAGATTTTTTTGTAGATTGATTTTTTTTCTAGATTTTTTTTTTGATTTTTTTTCTAGATTTTTTTTCTAGATTTTTTTTCTTGATTTTTTTTCTAGATTTTTTTCTTGATTTTTTTCTAGATTTTTTTTCTAGATTTTTTTTCTAGATTTTTTTTGCAGATTTTTTTTCTAGATTTTTTTTCTAGATTTTTTTCTAGATTTTTTTTCTAGATTTTTTTTCTAGATTTTTTTCTAGATTTTTTTTCTAGATTTTTTTTCTAGATTTTTTTTCTAGATTTTTTTCTAGATTTTTTTTGTAGATTTTTTTTCTAGATTTTTTTTTGGATTTTTTTTCTAGATTTTTTTTCTAGATTTTTTTTCTAGATTTTTTTTCTAGATTTTTTTCTTGATTTTTTTCTAGATTTTTTTCTAGATTTTTTTTGCAGATTTTTTTTCTAGATTTTTTTTCTAGATTTTTTTTGCAGATTTTTTTTCTAGATTTTTTTTGTAGATTTTTTTTCTAGAATTTTTTTCTAGATTTTTTTCTAGATTTTTTTTCTAGATTTTTTTTCTAGATTTTTTTCTAGATTATTTTTCTAGATTTTTTTTCTAGATTTTTTGTCTAGATTTTCTTTCTAGATTTTTTTCTAGATTTTTTTGTAGATTGATTTTTTTTCTAGATTTTTTTTTTGATTTTTTTTCTAGATTTTTTTTCTAGATTTTTTTTCTTGATTTTTTTTCTAGATTTTTTTCTTGATTTTTTTCTAGATTTTTTTTCTAGATTTTTTTTCTAGATTTTTTTTGTAGATTTTTTTTCTAGATTTTTTTTTTGATTTTTTTTCTAGATTTTTTTTCTAGATTTTTTTTCTAGATTTTTTTCTAGATTTTTTTCTAGATTTTTTTTGTAGATTTTTTTTCTAGATTTTTTTTTTGATTTTTTTTCTAGATTTTTTTTCTAGATTTTTTTTCTAGATTTTTTTTCTAGATTTTCTTCTTGATTTTTTTCTAGATTTTTCCTAGATTTTTTTTGCAGATTTTTTTTCTAGATTTTTTTTCTAGATTTTTTTTGCAGATTTTTTTTCTAAATTTTTTTTGTAGATTTTTTTTCTAGAATTTTTTTCTAGATTTTTTTCTAGATTTTTTTTCTAGATTTTTTTTCTAGATTTTTTTTCTAGATTTTTTTTCTAGATTTTTTTTCTAGATTTCTTTTCTAGATTTTTTTGTAGATTCATTTTTTTTCTAGATTTTTTTTTTGATTTTTTTTCTAGATTTTTTTTCTAGATTTTTTTTCTAGATTTTTTTCTAGATTTTTTTCTAGATTTTTTTTCTAGATTTTTTTCTAGATTTTTTTCTAGATTTTTTTTCTAGATTTTTTTTCTAGATTTTTTTCTAGATTTTTTTTGCAGATTTTTTTCTAGATTTTTTTTCTAGATTTTTTTCTAGATTATTTTTCTAGATTTTTTTTCTAGATTTTTTTTCTAGATTTTCTTTCTAGATTTTTTTCTAGATTTTTTTGTAGATTGATTTTTTTTCTAGATTTTTTTTTTGATTTTTTTTCTAGATTTTTTTTCTAGATTTTTTTTCTAGATTTTTTTTCTAGATTTTTTTCTTGATTTTTTTCTAGATTTTTTTTCTAGATTTTTTTTCTAGATTTTTTTTGCAGATTTTTTTTCTAGATTTTTTTTCTAGATTTTTTTCTAGATTTTTTTTCTAGATTTTTTTTCTAGATTTTTTTTCTAGATTTTTTTTCTAGATTTTTTTTCTAGATTTTTTTTCTAGATTTTTTTCTAGATTTTTTTCTAGATTTTTTTTGTAGATTTTTTTTCTAGATTTTTTTTTTGATTTTTTTTCTAGATTTTTTTTCTAGATATTTTTTCTAGATTTTTTTTCTAGATTTCTTTTCTAGATTTTTTTGTAGATTCATTTTTTTTCTAGATTTTTTTTTTGATTTTTTTTCTAGATTTTTTTTCTAGATCTTTTTTCTAGATTTTTTTCTAGATTTTTTTCTAGATTTTTTTTCTAGATATTTTTTCTAGATTTTTTCTAGATTTTTTTTGCAGATTCTTTTTCTAGATTTTTTTTCTAGATTTTTTTCTAGATTTTTTTCTAGATTTTTTTTCTAGATTTTTTTCTAGATTTTTTTCTAGATTTTTTTTCTAGATTTTTTTTCTAGATTTTTTTCTAGATTTTTTTTGCAGATTTTTTTCTAGATTTTTTTTCTAGATTTTTTTCTAGATTATTTTTCTAGATTTTTTTTCTAGATTTTTTTTCTAGATTTCTTTTCTAGATTTTTTTGTAGATTCATTTTTTTTCTAGATTTTTTTTTTGATTTTTTTTCTAGATTTTTTTTCTAGATTTTTTTTCTAGATTTTTTTCTAGATTTTTTTCTAGATTTTTTTTCTAGATATTTTTTCTAGATTTTCTTCTTGATTTTTTTCTAGATTTTTCCTAGATTTTTTTTGCAGATTTTTTTTCTAGATTTTTTTTCTAGATTTTTTTTGCAGATTTTTTTTCTAGATTTTTTTTGTAGATTTTTTTTCTAGAATTTTTTTCTAGATTTTTTTCTAGATTTTTTTTCTAGATTTTTTTTCTAGATTTTTTTTCTAGATTTTTTTTCTAGATTTTTTTTCTAGATTTCTTTTCTAGATTTTTTTGTAGATTCATTTTTTTTCTAGATTTTTTTTTTGATTTTTTTTCTAGATTTTTTTTCTAGATTTTTTTTCTAGATTTTTTTCTAGATTTTTTTCTAGATTTTTTTTCTAGATATTTTTTCTAGATTTTTTCTAGATTTTTTTTGCAGATTCTTTTTCTAGATTTTTTTTCTAGATTTTTTTCTAGATTTTTTTCTAGATTTTTTTTCTAGATTTTTTTCTAGATTTTTTTCTAGATTTTTTTTCTAGATTTTTTTTCTAGATTTTTTTCTAGATTTTTTTTGCAGATTTTTTTCTAGATTTTTTTTCTAGATTTTTTTCTAGATTATTTTTCTAGATTTTTTTTCTAGATTTTTTTTCTAGATTTTCTTTCTAGATTTTTTTCTAGATTTTTTTGTAGATTGATTTTTTTTCTAGATTTTTTTTTTGATTTTTTTTCTAGATTTTTTTTCTAGATTTTTTTTCTTGATTTTTTTTCTAGATTTTTTTCTTGATTTTTTTCTAGATTTTTTTTCTAGATTTTTTTTCTAGATTTTTTTTGTAGATTTTTTTTCTAGATTTTTTTTTTGATTTTTTTTCTAGATTTTTTTTCTAGATTTTTTTTCTAGATTTTTTTCTAGATTTTTTTCTAGATTTTTTTTGTAGATTTTTTTTCTAGATTTTTTTTTTGATTTTTTTTCTAGATTTTTTTTCTAGATTTTTTTTCTAGATTTTTTTTCTAGATTTTCTTCTTGATTTTTTTCTAGATTTTTCCTAGATTTTTTTTGCAGATTTTTTTTCTAGATTTTTTTTCTAGATTTTTTTTGCAGATTTTTTTTCTAGATTTTTTTTGTAGATTTTTTTTCTAGAATTTTTTTCTAGATTTTTTTCTAGATTTTTTTTCTAGATTTTTTTTCTAGATTTTTTTTCTAGATTTTTTTTCTAGATTTTTTTTCTAGATTTCTTTTCTAGATTTTTTTGTAGATTCATTTTTTTTCTAGATTTTTTTTTTGATTTTTTTTCTAGATTTTTTTTCTAGATTTTTTTCTAGATTTTTTTCTAGATTTTTTTTCTAGATATTTTTTCTAGATTTTTTCTAGATTTTTTTTGCAGATTCTTTTTCTAGATTTTTTTTCTAGATTTTTTTCTAGATTTTTTTCTAGATTTTTTTTCTAGATTTTTTTCTAGATTTTTTTCTAGATTTTTTTTCTAGATTTTTTTTCTAGATTTTTTTCTAGATTTTTTTTGCAGATTTTTTTCTAGATTTTTTTTCTAGATTTTTTTCTAGATTATTTTTCTAGATTTTTTTTCTAGATTTTTTTTCTAGATTTTCTTTCTAGATTTTTTTCTAGATTTTTTTGTAGATTGATTTTTTTTCTAGATTTTTTTTTTGATTTTTTTTCTAGATTTTTTTTCTAGATTTTTTTTCTTGATTTTTTTTCTAGATTTTTTTCTTGATTTTTTTCTAGATTTTTTTTCTAGATTTTTTTTCTAGATTTTTTTTGTAGATTTTTTTTCTAGATTTTTTTTTTGATTTTTTTTCTAGATTTTTTTTCTAGATTTTTTTTCTAGATTTTTTTCTAGATTTTTTTCTAGATTTTTTTTGTAGATTTTTTTTCTAGATTTTTTTTTTGATTTTTTTTCTAGATTTTTTTTCTAGATTTTTTTTCTAGATTTTTTTTCTAGATTTTCTTCTTGATTTTTTTCTAGATTTTTCCTAGATTTTTTTTGCAGATTTTTTTTCTAGATTTTTTTTCTAGATTTTTTTTGCAGATTTTTTTTCTAGATTTTTTTTGTAGATTTTTTTTCTAGAATTTTTTTCTAGATTTTTTTCTAGATTTTTTTTCTAGATTTTTTTTCTAGATTTTTTTTCTAGATTTTTTTTCTAGATTTTTTTTCTAGATTTTTTTTGTAGATTTTTTTTCTAGAATTTTTTTCTAGATTTTTTTTCTTGATTTTTTTTCTAGATTTTTTTCTTGATTTTTTTCTAGATTTTTTTTCTAGATTTTTTTTCTAGATTTTTTTTGTAGATTTTTTTTCTAGATTTTTTTTTTGATTTTTTTTCTAGATTTTTTTTCTAGATTTTTTTTCTAGATTTTTTTCTAGATTTTTTTCTAGATTTTTTTTGTAGATTTTTTTTCTAGATTTTTTTTTTGATTTTTTTTCTAGATTTTTTTTCTAGATTTTTTTTCTAGATTTTTTTTCTAGATTTTCTTCTTGATTTTTTTCTAGATTTTTCCTAGATTTTTTTTGCAGATTTTTTTTCTAGATTTTTTTTCTAGATTTTTTTTGCAGATTTTTTTTCTAGATTTTTTTTGTAGATTTTTTTTCTAGAATTTTTTTCTAGATTTTTTTCTAGATTTTTTTTCTAGATTTTTTTTCTAGATTTTTTTTCTAGATTTTTTTTCTAGATTTTTTTTCTAGATTTTTTTTGTAGATTTTTTTTCTAGAATTTTTTTCTAGATTTTTTTCTAGATTTTTTTTCTAGATTTTTTTTCTAGATTTTTTTCTAGATTATTTTTCTAGATTTTTTTTCTAGATTTTTTGTCTAGATTTTCTTTCTAGATTTTTTTCTAGATTTTTTTGTAGATTGATTTTTTTTCTAGATTTTTTTTTTGATTTTTTTTCTAGATTTTTTTTCTAGATTTTTTTTCTTGATTTTTTTTCTAGATTTTTTTCTTGATTTTTTTCTAGATTTTTTTTCTAGATTTTTTTTCTAGATTTTTTTTGTAGATTTTTTTTCTAGATTTTTTTTTTGATTTTTTTTCTAGATTTTTTTTCTAGATTTTTTTTCTAGATTTTTTTCTAGATTTTTTTCTAGATTTTTTTTGTAGATTTTTTTTCTAGATTTTTTTTTTGATTTTTTTTCTAGATTTTTTTTCTAGATTTTTTTTCTAGATTTTTTTTCTAGATTTTCTTCTTGATTTTTTTCTAGATTTTTCCTAGATTTTTTTTGCAGATTTTTTTTCTAGATTTTTTTTCTAGATTTTTTTTGCAGATTTTTTTTCTAAATTTTTTTTGTAGATTTTTTTTCTAGAATTTTTTTCTAGATTTTTTTCTAGATTTTTTTTCTAGATTTTTTTTCTAGATTTTTTTTCTAGATTTTTTTTCTAGATTTTTTTTCTAGATTTCTTTTCTAGATTTTTTTGTAGATTCATTTTTTTTCTAGATTTTTTTTTTGATTTTTTTTCTAGATTTTTTTTCTAGATTTTTTTTCTAGATTTTTTTCTAGATTTTTTTCTAGATTTTTTTTCTAGATATTTTTTCTAGATTTTTTCTAGATTTTTTTTGCAGATTCTTTTTCTAGATTTTTTTTCTAGATTTTTTTCTAGATTTTTTTCTAGATTTTTTTTCTAGATTTTTTTCTAGATTTTTTTCTAGATTTTTTTTCTAGATTTTTTTTCTAGATTTTTTTCTAGATTTTTTTTGCAGATTTTTTTCTAGATTTTTTTTCTAGATTTTTTTCTAGATTATTTTTCTAGATTTTTTTTCTAGATTTTTTTTCTAGATTTTCTTTCTAGATTTTTTTCTAGATTTTTTTGTAGATTGATTTTTTTTCTAGATTTTTTTTTTGATTTTTTTTCTAGATTTTTTTTCTAGATTTTTTTTCTAGATTTTTTTTCTAGATTTTTTTCTTGATTTTTTTCTAGATTTTTTTTCTAGATTTTTTTTCTAGATTTTTTTTGCAGATTTTTTTTCTAGATTTTTTTTCTAGATTTTTTTCTAGATTTTTTTTCTAGATTTTTTTTCTAGATTTTTTTTCTAGATTTTTTTTCTAGATTTTTTTTCTAGATTTTTTTTCTAGATTTTTTTCTAGATTTTTTTCTAGATTTTTTTTGTAGATTTTTTTTCTAGATTTTTTTTTTGATTTTTTTTCTAGATTTTTTTTCTAGATATTTTTTCTAGATTTTTTTTCTAGATTTCTTTTCTAGATTTTTTTGTAGATTCATTTTTTTTCTAGATTTTTTTTTTGATTTTTTTTCTAGATTTTTTTTCTAGATCTTTTTTCTAGATTTTTTTCTAGATTTTTTTCTAGATTTTTTTTCTAGATATTTTTTCTAGATTTTTTCTAGATTTTTTTTGCAGATTCTTTTTCTAGATTTTTTTTCTAGATTTTTTTCTAGATTTTTTTCTAGATTTTTTTTCTAGATTTTTTTCTAGATTTTTTTCTAGATTTTTTTTCTAGATTTTTTTTCTAGATTTTTTTCTAGATTTTTTTTGCAGATTTTTTTCTAGATTTTTTTTCTAGATTTTTTTCTAGATTATTTTTCTAGATTTTTTTTCTAGATTTTTTTTCTAGATTTCTTTTCTAGATTTTTTTGTAGATTCATTTTTTTTCTAGATTTTTTTTTTGATTTTTTTTCTAGATTTTTTTTCTAGATTTTTTTTCTAGATTTTTTTCTAGATTTTTTTCTAGATTTTTTTTCTAGATATTTTTTCTAGATTTTCTTCTTGATTTTTTTCTAGATTTTTCCTAGATTTTTTTTGCAGATTTTTTTTCTAGATTTTTTTTCTAGATTTTTTTTGCAGATTTTTTTTCTAGATTTTTTTTGTAGATTTTTTTTCTAGAATTTTTTTCTAGATTTTTTTCTAGATTTTTTTTCTAGATTTTTTTTCTAGATTTTTTTTCTAGATTTTTTTTCTAGATTTTTTTTCTAGATTTCTTTTCTAGATTTTTTTGTAGATTCATTTTTTTTCTAGATTTTTTTTTTGATTTTTTTTCTAGATTTTTTTTCTAGATTTTTTTTCTAGATTTTTTTCTAGATTTTTTTCTAGATTTTTTTTCTAGATATTTTTTCTAGATTTTTTCTAGATTTTTTTTGCAGATTCTTTTTCTAGATTTTTTTTCTAGATTTTTTTCTAGATTTTTTTCTAGATTTTTTTTCTAGATTTTTTTCTAGATTTTTTTCTAGATTTTTTTTCTAGATTTTTTTTCTAGATTTTTTTCTAGATTTTTTTTGCAGATTTTTTTCTAGATTTTTTTTCTAGATTTTTTTCTAGATTATTTTTCTAGATTTTTTTTCTAGATTTTTTTTCTAGATTTTCTTTCTAGATTTTTTTCTAGATTTTTTTGTAGATTGATTTTTTTTCTAGATTTTTTTTTTGATTTTTTTTCTAGATTTTTTTTCTAGATTTTTTTTCTTGATTTTTTTTCTAGATTTTTTTCTTGATTTTTTTCTAGATTTTTTTTCTAGATTTTTTTTCTAGATTTTTTTTGTAGATTTTTTTTCTAGATTTTTTTTTTGATTTTTTTTCTAGATTTTTTTTCTAGATTTTTTTTCTAGATTTTTTTCTAGATTTTTTTCTAGATTTTTTTTGTAGATTTTTTTTCTAGATTTTTTTTTTGATTTTTTTTCTAGATTTTTTTTCTAGATTTTTTTTCTAGATTTTTTTTCTAGATTTTCTTCTTGATTTTTTTCTAGATTTTTCCTAGATTTTTTTTGCAGATTTTTTTTCTAGATTTTTTTTCTAGATTTTTTTTGCAGATTTTTTTTCTAGATTTTTTTTGTAGATTTTTTTTCTAGAATTTTTTTCTAGATTTTTTTCTAGATTTTTTTTCTAGATTTTTTTTCTAGATTTTTTTTCTAGATTTTTTTTCTAGATTTTTTTTCTAGATTTCTTTTCTAGATTTTTTTGTAGATTCATTTTTTTTCTAGATTTTTTTTTGGATTTTTTTTCTAGATTTTTTTTCTAGATTTTTTTTCTAGATTTTTTTCTAGATTTTTTTCTAGATTTTTTTTCTAGATATTTTTTCTAGATTTTTTCTAGATTTTTTTTGCAGATTCTTTTTCTAGATTTTTTTTCTAGATTTTTTTCTAGATTTTTTTCTAGATTTTTTTTCTAGATTTTTTTCTAGATTTTTTTCTAGATTTTTTTTCTAGATTTTTTTTCTAGATTTTTTTCTAGATTTTTTTTGCAGATTTTTTTCTAGATTTTTTTTCTAGATTTTTTTCTAGATTATTTTTCTAGATTTTTTTTCTAGATTTTTTTTCTAGATTTTCTTTCTAGATTTTTTTCTAGATTTTTTTGTAGATTGATTTTTTTTCTAGATTTTTTTTTTGATTTTTTTTCTAGATTTTTTTTCTAGATTTTTTTTCTTGATTTTTTTTCTAGATTTTTTTCTTGATTTTTTTCTAGATTTTTTTTCTAGATTTTTTTTCTAGATTTTTTTTGTAGATTTTTTTTCTAGATTTTTTTTTTGATTTTTTTTCTAGATTTTTTTTCTAGATTTTTTTTCTAGATTTTTTTCTAGATTTTTTTCTAGATTTTTTTTGTAGATTTTTTTTCTAGATTTTTTTTTTGATTTTTTTTCTAGATTTTTTTTCTAGATTTTTTTTCTAGATTTTTTTTCTAGATTTTCTTCTTGATTTTTTTCTAGATTTTTCCTAGATTTTTTTTGCAGATTTTTTTTCTAGATTTTTTTTCTAGATTTTTTTTGCAGATTTTTTTTCTAGATTTTTTTTGTAGATTTTTTTTCTAGAATTTTTTTCTAGATTTTTTTCTAGATTTTTTTTCTAGATTTTTTTTCTAGATTTTTTTTCTAGATTTTTTTTCTAGATTTTTTTTCTAGATTTCTTTTCTAGATTTTTTTGTAGATTCATTTTTTTTCTAGATTTTTTTTTTGATTTTTTTTCTAGATTTTTTTTCTAGATTTTTTTTCTAGATTTTTTTCTAGATTTTTTTCTAGATTTTTTTTCTAGATATTTTTTCTAGATTTTTTCTAGATTTTTTTTGCAGATTCTTTTTCTAGATTTTTTTTCTAGATTTTTTTCTAGATTTTTTTCTAGATTTTTTTTCTAGATTTTTTTCTAGATTTTTTTCTAGATTTTTTTTCTAGATTTTTTTTCTAGATTTTTTTCTAGATTTTTTTTGCAGATTTTTTTCTAGATTTTTTTTCTAGATTTTTTTCTAGATTATTTTTCTAGATTTTTTTTCTAGATTTTTTTTCTAGATTTTCTTTCTAGATTTTTTTCTAGATTTTTTTGTAGATTGATTTTTTTTCTAGATTTTTTTTTTGATTTTTTTTCTAGATTTTTTTTCTAGATTTTTTTTCTTGATTTTTTTTCTAGATTTTTTTCTTGATTTTTTTCTAGATTTTTTTTCTAGATTTTTTTTCTAGATTTTTTTTGCAGATTTTTTTTCTAGATTTTTTTTCTAGATTTTTTTCTAGATTTTTTTTCTAGATTTTTTTTCTAGATTTTTTTTCTAGATTTTTTTTCTAGATTTTTTTTCTAGATTTTTTTTCTAGATTTTTTTCTAGATTTTTTTCTAGATTTTTTTTGTAGATTTTTTTTCTAGATTTTTTTTTTGATTTTTTTTCTAGATTTTTTTTCTAGATATTTTTTCTAGATTTTTTCTAGATTTTTTTTGCAGATTCTTTTTCTAGATTTTTTTTCTAGATTTTTTTCTAGATTTTTTTCTAGATTTTTTTTCTAGATTTTTTTCTAGATTTTTTTCTAGATTTTTTTTCTAGATTTTTTTTCTAGATTTTTTTCTAGATTTTTTTTGCAGATTTTTTTCTAGATTTTTTTTCTAGATTTTTTTCTAGATTATTTTTCTAGATTTTTTTTCTAGATTTTTTTTCTAGATTTTCTTTCTAGATTTTTTTCTAGATTTTTTTGTAGATTGATTTTTTTTCTAGATTTTTTTTTTGATTTTTTTTCTAGATTTTTTTCTAGATTTTTTTTCTTGATTTTTTTTCTAGATTTTTTTCTTGATTTTTTTCTAGATTTTTTTTCTAGATTTTTTTTCTAGATTTTTTTTGCAGATTTTTTTTCTAGATTTTTTTTCTAGATTTTTTTCTAGATTTTTTTTCTAGATTTTTTTTCTAGATTTTTTTCTAGATTTTTTTTCTAGATTTTTTTTCTAGATTTTTTTTCTAGATTTTTTTCTAGATTTTTTTTGTAGATTTTTTTTTGGATTTTTTTTCTAGATTTTTTTTCTAGATTTTTTTTCTAGATTTTTTTTCTAGATTTTTTTCTTGATTTTTTTCTAGATTTTTTTCTAGATTTTTTTTGCAGATTTTTTTTCTAGATTTTTTTTCTAGATTTTTTTTGCAGATTTTTTTTCTAGATTTTTTTTGTAGATTTTTTTTCTAGAATTTTTTTCTAGATTTTTTTTCTAGATTTTTTTTCTAGATTTTTTTCTAGATTTTTTTTCTAGATTTTTTTTCTAGATTTTTTTTCGAGATTTTTTTTCTAGATTTTTTCTAGATTTTTTTTCTAGATTTTTTTTCTAGATTTTCTTTCTAGATTTTTTTCTAGATTTTTTTTCTAGATTTTTTTTCTAGATTTTTTTTCTAGATTTTTTTCTAGATTTTTTTTCTAGATTTTTTTTCTAGATTTTTTTTCTAGATTTTTTTCTAGATTTTTTTCTAGATTTTTTTTCTAGATTTTTTTTCTAGATTTTTTTCTAGATTTTTTTTCTAGATTTTTTTTCTAGATTTTTTTTCTAGATTTTTTTTCTAGATTTTTTTTCTAGATTTTTTTCTAGATTTTTTTCTAGATTTTTTTTGTAGATTTTTTTTCTAGATTTTTTTTTTGATTTTTTTTCTAGATTTTTTTTCTAGATTTTTTTTCTAGATTTTTTTTCTAGATTTTTTTCTTGATTTTTTTCTAGATTTTTTTCTAGATTTTTTTTGCAGATTTTTTTTCTAGATTTTTTTTCTAGATTTTTTTTCTAGATTTTTTTCTAGATTTTTTTTGCAGATTTATTTTCTAGATTTTTTTTGTAGATTTTTTTTGCAGATTTCTTTTCTAGATTTTTTTTAGATTTTTTTTCTATAATTTTTTTCTAGATTTTTTTCTAGATTTTTTTTCTAGATTTTTTTTCTAGATTTTTTTCTAGATTTTTTTTCTAGATTTTTTTTCTAGATTTTTTTCTAGATTTTTTTTCTAGATTTTTTTTCTAGATTTTTTTCTAGATTTTTTTTCTAGATTTTTTTTCTAGATTTTTTTCTAGATTTTTTTTCTAGATTTTTTTTCGAGATTTTTTTTCTAGATTTTTTTTCTAGATTTTTTTTCTAGATTTTTTTTCTAGATTTTCTTTCTAGATTTTTTTCTAGATTTTTTTTCTAGATTTTTTTTCTAGATTTTTTTTGCAGATTTTTTTCTAGATTTTTTTTCTAGATTTTTTTCTAGATTATTTTTCTAGATTTTTTTTCTAGATTTTTTTTCTAGATTTTCTTTCTAGATTTTTTTCTAGATTTTTTTGTAGATTGATTTTTTTTCTAGATTTTTTTTTTGATTTTTTTTCTAGATTTTTTTTCTAGATTTTTTTTCTTGATTTTTTTTCTAGATTTTTTTCTTGATTTTTTTCTAGATTTTTTTTCTAGATTTTTTTTCTAGATTTTTTTTGCAGATTTTTTTTCTAGATTTTTTTTCTAGATTTTTTTCTAGATTTTTTTTCTAGATTTTTTTTCTAGATTTTTTTTCTAGATTTTTTTTCTAGATTTTTTTTCTAGATTTTTTTTCTAGATTTTTTTCTAGATTTTTTTCTAGATTTTTTTTGTAGATTTTTTTTCTAGATTTTTTTTTTGATTTTTTTTCTAGATTTTTTTTCTAGATATTTTTTCTAGATTTTTTCTAGATTTTTTTTGCAGATTCTTTTTCTAGATTTTTTTTCTAGATTTTTTTCTAGATTTTTTTCTAGATTTTTTTTCTAGATTTTTTTCTAGATTTTTTTCTAGATTTTTTTTCTAGATTTTTTTTCTAGATTTTTTTCTAGATTTTTTTTGCAGATTTTTTTCTAGATTTTTTTTCTAGATTTTTTTCTAGATTATTTTTCTAGATTTTTTTTCTAGATTTTTTTTCTAGATTTTCTTTCTAGATTTTTTTCTAGATTTTTTTGTAGATTGATTTTTTTTCTAGATTTTTTTTTTGATTTTTTTTCTAGATTTTTTTTCTAGATTTTTTTTCTTGATTTTTTTTCTAGATTTTTTTCTTGATTTTTTTCTAGATTTTTTTTCTAGATTTTTTTTCTAGATTTTTTTTGCAGATTTTTTTTCTAGATTTTTTTTCTAGATTTTTTTCTAGATTTTTTTTCTAGATTTTTTTTCTAGATTTTTTTTCTAGATTTTTTTTCTAGATTTTTTTTCTAGATTTTTTTTCTAGATTTTTTTCTAGATTTTTTTCTAGATTTTTTTTGTAGATTTTTTTTCTAGATTTTTTTTTGGATTTTTTTTCTAGATTTTTTTTCTAGATTTTTTTTCTAGATTTTTTTTCTAGATTTTTTTCTTGATTTTTTTCTAGATTTTTTTCTAGATTTTTTTTGCAGATTTTTTTTCTAGATTTTTTTTCTAGATTTTTTTTGCAGATTGTTTTTCTAGATTTTTTTTGTAGATTTTTTTTCTAGAATTTTTTTCTAGATTTTTTTTCTAGATTTTTTTTCTAGATTTTTTTCTAGATTTTTTTTCTAGATTTTTTTTCTAGATTTTTTTTCGAGATTTTTTTTCTAGATTTTTTCTAGATTTTTTTTCTAGATTTTTTTTCTAGATTTTCTTTCTAGATTTTTTTCTAGATTTTTTTTCTAGATTTTTTTTCTAGATTTTTTTTCTAGATTTTTTTCTAGATTTTTTTTCTAGATTTTTTTTCTAGATTTTTTTTCTAGATTTTTTTCTAGATTTTTTTCTAGATTTTTTTTCTAGATTTTTTTTCTAGATTTTTTTCTAGATTTTTTTTCTAGATTTTTTTTCTAGATTTTTTTTCTAGATTTTTTTTCTAGATTTTTTTTCTAGATTTTTTTTCTAGATTTTTTTCTAGATTTTTTTCTAGATTTTTTTTGTAGATTTTTTTTCTAGATTTTTTTTTTGATTTTTTTTCTAGATTTTTTTTCTAGATTTTTTTTCTAGATTTTTTTCTTGATTTTTTTCTAGATTTTTTTCTAGATTTTTTTTGCAGATTTTTTTTCTAGATTTTTTTTCTAGATTTTTTTTCTAGATTTTTTTCTAGATTTTTTTTGCAGATTTATTTTCTAGATTTTTTTTGTAGATTTTTTTTGCAGATTTCTTTTCTAGATTTTTTTTAGATTTTTTTTCTATAATTTTTTTCTAGATTTTTTTCTAGATTTTTTTTCTAGATTTTTTTTCTAGATTTTTTTCTAGATTTTTTTTCTAGATTTTTTTTCTAGATTTTTTTCTAGATTTTTTTTCTAGATTTTTTTTCTAGATTTTTTTCTAGATTTTTTTTCTAGATTTTTTTTCTAGATTTTTTTCTAGATTTTTTTTCTAGATTTTTTTTCGAGATTTTTTTTCGAGATTTTTTTTCGAGATTTTTTTTCTAGATTTTTTTTCTAGATTTTTTTTCTAGATTTTCTTTCTAGATTTTTTTCTAGATTTTTTTTCTAGATTTTTTTTCTAGATTTTTTTCTAGATTTTTTTTCTAGATTTTTTTTCTAGATTTTTTTTCTAGATTTTTTTCTAGATTTTTTTCTAGATTTTTTTTCTAGATTTTTTTTCTAGATTTTTTTCTAGATTTTTTTTCTAGATTTTTTTTCTAGATTTTTTTTCTAGATTTTTTTTCTAGATTTTTTTTGTAGATTTTTTTCTAGATTTTTTTCTAGATTTTTTTTGTAGATTTTTTTTCTAGATTTTTTTTTTGATTTTTTTTCTAGATTTTTTTTCTAGATTTTTTTTCTAGATTTTTTTTCTAGATTTTTTTTCTAGATTTTTTTTCTAGATTTTTTTTCTAGATTTTTTTTCTAGATTTTTTTTCTAGATTTTTTTTCTAGATTTTTTTCTAGATTTTTGTTCTAGATTTTTTTTCTAGATTTTTTTTCTAGATTTTTTTCTAGATTTTTTTCTAGATTTTTTTTCTAGATTTTTTTTCTAGATTTTTTTCTAGATTTTTTTTCTAGATTTTTTTTCTAGATTTTTTTTCTAGATTTTTTTTCTAGATTTTTTTTCTAGATTTTTTTCTAGATTATTTTTCTAGATTTTTTTTCTAGATTTCTTTTCTAGATTTTTTTGTAGATTCATTTTTTTTCTTGATTTTTTTCTAGATTTTTTTTCTAGATTTTTTTTCTAGATTTTTTTTCTAGATTTTTTTTCTAGATTTTTTTTCTAGATTTTTTTTCTAGATTTTTTTCTAGATTTTTTTCTAGATTTTTTTTGTAGATGTTTTTTCTAGATGTTTTTTTTGATTTTTTTTCTAGATTTTTTTTCTAGATTTTTTTTCTAGATTTTTTTTCTAGATTTTTTTCTTGATTTTTTTCTAGATTTTTTTCTAGATTTTTTTTGCAGATTTTTTTTCTAGATTTTTTTTCTAGATTTTTTTTGCAGATTTTTTTTCTAGATTTTTTTTGTAGATTTTTTTTCTAGAATTTTTTTCTAGATTTTTTTCTAGATTTTTTTTCTAGATTTTTTTTCTAGATTTTTTTTCTAGATTTTTTTTCTAGATTTTTTTTCTAGATTTCTTTTCCAGATTTTTTTGTAGATTCATTTTTTTTCTAGATTTTTTTTGTGATTTTTTTTCTAGATTTTTTTTCTAGATTTTTTTTCTAGATTTTTTTCTAGATTTTTTTCTAGATTTTTTTTCTAGATATTTTTTCTAGATTTTTTCTAGATTTTTTTTGCAGATTCTTTTTCTAGATTTTTTTTCTAGATTTTTTTCTAGATTTTTTTCTAGATTTTTTTTCTAGATTTTTTTCTAGATTTTTTTCTAGATTTTTTTTCTAGATTTTTTTTCTAGATTTTTTTTCTAGATTTTTTTCTAGATTTTTTTTCTAGATTTTTTTTCTAGATTTTTTTTCTAGATATTTTTCTAGATTTTTTTTCTAGATTTTTTTTCTAGATTTTTTTTCTAGATTTTTTTCTAGATTTTTTTCTAGATTTTTTTTCTAGATTTTTTTTCTAGATTTTTTTCTAGATTTTTTTTGCAGATTTTTTTTCTAGATTTTTTTTCTAGATTTTTTTCTAGATTATTTTTCTAGATTTTTTTTCTAGATTTTTTTTCTAGATTTTCTTTCTAGATTTTTTTCTAGATTTTTTTGTAGATTGATTTTTTTTCTAGATTTTTTATTTGATTTTTTTTCTAGATTTTTTTTCTAGATTTTTTTTCTTGATTTTTTTTCTAGATTTTTTTCTTGATTTTTTTCTAGATTTTTTTTCTAGATTTTTTTTCTAGATTTTTTTTGCAGATTTTTTTTCTAGATTTTTTTTCTAGATTTTTTTTGCAGATTTTTTTTCTAGATTTTTTTTGTAGATTTTTTTTCTAGATTTTTTTTCTAGATTTTTTTCTAGATTTTTTTTCTAGATTTTTTTTCTAGATTTTTTTCTAGATTTTTTTTCTAGATTTTTTTTCTAGATTTTTTTCTAGATTTTTTTTCTAGATTTTTTTGTAGATTGATTTTTTTTCTAGATTTTTTTTTTGATTTTTTTTCTAGATTTTTTTCTAGATTTTTTTTCTAGATTTTTTTTCTAGATTTTTTTCTAGATTTTTTTTGCAGATTTTTTTTCTAGATTTTTTTTCTAGATTTTTTTCTAGATTTTTTTTCTAGATTTTTTTCTAGATTTTTTTTGCAGATTTTTTTTCTAGATTTTTTTTCTAGATTTTTTTCTAGATTTTTTTCTAGATTTTTTTTCTAGATTTTTTTTCTAGATTTTTTTTCTAGATTTTTTTTCTAGATTTTTTTTCTAGATTTCTTTTCTAGATTTTTTTGTAGATTCATTTTTTTTCTAGATTTTTTTTTTGATTTTTTTTCTAGATTTTTTTTCTAGATTTTTTTTCTAGATTTTTTTCTAGATTTTTTTCTAGATTTTTTTCTAGATTTTTTTTCTAGATTTTTTTTCTAGATTTTTTTTCTAGATTTTTTTCTAGATTTTTTTTCTAGATTTTTTTTCTAGATTTTTTTTCTAGATATTTTTCTAGATTTTTTTTCTAGATTTTTTTTCTAGATTTTTTTTCTAGATTTTTTTCTAGATTTTTTTCTAGATTTTTTTTCTAGATTTTTTTTCTAGATTTTTTTCTAGATTTTTTTTGCAGATTTTTTTTCTAGATTTTTTTTCTAGATTTTTTTCTAGATTATTTTTCTAGATTTTTTTTCTAGATTTTTTTTCTAGATTTTCTTTCTAGATTTTTTTCTAGATTTTTTTGTAGATTGATTTTTTTTCTAGATTTTTTTTTTGATTTTTTTTCTAGATTTTTTTTCTAGATTTTTTTTCTTGATTTTTTTTCTAGATTTTTTTCTTGATTTTTTTCTAGATTTTTTTTCTAGATTTTTTTTGTAGATTTTTTTTGCAGATTTTTTTTCTAGATTTTTTTTGTAGATTTTTTTTCTAGAATTTTTTTCTAGATTTTTTTCTAGATTTTTTTTCTAGATTTTTTTTCTAGATTTTTTTCTAGATTTTTTTCTAGATTTTTTTTCTAGATTTTTTTTCTAGATTTTTTTTGCAGATTCTTTTTCTAGATTTTTTTTGCAGATTTATTTTCTAGATTTTTTTTCTAGATTTTTTTTGCAGATTTTTTTTCTAGATTTTTTTTGTAGATTTTTTTTCTATAATTTTTTTCTAGATTTTTTTCTAGATTTTTTTTCTAGATTTTTTTTCTAGATTTTTTCTAGATTTTTTTTCTAGATTTTTTTTCTAGATTTTCTTTCTAGATTTTTTTCTAGATTTTTTTTCTAGATTTTTTTTCTAGATTTTTTTTCTAGATTTTTTTCTAGATTTTTTTTCTAGATTTTTTTTCTAGATTTTTTTTCTAGATTTTTTTCTAGATTTTTTTCTAGATTTTTTTTCTAGATTTTTTTTCTAGATTTTTTTCTAGATTTTTTTTCTAGATTTTTTTTCTAGATTTTTTTTCTAGATTTTTTTTCTAGATTTTTTTTCTAGATTTTTTTTCTAGATTTTTTTCTAGATTTTTTTCTAGATTTTTTTTCTAGATTTTTTTTCTAGATTTTTTTTTTGATTTTTTTTCTAGATTTTTTTTCTAGATTTTTTTTCTAGATTTTTTTTCTAGATTTTCTTCTTGATTTTTTTCTAGATTTTTCCTAGATTTTTTTTGCAGATTTTTTTTCTAGATTTTTTTTCTAGATTTTTTTTCTAGATTTTTTTTGTAGATTTTTTTTCTAGAATTTTTTTCTAGATTTTTTTCTAGATTTTTTTCTAGATTTTTTTTCTAGATTTTTTTTCTAGATTTTTTTCTAGATTTTTTTTGCAGATTTTTTTTCTAGATTTTTTTTCTAGATTTTTTTCTAGATTATTTTTCTAGATTTTTTTTCTAGATTTTTTTTCTAGATTTTCTTTCTAGATTTTTTTCTAGATTTTTTTGTAGATTGATTTTTTTTCTAGATTTTTTATTTGATTTTTTTTCTAGATTTTTTTTCTAGATTTTTTTTCTTGATTTTTTTTCTAGATTTTTTTCTTGATTTTTTTCTAGATTTTTTTTCTAGATTTTTTTTCTAGATTTTTTTTGCAGATTTTTTTTCTAGATTTTTTTTCTAGATTTTTTTTGCAGATTTTTTTTCTAGATTTTTTTTGTAGATTTTTTTTCTAGATTTTTTTTCTAGATTTTTTTCTAGATTTTTTTCTAGATTTTTTTTCTAGATTTTTTTTCTAGATTTTTTTCTAGATTTTTTTTCTAGATTTTTTTGTAGATTGATTTTTTTTCTAGATTTTTTTTTGATTTTTTTTCTAGATTTTTTTCTAGATTTTTTTCTAGATTTTTTTTCTAGATTTTTTTTCTAGATTTTTTTCTAGATTTTTTTTGCAGATTTTTTTTCTAGATTTTTTTTCTAGATTTTTTTCTAGATTTTTTTTCTAGATTTTTTTCTAGATTTTTTTGCAGATTTTTTTTCTAGATTTTTTTTCTAGATTTTTTTCTAGATTTTTTTCTAGATTTTTTTTCTAGATTTTTTTTCTAGATTTTTTTTCTAGATTTTTTTTCTAGATTTTTTTTCTAGATTTCTTTTCTAGATTTTTTTGTAGATTCATTTTTTTTCTTGATTTTTTTTTTGATTTTTTTTCTAGATTTTTTTTCTAGATTTTTTTTCTTGATTTTTTTCTAGATTTTTTTCTAGATTTTTTTCTAGATTTTTTTTCTAGATTTTTTTTCTAGATTTTTTTTCTAGATTTTTTTCTAGATTTTTTTTCTAGATTTTTTTTCTAGATTTTTTTTCTAGATATTTTTCTAGATTTTTTTTCTAGATTTTTTTTCTAGATTTTTTTTCTAGATTTTTTTCTAGATTTTTTTCTAGATTTTTTTTCTAGATTTTTTTTCTAGATTTTTTTCTAGATTTTTTTTGCAGATTTTTTTTCTAGATTTTTTTTCTAGATTTTTTTCTAGATTATTTTTCTAGATTTTTTTTCTAGATTTTTTTCTAGATTTTCTTTCTAGATTTTTTTCTAGATTTTTTTGTAGATTGATTTTTTTTCTAGATTTTTTTTTTGATTTTTTTTCTAGATTTTTTTTCTAGATTTTTTTTCTTGATTTTTTTTCTAGATTTTTTTCTTGATTTTTTTCTAGATTTTTTTTCTAGATTTTTTTTCTAGATTTTTTTTGCAGATTTTTTTTCTAGATTTTTTTTGTAGATTTTTTTTCTAGATTTTTTTTGTAGATTTTTTTCTAGATTTTTTTTCTAGATTTTTTTCTAGATTTTTTTTCTAGATTTTTTTTCTAGATTTTTTTTCTAGATATTTTTCTAGATTTTTTTTCTAGATTTTTTTTCTAGATTTTTTTTCTAGATTTTTTTCTAGATTTTTTTTGCAGATTTTTTTTCTAGATTTTTTTTCTAGATTTTTTTCTAGATTATTTTTCTAGATTTTTTTTCTAGATTTTTTTCTAGATTTTCTTTCTAGATTTTTTTCTAGATTTTTTTTCTAGATTTTTTTCTAGATTTTTTTCTAGATTTTTTTTCTAGATTTTTTTTCTAGATTTTTTTCTAGATTTTTTTTCTAGATTTTTTTTCTAGATTTTTTTTCTAGATTTTTTTTCTAGATTTTTTTTCTAGATTTTTTTTCTAGATTTTTTTCTAGATTTTTTTCTAGATTTTTTTTCTAGATTTTTTTTCTAGATTTTTTTTTTGATTTTTTTTCTAGATTTTTTTTCTAGATTTTTTTTCTAGATTTTTTTTCTAGATTTTCTTCTTGATTTTTTTCTAGATTTTTCCTAGATTTTTTTTGCAGATTTTTTTTCTAGATTTTTTTTCTAGATTTTTTTTGCAGATTTTTTTTCTAGATTTTTTTTGTAGATTTTTTTTCTAGAATTTTTTTCTAGATTTTTTTCTAGATTTTTTTCTAGATTTTTTTTCTAGATTTTTTTTCTAGATTTTTTTCTAGATTTTTTTTGCAGATTTTTTTTCTAGATTTTTTTTCTAGATTTTTTTCTAGATTATTTTTCTAGATTTTTTTTCTAGATTTTTTTTCTAGATTTTCTTTCTAGATTTTTTTCTAGATTTTTTTGTAGATTGATTTTTTTTCTAGATTTTTTATTTGATTTTTTTTCTAGATTTTTTTTCTAGATTTTTTTTCTTGATTTTTTTTCTAGATTTTTTTCTTGATTTTTTTCTAGATTTTTTTTCTAGATTTTTTTTCTAGATTTTTTTTGCAGATTTTTTTTCTAGATTTTTTTTCTAGATTTTTTTTGCAGATTTTTTTTCTAGATTTTTTTTGTAGATTTTTTTTCTAGATTTTTTTTCTAGATTTTTTTCTAGATTTTTTTCTAGATTTTTTTTCTAGATTTTTTTTCTAGATTTTTTTCTAGATTTTTTTTCTAGATTTTTTTGTAGATTGATTTTTTTTCTAGATTTTTTTTTTGATTTTTTTTCTAGATTTTTTTCTAGATTTTTTTCTAGATTTTTTTTCTAGATTTTTTTTCTAGATTTTTTTCTAGATTTTTTTTGCAGATTTTTTTTCTAGATTTTTTTTCTAGATTTTTTTCTAGATTTTTTTTCTAGATTTTTTTCTAGATTTTTTTTGCAGATTTTTTTTCTAGATTTTTTTTCTAGATTTTTTTCTAGATTTTTTTCTAGATTTTTTTTCTAGATTTTTTTTCTAGATTTTTTTTCTAGATTTTTTTTCTAGATTTTTTTTCTAGATTTCTTTTCTAGATTTTTTTGTAGATTCATTTTTTTTCTTGATTTTTTTTTTGATTTTTTTTCTAGATTTTTTTTCTAGATTTTTTTTCTAGATTTTTTTCTAGATTTTTTTCTAGATTTTTTTCTAGATTTTTTTTCTAGATTTTTTTTCTAGATTTTTTTTCTAGATTTTTTTCTAGATTTTTTTTCTAGATTTTTTTTCTAGATTTTTTTTCTAGATATTTTTCTAGATTTTTTTTCTAGATTTTTTTTCTAGATTTTTTTTCTAGATTTTTTTCTAGATTTTTTTCTAGATTTTTTTTCTAGATTTTTTTTCTAGATTTTTTTCTAGATTTTTTTTGCAGATTTTTTTTCTAGATTTTTTTTCTAGATTTTTTTCTAGATTATTTTTCTAGATTTTTTTTCTAGATTTTTTTCTAGATTTTCTTTCTAGATTTTTTTCTAGATTTTTTTGTAGATTGATTTTTTTTCTAGATTTTTTTTTTGATTTTTTTTCTAGATTTTTTTTCTAGATTTTTTTTCTTGATTTTTTTTCTAGATTTTTTTCTTGATTTTTTCTAGATTTTTTTTCTAGATTTTTTTTCTAGATTTTTTTTGCAGATTTTTTTTCTAGATTTTTTTTGTAGATTTTTTTTCTAGATTTTTTTTGTAGATTTTTTTTCTAGATTTTTTTTCTAGATTTTTTTCTAGATTTTTTTTCTAGATTTTTTTTCTAGATTTTTTTTCTAGATATTTTTCTAGATTTTTTTTCTAGATTTTTTTTCTAGAATTTTTTTCTAGATTTTTTTCTAGATTTTTTTCTAGATTTTTTTTCTAGATTTTTTTTCTAGATTTTTTTCTAGATTTTTTTTGCAGATTTTTTTTCTAGATTTTTTTTCTAGATTTTTTTCTAGATTATTTTTCTAGATTTTTTTTCTAGATTTTTTTCTAGATTTTCTTTCTAGATTTTTTTCTAGATTTTTTTGTAGATTGATTTTTTTTCTAGATTTTTTTTTTGATTTTTTTTCTAGATTTTTTTTCTAGATTTTTTTTCTTGATTTTTTTTCTAGATTTTTTTCTTGATTTTTTTCTAGATTTTTTTTCTAGATTTTTTTTCTAGATTTTTTTTCGAGATTTTTTTTCTAGATTTTTTCTAGATTTTTTTTCTAGATTTTTTTTCTAGATTTTCTTTCTAGATTTTTTTCTAGATTTTTTTTCTAGATTTTTTTTCTAGATTTTTTTTCTAGATTTTTTTCTAGATTTTTTTTCTAGATTTTTTTTCTAGATTTTTTTTCTAGATTTTTTTCTAGATTTTTTTCTAGATTTTTTTTCTAGATTTTTTTTCTAGATTTTTTTCTAGATTTTTTTTCTAGATTTTTTTTCTAGATTTTTTTTCTAGATTTTTTTTCTAGATTTTTTTTCTAGATTTTTTTTCTAGATTTTTTTCTAGATTTTTTTCTAGATTTTTTTTGTAGATTTTTTTTCTAGATTTATTTTTTGATTTTTTTTCTAGATTTTTTTTCTAGATTTTTTTTCTAGATTTTTTTTCTAGATTTTTTTTCTAGAATTTTTTTCTAGATTTTTTTCTAGATTTTTTTTCTAGATTTTTTTTCTAGATTTTTTTTCTAGATTTTTTTTCTAGATTTTTTTTCTAGATTTCTTTTCTAGATTTTTTTGTAGATTCATTTTTTTTCTAGATTTTTTTTTTGATTTTTTTTCTAGATTTTTTTTCTAGATTTTTTTTCTAGATTTTTTTCTAGATTTTTTTCTAGATTTTTTTTCTAGATATTTTTTCTAGATTTTTTCTAGATTTTTTTTGCAGATTCTTTTTCTAGATTTTTTTTCTAGATTTTTTTCTAGATTTTTTTCTAGATTTTTTTTCTAGATTTTTTTCTAGATTTTTTTCTAGATTTTTTTTCTAGATTTTTTTTCTAGATTTTTTTCTAGATTTTTTTTGCAGATTTTTTTCTAGATTTTTTTTCTAGATTTTTTTCTAGATTATTTTTCTAGATTTTTTTTCTAGATTTTTTTTCTAGATTTTCTTTCTAGATTTTTTTCTAGATTTTTTTGTAGATTGATTTTTTTTCTAGATTTTTTTTTTGATTTTTTTTCTAGATTTTTTTTCTAGATTTTTTTTCTTGATTTTTTTTCTAGATTTTTTTCTTGATTTTTTTCTAGATTTTTTTTGTAGATTTTTTTTCTAGATTTTTTTTGTAGATTTTTTTTCTAGATTTTTTTTTTGATTTTTTTTCTAGATTTTTTTTCTAGATTTTTTTTCTAGATTTTTTTCTAGATTTTTTTCTAGATTTTTTTTGTAGATTTTTTTTCTAGATTTTTTTTTTGATTTTTTTTCTAGATTTTTTTTCTAGATTTTTTTTCTAGATTTTTTTTCTAGATTTTCTTCTTGATTTTTTTCTAGATTTTTCCTAGATTTTTTTTGCAGATTTTTTTTCTAGATTTTTTTTCTAGATTTTTTTTGCAGATTTTTTTTCTAGATTTTTTTTGTAGATTTTTTTTCTAGAATTTTTTTCTAGATTTTTTTCTAGATTTTTTTTCTAGATTTTTTTTCTAGATTTTTTTTCTAGATTTTTTTTCTAGATTTTTTTTCTAGATTTCTTTTCTAGATTTTTTTGTAGATTCATTTTTTTTCTAGATTTTTTTTTTGATTTTTTTTCTAGATTTTTTTTCTAGATTTTTTTTCTAGATTTTTTTCTAGATTTTTTTCTAGATTTTTTTTCTAGATATTTTTTCTAGATTTTTTCTAGATTTTTTTTGCAGATTCTTTTTCTAGATTTTTTTTCTAGATTTTTTTCTAGATTTTTTTCTAGATTTTTTTTCTAGATTTTTTTCTAGATTTTTTTCTAGATTTTTTTTCTAGATTTTTTTTCTAGATTTTTTTCTAGATTTTTTTTGCAGATTTTTTTCTAGATTTTTTTTCTAGATTTTTTTCTAGATTATTTTTCTAGATTTTTTTTCTAGATTTTTTTTCTAGATTTTCTTTCTAGATTTTTTTCTAGATTTTTTTGTAGATTGATTTTTTTTCTAGATTTTTTTTTTGATTTTTTTTCTTGATTTTTTTTCTAGATTTTTTTTCTTGATTTTTTTTCTAGATTTTTTTCTTGATTTTTTTCTAGATTTTTTTTCTAGATTTTTTTTCTAGATTTTTTTTGCAGATTTTTTTTCTAGATTTTTTTTCTAGATTTTTTTCTAGATTTTTTTTCTAGATTTTTTTTCTAGATTTTTTTTCTAGATTTTTTTTCTAGATTTTTTTTCTAGATTTCTTTTCTAGATTTTTTTGTAGATTCATTTTTTTTCTAGATTTTTTTTTTGATTTTTTTTCTAGATTTTTTTCTAGATTTTTTTCTAGATTTTTTTTCTAGATTTTTTTCTAGATTTTTTTTCTAGATTTTTTTTGCAGATTTTTTTTCTAGATTTTTTTTCTAGATTTTTTTTGCAG
The DNA here is from genome assembly GCF_057628025.1 of Oncorhynchus mykiss. Taxonomy (NCBI): domain Eukaryota; kingdom Metazoa; phylum Chordata; class Actinopteri; order Salmoniformes; family Salmonidae; genus Oncorhynchus; species Oncorhynchus mykiss. The sequence continues at coordinate 377,381 of NW_028322057.1, forward strand.
ATTTTTTTTCTAGATTTTTTTTGTAGATTTTTTTTCTAGAATTTTTTTCTAGATTTTTTTCTAGATTTTTTTTCTAGATTTTTTTTCTAGATTTTTTTTCTAGATTTTTTTTCTAGATTTTTTTTCTAGATTTTTTTCTAGATTTTTTTTCTAGATTTTTTTGTAGATTGATTTTTTTTCTAGATTTTTTTCTAGATTTTTTTTCTAGATTTTTTTTGCAGATTTTTTTTCTAGATTTTTTTTCTAGATTTTTTTTGCAGATTTTTTTTCTAGATTTTTTGTTTTGATTTTTTTTCTAGAATTTTTTTCTAGATTTTTTTCTAGATTTTTTTTCTAGATTTTTTTTCTAGATTTTTTTTCTAGATTTTTTTTCTAGATTTTTTTCTAGATTTTTTTTCTAGATTTTTTTTCTAGATTTTTTTTCTAGATTTTTTTTCTAGATTTTTTTCTAGATTTTTTTTCTAGATTTTTTTGTAGATTCATTTTTTTTCTAGATTTTTTTTTTGATTTTTTTTCTAGATTTTTTTCTAGATTTTTTTCTAGATTTTTTTTCTAGATTTTTTTCTAGATTTTTTTTCTAGATTTTTTTTCTAGATTTTTTTCTAGATTTTTTTTCTAGATTTTTTTTCTAGATTTTTTTTCTAGATTTTTTTTCTAGATTTTTTTCTAGATTTTTTTTCTAGATTTTTTTCTAGATTTTTTTCTAGATTTTTTTTGCAGATTTTTTTTCTAGATTTTTTTTCTAGATTTTTTTCTAGATTTTTTTCTAGATTTTTTTTCTAGATTTTTTTTCTAGATTTTTTTTCTAGATTTTTTTTCGAGATTTTTTTTCGAGATTTTTTTTCTAGATTTTTTCTAGATTTTTTTTCTAGATTTTTTTTCTAGATTTTTTTTCTAGATTTTTTTTCTAGATTTTTTTTCTAGATTTTATTTCTAGATTTTTTTTCTAGATTTTTTTCTTGATTTTTTTCTAGATTTTTTTTCTAGATTTTTTTTCTAGATTTTTTTCTAGATTTTTTTTGCAGATTTTTTTTCTAGATTTTTTTTCTAGATTTTTTTTGCAGATTTTTTTTCTAGATTTTTTTTGTAGATTTTTTTTCTAGATTTTTTTTCTAGATTTTTTTCTAGATTTTTTTTCTAGATTTTTTTTCTAGATTTTTTTTCTAGATTTTTTTTCTAGATTTTTTTTCTAGATTTTTTTCTAGATTTTTTTTCTAGATTTTTTTGTAGATTGATTTTTTTTCTAGATTTTTTTTTTGTTTTTTTTTCTAGATTTTTTTTCTTGATTTTTTTTCTAGATTTTTTTCTAGATTTTTTTTGCAGATTTTTTTTTCTAGATTTTTTTTCTAGATTTTTTTCTAGATTATTTTTCTAGATTTTTTTTCTAGATTTTTTTTCTAGATTTTTTTTCTAGATTTTTTTCTAGATTTCTTTTCTAGATTTTTTTGTAGATTCATTTTTTTTCTAGATTTTTTTTTTGATTTTTTTTCTAGATTTTTTTCTAGATTTTTTTCTAGATTTTTTTTCTAGATTTTTTTTCTAGATTTTTTTCTAGATTTTTTTTCTAGATTTTTTTCTAGATTTTTTTCTAGTTTTTTTTTGCAGATTTTTTTTCTAGATTTTTTTTCTAGATTTTTTTCTAGATTATTTTTCTAGATTTTTTTTCTAGATTTTTTTTCTAGATTTTTTTTCTAGATTTTTTTTCGAGATTTTTTTTCGAGATTTTTTTTCTAGATTTTTTCTAGATTTTTTTTCTAGATTTTTTTTCTAGATTTTTTTTCTAGATTTTTTTTCTAGATTTTTTTTCTAGATTTTATTTCTAGATTTTTTTTCTAGATTTTTTTCTTGATTTTTTTCTAGATTTTTTTTCTAGATTTTTTTTCTAGATTTTTTTCTAGATTTTTTTTGCAGATTTTTTTTCTAGATTTTTTTTCTAGATTTTTTTTGCAGATTTTTTTTCTAGATTTTTTTTGTAGATTTTTTTTCTAGATTTTTTTTCTAGATTTTTTTCTAGATTTTTTTTCTAGATTTTTTTTCTAGATTTTTTTTCTAGATTTTTTTTCTAGATTTTTTTTCTAGATTTTTTTCTAGATTTTTTTTCTAGATTTTTTTGTAGATTGATTTTTTTTCTAGATTTTTTTTTTGTTTTTTTTTCTAGATTTTTTTTCTTGATTTTTTTTCTAGATTTTTTTCTAGATTTTTTTTGCAGATTTTTTTTTCTAGATTTTTTTTCTAGATTTTTTTCTAGATTATTTTTCTAGATTTTTTTTCTAGATTTTTTTTCTAGATTTTTTTTCTAGATTTTTTTCTAGATTTCTTTTCTAGATTTTTTTGTAGATTCATTTTTTTTCTAGATTTTTTTTTTGATTTTTTTTCTAGATTTTTTTCTAGATTTTTTTCTAGATTTTTTTTCTAGATTTTTTTCTAGATTTTTTTCTAGATTTTTTTTGCAGATTTTTTTTCTAGATTTTTTTTCTAGATTTTTTTTGCAGATTTTTTTTCTAGATTTTTTTTCTAGATTTTTTTCTAGATTTTTTTTCTAGATTTTTTTTGCAGATTTTTTTTCTAGATTTTTTTTCTAGATTTTTTTTGCAGATTTTTTTTCTAGATTTTTTTTGTAGATTTTTTTTCTAGAATTTTTTTCTAGATTTTTTTCTAGATTTTTTTTCTAGATTTTTTTTCTAGATTTTTTTTCTAGATTTTTTTTCTAGATTTTTTTTCTAGATTTTTTTCTAGATTTCTTTTCTAGATTTTTTTGTAGATTCATTTTTTTTCTAGATTTTTTTTTAGATTTTTTTTCTAGATTTTTTTCTAGATTTTTTTCTAGATTTTTTTTCTAGATTTTTTTCTAGATTTTTTTTCTAGATTTTTTTTCTAGATTTTTTTCTAGATTTTTTTTCTAGATTTTTTTTCTAGATTTTTTTTCTAGATTTTTTTTCTAGATTTTTTTCTAGATTTTTTTTCTAGATTTTTTTCTAGATTTTTTTCTAGATTTTTTTTGCAGATTTTTTTTCTAGATTTTTTTTCTAGATTTTTTTCTAGATTATTTTTCTAGATTTTTTTTCTAGATTTTTTTTCTAGATTTTTTTTCTAGATTTTTTTCTAGAGTTTTTTGTAGATTGATTTTTTTTCTAGATTTTTTTTTGATTTTTTTTCTAGATTTTTTTTCTAGATTTTTTTTCTAGATTTTTTTTCTAGATTTTTTTTCTAGATTTTTTTCTTGATTTTTTTCTAGATTTTTTTTCTAGATTTTTTTTCTAGATTTTTTTCTAGATTTTTTTTGCAGATTTTTTTTCTAGATTTTTTTTCTAGATTTTTTTTGCAGATTTTTTTTCTAGATTTTTTTCTAGATTTTTTTCTAGATTTATTTTCTAGATTTTTTTTCTAGATTTTTTTTGCAGATTTTTTTTCTAGATTTTTTTTGTAGATTTTTTTTCTAGAATTTTTTTCTAGATTTTTTTCTAGATTTTTTTTCTAGAATTTTTTTCTAGATTTTTTTCTAGATTTTTTTTCTAGATTTTTTTTCTAGATTTTTTTCTAGATTTTTTTTCTAGATTTTTTTTCTAGATTTTTTTCTAGATTTTTTTTCTAGATTTTTTTTCTAGATTTTTTTTCTAGATTTTTTTCTAGATTATTTTTCTAGATTTTTTTTCTAGATTTTTTTTCTAGATTTTTTTTCTAGATTTTTTTCTAGATTTCTTTTCTAGATTTTTTTGTAGATTCATTTTTTTTCTTGATTTTTTTTTTAATTTTTTTTCTAGATTTTTTTTCTAGATTTTTTTTCTAGATTTTTTTTCTAGATTTTTTTCTAGATTTTTTTGTAGATTGATTTTTTTTCTAGATTTTTTTTCTAGATTTTTTTCTAGATTTCTTTTCTAGATTTTTTTGTAGATTCATTTTTTTTCTAGATTTTTTTTTTGATTTTTTTTCTAGATTTTTTTCTAGATTTTTTTCTAGATTTTTTTTCTAGATTTTTTTCTAGATTTTTTTCTAGATTTTTTTTCTAGATTTTTTTCTAGATTTTTTTTCTAGATTTTTTTTCTAGATTTTTTATCTAGATTTTTTTTCTAGATTTTTTTCTAGATTTTTTTTTTAGATTTTTTTCTAGATTTTTTTTCTAGATTTTTTTTCTAGATTTTTTTCTAGATTTTTTTTGCAGATTTTTTTTCTAGATTTTTTTTCTAGATTTTTTTTCTAGATTTTTTTCTAGATTTTTTTGTAGATTCATTTTTTTTCTAGATTTTTTTTTTGATTTTTTTTCTAGATTTTTTTCTAGATTTTTTTCTAGATTTTTTTTCTAGATTTTTTTCTAGATTTTTTTTCTAGATTTTTTTTCTAGATTTTTTTCTAGATTTTTTTTCTAGATTTTTTTTCTAGATTTTTTATCTAGATTTTTTTTCTAGATTTTTTTCTAGATTTTTTTTCTAGATTTTTTTCTAGATTTTTTTTCTAGATTTTTTTTCTAGATTTTTTTCTAGATTTTTTTTGCAGATTTTTTTTCTAGATTTTTTTTCTAGATTTTTTTTCTAGATTTTTTTCTAGATTTTTTTGTAGATTGATTTTTTTTCTAGATTTTTTTTAGATTTTTTTTCTAGATTTTTTTTCTAGATTTTTTTTCTAGATTTTTTTTCTAGATTTTTTTTCTAGATTTTTTTCTTGATTTTTTTCTAGATTTTTTTCTAGATTTCTTTTCTAGATTTTTTTTCTAGATTTTTTTTGCAGATTTTTTTTGTAGATTTTTTTTGTAGATTTTTTTTCTAGAATTTTTTTCTAGATTTTTTTCTAGATTTTTTTTCTAGATTTTTTTTCTAGATTTTTTTCTAGATTTTTTTTCTAGATTTTTTTTCTAGATTTTTTTCTAGATTTTTTTTCTAGATTTTTTTTCTAGATTTTTTTCTAGATTTATTTTCTAGATTTTTTTTCTAGATTTTTTTTGCAGATTTTTTTTCTAGATTTTTTTTGTAGATTTTTTTTCTAGAATTTTTTTCTAGATTTTTTTCTAGATTTTTTTTCTAGATTTTTTTTCTAGATTTTTTTCTAGATTTTTTTTCTAGATTTTTTTTCTAGATTTTTTTCTAGATTTTTTTTCTAGATTTTTTTTCTAGATTTTTTTCTAGATTTTTTTTCTAGATTTTTTTTCTAGATTTTTTTTCTAGATTTTTTTCTAGATTATTTTTCTAGATTTTTTTTCTAGATTTTTTTTCTAGATTTTTTTTCTAGATTTTTTTCTAGATTTCTTTTCTAGATTTTTTTGTAGATTCATTTTTTTTCTTGATTTTTTTATTTATTTTTTTTCTAGATTTTTTTTCTAGATTTTTTTTCTAGATTTTTTTTCTAGATTTTTTTCTAGATTTTTTTGTAGATTGATTTTTTTTCTAGATTTTTTTTCTAGATTTTTTTCTAGATTTCTTTTCTAGATTTTTTTGTAGATTCATTTTTTTTCTAGATTTTTTTTTTGATTTTTTTTCTAGATTTTTTTCTAGATTTTTTTCTAGATTTTTTTCTAGATTTTTTTCTAGATTTTTTTTCTAGATTTTTTTTCTAGATTTTTTTCTAGATTTTTTTTCTAGATTTTTTTTCTAGATTTTTTATCTAGATTTTTTTTCTAGATTTTTTTCTAGATTTTTTTTTTAGATTTTTTTCTAGATTTTTTTTCTAGATTTTTTTTCTAGATTTTTTTCTAGATTTTTTTTGCAGATTTTTTTTCTAGATTTTTTTTCTAGATTTTTTTTCTAGATTTTTTTCTAGATTTTTTTGTAGATTCATTTTTTTTCTAGATTTTTTTTTTGATTTTTTTTCTAGATTTTTTTCTAGATTTTTTTCTAGATTTTTTTTCTAGATTTTTTTCTAGATTTTTTTTCTAGATTTTTTTTCTAGATTTTTTTCTAGATTTTTTTTCTAGATTTTTTTTCTAGATTTTTTATCTAGATTTTTTTTCTAGATTTTTTTCTAGATTTTTTTTCTAGATTTTTTTCTAGATTTTTTTTCTAGATTTTTTTTCTAGATTTTTTTCTAGATTTTTTTTGCAGATTTTTTTTCTAGATTTTTTTTCTAGATTTTTTTTCTAGATTTTTTTCTAGATTTTTTTGTAGATTGATTTTTTTTCTAGATTTTTTTTTGATTTTTTTTCTAGATTTTTTTTCTAGATTTTTTTTCTAGATTTTTTTTCTAGATTTTTTTTCTAGATTTTTTTCTTGATTTTTTTCTAGATTTTTTTCTAGATTTCTTTTCTAGATTTTTTTTCTAGATTTTTTTTGCAGATTTTTTTTGTAGATTTTTTTTGTAGATTTTTTTTCTAGAATTTTTTTCTAGATTTTTTTCTAGATTTTTTTTCTAGATTTTTTTTCTAGATTTTTTTTCTAGATTTTTTTTCTAGATTTTTTTCTTGATTTTTTTCTAGATTTTTTTTCTAGATTTTTTTTCTAGATTTTTTTCTAGATTTTTTTTGCAGATTTTTTTTCTAGATTTTTTTTCTAGATTTTTTTTGCAGATTTTTTTTCTAGATTTTTTTCTAGATTTTTTTCTAGATTTATTTTCTAGATTTTTTTTCTAGATTTTTTTTGCAGATTTTTTTTCTAGATTTTTTTTGTAGATTTTTTTTCTAGAATTTTTTTCTAGATTTTTTTCTAGATTTTTTTTCTAGATTTTTTTTCTAGAGTTTTTTCTTGATTTATTTCTAGATTTTTTTTCTAGATTTTTTTTCTAGATTTTTTTCTAGATTTTTTTTGCAGATTTTTTTTCTAGATTTTTTTTCTAGATTTTTTTTGCAGATTTTTTTTCTAGATTTTTTTCTAGATTTTTTTCTAGATTTCTTTTCTAGATTTTTTTTCTAGATTTTTTTCTTGATTTTTTTCTAGATTTTTTTCTAGATTTCTTTTCTAGATTTTTTTTCTAGATTTTTTTTGCAGATTTTTTTTGTAGATTTTTTTTGTAGATTTTTTTTCTAGAATTTTTTTCTAGATTTTTTTCTAGATTTTTTTTCTAGATTTTTTTTCTAGATTTTTTTCTAGATTTTTTTTCTAGATTTTTTTTCTAGATTTTTTTCTAGATTTTTTTTCTAGATTTTTTTTCTAGATTTTTTTTCTAGATTTTTTTCTAGATTATTTTTCTAGATTTTTTTTCTAGATTTTTTTTCTAGATTTTTTTTCTAGATTTTTTTCTAGATTTTTTTTCTAGATTTTTTTCTAGATTTTTTTTCTAGATTTTTTTTCTAGATTTTTTTCTAGATTTTTTTTCTAGATTTTTTTTGCAGATTTTTTTTCTAGATTTTTTTTCTAGATTTTTTTTGCAGATTTTTTTTCTAGATTTTTTTTGTAGATTTTTTTTCTATAATTTTTTTCTAGATTTTTTTCTAGATTTTTTTTCTTGATTTTTTTTCTAGATTTTTTTCTAGATTTCTTTTCTAGATTTTTTTGTAGATTCATTTTTTTTCTAGATTTTTTTTTTGATTTTTTTTCTAGATTTTTTTCTAGATTTTTTTCTAGATTTTTTTTCTAGATTTTTTTCTAGATTTTTTTTCTAGATTTTTTTTCTAGATTTTTTTCTAGATTTTTTTTGCAGATTTTTTTTCTAGATTTTTTTTCTAGATTTTTTTCTAGATTATTTTTCTAGATTTTTTTTCTAGATTTTTTTTCTAGATTTTTTTTCTAGATTTTTTTCTAGATTTTTTTGTAGATTGATTTTTTTTCTAGATTTTTTTTAGATTTTTTTTCTAGATTTTTTTTCTAGATTTTTTTTCTAGATTTTTTTTCTAGATTTTTTTTCTAGATTTTTTTCTTGATTTTTTTCTAGATTTTTTTTCTAGATTTTTTTTCTAGATTTTTTTCTAGATTTTTTTTGCAGATTTTTTTTCTAGATTTTTTTTCTAGATTTTTTTTGCAGATTTTTTTTCTAGATTTTTTTCTAGATTTTTTTCTAGATTTCTTTTCTAGATTTTTTTTCTAGATTTTTTTTCTAGATTTTTTTCTAGATTTTTTTTCTAGATTTTTTTTCTAGATTTTTTTCTAGATTTTTTTTCTAGATTTTTTTTCTAGATTTTTTTCTAGATTTTTTTCTAGATTTTTTTTCTAGATTTTTTTTCTAGATTTTTTTTCTAGATTTTTTTTCTAGATTTTTTTCTAGATTTCTTTTCTAGATTTTTTTGTAGATTCATTTTTTTTCTTGATTTTTTTTTGATTTTTTTTCTAGATTTTTTTCTAGATTTTTTTCTAGATTTTTTTTCTAGATTTTTTTTCTAGATTTTTTCTAGATTTTTTTTGCAGATTCTTTTTCTAGATTTTTTTTCTAGATTTTTTTCTAGATTTTTTTTCTAGATTTTTTTTGTAGATTTTTTTTCTAGAGTTTTTTCTTGATTTATTTCTAGATTTTTTTTCTAGATTTTTTTTCTAGATTTTTTTCTAGATTTTTTTTGCAGATTTTTTTTCTAGATTTTTTTTCTAGATTTTTTTTGCAGATTTTTTTTCTAGATTTTTTTCTAGATTTTTTTCTAGATTTCTTTTCTAGATTTTTTTTCTAGATTTTTTTCTTGATTTTTTTCTAGATTTTTTTCTAGATTTCTTTTCTAGATTTTTTTTCTAGATTTTTTTTGCAGATTTTTTTTCTAGATTTTTTTTGTAGATTTTTTTTCTAGAATTTTTTTCTAGATTTTTTTCTAGATTTTTTTTCTAGATTTTTTTTCTAGATTTTTTTCTAGATTTTTTTTCTAGATTTTTTTTCTAGATTTTTTTCTAGATTTTTTTTCTAGATTTTTTTTCTAGATTTTTTTTCTAGATTTTTTTCTAGATTATTTTTCTAGATTTTTTTTCTAGATTTTTTTTCTAGATTTTTTTTCTAGATTTTTTTCTAGATTTTTTTTCTAGATTTTTTTCTAGATTTTTTTTCTAGATTTTTTTTCTAGATTTTTTTCTAGATTTTTTTTCTAGATTTTTTTTGCAGATTTTTTTTCTAGATTTTTTTTCTAGATTTTTTTTGCAGATTTTTTTTCTAGATTTTTTTTGTAGATTTTTTTTCTATAATTTTTTTCTAGATTTTTTTCTAGATTTTTTTTCTAGATTTTTTTTCTAGATTTTTTTTCTAGATTTTTTTTCTAGATTTTTTTTCTAGATTTTTTTCTAGATTTTTTTTCTAGATTTTTTTGTAGATTGATTTTTTTTCTAGATTTTTTTTTTGATTTTTTTTCTAGATTTTTTTTCTTGATTTTTTTTCTAGATTTTTTTCTAGATTTTTTTTGCAGATTTTTTTTCTAGATTTTTTTTCTAGATTTTTTTCTAGATTATTTTTCTAGATTTTTTTTCTAGATTTTTTTTCTAGATTTTTTTTCTAGATTTTTTTCTAGATTTCTTTTCTAGATTTTTTTGTAGATTCATTTTTTTTCTAGATTTTTTTTCTAGATTTTTTTTCTAGATTTTTTTCTAGATTTTTTTTGCAGATTTTTTTTCTAGATTTTTTTTCTAGATTTTTTTCTAGATTTTTTTTCTAGATTTTTTTTCTAGATTTTTTTTCTAGATTTTTTTTCTAGATTTTTTTCTAGATTTTTTTGTAGATTGATTTTTTTTCTAGATTTTTTTTAGATTTTTTTTCTAGATTTTTTTTCTAGATTTTTTTTCTAGATTTTTTTTCTAGATTTTTTTTCTAGATTTTTTTCTTGATTTTTTTCTAGATTTTTTTTCTAGATTTTTTTTCTAGATTTTTTTCTAGATTTTTTTTGCAGATTTTTTTTCTAGATTTTTTTTCTAGATTTTTTTTGCAGATTTTTTTTCTAGATTTTTTTCTAGATTTTTTTCTAGATTTCTTTTCTAGATTTTTTTTCTAGATTTTTTTTCTAGATTTTTTTCTAGATTTTTTTTCTAGATTTTTTTTCTAGATTTTTTTCTAGATTTTTTTTCTAGATTTTTTTTCTAGATTTTTTTCTAGATTTTTTTCTAGATTATTTTTCTAGATTTTTTTTCTAGATTTTTTTTCTAGATTTTTTTTCTAGATTTTTTTCTAGATTTCTTTTCTAGATTTTTTTGTAGATTCATTTTTTTTCTTGATTTTTTTTTGATTTTTTTTCTAGATTTTTTTCTAGATTTTTTTCTAGATTTTTTTTCTAGATTTTTTTTCTAGATTTTTTCTAGATTTTTTTTGCAGATTCTTTTTCTAGATTTTTTTTCTAGATTTTTTTCTAGATTTTTTTTCTAGATTTTTTTTGTAGATTTTTTTTCTAGATTTTTTTCTAGATTTTTTTTGCAGATTTATTTTCTAGATTTTTTTTGTCGATTTTTTTTGCAGATTTCTTTTCTAGATTTTTTTTAAGATTTTTTTTCTATAATTTTTTTCTAGATTTTTTTGTAGATTTTTTTTCTAGATTTTTTTTCTAGATTTTTTTCTAGATTTTTTTTCTAGATTTTTTTTCTAGATTTTTTTCTAGATTTTTTTTCTAGATTTTTTTTCTAGATTTTTTTCTAGATTTTTTTTCTAGATTTTTTTTCTAGATTTTTTTCTAGATTTTTTTTCTAGATTTTTTTTCTAGATTTTTTTTCTAGATTTTTTTCTAGATTTTTTTCTAGATTTTTTTTCTAGATTTTTTTTCTAGATTTTTTTCTAGATTTTTTTTCTAGATTTTTTTTCTAGATTTTTTTTCTAGATTTTTTTTCTAGATTTTTTTTCTAGATTTTTTTTCTAGATTTTTTTCTAGATTTTTTTCTAGATTTTTTTTGTAGATTTTTTTTCTAGATTTTTTTTTTGATTTTTTTTCTAGATTTTTTTTCTAGATTTTTTTCTAGATTTTTTTCTAGATTTTTTTGTAGATTGATTTTTTTTCTAGATTTTTTTTTGATTTTTTTTCTAGATTTTTTTTCTAGATTTTTTTTCTAGATTTTTTTTCTAGATTTTTTTTCTAGATTTTTTTCTTGATTTTTTTCTAGATTTTTTTTCTAGATTTTTTTTCTAGATTTTTTTCTAGATTTTTTTTGCAGATTTTTTTTCTAGATTTTTTTTCTAGATTTTTTTTGCAGATTTTTTTTCTAGATTTTTTTCTAGATTTTTTTCTAGATTTATTTTCTAGATTTTTTTTCTAGATTTTTTTTGCAGATTTTTTTTCTAGATTTTTTTCTTGATTTTTTTCTAGATTTTTTTTCTAGATTTTTTTTCTAGAGTTTTTTCTTGATTTATTTCTAGATTTTTTTTCTAGATTTTTTTTCTAGATTTTTTTCTAGATTTTTTTTGCAGATTTTTTTTCTAGATTTTTTTTCTAGATTTTTTTTGCAGATTTTTTTTCTAGATTTTTTTCTAGATTTTTTTCTAGATTTCTTTTCTAGATTTTTTTTCTAGATTTTTTTTGCAGATTTTTTTTCTAGATTTTTTTCTTGATTTTTTTCTAGATTTTTTTTCTAGATTTTTTTTCTAGAGTTTTTTCTTGATTTATTTCTAGATTTTTTTTCTAGATTTTTTTTCTAGATTTTTTTCTAGATTTTTTTTGCAGATTTTTTTTCTAGATTTTTTTTCTAGATTTTTTTTGCAGATTTTTTTTCTAGATTTTTTTCTAGATTTTTTTCTAAATTTCTTTTCTAGATTTTTTTTCTAGATTTTTTTCTTGATTTTTTTCAAGATTTTTTTCTAGATTTCTTTTCTAGATTTTTTTTCTAGATTTTTTTTGCAGATTTTTTTTGTAGATTTTTTTTGTAGATTTTTTTTCTAGAATTTTTTTCTAGATTTTTTTCTAGATTTTTTTTCTAGATTTTTTTTCTAGATTTTTTTCTAGATTTTTTTTCTAGATTTTTTTTCTAGATTTTTTTCTAGATTTTTTTTCTAGATTTTTTTTCTAGATTTTTTTTCTAGATTTTTTTCTAGATTATTTTTCTAGATTTTTTTTCTAGATTTTTTTTCTAGATTTTTTTTCTAGATTTTTTTCTAGATTTTTTTTCTAGATTTTTTTCTAGATTTTTTTTCTAGATTTTTTTTCTAGATTTTTTTCTAGATTTTTTTTCTAGATTTTTTTTGCAGATTTTTTTTCTAGATTTTTTTTCTAGATTTTTTTTGCAGATTTTTTTTCTAGATTTTTTTTGTAGATTTTTTTTCTAGAATTTTTTTCTAGATTTTTTTCTAGATTTTTTTTCTAGATTTTTTTTCTAGATTTTTTTTCTAGATTTTTTTTCTAGATTTTTTTTCTAGATTTTTTTCTAGATTTTTTTTCTAGATTTTTTTGTAGATTGATTTTTTTTCTAGATTTTTTTTTTGATTTTTTTTCTAGATTTTTTTTCTTGATTTTTTTTCTAGATTTTTTTCTAGATTTTTTTTGCAGATTTTTTTTCTAGATTTTTTTTCTAGATTTTTTTCTAGATTATTTTTCTAGATTTTTTTTCTAGATTTTTTTTCTAGATTTTTTTTCTAGATTTTTTTCTAGATTTCTTTTCTAGATTTTTTTGTAGATTCATTTTTTTTCTAGATTTTTTTCTAGATTTTTTTTCTAGATTTTTTTTCTAGATTTTTTTCTAGATTTTTTTTCTAGATTTTTTTTCTAGATTTTTTTTCTAGATTTTTTTTCTAGATTTTTTTCTAGATTTTTTTTCTAGATTTTTTTCTAGATTTTTTTTCTAGATTTTTTTTCTAGATTTTTTTCTAGATTTTTTTTGCAGATTTTTTTTCTAGATTTTTTTTCTAGATTTTTTTCTAGATTATTTTTCTAGATTTTTTTTCTAGATTTTTTTTCTAGATTTTTTTTCTAGATTTTTTTGTAGATTTTTTTGTAGATTGATTTTTTTTCTAGATTTTTTTTAGATTTTTTTTCTAGATTTTTTTTCTAGATTTTTTTTCTAGATTTTTTTTCTAGATTTTTTTTCTAGATTTTTTTCTTGATTTTTTTCTAGATTTTTTTTCTAGATTTTTTTTCTAGATTTTTTTCTAGATTTTTTTTGCAGATTTTTTTTCTAGATTTTTTTTCTAGATTTTTTTTGCAGATTTTTTTTCTAGATTTTTTTCTAGATTTTTTTCTAGATTTCTTTTCTAGATTTTTTTTCTAGATTTTTTTTCTAGATTTTTTTCTAGATTTTTTTTCTAGATTTTTTTTCTAGATTTTTTTCTAGATTTTTTTTCTAGATTTTTTTTCTAGATTTTTTTCTAGATTTTTTTTCTAGATTTTTTTTCTAGATTTTTTTTCTAGATTTTTTTCTAGATTATTTTTCTAGATTTTTTTTCTAGATTTTTTTTCTAGATTTTTTTTCTAGATTTTTTTCTAGATTTCTTTTCTAGATTTTTTTGTAGATTCATTTTTTTTCTTGATTTTTTTTTGATTTTTTTTCTAGATTTTTTTCTAGATTTTTTTCTAGATTTTTTTTCTAGATTTTTTTTCTAGATTTTTTCTAGATTTTTTTTGCAGATTCTTTTTCTAGATTTTTTTTCTAGATTTTTTTCTAGATTTTTTTTCTAGATTTTTTTTGTAGATTTTTTTTCTAGATTTTTTTCTAGATTTTTTTTGCAGATTTATTTTCTAGATTTTTTTTGTAGATTTTTTTTGCAGATTTCTTTTCTAGATTTTTTTTTAGATTTTTTTCCTATAATTTTTTTCTAGATTTTTTTCTAGATTTTTTTTCTAGATTTTTTTCTAGATTTTTTTTCTAGATTTTTTTTCTAGATTTTTTTCTAGATTTTTTTTCTAGATTTTTTTTCTAGATTTTTTTCTAGATTTTTTTTCTAGATTTTTTTTCTAGATTTTTTTCTAGATTTTTTTTCTAGAATTTTTTTCTAGATTTTTTTCTAGATTTTTTTCTAGATTTTTTTTCTAGATTTTTTTTCTAGATTTTTTTTCTAGATTTTTTTCTAGATTTTTTTTGCAGATTTTTTTTCTAGATTTTTTTTCTAGATTTTTTTCTAGATTATTTTTCTAGATTTTTTTTCTAGATTTTTTTTCTAGATTTTTTTTCTAGATTTTTTTCTAGATTTTTTTGTAGATTGATTTTTTTTCTAGATTTTTTTTAGATTTTTTTTCTAGATTTTTTTTCTAGATTTTTTTTCTAGATTTTTTTTCTAGATTTTTTTTCTAGATTTTTTTCTTGATTTTTTTCTAGATTTTTTTTCTAGATTTTTTTTCTAGATTTTTTTCTAGATTTTTTTTGCAGATTTTTTTTCTAGATTTTTTTTCTAGATTTTTTTTGCAGATTTTTTTTCTAGATTTTTTTCTAGATTTTTTTTCTAGATTTTTTTTCTAGATTTTTTTCTAGATTTCTTTTCTAGATTTTTTTGTAGATTCATTTTTTTTCTTGATTTTTTTTTGATTTTTTTTCTAGATTTTTTTCTAGATTTTTTTCTAGATTTTTTTTCTAGATTTTTTTTCTAGATTTTTTCTAGATTTTTTTTGCAGATTCTTTTTCTAGATTTTTTTTCTAGATTTTTTTCTAGATTTTTTTTCTAGATTTTTTTTGTAGATTTTTTTTCTAGATTTTTTTCTAGATTTTTTTTGCAGATTTATTTTCTAGATTTTTTTTGTAGATTTTTTTTGCAGATTTCTTTTCTAGATTTTTTTTTAGATTTTTTTTCTATAATTTTTTTCTAGATTTTTTTCTAGATTTTTTTTCTAGATTTTTTTCTAGATTTTTTTTCTAGATTTTTTTTCTAGATTTTTTTCTAGATTTTTTTTCTAGATTTTTTTTCTAGATTTTTTTCTAGATTTTTTTTCTAGATTTTTTTTCTAGATTTTTTTCTAGATTTTTTTTCTAGAATTTTTTTCTAGATTTTTTTCTAGATTTTTTTTGCAGATTTTTTTTCTAGATTTTTTTTCTAGATTTTTTTTGCAGATTTTTTTTCTAGATTTTTTTCTAGATTTTTTTCTAGATTTATTTTCTAGATTTTTTTTCTAGATTTTTTTTGCAGATTTTTTTTCTAGATTTTTTTTGTAGATTTTTTTTGCAGATTTTTTTTCTAGATTTTTTTCTAGATTTTTTTTCTAGATTTTTTTTCTAGAGTTTTTTCTTGATTTATTTCTAGATTTTTTTTCTAGATTTTTTTTCTAGATTTTTTTCTAGATTTTTTTTGCAGATTTTTTTTCTAGATTTTTTTTCTAGATTTTTTTTGCAGATTTTTTTTCTAGATTTTTTTCTAGATTTTTTTCTAGATTTATTTTCTAGATTTTTTTTCTAGATTTTTTTCTAGATTTTTTTTCTAGATTTTTTTTGTAGATTTTTTTCTAGATTTTTTTTCTAGATTTTTTTTCTAGATTTTTTTCTAGATTTTTTTTCTAGATTTTTTTTCTAGATTTTTTTCTAGATTTTTTTTCTAGATTTTTTTTCTAGATTTTTTTTCTAGATTTTTTTCTAGATTATTTTTCTAGATTTTTTTTCTAGATTTTTTTTCTAGATTTTTTTTCTAGATTTTTTTCTAGATTTCTTTTCTAGATTTTTTTGTAGATTCATTTTTTTTCTTGATTTTTTTTTTGATTTTTTTTCTAGATTTTTTTCTAGATTTTTTTTCTAGATTTTTTTTCTAGATTTTTTCTAGATTTTTTTTGCAGATTCTTTTTCTAGATTTTTTTTCTAGATTTTTTTCTAGATTTTTTTTCTAGATTTTTTTTGTAGATTTTTTTTCTAGATTTTTTTCTAGATTTTTTTTGCAGATTTATTTTCTAGATTTTTTTTGTAGATTTTTTTTGCAGATTTTTTTTCTAGATTTTTTTTGTAGATTTTTTTTCTATAATTTTTTTCTAGATTTTTTTCTAGATTTTTTTTCTAGATTTTTTTTCTAGATTTTTTTCTAGATTTTTTTTCTAGATTTTTTTTCTAGATTTTTTTCTAGATTTTTTTTCTAGATTTTTTTTCTAGATTTTTTTCTAGATTTTTTTTCTAGATTTTTTTTGCAGATTTATTTTCTAGATTTTTTTTGTAGATTTTTTTTGCAGATTTTTTTTGTAGATTTTTTTTGTAGATTTTTTTTCTATAATTTTTTTCTAGATTTTTTTCTAGATTTTTTTTCTAGATTTTTTTTCTAGATTTTTTTCTAGATTTTTTTTCTAGATTTTTTTTCTAGATTTTTTTTCTAGATTTTTTTCTAGATTTTTTTTCTAGATTTTTTTTCGAGATTTTTTTTCGAGATTTTTTTTCTAGATTTTTTCTAGATTTTTTTTCTAGATTTTTTTTCTAGATTTTTTTTCTAGATTTTTTTTCTAGATTTTTTTTCTAGATTTTTTTTCTAGATTTTTTTTGCAGATTTTTTTTCTAGATTTTTTTTCTAGATTTTTTTTGCAGATTTTTTTTCTAGATTTTTTTTGTAGATTTTTTTTCTAGAATTTTTTTCTAGATTTTTTTCTAGATTTTTTTTCTAGATTTTTTTTCTAGATTTTTTTTCTAGATTTTTTTTCTAGATTTTTTTCTAGATTTTTTTTCTAGATTTTTTTGTAGATTGATTTTTTTTCTAGATTTTTTTTTTGATTTTTTTTCTAGATTTTTTTTCTTGATTTTTTTTCTAGATTTTTTTCTAGATTTTTTTTGCAGATTTTTTTTCTAGATTTTTTTCTAGATTATTTTTCTAGATTTTTTTTCTAGATTTTTTTTCTAGATTTTTTTTCTAGATTTTTTTCTAGATTTCTTTTCTAGATTTTTTTGTAGATTCATTTTTTTTCTAGATTTTTTTTTTGATTTTTTTTCTAGATTTTTTTCTAGATTTTTTTCTAGATTTTTTTTCTAGATTTTTTTCTAGATTTTTTTTCTAGATTTTTTTTGCAGATTTTTTTTCTAGATTTTTTTTCTAGATTTTTTTTGCAGATTTTTTTTCTAGATTTTTTTTGTAGATTTTTTTTCTAGAATTTTTTTCTAGATTTTTTTCTAGATTTTTTTTCTAGATTTTTTTTCTAGATTTTTTTTCTAGATTTTTTTTCTAGATTTTTTTTCTAGATTTTTTTCTAGATTTTTTTTCTAGATTTTTTTGTAGATTGATTTTTTTTCTAGATTTTTTTTCTAGATTTTTTTCTAGATTTTTTTTCTAGATTTTTTTTGCAGATTTTTTTTCTAGATTTTTTTCTAGATTTTTTTTCTAGATTTTTTTGTAGATTGATTTTTTTTCTAGATTTTTTTTTTTATTTTTTTTCTAGATTTTTTTTCTTGATTTTTTTTCTAGATTTTTTTCTAGATTTTTTTTGCAGATTTTTTTTCTAGATTTTTTTTCTAGATTTTTTTCTAGATTATTTTTCTAGATTTTTTTTCTAGATTTTTTTTCTAGATTTTTTTTCTAGATTTTTTTCTAGATTTCTTTTCTAGATTTTTTTGTAGATTCATTTTTTTTCTAGATTTTTTTTTTGATTTTTTTTCTAGATTTTTTTCTAGATTTTTTTCTAGATTTTTTTTCTAGATTTTTTTCTAGATTTTTTTTCTAGATTTTTTTTCTAGATTTTTTTCTAGATTTTTTTTCTAGATTTTTTTTCTAGATTTTTTTTCTAGATTTTTTTTCTAGATTTTTTTCTAGATTTTTTTTCTAGATTTTTTTGTAGATTGATTTTTTTTCTAGATTTTTTTTTTGATTTTTTTTCTAGATTTTTTTTCTTGATTTTTTTTCTAGATTTTTTTCTAGATTTTTTTTGCAGATTTTTTTTTCTAGATTTTTTTTCTAGATTTTTTTCTAGATTATTTTTCTAGATTTTTTTTCTAGATTTTTTTTCTAGATTTTTTTTCTAGATTTTTTTCTAGATTTCTTTTCTAGATTTTTTTGTAGATTCATTTTTTTTCTAGATTTTTTTTTTGATTTTTTTTCTAGATTTTTTTCTAGATTTTTTTCTAGATTTTTTTTCTAGATTTTTTTCTAGATTTTTTTTATAGATTTTTTTTGCAGATTTTTTTTCTAGATTTTTTTTCTAGATTTTTTTTGCAGATTTTTTTTCTAGATTTTTTTTGTAGATTTTTTTTCTAGAATTTTTTTCTAGATTTTTTTCTAGATTTTTTTTCTAGATTTTTTTTCTAGATTTTTTTTCTAGATTTTTTTTCTAGATTTTTTTTCTAGATTTTTTTCTAGATTTTTTTTCTAGATTTTTTTGTAGATTGATTTTTTTTCTAGATTTTTTTTCTAGATTTTTTTCTAGATTTTTTTTCTAGATTTTTTTTGCAGATTTTTTTTCTAGATTTTTTTTCTAGATTTTTTTTGCAGATTTTTTTTCTAGATTTTTTTTGTAGATTTTTTTTCTAGAATTTTTTTCTAGATTTTTTTCTAGATTTTTTTTCTAGATTTTTTTTCTAGATTTTTTTTCTAGATTTTTTTTCTAGATTTTTTTTCTAGATTTTTTTCTAGATTTTTTTTCTAGATTTTTTTGTAGATTGATTTTTTTTCTAGATTTTTTTATTTATTTTTTTTCTAGATTTTTTTTCTTGATTTTTTTTCTAGATTTTTTTCTAGATTTTTTTTGCAGATTTTTTTTCTAGATTTTTTTTCTAGATTTTTTTCTAGATTATTTTTCTAGATTTTTTTTCTAGATTTTTTTTCTAGATTTTTTTTCTAGATTTTTTTCTAGATTTCTTTTCTAGATTTTTTTGTAGATTCATTTTTTTTCTAGATTTTTTTTTTGATTTTTTTTCTAGATTTTTTTCTAGATTTTTTTCTAGATTTTTTTTCTAGATTTTTTTCTAGATTTTTTTTCTAGATTTTTTTTCTAGATTTTTTTCTAGATTTTTTTTCTAGATTTTTTTTCTAGATTTTTTTCTAGATTATTTTTCTAGATTTTTTTTCTAGATTTTTTTTCTAGATTTTTTTTCTAGATTTTTTTCTAGATTTTTTTGTAGATTCATTTTTTTTCTAGATTTTTTTTTGATTTTTTTTCTAGATTTTTTTTCTAGATTTTTTTTCTAGATTTTTTTTCTAGATTTTTTTTCTAGATTTTTTTCTTGATTTTTTTCTAGATTTTTTTTCTAGATTTTTTTTCTAGATTTTTTTTGCAGATTTTTTTTCTAGATTTTTTTTCTAGATTTTTTTTGCAGATTTTTTTTCTAGATTTTTTTCTAGATTTTTTTCTAGATTTATTTTCTAGATTTTTTTTCTAGATTTTTTTTGCAGATTTTTTTTCTAGATTTTTTTTGTAGATTTTTTTTCTAGAATTTTTTTCTAGATTTTTTTCTAGATTTTTTTTCTAGATTTTTTTTCTAGATTTTTTTCTAGATTTTTTTTCTAGATTTTTTTTCTAGATTTTTTTCTAGATTTTTTTTCTAGATTTTTTTTCTAGATTTTTTTCTAGATTTTTTTTCTAGATTTTTTTTCTAGATTTTTTTTCTAGATTTTTTTCTAGATTATTTTTCTAGATTTTTTTTCTAGATTTTTTTTCTAGATTTTTTTTCTAGATTTTTTTCTAGATTTCTTTTCTAGATTTTTTTGTAGATTCATTTTTTTTCTTGATTTTTTTTTTGATTTTTTTTCTAGATTTTTTTTCTAGATTTTTTTTCTAGATTTTTTTTCTAGATTTTTTTCTAGTTTTTTTTGTAGATTGATTTTTTTTCTAGATTTTTTTTTGATTTTTTTTCTAGATTTTTTTTCTAGATTTTTTTTCTAGATTTTTTTTCTAGATTTTTTTTCTAGATTTTTTTCTAGATTTCTTTTCTAGATTTTTTTGTAGATTCATTTTTTTTCTAGATTTTTTTTTTGATTTTTTTTCTAGATTTTTTTCTAGATTTTTTTCTAGATTTTTTTTCTAGATTTTTTTCTAGATTTTTTTTCTAGATTTTTTTTCTAGATTTTTTTCTAGATTTTTTTTCTAGATTTTTTTTCTAGATTTTTTATCTAGATTTTTTTTCTAGATTTTTTTCTAGATTTTTTTTCTAGATTTTTTTCTAGATTTTTTTTCTAGATTTTTTTTCTAGATTTTTTTCTAGATTTTTTTTGCAGATTTTTTTTCTAGATTTTTTTTCTAGATTTTTTTCTAGATTATTTTTCTAGATTTTTTTTCTAGATTTTTTTTCTAGATTTTTTTTCTAGATTTTTTTCTAGATTTTTTTGTAGATTGATTTTTTTTCTAGATTTTTTTTCTAGATTTTTTTCTAGATTTTTTTCTAGATTTTTTTTCTAGATTTTTTTCTAGATTTTTTTTCTAGATTTTTTTTCTAGATTTTTTTCTAGATTTTTTTTCTAGATTTTTTTTCTAGATTTTTTTCTAGATTATTTTTCTAGATTTTTTTTCTAGATTTTTTTTCTAGATTTTTTTTCTAGATTTTTTTCTAGATTTTTTTGTAGATTCATTTTTTTTCTAGATTTTTTTTTGATTTTTTTTCTAGATTTTTTTTCTAGATTTTTTTTCTAGATTTTTTTTCTAGATTTTTTTTCTAGATTTTTTTCTTGATTTTTTTCTAGATTTTTTTTCTAGATTTTTTTTCTAGATTTTTTTTGCAGATTTTTTTTCTAGATTTTTTTTCTAGATTTTTTTTGCAGATTTTTTTTCTAGATTTTTTTCTAGATTTTTTTCTAGATTTATTTTCTAGATTTTTTTTCTAGATTTTTTTTGCAGATTTTTTTTCTAGATTTTTTTTGTAGATTTTTTTTCTAGAATTTTTTTCTAGATTTTTTTCTAGATTTTTTTTCTAGATTTTTTTTCTAGATTTTTTTCTAGATTTTTTTTCTAGATTTTTTTTCTAGATTTTTTTCTAGATTTTTTTTCTAGATTTTTTTTCTAGATTTTTTTCTAGATTTTTTTTCTAGATTTTTTTTCTAGATTTTTTTTCTAGATTTTTTTCTAGATTATTTTTCTAGATTTTTTTTCTAGATTTTTTTTCTAGATGTTTTTTCTAGATTTTTTTCTAGATTTCTTTTCTAGATTTTTTTGTAGATTCATTTTTTTTCTTGATTTTTTTTTTGATTTTTTTTCTAGATTTTTTTTCTAGATTTTTTTTCTAGATTTTTTTTCTAGATTTTTTTCTAGATTTTTTTGTAGATTGATTTTTTTTCTAGATTTTTTTTTGATTTTTTTTCTAGATTTTTTTTCTAGATTTTTTTTCTAGATTTTTTTTCTAGATTTTTTTTCTAGATTTTTTTCTAGATTTCTTTTCTAGATATTTTTGTAGATTCATTTTTTTTCTAGATTTTTTTTTTGATTTTTTTTCTAGATTTTTTTCTAGATTTTTTTCTAGATTTTTTTTCTAGATTTTTTTCTAGATTTTTTTTCTAGATTTTTTTTCTAGATTTTTTTCTAGATTTTTTTTCTAGATTTTTTTTCTAGATTTTTTATCTAGATTTTTTTTCTAGATTTTTTTCTAGATTTTTTTTCTAGATTTTTTTCTAGATTTTTTTTCTAGATTTTTTTTCTAGATTTTTTTCTAGATTTTTTTTGCAGATTTTTTTTCTAGATTTTTTTTCTAGATTTTTTTCTAGATTATTTTTCTAGATTTTTTTTCTAGATTTTTTTTCTAGATTTTTTTTCTAGATTTTTTTCTAGATTTTTTTGTAGATTGATTTTTTTTCTAGATTTTTTTTTGATTTTTTTTCTAGATTTTTTTCTAGATTTTTTTCTAGATTTTTTTTCTAGATTTTTTTCTAGATTTTTTTTCTAGATTTTTTTTCTAGATTTTTTTATAGATTTTTTTTCTAGATTTTTTTTCTAGATTTTTTATCTAGATTTTTTTTCTAGATTTTTTTCTAGATTTTTTTTCTAGATTTTTTTCTAGATTTTTTTTCTAGATTTTTTTTCTAGATTTTTTTCTAGATTTTTTTTGCAGATTTTTTTTCTAGATTTTTTTTCTAGATTTTTTTCTAGATTATTTTTCTAGATTTTTTTTCTAGATTTTTTTTCTAGATTTTTTTTCTAGATTTTTTTCTAGATTTTTTTGTAGATTGATTTTTTTTCTAGATTTTTTTTTGATTTTTTTTCTAGATTTTTTTTCTAGATTTTTTTTCTAGATTTTTTTTCTAGATTTTTTTTCTAGATTTTTTTCTTGATTTTTTTCTAGATTTTTTTTCTAGATTTTTTTTCTAGATTTTTTTCTAGATTTTTTTTGCAGATTTTTTTTCTAGATTTTTTTTCTAGATTTTTTTTCTAGATTTTTTTTGCAGATTTTTTTTCTAGATTTTTTTCTAGATTTTTTTCTAGATTTCTTTTCTAGATTTTTTTTCTAGATTTTTTTTGCAGATTTTTTTTCTAGATTTTTTTTGTAGATTTTTTTTCTAGAATTTTTTTCTAGATTTTTTTCTAGATTTTTTTTCTAGATTTTTTTTCTAGATTTTTTTCTAGATTTTTTTTCTAGATTTTTTTTCTAGATTTTTTTCTAGATTTTTTTTCTAGATTTTTTTTCTAGATTTTTTTTCTAGATTTTTTTCTAGATTATTTTTCTAGATTTTTTTTCTAGATTTTTTTTCTAGATTTTTTTTCTAGATTTTTTTCTAGATTTTTTTTCTAGATTTTTTTCTAGATTTTTTTTCTAGATTTTTTTTCTAGATTTTTTTCTAGATTTTTTTTCTAGATTTTTTTTGCAGATTTTTTTTCTAGATTTTTTTTCTAGATTTTTTTTGCAGATTTTTTTTCTAGATTTTTTTTGTAGATTTTTTTTCTAGAATTTTTTTCTAGATTTTTTTCTAGATTTTTTTTCTAGATTTTTTTTCTAGATTTTTTTTCTAGATTTTTTTTCTAGATTTTTTTTCTAGATTTTTTTCTAGATTTTTTTTCTAGATTTTTTTGTAGATTGATTTTTTTTCTAGATTTTTTTTTTGATTTTTTTTCTAGATTTTTTTTCTTGATTTTTTTTCTAGATTTTTTTCTAGATTTTTTTTGTAGATTTTTTTTCTAGATTTTTTTTCTAGATTTTTTTCTAGATTATTTTTCTAGATTTTTTTCTAGATTTTTTTTCTAGATTTTTTTTCTAGATTTTTTTCTAGATTTCTTTTCTAGATTTTTTTGTAGATTCATTTTTTTTCTAGATTTTTTTTTTGATTTTTTTTGCAGATTTTTTTTCTAGATTTTTTTTCTAGATTTTTTTTGCAGATTTTTTTTCTAGATTTTTTTTGTAGATTTTTTTTCTAGATTTTTTTTCTAGATTTTTTTTCTAGATTTTTTTCTAGATTTTTTTTCTAGATTTTTTTCTAGATTTTTTTTCTAGATTTTTTTTCTAGATTTTTTTCTAGATTTTTTTTGCAGATTTTTTTTCTAGATTTTTTTTCTAGATTTTTTTCTAGATTATTTTTCTAGATTTTTTTTCTAGATTTTTTTTCTAGATTTTTTTTCTAGATTTTTTTCTAGATTTTTTTGTAGATTGATTTTTTTTCTAGATTTTTTTTTGATTTTTTTTCTAGATTTTTTTTCTAGATTTTTTTTCTAGATTTTTTTTCTAGATTTTTTTTCTAGATTTTTTTCTAGATTTTTTTTGCAGATTTTTTTTCTAGATTTTTTTTCTAGATTTTTTTTGCAGATTTTTTTTCTAGATTTTTTTCTAGATTTTTTTCTAGATTTCTTTTCTAGATTTTTTTTCTAGATTTTTTTTGCAGATTTTTTTTCTAGATTTTTTTTGTAGATTTTTTTTCTAGAATTTTTTTCTAGATTTTTTTCTAGATTTTTTTTCTAGATTTTTTTTCTAGATTTTTTTCTAGATTTTTTTTCTAGATTTTTTTTCTAGATTTTTTTCTAGATTTTTTTTCTAGATTTTTTTTCTAGATTTTTTTTCTAGATTTTTTTCTAGATTATTTTTCTAGATTTTTTTTCTAGATTTTTTTTCTAGATTTTTTTTCTAGATTTTTTTCTAGATTTTTTTTCTAGATTTTTTTCTAGATTTTTTTTCTAGATTTTTTTTCTAGATTTTTTTCTAGATTTTTTTTCTAGATTTTTTTTGCAGATTTTTTTTCTAGATTTTTTTTCTAGATTTTTTTTGCAGATTTTTTTTCTAGATATTTTTTGTAGATTTTATTTCTAGAATTTTTTTCTAGATTTTTTTCTAGATTTTTTTTCTAGATTTTTTTTCTAGATTTTTTTTCTAGATTTTTTTTCTAGATTTTTTTTCTAGATTTTTTTCTAGATTTTTTTTCTAGATTTTTTTGTAGATTGATTTTTTTTCTAGATTTTTTTTTTGATTTTTTTTCTAGATTTTTTTTCTTGATTTTTTTTCTAGATTATTTTCTAGATTTTTTTTGTAGATTTTTTTTCTAGATTTTTTTTCTAGATTTTTTTCTAGATTATTTTTCTAGATTTTTTTCTAGATTTTTTTTCTAGATTTTTTTCTAGATTTTTTTTCTAGATTTTTTTCTAGATTTTTTTTCTAGATTTTTTTTCTAGATTTTTTTCTAGATTTTTTTTGCAGATTTTTTTTCTAGATTTTTTTTCTAGATTTTTTTCTAGATTATTTTTCTAGATTTTTTTTCTAGATTTTTTTTCTAGATTTTTTTTCTAGATTTTTTTTCTAGATTTTTTTTCTAGATTTTTTTCTTGATTTTTTCTAGATTTTTTTTCTAGATTTTTTTTCTAGATTTTTTTTCTAGATTTTCTTTCTAGATTTTTTTCTAGATTTTTTTTCTAGATTTTTTTTCTAGATTTTTTTCTAGATTTTTTTTCTAGATTTTTTTTCTAAATTTTTTTTCTAGATTTTTTTCTAGATTTTTTTCTAGATTTTTTTCTAGATTTTTGTTCTAGATTTTTTTTCTAGATTTTTTTTCTAGATTTTTTTCTAGATTTTTTTCTAGATTTTTTTTCTAGATTTTTTTTCTAGATTTTTTTCTAGATTTTTTTTCTAGATTTTTTTTCTAGATTTTTTTTTGATTTTTTTTCTAGATTTTTTTTCTAGATTTTTTTTCTAGATTTTTTTTCTAGATTTTTTTTCTAGATTTTTTTCTTGATTTTTTTCTAGATTTTTTTTCTAGATTTTTTTTCTAGATTTTTTTTGCAGATTTTTTTTCTAGATTTTTTTTCTAGATTTTTTTTGCAGATTTTTTTTCTAGATTTTTTTCTAGATTTTTTTCTAGATTTATTTTCTAGATTTTTTTTCTAGATTTTTTTTGCAGATTTTTTTTCTAGATTTTTTTTGTAGATTTTTTTTCTAGAATTTTTTTCTAGATTTTTTTCTAGATTTTTTTTCTAGATTTTTTTTCTAGATTTTTTTCTAGATTTTTTTTCTAGATTTTTTTTCTAGATTTTTTTCTAGATTTTTTTTCTAGATTTTTTTTCTAGATTTTTTTCTAGATTTTTTTTCTAGATTTTTTTTCTAGATTTTTTTTCTAGATTTTTTTCTAGATTATTTTTCTAGATTTTTTTTCTAGATTTTTTTTCTAGATGTTTTTTCTAGATTTTTTTCTAGATTTCTTTTCTAGATTTTTTTGTAGATTCATTTTTTTTCTTGATTTTTTTTTTGATTTTTTTTCTAGATTTTTTTTCTAGATTTTTTTTCTAGATTTTTTTTCTAGATTTTTTTCTAGATTTTTTTGTAGATTGATTTTTTTTCTAGATTTTTTTTTGATTTTTTTTCTAGATTTTTTTTCTAGATTTTTTTTCTAGATTTTTTTTCTAGATTTTTTTTCTAGATTTTTTTCTAGATTTCTTTTCTAGATATTTTTGTAGATTCATTTTTTTTCTAGATTTTTTTTTTGATTTTTTTTCTAGATTTTTTTCTAGATTTTTTTCTAGATTTTTTTTCTAGATTTTTTTCTAGATTTTTTTTCTAGATTTTTTTTCTAGATTTTTTTCTAGATTTTTTTTCTAGATTTTTTTTCTAGATTTTTTATCTAGATTTTTTTTCTAGATTTTTTTCTAGATTTTTTTTCTAGATTTTTTTCTAGATTTTTTTTCTAGATTTTTTTTCTAGATTTTTTTCTAGATTTTTTTTGCAGATTTTTTTTCTAGATTTTTTTTCTAGATTTTTTTCTAGATTATTTTTCTAGATTTTTTTTCTAGATTTTTTTTCTAGATTTTTTTTCTAGATTTTTTTCTAGATTTTTTTGTAGATTGATTTTTTTTCTAGATTTTTTTTTGATTTTTTTTCTAGATTTTTTTCTAGATTTTTTTCTAGATTTTTTTTCTAGATTTTTTTCTAGATTTTTTTTCTAGATTTTTTTTCTAGATTTTTTTATAGATTTTTTTTCTAGATTTTTTTTCTAGATTTTTTATCTAGATTTTTTTTCTAGATTTTTTTCTAGATTTTTTTTCTAGATTTTTTTCTAGATTTTTTTTCTAGATTTTTTTTCTAGATTTTTTTCTAGATTTTTTTTGCAGATTTTTTTTCTAGATTTTTTTTCTAGATTTTTTTCTAGATTATTTTTCTAGATTTTTTTTCTAGATTTTTTTTCTAGATTTTTTTTCTAGATTTTTTTCTAGATTTTTTTGTAGATTGATTTTTTTTCTAGATTTTTTTTTGATTTTTTTTCTAGATTTTTTTTCTAGATTTTTTTTCTAGATTTTTTTTCTAGATTTTTTTTCTAGATTTTTTTCTTGATTTTTTTCTAGATTTTTTTTCTAGATTTTTTTTCTAGATTTTTTTCTAGATTTTTTTTGCAGATTTTTTTTCTAGATTTTTTTTCTAGATTTTTTTTCTAGATTTTTTTTGCAGATTTTTTTTCTAGATTTTTTTCTAGATTTTTTTCTAGATTTCTTTTCTAGATTTTTTTTCTAGATTTTTTTTGCAGATTTTTTTTCTAGATTTTTTTTGTAGATTTTTTTTCTAGAATTTTTTTCTAGATTTTTTTCTAGATTTTTTTTCTAGATTTTTTTTCTAGATTTTTTTCTAGATTTTTTTTCTAGATTTTTTTTCTAGATTTTTTTCTAGATTTTTTTTCTAGATTTTTTTTCTAGATTTTTTTTCTAGATTTTTTTCTAGATTATTTTTCTAGATTTTTTTTCTAGATTTTTTTTCTAGATTTTTTTTCTAGATTTTTTTCTAGATTTTTTTTCTAGATTTTTTTCTAGATTTTTTTTCTAGATTTTTTTTCTAGATTTTTTTCTAGATTTTTTTTCTAGATTTTTTTTGCAGATTTTTTTTCTAGATTTTTTTTCTAGATTTTTTTTGCAGATTTTTTTTCTAGATTTTTTTTGTAGATTTTTTTTCTAGAATTTTTTTCTAGATTTTTTTCTAGATTTTTTTTCTAGATTTTTTTTCTAGATTTTTTTTCTAGATTTTTTTTCTAGATTTTTTTTCTAGATTTTTTTCTAGATTTTTTTTCTAGATTTTTTTGTAGATTGATTTTTTTTCTAGATTTTTTTTTTGATTTTTTTTCTAGATTTTTTTTCTTGATTTTTTTTCTAGATTTTTTTCTAGATTTTTTTTGTAGATTTTTTTTCTAGATTTTTTTTCTAGATTTTTTTCTAGATTATTTTTCTAGATTTTTTTCTAGATTTTTTTTCTAGATTTTTTTTCTAGATTTTTTTCTAGATTTCTTTTCTAGATTTTTTTGTAGATTCATTTTTTTTCTAGATTTTTTTTTTGATTTTTTTTGCAGATTTTTTTTCTAGATTTTTTTTCTAGATTTTTTTTGCAGATTTTTTTTCTAGATTTTTTTTGTAGATTTTTTTTCTAGATTTTTTTTCTAGATTTTTTTTCTAGATTTTTTTCTAGATTTTTTTTCTAGATTTTTTTCTAGATTTTTTTTCTAGATTTTTTTTCTAGATTTTTTTCTAGATTTTTTTTGCAGATTTTTTTTCTAGATTTTTTTTCTAGATTTTTTTCTAGATTATTTTTCTAGATTTTTTTTCTAGATTTTTTTTCTAGATTTTTTTTCTAGATTTTTTTCTAGATTTTTTTGTAGATTGATTTTTTTTCTAGATTTTTTTTTGATTTTTTTTCTAGATTTTTTTTCTAGATTTTTTTTCTAGATTTTTTTTCTAGATTTTTTTTCTAGATTTTTTTCTAGATTTTTTTTGCAGATTTTTTTTCTAGATTTTTTTTCTAGATTTTTTTTGCAGATTTTTTTTCTAGATTTTTTTCTAGATTTTTTTCTAGATTTCTTTTCTAGATTTTTTTTCTAGATTTTTTTTGCAGATTTTTTTTCTAGATTTTTTTTGTAGATTTTTTTTCTAGAATTTTTTTCTAGATTTTTTTCTAGATTTTTTTTCTAGATTTTTTTTCTAGATTTTTTTCTAGATTTTTTTTCTAGATTTTTTTTCTAGATTTTTTTCTAGATTTTTTTTCTAGATTTTTTTTCTAGATTTTTTTTCTAGATTTTTTTCTAGATTATTTTTCTAGATTTTTTTTCTAGATTTTTTTTCTAGATTTTTTTTCTAGATTTTTTTCTAGATTTTTTTTCTAGATTTTTTTCTAGATTTTTTTTCTAGATTTTTTTTCTAGATTTTTTTCTAGATTTTTTTTCTAGATTTTTTTTGCAGATTTTTTTTCTAGATTTTTTTTCTAGATTTTTTTTGCAGATTTTTTTTCTAGATATTTTTTGTAGATTTTATTTCTAGAATTTTTTTCTAGATTTTTTTCTAGATTTTTTTTCTAGATTTTTTTTCTAGATTTTTTTTCTAGATTTTTTTTCTAGATTTTTTTTCTAGATTTTTTTCTAGATTTTTTTTCTAGATTTTTTTGTAGATTGATTTTTTTTCTAGATTTTTTTTTTGATTTTTTTTCTAGATTTTTTTTCTTGATTTTTTTTCTAGATTATTTTCTAGATTTTTTTTGTAGATTTTTTTTCTAGATTTTTTTTCTAGATTTTTTTCTAGATTATTTTTCTAGATTTTTTTCTAGATTTTTTTTCTAGATTTTTTTCTAGATTTTTTTTCTAGATTTTTTTCTAGATTTTTTTTCTAGATTTTTTTTCTAGATTTTTTTCTAGATTTTTTTTGCAGATTTTTTTTCTAGATTTTTTTTCTAGATTTTTTTCTAGATTATTTTTCTAGATTTTTTTTCTAGATTTTTTTTCTAGATTTTTTTTCTAGATTTTTTTTCTAGATTTTTTTTCTAGATTTTTTTCTTGATTTTTTCTAGATTTTTTTTCTAGATTTTTTTTCTAGATTTTTTTTCTAGATTTTCTTTCTAGATTTTTTTCTAGATTTTTTTTCTAGATTTTTTTTCTAGATTTTTTTCTAGATTTTTTTTCTAGATTTTTTTTCTAAATTTTTTTTCTAGATTTTTTTCTAGATTTTTTTCTAGATTTTTTTCTAGATTTTTGTTCTAGATTTTTTTTCTAGATTTTTTTTCTAGATTTTTTTCTAGATTTTTTTCTAGATTTTTTTTCTAGATTTTTTTTCTAGATTTTTTTCTAGATTTTTTTTCTAGATTTTTTTTCTAGATTTTTTTTCTAGATTTTTTTTCTAGATTTTTTTTCTAGATTTTTTTCTAGATTATTTTTCTAGATTTTTTTTCTAGATTTCTTTTCTAGATTTTTTTGTAGATTCATTTTTTTTCTTGATTTTTTTCTAGATTTTTTTTCTAGATTTTTTTTCTAGATTTTTTTTCTAGATTTTTTTTCTAGATTTTTTTTCTAGATTTTTTTTCTAGATTTTTTTCTAGATTTTTTTCTAGATTTTTTTTGTAGATTTTTTTTCTAGATTTTTTTTTTGATTTTTTTTCTAGATTTTTTTTCTAGATTTTTTTTCTAGATTTTTTTTCTAGATTTTTTTCTTGATTTTTTTCTAGATTTTTTTCTAGATTTTTTTTGCAGATTTTTTTTCTAGATTTTTTTTCTAGATTTTTTTTGCAGATTTTTTTTCTAGATTTTTTTTGTAGATTTTTTTTCTAGAATTTTTTTCTAGATTTTTTTCTAGATTTTTTTTCTAGATTTTTTTTCTAGATTTTTTTTCTAGATTTTTTTTCTAGATTTTTTTTCTAGATTTCTTTTCCAGATTTTTTTGTAGATTCATTTTTTTTCTAGATTTTTTTTGTGATTTTTTTTCTAGATTTTTTTTCTAGATTTTTTTCTTGATTTTTTCTAGATTTTTTTTCTAGATTTTTTTTCTAGATTTTTTTCTAGATTTTTTTTGCAGATTTTTTTTCTAGATTTTTTTTCTAGATTTTTTTTGCAGATTCTTTTTCTAGATTTTTTTTCTAGATTTTTTTCTAGATTTTTTTTCTAGATTTTTTTTGTAGATTTTTTTTCTAGATTTTTTTCTAGATTTTTTTTGCAGATTTATTTTCTAGATTTTTTTTGTAGATTTTTTTTGCAGATTTCTTTTCTAGATTTTTTTTAGATTTTTTTTCTATAATTTTTTTCTAGATTTTTTTGTAGATTTTTTTTCTAGATTTTTTTTCTAGATTTTTTTCTAGATTTTTTTTCTAGATTTTTTTTCTAGATTTTTTTCTAGATTTTTTTTCTAGATTTTTTTTCTAGATTTTTTTCTAGATTTTTTTTCTAGATTTTTTTTCTAGATTTTTTTCTAGATTTTTTTTCTAGATTTTTTTTCGAGATTTTTTTTCGAGATTTTTTTTCTAGATTTTTTTTCTAGATTTTTTTTCTAGATTTTTTTTCTAGATTTTCTTTCTAGATTTTTTTCTAGATTTTTTTTCTAGATTTTTTTTCTAGATTTTTTTCTAGATTTTTTTTCTAGATTTTTTTTCTAAATTTTTTTTCTAGATTTTTTTCTAGATTTTTTTCTAGATTTTTTTCTAGATTTTTGTTCTAGATTTTTTTTCTAGATTTTTTTTCTAGATTTTTTTCTAGATTTTTTTCTAGATTTTTTTTCTAGATTTTTTTTCTAGATTTTTTTCTAGATTTTTTTTCTAGATTTTTTTTCTAGATTTTTTTTCTAGATTTTTTTTCTAGATTTTTTTTCTAGATTTTTTTCTAGATTATTTTTCTAGATTTTTTTTCTAGATTTCTTTTCTAGATTTTTTTGTAGATTCATTTTTTTTCTTGATTTTTTTCTAGATTTTTTTTCTAGATTTTTTTTCTAGATTTTTTTTCTAGATTTTTTTTCTAGATTTTTTTTCTAGATTTTTTTTCTAGATTTTTTTCTAGATTTTTTTCTAGATTTTTTTTGTAGATTTTTTTTCTAGATTTTTTTTTTGATTTTTTTTCTAGATTTTTTTTCTAGATTTTTTTTCTAGATTTTTTTTCTAGATTTTTTTCTTGATTTTTTTCTAGATTTTTTTCTAGATTTTTTTTGCAGATTTTTTTTCTAGATTTTTTTTCTAGATTTTTTTTGCAGATTTTTTTTCTAGATTTTTTTTGTAGATTTTTTTTCTAGAATTTTTTTCTAGATTTTTTTCTAGATTTTTTTTCTGGATTTTTTTTCTAGATTTTTTTTCTAGATTTTTTTTCTAGATTTCTTTTCCAGATTTTTTTGTAGATTCATTTTTTTTCTAGATTTTTTTTGTGATTTTTTTTCTAGATTTTTTTTCTAGATTTTTTTTCTAGATTTTTTTCTAGATTTTTTTCTAGATTTTTTTTCTAGATATTTTTTCTAGATTTTTTCTAGATTTTTTTTGCAGATTCTTTTTCTAGATTTTTTTTCTAGATTTTTTTCTAGATTTTTTTCTAGATTTTTTTTCTAGATTTTTTTCTAGATTTTTTTCTAGATTTTTTTTCTAGATTTTTTTTCTAGATTTTTTTTCTAGATTTTTTTCTAGATTTTTTTTCTAGATTTTTTTTCTAGATTTTTTTTCTAGATATTTTTCTAGATTTTTTTTCTAGATTTTTTTTCTAGATTTTTTTTCTAGATTTTTTTCTAGATTTTTTTCTAGATTTTTTTTCTAGATTTTTTTTCTAGATTTTTTTCTAGATTTTTTTTGCAGATTTTTTTTCTAGATTTTTTTTCTAGATTTTTTTCTAGATTATTTTTCTAGATTTTTTTTCTAGATTTTTTTTCTAGATTTTCTTTCTAGATTTTTTTCTAGATTTTTTTGTAGATTGATTTTTTTTCTAGATTTTTTATTTGATTTTTTTTCTAGATTTTTTTTCTAGATTTTTTTTCTTGATTTTTTTTCTAGATTTTTTTCTTGATTTTTTTCTAGATTTTTTTTCTAGATTTTTTTTCTAGATTTTTTTTGCAGATTTTTTTTCTAGATTTTTTTTCTAGATTTTTTTTGCAGATTTTTTTTCTAGATTTTTTTTGTAGATTTTTTTTCTAGATTTTTTTTCTAGATTTTTTTCTAGATTTTTTTTCTAGATTTTTTTTCTAGATTTTTTTCTAGATTTTTTTTCTAGATTTTTTTCTAGATTTTTTTTCTAGATTTTTTTTCTAGATTTTTTTCTAGATTATTTTTCTAGATTTTTTTTCTAGATTTTTTTTCTAGATTTTTTTTCTAGATTTTTTTCTAGATTTTTTTGTAGATTCATTTTTTTTCTAGATTTTTTTTTGATTTTTTTTCTAGATTTTTTTTCTAGATTTTTTTTCTAGATTTTTTTTCTAGATTTTTTTTCTAGATTTTTTTCTTGATTTTTTTCTAGATTTTTTTTCTAGATTTTTTTTCTAGATTTTTTTTGCAGATTTTTTTTCTAGATTTTTTTTCTAGATTTTTTTTGCAGATTTTTTTTCTAGATTTTTTTCTAGATTTTTTTCTAGATTTATTTTCTAGATTTTTTTTCTAGATTTTTTTTGCAGATTTTTTTTCTAGATTTTTTTTGTAGATTTTTTTTCTAGAATTTTTTTCTAGATTTTTTTCTAGATTTTTTTTCTAGATTTTTTTTCTAGATTTTTTTCTAGATTTTTTTTCTAGATTTTTTTTCTAGATTTTTTTCTAGATTTTTTTTCTAGATTTTTTTTCTAGATTTTTTTCTAGATTTTTTTTCTAGATTTTTTTTCTAGATTTTTTTTCTAGATTTTTTTCTAGATTATTTTTCTAGATTTTTTTTCTAGATTTTTTTTCTAGATTTTTTTTCTAGATTTTTTTCTAGATTTCTTTTCTAGATTTTTTTGTAGATTCATTTTTTTTCTTGATTTTTTTATTTATTTTTTTTCTAGATTTTTTTTCTAGATTTTTTTTCTAGATTTTTTTTCTAGATTTTTTTCTAGATTTTTTTGTAGATTGATTTTTTTTCTAGATTTTTTTTTGATTTTTTTTCTAGATTTTTTTTCTAGATTTTTTTTCTAGATTTTTTTTCTAGATTTTTTTTCTAGATTTTTTTCTAGATTTCTTTTCTAGATTTTTTTGTAGATTCATTTTTTTTCTAGATTTTTTTTTTGATTTTTTTTCTAGATTTTTTTCTAGATTTTTTTCTAGATTTTTTTCTAGATTTTTTTCTAGATTTTTTTCTAGATTTTTTTTCTAGATTTTTTTCTAGATTTTTTTTCTAGATTTTTTTTCTAGATTTTTTATCTAGATTTTTTTTCTAGATTTTTTTCTAGATTTTTTTTCTAGATTTTTTTCTAGATTTTTTTTCTAGATTTTTTTTCTAGATTTTTTTCTAGATTTTTTTTGCAGATTTTTTTTCTAGATTTTTTTTCTAGATTTTTTTCTAGATTATTTTTCTAGATTTTTTTTCTAGATTTTTTTTCTAGATTTTGTTTCTAGATTTTTTTCTAGATTTTTTTGTAGATTGATTTTTTTTCTAGATTTTTTTTTGATTTTTTTTCTAGATTTTTTTCTAGATTTTTTTCTAGATTTTTTTTCTAGATTTTTTTCTAGATTTTTTTTCTAGATTTTTTTCTAGATTTTTTTCTAGATTTTTTTTCTAGATTTTTTTTCTAGATTTTTTATCTAGATTTTTTTTCTAGATTTTTTTCTAGATTTTTTTTCTAGATTTTTTTCTAGATTTTTTTTCTAGATTTTTTTTCTAGATTTTTTTCTAGATTTTTTTTGCAGATTTTTTTTCTAGATTTTTTTTCTAGATTTTTTTCTAGATTATTTTTCTAGATTTTTTTTCTAGATTTTTTTTCTAGATTTTTTTTCTAGATTTTTTTCTAGATTTTTTTGTAGATTGATTTTTTTTCTAGATTTTTTTTTGATTTTTTTTCTAGATTTTTTTTCTAGATTTTTTTTCTAGATTTTTTTTCTAGATTTTTTTTCTAGATTTTTTTCTTGATTTTTTTCTAGATTTTTTTTCTAGATTTTTTTTCTAGATTTTTTTCTAGATTTTTTTTGCAGATTTTTTTTCTAGATTTTTTTTGTAGATTTTTTTTCTAGAATTTTTTTCTAGATTTTTTTCTAGATTTTTTTTCTAGATTTTTTTTCTAGATTTTTTTCTAGATTTTTTTTCTAGATTTTTTTTCTAGATTTTTTTCTAGATTTTTTTTCTAGATTTTTTTTCTAGATTTTTTTCTAGATTTTTTTTCTAGATTTTTTTTCTAGATTTTTTTTCTAGATTTTTTTCTAGATTATTTTTCTAGATTTTTTTTCTAGATTTTTTTTCTAGATTTTTTTTCTAGATTTTTTTCTAGATTTCTTTTCTAGATTTTTTTGTAGATTCATTTTTTTTCTTGATTTTTTTATTTATTTTTTTTCTAGATTTTTTTTCTAGATTTTTTTTCTAGATTTTTTTTCTAGATTTTTTTCTAGATTTTTTTGTAGATTGATTTTTTTTCTAGATTTTTTTTTGATTTTTTTTCTAGATTTTTTTTCTAGATTTTTTTTCTAGATTTTTTTTCTAGATTTTTTTTCTAGATTTTTTTCTAGATTTCTTTTCTAGATTTTTTTGTAGATTCATTTTTTTTCTAGATTTTTTTTTTGATTTTTTTTCTAGATTTTTTTCTAGATTTTTTTCTAGATTTTTTTCTAGATTTTTTTCTAGATTTTTTTCTAGATTTTTTTTCTAGATTTTTTTCTAGATTTTTTTTCTAGATTTTTTTTCTAGATTTTTTATCTAGATTTTTTTTCTAGATTTTTTTCTAGATTTTTTTTCTAGATTTTTTTCTAGATTTTTTTTCTAGATTTTTTTTCTAGATTTTTTTCTAGATTTTTTTTGCAGATTTTTTTTCTAGATTTTTTTTCTAGATTTTTTTCTAGATTATTTTTCTAGATTTTTTTTCTAGATTTTTTTTCTAGATTTTGTTTCTAGATTTTTTTCTAGATTTTTTTGTAGATTGATTTTTTTTCTAGATTTTTTTTTGATTTTTTTTCTAGATTTTTTTCTAGATTTTTTTCTAGATTTTTTTTCTAGATTTTTTTCTAGATTTTTTTTCTAGATTTTTTTTCTAGATTTTTTTCTAGATTTTTTTTCTAGATTTTTTTTCTAGATTTTTTATCTAGATTTTTTTTCTAGATTTTTTTCTAGATTTTTTTTCTAGATTTTTTTCTAGATTTTTTTTCTAGATTTTTTTTCTAGATTTTTTTCTAGATTTTTTTTGCAGATTTTTTTTCTAGATTTTTTTTCTAGATTTTTTTCTAGATTATTTTTCTAGATTTTTTTTCTAGATTTTTTTTCTAGATTTTTTTTCTAGATTTTTTTCTAGATTTTTTTGTAGATTGATTTTTTTTCTAGATTTTTTTTTGATTTTTTTTCTAGATTTTTTTTCTAGATTTTTTTTCTAGATTTTTTTTCTAGATTTTTTTTCTAGATTTTTTTCTTGATTTTTTTCTAGATTTTTTTTCTAGATTTTTTTTCTAGATTTTTTTCTAGATTTTTTTTGCAGATTTTTTTTCTAGATTTTTTTTCTAGATTTTTTTTCTAGATTTTTTTTGCAGATTTTTTTTCTAGATTTTTTCTAGATTTTTTTCTAGATTTCTTTTCTAGATTTTTTTTCTAGATTTTTTTTGCAGATTTTTTTTCTAGATTTTTTTTGTAGATTTTTTTTCTAGAATTTTTTTCTAGATTTTTTTCTAGATTTTTTTTCTAGATTTTTTTTCTAGATTTTTTTCTAGATTTTTTTTCTAGATTTTTTTTCTAGATTTTTTTCTAGATTTTTTTTCTAGATTTTTTTTCTAGATTTTTTTTCTAGATTTTTTTCTAGATTATTTTTCTAGATTTTTTTTCTAGATTTTTTTTCTAGATTTTTTTTCTAGATTTTTTTCTAGATTTTTTTTCTAGATTTTTTTCTAGATTTTTTTTCTAGATTTTTTTTCTAGATTTTTTTCTAGATTTTTTTTCTAGATTTTTTTTGCAGATTTTTTTTCTAGATTTTTTTTCTAGAATTTTTTTGCAGATTTTTTTTCTAGATTTTTTTTGTAGATTTTTTTTCTAGAATTTTTTTCTAGATTTTTTTCTAGATTTTTTTTCTAGATTTTTTTTCTAGATTTTTTTTCTAGATTTTTTTTCTAGATTTTTTTTCTAGATTTTTTTCTAGATTTTTTTTCTAGATTTTTTTGTAGATTGATTTTTTTTCTAGATTTTTATTTTGATTTTTTTTCTAGATTTTTTTTCTTGATTTTTTTTCTAGATTTTTTTCTAGATTTTTTTTGTAGATTTTTTTTGTAGATTTTTTTTCTAGATTTTTTTCTAGATTCTTTTTCTAGATTTTTTTCTAGATTTTTTTTCTAGATTTTTTTTCTAGATTTTTTTCTAGATTTCTTTTCTAGATTTTTTTGTAGATTCATTTTTTTTCTAGATTTTTTTTTTGATTTTTTTTGCAGATTTTTTTTCTAGATTTTTTTTCTAGATTTTTTTTGCAGATTTTTTTTCTAGATTTTTTTTGTAGATTTTTTTTCTAGATTTTTTTTCTAGATTTTTTTTCTAGATTTTTTTCTAGATTTTTTTTCTAGATTTTTTTCTAGATTTTTTTTCTAGATTTTTTTTCTAGATTTTTTTCTAGATTTTTTTTGCAGATTTTTTTTCTAGATTTTTTTTCTAGATTTTTTTCTAGATTATTTTTCTAGATTTTTTTTCTAGATTTTTTTTCTAGATTTTTTTTCTAGATTTTTTTCTAGATTTTTTTGTAGATTGATTTTTTTTCTAGATTTTTTTTGGATTTTTTTTCTAGATTTTTTTTCTAGATTTTTTTTCTAGATTTTTTTTCTAGATTTTTTTTCTAGATTTTTTTCTTGATTTTTTTCTAGATTTTTTTTCTAGATTTTTTTTCTAGATTTTTTTCTAGATTTTTTTTGCAGATTTTTTTTCTAGATTTTTTTTCTAGATTTTTTTTGCAGATTTTTTTTCTAGATTTTTTTCTAGATTTTTTTCTAGATTTCTTTTCTAGATTTTTTTTCTAGATTTTTTTTGCAGATTTTTTTTCTAGATTTTTTTTGTAGATTTTTTTTCTAGAATTTTTTTCTAGATTTTTTTCTAGATTTTTTTTCTAGATTTTTTTTCTAGATTTTTTTCTAGATTTTTTTTCTAGATTTTTTTTCTAGATTTTTTTCTAGATTTTTTTTCTAGATTTTTTTTCTAGATTTTTTTTCTAGATTTTTTTCTAGATTATTTTTCTAGATTTTTTTTCTAGATTTTTTTTCTAGATTTTTTTTCTAGATTTTTTTCTAGATTTTTTTTCTAGATTTTTTTCTAGATTTTTTTTCTAGATTTTTTTTCTAGATTTTTTTCTAGATTTTTTTTCTAGATTTTTTTTGCAGATTTTTTTTCTAGATTTTTTTTCTAGATTTTTTTTGCAGATTTTTTTTCTAGATTTTTTTTGTAGATTTTTTTTCTAGAATTTTTTTCTAGATTTTTTTCTAGATTTTTTTTCTAGATTTTTTTTCTAGATTTTTTTTCTAGATTTTTTTTCTAGATTTTTTTTCTAGATTTTTTTCTAGATTTTTTTTCTAGATTTTTTTGTAGATTGATTTTTTTTCTAGATTTTTTTTTTGATTTTTTTTCTAGATTTTTTTTCTTGATTTTTTTTCTAGATTATTTTCTAGATTTTTTTTGTAGATTTTTTTTCTAGATTTTTTTTCTAGATTTTTTTCTAGATTATTTTTCTAGATTTTTTTTCTAGATTTTTTTTCTAGATTTTTTTTCTAGATTTTTTTCTAGATTTCTTTTCTAGATTTTTTTGTAGATTCATTTTTTTTCTAGATTTTTTTTTTGATTTTTTTTCTAGATTTTTTTCTAGATTTTTTTCTAGATTTTTTTTCTAGATTTTTTTCTAGATTTTTTTTCTAGATTTTTTTTCTAGATTTTTTTCTAGATTTTTTTTCTAGATTTTTTTTCTAGATTTTTTTTCTAGATTTTTTTTCTAGATTTTTTTCTAGATTTTTTTTCTAGATTTTTTTCTAGATTTTTTTTCTAGATTTTTTTTCTAGATTTTTTTCTAGATTTTTTTTGCAGATTTTTTTTCTAGATTTTTTTTCTAGATTTTTTTCTAGATTATTTTTCTAGATTTTTTTTCTAGATTTTTTTTCTAGATTTTTTTTCTAGATTTTTTTCTAGATTTTTTTGTAGATTGATTTTTTTTCTAGATTTTTTTTAAATTTTTTTTCTAGATTTTTTTTCTAGATTTTTTTTCTAGATTTTTTTTCTAGATTTTTTTTCTAGATTTTTTTCTTGATTTTTTCTAGATTTTTTTTCTAGATTTTTTTTCTAGATTTTTTTCTAGATTTTTTTTGCAGATTTTTTTTCTAGATTTTTTTTCTAGATTTTTTTTGCAGATTTTTTTTCTAGATTTTTTTCTAGATTTTTTTCTAGATTTCTTTTCTAGATTTTTTTTCTAGATTTTTTTTCTAGATTTTTTTCTAGATTTTTTTTCTAGATTTTTTTTCTAGATTTTTTTCTAGATTTTTTTTCTAGATTTTTTTTCTAGATTTTTTTCTAGATTTTTTTTCTAGATTTTTTTTCTAGATTTTTTTTCTAGATTTTTTTCTAGATTATTTTTCTAGATTTTTTTTCTAGATTTTTTTTCTAGATTTTTTTTCTAGATTTTTTTCTAGATTTCTTTTCTAGATTTTTTTGTAGATTCATTTTTTTTCTTGATTTTTTTTTGATTTTTTTTCTAGATTTTTTTCTAGATTTTTTTCTAGATTTTTTTTCTAGATTTTTTTTCTAGATTTTTTCTAGATTTTTTTTGCAGATTCTTTTTCTAGATTTTTTTTCTAGATTTTTTTCTAGATTTTTTTTCTAGATTTTTTTTGTAGATTTTTTTTCTAGATTTTTTTCTAGATTTTTTTTGCAGATTTATTTTCTAGATTTTTTTTGTAGATTTTTTTTGCAGATTTCTTTTCTAGATTTTTTTTAGATTTTTTTTCTATAATTTTTTTCTAGATTTTTTTGTAGATTTTTTTTCTAGATTTTTTTTCTAGATTTTTTTCTAGATTTTTTTTCTAGATTTTTTTTCTAGATTTTTTTCTAGATTTTTTTTCTAGATTTTTTTTCTAGATTTTTTTCTAGATTTTTTTTCTAGATTTTTTTTCTAGATTTTTTTCTAGATTTTTTTTCTAGATTTTTTTTCGAGATTTTTTTTCTAGATTTTTTTTCTAGATTTTTTTTCTAGATTTTTTTTCTAGATTTTTTTTCTAGATTTTCTTTCTAGATTTTTTTCTAGATTTTTTTTCTAGATTTTTTTTCTAGATTTTTTTCTAGATTTTTTTTCTAGATTTTTTTTCTAGATTTTTTTTCTAGATTTTTTTCTAGATTTTTTTCTAGATTTTTTTTCTAGATTTTTTTTCTAGATTTTTTTCTAGATTTTTTTTCTAGATTTTTTTTCTAGATTTTTTTTCTAGATTTTTTTTCTAGATTTTTTTTGTAGATTTTTTTCTAGATTTTTTTCTAGATTTTTTTTGTAGATTTTTTTTCTAGATTTTTTTTTTGATTTTTTTTCTAGATTTTTTTTCTAGATTTTTTTTCTAGATTTTTTTTCCAGATTTTTTTGTAGATTCATTTTTTTTCTAGATTTTTTTTGTGATTTTTTTTCTAGATTTTTTTCTAGATTTTTTTCTAGATTTTTTTTGTAGATTTTTTTTCTAGATTTTTTTTTTGATTTTTTTTCTAGATTTTTTTTCTAGATTTTTTTTCTAGATTTTTTTTCTAGATTTTTTTCTTGATTTTTTTCTAGATTTTTTTCTAGATTTTTTTTGCAGATTTTTTTTCTAGATTTTTTTTCTAGATTTTTTTTGCAGATTTTTTTTCTAGATTTTTTTTGTAGATTTTTTTTCTAGAATTTTTTTCTAGATTTTTTTCTAGATTTTTTTTCTAGATTTTTTTTCTAGATTTTTTTTCTAGATTTTTTTTCTAGATTTTTTTTCTAGATTTCTTTTCCAGATTTTTTTGTAGATTCATTTTTTTTCTAGATTTTTTTTGTGATTTTTTTTCTAGATTTTTTTTCTAGATTTTTTTTCTAGATTTTTTTCTAGATTTTTTTCTAGATTTTTTTTCTAGATATTTTTTCTAGATTTTTTCTAGATTTTTTTTGCAGATTCTTTTTCTAGATTTTTTTTCTAGATTTTTTTCTAGATTTTTTTCTAGATTTTTTTTCTAGATTTTTTTCTAGATTTTTTTCTAGATTTTTTTTCTAGATTTTTTTTCTAGATTTTTTTTCTAGATTTTTTTCTAGATTTTTTTTCTAGATTTTTTTTCTAGATTTTTTTTCTAGATATTTTTCTAGATTTTTTTTCTAGATTTTTTTTCTAGATTTTTTTTCTAGATTTTTTTCTAGATTTTTTTCTAGATTTTTTTTCTAGATTTTTTTTCTAGATTTTTTTCTAGATTTTTTTTGCAGATTTTTTTTCTAGATTTTTTTTCTAGATTTTTTTCTAGATTATTTTTCTAGATTTTTTTTCTAGATTTTTTTTCTAGATTTTCTTTCTAGATTTTTTTCTAGATTTTTTTGTAGATTGATTTTTTTTCTAGATTTTTTATTTGATTTTTTTTCTAGATTTTTTTTCTAGATTTTTTTTCTTGATTTTTTTTCTAGATTTTTTTCTTGATTTTTTTCTAGATTTTTTTTCTAGATTTTTTTTCTAGATTTTTTTTGCAGATTTTTTTTCTAGATTTTTTTTCTAGATTTTTTTTGCAGATTTTTTTTCTAGATTTTTTTTGTAGATTTTTTTTCTAGATTATTTTTCTAGATTTTTTTCTAGATTTTTTTTCTAGATTTTTTTTCTAGATTTTTTTCTAGATTTTTTTTCTAGATTTTTTTTCTAGATTTTTTTCTAGATTTTTTTTCTAGATTTTTTTGTAGATTGATTTTTTTTCTAGATTTTTTTTTTGATTTTTTTTCTAGATTTTTTTCTAGATTTTTTTTCTAGATTTTTTTTCTAGATTTTTTTCTAGATTTTTTTTGCAGATTTTTTTTCTAGATTTTTTTTCTAGATTTTTTTCTAGATTTTTTTTCTAGATTTTTTTCTAGATTTTTTTTGCAGATTTTTTTTCTAGATTTTTTTTCTAGATTTTTTTCTAGATTTTTTTCTAGATTTTTTTTCTAGATTTTTTTTCTAGATTTTTTTTCTAGATTTTTTTTCTAGATTTTTTTTCTAGATTTCTTTTCTAGATTTTTTTGTAGATTCATTTTTTTTCTAGATTTTTTTTTTGATTTTTTTTCTAGATTTTTTTTCTAGATTTTTTTTCTAGATTTTTTTCTAGATTTTTTTCTAGATTTTTTTCTAGATTTTTTTTCTAGATTTTTTTTCTAGATTTTTTTTCTAGATTTTTTTCTAGATTTTTTTTCTAGATTTTTTTTCTAGATTTTTTTTCTAGATATTTTTCTAGATTTTTTTTCTAGATTTTTTTTCTAGATTTTTTTTCTAGATTTTTTTCTAGATTTTTTTCTAGATTTTTTTTCTAGATTTTTTTTCTAGATTTTTTTCTAGATTTTTTTTGCAGATTTTTTTTCTAGATTTTTTTTCTAGATTTTTTTCTAGATTATTTTTCTAGATTTTTTTTCTAGATTTTTTTTCTAGATTTTCTTTCTAGATTTTTTTCTAGATTTTTTTGTAGATTGATTTTTTTTCTAGATTTTTTTTTTGATTTTTTTTCTAGATTTTTTTTCTAGATTTTTTTTCTTGATTTTTTTTCTAGATTTTTTTCTTGATTTTTTTCTAGATTTTTTTTCTAGATTTTTTTTGTAGATTTTTTTTGCAGATTTTTTTTCTAGATTTTTTTTGTAGATTTTTTTTCTAGAATTTTTTTCTAGATTTTTTTCTAGATTTTTTTTCTAGATTTTTTTTCTAGATTTTTTTCTAGATTTTTTTCTAGATTTTTTTTCTAGATTTTTTTTCTAGATTTTTTTTGCAGATTCTTTTTCTAGATTTTTTTTGCAGATTTATTTTCTAGATTTTTTTTCTAGATTTTTTTTGCAGATTTTTTTTCTAGATTTTTTTTGTAGATTTTTTTTCTATAATTTTTTTCTAGATTTTTTTCTAGATTTTTTTTCTAGATTTTTTTTCTAGATTTTTTTCTAGATTTTTTTTCTAGATTTTTTTTCTAGATTTTTTTCTAGATTTTTTTTCTAGATTTTTTTTCTAGATTTTTTTCTAGATTTTTTTTCTAGATTTTTTTTCTAGATTTTTTTCTAGATTTTTTTTCTAGATTTTTTTTCTAGATTTTTTTT
This sequence comes from Oncorhynchus mykiss, assembly GCF_057628025.1. Taxonomy (NCBI): domain Eukaryota; kingdom Metazoa; phylum Chordata; class Actinopteri; order Salmoniformes; family Salmonidae; genus Oncorhynchus; species Oncorhynchus mykiss. Next base: position 419,490 of record NW_028322057.1, read on the forward strand.
CGAGATTTTTTTTCTAGATTTTTTCTAGATTTTTTTTCTAGATTTTTTTTCTAGATTTTCTTTCTAGATTTTTTTCTAGATTTTTTTTCTAGATTTTTTTTCTAGATTTTTTTTCTAGATTTTTTTCTAGATTTTTTTTCTAGATTTTTTTTCTAGATTTTTTTTCTAGATTTTTTTCTAGATTTTTTTCTAGATTTTTTTTCTAGATTTTTTTTCTAGATTTTTTTCTAGATTTTTTTTCTAGATTTTTTTTCTAGATTTTTTTTCTAGATTTTTTTTCTAGATTTTTTTTCTAGATTTTTTTTCTAGATTTTTTTCTAGATTTTTTTCTAGATTTTTTTTGTAGATTTTTTTTCTAGGTTTTTTTTTTGATTTTTTTTCTAGATTTTTTTTCTAGATTTTTTTTCTAGATTTTTTTTCTAGATTTTCTTCTTGATTTTTTTCTAGATTTTTCCTAGATTTTTTTTGCAGATTTTTTTTCTAGATTTTTTTTCTAGATTTTTTTTGCAGATTTTTTTTCTAGATTTTTTTTGTAGATTTTTTTTCTAGAATTTTTTTCTAGATTTTTTTCTAGATTTTTTTCTAGATTTTTTTTCTAGATTTTTTTTCTAGATTTTTTTCTAGATTTTTTTTGCAGATTTTTTTTCTAGATTTTTTTTCTAGATTTTTTTCTAGATTATTTTTCTAGATTTTTTTTCTAGATTTTTTTTCTAGATTTTCTTTCTAGATTTTTTTCTAGATTTTTTTGTAGATTGATTTTTTTTCTAGATTTTTTATTTGATTTTTTTTCTAGATTTTTTTTCTAGATTTTTTTTCTTGATTTTTTTTCTAGATTTTTTTCTTGATTTTTTTCTAGATTTTTTTTCTAGATTTTTTTTCTAGATTTTTTTTGCAGATTTTTTTTCTAGATTTTTTTTCTAGATTTTTTTTGTAGATTTTTTTTCTAGATTTTTTTTCTAGATTTTTTTCTAGATTTTTTTCTAGATTTTTTTTCTAGATTTTTTTTCTAGATTTTTTTCTAGATTTTTTTTCTAGATTTTTTTGTAGATTGATTTTTTTTCTAGATTTTTTTTTTGATTTTTTTTCTAGATTTTTTTCTAGATTTTTTTCTAGATTTTTTTTCTAGATTTTTTTTCTAGATTTTTTTCTAGATTTTTTTTGCAGATTTTTTTTCTAGATTTTTTTTCTAGATTTTTTTCTAGATTTTTTTTCTAGATTTTTTTCTAGATTTTTTTTGCAGATTTTTTTTCTAGATTTTTTTTCTAGATTTTTTTCTAGATTTTTTTTCTAGATTTTTTTTCTAGATTTCTATTCTAGATTTTTTTGTAGATTCATTTTTTTTCTAGATTTTTTTTTTTATTTTTTTTCTAGATTTTTTTCTAGATTTTTTTTGCAGATTTTTTTTCTAGATTTTTTTTCTAGATTTTTTTCTAGATTTTTTTTCTAGATTTTTTTCTAGATTTTTTTTGCAGATTTTTTTTCTAGATTTTTTTTCTAGATTTTTTTCTAGATTTTTTTCTAGATTTTTTTTCTAGATTTTTTTTCTAGATTTTTTTTCTAGATTTTTTTTCTAGATTTTTTTTCTAGATTTCTTTTCTAGATTTTTTTGTAGATTCATTTTTTTTCTAGATTTTTTTTTTGATTTTTTTTCTAGATTTTTTTTCTAGATTTTTTTTCTAGATTTTTTTCTAGATTTTTTTCTAGATTTTTTTCTAGATTTTTTTTCTAGATTTTTTTTCTAGATTTTTTTTCTAGATTTTTTTCTAGATTTTTTTTCTAGATTTTTTTTCTAGATTTTTTTTCTAGATATTTTTCTAGATTTTTTTTCTAGATTTTTTTTCTAGATTTTTTTTCTAGATTTTTTTCTAGATTTTTTTCTAGATTTTTTTTCTAGATTTTTTTTCTAGATTTTTTTCTAGATTTTTTTTGCAGATTTTTTTTCTAGATTTTTTTTCTAGATTTTTTTCTAGATTATTTTTCTAGATTTTTTTTCTAGATTTTTTTCTAGATTTTCTTTCTAGATTTTTTTCTAGATTTTTTTGTAGATTGATTTTTTTTCTAGATTTTTTTTTTGATTTTTTTTCTAGATTTTTTTTCTAGATTTTTTTTCTTGATTTTTTTTCTAGATTTTTTTCTTGATTTTTTTCTAGATTTTTTTTCTAGATTTTTTTTCTAGATTTTTTTTGCAGATTTTTTTTCTAGATTTTTTTTGTAGATTTTTTTTCTAGAATTTTTTTCTAGATTTTTTTCTAGATTTTTTTTCTAGATTTTTTTTCTAGATTTTTTTCTAGATTTTTTTCTAGATTTTTTTTCTAGATTTTTTTTCTAGATTTTTTTTGCAGATTCTTTTTCTAGATTTTTTTTGCAGATTTATTTTCTAGATTTTTTTTCTAGATTTTTTTTGCAGATTTTTTTTCTAGATTTTTTTTGTAGATTTTTTTTCTATAATTTTTTTCTAGATTTTTTTCTAGATTTTTTTTCTAGATTTTTTTTCTAGATTTTTTTCTAGATTTTTTTTCTAGATTTTTTTTCTAGATTTTTTTCTAGATTTTTTTTCTAGATTTTTTTTCTAGATTTTTTTCTAGATTTTTTTTCTAGATTTTTTTTCTAGATTTTTTTCTAGATTTTTTTTCTAGATTTTTTTTCGAGATTTTTTTTCGAGATTTTTTCTAGATTTTTTTTCTAGATTTTTTTTCTAGATTTTCTTTCTAGATTTTTTTCTAGATTTTTTTTCTAGATTTTTTTTCTAGATTTTTTTTCTAGATTTTTTTCTAGATTTTTTTTCTAGATTTTTTTTCTAGATTTTTTTTCTAGATTTTTTTCTAGATTTTTTTCTAGATTCTTTTTCTAGATTTTTTTTCTAGATTTTTTTCTAGATTTTTTTTCTAGATTTTTTTTCTAGATTTTTTTTCTAGATTTTTTTTCTAGATTTTTTTTCTAGATTTTTTTTCTAGATTTTTTTCTAGATTTTTTTCTAGATTTTTTTTGTAGATTTTTTTTCTAGATTTTTTTTTTGATTTTTTTTCTAGATTTTTTTTCTAGATTTTTTTTCTAGATTTTTTTTCTAGATTTTCTTCTTGATTTTTTTCTAGATTTTTCCTAGATTTTTTTTGCAGATTTTTTTTCTAGATTTTTTTTTCTAGATTTTTTTTGCAGATTTTTTTTCTAGATTTTTTTTGTAGATTTTTTTTCTAGAATTTTTTTCTAGATTTTTTTCTAGATTTTTTTTCTAGATTTTTTTTCTAGATTTTTTTTCTAGATTTTTTTTCTAGATTTTTTTTCTAGATTTCTTTTCTAGATTTTTTTGTAGATTCATTTTTTTTCTAGATTTTTTTTTTGATTTTTTTTCTAGATTTTTTTTCTAGATTTTTTTTCTAGATTTTTTTCTAGATTTTTTTCTAGATTTTTTTTCTAGATATTTTTTCTAGATTTTTTCTAGATTTTTTTTGCAGATTCTTTTTCTAGATTTTTTTTGCAGATTTTTTTCTAGATTTTTTTCTAGATTTTTTTTCTAGATTTTTTTCTAGATTTTTTTCTAGATTTTTTTTCTAGATTTTTTTTCTAGATTTTTTTCTAGATTTTTTTTGCAGATTTTTTTCTAGATTTTTTTTCTAGATTTTTTTTCTAGATTTTTTTTCTAGATTTTTTTCTAGATTTTTTTCTAGATTCTTTTTCTAGATTTTTTTTCTAGATTTTTTTCTAGATTTTTTTTCTAGATTTTTTTTCTAGATTTTTTTTCTAGATTTTTTTTCTAGATTTTTTTTCTAGATTTTTTTTCTAGATTTTTTTCTAGATTTTTTTCTAGATTTTTTTTGTAGATTTTTTTTCTAGATTTTTTTTTTGATTTTTTTTCTAGATTTTTTTTCTAGATTTTTTTTCTAGATTTTTTTTCTAGATTTTCTTCTTGATTTTTTTCTAGATTTTTCCTAGATTTTTTTTGCAGATTTTTTTTCTAGATTTTTTTTTCTAGATTTTTTTTGCAGATTTTTTTTCTAGATTTTTTTTGTAGATTTTTTTTCTAGAATTTTTTTCTAGATTTTTTTCTAGATTTTTTTTCTAGATTTTTTTTCTAGATTTTTTTTCTAGATTTTTTTTCTAGATTTTTTTTCTAGATTTCTTTTCTAGATTTTTTTGTAGATTCATTTTTTTTCTAGATTTTTTTTTTGATTTTTTTTCTAGATTTTTTTTCTAGATTTTTTTTCTAGATTTTTTTCTAGATTTTTTTCTAGATTTTTTTTCTAGATATTTTTTCTAGATTTTTTCTAGATTTTTTTTGCAGATTCTTTTTCTAGATTTTTTTTGCAGATTTTTTTCTAGATTTTTTTCTAGATTTTTTTTCTAGATTTTTTTCTAGATTTTTTTCTAGATTTTTTTTCTAGATTTTTTTTCTAGATTTTTTTCTAGATTTTTTTTGCAGATTTTTTTCTAGATTTTTTTTCTAGATTTTTTTCTAGATTATTTTTCTAGATTTTTTTTCTAGATTTTTTTTCTAGATTTTCTTTCTAGATTTTTTTCTAGATTTTTTTGTAGATTGATTTTTTTTCTAGATTTTTTTTTTGATTTTTTTTCAAGATTTTTTTTCAAGATTTTTTTTCTTGATTTTTTTTCTAGATTTTTTTCTTGATTTTTTTCTAGATTTTTTTTCTAGATTTTTTTTCTAGATTTTTTTTGTAGATTTTTTTTGTAGATTTTTTTTTTGATTTTTTTTCTAGATTTTTTTTCTAGATTTTTTTTCTAGATTTTTTTCTAGATTTTTTTCTAGATTTTTTTTGTAGATTTTTTTTCTAGATTTTTTTTTTGATTTTTTTTCTAGATTTTTTTTCTAGATTTTTTTTCTAGATTTTTTTTCTAGATTTTCTTCTTGATTTTTTTCTAGATTTTTCCTAGATTTTTTTTGCAGATTTTTTTTCTAGATTTTTTTTCTAGATTTTTTTTGCAGATTTTTTTTCTAGATTTTTTTTGTAGATTTTTTTTCTAGAATTTTTTTCTAGATTTTTTTCTAGATTTTTTTTCTAGATTTTTTTTCTAGATTTTTTTTCTAGATTTTTTTTCTAGATTTTTTTTCTAGATTTCTTTTCTAGATTTTTTTGTAGATTCATTTTTTTTCTAGATTTTTTTTTTGATTTTTTTTCTAGATTTTTTTTCTAGATTTTTTTTCTAGATTTTTTTCTAGATTTTTTTCTAGATTTTTTTTCTAGATATTTTTTCTAGATTTTTTCTAGATTTTTTTTGCAGATTCTTTTTCTAGATTTTTTTTCTAGATTTTTTTCTAGATTTTTTTCTAGATTTTTTTTCTAGATTTTTTGCTAGATTTTTTTCTAGATTTTTTTTCTAGATTTTTTTTCTAGATTTTTTTTCTAGATTTTTTTTCTAGATTTTTTTTCTAGATTTTTTTTCTAGATTTTTTTCTAGATTTTTTTCTAGATTTTTTTTGTAGATTTTTTTTCTAGATTTTTTTTTTGATTTTTTTTCTAGATTTTTTTTCTAGATTTTTTTTCTAGATTTTTTTTCTAGATTTTCTTCTTGATTTTTTTCTAGATTTTTCCTAGATTTTTTTTGCAGATTTTTTTTCTAGATTTTTTTTCTAGATTTTTTTTCTAGATTTTTTTTCTAGATTTTTTTCTAGATTTTTTTCTAGATTTTTTTTGTAGATTTTTTTTCTAGATTTTTTTTTTGATTTTTTTTCTAGATTTTTTTTCTAGATTTTTTTTCTAGATTTTTTTTCTAGATTTTCTTCTTGATTTTTTTCTAGATTTTTCCTAGATTTTTTTTGCAGATTTTTTTTCTAGATTTTTTTTTCTAGATTTTTTTTGCAGATTTTTTTTCTAGATTTTTTTTGTAGATTTTTTTTCTAGAATTTTTTTCTAGATTTTTTTCTAGATTTTTTTTCTAGATTTTTTTTCTAGATTTTTTTTCTAGATTTTTTTTCTAGATTTTTTTTCTAGATTTCTTTTCTAGATTTTTTTGTAGATTCATTTTTTTTCTAGATTTTTTTTTTGATTTTTTTTCTAGATTTTTTTTCTAGATTTTTTTTCTAGATTTTTTTCTAGATTTTTTTCTAGATTTTTTTTCTAGATATTTTTTCTAGATTTTTTCTAGATTTTTTTTGCAGATTCTTTTTCTAGATTTTTTTTGCAGATTTTTTTCTAGATTTTTTTCTAGATTTTTTTTCTAGATTTTTTTCTAGATTTTTTTCTAGATTTTTTTTCTAGATTTTTTTTCTAGATTTTTTTCTAGATTTTTTTTGCAGATTTTTTTCTAGATTTTTTTTCTAGATTTTTTTCTAGATTATTTTTCTAGATTTTTTTTCTAGATTTTTTTTCTAGATTTTCTTTCTAGATTTTTTTCTAGATTTTTTTGTAGATTGATTTTTTTTCTAGATTTTTTTTTTGATTTTTTTTCAAGATTTTTTTTCAAGATTTTTTTTCTTGATTTTTTTTCTAGATTTTTTTCTTGATTTTTTTCTAGATTTTTTTTCTAGATTTTTTTTCTAGATTTTTTTTGTAGATTTTTTTTGTAGATTTTTTTTTTGATTTTTTTTCTAGATTTTTTTTCTAGATTTTTTTTCTAGATTTTTTTCTAGATTTTTTTCTAGATTTTTTTTGTAGATTTTTTTTCTAGATTTTTTTTTTGATTTTTTTTCTAGATTTTTTTTCTAGATTTTTTTTCTAGATTTTTTTTCTAGATTTTCTTCTTGATTTTTTTCTAGATTTTTCCTAGATTTTTTTTGCAGATTTTTTTTCTAGATTTTTTTTCTAGATTTTTTTTGCAGATTTTTTTTCTAGATTTTTTTTGTAGATTTTTTTTCTAGAATTTTTTTCTAGATTTTTTTCTAGATTTTTTTTCTAGATTTTTTTTCTAGATTTTTTTTCTAGATTTTTTTTCTAGATTTTTTTTCTAGATTTCTTTTCTAGATTTTTTTGTAGATTCATTTTTTTTCTAGATTTTTTTTTTGATTTTTTTTCTAGATTTTTTTTCTAGATTTTTTTTCTAGATTTTTTTCTAGATTTTTTTCTAGATTTTTTTTCTAGATATTTTTTCTAGATTTTTTCTAGATTTTTTTTGCAGATTCTTTTTCTAGATTTTTTTTCTAGATTTTTTTCTAGATTTTTTTCTAGATTTTTTTTCTAGATTTTTTTCTAGATTTTTTTCTAGATTTTTTTTCTAGATTTTTTTTCTAGATTTTTTTTCTAGATTTTTTTTCTAGATTTTTTTTCTAGATTTTTTTTCTAGATTTTTTTCTAGATTTTTTTCTAGATTTTTTTTGTAGATTTTTTTTCTAGATTTTTTTTTTGATTTTTTTTCTAGATTTTTTTTCTAGATTTTTTTTCTAGATTTTTTTTCTAGATTTTCTTCTTGATTTTTTTCTAGATTTTTCCTAGATTTTTTTTGCAGATTTTTTTTCTAGATTTTTTTTCTAGATTTTTTTTGCAGATTTTTTTTCTAGATTTTTTTTGTAGATTTTTTTTCTAGAATTTTTTTCTAGATTTTTTTTGCAGATTTTTTTTCTAGATTTTTTTTGTAGATTTTTTTTCTAGAATTTTTTTCTAGATTTTTTTCTAGATTTTTTTTCTAGATTTTTTTTCTAGATTTTTTTTCTAGATTTTTTTTCTAGATTTTTTTTATAGATTTCTTTTCTAGATTTTTTTGTAGATTCATTTTTTTTCTAGATTTTTTTTTTGATTTTTTTTCTAGATTTTTTTTCTAGATTTTTTTTCTAGATTTTTTTCTAGATTTTTTTCTAGATTTTTTTTCTAGATATTTTTTCTAGATTTTTTCTAGATTTTTTTTGCAGATTCTTTTTCTAGATTTTTTTTCTAGATTTTTTTCTAGATTTTTTTCTAGATTTTTTTTCTAGATTTTTTTCTAGATTTTTTTCTAGATTTTTTTCTAGATTATTTTTCTAGATTTTTTTTCTAGATTTTTTGTCTAGATTTTCTTTCTAGATTTTTTTCTAGATTTTTTTGTAGATTGATTTTTTTCTAGATTTTTTTTTTGATTTTTTTTCTAGATTTTTTTTCTAGATTTTTTTTCTTGATTTTTTTTCTAGATTTTTTTCTTGATTTTTTTCTAGATTTTTTTTCTAGATTTTTTTTCTAGATTTTTTTCTAGATTATTTTTCTAGATTTTTTTCTAGATTTTTTTTCTAGATTTTTTTTCTAGATTTTTTTCTAGATTATTTTTCTAGATTTTTTTCTAGATTTTTTTCTAGATTTTTTTTCTTGATTTTTTTTCTAGATTTTTTTCTTGATTTTTTTCTAGATTTTTTTTCTAGATTTTTTTTCTAGATTTTTTTCTAGATTATTTTTCTAGATTTTTTTCTAGATTTTTTTCTAGATTTTTTTCTAGATTATTTTTCTAGATTTTTTTTCTAGATTTTTTGTCTAGATTTTCTTTCTAGATTTTTTTCTAGATTTTTTTGTAGATTGATTTTTTTTCTAGATTTTTTTTTTGATTTTTTTTCTAGATTTTTTTTCTAGATTTTTTTTCTTGATTTTTTTTCTAGATTTTTTTCTTGATTTTTTTCTAGATTTTTTTTCTAGATTTTTTTTCTAGATTTTTTTCTAGATTATTTTTCTAGATTTTTTTTCTAGATTTTTTGTCTAGATTTTCTTTCTAGATTTTTTTCTAGATTTTTTTGTAGATTGATTTTTTTTCTAGATTTTTTTTTTGATTTTTTTTCTAGATTTTTTTTCTAGATTTTTTTTCTTGATTTTTTTTCTAGATTTTTTTCTTGATTTTTTTCTAGATTTTTTTTCTAGATTTTTTTTCTAGATTTTTTTTGTAGATTTTTTTTCTAGATTTTTTTTTTGATTTTTTTTCTAGATTTTTTTTCTAGATTTTTTTTCTAGATTTTTTTCTAGATTTTTTTCTAGATTTTTTTTGTAGATTTTTTTTCTAGATTTTTTTTTTGATTTTTTTTCTAGATTTTTTTTCTAGATTTTTTTTCTAGATTTTTTTTCTAGATTTTCTTCTTGATTTTTTTCTAGATTTTTCCTAGATTTTTTTTGCAGATTTTTTTTCTAGATTTTTTTTCTAGATTTTTTTTGCAGATTTTTTTTCTAAATTTTTTTTGTAGATTTTTTTTCTAGAATTTTTTTCTAGATTTTTTTCTAGATTTTTTTTCTAGATTTTTTTTCTAGATTTTTTTTCTAGATTTTTTTTCTAGATTTTTTTTCTAGATTTCTTTTCTAGATTTTTTTGTAGATTCATTTTTTTTCTAGATTTTTTTTTTGATTTTTTTTCTAGATTTTTTTTCTAGATTTTTTTTCTAGATTTTTTTCTAGATTTTTTTCTAGATTTTTTTTCTAGATATTTTTTCTAGATTTTTTCTAGATTTTTTTTGCAGATTCTTTTTCTAGATTTTTTTTCTAGATTTTTTTCTAGATTTTTTTCTAGATTTTTTTTCTAGATTTTTTTCTAGATTTTTTTCTAGATTTTTTTTCTAGATTTTTTTTCTAGATTTTTTTCTAGATTTTTTTTGCAGATTTTTTTCTAGATTTTTTTTCTAGATTTTTTTCTAGATTATTTTTCTAGATTTTTTTTCTAGATTTTTTTTCTAGATTTTCTTTCTAGATTTTTTTCTAGATTTTTTTGTAGATTGATTTTTTTTGTAGATTTTTTTTCTAGATTTTTTTTTTGATTTTTTTTCTAGATTTTTTTTCTAGATATTTTTTCTAGATTTTTTTTCTAGATTTCTTTTCTAGATTTTTTTGTAGATTCATTTTTTTTCTAGATTTTTTTTTGATTTTTTTTCTAGATTTTTTTTCTAGATCTTTTTTCTAGATTTTTTTCTAGATTTTTTTCTAGATTTTTTTTCTAGATATTTTTTCTAGATTTTTTCTAGATTTTTTTTGCAGATTCTTTTTCTAGATTTTTTTTCTAGATTTTTTTCTAGATTTTTTTCTAGATTTTTTTTCTAGATTTTTTTCTAGATTTTTTTCTAGATTTTTTTTCTAGATTTTTTTTCTAGATTTTTTTCTAGATTTTTTTTGCAGATTTTTTTCTAGATTTTTTTTCTAGATTTTTTTCTAGATTATTTTTCTAGATTTTTTTTCTAGATTTTTTTTCTAGATTTCTTTTCTAGATTTTTTTGTAGATTCATTTTTTTTCTAGATTTTTTTTTTGATTTTTTTTCTAGATTTTTTTTCTAGATTTTTTTTCTAGATTTTTTTCTAGATTTTTTTCTAGATTTTTTTTCTAGATATTTTTTCTAGATTTTCTTCTTGATTTTTTTCTAGATTTTTCCTAGATTTTTTTTGCAGATTTTTTTTCTAGATTTTTTTTCTAGATTTTTTTTGCAGATTTTTTTTCTAGATTTTTTTTGTAGATTTTTTTTCTAGAATTTTTTTCTAGATTTTTTTCTAGATTTTTTTTCTAGATTTTTTTTCTAGATTTTTTTTCTAGATTTTTTTTCTAGATTTTTTTTCTAGATTTCTTTTCTAGATTTTTTTGTAGATTCATTTTTTTTCTAGATTTTTTTTTTGATTTTTTTTCTAGATTTTTTTTCTAGATTTTTTTTCTAGATTTTTTTCTAGATTTTTTTCTAGATATTTTTTCTAGATTTTTTCTAGATTTTTTTTGCAGATTCTTTTTCTAGATTTTTTTTCTAGATTTTTTTCTAGATTTTTTTCTAGATTTTTTTTCTAGATTTTTTTCTAGATTTTTTTCTAGATTTTTTTTCTAGATTTTTTTTCTAGATTTTTTTCTAGATTTTTTTTGCAGATTTTTTTCTAGATTTTTTTTCTAGATTTTTTTCTAGATTATTTTTCTAGATTTTTTTTCTAGATTTCTTTTTCTAGATTTTCTTTCTAGATTTTTTTCTAGATTTTTTTGTAGATTGATTTTTTTTCTAGATTTTTTTTTTGATTTTTTTTCTAGATTTTTTTTCTAGATTTTTTTTCTTGATTTTTTTTCTAGATTTTTTTCTTGATTTTTTTCTAGATTTTTTTTCTAGATTTTTTTTCTAGATTTTTTTTGTAGATTTTTTTTCTAGATTTTTTTTTTGATTTTTTTTCTAGATTTTTTTTCTAGATTTTTTTTCTAGATTTTTTTCTAGATTTTTTTCTAGATTTTTTTTGTAGATTTTTTTTCTAGATTTTTTTTTTGATTTTTTTTCTAGATTTTTTTTCTAGATTTTTTTTCTAGATTTTTTTTCTAGATTTTCTTCTTGATTTTTTTCTAGATTTTTCCTAGATTTTTTTTGCAGATTTTTTTTCTAGATTTTTTTTCTAGATTTTTTTTGCAGATTTTTTTTCTAGATTTTTTTTGTAGATTTTTTTTCTAGAATTTTTTTCTAGATTTTTTTCTAGATTTTTTTTCTAGATTTTTTTTCTTGATTTTTTTTTCTAGATTTTTTTTCTAGATTTTTTTTCTAGATTTCTTTTCTAGATTTTTTTGTAGATTCATTTTTTTTCTAGATTTTTTTTTTGATTTTTTTTCTAGATTTTTTTTCTAGATTTTTTTTCTAGATTTTTTTCTAGATTTTTTTCTAGATTTTTTTTCTAGATATTTTTTCTAGATTTTTTCTAGATTTTTTTTGCAGATTCTTTTTCTAGATTTTTTTTCTAGATTTTTTTCTAGATTTTTTTCTAGATTTTTTTTCTAGATTTTTTTCTAGATTTTTTTCTAGATTTTTTTTCTAGATTTTTTTTCTAGATTTTTTTCTAGATTTTTTTTGCAGATTTTTTTCTAGATTTTTTTTCTAGATTTTTTTCTAGATTATTTTTCTAGATTTTTTTTCTAGATTTTTTTTCTAGATTTTCTTTCTAGATTTTTTTCTAGATTTTTTTGTAGATTGATTTTTTTTCTAGATTTTTTTTTTGATTTTTTTTCTAGATTTTTTTTCTAGATTTTTTTTCTTGATTTTTTTTCTAGATTTTTTTCTTGATTTTTTTCTAGATTTTTTTTCTAGATTTTTTTTCTAGATTTTTTTTGTAGATTTTTTTTCTAGATTTTTTTTTTGATTTTTTTTCTAGATTTTTTTTCTAGATTTTTTTTCTAGAATTTTTTCTAGATTTTTTTCTAGATTTTTTTTGTAGATTTTTTTTCTAGATTTTTTTTTTGATTTTTTTTCTAGATTTTTTTTCTAGATTTTTTTTCTAGATTTTTTTTCTAGATTTTCTTCTTGATTTTTTTCTAGATTTTTCCTAGATTTTTTTTGCAGATTTTTTTTCTAGATTTTTTTTCTAGATTTTTTTTGCAGATTTTTTTTCTAGATTTTTTTTGTAGATTTTTTTTCTAGAATTTTTTTCTAGATTTTTTTCTAGATTTTTTTTCTAGATTTTTTTTCTAGATTTTTTTTCTAGATTTTTTTTCTAGATTTTTTTTCTAGATTTCTTTTCTAGATTTTTTTGTAGATTCATTTTTTTTCTAGATTTTTTTTTTGATTTTTTTTCTAGATTTTTTTTCTAGATTTTTTTTCTAGATTTTTTTCTAGATTTTTTTCTAGATTTTTTTTCTAGATATTTTTTCTAGATTTTTTCTAGATTTTTTTTGCAGATTCTTTTTCTAGATTTTTTTTCTAGATTTTTTTCTAGATTTTTTTCTAGATTTTTTTTCTAGATTTTTTTCTAGATTTTTTTCTAGATTTTTTTTCTAGATTTTTTTTCTAGATTTTTTTCTAGATTTTTTTTGCAGATTTTTTTCTAGATTTTTTTTCTAGATTTTTTTCTAGATTATTTTTCTAGATTTTTTTTCTAGATTTTTTTTCTAGATTTTCTTTCTAGATTTTTTTCTAGATTTTTTTGTAGATTGATTTTTTTTCTAGATTTTTTTTTTGATTTTTTTTCTAGATTTTTTTTCTAGATTTTTTTTCTTGATTTTTTTTCTAGATTTTTTTCTTGATTTTTTTCTAGATTTTTTTTCTAGATTTTTTTTCTAGATTTTTTTTGCAGATTTTTTTTCTAGATTTTTTTTCTAGATTTTTTTCTAGATTTTTTTTCTAGATTTTTTTTCTAGATTTTTTTTCTAGATTTTTTTTCTAGATTTTTTTTCTAGATTTTTTTTCTAGATTTTTTTCTAGATTTTTTTCTAGATTTTTTTTGTAGATTTTTTTTCTAGATTTTTTTTTTGATTTTTTTTCTAGATTTTTTTTCTAGATATTTTTTCTAGATTTTTTCTAGATTTTTTTTGCAGATTCTTTTTCTAGATTTTTTTTCTAGATTTTTTTCTAGATTTTTTTCTAGATTTTTTTTCTAGATTTTTTTCTAGATTTTTTTCTAGATTTTTTTTCTAGATTTTTTTTCTAGATTTTTTTCTAGATTTTTTTTGCAGATTTTTTTCTAGATTTTTTTTCTAGATTTTTTTCTAGATTATTTTTCTAGATTTTTTTTCTAGATTTTTTTTCTAGATTTTCTTTCTAGATTTTTTTCTAGATTTTTTTGTAGATTGATTTTTTTTCTAGATTTTTTTTTTGATTTTTTTTCTAGATTTTTTTTCTAGATTTTTTTTCTTGATTTTTTTTCTAGATTTTTTTCTTGATTTTTTTCTAGATTTTTTTTCTAGATTTTTTTTCTAGATTTTTTTTGCAGATTTTTTTTCTAGATTTTTTTTCTAGATTTTTTTCTAGATTTTTTTTCTAGATTTTTTTTCTAGATTTTTTTCTAGATTTTTTTTCTAGATTTTTTTTCTAGATTTTTTTTCTAGATTTTTTTCTAGATTTTTTTTGTAGATTTTTTTTCTAGATTTTTTTTTGGATTTTTTTTCTAGATTTTTTTTCTAGATTTTTTTTCTAGATTTTTTTTCTAGATTTTTTTCTTGATTTTTTTCTAGATTTTTTTCTAGATTTTTTTTGCAGATTTTTTTTCTAGATTTTTTTTCTAGATTTTTTTTGCAGATTTTTTTTCTAGATTTTTTTTGTAGATTTTTTTTCTAGAATTTTTTTCTAGATTTTTTTCTAGATTTTTTTTCTAGATTTTTTTTCTAGATTTTTTTCTAGATTATTTTTCTAGATTTTTTTTCTAGATTTTTTGTCTAGATTTTCTTTCTAGATTTTTTTCTAGATTTTTTTGTAGATTGATTTTTTTTCTAGATTTTTTTTTTGATTTTTTTTCTAGATTTTTTTTCTAGATTTTTTTTCTTGATTTTTTTTCTAGATTTTTTTCTTGATTTTTTTCTAGATTTTTTTTCTAGATTTTTTTTCTAGATTTTTTTTGTAGATTTTTTTTCTAGATTTTTTTTTTGATTTTTTTTCTAGATTTTTTTTCTAGATTTTTTTTCTAGATTTTTTTCTAGATTTTTTTCTAGATTTTTTTTGTAGATTTTTTTTCTAGATTTTTTTTTTGATTTTTTTTCTAGATTTTTTTTCTAGATTTTTTTTCTAGATTTTTTTTCTAGATTTTCTTCTTGATTTTTTTCTAGATTTTTCCTAGATTTTTTTTGCAGATTTTTTTTCTAGATTTTTTTTCTAGATTTTTTTTGCAGATTTTTTTTCTAAATTTTTTTTGTAGATTTTTTTTCTAGAATTTTTTTCTAGATTTTTTTCTAGATTTTTTTTCTAGATTTTTTTTCTAGATTTTTTTTCTAGATTTTTTTTCTAGATTTTTTTTCTAGATTTCTTTTCTAGATTTTTTTGTAGATTCATTTTTTTTCTAGATTTTTTTTTTGATTTTTTTTCTAGATTTTTTTTCTAGATTTTTTTTCTAGATTTTTTTCTAGATTTTTTTCTAGATTTTTTTTCTAGATTTTTTTCTAGATTTTTTTCTAGATTTTTTTTCTAGATTTTTTTTCTAGATTTTTTTCTAGATTTTTTTTGCAGATTTTTTTCTAGATTTTTTTTCTAGATTTTTTTCTAGATTATTTTTCTAGATTTTTTTTCTAGATTTTTTTTCTAGATTTTCTTTCTAGATTTTTTTCTAGATTTTTTTGTAGATTGATTTTTTTTCTAGATTTTTTTTTTGATTTTTTTTCTAGATTTTTTTTCTAGATTTTTTTTCTAGATTTTTTTTCTAGATTTTTTTCTTGATTTTTTTCTAGATTTTTTTTCTAGATTTTTTTTCTAGATTTTTTTTGCAGATTTTTTTTCTAGATTTTTTTTCTAGATTTTTTTCTAGATTTTTTTTCTAGATTTTTTTTCTAGATTTTTTTTCTAGATTTTTTTTCTAGATTTTTTTTCTAGATTTTTTTTCTAGATTTTTTTCTAGATTTTTTTCTAGATTTTTTTTGTAGATTTTTTTTCTAGATTTTTTTTTTGATTTTTTTTCTAGATTTTTTTTCTAGATATTTTTTCTAGATTTTTTTTCTAGATTTCTTTTCTAGATTTTTTTGTAGATTCATTTTTTTTCTAGATTTTTTTTTTGATTTTTTTTCTAGATTTTTTTTCTAGATCTTTTTTCTAGATTTTTTTCTAGATTTTTTTCTAGATTTTTTTTCTAGATATTTTTTCTAGATTTTTTCTAGATTTTTTTTGCAGATTCTTTTTCTAGATTTTTTTTCTAGATTTTTTTCTAGATTTTTTTCTAGATTTTTTTTCTAGATTTTTTTCTAGATTTTTTTCTAGATTTTTTTTCTAGATTTTTTTTCTAGATTTTTTTCTAGATTTTTTTTGCAGATTTTTTTCTAGATTTTTTTTCTAGATTTTTTTCTAGATTATTTTTCTAGATTTTTTTTCTAGATTTTTTTTCTAGATTTCTTTTCTAGATTTTTTTGTAGATTCATTTTTTTTCTAGATTTTTTTTTTGATTTTTTTTCTAGATTTTTTTTCTAGATTTTTTTTCTAGATTTTTTTCTAGATTTTTTTCTAGATTTTTTTTCTAGATATTTTTTCTAGATTTTCTTCTTGATTTTTTTCTAGATTTTTCCTAGATTTTTTTTGCAGATTTTTTTTCTAGATTTTTTTTCTAGATTTTTTTTGCAGATTTTTTTTCTAGATTTTTTTTGTAGATTTTTTTTCTAGAATTTTTTTCTAGATTTTTTTCTAGATTTTTTTTCTAGATTTTTTTTCTAGATTTTTTTTCTAGATTTTTTTTCTAGATTTTTTTTCTAGATTTCTTTTCTAGATTTTTTTGTAGATTCATTTTTTTTCTAGATTTTTTTTTTGATTTTTTTTCTAGATTTTTTTTCTAGATTTTTTTTCTAGATTTTTTTCTAGATTTTTTTCTAGATTTTTTTTCTAGATATTTTTTCTAGATTTTTTCTAGATTTTTTTTGCAGATTCTTTTTCTAGATTTTTTTTCTAGATTTTTTTCTAGATTTTTTTCTAGATTTTTTTTCTAGATTTTTTTCTAGATTTTTTTCTAGATTTTTTTTCTAGATTTTTTTTCTAGATTTTTTTCTAGATTTTTTTTGCAGATTTTTTTCTAGATTTTTTTTCTAGATTTTTTTCTAGATTATTTTTCTAGATTTTTTTTCTAGATTTTTTTTCTAGATTTTCTTTCTAGATTTTTTTCTAGATTTTTTTGTAGATTGATTTTTTTTCTAGATTTTTTTTTTGATTTTTTTTCTAGATTTTTTTTCTAGATTTTTTTTCTTGATTTTTTTTCTAGATTTTTTTCTTGATTTTTTTCTAGATTTTTTTTCTAGATTTTTTTTCTAGATTTTTTTTGTAGATTTTTTTTCTAGATTTTTTTTTTGATTTTTTTTCTAGATTTTTTTTCTAGATTTTTTTTCTAGATTTTTTTCTAGATTTTTTTCTAGATTTTTTTTGTAGATTTTTTTTCTAGATTTTTTTTTTGATTTTTTTTCTAGATTTTTTTTCTAGATTTTTTTTCTAGATTTTTTTTCTAGATTTTCTTCTTGATTTTTTTCTAGATTTTTCCTAGATTTTTTTTGCAGATTTTTTTTCTAGATTTTTTTTCTAGATTTTTTTTGCAGATTTTTTTTCTAGATTTTTTTTGTAGATTTTTTTTCTAGAATTTTTTTCTAGATTTTTTTCTAGATTTTTTTTCTAGATTTTTTTTCTAGATTTTTTTTCTAGATTTTTTTTCTAGATTTTTTTTCTAGATTTCTTTTCTAGATTTTTTTGTAGATTCATTTTTTTTCTAGATTTTTTTTTTGATTTTTTTTCTAGATTTTTTTTCTAGATTTTTTTTCTAGATTTTTTTCTAGATTTTTTTCTAGATTTTTTTTCTAGATATTTTTTCTAGATTTTTTCTAGATTTTTTTTGCAGATTCTTTTTCTAGATTTTTTTTCTAGATTTTTTTCTAGATTTTTTTCTAGATTTTTTTTCTAGATTTTTTTCTAGATTTTTTTCTAGATTTTTTTTCTAGATTTTTTTTCTAGATTTTTTTCTAGATTTTTTTTGCAGATTTTTTTCTAGATTTTTTTTCTAGATTTTTTTCTAGATTATTTTTCTAGATTTTTTTTCTAGATTTTTTTTCTAGATTTTCTTTCTAGATTTTTTTCTAGATTTTTTTGTAGATTGATTTTTTTTCTAGATTTTT
The DNA here is from genome assembly GCF_057628025.1 of Oncorhynchus mykiss. NCBI lineage: Eukaryota > Metazoa > Chordata > Actinopteri > Salmoniformes > Salmonidae > Oncorhynchus > Oncorhynchus mykiss. The sequence continues at coordinate 436,872 of NW_028322057.1, forward strand.
TTTTTGATTTTTTTTCTAGATTTTTTTTCTAGATTTTTTTTCTTGATTTTTTTTCTAGATTTTTTTCTTGATTTTTTTCTAGATTTTTTTTCTAGATTTTTTTTCTAGATTTTTTTTGTAGATTTTTTTTCTAGATTTTTTTTTTAATTTTTTTTCTAGATTTTTTTTCTAGATTTTTTTTCTAGATTTTTTTCTAGATTTTTTTCTAGATTTTTTTTGTAGATTTTTTTTCTAGATTTTTTTTTTGATTTTTTTTCTAGATTTTTTTTCTAGATTTTTTTTCTAGATTTTTTTTCTAGATTTTCTTCTTGATTTTTTTCTAGATTTTTCCTAGATTTTTTTTGCAGATTTTTTTTCTAGATTTTTTTTCTAGATTTTTTTTGCAGATTTTTTTTCTAGATTTTTTTTGTAGATTTTTTTTCTAGAATTTTTTTCTAGATTTTTTTCTAGATTTTTTTTCTAGATTTTTTTTCTAGATTTTTTTTCTAGATTTTTTTTCTAGATTTTTTTTCTAGATTTTTTTTGTAGATTTTTTTTCTAGAATTTTTTTCTAGATTTTTTTTCTTGATTTTTTTTCTAGATTTTTTTCTTGATTTTTTTCTAGATTTTTTTTCTAGATTTTTTTTCTAGATTTTTTTTGTAGATTTTTTTTCTAGATTTTTTTTTTGATTTTTTTTCTAGATTTTTTTTCTAGATTTTTTTTCTAGATTTTTTTCTAGATTTTTTTCTAGATTTTTTTTGTAGATTTTTTTTCTAGATTTTTTTTTTGATTTTTTTTCTAGATTTTTTTTCTAGATTTTTTTTCTAGATTTTTTTTCTAGATTTTCTTCTTGATTTTTTTCTAGATTTTTCCTAGATTTTTTTTGCAGATTTTTTTTCTAGATTTTTTTTCTAGATTTTTTTTGCAGATTTTTTTTCTAGATTTTTTTTGTAGATTTTTTTTCTAGAATTTTTTTCTAGATTTTTTTCTAGATTTTTTTTCTAGATTTTTTTTCTAGATTTTTTTTCTAGATTTTTTTTCTAGATTTTTTTTCTAGATTTTTTTTGTAGATTTTTTTTCTAGAATTTTTTTCTAGATTTTTTTCTAGATTTTTTTTCTAGATTTTTTTTCTAGATTTTTTTCTAGATTATTTTTCTAGATTTTTTTTCTAGATTTTTTGTCTAGATTTTCTTTCTAGATTTTTTTCTAGATTTTTTTGTAGATTGATTTTTTTTCTAGATTTTTTTTTTGATTTTTTTTCTAGATTTTTTTTCTAGATTTTTTTTCTTGATTTTTTTTCTAGATTTTTTTCTTGATTTTTTTCTAGATTTTTTTTCTAGATTTTTTTTCTAGATTTTTTTTGTAGATTTTTTTTCTAGATTTTTTTTTTGATTTTTTTTCTAGATTTTTTTTCTAGATTTTTTTTCTAGATTTTTTTCTAGATTTTTTTCTAGATTTTTTTTGTAGATTTTTTTTCTAGATTTTTTTTTTGATTTTTTTTCTAGATTTTTTTTCTAGATTTTTTTTCTAGATTTTTTTTCTAGATTTTCTTCTTGATTTTTTTCTAGATTTTTCCTAGATTTTTTTTGCAGATTTTTTTTCTAGATTTTTTTTCTAGATTTTTTTTGCAGATTTTTTTTCTAAATTTTTTTTGTAGATTTTTTTTCTAGAATTTTTTTCTAGATTTTTTTCTAGATTTTTTTTCTAGATTTTTTTTCTAGATTTTTTTTCTAGATTTTTTTTCTAGATTTTTTTTCTAGATTTCTTTTCTAGATTTTTTTGTAGATTCATTTTTTTTCTAGATTTTTTTTTTGATTTTTTTTCTAGATTTTTTTTCTAGATTTTTTTTCTAGATTTTTTTCTAGATTTTTTTCTAGATTTTTTTTCTAGATATTTTTTCTAGATTTTTTCTAGATTTTTTTTGCAGATTCTTTTTCTAGATTTTTTTTCTAGATTTTTTTCTAGATTTTTTTCTAGATTTTTTTTCTAGATTTTTTTCTAGATTTTTTTCTAGATTTTTTTTCTAGATTTTTTTTCTAGATTTTTTTCTAGATTTTTTTTGCAGATTTTTTTCTAGATTTTTTTTCTAGATTTTTTTCTAGATTATTTTTCTAGATTTTTTTTCTAGATTTTTTTTCTAGATTTTCTTTCTAGATTTTTTTCTAGATTTTTTTGTAGATTGATTTTTTTTCTAGATTTTTTTTTTGATTTTTTTTCTAGATTTTTTTTCTAGATTTTTTTTCTAGATTTTTTTTCTAGATTTTTTTCTTGATTTTTTTCTAGATTTTTTTTCTAGATTTTTTTTCTAGATTTTTTTTGCAGATTTTTTTTCTAGATTTTTTTTCTAGATTTTTTTCTAGATTTTTTTTCTAGATTTTTTTTCTAGATTTTTTTTCTAGATTTTTTTTCTAGATTTTTTTTCTAGATTTTTTTTCTAGATTTTTTTCTAGATTTTTTTCTAGATTTTTTTTGTAGATTTTTTTTCTAGATTTTTTTTTTGATTTTTTTTCTAGATTTTTTTTCTAGATATTTTTTCTAGATTTTTTTTCTAGATTTCTTTTCTAGATTTTTTTGTAGATTCATTTTTTTTCTAGATTTTTTTTTTGATTTTTTTTCTAGATTTTTTTTCTAGATCTTTTTTCTAGATTTTTTTCTAGATTTTTTTCTAGATTTTTTTTCTAGATATTTTTTCTAGATTTTTTCTAGATTTTTTTTGCAGATTCTTTTTCTAGATTTTTTTTCTAGATTTTTTTCTAGATTTTTTTCTAGATTTTTTTTCTAGATTTTTTTCTAGATTTTTTTCTAGATTTTTTTTCTAGATTTTTTTTCTAGATTTTTTTCTAGATTTTTTTTGCAGATTTTTTTCTAGATTTTTTTTCTAGATTTTTTTCTAGATTATTTTTCTAGATTTTTTTTCTAGATTTTTTTTCTAGATTTCTTTTCTAGATTTTTTTGTAGATTCATTTTTTTTCTAGATTTTTTTTTTGATTTTTTTTCTAGATTTTTTTTCTAGATTTTTTTTCTAGATTTTTTTCTAGATTTTTTTCTAGATTTTTTTGTAGATTCATTTTTTTTCTAGATTTTTTTTTTGATTTTTTTTCTAGATTTTTTTTCTAGATTTTTTTTCTAGATTTTTTTCTAGATTTTTTTCTAGATTTTTTTTCTAGATATTTTTTCTAGATTTTTTCTAGATTTTTTTTGCAGATTCTTTTTCTAGATTTTTTTTCTAGATTTTTTTCTAGATTTTTTTCTAGATTTTTTTTCTAGATTTTTTTCTAGATTTTTTTCTAGATTTTTTTTCTAGATTTTTTTTCTAGATTTTTTTCTAGATTTTTTTTGCAGATTTTTTTCTAGATTTTTTTTCTAGATTTTTTTCTAGATTATTTTTCTAGATTTTTTTTCTAGATTTTTTTTCTAGATTTTCTTTCTAGATTTTTTTCTAGATTTTTTTGTAGATTGATTTTTTTTCTAGATTTTTTTTTTGATTTTTTTTCTAGATTTTTTTTCTAGATTTTTTTTCTTGATTTTTTTTCTAGATTTTTTTCTTGATTTTTTTCTAGATTTTTTTTCTAGATTTTTTTTCTAGATTTTTTTTGTAGATTTTTTTTCTAGATTTTTTTTTTGATTTTTTTTCTAGATTTTTTTTCTAGATTTTTTTTCTAGATTTTTTTCTAGATTTTTTTCTAGATTTTTTTTGTAGATTTTTTTTCTAGATTTTTTTTTTGATTTTTTTTCTAGATTTTTTTTCTAGATTTTTTTTCTAGATTTTTTTTCTAGATTTTCTTCTTGATTTTTTTCTAGATTTTTCCTAGATTTTTTTTGCAGATTTTTTTTCTAGATTTTTTTTCTAGATTTTTTTTGCAGATTTTTTTTCTAGATTTTTTTTGTAGATTTTTTTTCTAGAATTTTTTTCTAGATTTTTTTCTAGATTTTTTTTCTAGATTTTTTTTCTAGATTTTTTTTCTAGATTTTTTTTCTAGATTTTTTTTCTAGATTTCTTTTCTAGATTTTTTTGTAGATTCATTTTTTTTCTAGATTTTTTTTTTGATTTTTTTTCTAGATTTTTTTTCTAGATTTTTTTTCTAGATTTTTTTCTAGATTTTTTTCTAGATTTTTTTTCTAGATATTTTTTCTAGATTTTTTCTAGATTTTTTTTGCAGATTCTTTTTCTAGATTTTTTTTCTAGATTTTTTTCTAGATTTTTTTCTAGATTTTTTTTCTAGATTTTTTTCTAGATTTTTTTCTAGATTTTTTTTCTAGATTTTTTTTCTAGATTTTTTTCTAGATTTTTTTTGCAGATTTTTTTCTAGATTTTTTTTCTAGATTTTTTTCTAGATTATTTTTCTAGATTTTTTTTCTAGATTTTTTTTCTAGATTTTCTTTCTAGATTTTTTTCTAGATTTTTTTGTAGATTGATTTTTTTTCTAGATTTTTTTTTTGATTTTTTTTCTAGATTTTTTTTCTAGATTTTTTTTCTTGATTTTTTTTCTAGATTTTTTTCTTGATTTTTTTCTAGATTTTTTTTCTAGATTTTTTTTCTAGATTTTTTTTGTAGATTTTTTTTCTAGATTTTTTTTTTGATTTTTTTTCTAGATTTTTTTTCTAGATTTTTTTTCTAGATTTTTTTCTAGATTTTTTTCTAGATTTTTTTTGTAGATTTTTTTTCTAGATTTTTTTTTTGATTTTTTTTCTAGATTTTTTTTCTAGATTTTTTTTCTAGATTTTTTTTCTAGATTTTCTTCTTGATTTTTTTCTAGATTTTTCCTAGATTTTTTTTGCAGATTTTTTTTCTAGATTTTTTTTCTAGATTTTTTTTGCAGATTTTTTTTCTAGATTTTTTTTGTAGATTTTTTTTCTAGAATTTTTTTCTAGATTTTTTTCTAGATTTTTTTTCTAGATTTTTTTTCTAGATTTTTTTTCTAGATTTTTTTTCTAGATTTTTTTTCTAGATTTCTTTTCTAGATTTTTTTGTAGATTCATTTTTTTTCTAGATTTTTTTTTTGATTTTTTTTCTAGATTTTTTTTCTAGATTTTTTTTCTAGATTTTTTTCTAGATTTTTTTCTAGATTTTTTTTCTAGATATTTTTTCTAGATTTTTTCTAGATTTTTTTTGCAGATTCTTTTTCTAGATTTTTTTTCTAGATTTTTTTCTAGATTTTTTTCTAGATTTTTTTTCTAGATTTTTTTCTAGATTTTTTTCTAGATTTTTTTTCTAGATTTTTTTTCTAGATTTTTTTCTAGATTTTTTTTGCAGATTTTTTTCTAGATTTTTTTTCTAGATTTTTTTCTAGATTATTTTTCTAGATTTTTTTTCTAGATTTTTTTTCTAGATTTTCTTTCTAGATTTTTTTCTAGATTTTTTTGTAGATTGATTTTTTTTCTAGATTTTTTTTTTGATTTTTTTTCTAGATTTTTTTTCTAGATTTTTTTTCTTGATTTTTTTTCTAGATTTTTTTCTTGATTTTTTTCTAGATTTTTTTTCTAGATTTTTTTTCTAGATTTTTTTTGCAGATTTTTTTTCTAGATTTTTTTTCTAGATTTTTTTCTAGATTTTTTTTCTAGATTTTTTTTCTAGATTTTTTTTCTAGATTTTTTTTCTAGATTTTTTTTCTAGATTTTTTTTCTAGATTTTTTTCTAGATTTTTTTCTAGATTTTTTTTGTAGATTTTTTTTCTAGATTTTTTTTTTGATTTTTTTTCTAGATTTTTTTTCTAGATATTTTTTCTAGATTTTTTCTAGATTTTTTTTGCAGATTCTTTTTCTAGATTTTTTTTCTAGATTTTTTTCTAGATTTTTTTCTAGATTTTTTTCTAGATTTTTTTTCTAGATTTTTTTTCTAGATTTTTTTCTAGATTTTTTTTGCAGATTTTTTTCTAGATTTTTTTTCTAGATTTTTTTCTAGATTATTTTTCTAGATTTTTTTTCTAGATTTTTTTTCTAGATTTCTTTTCTAGATTTTTTTGTAGATTCATTTTTTTTCTAGATTTTTTTTTTGATTTTTTTTCTAGATTTTTTTTCTAGATTTTTTTTCTAGATTTTTTTCTAGATTTTTTTCTAGATTTTTTTTCTAGATATTTTTTCTAGATTTTCTTCTTGATTTTTTTCTAGATTTTTCCTAGATTTTTTTTGCAGATTTTTTTTCTAGATTTTTTTTCTAGATTTTTTTTGCAGATTTTTTTTCTAGATTTTTTTTGTAGATTTTTTTTCTAGAATTTTTTTCTAGATTTTTTTCTAGATTTTTTTTCTAGATTTTTTTTCTAGATTTTTTTTCTAGATTTTTTTTCTAGATTTTTTTTCTAGATTTCTTTTCTAGATTTTTTTGTAGATTCATTTTTTTTCTAGATTTTTTTTTTGATTTTTTTTCTAGATTTTTTTTCTAGATTTTTTTTCTAGATTTTTTTCTAGATTTTTTTCTAGATTTTTTTTCTAGATATTTTTTCTAGATTTTTTCTAGATTTTTTTTGCAGATTCTTTTTCTAGATTTTTTTTCTAGATTTTTTTCTAGATTTTTTTCTAGATTTTTTTTCTAGATTTTTTTCTAGATTTTTTTCTAGATTTTTTTTCTAGATTTTTTTTCTAGATTTTTTTCTAGATTTTTTTTGCAGATTTTTTTCTAGATTTTTTTTCTAGATTTTTTTCTAGATTATTTTTCTAGATTTTTTTTCTAGATTTTTTTTCTAGATTTTCTTTCTAGATTTTTTTCTAGATTTTTTTGTAGATTGATTTTTTTTCTAGATTTTTTTTTTGATTTTTTTTCTAGATTTTTTTTCTAGATTTTTTTTCTTGATTTTTTTTCTAGATTTTTTTCTTGATTTTTTTCTAGATTTTTTTTCTAGATTTTTTTTCTAGATTTTTTTTGTAGATTTTTTTTCTAGATTTTTTTTTTGATTTTTTTTCTAGATTTTTTTTCTAGATTTTTTTTCTAGATTTTTTTCTAGATTTTTTTCTAGATTTTTTTTGTAGATTTTTTTTCTAGATTTTTTTTTTGATTTTTTTTCTAGATTTTTTTTCTAGATTTTTTTTCTAGATTTTTTTTCTAGATTTTCTTCTTGATTTTTTTCTAGATTTTTCCTAGATTTTTTTTGCAGATTTTTTTTCTAGATTTTTTTTCTAGATTTTTTTTGCAGATTTTTTTTCTAGATTTTTTTTGTAGATTTTTTTTCTAGAATTTTTTTCTAGATTTTTTTCTAGATTTTTTTTCTAGATTTTTTTTCTAGATTTTTTTTCTAGATTTTTTTTCTAGATTTTTTTTCTAGATTTCTTTTCTAGATTTTTTTGTAGATTCATTTTTTTTCTAGATTTTTTTTTTGATTTTTTTTCTAGATTTTTTTTCTAGATTTTTTTTCTAGATTTTTTTCTAGATTTTTTTCTAGATTTTTTTTCTAGATATTTTTTCTAGATTTTTTCTAGATTTTTTTTGCAGATTCTTTTTCTAGATTTTTTTTCTAGATTTTTTTCTAGATTTTTTTCTAGATTTTTTTTCTAGATTTTTTTCTAGATTTTTTTCTAGATTTTTTTTCTAGATTTTTTTTCTAGATTTTTTTCTAGATTTTTTTTGCAGATTTTTTTCTAGATTTTTTTTCTAGATTTTTTTCTAGATTATTTTTCTAGATTTTTTTTCTAGATTTTTTTTCTAGATTTTCTTTCTAGATTTTTTTCTAGATTTTTTTGTAGATTGATTTTTTTTCTAGATTTTTTTTTTGATTTTTTTTCTAGATTTTTTTTCTAGATTTTTTTTCTTGATTTTTTTTCTAGATTTTTTTCTTGATTTTTTTCTAGATTTTTTTTCTAGATTTTTTTTCTAGATTTTTTTTGTAGATTTTTTTTCTAGATTTTTTTTTGGATTTTTTTTCTAGATTTTTTTTCTAGATTTTTTTTCTAGATTTTTTTCTAGATTTTTTTCTAGATTTTTTTTGTAGATTTTTTTTCTAGATTTTTTTTTTGATTTTTTTTCTAGATTTTTTTTCTAGATTTTTTTTCTAGATTTTTTTTCTAGATTTTCTTCTTGATTTTTTTCTAGATTTTTCCTAGATTTTTTTTGCAGATTTTTTTTCTAGATTTTTTTTCTAGATTTTTTTTGCAGATTTTTTTTCTAGATTTTTTTTGTAGATTTTTTTTCTAGAATTTTTTTCTAGATTTTTTTCTAGATTTTTTTTCTAGATTTTTTTTCTAGATTTTTTTTCTAGATTTTTTTTCTAGATTTTTTTTCTAGATTTCTTTTCTAGATTTTTTTGTAGATTCATTTTTTTTCTAGATTTTTTTTTTGATTTTTTTTCTAGATTTTTTTTCTAGATTTTTTTTCTAGATTTTTTTCTAGATTTTTTTCTAGATTTTTTTTCTAGATATTTTTTCTAGATTTTTTCTAGATTTTTTTTGCAGATTCTTTTTCTAGATTTTTTTTCTAGATTTTTTTCTAGATTTTTTTCTAGATTTTTTTTCTAGATTTTTTTCTAGATTTTTTTCTAGATTTTTTTTCTAGATTTTTTTTCTAGATTTTTTTCTAGATTTTTTTTGCAGATTTTTTTCTAGATTTTTTTTCTAGATTTTTTTCTAGATTATTTTTCTAGATTTTTTTTCTAGATTTTTTTTCTAGATTTTCTTTCTAGATTTTTTTCTAGATTTTTTTGTAGATTGATTTTTTTTCTAGATTTTTTTTTTGATTTTTTTTCTAGATTTTTTTTCTAGATTTTTTTTCTTGATTTTTTTTCTAGATTTTTTTCTTGATTTTTTTCTAGATTTTTTTTCTAGATTTTTTTTCTAGATTTTTTTTGCAGATTTTTTTTCTAGATTTTTTTTCTAGATTTTTTTCTAGATTTTTTTTCTAGATTTTTTTTCTAGATTTTTTTTCTAGATTTTTTTTCTAGATTTTTTTTCTAGATTTTTTTTCTAGATTTTTTTCTAGATTTTTTTCTAGATTTTTTTTGTAGATTTTTTTTCTAGATTTTTTTTTTGATTTTTTTTCTAGATTTTTTTTCTAGATATTTTTTCTAGATTTTTTCTAGATTTTTTTTGCAGATTCTTTTTCTAGATTTTTTTTCTAGATTTTTTTCTAGATTTTTTTCTAGATTTTTTTTCTAGATTTTTTTCTAGATTTTTTTCTAGATTTTTTTTCTAGATTTTTTTTCTAGATTTTTTTCTAGATTTTTTTTGCAGATTTTTTTCTAGATTTTTTTTCTAGATTTTTTTCTAGATTATTTTTCTAGATTTTTTTTCTAGATTTTTTTTCTAGATTTTCTTTCTAGATTTTTTTCTAGATTTTTTTGTAGATTGATTTTTTTTCTAGATTTTTTTTTTGATTTTTTTTCTAGATTTTTTTTCTAGATTTTTTTTCTTGATTTTTTTTCTAGATTTTTTTCTTGATTTTTTTCTAGATTTTTTTTCTAGATTTTTTTTCTAGATTTTTTTTGCAGATTTTTTTTCTAGATTTTTTTTCTAGATTTTTTTCTAGATTTTTTTTCTAGATTTTTTTTCTAGATTTTTTTCTAGATTTTTTTTCTAGATTTTTTTTCTAGATTTTTTTTCTAGATTTTTTTCTAGATTTTTTTTGTAGATTTTTTTTCTAGATTTTTTTTTGGATTTTTTTTCTAGATTTTTTTTCTAGATTTTTTTTCTAGATTTTTTTTCTAGATTTTTTTCTTGATTTTTTTCTAGATTTTTTTCTAGATTTTTTTTGCAGATTTTTTTTCTAGATTTTTTTTCTAGATTTTTTTTGCAGATTTTTTTTCTAGATTTTTTTTGTAGATTTTTTTTCTAGAATTTTTTTCTAGATTTTTTTTCTAGATTTTTTTTCTAGATTTTTTTCTAGATTTTTTTTCTAGATTTTTTTTCTAGATTTTTTTTCGAGATTTTTTTTCTAGATTTTTTCTAGATTTTTTTTCTAGATTTTTTTTCTAGATTTTCTTTCTAGATTTTTTTCTAGATTTTTTTTCTAGATTTTTTTTCTAGATTTTTTTTCTAGATTTTTTTCTAGATTTTTTTTCTAGATTTTTTTTCTAGATTTTTTTTCTAGATTTTTTTCTAGATTTTTTTCTAGATTTTTTTTCTAGATTTTTTTTCTAGATTTTTTTCTAGATTTTTTTTCTAGATTTTTTTTCTAGATTTTTTTTCTAGATTTTTTTTCTAGATTTTTTTTCTAGATTTTTTTCTAGATTTTTTTTGTAGATTTTTTTTCTAGATTTTTTTTTTGATTTTTTTTCTAGATTTTTTTTCTAGATTTTTTTTCTAGATTTTTTTTCTAGATTTTTTTCTTGATTTTTTTCTAGATTTTTTTCTAGATTTTTTTTGCAGATTTTTTTTCTAGATTTTTTTTCTAGATTTTTTTTCTAGATTTTTTTCTAGATTTTTTTTGCAGATTTATTTTCTAGATTTTTTTTGTAGATTTTTTTTGCAGATTTCTTTTCTAGATTTTTTTTAGATTTTTTTTCTATAATTTTTTTCTAGATTTTTTTCTAGATTTTTTTTCTAGATTTTTTTTCTAGATTTTTTTCTAGATTTTTTTTCTAGATTTTTTTTCTAGATTTTTTTCTAGATTTTTTTTCTAGATTTTTTTTCTAGATTTTTTTCTAGATTTTTTTTCTAGATTTTTTTTCTAGATTTTTTTCTAGATTTTTTTTCTAGATTTTTTTTCGAGATTTTTTTTCTAGATTTTTTTTCTAGATTTTTTTTCTAGATTTTTTTTCTAGATTTTCTTTCTAGATTTTTTTCTAGATTTTTTTTCTAGATTTTTTTTCTAGATTTTTTTTGCAGATTTTTTTCTAGATTTTTTTTCTAGATTTTTTTCTAGATTATTTTTCTAGATTTTTTTTCTAGATTTTTTTTCTAGATTTTCTTTCTAGATTTTTTTCTAGATTTTTTTGTAGATTGATTTTTTTTCTAGATTTTTTTTTTGATTTTTTTTCTAGATTTTTTTTCTAGATTTTTTTTCTTGATTTTTTTTCTAGATTTTTTTCTTGATTTTTTTCTAGATTTTTTTTCTAGATTTTTTTTCTAGATTTTTTTTGCAGATTTTTTTTCTAGATTTTTTTTCTAGATTTTTTTCTAGATTTTTTTTCTAGATTTTTTTTCTAGATTTTTTTTCTAGATTTTTTTTCTAGATTTTTTTTCTAGATTTTTTTTCTAGATTTTTTTCTAGATTTTTTTCTAGATTTTTTTTGTAGATTTTTTTTCTAGATTTTTTTTTTGATTTTTTTTCTAGATTTTTTTTCTAGATATTTTTTCTAGATTTTTTCTAGATTTTTTTTGCAGATTCTTTTTCTAGATTTTTTTTCTAGATTTTTTTCTAGATTTTTTTCTAGATTTTTTTCTAGATTTTTTTCTAGATTTTTTTCTAGATTTTTTTTCTAGATTTTTTTTCTAGATTTTTTTCTAGATTTTTTTTGCAGATTTTTTTCTAGATTTTTTTTCTAGATTTTTTTCTAGATTATTTTTCTAGATTTTTTTTCTAGATTTTTTTTCTAGATTTTCTTTCTAGATTTTTTTCTAGATTTTTTTGTAGATTGATTTTTTTTCTAGATTTTTTTTTTGATTTTTTTTCTAGATTTTTTTTCTAGATTTTTTTTCTTGATTTTTTTTCTAGATTTTTTTCTTGATTTTTTTCTAGATTTTTTTTCTAGATTTTTTTTCTAGATTTTTTTTGCAGATTTTTTTTCTAGATTTTTTTTCTAGATTTTTTTCTAGATTTTTTTTCTAGATTTTTTTTCTAGATTTTTTTTCTAGATTTTTTTTCTAGATTTTTTTTCTAGATTTTTTTTCTAGATTTTTTTCTAGATTTTTTTCTAGATTTTTTTTGTAGATTTTTTTTCTAGATTTTTTTTTGGATTTTTTTTCTAGATTTTTTTTCTAGATTTTTTTTCTAGATTTTTTTTCTAGATTTTTTTCTTGATTTTTTTCTAGATTTTTTTCTAGATTTTTTTTGCAGATTTTTTTTCTAGATTTTTTTTCTAGATTTTTTTTGCAGATTGTTTTTCTAGATTTTTTTTGTAGATTTTTTTTCTAGAATTTTTTTCTAGATTTTTTTTCTAGATTTTTTTTCTAGATTTTTTTCTAGATTTTTTTTCTAGATTTTTTTTCTAGATTTTTTTTCGAGATTTTTTTTCTAGATTTTTTCTAGATTTTTTTTCTAGATTTTTTTTCTAGATTTTCTTTCTAGATTTTTTTCTAGATTTTTTTTCTAGATTTTTTTTCTAGATTTTTTTTCTAGATTTTTTTCTAGATTTTTTTTCTAGATTTTTTTTCTAGATTTTTTTTCTAGATTTTTTTCTAGATTTTTTTCTAGATTTTTTTTCTAGATTTTTTTTCTAGATTTTTTTCTAGATTTTTTTTCTAGATTTTTTTTCTAGATTTTTTTTCTAGATTTTTTTTCTAGATTTTTTTTCTAGATTTTTTTCTAGATTTTTTTCTAGATTTTTTTTGTAGATTTTTTTTCTAGATTTTTTTTTTGATTTTTTTTCTAGATTTTTTTTCTAGATTTTTTTTCTAGATTTTTTTTCTAGATTTTTTTCTTGATTTTTTTCTAGATTTTTTTCTAGATTTTTTTTGCAGATTTTTTTTCTAGATTTTTTTTCTAGATTTTTTTTCTAGATTTTTTTCTAGATTTTTTTTGCAGATTTATTTTCTAGATTTTTTTTGTAGATTTTTTTTGCAGATTTCTTTTCTAGATTTTTTTTAGATTTTTTTTCTATAATTTTTTTCTAGATTTTTTTCTAGATTTTTTTTCTAGATTTTTTTTCTAGATTTTTTTCTAGATTTTTTTTCTAGATTTTTTTTCTAGATTTTTTTCTAGATTTTTTTTCTAGATTTTTTTTCTAGATTTTTTTCTAGATTTTTTTTCTAGATTTTTTTTCTAGATTTTTTTCTAGATTTTTTTTCTAGATTTTTTTTCGAGATTTTTTTTCGAGATTTTTTTTCTAGATTTTTTTTCTAGATTTTTTTTCTAGATTTTTTTTCTAGATTTTCTTTCTAGATTTTTTTCTAGATTTTTTTTCTAGATTTTTTTTCTAGATTTTTTTCTAGATTTTTTTTCTAGATTTTTTTTCTAGATTTTTTTTCTAGATTTTTTTCTAGATTTTTTTCTAGATTTTTTTTCTAGATTTTTTTTCTAGATTTTTTTCTAGATTTTTTTTCTAGATTTTTTTTCTAGATTTTTTTTCTAGATTTTTTTTCTAGATTTTTTTTGTAGATTTTTTTCTAGATTTTTTTCTAGATTTTTTTTGTAGATTTTTTTTCTAGATTTTTTTTTTGATTTTTTTTCTAGATTTTTTTTCTAGATTTTTTTTCTAGATTTTTTTTCTAGATTTTTTTCTTGATTTTTTTCTAGATTTTTTTCTAGATTTTTTTTGCAGATTTTTTTTCTAGATTTTTTTTCTAGATTTTTTTTGCAGATTGTTTTTCTAGATTTTTTTTGTAGATTTTTTTTCTAGAATTTTTTTCTAGATTTTTTTTCTAGATTTTTTTTCTAGATTTTTTTCTAGATTTTTTTTCTAGATTTTTTTTCTAGATTTTTTTTCGAGATTTTTTTTCTAGATTTTTTCTAGATTTTTTTTCTAGATTTTTTTTCTAGATTTTCTTTCTAGATTTTTTTCTAGATTTTTTTTCTAGATTTTTTTTCTAGATTTTTTTTCTAGATTTTTTTCTAGATTTTTTTTCTAGATTTTTTTTCTAGATTTTTTTTCTAGATTTTTTTCTAGATTTTTTTCTAGATTTTTTTTCTAGATTTTTTTTCTAGATTTTTTTCTAGATTTTTTTTCTAGATTTTTTTTCTAGATTTTTTTTCTAGATTTTTTTTCTAGATTTTTTTTCTAGATTTTTTTCTAGATTTTTTTCTAGATTTTTTTTGTAGATTTTTTTTCTAGATTTTTTTTTTGATTTTTTTTCTAGATTTTTTTTCTAGATTTTTTTTCTAGATTTTTTTTCTAGATTTTTTTCTTGATTTTTTTCTAGATTTTTTTCTAGATTTTTTTTGCAGATTTTTTTTCTAGATTTTTTTTCTAGATTTTTTTTCTAGATTTTTTTCTAGATTTTTTTTGCAGATTTATTTTCTAGATTTTTTTTGTAGATTTTTTTTGCAGATTTCTTTTCTAGATTTTTTTTAGATTTTTTTTCTATAATTTTTTTCTAGATTTTTTTCTAGATTTTTTTTCTAGATTTTTTTTCTAGATTTTTTTCTAGATTTTTTTTCTAGATTTTTTTTCTAGATTTTTTTCTAGATTTTTTTTCTAGATTTTTTTTCTAGATTTTTTTCTAGATTTTTTTTCTAGATTTTTTTTCTAGATTTTTTTCTAGATTTTTTTTCTAGATTTTTTTTCGAGATTTTTTTTCGAGATTTTTTTTCTAGATTTTTTTTCTAGATTTTTTTTCTAGATTTTTTTTCTAGATTTTCTTTCTAGATTTTTTTCTAGATTTTTTTTCTAGATTTTTTTTCTAGATTTTTTTCTAGATTTTTTTTCTAGATTTTTTTTCTAGATTTTTTTTCTAGATTTTTTTCTAGATTTTTTTCTAGATTTTTTTTCTAGATTTTTTTTCTAGATTTTTTTCTAGATTTTTTTTCTAGATTTTTTTTCTAGATTTTTTTTCTAGATTTTTTTTCTAGATTTTTTTTGTAGATTTTTTTCTAGATTTTTTTCTAGATTTTTTTTGTAGATTTTTTTTCTAGATTTTTTTTTTGATTTTTTTTCTAGATTTTTTTTCTAGATTTTTTTTCTAGATTTTTTTTCTAGATTTTTTTTCTAGATTTTTTTTCTAGATTTTTTTTCTAGATTTTTTTTCTAGATTTTTTTTCTAGATTTTTTTTCTAGATTTTTTTCTAGATTTTTGTTCTAGATTTTTTTTCTAGATTTTTTTTCTAGATTTTTTTCTAGATTTTTTTCTAGATTTTTTTTCTAGATTTTTTTTCTAGATTTTTTTCTAGATTTTTTTTCTAGATTTTTTTTCTAGATTTTTTTTCTAGATTTTTTTTCTAGATTTTTTTTCTAGATTTTTTTCTAGATTATTTTTCTAGATTTTTTTTCTAGATTTCTTTTCTAGATTTTTTTGTAGATTCATTTTTTTTCTTGATTTTTTTCTAGATTTTTTTTCTAGATTTTTTTTCTAGATTTTTTTTCTAGATTTTTTTTCTAGATTTTTTTTCTAGATTTTTTTTCTAGATTTTTTTCTAGATTTTTTTCTAGATTTTTTTTGTAGATGTTTTTTCTAGATGTTTTTTTTGATTTTTTTTCTAGATTTTTTTTCTAGATTTTTTTTCTAGATTTTTTTTCTAGATTTTTTTCTTGATTTTTTTCTAGATTTTTTTCTAGATTTTTTTTGCAGATTTTTTTTCTAGATTTTTTTTCTAGATTTTTTTTGCAGATTTTTTTTCTAGATTTTTTTTGTAGATTTTTTTTCTAGAATTTTTTTCTAGATTTTTTTCTAGATTTTTTTTCTAGATTTTTTTTCTAGATTTTTTTTCTAGATTTTTTTTCTAGATTTTTTTTCTAGATTTCTTTTCCAGATTTTTTTGTAGATTCATTTTTTTTCTAGATTTTTTTTGTGATTTTTTTTCTAGATTTTTTTTCTAGATTTTTTTTCTAGATTTTTTTCTAGATTTTTTTCTAGATTTTTTTTCTAGATATTTTTTCTAGATTTTTTCTAGATTTTTTTTGCAGATTCTTTTTCTAGATTTTTTTTCTAGATTTTTTTCTAGATTTTTTTCTAGATTTTTTTTCTAGATTTTTTTCTAGATTTTTTTCTAGATTTTTTTTCTAGATTTTTTTTCTAGATTTTTTTTCTAGATTTTTTTCTAGATTTTTTTTCTAGATTTTTTTTCTAGATTTTTTTTCTAGATATTTTTCTAGATTTTTTTTCTAGATTTTTTTTCTAGATTTTTTTTCTAGATTTTTTTCTAGATTTTTTTCTAGATTTTTTTTCTAGATTTTTTTTCTAGATTTTTTTCTAGATTTTTTTTGCAGATTTTTTTTCTAGATTTTTTTTCTAGATTTTTTTCTAGATTATTTTTCTAGATTTTTTTTCTAGATTTTTTTTCTAGATTTTCTTTCTAGATTTTTTTCTAGATTTTTTTGTAGATTGATTTTTTTTCTAGATTTTTTATTTGATTTTTTTTCTAGATTTTTTTTCTAGATTTTTTTTCTTGATTTTTTTTCTAGATTTTTTTCTTGATTTTTTTCTAGATTTTTTTTCTAGATTTTTTTTCTAGATTTTTTTTGCAGATTTTTTTTCTAGATTTTTTTTCTAGATTTTTTTTGCAGATTTTTTTTCTAGATTTTTTTTGTAGATTTTTTTTCTAGATTTTTTTTCTAGATTTTTTTCTAGATTTTTTTTCTAGATTTTTTTTCTAGATTTTTTTCTAGATTTTTTTTCTAGATTTTTTTTCTAGATTTTTTTCTAGATTTTTTTTCTAGATTTTTTTGTAGATTGATTTTTTTTCTAGATTTTTTTTTTGATTTTTTTTCTAGATTTTTTTCTAGATTTTTTTTCTAGATTTTTTTTCTAGATTTTTTTCTAGATTTTTTTTGCAGATTTTTTTTCTAGATTTTTTTTCTAGATTTTTTTCTAGATTTTTTTTCTAGATTTTTTTCTAGATTTTTTTCTAGATTTTTTTCTAGATTTTTTTTCTAGATTTTTTTTCTAGATTTTTTTTCTAGATTTTTTTTCTAGATTTTTTTTCTAGATTTTTTTTCTAGATTTTTTTTCTAGATTTTTTTCTAGATTTTTGTTCTAGATTTTTTTTCTAGATTTTTTTTCTAGATTTTTTTCTAGATTTTTTTCTAGATTTTTTTTCTAGATTTTTTTTCTAGATTTTTTTCTAGATTTTTTTTCTAGATTTTTTTTCTAGATTTTTTTTCTAGATTTTTTTTCTAGATTTTTTTTCTAGATTTTTTTCTAGATTATTTTTCTAGATTTTTTTTCTAGATTTCTTTTCTAGATTTTTTTGTAGATTCATTTTTTTTCTTGATTTTTTTCTAGATTTTTTTTCTAGATTTTTTTTCTAGATTTTTTTCTAGATTTTTTTTCTAGATTTTTTTTCTAGATTTTTTTTCTAGATTTTTTTCTAGATTTTTTTCTAGATTTTTTTTGTAGATGTTTTTTCTAGATGTTTTTTTTGATTTTTTTTCTAGATTTTTTTTCTAGATTTTTTTTCTAGATTTTTTTTCTAGATTTTTTTCTTGATTTTTTTCTAGATTTTTTTCTAGATTTTTTTTGCAGATTTTTTTTCTAGATTTTTTTTCTAGATTTTTTTTGCAGATTTTTTTTGTAGATTTTTTTTGTAGATTTTTTTTCTAGAATTTTTTTCTAGATTTTTTTCTAGATTTTTTTTCTAGATTTTTTTTCTAGATTTTTTTTCTAGATTTTTTTTCTAGATTTTTTTTCTAGATTTCTTTTCCAGATTTTTTTGTAGATTCATTTTTTTTCTAGATTTTTTTTGTGATTTTTTTTCTAGATTTTTTTTCTAGATTTTTTTTCTAGATTTTTTTCTAGATTTTTTTCTAGATTTTTTTTCTAGATATTTTTTCTAGATTTTTTCTAGATTTTTTTTGCAGATTCTTTTTCTAGATTTTTTTTCTAGATTTTTTTCTAGATTTTTTTCTAGATTTTTTTTCTAGATTTTTTTCTAGATTTTTTTCTAGATTTTTTTTCTAGATTTTTTTTCTAGATTTTTTTTCTAGATTTTTTTCTAGATTTTTTTTCTAGATTTTTTTTCTAGATTTTTTTTCTAGATATTTTTCTAGATTTTTTTTCTAGATTTTTTTTCTAGATTTTTTTTCTAGATTTTTTTCTAGATTTTTTTCTAGATTTTTTTTCTAGATTTTTTTTCTAGATTTTTTTCTAGATTTTTTTTGCAGATTTTTTTTCTAGATTTTTTTTCTAGATTTTTTTCTAGATTATTTTTCTAGATTTTTTTTCTAGATTTTTTTTCTAGATTTTCTTTCTAGATTTTTTTCTAGATTTTTTTGTAGATTGATTTTTTTTCTAGATTTTTTATTTGATTTTTTTTCTAGATTTTTTTTCTAGATTTTTTTTCTTGATTTTTTTTCTAGATTTTTTTCTTGATTTTTTTCTAGATTTTTTTTCTAGATTTTTTTTCTAGATTTTTTTTGCAGATTTTTTTTCTAGATTTTTTTTCTAGATTTTTTTTGCAGATTTTTTTTCTAGATTTTTTTTGTAGATTTTTTTTCTAGATTTTTTTTCTAGATTTTTTTCTAGATTTTTTTTCTAGATTTTTTTTCTAGATTTTTTTCTAGATTTTTTTTCTAGATTTTTTTTCTAGATTTTTTTCTAGATTTTTTTTCTAGATTTTTTTGTAGATTGATTTTTTTTCTAGATTTTTTTTTTGATTTTTTTTCTAGATTTTTTTCTAGATTTTTTTTCTAGATTTTTTTTCTAGATTTTTTTCTAGATTTTTTTTGCAGATTTTTTTTCTAGATTTTTTTTCTAGATTTTTTTCTAGATTTTTTTTCTAGATTTTTTTCTAGATTTTTTTTGCAGATTTTTTTTCTAGATTTTTTTTCTAGATTTTTTTCTAGATTTTTTTCTAGATTTTTTTTCTAGATTTTTTTTCTAGATTTTTTTTCTAGATTTTTTTTCTAGATTTTTTTTCTAGATTTCTTTTCTAGATTTTTTTGTAGATTCATTTTTTTTCTAGATTTTTTTTTTGATTTTTTTTCTAGATTTTTTTTCTAGATTTTTTTTCTAGATTTTTTTCTAGATTTTTTTTCTAGATTTTTTTTCTAGATTTTTTTTCTAGATTTTCTTTCTAGATTTTTTTCTAGATTTTTTTTCTAGATTTTTTTTCTAGATTTTTTTTCTAGATTTTTTTCTAGATTTTTTTTCTAGATTTTTTTTCTAGATTTTTTTTCTAGATTTTTTTCTAGATTTTTTTCTAGATTTTTTTTCTAGATTTTTTTTCTAGATTTTTTTCTAGATTTTTTTTCTAGATTTTTTTTCTAGATTTTTTTTCTAGATTTTTTTTCTAGATTTTTTTTCTAGATTTTTTTTCTAGATTTTTTTCTAGATTTTTTTCTAGATTTTTTTTTTTGATTTTTTTTCTAGATTTTTTTTTTGATTTTTTTTCTAGATTTTTTTTCTAGATTTTTTTTCTAGATTTTTTTTCTAGATTTTTTTCTTGATTTTTTTCTAGATTTTTTTCTAGATTTTTTTTGCAGATTTTTTTTCTAGATTTTTTTTCTAGATTTTTTTTCTAGATTTTTTTCTAGATTTTTTTTGCAGATTTATTTTCTAGATTTTTTTTGTAGATTTTTTTTGCAGATTTCTTTTCTAGATTTTTTTTAGATTTTTTTTCTATAATTTTTTTCTAGATTTTTTTCTAGATTTTTTTTCTAGATTTTTTTTCTAGATTTTTTTCTAGATTTTTTTTCTAGATTTTTTTTCTAGATTTTTTTCTAGATTTTTTTTCTAGATTTTTTTTCTAGATTTTTTTCTAGATTTTTTTTCTAGATTTTTTTTCTAGATTTTTTTCTAGATTTTTTTTCTAGATTTTTTTTCGAGATTTTTTTTCGAGATTTTTTTTCTAGATTTTTTTTCTAGATTTTTTTTCTAGATTTTTTTTCTAGATTTTCTTTCTAGATTTTTTTCTAGATTTTTTTTCTAGATTTTTTTTCTAGATTTTTTTCTAGATTTTTTTTCTAGATTTTTTTTCTAGATTTTTTTTCTAGATTTTTTTCTAGATTTTTTTCTAGATTTTTTTTCTAGATTTTTTTTCTAGATTTTTTTCTAGATTTTTTTTCTAGATTTTTTTTCTAGATTTTTTTTCTAGATTTTTTTTCTAGATTTTTTTTGTAGATTTTTTTCTAGATTTTTTTCTAGATTTTTTTTGTAGATTTTTTTTCTAGATTTTTTTTTTGATTTTTTTTCTAGATTTTTTTTCTAGATTTTTTTTCTAGATTTTTTTTCTAGATTTTTTTTCTAGATTTTTTTTCTAGATTTTTTTTCTAGATTTTTTTTCTAGATTTTTTTTCTAGATTTTTTTTCTAGATTTTTTTCTAGATTTTTGTTCTAGATTTTTTTTCTAGATTTTTTTTCTAGATTTTTTTCTAGATTTTTTTCTAGATTTTTTTTCTAGATTTTTTTTCTAGATTTTTTTCTAGATTTTTTTTCTAGATTTTTTTTCTAGATTTTTTTTCTAGATTTTTTTTCTAGATTTTTTTTCTAGATTTTTTTCTAGATTATTTTTCTAGATTTTTTTTCTAGATTTCTTTTCTAGATTTTTTTGTAGATTCATTTTTTTTCTTGATTTTTTTCTAGATTTTTTTTCTAGATTTTTTTTCTAGATTTTTTTTCTAGATTTTTTTTCTAGATTTTTTTTCTAGATTTTTTTTCTAGATTTTTTTCTAGATTTTTTTCTAGATTTTTTTTGTAGATGTTTTTTCTAGATGTTTTTTTTGATTTTTTTTCTAGATTTTTTTTCTAGATTTTTTTTCTAGATTTTTTTTCTAGATTTTTTTCTTGATTTTTTTCTAGATTTTTTTCTAGATTTTTTTTGCAGATTTTTTTTCTAGATTTTTTTTCTAGATTTTTTTTGCAGATTTTTTTTCTAGATTTTTTTTGTAGATTTTTTTTCTAGAATTTTTTTCTAGATTTTTTTCTAGATTTTTTTTCTAGATTTTTTTTCTAGATTTTTTTTCTAGATTTTTTTTCTAGATTTTTTTTCTAGATTTCTTTTCCAGATTTTTTTGTAGATTCATTTTTTTTCTAGATTTTTTTTGTGATTTTTTTTCTAGATTTTTTTTCTAGATTTTTTTTCTAGATTTTTTTCTAGATTTTTTTCTAGATTTTTTTTCTAGATATTTTTTCTAGATTTTTTCTAGATTTTTTTTGCAGATTCTTTTTCTAGATTTTTTTTCTAGATTTTTTTCTAGATTTTTTTCTAGATTTTTTTTCTAGATTTTTTTCTAGATTTTTTTCTAGATTTTTTTTCTAGATTTTTTTTCTAGATTTTTTTTCTAGATTTTTTTCTAGATTTTTTTTCTAGATTTTTTTTCTAGATTTTTTTTCTAGATATTTTTCTAGATTTTTTTTCTAGATTTTTTTTCTAGATTTTTTTTCTAGATTTTTTTCTAGATTTTTTTCTAGATTTTTTTTCTAGATTTTTTTTCTAGATTTTTTTCTAGATTTTTTTTGCAGATTTTTTTTCTAGATTTTTTTTCTAGATTTTTTTCTAGATTATTTTTCTAGATTTTTTTTCTAGATTTTTTTTCTAGATTTTCTTTCTAGATTTTTTTCTAGATTTTTTTGTAGATTGATTTTTTTTCTAGATTTTTTATTTGATTTTTTTTCTAGATTTTTTTTCTAGATTTTTTTTCTTGATTTTTTTTCTAGATTTTTTTCTTGATTTTTTTCTAGATTTTTTTTCTAGATTTTTTTTCTAGATTTTTTTTGCAGATTTTTTTTCTAGATTTTTTTTCTAGATTTTTTTTGCAGATTTTTTTTCTAGATTTTTTTTGTAGATTTTTTTTCTAGATTTTTTTTCTAGATTTTTTTCTAGATTTTTTTTCTAGATTTTTTTTCTAGATTTTTTTCTAGATTTTTTTTCTAGATTTTTTTTCTAGATTTTTTTCTAGATTTTTTTTCTAGATTTTTTTGTAGATTGATTTTTTTTCTAGATTTTTTTTTTGATTTTTTTTCTAGATTTTTTTCTAGATTTTTTTTCTAGATTTTTTTTCTAGATTTTTTTCTAGATTTTTTTTGCAGATTTTTTTTCTAGATTTTTTTTCTAGATTTTTTTCTAGATTTTTTTTCTAGATTTTTTTCTAGATTTTTTTTGCAGATTTTTTTTCTAGATTTTTTTTCTAGATTTTTTTCTAGATTTTTTTCTAGATTTTTTTTCTAGATTTTTTTTCTAGATTTTTTTTCTAGATTTTTTTTCTAGATTTTTTTTCTAGATTTCTTTTCTAGATTTTTTTGTAGATTCATTTTTTTTCTAGATTTTTTTTTTGATTTTTTTTCTAGATTTTTTTTCTAGATTTTTTTTCTAGATTTTTTTCTAGATTTTTTTCTAGATTTTTTTCTAGATTTTTTTTCTAGATTTTTTTTCTAGATTTTTTTTCTAGATTTTTTTCTAGATTTTTTTTCTAGATTTTTTTTCTAGATTTTTTTTCTAGATATTTTTCTAGATTTTTTTTCTAGATTTTTTTTCTAGATTTTTTTTCTAGATTTTTTTCTAGATTTTTTTCTAGATTTTTTTTCTAGATTTTTTTTCTAGATTTTTTTCTAGATTTTTTTTGCAGATTTTTTTTCTAGATTTTTTTTCTAGATTTTTTTCTAGATTATTTTTCTAGATTTTTTTTCTAGATTTTTTTTCTAGATTTTCTTTCTAGATTTTTTTCTAGATTTTTTTGTAGATTGATTTTTTTTCTAGATTTTTTTTTTGATTTTTTTTCTAGATTTTTTTTCTAGATTTTTTTTCTTGATTTTTTTTCTAGATTTTTTTCTTGATTTTTTTCTAGATTTTTTTTCTAGATTTTTTTTGTAGATTTTTTTTGCAGATTTTTTTTCTAGATTTTTTTTGTAGATTTTTTTTCTAGAATTTTTTTCTAGATTTTTTTCTAGATTTTTTTTCTAGATTTTTTTTCTAGATTTTTTTCTAGATTTTTTTCTAGATTTTTTTTCTAGATTTTTTTTCTAGATTTTTTTTGCAGATTCTTTTTCTAGATTTTTTTTGCAGATTTATTTTCTAGATTTTTTTTCTAGATTTTTTTTGCAGATTTTTTTTCTAGATTTTTTTTGTAGATTTTTTTTCTATAATTTTTTTCTAGATTTTTTTCTAGATTTTTTTTCTAGATTTTTTTTCTAGATTTTTTCTAGATTTTTTTTCTAGATTTTTTTTCTAGATTTTCTTTCTAGATTTTTTTCTAGATTTTTTTTCTAGATTTTTTTTCTAGATTTTTTTTCTAGATTTTTTTCTAGATTTTTTTTCTAGATTTTTTTTCTAGATTTTTTTTCTAGATTTTTTTCTAGATTTTTTTCTAGATTTTTTTTCTAGATTTTTTTTCTAGATTTTTTTCTAGATTTTTTTTCTAGATTTTTTTTCTAGATTTTTTTTCTAGATTTTTTTTCTAGATTTTTTTTCTAGATTTTTTTTCTAGATTTTTTTCTAGATTTTTTTCTAGATTTTTTTTCTAGATTTTTTTTCTAGATTTTTTTTTTGATTTTTTTTCTAGATTTTTTTTCTAGATTTTTTTTCTAGATTTTTTTTCTAGATTTTCTTCTTGATTTTTTTCTAGATTTTTCCTAGATTTTTTTTGCAGATTTTTTTTCTAGATTTTTTTTCTAGATTTTTTTTGCAGATTTTTTTTCTAGATTTTTTTTGTAGATTTTTTTTCTAGAATTTTTTTCTAGATTTTTTTCTAGATTTTTTTCTAGATTTTTTTTCTAGATTTTTTTTCTAGATTTTTTTCTAGATTTTTTTTGCAGATTTTTTTTCTAGATTTTTTTTCTAGATTTTTTTCTAGATTATTTTTCTAGATTTTTTTTCTAGATTTTTTTTCTAGATTTTCTTTCTAGATTTTTTTCTAGATTTTTTTGTAGATTGATTTTTTTTCTAGATTTTTTATTTGATTTTTTTTCTAGATTTTTTTTCTAGATTTTTTTTCTTGATTTTTTTTCTAGATTTTTTTCTTGATTTTTTTCTAGATTTTTTTTCTAGATTTTTTTTCTAGATTTTTTTTGCAGATTTTTTTTCTAGATTTTTTTTCTAGATTTTTTTTGCAGATTTTTTTTCTAGATTTTTTTTGTAGATTTTTTTTCTAGATTTTTTTTCTAGATTTTTTTCTAGATTTTTTTCTAGATTTTTTTTCTAGATTTTTTTTCTAGATTTTTTTCTAGATTTTTTTTCTAGATTTTTTTGTAGATTGATTTTTTTTCTAGATTTTTTTTTGATTTTTTTTCTAGATTTTTTTCTAGATTTTTTTCTAGATTTTTTTTCTAGATTTTTTTTCTAGATTTTTTTCTAGATTTTTTTTGCAGATTTTTTTTCTAGATTTTTTTTCTAGATTTTTTTCTAGATTTTTTTTCTAGATTTTTTTCTAGATTTTTTTGCAGATTTTTTTTCTAGATTTTTTTTCTAGATTTTTTTCTAGATTTTTTTCTAGATTTTTTTTCTAGATTTTTTTTCTAGATTTTTTTTCTAGATTTTTTTTCTAGATTTTTTTTCTAGATTTCTTTTCTAGATTTTTTTGTAGATTCATTTTTTTTCTTGATTTTTTTTTTGATTTTTTTTCTAGATTTTTTTTCTAGATTTTTTTTCTTGATTTTTTTCTAGATTTTTTTCTAGATTTTTTTCTAGATTTTTTTTCTAGATTTTTTTTCTAGATTTTTTTTCTAGATTTTTTTCTAGATTTTTTTTCTAGATTTTTTTTCTAGATTTTTTTTCTAGATATTTTTCTAGATTTTTTTTCTAGATTTTTTTTCTAGATTTTTTTTCTAGATTTTTTTCTAGATTTTTTTCTAGATTTTTTTTCTAGATTTTTTTTCTAGATTTTTTTCTAGATTTTTTTTGCAGATTTTTTTTCTAGATTTTTTTTCTAGATTTTTTTCTAGATTATTTTTCTAGATTTTTTTTCTAGATTTTTTTCTAGATTTTCTTTCTAGATTTTTTTCTAGATTTTTTTGTAGATTGATTTTTTTTCTAGATTTTTTTTTTGATTTTTTTTCTAGATTTTTTTTCTAGATTTTTTTTCTTGATTTTTTTTCTAGATTTTTTTCTTGATTTTTTTCTAGATTTTTTTTCTAGATTTTTTTTCTAGATTTTTTTTGCAGATTTTTTTTCTAGATTTTTTTTGTAGATTTTTTTTCTAGATTTTTTTTGTAGATTTTTTTCTAGATTTTTTTTCTAGATTTTTTTCTAGATTTTTTTTCTAGATTTTTTTTCTAGATTTTTTTTCTAGATATTTTTCTAGATTTTTTTTCTAGATTTTTTTTCTAGATTTTTTTTCTAGATTTTTTTCTAGATTTTTTTTGCAGATTTTTTTTCTAGATTTTTTTTCTAGATTTTTTTCTAGATTATTTTTCTAGATTTTTTTTCTAGATTTTTTTCTAGATTTTCTTTCTAGATTTTTTTCTAGATTTTTTTTCTAGATTTTTTTCTAGATTTTTTTCTAGATTTTTTTTCTAGATTTTTTTTCTAGATTTTTTTCTAGATTTTTTTTCTAGATTTTTTTTCTAGATTTTTTTTCTAGATTTTTTTTCTAGATTTTTTTTCTAGATTTTTTTTCTAGATTTTTTTCTAGATTTTTTTCTAGATTTTTTTTCTAGATTTTTTTTCTAGATTTTTTTTTTGATTTTTTTTCTAGATTTTTTTTCTAGATTTTTTTTCTAGATTTTTTTTCTAGATTTTCTTCTTGATTTTTTTCTAGATTTTTCCTAGATTTTTTTTGCAGATTTTTTTTCTAGATTTTTTTTCTAGATTTTTTTTGCAGATTTTTTTTCTAGATTTTTTTTGTAGATTTTTTTTCTAGAATTTTTTTCTAGATTTTTTTCTAGATTTTTTTCTAGATTTTTTTTCTAGATTTTTTTTCTAGATTTTTTTCTAGATTTTTTTTGCAGATTTTTTTTCTAGATTTTTTTTCTAGATTTTTTTCTAGATTATTTTTCTAGATTTTTTTTCTAGATTTTTTTTCTAGATTTTCTTTCTAGATTTTTTTCTAGATTTTTTTGTAGATTGATTTTTTTTCTAGATTTTTTATTTGATTTTTTTTCTAGATTTTTTTTCTAGATTTTTTTTCTTGATTTTTTTTCTAGATTTTTTTCTTGATTTTTTTCTAGATTTTTTTTCTAGATTTTTTTTCTAGATTTTTTTTGCAGATTTTTTTTCTAGATTTTTTTTCTAGATTTTTTTTGCAGATTTTTTTTCTAGATTTTTTTTGTAGATTTTTTTTCTAGATTTTTTTTCTAGATTTTTTTCTAGATTTTTTTCTAGATTTTTTTTCTAGATTTTTTTTCTAGATTTTTTTCTAGATTTTTTTTCTAGATTTTTTTGTAGATTGATTTTTTTTCTAGATTTTTTTTTTGATTTTTTTTCTAGATTTTTTTCTAGATTTTTTTCTAGATTTTTTTTCTAGATTTTTTTTCTAGATTTTTTTCTAGATTTTTTTTGCAGATTTTTTTTCTAGATTTTTTTTCTAGATTTTTTTCTAGATTTTTTTTCTAGATTTTTTTCTAGATTTTTTTTGCAGATTTTTTTTCTAGATTTTTTTTCTAGATTTTTTTCTAGATTTTTTTCTAGATTTTTTTTCTAGATTTTTTTTCTAGATTTTTTTTCTAGATTTTTTTTCTAGATTTTTTTTCTAGATTTCTTTTCTAGATTTTTTTGTAGATTCATTTTTTTTCTTGATTTTTTTTTTGATTTTTTTTCTAGATTTTTTTTCTAGATTTTTTTTCTAGATTTTTTTCTAGATTTTTTTCTAGATTTTTTTCTAGATTTTTTTTCTAGATTTTTTTTCTAGATTTTTTTTCTAGATTTTTTTCTAGATTTTTTTTCTAGATTTTTTTTCTAGATTTTTTTTCTAGATATTTTTCTAGATTTTTTTTCTAGATTTTTTTTCTAGATTTTTTTTCTAGATTTTTTTCTAGATTTTTTTCTAGATTTTTTTTCTAGATTTTTTTTCTAGATTTTTTTCTAGATTTTTTTTGCAGATTTTTTTTCTAGATTTTTTTTCTAGATTTTTTTCTAGATTATTTTTCTAGATTTTTTTTCTAGATTTTTTTCTAGATTTTCTTTCTAGATTTTTTTCTAGATTTTTTTGTAGATTGATTTTTTTTCTAGATTTTTTTTTTGATTTTTTTTCTAGATTTTTTTTCTAGATTTTTTTTCTTGATTTTTTTTCTAGATTTTTTTCTTGATTTTTTTCTAGATTTTTTTTCTAGATTTTTTTTCTAGATTTTTTTTGCAGATTTTTTTTCTAGATTTTTTTTGTAGATTTTTTTTCTAGATTTTTTTTGTAGATTTTTTTTCTAGATTTTTTTTCTAGATTTTTTTCTAGATTTTTTTTCTAGATTTTTTTTCTAGATTTTTTTTCTAGATATTTTTCTAGATTTTTTTTCTAGATTTTTTTTCTAGAATTTTTTTCTAGATTTTTTTCTAGATTTTTTTCTAGATTTTTTTTCTAGATTTTTTTTCTAGATTTTTTTCTAGATTTTTTTTGCAGATTTTTTTTCTAGATTTTTTTTCTAGATTTTTTTCTAGATTATTTTTCTAGATTTTTTTTCTAGATTTTTTTCTAGATTTTCTTTCTAGATTTTTTTCTAGATTTTTTTGTAGATTGATTTTTTTTCTAGATTTTTTTTTTGATTTTTTTTCTAGATTTTTTTTCTAGATTTTTTTTCTTGATTTTTTTTCTAGATTTTTTTCTTGATTTTTTTCTAGATTTTTTTTCTAGATTTTTTTTCTAGATTTTTTTTCGAGATTTTTTTTCTAGATTTTTTCTAGATTTTTTTTCTAGATTTTTTTTCTAGATTTTCTTTCTAGATTTTTTTCTAGATTTTTTTTCTAGATTTTTTTTCTAGATTTTTTTTCTAGATTTTTTTCTAGATTTTTTTTCTAGATTTTTTTTCTAGATTTTTTTTCTAGATTTTTTTCTAGATTTTTTTCTAGATTTTTTTTCTAGATTTTTTTTCTAGATTTTTTTCTAGATTTTTTTTCTAGATTTTTTTTCTAGATTTTTTTTCTAGATTTTTTTTCTAGATTTTTTTTCTAGATTTTTTTTCTAGATTTTTTTCTAGATTTTTTTCTAGATTTTTTTTGTAGATTTTTTTTCTAGATTTATTTTTTGATTTTTTTTCTAGATTTTTTTTCTAGATTTTTTTTCTAGATTTTTTTTCTAGATTTTTTTTCTAGAATTTTTTTCTAGATTTTTTTCTAGATTTTTTTTCTAGATTTTTTTTCTAGATTTTTTTTCTAGATTTTTTTTCTAGATTTTTTTTCTAGATTTCTTTTCTAGATTTTTTTGTAGATTCATTTTTTTTCTAGATTTTTTTTTTGATTTTTTTTCTAGATTTTTTTTCTAGATTTTTTTTCTAGATTTTTTTCTAGATTTTTTTCTAGATTTTTTTTCTAGATATTTTTTCTAGATTTTTTCTAGATTTTTTTTGCAGATTCTTTTTCTAGATTTTTTTTCTAGATTTTTTTCTAGATTTTTTTCTAGATTTTTTTTCTAGATTTTTTTCTAGATTTTTTTCTAGATTTTTTTTCTAGATTTTTTTTCTAGATTTTTTTCTAGATTTTTTTTGCAGATTTTTTTCTAGATTTTTTTTCTAGATTTTTTTCTAGATTATTTTTCTAGATTTTTTTTCTAGATTTTTTTTCTAGATTTTCTTTCTAGATTTTTTTCTAGATTTTTTTGTAGATTGATTTTTTTTCTAGATTTTTTTTTTGATTTTTTTTCTAGATTTTTTTTCTAGATTTTTTTTCTTGATTTTTTTTCTAGATTTTTTTCTTGATTTTTTTCTAGATTTTTTTTCTAGATTTTTTTTCTAGATTTTTTTTGTAGATTTTTTTTCTAGATTTTTTTTTTGATTTTTTTTCTAGATTTTTTTTCTAGATTTTTTTTCTAGATTTTTTTCTAGATTTTTTTCTAGATTTTTTTTGTAGATTTTTTTTCTAGATTTTTTTTTTGATTTTTTTTCTAGATTTTTTTTCTAGATTTTTTTTCTAGATTTTTTTTCTAGATTTTCTTCTTGATTTTTTTCTAGATTTTTCCTAGATTTTTTTTGCAGATTTTTTTTCTAGATTTTTTTTCTAGATTTTTTTTGCAGATTTTTTTTCTAGATTTTTTTTGTAGATTTTTTTTCTAGAATTTTTTTCTAGATTTTTTTCTAGATTTTTTTTCTAGATTTTTTTTCTAGATTTTTTTTCTAGATTTTTTTTCTAGATTTTTTTTCTAGATTTCTTTTCTAGATTTTTTTGTAGATTCATTTTTTTTCTAGATTTTTTTTTTGATTTTTTTTCTAGATTTTTTTTCTAGATTTTTTTTCTAGATTTTTTTCTAGATTTTTTTCTAGATTTTTTTTCTAGATATTTTTTCTAGATTTTTTCTAGATTTTTTTTGCAGATTCTTTTTCTAGATTTTTTTTCTAGATTTTTTTCTAGATTTTTTTCTAGATTTTTTTTCTAGATTTTTTTCTAGATTTTTTTCTAGATTTTTTTTCTAGATTTTTTTTCTAGATTTTTTTCTAGATTTTTTTTGCAGATTTTTTTCTAGATTTTTTTTCTAGATTTTTTTCTAGATTATTTTTCTAGATTTTTTTTCTAGATTTTTTTTCTAGATTTTCTTTCTAGATTTTTTTCTAGATTTTTTTGTAGATTGATTTTTTTTCTAGATTTTTTTTTTGATTTTTTTTCTAGATTTTTTTTCTAGATTTTTTTTCTTGATTTTTTTTCTAGATTTTTTTCTTGATTTTTTTCTAGATTTTTTTTCTAGATTTTTTTTCTAGATTTTTTTTGCAGATTTTTTTTCTAGATTTTTTTTCTAGATTTTTTTCTAGATTTTTTTTCTAGATTTTTTTTCTAGATTTTTTTTCTAGATTTTTTTTCTAGATTTTTTTTCTAGATTTTTTTTCTAGATTTTTTTCTAGATTTTTTTCTAGATTTTTTTTGTAGATTTTTTTTCTAGATTTTTTTTTTGATTTTTTTTCTAGATTTTTTTTCTAGATATTTTTTCTAGATTTTTTCTAGATTTTTTTTGCAGATTCTTTTTCTAGATTTTTTTTCTAGATTTTTTTCTAGATTTTTTTCTAGATTTTTTTTCTAGATTTTTTTCTAGATTTTTTTCTAGATTTTTTTTCTAGATTTTTTTTCTAGATTTTTTTCTAGATTTTTTTTGCAGATTTTTTTCTAGATTTTTTTCTAGATTTTTTTCTAGATTTTTTTTCTAGATTTTTTTTCTAGATTTTTTTCTAGATTTTTTTTCTAGATTTTTTTGTAGATTGATTTTTTTTCTAGATTTTTTTTTTGATTTTTTTTCTAGATTTTTTTCTAGATTTTTTTCTAGATTTTTTTTCTAGATTTTTTTTCTAGATTTTTTTCTAGATTTTTTTTGCAGATTTTTTTTCTAGATTTTTTTTCTAGATTTTTTTCTAGATTTTTTTTCTAGATTTTTTTCTAGATTTTTTTTGCAGATTTTTTTTCTAGATTTTTTTTCTAGATTTTTTTCTAGATTTTTTTCTAGATTTTTTTTCTAGATTTTTTTTCTAGATTTTTTTTCTAGATTTTTTTTCTAGATTTTTTTTCTAGATTTCTTTTCTAGATTTTTTTGTAGATTCATTTTTTTTCTTGATTTTTTTTTTGATTTTTTTTCTAGATTTTTTTTCTAGATTTTTTTTCTAGATTTTTTTCTAGATTTTTTTCTAGATTTTTTTCTAGATTTTTTTTCTAGATTTTTTTTCTAGATTTTTTTTCTAGATTTTTTTCTAGATTTTTTTTCTAGATTTTTTTTCTAGATTTTTTTTCTAGATATTTTTCTAGATTTTTTTTCTAGATTTTTTTTCTAGATTTTTTTTCTAGATTTTTTTCTAGATTTTTTTCTAGATTTTTTTTCTAGATTTTTTTTCTAGATTTTTTTCTAGATTTTTTTTGCAGATTTTTTTTCTAGATTTTTTTTCTAGATTTTTTTCTAGATTATTTTTCTAGATTTTTTTTCTAGATTTTTTTCTAGATTTTCTTTCTAGATTTTTTTCTAGATTTTTTTGTAGATTGATTTTTTTTCTAGATTTTTTTTTTGATTTTTTTTCTAGATTTTTTTTCTAGATTTTTTTTCTTGATTTTTTTTCTAGATTTTTTTCTTGATTTTTTTCTAGATTTTTTTTCTAGATTTTTTTTCTAGATTTTTTTTGCAGATTTTTTTTCTAGATTTTTTTTGTAGATTTTTTTTCTAGATTTTTTTTGTAGATTTTTTTTCTAGATTTTTTTTCTAGATTTTTTTCTAGATTTTTTTTCTAGATTTTTTTTCTAGATTTTTTTTCTAGATATTTTTCTAGATTTTTTTTCTAGATTTTTTTTCTAGAATTTTTTTCTAGATTTTTTTCTAGATTTTTTTCTAGATTTTTTTTCTAGATTTTTTTTCTAGATTTTTTTCTAGATTTTTTTTGCAGATTTTTTTTCTAGATTTTTTTTCTAGATTTTTTTCTAGATTATTTTTCTAGATTTTTTTTCTAGATTTTTTTCTAGATTTTCTTTCTAGATTTTTTTCTAGATTTTTTTGTAGATTGATTTTTTTTCTAGATTTTTTTTTTGATTTTTTTTCTAGATTTTTTTTCTAGATTTTTTTTCTTGATTTTTTTTCTAGATTTTTTTCTTGATTTTTTTCTAGATTTTTTTTCTAGATTTTTTTTCTAGATTTTTTTTCGAGATTTTTTTTCTAGATTTTTTCTAGATTTTTTTTCTAGATTTTTTTTCTAGATTTTCTTTCTAGATTTTTTTCTAGATTTTTTTTCTAGATTTTTTTTCTAGATTTTTTTTCTAGATTTTTTTCTAGATTTTTTTTCTAGATTTTTTTTCTAGATTTTTTTTCTAGATTTTTTTCTAGATTTTTTTCTAGATTTTTTTTCTAGATTTTTTTTCTAGATTTTTTTCTAGATTTTTTTTCTAGATTTTTTTTCTAGATTTTTTTTCTAGATTTTTTTTCTAGATTTTTTTTCTAGATTTTTTTTCTAGATTTTTTTCTAGATTTTTTTCTAGATTTTTTTTGTAGATTTTTTTTCTAGATTTATTTTTTGATTTTTTTTCTAGATTTTTTTTCTAGATTTTTTTTCTAGATTTTTTTTCTAGATTTTTTTTCTAGAATTTTTTTCTAGATTTTTTTCTAGATTTTTTTTCTAGATTTTTTTTCTAGATTTTTTTTCTAGATTTTTTTTCTAGATTTTTTTTCTAGATTTCTTTTCTAGATTTTTTTGTAGATTCATTTTTTTTCTAGATTTTTTTTTTGATTTTTTTTCTAGATTTTTTTTCTAGATTTTTTTTCTAGATTTTTTTCTAGATTTTTTTCTAGATTTTTTTTCTAGATATTTTTTCTAGATTTTTTCTAGATTTTTTTTGCAGATTCTTTTTCTAGATTTTTTTTCTAGATTTTTTTCTAGATTTTTTTCTAGATTTTTTTTCTAGATTTTTTTCTAGATTTTTTTCTAGATTTTTTTTCTAGATTTTTTTTCTAGATTTTTTTCTAGATTTTTTTTGCAGATTTTTTTCTAGATTTTTTTTCTAGATTTTTTTCTAGATTATTTTTCTAGATTTTTTTTCTAGATTTTTTTTCTAGATTTTCTTTCTAGATTTTTTTCTAGATTTTTTTGTAGATTGATTTTTTTTCTAGATTTTTTTTTTGATTTTTTTTCTAGATTTTTTTTCTAGATTTTTTTTCTTGATTTTTTTTCTAGATTTTTTTCTTGATTTTTTTCTAGATTTTTTTTCTAGATTTTTTTTCTAGATTTTTTTTGTAGATTTTTTTTCTAGATTTTTTTTTTGATTTTTTTTCTAGATTTTTTTTCTAGATTTTTTTTCTAGATTTTTTTCTAGATTTTTTTCTAGATTTTTTTTGTAGATTTTTTTTCTAGATTTTTTTTTTGATTTTTTTTCTAGATTTTTTTTCTAGATTTTTTTTCTAGATTTTTTTTCTAGATTTTCTTCTTGATTTTTTTCTAGATTTTTCCTAGATTTTTTTTGCAGATTTTTTTTCTAGATTTTTTTTCTAGATTTTTTTTGCAGATTTTTTTTCTAGATTTTTTTTGTAGATTTTTTTTCTAGAATTTTTTTCTAGATTTTTTTCTAGATTTTTTTTCTAGATTTTTTTTCTAGATTTTTTTTCTAGATTTTTTTTCTAGATTTTTTTTCTAGATTTCTTTTCTAGATTTTTTTGTAGATTCATTTTTTTTCTAGATTTTTTTTTTGATTTTTTTTCTAGATTTTTTTTCTAGATTTTTTTTCTAGATTTTTTTCTAGATTTTTTTCTAGATTTTTTTTCTAGATATTTTTTCTAGATTTTTTCTAGATTTTTTTTGCAGATTCTTTTTCTAGATTTTTTTTCTAGATTTTTTTCTAGATTTTTTTCTAGATTTTTTTTCTAGATTTTTTTCTAGATTTTTTTCTAGATTTTTTTTCTAGATTTTTTTTCTAGATTTTTTTCTAGATTTTTTTTGCAGATTTTTTTCTAGATTTTTTTTCTAGATTTTTTTCTAGATTATTTTTCTAGATTTTTTTTCTAGATTTTTTTTCTAGATTTTCTTTCTAGATTTTTTTCTAGATTTTTTTGTAGATTGATTTTTTTTCTAGATTTTTTTTTTGATTTTTTTTCTAGATTTTTTTTCTAGATTTTTTTTCTTGATTTTTTTTCTAGATTTTTTTCTTGATTTTTTTCTAGATTTTTTTTCTAGATTTTTTTTCTAGATTTTTTTTGCAGATTTTTTTTCTAGATTTTTTTTCTAGATTTTTTTCTAGATTTTTTTTCTAGATTTTTTTTCTAGATTTTTTTTCTAGATTTTTTTTCTAGATTTTTTTTCTAGATTTTTTTTCTAGATTTTTTTCTAGATTTTTTTCTAGATTTTTTTTGTAGATTTTTTTTCTAGATTTTTTTTTTGATTTTTTTTCTAGATTTTTTTTCTAGATATTTTTTCTAGATTTTTTCTAGATTTTTTTTGCAGATTCTTTTTCTAGATTTTTTTTCTAGATTTTTTTCTAGATTTTTTTCTAGATTTTTTTTCTAGATTTTTTTCTAGATTTTTTTCTAGATTTTTTTTCTAGATTTTTTTTCTAGATTTTTTTCTAGATTTTTTTTGCAGATTTTTTTCTAGATTTTTTTTCTAGATTTTTTTCTAGATTATTTTTCTAGATTTTTTTTCTAGATTTTTTTTCTAGATTTTCTTTCTAGATTTTTTTCTAGATTTTTTTGTAGATTGATTTTTTTTCTAGATTTTTTTTTTGATTTTTTTTCTAGATTTTTTTTCTAGATTTTTTTTCTTGATTTTTTTTCTAGATTTTTTTCTTGATTTTTTTCTAGATTTTTTTTCTAGATTTTTTTTCTAGATTTTTTTTGCAGATTTTTTTTCTAGATTTTTTTTCTAGATTTTTTTCTAGATTTTTTTTCTAGATTTTTTTTCTAGATTTTTTTTCTAGATTTTTTTTCTAGATTTTTTTTCTAGATTTTTTTTCTAGATTTTTTTCTAGATTTTTTTCTAGATTTTTTTAGTAGATTTTTTTTCTAGATTTTTTTTTTGATTTTTTTTCTAGATTTTTTTTCTAGATTTTTTTTCTAGATTTTTTTTCTAGATTTTTTTCTTGATTTTTTTCTAGATTTTTTTCTAGATTTTTTTTGCAGATTTTTTTTCTAGATTTTTTTTCTAGATTTTTTTTGCAGATTTTTTTTCTAGATTTTTTTTGTAGATTTTTTTTCTAGAATTTTTTTCTAGATTTTTTTTCTAGATTTTTTTTCTAGATTTTTTTCTAGATTTTTTTTCTAGATTTTTTTTCTAGATTTTTTTTCGAGATTTTTTTTCTAGATTTTTTCTAGATTTTTTTTCTAGATTTTTTTTCTAGATTTTCTTTCTAGATTTTTTTCTAGATTTTTTTTCTAGATTTTTTTTCTAGATTTTTTTTCTAGATTTTTTTCTAGATTTTTTTTCTAGATTTTTTTTCTAGATTTTTTTTCTAGATTTTTTTCTAGATTTTTTTCTAGATTTTTTTTCTAGATTTTTTTTCTAGATTTTTTTCTAGATTTTTTTTCTAGATTTTTTTTCTAGATTTTTTTTCTAGATTTTTTTCTAGATTTTTTTTCTAGATTTTTTTTCTAGATTTTTTTCTAGATTTTTTTCTAGATTTTTTTTGTAGATTTTTTTTCTAGATTTTTTTTTTGATTTTTTTTCTAGATTTTTTTTCTAGATTTTTTTTCTAGATTTTTTTTCTAGATTTTTTTCTTGATTTTTTTCTAGATTTTTTTCTAGATTTTTTTTGCAGATTTTTTTTCTAGATTTTTTTTCTAGATTTTTTTTCTAGATTTTTTTCTAGATTTTTTTTCTAGATTTTTTTTCTAGATTTTTTTTCTAGATTTTTTTCCTAGATTTTTTTTCTAGATTTCTTTTCTAGATTTTTTTGTAGATTCATTTTTTTTCTAGATTTTTTTTTTGATTTTTTTTCTAGATTTTTTTTCTAGATTTTTTTTCTAGATTTTTTTTTAGATTTTTTTCTAGATTTTTTTTCTAGATATTTTTTCTAGATTTTTTCAAGATTTTTTTTGCAGATTCTTTTTCTAGATTTTTTTTCTAGATTTTTTTCTAGATTTTTTTCTAGATTTTTTTTCTAGATTTTTTTCTAGATTTTTTTCTAGATTTTTTTTCTAGATTTTTTTTCTAGATTTTTTTCTAGATTTTTTTTGCAGATTTTTTTTCTAGATTTTTTTTCTAGATTTTTTTCTAGATTATTTTTCTAGATTTTTTTTCTAGATTTTTTTTCTAGATTTTTTTCTAGATTTTTTTTCTAGATTTTTTTCTAGATTTTTTTCTAGATTTTTTTTCTAGATTTTTTTTCTAGATTTTTTTCTAGATTTTTTTTGCAGATTTTTCTTCTAGATTTTTTTTCTAGATTTTTTTCTAGATTATTTTTCTAGATTTTTTTTCTAGATTTTTTTTCTAGATTTTCTTTCTAGATTTTTTTCTAGATTTTTTTGTAGATTGATTTTTTTTCTAGATTTTTTTTTTGATTTTTTTTCTAGATTTTTTTTCTAGATTTTTTTTCTTGATTTTTTTTCTAGATTTTTTTCTTGATTTTTTTCTAGATTTTTTTTCTAGATTTTTTTTCTAGATTTTTTTTGCAGATTTTTTTTCTAGATTTTTTTTCTAGATTTTTTTTGCAGATTTTTTTTCTAGATTTTTTTTGTAGATTTTTTTTCTAGAATTTTTTTCTAGATTTTTTTCTAGATTTTTTTTCTAGATTTTTTTTCTAGATTTTTTTCTAGATTGATTTTTTTTCTAGATTTTTTTTTTGATTTTTTTTCTAGATTTTTTTCTAGATTTTTTTTCTAGATTTTTTTTCTAGATTTTTTTCTAGATTTTTTTTGCAGATTTTTTTTCTAGATTTTTTTTCTAGATTTTTTTCTAGATTTTTTTTCTAGATTTTTTTCTAGATTTTTTTTGCAGATTTTTTTTCTAGATTTTTTTTCTAGATTTTTTTCTAGATTTTTTTCTAGATTTTTTTTCTAGATTTTTTTTCTAGATTTTTTTTCTAGATTTTTTTGTAGATTCATTTTTTTTCTAGATTTTTTTTTTGATTTTTTTTCTAGATTTTTTTTCTAGATTTTTTTTCTAGATTTTTTTCTAGATTTTTTTCT
This sequence comes from Oncorhynchus mykiss, assembly GCF_057628025.1. NCBI lineage: Eukaryota > Metazoa > Chordata > Actinopteri > Salmoniformes > Salmonidae > Oncorhynchus > Oncorhynchus mykiss. The sequence goes on from NW_028322057.1 coordinate 473,160, forward strand.
AGATTTTTTTTCTAGATTTTTTTTCTAGATTTTTTCTAGATTTTTTTTGCAGATTCTTTTTCTAGATTTTTTTTCTAGATTTTTTTCTAGATTTTTTTCTAGATTTTTTTTCTAGATTTTTTTTCTAGATTTTTTTCTAGATTTTTTTTCTAGATTTTTTTGTAGATTGATTTTTTTTCTAGATTTTTTTTCTAGATTTTTTTCTAGATTTTTTTCTAGATTTTTTTTCTAGATTTTTTTTCTAGATTTTTTTTCTAGATTTTTTTTCTAGATTTTTTTTCTAGATTTTTTTTCTAGATTTTTTTTCTAGATTTTTTTTCTAGATTTTTTTCTAGATTTTTTTCTAGATTTTTTTCTAGATTTTTTTTCTAGATTTTTTTTCTAGATTTTTTTTCTAGATTTTTTTCTAGATTTTTTTTCTAGATTTTTTTTCTAGATTTTTTTTCTAGATATTTTTCTAGATTTTTTTTCTAGATTTTTTTTCTAGATTTTTTTTCTAGATTTTTTTCTAGATTTTTTTCTAGATTTTTTTTCTAGATTTTTTTTCTAGATTTTTTTCTAGATTTTTTTTGCAGATTTTTTTTCTAGATTTTTTTTCTAGATTTTTTTCTAGATTATTTTTCTAGATTTTTTTTCTAGATTTTTTTCTAGATTTTCTTTCTAGATTTTTTTCTAGATTTTTTTGTAGATTGATTTTTTTTCTAGATTTTTTTTTTGATTTTTTTTCTAGATTTTTTTTCTAGATTTTTTTTCTTGATTTTTTTTCTAGATTTTTTTCTTGATTTTTTTCTAGATTTTTTTTCTAGATTTTTTTTCTAGATTTTTTTTGCAGATTTTTTTTCTAGATTTTTTTTGTAGATTTTTTTTCTATAATTTTTTTCTAGATTTTTTTCTAGATTTTTTTTCTAGATTTTTTTTCTAGATTTTTTTCTAGATTTTTTTCTAGATTTTTTTTCTAGATTTTTTTTCTAGATTTTTTTTGCAGATTCTTTTTCTAGATTTTTTTTGCAGATTTATTTTCTAGATTTTTTTTCTAGATTTTTTTTGCAGATTTTTTTTCTAGATTTTTTTTGTAGATTTTTTTTCTATAATTTTTTTCTAGATTTTTTTCTAGATTTTTTTTCTAGATTTTTTTTCTAGATTTTTTTCTAGATTTTTTTCTAGATTTTTTTCTAGATTTTTTTTCTAGATTTTTTTTCTAGATTTTTTTTGCAGATTCTTTTTCTAGATTTTTTTTCTAGATTTTTTTTCTAGATTTTTTTTCTAGATTTTTTTCTAGATTTTTTTCTAGATTTTTTTCTAGATTTTTTTCTAGATTTTTTTTCTAGATTTTTTTTCTAGATTTTTTTCTAGATTTTTTTTCTAGATTTTTTTGTAGATTGATTTTTTTTCTAGATTTTTTTTTTGATTTTTTTTCTAGATTTTTTTCTAGATTTTTTTCTAGATTTTTTTTCTAGATTTTTTTTCTAGATTTTTTTCTAGATTTTTTTTGCAGATTTTTTTTCTAGATTTTTTTTCTAGATTTTTTTCTAGATTTTTTTTCTAGATTTTTTTCTAGATTTTTTTTGCAGATTTTTTTTCTAGATTTTTTTTCTAGATTTTTTTCTAGATTTTTTTCTAGATTTTTTTTCTAGATTTTTTTTCTAGATTTTTTTTCTAGATTTTTTTTCTAGATTTTTTTTCTAGATTTCTTTTCTAGATTTTTTTGTAGATTCATTTTTTTTCTTGATTTTTTTTTTGATTTTTTTTCTAGATTTTTTTTCTAGATTTTTTTTCTAGATTTTTTTCTAGATTTTTTTCTAGATTTTTTTCTAGATTTTTTTTCTAGATTTTTTTTCTAGATTTTTTTTCTAGATTTTTTTCTAGATTTTTTTTCTAGATTTTTTTTCTAGATTTTTTTTCTAGATATTTTTCTAGATTTTTTTTCTAGATTTTTTTTCTAGATTTTTTTTCTAGATTTTTTTCTAGATTTTTTTCTAGATTTTTTTTCTAGATTTTTTTTCTAGATTTTTTTCTAGATTTTTTTTGCAGATTTTTTTTCTAGATTTTTTTTCTAGATTTTTTTCTAGATTATTTTTCTAGATTTTTTTTCTAGATTTTTTTCTAGATTTTCTTTCTAGATTTTTTTCTAGATTTTTTTGTAGATTGATTTTTTTTCTAGATTTTTTTTTTGATTTTTTTTCTAGATTTTTTTTCTAGATTTTTTTTCTTGATTTTTTTTCTAGATTTTTTTCTTGATTTTTTTCTAGATTTTTTTTCTAGATTTTTTTTCTAGATTTTTTTTGCAGATTTTTTTTCTAGATTTTTTTTGTAGATTTTTTTTCTAGATTTTTTTTGTAGATTTTTTTTCTAGATTTTTTTTCTAGATTTTTTTCTAGATTTTTTTTCTAGATTTTTTTTCTAGATTTTTTTTCTAGATATTTTTCTAGATTTTTTTTCTAGATTTTTTTTCTAGAATTTTTTTCTAGATTTTTTTCTAGATTTTTTTCTAGATTTTTTTTCTAGATTTTTTTTCTAGATTTTTTTCTAGATTTTTTTTGCAGATTTTTTTTCTAGATTTTTTTTCTAGATTTTTTTCTAGATTATTTTTCTAGATTTTTTTTCTAGATTTTTTTCTAGATTTTCTTTCTAGATTTTTTTCTAGATTTTTTTGTAGATTGATTTTTTTTCTAGATTTTTTTTTTGATTTTTTTTCTAGATTTTTTTTCTAGATTTTTTTTCTTGATTTTTTTTCTAGATTTTTTTCTTGATTTTTTTCTAGATTTTTTTTCTAGATTTTTTTTCTAGATTTTTTTTCGAGATTTTTTTTCTAGATTTTTTCTAGATTTTTTTTCTAGATTTTTTTTCTAGATTTTCTTTCTAGATTTTTTTCTAGATTTTTTTTCTAGATTTTTTTTCTAGATTTTTTTTCTAGATTTTTTTCTAGATTTTTTTTCTAGATTTTTTTTCTAGATTTTTTTTCTAGATTTTTTTCTAGATTTTTTTCTAGATTTTTTTTCTAGATTTTTTTTCTAGATTTTTTTCTAGATTTTTTTTCTAGATTTTTTTTCTAGATTTTTTTTCTAGATTTTTTTTCTAGATTTTTTTTCTAGATTTTTTTTCTAGATTTTTTTCTAGATTTTTTTCTAGATTTTTTTTGTAGATTTTTTTTCTAGATTTATTTTTTGATTTTTTTTCTAGATTTTTTTTCTAGATTTTTTTTCTAGATTTTTTTTCTAGATTTTTTTTCTAGAATTTTTTTCTAGATTTTTTTCTAGATTTTTTTTCTAGATTTTTTTTCTAGATTTTTTTTCTAGATTTTTTTTCTAGATTTTTTTTCTAGATTTCTTTTCTAGATTTTTTTGTAGATTCATTTTTTTTCTAGATTTTTTTTTTGATTTTTTTTCTAGATTTTTTTTCTAGATTTTTTTTCTAGATTTTTTTCTAGATTTTTTTCTAGATTTTTTTTCTAGATATTTTTTCTAGATTTTTTCTAGATTTTTTTTGCAGATTCTTTTTCTAGATTTTTTTTCTAGATTTTTTTCTAGATTTTTTTCTAGATTTTTTTTCTAGATTTTTTTCTAGATTTTTTTCTAGATTTTTTTTCTAGATTTTTTTTCTAGATTTTTTTCTAGATTTTTTTTGCAGATTTTTTTCTAGATTTTTTTTCTAGATTTTTTTCTAGATTATTTTTCTAGATTTTTTTTCTAGATTTTTTTTCTAGATTTTCTTTCTAGATTTTTTTCTAGATTTTTTTGTAGATTGATTTTTTTTCTAGATTTTTTTTTTGATTTTTTTTCTAGATTTTTTTTCTAGATTTTTTTTCTTGATTTTTTTTCTAGATTTTTTTCTTGATTTTTTTCTAGATTTTTTTTCTAGATTTTTTTTCTAGATTTTTTTTGTAGATTTTTTTTCTAGATTTTTTTTTTGATTTTTTTTCTAGATTTTTTTTCTAGATTTTTTTTCTAGATTTTTTTCTAGATTTTTTTCTAGATTTTTTTTGTAGATTTTTTTTCTAGATTTTTTTTTTGATTTTTTTTCTAGATTTTTTTTCTAGATTTTTTTTCTAGATTTTTTTTCTAGATTTTCTTCTTGATTTTTTTCTAGATTTTTCCTAGATTTTTTTTGCAGATTTTTTTTCTAGATTTTTTTTCTAGATTTTTTTTGCAGATTTTTTTTCTAGATTTTTTTTGTAGATTTTTTTTCTAGAATTTTTTTCTAGATTTTTTTCTAGATTTTTTTTCTAGATTTTTTTTCTAGATTTTTTTTCTAGATTTTTTTTCTAGATTTTTTTTCTAGATTTCTTTTCTAGATTTTTTTGTAGATTCATTTTTTTTCTAGATTTTTTTTTTGATTTTTTTTCTAGATTTTTTTTCTAGATTTTTTTTCTAGATTTTTTTCTAGATTTTTTTCTAGATTTTTTTTCTAGATATTTTTTCTAGATTTTTTCTAGATTTTTTTTGCAGATTCTTTTTCTAGATTTTTTTTCTAGATTTTTTTCTAGATTTTTTTCTAGATTTTTTTTCTAGATTTTTTTCTAGATTTTTTTCTAGATTTTTTTTCTAGATTTTTTTTCTAGATTTTTTTCTAGATTTTTTTTGCAGATTTTTTTCTAGATTTTTTTTCTAGATTTTTTTCTAGATTATTTTTCTAGATTTTTTTTCTAGATTTTTTTTCTAGATTTTCTTTCTAGATTTTTTTCTAGATTTTTTTGTAGATTGATTTTTTTTCTAGATTTTTTTTTTGATTTTTTTTCTAGATTTTTTTTCTAGATTTTTTTTCTTGATTTTTTTTCTAGATTTTTTTCTTGATTTTTTTCTAGATTTTTTTTCTAGATTTTTTTTCTAGATTTTTTTTGCAGATTTTTTTTCTAGATTTTTTTTCTAGATTTTTTTCTAGATTTTTTTTCTAGATTTTTTTTCTAGATTTTTTTTCTAGATTTTTTTTCTAGATTTTTTTTCTAGATTTTTTTTCTAGATTTTTTTCTAGATTTTTTTCTAGATTTTTTTTGTAGATTTTTTTTCTAGATTTTTTTTTTGATTTTTTTTCTAGATTTTTTTTCTAGATATTTTTTCTAGATTTTTTCTAGATTTTTTTTGCAGATTCTTTTTCTAGATTTTTTTTCTAGATTTTTTTCTAGATTTTTTTCTAGATTTTTTTTCTAGATTTTTTTCTAGATTTTTTTCTAGATTTTTTTTCTAGATTTTTTTTCTAGATTTTTTTCTAGATTTTTTTTGCAGATTTTTTTCTAGATTTTTTTTCTAGATTTTTTTCTAGATTATTTTTCTAGATTTTTTTTCTAGATTTTTTTTCTAGATTTTCTTTCTAGATTTTTTTCTAGATTTTTTTGTAGATTGATTTTTTTTCTAGATTTTTTTTTTGATTTTTTTTCTAGATTTTTTTTCTAGATTTTTTTTCTTGATTTTTTTTCTAGATTTTTTTCTTGATTTTTTTCTAGATTTTTTTTCTAGATTTTTTTTCTAGATTTTTTTTGCAGATTTTTTTTCTAGATTTTTTTTCTAGATTTTTTTCTAGATTTTTTTTCTAGATTTTTTTTCTAGATTTTTTTTCTAGATTTTTTTTCTAGATTTTTTTTCTAGATTTTTTTTCTAGATTTTTTTCTAGATTTTTTTCTAGATTTTTTTAGTAGATTTTTTTTCTAGATTTTTTTTTTGATTTTTTTTCTAGATTTTTTTTCTAGATTTTTTTTCTAGATTTTTTTTCTAGATTTTTTTCTTGATTTTTTTCTAGATTTTTTTCTAGATTTTTTTTGCAGATTTTTTTTCTAGATTTTTTTTCTAGATTTTTTTTGCAGATTTTTTTTCTAGATTTTTTTTGTAGATTTTTTTTCTAGAATTTTTTTCTAGATTTTTTTTCTAGATTTTTTTTCTAGATTTTTTTCTAGATTTTTTTTCTAGATTTTTTTTCTAGATTTTTTTTCGAGATTTTTTTTCTAGATTTTTTCTAGATTTTTTTTCTAGATTTTTTTTCTAGATTTTCTTTCTAGATTTTTTTCTAGATTTTTTTTCTAGATTTTTTTTCTAGATTTTTTTTCTAGATTTTTTTCTAGATTTTTTTTCTAGATTTTTTTTCTAGATTTTTTTTCTAGATTTTTTTCTAGATTTTTTTCTAGATTTTTTTTCTAGATTTTTTTTCTAGATTTTTTTCTAGATTTTTTTTCTAGATTTTTTTTCTAGATTTTTTTTCTAGATTTTTTTCTAGATTTTTTTTCTAGATTTTTTTTCTAGATTTTTTTCTAGATTTTTTTCTAGATTTTTTTTGTAGATTTTTTTTCTAGATTTTTTTTTTGATTTTTTTTCTAGATTTTTTTTCTAGATTTTTTTTCTAGATTTTTTTTCTAGATTTTTTTCTTGATTTTTTTCTAGATTTTTTTCTAGATTTTTTTTGCAGATTTTTTTTCTAGATTTTTTTTCTAGATTTTTTTTCTAGATTTTTTTCTAGATTTTTTTTCTAGATTTTTTTTCTAGATTTTTTTTCTAGATTTTTTTCCTAGATTTTTTTTCTAGATTTCTTTTCTAGATTTTTTTGTAGATTCATTTTTTTTCTAGATTTTTTTTTTGATTTTTTTTCTAGATTTTTTTTCTAGATTTTTTTTCTAGATTTTTTTTTAGATTTTTTTCTAGATTTTTTTTCTAGATATTTTTTCTAGATTTTTTCAAGATTTTTTTTGCAGATTCTTTTTCTAGATTTTTTTTCTAGATTTTTTTCTAGATTTTTTTCTAGATTTTTTTTCTAGATTTTTTTCTAGATTTTTTTCTAGATTTTTTTTCTAGATTTTTTTTCTAGATTTTTTTCTAGATTTTTTTTGCAGATTTTTTTTCTAGATTTTTTTTCTAGATTTTTTTCTAGATTATTTTTCTAGATTTTTTTTCTAGATTTTTTTTCTAGATTTTTTTCTAGATTTTTTTTCTAGATTTTTTTCTAGATTTTTTTCTAGATTTTTTTTCTAGATTTTTTTTCTAGATTTTTTTCTAGATTTTTTTTGCAGATTTTTCTTCTAGATTTTTTTTCTAGATTTTTTTCTAGATTATTTTTCTAGATTTTTTTTCTAGATTTTTTTTCTAGATTTTCTTTCTAGATTTTTTTCTAGATTTTTTTGTAGATTGATTTTTTTTCTAGATTTTTTTTTTGATTTTTTTTCTAGATTTTTTTTCTAGATTTTTTTTCTTGATTTTTTTTCTAGATTTTTTTCTTGATTTTTTTCTAGATTTTTTTTCTAGATTTTTTTTCTAGATTTTTTTTGCAGATTTTTTTTCTAGATTTTTTTTCTAGATTTTTTTTGCAGATTTTTTTTCTAGATTTTTTTTGTAGATTTTTTTTCTAGAATTTTTTTCTAGATTTTTTTCTAGATTTTTTTTCTAGATTTTTTTTCTAGATTTTTTTCTAGATTGATTTTTTTTCTAGATTTTTTTTTTGATTTTTTTTCTAGATTTTTTTCTAGATTTTTTTTCTAGATTTTTTTTCTAGATTTTTTTCTAGATTTTTTTTGCAGATTTTTTTTCTAGATTTTTTTTCTAGATTTTTTTCTAGATTTTTTTTCTAGATTTTTTTCTAGATTTTTTTTGCAGATTTTTTTTCTAGATTTTTTTTCTAGATTTTTTTCTAGATTTTTTTCTAGATTTTTTTTCTAGATTTTTTTTCTAGATTTTTTTTCTAGATTTTTTTGTAGATTCATTTTTTTTCTAGATTTTTTTTTTGATTTTTTTTCTAGATTTTTTTTCTAGATTTTTTTTCTAGATTTTTTTCTAGATTTTTTTCTAGATTTTTTTTCTAGATTTTTTTTCTAGATTTTTTCTAGATTTTTTTTGCAGATTCTTTTTCTAGATTTTTTTTCTAGATTTTTTTCTAGATTTTTTTCTAGATTTTTTTTCTAGATTTTTTTTCTAGATTTTTTTCTAGATTTTTTTTCTAGATTTTTTTGTAGATTGATTTTTTTTCTAGATTTTTTTTCTAGATTTTTTTCTAGATTTTTTTCTAGATTTTTTTTCTAGATTTTTTTTCTAGATTTTTTTTCTAGATTTTTTTTCTAGATTTTTTTTCTAGATTTTTTTTCTAGATTTTTTTTCTAGATTTTTTTTCTAGATTTTTTTCTAGATTTTTTTCTAGATTTTTTTCTAGATTTTTTTTCTAGATTTTTTTTCTAGATTTTTTTTCTAGATTTTTTTCTAGATTTTTTTTCTAGATTTTTTTTCTAGATTTTTTTTCTAGATATTTTTCTAGATTTTTTTTCTAGATTTTTTTTCTAGATTTTTTTTCTAGATTTTTTTCTAGATTTTTTTCTAGATTTTTTTTCTAGATTTTTTTTCTAGATTTTTTTCTAGATTTTTTTTGCAGATTTTTTTTCTAGATTTTTTTTCTAGATTTTTTTCTAGATTATTTTTCTAGATTTTTTTTCTAGATTTTTTTCTAGATTTTCTTTCTAGATTTTTTTCTAGATTTTTTTGTAGATTGATTTTTTTTCTAGATTTTTTTTTTGATTTTTTTTCTAGATTTTTTTTCTAGATTTTTTTTCTTGATTTTTTTTCTAGATTTTTTTCTTGATTTTTTTCTAGATTTTTTTTCTAGATTTTTTTTCTAGATTTTTTTTGCAGATTTTTTTTCTAGATTTTTTTTGTAGATTTTTTTTCTATAATTTTTTTCTAGATTTTTTTCTAGATTTTTTTTCTAGATTTTTTTTCTAGATTTTTTTCTAGATTTTTTTCTAGATTTTTTTTCTAGATTTTTTTTCTAGATTTTTTTTGCAGATTCTTTTTCTAGATTTTTTTTGCAGATTTATTTTCTAGATTTTTTTTCTAGATTTTTTTTGCAGATTTTTTTTCTAGATTTTTTTTGTAGATTTTTTTTCTATAATTTTTTTCTAGATTTTTTTCTAGATTTTTTTTCTAGATTTTTTTTCTAGATTTTTTTCTAGATTTTTTTCTAGATTTTTTTCTAGATTTTTTTTCTAGATTTTTTTTCTAGATTTTTTTTGCAGATTCTTTTTCTAGATTTTTTTTCTAGATTTTTTTTCTAGATTTTTTTTCTAGATTTTTTTCTAGATTTTTTTCTAGATTTTTTTTGTAGATTTTTTTTCTAGATTTTTTTTTGGATTTTTTTTCTAGATTTTTTTTCTAGATTTTTTTTCTAGATTTTTTTTCTAGATTTTCTTCTTGATTTTTTTCTAGATTTTTCCTAGATTTTTTTTGCAGATTTTTTTTCTAGATTTTTTTTCTAGATTTTTTTTGCAGATTTTTTTTCTAGATTTTTTTTGTAGATTTTTTTTCTAGAATTTTTTTCTAGATTTTTTTCTAGATTTTTTTTCTAGATTTTTTTTCTAGATTTTTTTTCTAGATTTTTTTTCTAGATTTTTTTTCTAGATTTCTTTTCTAGATTTTTTTGTAGATTCATTTTTTTTCTAGATTTTTTTTTTGATTTTTTTTCTAGATTTTTTTTCTAGATTTTTTTTCTAGATTTTTTTCTAGATTTTTTTCTAGATTTTTTTTCTAGATATTTTTTCTAGATTTTTTCTAGATTTTTTTTGCAGATTCTTTTTCTAGATTTTTTTTCTAGATTTTTTTCTAGATTTTTTTCTAGATTTTTTTTCTAGATTTTTTTCTAGATTTTTTTCTAGATTTTTTTTCTAGATTTTTTTTCTAGATTTTTTTCTAGATTTTTTTTGCAGATTTTTTTCTAGATTTTTTTTCTAGATTTTTTTCTAGATTATTTTTCTAGATTTTTTTTCTAGATTTTTTTTCTAGATTTTCTTTCTAGATTTTTTTCTAGATTTTTTTGTAGATTGATTTTTTTTCTAGATTTTTTTTTTGATTTTTTTTCTAGATTTTTTTTCTAGATTTTTTTTCTTGATTTTTTTTCTAGATTTTTTTCTTGATTTTTTTCTAGATTTTTTTTCTAGATTTTTTTTCTAGATTTTTTTTGTAGATTTTTTTTCTAGATTTTTTTTTTGATTTTTTTTCTAGATTTTTTTTCTAGATTTTTTTTCTAGATTTTTTTCTAGATTTTTTTCTAGATTTTTTTTGTAGATTTTTTTTCTAGATTTTTTTTTTGATTTTTTTTCTAGATTTTTTTTCTAGATTTTTTTTCTAGATTTTTTTTCTAGATTTTCTTCTTGATTTTTTTCTAGATTTTTCCTAGATTTTTTTTGCAGATTTTTTTTCTAGATTTTTTTTCTAGATTTTTTTTGCAGATTTTTTTTCTAGATTTTTTTTGTAGATTTTTTTTCTAGAATTTTTTTCTAGATTTTTTTCTAGATTTTTTTTCTAGATTTTTTTTCTAGATTTTTTTTCTAGATTTTTTTTCTAGATTTTTTTTCTAGATTTCTTTTCTAGATTTTTTTGTAGATTCATTTTTTTTCTAGATTTTTTTTTTGATTTTTTTTCTAGATTTTTTTTCTAGATTTTTTTTCTAGATTTTTTTCTAGATTTTTTTCTAGATTTTTTTTCTAGATATTTTTTCTAGATTTTTTCTAGATTTTTTTTGCAGATTCTTTTTCTAGATTTTTTTTCTAGATTTTTTTCTAGATTTTTTTCTAGATTTTTTTTCTAGATTTTTTTCTAGATTTTTTTCTAGATTTTTTTTCTAGATTTTTTTTCTAGATTTTTTTCTAGATTTTTTTTGCAGATTTTTTTCTAGATTTTTTTTCTAGATTTTTTTCTAGATTATTTTTCTAGATTTTTTTTCTAGATTTTTTTTCTAGATTTTCTTTCTAGATTTTTTTCTAGATTTTTTTGTAGATTGATTTTTTTTCTAGATTTTTTTTTTGATTTTTTTTCTAGATTTTTTTTCTAGATTTTTTTTCTTGATTTTTTTTCTAGATTTTTTTCTTGATTTTTTTCTAGATTTTTTTTCTAGATTTTTTTTCTAGATTTTTTTTGCAGATTTTTTTTCTAGATTTTTTTTCTAGATTTTTTTCTAGATTTTTTTTTCTAGATTTTTTTTCTAGATTTTTTTTCTAGATTTTTTTTCTAGATTTTTTTTCTAGATTTTTTTTCTAGATTTTTTTCTAGATTTTTTTCTAGATTTTTTTTCTAGATTTTTTTCTAGATTTTTTTCTAGATTTTTTTTGCAGATTCTTTTTCTAGATTTTTTTTCTAGATTTTTTTCTAGATTTTTTTCTAGATTTTTTTTCTAGATTTTTTTCTAGATTTTTTTCTAGATTTTTTTTCTAGATTTTTTTTCTAGATTTTTTTCTAGATTTTTTTTGCAGATTTTGTTCTAGATTTTTTTTCTAGATTTTTTTCTAGATTATTTTTCTAGATTTTTTTTCTAGATTTTTTTTCTAGATTTTCTTTCTAGATTTTTTTGTAGATTTTTTTGTAGATTGATTTTTTTTCTAGATTTTTTTTTTGATTTTTTTTCTAGATTTTTTTTCTAGATTTTTTTTCTTGATTTTTTTTCTAGATTTTTTTCTTGATTTTTTTCTAGATTTTTTTTCTAGATTTTTTTTCTAGATTTTTTTTGCAGATTTTTTTTCTAGATTTTTTTTCTAGATTTTTTTCTAGATTTTTTTTCTAGATTTTTTTTCTAGATTTTTTTTCTAGATTTTTTTTCTAGATTTTTTTTCTAGATTTTTTTTCTAGATTTTTTTCTAGATTTTTTTCTAGATTTTTTTTGTAGATTTTTTTTCTAGATTTTTTTTTTGATTTTTTTTCTAGATTTTTTTTCTAGATTTTTTTTCTAGATTTTTTTTCTAGATTTTTTTCTTGATTTTTTTCTAGATTTTTTTCTAGATTTTTTTTGCAGATTTTTTTTCTAGATTTTTTTTCTAGATTTTTTTTGCAGATTTTTTTTCTAGATTTTTTTTGTAGATTTTTTTTCTAGAATTTTTTTCTAGATTTTTTTTCTAGATTTTTTTTCTAGATTTTTTTCTAGATTTTTTTTCTAGATTTCTTTTCTAGATTTTTTTTCGAGATTTTTTTTCTAGATTTTTTCTAGATTTTTTTTCTAGATTTTTTTTCTAGATTTTCTTTCTAGATTTTTTTCTAGATTTTTTTTCTAGATTTTTTTTCTAGATTTTTTTTCTAGATTTTTTTCTAGATTTTTTTTCTAGATTTTTTTTCTAGATTTTTTTTCTAGATTTTTTTCTAGATTTTTTTCTAGATTTTTTTTCTAGATTTTTTTTCTAGATTTTTTTCTAGATTTTTTTTCTAGATTTTTTTTCTAGATTTTTTTTCTAGATTTTTTTTCTAGATTTTTTTTCTAGATTTTTTTTTTGATTTTTTTTCTAGATTTTTTTTCTAGATTTTTTTTCTAGATTTTTTTCTAGATTTTTTTCTAGATTTTTTTTCTAGATATTTTTTCTAGATTTTTTCTAGATTTTTTTTGCAGATTCTTTTTCTAGATTTTTTTTCTAGATTTTTTTCTAGATTTTTTTCTAGATTTTTTTTCTAGATTTTTTTCTAGATTTTTTTCTAGATTTTTTTTCTAGATTTTTTTTCTAGATTTTTTTCTAGATTTTTTTTGCAGATTTTTTTCTAGATTTTTTTTCTAGATTTTTTTCTAGATTATTTTTCTAGATTTTTTTTCTAGATTTTTTTTCTAGATTTTCTTTCTAGATTTTTTTCTAGATTTTTTTGTAGATTGATTTTTTTTCTAGATTTTTTTTTTGATTTTTTTTCTAGATTTTTTTTCTAGATTTTTTTTCTTGATTTTTTTTCTAGATTTTTTTCTTGATTTTTTTCTAGATTTTTTTTCTAGATTTTTTTTCTAGATTTTTTTTGCAGATTTTTTTTCTAGATTTTTTTTCTAGATTTTTTTCTAGATTTTTTTTTCTAGATTTTTTTTCTAGATTTTTTTTCTAGATTTTTTTTCTAGATTTTTTTTCTAGATTTTTTTTCTAGATTTTTTTCTAGATTTTTTTCTAGATTTTTTTTCTAGATTTTTTTCTAGATTTTTTTCTAGATTTTTTTTGCAGATTCTTTTTCTAGATTTTTTTTCTAGATTTTTTTCTAGATTTTTTTCTAGATTTTTTTTCTAGATTTTTTTCTAGATTTTTTTCTAGATTTTTTTTCTAGATTTTTTTTCTAGATTTTCTTTCTAGATTTTTTTGTAGATTTTTTTGTAGATTGATTTTTTTTCTAGATTTTTTTTTTGATTTTTTTTCTAGATTTTTTTTCTAGATTTTTTTTCTTGATTTTTTTTCTAGATTTTTTTCTTGATTTTTTTCTAGATTTTTTTTCTAGATTTTTTTTCTAGATTTTTTTTGCAGATTTTTTTTCTAGATTTTTTTTCTAGATTTTTTTCTAGATTTTTTTTCTAGATTTTTTTTCTAGATTTTTTTTCTAGATTTTTTTTCTAGATTTTTTTTCTAGATTTTTTTTCTAGATTTTTTTCTAGATTTTTTTCTAGATTTTTTTTGTAGATTTTTTTTCTAGATTTTTTTTTTGATTTTTTTTCTAGATTTTTTTTCTAGATTTTTTTTCTAGATTTTTTTTCTAGATTTTTTTCTTGATTTTTTTCTAGATTTTTTTCTAGATTTTTTTTGCAGATTTTTTTTCTAGATTTTTTTTCTAGATTTTTTTTGCAGATTTTTTTTCTAGATTTTTTTTGTAGATTTTTTTTCTAGAATTTTTTTCTAGATTTTTTTTCTAGATTTTTTTTCTAGATTTTTTTCTAGATTTTTTTTCTAGATTTCTTTTCTAGATTTTTTTTCGAGATTTTTTTTCTAGATTTTTTCTAGATTTTTTTTCTAGATTTTTTTTCTAGATTTTCTTTCTAGATTTTTTTCTAGATTTTTTTTCTAGATTTTTTTTCTAGATTTTTTTTCTAGATTTTTTTCTAGATTTTTTTTCTAGATTTTTTTTCTAGATTTTTTTTCTAGATTTTTTTCTAGATTTTTTTCTAGATTTTTTTTCTAGATTTTTTTTCTAGATTTTTTTCTAGATTTTTTTCTAGATTTTTTTTCTAGATTTTTTTTCTAGATTTTTTTTCTAGATTTTTTTTCTAGATTTTTTTTCTAGATTTTTTTCTAGATTTTTTTCTAGATTTTTTTTGTAGATTTTTTTTCTAGATTTTTTTTTTGATTTTTTTTCTAGATTTTTTTTCTAGATTTTTTTTCTAGATTTTTTTTCTAGATTTTTTTCTTGATTTTTTTCTAGATTTTTTTCTAGATTTTTTTTGCAGATTTTTTTTCTAGATTTTTTTTCTAGATTTTTTTTCTAGATTTTTTTCTAGATTTTTTTTCTAGATTTTTTTTCTAGATTTTTTTTCTAGATTTTTTTTCTAGATTTCTTTTCTAGATTTCTTTTCTAGATTTTTTTGTAGATTCATTTTTTTTCTAGATTTTTTTTTTGATTTTTTTTCTAGATTTTTTTTCTAGATTTTTTTTCTAGATTTTTTTTTAGATTTTTTTCTAGATTTTTTTTCTAGATATTTTTTCTAGATTTTTTCTAGATTTTTTTTGCAGATTCTTTTTCTAGATTTTTTTTCTAGATTTTTTTCTAGATTTTTTTCTAGATTTTTTTTCTAGATTTTTTTCTAGATTTTTTTCTAGATTTTTTTTCTAGATTTTTTTTCTAGATTTTTTTCTAGATTTTTTTTGCAGATTTTTTTTCTAGATTTTTTTTCTAGATTTTTTTCTAGATTATTTTTCTAGATTTTTTTTCTAGATTTTTTTTCTAGATTTTTTTCTAGATTTTTTTTCTAGATTTTTTTCTAGATTTTTTTCTAGATTTTTTTTCTAGATTTTTTTTCTAGATTTTTTTCTAGATTTTTTTTGCAGATTTTTCTTCTAGATTTTTTTTCTAGATTTTTTTCTAGATTATTTTTCTAGATTTTTTTTCTAGATTTTTTTTCTAGATTTTCTTTCTAGATTTTTTTCTAGATTTTTTTGTAGATTGATTTTTTTTCTAGATTTTTTTTTTGATTTTTTTTCTAGATTTTTTTTCTAGATTTTTTTTCTTGATTTTTTTTCTAGATTTTTTTCTTGATTTTTTTCTAGATTTTTTTTCTAGATTTTTTTTCTAGATTTTTTTTGCAGATTTTTTTTCTAGATTTTTTTTCTAGATTTTTTTTGCAGATTTTTTTTCTAGATTTTTTTTCTAGATTTTTTTTGCAGATTTTTTTTCTAGATTTTTTTTGTAGATTTTTTTTCTAGAATTTTTTTCTAGATTTTTTTCTAGATTTTTTTTCTAGATTTTTTTTCTAGATTTTTTTCTAGATTGATTTTTTTTCTAGATTTTTTTTTTGATTTTTTTTCTAGATTTTTTTCTAGATTTTTTTTCTAGATTTTTTTTCTAGATTTTTTTCTAGATTTTTTTTGCAGATTTTTTTTCTAGATTTTTTTTCTAGATTTTTTTCTAGATTTTTTTTCTAGATTTTTTTCTAGATTTTTTTTGCAGATTTTTTTTCTAGATTTTTTTTCTAGATTTTTTTCTAGATTTTTTTCTAGATTTTTTTTCTAGATTTTTTTTCTAGATTTTTTTTCTAGATTTTTTTTCTAGATTTTTTTTCTAGATTTCTTTTCTAGATTTTTTTGTAGATTCATTTTTTTTCTAGATTTTTTTTTTGATTTTTTTTCTAGATTTTTTTTCTAGATTTTTTTTCTAGATTTTTTTCTAGATTTTTTTCTAGATTTTTTTTCTAGATTTTTTTTCTAGATTTTTTCTAGATTTTTTTTGCAGATTCTTTTTCTAGATTTTTTTTCTAGATTTTTTTCTAGATTTTTTTCTAGATTTTTTTTCTAGATTTTTTTTCTAGATTTTTTTCTAGATTTTTTTTCTAGATTTTTTTGTAGATTGAATTTTTTTCTAGATTTTTTTTCTAGATTTTTTTGTAGATTGATTTTTTTTCTAGATTTTTTTTTTTATTTTTTTTCTAGATTTTTTTCTAGATTTTTTTTCTAGATTTTTTTTCTAGATTTTTTTCTAGATTTTTTTTGCAGATTTTTTTTCTAGATTTTTTTTCTAGATTTTTTTCTAGATTTTTTTTCTAGATTTTTTTCTAGATTTTTTTTGCAGATTTTTTTTCTAGATTTTTTTTCTAGATTTTTTTCTAGATTTTTTTCTAGATTTTTTTTCTAGATTTTTTTTCTAGATTTTTTTTCTAGATTTTTTTTCTAGATTTCTTTTCTAGATTTTTTTGTAGATTCATTTTTTTTCTAGATTTTTTTTTTGATTTTTTTTCTAGATTTTTTTTCTAGATTTTTTTTCTAGATTTTTTTCTAGATTTTTTTTGCAGATTTTTTTTCTAGATTTTTTTTCTAGATTTTTTTCTAGATTATTTTTCTAGATTTTTTTTCTAGATTTTTTTTCTAGATTTTTTTTCTAGATTTTTTTCTAGATTTTTTTGTAGATTGATTTTTTTTCTAGATTTTTTTTTGATTTTTTTTCTAGATTTTTTTTCTAGATTTTTTTTCTAGATTTTTTTTCTAGATTTTTTTTCTAGATTTTTTTCTTGATTTTTTTCTAGATTTTTTTTCTAGATTTTTTTTCTAGATTTTTTTCTAGATTTTTTTCTAGATTTTTTTTCTAGATTTTTTTTCTAGATTTTTTTTCTAGATTTTTTTTCTAGATTTTTTTTCTAGATTTTTTTTCTAGATTTTTTTCTAGATTTTTTTCTAGATTTTTTTTGTAGATTTTTTTTGTAGATTTTTTTTTTGATTTTTTTTCTAGATTTTTTTTCTAGATTTTTTTTCTAGATTTTTTTTCTAGATTTTTTTCTTGATTTTTTTCTAGATTTTTTTCTAGATTTTTTTTGCAGATTTTTTTTCTAGATTTTTTTTCTAGATTTTTTTTGCAGATTTTTTTTCTAGATTTTTTTTGTAGATTTTTTTTCTAGAATTTTTTTCTAGATTTTTTTCTAGATTTTTTTTCTAGATTTTTTTTCTAGATTTTTTTTCTAGATTTTTTTTCTAGATTTTTTTTCTAGATTTCTTTTCTAGATTTTTTTGTAGATTCATTTTTTTTCTAGATTTTTTTTTTGATTTTTTTTCTAGATTTTTATTCTAGATTTTTTTTCTAGATTTTTTTTTAGATTTTTTTCTAGATTTTTTTTCTAGATATTTTTTCTAGATTTTTTCTAGATTTTTTTTGCAGATTCTTTTTCTAGATTTTTTTTCTAGATTTTTTTCTAGATTATTTTTCTAGATTTTTTTTCTAGATTTTTTTTCTAGATTTTCTTTCTAGATTTTTTTCTAGATTTTTTTGTAGATTGATTTTTTTTCTAGATTTTTTTTTTGATTTTTTTTCTAGATTTTTTTTCTAGATTTTTTTTCTTGATTTTTTTTCTAGATTTTTTTCTTGATTTTTTTCTAGATTTTTTTTCTAGATTTTTTTTCTAGATTTTTTTCTTGATTTTTTTCTAGATTTCTTTTCTAGATTTTTTTGTAGATTCATTTTTTTTCTAGATTTTTTTTTTGATTTTTTTTCTAGATTTTTTTTCTAGATTTTTTTTCTAGATTTTTTTTTAGATTTTTTTCTAGATTTTTTTTCTAGATATTTTTTCTAGATTTTTTCTAGATTTTTTTTGCAGATTCTTTTTCTAGATTTTTTTTCTAGATTTTTTTCTAGATTATTTTTCTAGATTTTTTTTCTAGATTTTTTTTCTAGATTTTCTTTCTAGATTTTTTTCTAGATTTTTTTGTAGATTGATTTTTTTTCTAGATTTTTTTTTTTGATTTTTTTTCTAGATTTTTTTTCTAGATTTTTTTTCTTGATTTTTTTTCTAGATTTTTTTCTTGATTTTTTTCTAGATTTTTTTTCTAGATTTTTTTCTAGATTGATTTTTTTTCTAGATTTTTTTTTTGATTTTTTTTCTAGATTTTTTTCTAGATTTTTTTTCTAGATTTTTTTTCTAGATTTTTTTCTAGATTTTTTTTGCAGATTTTTTTTCTAGATTTTTTTTCTAGATTTTTTTCTAGATTTTTTTCTAGATTTTTTTTCTAGATTTTTTTCTAGATTTTTTTTCTAGATTTTTTTTCTAGATTTTTTTCTAGATTTTTTTTCTAGATTTTTTTGTAGATTGAATTTTTTTCTAGATTTTTTTTCTAGATTTTTTTGTAGATTGATTTTTTTTCTAGATTTTTTTTTTTATTTTTTTTCTAGATTTTTTTCTAGATTTTTTTTCTAGATTTTTTTTCTAGATTTTTTTCTAGATTTTTTTTGCAGATTTTTTTTCTAGATTTTTTTTCTAGATTTTTTTCTAGATTTTTTTTCTAGATTTTTTTCTAGATTTTTTTTGCAGATTTTTTTTCTAGATTTTTTTTCTAGATTTTTTTCTAGATTTTTTTCTAGATTTTTTTTCTAGATTTTTTTTCTAGATTTTTTTTCTAGATTTTTTTTCTAGATTTCTTTTCTAGATTTTTTTGTAGATTCATTTTTTTTCTAGATTTTTTTTTTGATTTTTTTTCTAGATTTTTTTTCTAGATTTTTTTTCTAGATTTTTTTCTAGATTTTTTTTGCAGATTTTTTTTCTAGATTTTTTTTCTAGATTTTTTTCTAGATTATTTTTCTAGATTTTTTTTCTAGATTTTTTTTCTAGATTTTTTTTCTAGATTTTTTTCTAGATTTTTTTGTAGATTGATTTTTTTTCTAGATTTTTTTTTGATTTTTTTTCTAGATTTTTTTTCTAGATTTTTTTTCTAGATTTTTTTTCTAGATTTTTTTTCTAGATTTTTTTCTTGATTTTTTTCTAGATTTTTTTTCTAGATTTTTTTTCTAGATTTTTTTCTAGATTTTTTTCTAGATTTTTTTTCTAGATTTTTTTTCTAGATTTTTTTTCTAGATTTTTTTTCTAGATTTTTTTTCTAGATTTTTTTTCTAGATTTTTTTCTAGATTTTTTTCTAGATTTTTTTTGTAGATTTTTTTTGTAGATTTTTTTTTTGATTTTTTTTCTAGATTTTTTTTGCAGATTTTTTTTCTAGATTTTTTTTCTAGATTTTTTTTGCAGATTTTTTTTCTAGATTTTTTTTGTAGATTTTTTTTCTAGAATTTTTTTCTAGATTTTTTTCTAGATTTTTTTTCTAGATTTTTTTTCTAGATTTTTTTTCTAGATTTTTTTTCTAGATTTTTTTTCTAGATTTCTTTTCTAGATTTTTTTGTAGATTCATTTTTTTTCTAGATTTTTTTTTTGATTTTTTTTCTAGATTTTTATTCTAGATTTTTTTTCTAGATTTTTTTTTAGATTTTTTTCTAGATTTTTTTTCTAGATATTTTTTCTAGATTTTTTCTAGATTTTTTTTGCAGATTCTTTTTCTAGATTTTTTTTCTAGATTTTTTTCTAGATTATTTTTCTAGATTTTTTTTCTAGATTTTTTTTCTAGATTTTCTTTCTAGATTTTTTTCTAGATTTTTTTGTAGATTGATTTTTTTTCTAGATTTTTTTTTTGATTTTTTTTCTAGATTTTTTTTCTAGATTTTTTTTCTTGATTTTTTTTCTAGATTTTTTTCTTGATTTTTTTCTAGATTTTTTTTCTAGATTTTTTTTCTAGATTTTTTTCTTGATTTTTTTCTAGATTTCTTTTCTAGATTTTTTTGTAGATTCATTTTTTTTCTAGATTTTTTTTTTGATTTTTTTTCTAGATTTTTTTTCTAGATTTTTTTTCTAGATTTTTTTTTAGATTTTTTTCTAGATTTTTTTTCTAGATATTTTTTCTAGATTTTTTCTAGATTTTTTTTGCAGATTCTTTTTCTAGATTTTTTTTCTAGATTTTTTTCTAGATTATTTTTCTAGATTTTTTTTCTAGATTTTTTTTCTAGATTTTCTTTCTAGATTTTTTTCTAGATTTTTTTGTAGATTGATTTTTTTTCTAGATTTTTTTTTTTGATTTTTTTTCTAGATTTTTTTTCTAGATTTTTTTTCTTGATTTTTTTTCTAGATTTTTTTCTTGATTTTTTTCTAGATTTTTTTTCTAGATTTTTTTCTAGATTGATTTTTTTTCTAGATTTTTTTTTTGATTTTTTTTCTAGATTTTTTTCTAGATTTTTTTTCTAGATTTTTTTTCTAGATTTTTTTCTAGATTTTTTTTGCAGATTTTTTTTCTAGATTTTTTTTCTAGATTTTTTTCTAGATTTTTTTCTAGATTTTTTTTCTAGATTTTTTTTCTAGATTTTTTTCTAGATTTTTTTTCTAGATTTTTTTGTAGATTGATTTTTTTTCTAGATTTTTTTGTAGATTGATTTTTTTGTAGATTGATTTTTTTTCTAGATTTTTTTTTTGATTTTTTTTCTAGATTTTTTTCTAGATTTTTTTTCTAGATTTTTTTTCTAGATTTTTTTTGCAGATTTTTTTTCTAGATTTTTTTTCTAGATTTTTTTCTAGATTTTTTTTCTAGATTTTTTTCTAGATTTTTTTTGCAGATTTTTTTTCTAGATTTTTTTTCTAGATTTTTTTCTAGATTTTTTTTCTAGATTTTTTTCTAGATTTTTTTTGCAGATTTTTTTTCTTGATTTTTTTTCTAGATTTTTTTCTAGATTTTTTTCTAGATTTTTTTTCTAGATTTTTTTTCTAGATTTTTTTCTAGATTTTTTTTCTAGATTTTTTTGTAGATTGATTTTTTTTCTAGATTTTTTTGTAGATTGATTTTTTTGTAGATTGATTTTTTTTCTAGATTTTTTTTTTGATTTTTTTTCTAGATTTTTTTCTAGATTTTTTTTCTAGATTTTTTTTCTAGATTTTTTTCTAGATTTTTTTTGCAGATTTTTTTTCTAGATTTTTTTTCTAGATTTTTTTCTAGATTTTTTTTCTAGATTTTTTTCTAGATTTTTTTTGCAGATTTTTTTTCTTGATTTTTTTTCTAGATTTTTTTCTAGATTTTTTTCTAGATTTTTTTTCTAGATTTTTTTTCTAGATTTTTTTCTAGATTTTTTTTCTAGATTTTTTTGTAGATTGATTTTTTTTCTAGATTTTTTTGTAGATTGATTTTTTTGTAGATTGATTTTTTTTCTAGATTTTTTTTTTGATTTTTTTTCTAGATTTTTTTCTAGATTTTTTTTCTAGATTTTTTTTCTAGATTTTTTTCTAGATTTTTTTTGCAGATTTTTTTTCTAGATTTTTTTTCTAGATTTTTTTCTAGATTTTTTTTCTAGATTTTTTTCTAGATTTTTTTTGCAGATTTTTTTTCTTGATTTTTTTTCTAGATTTTTTTCTAGATTTTTTTCTAGATTTTTTTTCTAGATTTTTTTTCTAGATTTTTTTTCTAGATTTTTTTTCTAGATTTTTTTTCTAGATTTCTTTTCTAGATTTTTTTGTAGATTCATATTTTTTCTAGATTTTTTTTTTTATTTTTTTTCTAGATTTTTTTTCTAGATTTTTTTTCTAGATTTTTTTCTAGATTTTTTTTGCAGATTTTTTTTCTAGATTTTTTTTCTAGATTTTTTTCTAGATTATTTTTCTAGATTTTTTTTCTAGATTTTTTTTCTAGATTTTTTTTCTAGATTTTTTTCTAGATTTTTTTGTAGATTGATTTTTTTTCTAGATTTTTTTTTCGATTTTTTTTCTAGATTTTTTTTCTAGATTTTTTTTCTAGATTTTTTTTCTAGATTTTTTTTCTAGATTTTTTTCTTGATTTTTTTCTAGATTTTTTTTCTAGATTTTTTTTCTAGATTTTTTTCTAGATTTTTTTCTAGATTTTTTTTCTAGATTTTTTTTCTAGATTTTTTTCTAGATTATTTTTCTAGATTTTTTTTCTAGATTTTTTTTCTAGATTTTTTTCTAGATTTTTTTTCTAGATTTTTTTCTAGATTTTTTTCTAGATTTTTTTTCTAGATTTTTTTTCTAGATTTTTTTCTAGATTTTTTTTGCAGATTTTTCTTCTAGATTTTTTTTCTAGATTTTTTTCTAGATTATTTTTCTAGATTTTTTTTCTAGATTTTTTTTCTAGATTTTCTTTCTAGATTTTTTTCTAGATTTTTTTGTAGATTGATTTTTTTTCTAGATTTTTTTTTTGATTTTTTTTCTAGATTTTTTTTCTAGATTTTTTTTCTTGATTTTTTTTCTAGATTTTTTTCTTGATTTTTTTCTAGATTTTTTTTCTAGATTTTTTTTCTAGATTTTTTTTGCAGATTTTTTTTCTAGATTTTTTTTCTAGATTTTTTTTGCAGATTTTTTTTCTAGATTTTTTTTCTAGATTTTTTTTCTAGAATTTTTTTCTAGATTTTTTTCTAGATTTTTTTTCTAGATTTTTTTTCTAGATTTTTTTCTAGATTGATTTTTTTTCTAGATTTTTTTTTTGATTTTTTTTCTAGATTTTTTTCTAGATTTTTTTTCTAGATTTTTTTTCTAGATTTTTTTCTAGATTTTTTTTCTAGATTTTTTTCTAGATTTTTTTTGCAGATTTTTTTTCTAGATTTTTTTCTAGATTTTTTTCTAGATTTTTTTTCTAGATTTTTTTTCTAGATTTTTTTTCTAGATTTTTTTTCTAGATTTTTTTTCTAGATTTCTTTTCTAGATTTTTTTGTAGATTCATTTTTTTTCTAGATTTTTTTTTTGATTTTTTTTCTAGATTTTTTTTCTAGATTTTTTTTCTAGATTTTTTTCTAGATTTTTTTCTAGATTTTTTTTCTAGATTTTTTTTCTAGATTTTTTCTAGATTTTTTTTGCAGATTCTTTTTCTAGATTTTTTTTCTAGATTTTTTTCTAGATTTTTTTCTAGATTTTTTTTCTAGATTTTTTTTCTAGATTTTTTTCTAGATTTTTTTTCTAGATTTTTTTGTAGATTGATTTTTTTTCTAGATTTTTTTTCTAGATTTTTTTGTAGATTGATTTTTTTTCTAGATTTTTTTATTTATTTTTTTTCTAGATTTTTTTCTAGATTTTTTTTCTAGATTTTTTTTCTAGATTTTTTTCTAGATTTTTTTTGCAGATTTTTTTTCTAGATTTTTTTTCTAGATTTTTTTCTAGATTGTTTTTCTAGATTTTTTTCTAGATTTTTTTTGCAGATTTTTTTTCTAGATTTTTTTTCTAGATTTTTTTCTAGATTTTTTTCTAGATTTTTTTTCTAGATTTTTTTTCTAGATTTTTTTTCTAGATTTTTTTTCTAGATTTTTTTTCTAGATTTCTTTTCTAGATTTTTTTGTAGATTCATTTTTTTTCTAGATTTTTTTTTTGATTTTTTTTCTAGATTTTTTTTCTAGATTTTTTTTCTAGATTTTTTTCTAGATTTTTTTTGCAGATTTTTTTTCTAGATTTTTTTTCTAGATTTTTTTCTAGATTTTTTTTTTGATTTTTTTTCTAGATTTTTTTTCTAGATTTTTTTTCTAGATTTTTTTTCTAGATTTTTTTCTTGATTTTTTTCTAGATTTTTTCCTAGATTTTTTTTCTAGATTTTTTTTCTAGATTTTTTTTCTAGAATTTTTTTCTAGATTTTTTTCTAGATTTTTTTTCTAGATTTTTTTTCTAGATTTTTTTTCTAGATTTTTTTTCTAGATTTTTTTTCTAGATTTCTTTTCTAGATTTTTTTGTAGATTCATTTTTTTTCTAGATTTTTTTTTTGATTTTTTTTCTAGATTTTTTTTCTAGATTTTTTTTCTAGATTTTTTTTTAGATTTTTTTCTAGATTTTTTTTCTAGATATTTTTTCTAGATTTTTTCTAGATTTTTTTTGCAGATTCTTTTTCTAGATTTTTTTTCTAGATTTTTTTCTAGATTATTTTTCTAGATTTTTTTTCTAGATTTTTTTTCTAGATTTTTTTTCTTGATTTTTTTTCTAGATTTTTTTCTTGATTTTTTTCTAGATTTTTTTTCTAGATTTTTTTTCTAGATTTTTTTTGCAGATTTTTTTTCTAGATTTTTTTTCTAGATTTTTTTTGCAGATTTTTTTTCTAGATTTTTTTTCTAGATTTTTTTTCTAGAATTTTTTTCTAGATTTTTTTCTAGATTTTTTTTCTAGATTTTTTTTCTAGATTTTTTTCTAGATTGATTTTTTTTCTAGATTTTTTTTTTGATTTTTTTTCTAGATTTTTTTCTAGATTTTTTTTCTAGATTTTTTTTCTAGATTTTTTTCTAGATTTTTTTCTAGATTTTTTTTCTAGATTTTTTTTCTAGATTTTTTTTCTAGATTTTTTTTCTAGATTTTTTTTCTAGATTTCTTTTCTAGATTTTTTTGTAGATTCATTTTTTTTCTAGATTTTTTTTTTGATTTTTTTCTAGATTTTTTTCTAGATTTTTTTTCTAGATTTTTTTTCTAGATTTTTTTCTAGATTATTTTTCTAGATTTTTTTTCTAGATTTTTTTTCTAGATTTTTTTCTAGATTTTTTTTCTAGATTTTTTTCTAGATTTTTTTCTAGATTTTTTTTCTAGATTTTTTTTCTAGATTTTTTTCTAGATTTTTTTTGCAGATTTTTCTTCTAGATTTTTTTTCTAGATTTTTTTCTAGATTATTTTTCTAGATTTTTTTTCTAGATTTTTTTTCTAGATTTTCTTTCTAGATTTTTTTCTAGATTTTTTTGTAGATTGATTTTTTTTCTAGATTTTTTTTTTGATTTTTTTTCTAGATTTTTTTTCTAGATTTTTTTTCTTGATTTTTTTTCTAGATTTTTTTCTTGATTTTTTTCTAGATTTTTTTTCTAGATTTTTTTTCTAGATTTTTTTTGCAGATTTTTTTTCTAGATTTTTTTTCTAGATTTTTTTTGCAGATTTTTTTTCTAGATTTTTTTTCTAGATTTTTTTTCTAGAATTTTTTTCTAGATTTTTTTCTAGATTTTTTTTCTAGATTTTTTTTCTAGATTTTTTTCTAGATTGATTTTTTTTCTAGATTTTTTTTTTGATTTTTTTTCTAGATTTTTTTCTAGATTTTTTTTCTAGATTTTTTTTCTAGATTTTTTTCTAGATTTTTTTTCTAGATTTTTTTCTAGATTTTTTTTGCAGATTTTTTTTCTAGATTTTTTTCTAGATTTTTTTCTAGATTTTTTTTCTAGATTTTTTTTCTAGATTTTTTTTCTAGATTTTTTTTCTAGATTTTTTTTCTAGATTTCTTTTCTAGATTTTTTTGTAGATTCATTTTTTTTCTAGATTTTTTTTTTGATTTTTTTTCTAGATTTTTTTTCTAGATTTTTTTTCTAGATTTTTTTCTAGATTTTTTTCTAGATTTTTTTTCTAGATTTTTTTGTAGATTGATTTTTTTTCTAGATTTTTTTTCTAGATTTTTTTGTAGATTGATTTTTTTTCTAGATTTTTTTATTTATTTTTTTTCTAGATTTTTTTCTAGATTTTTTTTCTAGATTTTTTTTCTAGATTTTTTTCTAGATTTTTTTTGCAGATTTTTTTTCTAGATTTTTTTTCTAGATTTTTTTCTAGATTGTTTTTCTAGATTTTTTTCTAGATTTTTTTTCTAGATTTTTTTCTAGATTTTTTTTCTAGATTTTTTTCTAGATTTTTTTCTAGATTTTTTTTCTAGATTTTTTTTCTAGATTTTTTTTCTAGATTTTTTTTCTAGATTTTTTTTCTAGATTTCTTTTCTAGATTTTTTTGTAGATTCATTTTTTTTCTAGATTTTTTTTTTGATTTTTTTTCTAGATTTTTTTTCTAGATTTTTTTTCTAGATTTTTTTCTAGATTTTTTTTGCAGATTTTTTTTCTAGATTTTTTTTCTAGATTTTTTTCTAGATTATTTTTCTAGATTTTTTTTCTAGATTTTTTTTCTAGATTTTTTTTCTAGATTTTTTTCTAGATTTTTTTGTAGATTGATTTTTTTTCTAGATTTTTTTTTGATTTTTTTTCTAGATTTTTTTTCTAGATTTTTTTTCTAGATTTTTTTCTAGATTTTTTTCTAGATTTTTTTTGTAGATTTTTTTTCTAGATTTTTTTTTTGATTTTTTTTCTAGATTTTTTTTCTAGATTTTTTTTCTAGATTTTTTTTCTAGATTTTTTTCTTGATTTTTTTCTAGATTTTTTTCTAGATTTTTTTTCTAGATTTTTTTTCTAGATTTTTTTTCTAGAATTTTTTTCTAGATTTTTTTCTAGATTTTTTTTCTAGATTTTTTTTCTAGATTTTTTTTCTAGATTTTTTTTCTAGATTTTTTTTCTAGATTTCTTTTCTAGATTTTTTTGTAGATTCATTTTTTTTCTAGATTTTTTTTTTGATTTTTTTTCTAGATTTTTTTTCTAGATTTTTTTTCTAGATTTTTTTTTAGATTTTTTTCTAGATTTTTTTTCTAGATATTTTTTCTAGATTTTTTCTAGATTTTTTTTGCAGATTCTTTTTCTAGATTTTTTTTCTAGATTTTTTTCTAGATTATTTTTCTAGATTTTTTTTCTAGATTTTTTTTCTAGATTTTTTTTCTTGATTTTTTTTCTAGATTTTTTTCTTGATTTTTTTCTAGATTTTTTTTCTAGATTTTTTTTCTAGATTTTTTTTGCAGATTTTTTTTCTAGATTTTTTTTCTAGATTTTTTTTGCAGATTTTTTTTCTAGATTTTTTTTCTAGATTTTTTTTCTAGAATTTTTTTCTAGATTTTTTTCTAGATTTTTTTTCTAGATTTTTTTTCTAGATTTTTTTCTAGATTGATTTTTTTTCTAGATTTTTTTTTTGATTTTTTTTCTAGATTTTTTTCTAGATTTTTTTTCTAGATTTTTTTTCTAGATTTTTTTCTAGATTTTTTTCTAGATTTTTTTTCTAGATTTTTTTTCTAGATTTTTTTTCTAGATTTTTTTTCTAGATTTTTTTTCTAGATTTCTTTTCTAGATTTTTTTGTAGATTCATTTTTTTTCTAGATTTTTTTTTTGATTTTTTTTCTAGATTTTTTTTCTAGATTTTTTTTCTAGATTTTTTTCTAGATTTTTTTCTAGATTTTTTTTCTAGATTTTTTTTCTAGATTTTTTCTAGATTTTTTTTGCAGATTCTTTTTCTAGATTTTTTTTCTAGATTTTTTTCTAGATTTTTTTCTAGATTTTTTTTCTAGATTTTTTTTCTAGATTTTTTTCTAGATTTTTTTTCTAGATTTTTTTGTAGATTGATTTTTTTTCTAGATTTTTTTTCTAGATTTTTTTGTAGATTGATTTTTTTTCTAGATTTTTTTTTAAATTTTTTTTCTAGATTTTTTTCTAGATTTTTTTTCTAGATTTTTTTTCTAGATTTTTTTCTAGATTTTTTTTGCAGATTTTTTTTCTAGATTTTTTTTCTAGATTTTTTTCTAGATTTTTTTTCTAGATTTTTTTCTAGATTTTTTTCTAGATTTTTTTTGCAGATTTTTTTTCTAGATTTTTTTCTAGATTTTTTTCTAGATTTTTTTTCTAGATTTTTTTTCTAGATTTTTTTTCTAGATTTTTTTTCTAGATTTTTTTTCTAGATTTCTTTTCTAGATTTTTTTGTAGATTCATTTTTTTTCTAGATTTTTTTTTTGATTTTTTTTCTAGATTTTTTTTCTAGATTTTTTTTCTAGATTTTTTTCTAGATTTTTTTTGCAGATTTTTTTTCTAGATTTTTTTTCTAGATTTTTTTCTAGATTATTTTTCTAGATTTTTTTTCTAGATTTTTTTTCTAGATTTTTTTTCTAGATTTTTTTCTAGATTTTTTTCTAGATTGATTTTTTTTCTAGATTTTTTTTTGATTTTTTTTCTAGATTTTTTTTCTAGATTTTTTTTCTAGATTTTTTTTCTAGATTTTTTTCTAGATTTTTTTCTAGATTTTTTTTGTAGATTTTTTTTCTAGATTTTTTTTTTGATTTTTTTTCTAGATTTTTTTTCTAGATTTTTTTTCTAGATTTTTTTTCTAGATTTTTTTCTTGATTTTTTTCTAGATTTTTTTCTAGATTTTTTTTGCAGATTTTTTTTCTAGATTTTTTTTCTAGATTTTTTTTCTAGATTTTTTTCTTGATTTTTTTCTAGATTTTTTTCTAGATTTTTTTTGCAGATTTTTTTTCTAGACTTTTTTTCTAGATTTTTTTTGCAGATTTTTTTTCTAGATTTTTTTTGTAGATTTTTTTTCTAGAATTTTTTTCTAGATTTTTTTCTAGATTTTTTTTCTAGATTTTTTTTCTAGATTTTTTTTCTAGATTTTTTTTCTAGATTTTTTTTCTAGATTTCTTTTCTAGATTTTTTTGTAGATTCATTTTTTTTCTAGATTTTTTTTTTGATTTTTTTTCTAGATTTTTTTTCTAGATTTTTTTTCTAGATTTTTTTTTAGATTTTTTTCTAGATTTTTTTTCTAGATTTTTTTTCTAGATTTTTTTCTAGATTATTTTTCTAGATTTTTTTTCTAGATTTTTTTTCTAGATTTTCTTTCTAGATTTTTTTCTAGATTTTTTTGTAGATTGATTTTTTTTCTAGATTTTTTTTTTGATTTTTTTTCTAGATTTTTTTTCTAGATTTTTTTCTTGATTTTTTTCTAGATTTTTTTTCTAGATTTTTTTTCTAGATTTTTTTTGCAGATTTTTTTTCTAGAATTTTTTTCTAGATTTTTTTTGCAGATTTTTTTTCTAGATTTTTTTTGTAGATTTTTTTTCTAGAATTTTTTTCTAGATTTTTTTCTAGATTTTTTTTCTAGATTTTTTTTCTAGATTTTTTTCTAGATTGATTTTTTTTCTAGATTTTTTTTTTGATTTTTTTTCTAGATTTTTTTCTAGATTTTTTTTCTAGATTTTTTTTCTAGATTTTTTTCTAGATTTTTTTTGCAGATTTTTTTTCTAGATTTTTTTTCTAGATTTTTTTCTAGATTTTTTTTCTAGATTTTTTTCTAGATTTTTTTTGCAGATTTTTTTTCTAGATTTTTTTTCTAGATTTTTTTCTAGATTTTTTTCTAGATTTTTTTTCTAGATTTTTTTTCTAGATTTTTTTTCTAGATTTTTTTTCTAGATTTTTTTTCTAGATTTCTTTTCTAGATTTTTTTTCTAGATTTTTTTTCTAGATTTTTTTTTTGATTTTTTTTCTAGATTTTTTTTCTAGATTTTTTTTCTAGATTTTTTTCTAGATTTTTTTCTAGATTTTTTTTCTAGATTTTTTTTCTAGATTTTTTCTAGATTTTTTTTGCAGATTCTTTTTCTAGATTTTTTTTCTAGATTTTTTTCTAGATTTTTTTCTAGATTTTTTTTCTAGATTTTTTTTCTAGATTTTTTTCTAGATTTTTTTTCTAGATTTTTTTGTAGATTGATTTTTTTTCTAGATTTTTTTTCTAGATTTTTTTCTAGATTTTTTTTCTAGATTTTTTTTTTGATTTTTTTTCTAGATTTTTTTCTAGATTTTTTTTCTAGATTTTTTTTCTAGATTTTTTTCTAGATTTTTTTTGCAGATTTTTTTTCTAGATTTTTTTTCTAGATTTTTTTCTAGATTTTTTTTCTAGATTTTTTTCTAGATTTTTTTTGCAGATTTTTTTTCTAGATTTTTTTTCTAGATTTTTTTCTAGATTATTTTTCTAGATTTTTTTTCTAGATTTTTTTTTTGATTTTTTTTCTAGATTTTTTTTCTAGATTTTTTTTCTAGATTTTTTTCTAGATTTTTTTTGCAGATTTTTTTTCTAGATTTTTTTTCTAGATTTTTTTCTAGATTTTTTTTCTAGATTTTTTTTCTAGATTTTTTTTCTAGATTTTTTTTCTAGATTTTTTTCTAGATTTTTTTGTAGATTGATTTTTTTTCTAGATTTTTTTTTGATTTTTTTTCTAGATTTTTTTTCTAGATTTTTTTTCTAGATTTTTTTTCTAGATTTTTTTTCTAGATTTTTTTCTTGATTTTTTTCTAGATTTTTTTTCTAGATTTTTTTTCTAGATTTTTTTCTAGATTTTTTTCTAGATTTTTTTTCTAGATTTTTTTTCTAGATTTTTTTTCTAGATTTTTTTTCTAGATTTTTTTTCTAGATTTTTTTTCTAGATTTTTTTCTAGATTTTTTTCTAGATTTTTTTTGTAGATTTTTTTTCTAGATTTTTTTTTAGATTTTTTTTCTAGATTTTTTTTCTAGATTTTTTTTCTAGATTTTTTTTCTAGATTTTTTTCTTGATTTTTTTCTAGATTTTTTTCTAGATTTTTTTTGCAGATTTTTTTTCTAGATTTTTTTTCTAGATTTTTTTTGCAGATTTTTTTTCTAGATTTTTTTTGTAGATTTTTTTTCTAGAATTTTTTTCTAGATTTTTTTCTAGATTTTTTTTCTAGATTTTTTTTCTAGATTTTTTTTCTAGATTTTTTTTCTAGATTTTTTTTCTAGATTTCTTTTCTAGATTTTTTTGTAGATTCATTTTTTTTCTAGATTTTTTTTTTGATTTTTTTTCTAGATTTTTTTTCTAGATTTTTTTTCTAGATTTTTTTTTAGATTTTTTTCTAGATTTTTTTTCTAGATATTTTTTCTAGATTTTGTCTAGATTTTTTTTGCAGATTCTTTTTCTAGATTTTTTTTCTAGATTTTTTTCTAGATTTTTTTCTAGATTTTTTTTCTAGATTTTTTTCTAGATTTTTTTCTAGATTTTTTTCTAGATTTTGTTTCTAGATTTTTTTTCTAGATTTTTTTCTAGATTTTTTTCTAGATTTTGTTTCTAGATTTTTTTTCTAGATTTTTTTCTAGATTTTTTTTGCAGATTTTTTTTCTAGATTTTTTTTCTAGATTTTTTTTCTAGAATTTTTTTCTAGATTTTTTTCTAGATTTTTTTTCTAGATTTTTTTTCTAGATTTTTTTCTAGATTGATTTTTTTTCTAGATTTTTTTTTTGATTTTTTTTCTAGATTTTTTTCTAGATTTTTTTTCTAGATTTTTTTTCTAGATTTTTTTCTAGATTTTTTTCTAGATTTTTTTTCTAGATTTTTTTTCTAGATTTTTTTTCTAGATTTTTTTTCTAGATTTTTTTTCTAGATTTCTTTTCTAGATTTTTTTGTAGATTCATTTTTTTTCTAGATTTTTTTTTTGATTTTTTTTCTAGATTTTTTTTCTAGATTTTTTTTCTAGATTTTTTTCTAGATTTTTTTCTAGATTTTTTTTCTAGATTTTTTTTCTAGATTTTTTCTAGATTTTTTTTGCAGATTCTTTTTCTAGATTTTTTTTCTAGATTTTTTTCTAGATTTTTTTCTAGATTTTTTTTCTAGATTTTTTTTCTAGATTTTTTTCTAGATTTTTTTTCTAGATTTTTTTGTAGATTGATTTTTTTTCTAGATTTTTTTTCTAGATTTTTTTGTAGATTGATTTTTTTTCTAGATTTTTTTTTAAATTTTTTTTCTAGATTTTTTTCTAGATTTTTTTTCTAGATTTTTTTTCTAGATTTTTTTCTAGATTTTTTTTGCAGATTTTTTTTCTAGATTTTTTTTCTAGATTTTTTTCTAGATTTTTTTTCTAGAATTTTTTTCTAGATTTTTTTCTAGATTTTTTTTCTAGATTTTTTTTCTAGATTTTTTTCTAGATTGATTTTTTTTCTAGATTTTTTTTTTGATTTTTTTTCTAGATTTTTTTCTAGATTTTTTTTCTAGATTTTTTTTCTAGATTTTTTTCTAGATTTTTTTTGCAGATTTTTTTTCTAGATTTTTTTTCTAGATTTTTTTCTAGATTTTTTTTCTAGATTTTTTTCTAGATTTTTTTTGCAGATTTTTTTTCTAGATTTTTTTTCTAGATTTTTTTCTAGATTTTTTTCTAGATTTTTTTTCTAGATTTTTTTTCTAGATTTTTTCTAGATTTTTTTTGCAGATTTTTTTTCTAGATTTTTTTTCTAGATTTTTTTCTAGATTTTTTTTCTAGATTTTTTTTCTAGATTTTTTTCTAGATTTTTTTTGCAGATTTTTTTTCTAGATTTTTTTTCTAGATTTTTTTCTAGATTTTTTTCTAGATTTTTTTTCTAGATTTTTTTTCTAGATTTTTTTTCTAGATTTTTTTTCTAGATTTTTTTTCTAGATTTCTTTTCTAGATTTTTTTGTAGATTCATTTTTTTTCTAGATTTTTTTTTTGATTTTTTTTCTAGATTTTTTTTCTAGATTTTTTTTCTAGATTTTTTTCTAGATTTTTTTTGCAGATTTTTTTTCTAGATTTTTTTTCTAGATTTTTTTCTAGATTATTTTTCTAGATTTTTTTTCTAGATTTTTTTTCTAGATTTTTTTTCTAGATTTTTTTCTAGATTTTTTTGTAGATTGATTTTTTTTCTAGATTTTTTTTTGATTTTTTTTCTAGATTTTTTTTCTAGATTTTTTTTCTAGATTTTTTTTCTAGATTTTTTTTCTAGATTTTTTTCTTGATTTTTTTCTAGATTTTTTTTCTAGATTTTTTTTCTAGATTTTTTTCTAGATTTTTTTTGCAGATTTTTTTTCTAGATTTTTTTTCTAGATTTTTTTTGCAGATTTTTTTTCTAGATTTTTTTCTAGATTTTTTTCTAGATTTCTTTTCTAGATTTTTTTTCTAGATTTTTTTTGCAGATTTTTTTTCTAGATTTTTTTTGTAGATTTTTTTTCTAGAATTTTTTTCTAGATTTTTTTCTAGATTTTTTTTCTAGATTTTTTTTCTAGATTTTTTTTCTAGATTTTTTTCTAGATTTTTTTTCTAGATTTTTTTCTAGATTTTTTTTCTAGATTTTTTTTCTAGATTTTTTTTCTAGATTTTTTTCTAGATTTTTTTTCTAGATTTTTTTCTAGATTTTTTTTCTAGATTTTTTTTCTAGATTTTTTTCTAGATTATTTTTCTAGATTTTTTTTCTAGATTTTTTTTCTAGATTTTTTTTCTAGATTTTTTTCTAGATTTTTTTTCTAGATTTTTTTCTAGATTTTTTTTCTAGATTTTTTTTCTAGATTTTTTTCTAGATTTTTTTTCTAGATTTTTTTTGCAGATTTTTTTTCTAGATTTTTTTTCTAGATTTTTTTTGCAGATTTTTTTTCTAGATTTTTTTTGTAGATTTTTTTTCTAGAATTTTTTTCTAGATTTTTTTCTAGATTTTTTTTCTAGATTTTTTTTCTAGATTTTTTTTCTAGATTTTTTCTAGATTTTTTTTGCAGATTCTTTTTCTAGATTTTTTTTCTAGATTTTTTTCTAGATTTTTTTCTAGATTTTTTTTCTAGATTTTTTTTCTAGATTTTTTTCTAGATTTTTTTTGCAGATTTTTTTTCTAGATTTTTTTTCTAGATTTTTTTTGCAGATTTTTTTTCTAGATTTTTTTCTAGATTTTTTTCTAGATTTCTTTTCTAGATTTTTTTTCTAGATTTTTTTTGCAGATTTTTTTTCTAGATTTTTTTTGTAGATTTTTTTTCTAGAATTTTTTTCTAGATTTTTTTCTAGATTTTTTTTCTAGATTTTTTTTCTAGATTTTTTTCTAGATTTTTTTTCTAGATTTTTTTTCTAGATTTTTTTCTAGACTTTTTTTCTAGATTTTTTTTCTAGATTTTTTTCTAGATTTTTTTTCTAGATTTTTTTTCTAGATTTTTTTCTAGATTATTTTTCTAGATTTTTTTTCTAGATTTTTTTTCTAGATTTTCTTTCTAGATTTTTTTCTAGATTTTTTTTCTAGATTTTTTTCTAGATTTTTTTTCTAGATTTTTTTTCTAGATTTTTTTCTAGATTTTTTTTCTAGATTTTTTTTGCAGATTTTTTTTCTAGATTTTTTTTCTAGATTTTTTTTGCAGATTTTTTTTCTAGATTTTTTTTGTAGATTTTTTTTCTAGAATTTTTTTCTAGATTTTTTTCTAGATTTTTTTTCTAGATTTTTTTTCTAGATTTTTTTCTAGATTTTTTTTCTAGATTTTTTTTCTAGATTTTTTTCTAGATTGATTTTTTTTCTAGATTTTTTTTTTGATTTTTTTTCTAGATTTTTTTCTAGATTTTTTTTCTAGATTTTTTTTCTAGATTTTTTTCTAGATTTTTTTTGCAGATTTTTTTTCTAGATTTTTTTTCTAGATTTTTTTCTAGATTTTTTTTCTAGATTTTTTTCTAGATTTTTTTTGCAGATTTTTTTTCTAGATTTTTTTTCTAGATTTTTTTCTAGATTTTTTTCTAGATTTTTTTTCTAGATTTTTTTTCTAGATTTTTTCTAGATTTTTTTTGCAGATTTTTTTTCTAGATTTTTTTTCTAGATTTTTTTCTAGATTTTTTTTCTAGATTTTTTTTCTAGATTTTTTTCTAGATTTTTTTTGCAGATTTTTTTTCTAGATTTTTTTTCTAGATTTTTTTCTAGATTTTTTTCTAGATTTTTTTTCTAGATTTTTTTTCTAGATTTTTTTTCTAGATTTTTTTTCTAGATTTTTTTTCTAGATTTCTTTTCTAGATTTTTTTGTAGATTCATTTTTTTTCTAGATTTTTTTTTTGATTTTTTTTCTAGATTTTTTTTCTAGATTTTTTTTCTAGATTTTTTTCTAGATTTTTTTTGCAGATTTTTTTTCTAGATTTTTTTTCTAGATTTTTTTCTAGATTATTTTTCTAGATTTTTTTTCTAGATTTTTTTTCTAGATTTTTTTTCTAGATTTTTTTCTAGATTTTTTTGTAGATTGATTTTTTTTCTAGATTTTTTTCTAGATTTTTTTCTAGATTTTTTTTCTAGATTTTTTTTCTAGATTTTTTCTAGATTTTTTTTGCAGATTTTTTTTCTAGATTTTTTTTCTAGATTTTTTTCTAGATTTTTTTTCTAGATTTTTTTTCTAGATTTTTTTCTAGATTTTTTTTGCAGATTTTTTTTCTAGATTTTTTTCTAGATTTTTTTCTAGATTTTTTTCTAGATTTTTTTTCTAGATTTTTTTTCTAGATTTTTTTTCTAGATTTTTTTTCTAGATTTTTTTTCTAGATTTCTTTTCTAGATTTTTTTGTAGATTCATTTTTTTTCTAGATTTTTTTTTTGATTTTTTTTCTAGATTTTTTTTCTAGATTTTTTTTCTAGATTTTTTTCTAGATTTTTTTTGCAGATTTTTTTTCTAGATTTTTTTTCTAGATTTTTTTCTAGATTATTTTTCTAGATTTTTTTTCTAGATTTTTTTTCTAGATTTTTTTTCTAGATTTTTTTCTAGATTTTTTTGTAGATTGATTTTTTTTCTAGATTTTTTTTTGATTTTTTTTCTAGATTTTTTTTCTAGATTTTTTTTCTAGATTTTTTTTCTAGATTTTTTTTCTAGATTTTTTTCTTGATTTTTTTCTAGATTTTTTTTCTAGATTTTTTTTCTAGATTTTTTTCTAGATTTTTTTTGCAGATTTTTTTTCTAGATTTTTTTTCTAGATTTTTTTTGCAGATTTTTTTTCTAGATTTTTTTCTAGATTTTTTTCTAGATTTCTTTTCTAGATTTTTTTTCTAGATTTTTTTTGCAGATTTTTTTTCTAGATTTTTTTTGTAGATTTTTTTTCTAGAATTTTTTTCTAGATTTTTTTCTAGATTTTTTTTCTAGATTTTTTTTCTAGATTTTTTTTCTAGATTTTTTTCTAGATTTTTTTTCTAGATTTTTTTCTAGATTTTTTTTCTAGATTTTTTTTCTAGATTTTTTTTCTAGATTTTTTTCTAGATTTTTTTTCTAGATTTTTTTCTAGATTTTTTTTCTAGATTTTTTTTCTAGATTTTTTTCTAGATTATTTTTCTAGATTTTTTTTCTAGATTTTTTTTCTAGATTTTTTTTCTAGATTTTTTTCTAGATTTTTTTTCTAGATTTTTTTCTAGATTTTTTTTCTAGATTTTTTTTCTAGATTTTTTTCTAGATTTTTTTTCTAGATTTTTTTTGCAGATTTTTTTTCTAGATTTTTTTTCTAGATTTTTTTTGCAGATTTTTTTTCTAGATTTTTTTTGTAGATTTTTTTTCTAGAATTTTTTTCTAGATTTTTTTCTAGATTTTTTTTCTAGATTTTTTTTCTAGATTTTTTTTCTAGATTTTTTCTAGATTTTTTTTGCAGATTCTTTTTCTAGATTTTTTTTCTAGATTTTTTTCTAGATTTTTTTCTAGATTTTTTTTCTAGATTTTTTTTCTAGATTTTTTTCTAGATTTTTTTTGCAGATTTTTTTTCTAGATTTTTTTTCTAGATTTTTTTTGCAGATTTTTTTTCTAGATTTTTTTCTAGATTTTTTTCTAGATTTCTTTTCTAGATTTTTTTTCTAGATTTTTTTTGCAGATTTTTTTTCTAGATTTTTTTTGTAGATTTTTTTTCTAGAATTTTTTTCTAGATTTTTTTCTAGATTTTTTTTCTAGATTTTTTTTCTAGATTTTTTTCTAGATTTTTTTTCTAGATTTTTTTTCTAGATTTTTTTCTAGACTTTTTTTCTAGATTTTTTTTCTAGATTTTTTTCTAGATTTTTTTTCTAGATTTTTTTTCTAGATTTTTTTCTAGATTATTTTTCTAGATTTTTTTTCTAGATTTTTTTTCTAGATTTTCTTTCTAGATTTTTTTCTAGATTTTTTTTCTAGATTTTTTTCTAGATTTTTTTTCTAGATTTTTTTTCTAGATTTTTTTCTAGATTTTTTTTCTAGATTTTTTTTGCAGATTTTTTTTCTAGATTTTTTTTCTAGATTTTTTTTGCAGATTTTTTTTCTAGATTTTTTTTGTAGATTTTTTTTCTAGAATTTTTTTCTAGATTTTTTTCTAGATTTTTTTTCTAGATTTTTTTTCTAGATTTTTTTCTAGATTTTTTTTCTAGATTTTTTTTCTAGATTTTTTTCTAGATTGATTTTTTTTCTAGATTTTTTTTTTGATTTTTTTTCT
The DNA here is from genome assembly GCF_057628025.1 of Oncorhynchus mykiss. Lineage (NCBI taxonomy): Eukaryota > Metazoa > Chordata > Actinopteri > Salmoniformes > Salmonidae > Oncorhynchus > Oncorhynchus mykiss. The sequence continues at coordinate 509,640 of NW_028322057.1, forward strand.
AGATTTTTTTCTAGATTTTTTTTCTAGATTTTTTTTCTAGATTTTTTTCTAGATTTTTTTTGCAGATTTTTTTTCTAGATTTTTTTTCTAGATTTTTTTCTAGATTTTTTTTCTAGATTTTTTTCTAGATTTTTTTTGCAGATTTTTTTTCTAGATTTTTTTTCTAGATTTTTTTCTAGATTTTTTTCTAGATTTTTTTTCTAGATTTTTTTTCTAGATTTTTTCTAGATTTTTTTTGCAGATTTTTTTTCTAGATTTTTTTTCTAGATTTTTTTCTAGATTTTTTTTCTAGATTTTTTTTCTAGATTTTTTTCTAGATTTTTTTTGCAGATTTTTTTTCTAGATTTTTTTTCTAGATTTTTTTCTAGATTTTTTTCTAGATTTTTTTTCTAGATTTTTTTTCTAGATTTTTTTTCTAGATTTTTTTTCTAGATTTTTTTTCTAGATTTCTTTTCTAGATTTTTTTGTAGATTCATTTTTTTTCTAGATTTTTTTTTTGATTTTTTTTCTAGATTTTTTTTCTAGATTTTTTTTCTAGATTTTTTTCTAGATTTTTTTTGCAGATTTTTTTTCTAGATTTTTTTTCTAGATTTTTTTCTAGATTATTTTTCTAGATTTTTTTTCTAGATTTTTTTTCTAGATTTTTTTTCTAGATTTTTTTCTAGATTTTTTTGTAGATTGATTTTTTTTCTAGATTTTTTTTTGATTTTTTTTCTAGATTTTTTTTCTAGATTTTTTTTCTAGAATTTTTTTCTAGATTTTTTTTCTAGATTTTTTTCTTGATTTTTTTCTAGATTTTTTTTCTAGATTTTTTTTCTAGATTTTTTTCTAGATTTTTTTTGCAGATTTTTTTTCTAGATTTTTTTTCTAGATTTTTTTTGCAGATTTTTTTTCTAGATTTTTTTCTAGATTTTTTTCTAGATTTCTTTTCTAGATTTTTTTTCTAGATTTTTTTTGCAGATTTTTTTTCTAGATTTTTTTTGTAGATTTTTTTTCTAGAATTTTTTTCTAGATTTTTTTCTAGATTTTTTTTCTAGATTTTTTTTCTAGATTTTTTTCTAGATTTTTTTTCTAGATTTTTTTTCTAGATTTTTTTCTAGATTTTTTTTCTAGATTTTTTTCTAGATTTTTTTTAGATTTTTTTTCTAGATTTTTTTTCTAGATTTTTTTCTAGATTATTTTTCTAGATTTTTTTTCTAGATTTTTTTTCTAGATTTTTTTTCTAGATTTTTTTCTAGATTTTTTTTCTAGATTTTTTTCTAGATTTTTTTTCTAGATTTTTTTTCTAGATTTTTTTCTAGATTTTTTTTCTAGATTTTTTTTGCAGATTTTTTTTCTAGATTTTTTTTCTAGATTTTTTTTGCAGATTTTTTTTCTAGATTTTTTTTGTAGATTTTTTTTCTAGAATTTTTTTCTAGATTTTTTTCTAGATTTTTTTTCTAGATTTTTTTTCTAGATTTTTTTGTAGATTGATTTTTTTTCTAGATTTTTTTTTGATTTTTTTTCTAGATTTTTTTTCTAGATTTTTTTTCTAGAATTTTTTTCTAGATTTTTTTTCTAGATTTTTTTCTTGATTTTTTTCTAGATTTTTTTTCTAGATTTTTTTTCTAGATTTTTTTCTAGATTTTTTTTGCAGATTTTTTTTCTAGATTTTTTTTCTAGATTTTTTTTGCAGATTTTTTTTCTAGATTTTTTTCTAGATTTTTTTCTAGATTTCTTTTCTAGATTTTTTTTCTAGATTTTTTTTGCAGATTTTTTTTCTAGATTTTTTTTGTAGATTTTTTTTCTAGAATTTTTTTCTAGATTTTTTTCTAGATTTTTTTTCTAGATTTTTTTTCTAGATTTTTTTCTAGATTTTTTTTCTAGATTTTTTTTCTAGATTTTTTTCTAGATTTTTTTCTAGATTTTTTTCTAGATTTTTTTTAGATTTTTTTTCTAGATTTTTTTTCTAGATTTTTTTCTAGATTATTTTTCTAGATTTTTTTTCTAGATTTTTTTTCTAGATTTTTTTTCTAGATTTTTTTCTAGATTTTTTTTCTAGATTTTTTTCTAGATTTTTTTTCTAGATTTTTTTTCTAGATTTTTTTCTAGATTTTTTTTCTAGATTTTTTTTGCAGATTTTTTTTCTAGATTTTTTTTCTAGATTTTTTTTGCAGATTTTTTTTCTAGATTTTTTTTGTAGATTTTTTTTCTAGAATTTTTTTCTAGATTTTTTTCTAGATTTTTTTTCTAGATTTTTTTTCTAGATTTTTTTTCTAGATTTTTTCTAGATTTTTTTTGCAGATTCTTTTTCTAGATTTTTTTTCTAGATTTTTTTCTAGATTTTTTTCTAGATTTTTTTTCTAGATTTTTTTTCTAGATTTTTTTCTAGATTTTTTTTGCAGATTTTTTTTCTAGATTTTTTTTCTAGATTTTTTTTGCAGATTTTTTTTCTAGATTTTTTTCTAGATTTTTTTCTAGATTTCTTTTCTAGATTTTTTTTCTAGATTTTTTTTGCAGATTTTTTTTCTAGATTTTTTTTGTAGATTTTTTTTCTAGAATTTTTTTCTAGATTTTTTTCTAGATTTTTTTTCTAGATTTTTTTTCTAGATTTTTTTCTAGATTTTTTTTCTAGATTTTTTTTCTAGATTTTTTTCTAGATTTTTTTTCTAGATTTTTTTTCTAGATTTTTTTCTAGATTTTTTTTCTAGATTTTTTTTCTAGATTTTTTTCTAGATTATTTTTCTAGATTTTTTTTCTAGATTTTTTTTCTAGATTTTTTTTCTAGATTTTTTTCTAGATTTTTTTTCTAGATTTTTTTCTAGATTTTTTTTCTAGATTTTTTTTCTAGATTTTTTTCTAGATTTTTTTTCTAGATTTTTTTTGCAGATTTTTTTTCTAGATTTTTTTTCTAGATTTTTTTTGCAGATTTTTTTTCTAGATTTTTTTTGTAGATTTTTTTTCTAGAATTTTTTTCTAGATTTTTTTCTAGATTTTTTTTCTAGATTTTTTTTCTAGATTTTTTTTCTAGATTTTTTTTCTATATTTTTTTTCTAGATTTTTTTTCTAGATTTTTTTCTAGATTTTTTTTCTAGATTTTTTTCTAGATTTTTTTTCTAGATTTTTTTTCTAGATTTTTTTCTAGATTTTTTTTCTAGATTTTTTTTGCAGATTTTTTTTCTATATTTTTTTTCTAGATTTTTTTTGCAGATTTTTTTTCTAGATTTTTTTTGTAGATTTTTTTTCTAGAATTTTTTTCTAGATTTTTTTCTAGATTTTTTTTCTAGATTTTTTTTCTAGATTTTTTTTCTAGATTTTTTCTAGATTTTTTTTGCAGATTCTTTTTCTAGATTTTTTTTCTAGATTTTTTTCTAGATTTTTTTTCTAGATTTTTTTTCTAGATTTTTTTCTAGATTTTTTTTCTAGATTTTTTTTCTAGATTTTTTTTCTAGATTTTTTTTCTAGATTTTTTTCTAGATTTTTTTTCTAGATTTTTTTCTAGATTTTTTTTCTAGATTTTTTTTCTAGATTTTTTTCTAGATTTTTTTTCTAGATTTTTTTTGCAGATTTTTTTTCTAGATTTTTTTTCTAGATTTTTTTTGCAGATTTTTTTTCTAGATTTTTTTTGTAGATTTTTTTTCTAGAATTTTTTTCTAGATTTTTTTCTAGATTTTTTTTCTAGATTTTTTTTCTAGATTTTTTTTCTAGATTTTTTCTAGATTTTTTTTGCAGATTCTTTTTCTAGATTTTTTTTCTAGATTTTTTTCTAGATTTTTTTTCTAGATTTTTTTTCTAGATTTTTTTCTAGATTTTTTTTCTAGATTTTTTTTCTAGATTTTTTTTCTAGATTTTTTTTCTAGATTTTTTTCTAGATTTTTTTTCTAGATTTTTTTCTAGATTTTTTTTCTAGATTTTTTTTCTAGATTTTTTTCTAGATTTTTTTTCTAGATTTTTTTTGCAGATTTTTTTTCTAGATTTTTTTTCTAGATTTTTTTTGCAGATTTTTTTTCTAGATTTTTTTTGTAGATTTTTTTTCTAGAATTTTTTTCTAGATTTTTTTCTAGATTTTTTTTCTAGATTTTTTTTCTAGATTTTTTTTCTAGATTTTTTCTAGATTTTTTTTGCAGATTCTTTTTCTAGATTTTTTTTCTAGATTTTTTTCTAGATTTTTTTTCTAGATTTTTTTTCTAGATTTTTTTCTAGATTTTTTTTCTAGATTTTTTTTCTAGATTTTTTTTCTAGATTTTTTTTCTAGATTTTTTTCTAGATTTTTTTTCTAGATTTTTTTCTATATTTTTTTTCTAGATTTTTTTTCTAGATTTTTTTCTAGATTTTTTTTCTAGATTTTTTTTGCAGATTTTTTTTCTAGATTTTTTTTCTAGATTTTTTTTGCAGATTTTTTTTCTAGATTTTTTTTGTAGATTTTTTTTCTAGAATTTTTTTCTAGATTTTTTTCTAGATTTTTTTTCTAGATTTTTTTTCTAGATTTTTTTTCTAGATTTTTTCTAGATTTTTTTTGCAGATTCTTTTTCTAGATTTTTTTTCTAGATTTTTTTCTAGATTTTTTTCTAGATTTTTTTTCTAGATTTTTTTTCTAGATTTTTTTCTAGATTTTTTTTGCAGATTTTTTTTCTAGATTTTTTTTCTAGATTTTTTTTGCAGATTTTTTTTCTAGATTTTTTTCTAGATTTTTTTCTAGATTTCTTTTCTAGATTTTTTTTCTAGATTTTTTTTGCAGATTTTTTTTCTAGATTTTTTTTGTAGATTTTTTTTCTAGAATTTTTTTCTAGATTTTTTTCTAGATTTTTTTTCTAGATTTTTTTTCTAGATTTTTTTCTAGATTTTTTTTCTAGATTTTTTTCTAGACTTTTTTTCTAGATTTTTTTTCTAGATTTTTTTCTAGATTTTTTTTCTAGATTTTTTTTCTAGATTTTTTTCTAGATTATTTTTCTAGATTTTTTTTCTAGATTTTTTTTCTAGATTTTCTTTCTAGATTTTTTTCTAGATTTTTTTTCTAGATTTTTTTCTAGATTTTTTTTCTAGATTTTTTTTCTAGATTTTTTTCTAGATTTTTTTTCTAGATTTTTTTTGCAGATTTTTTTTCTAGATTTTTTTTCTAGATTTTTTTTGCAGATTTTTTTTCTAGATTTTTTTTGTAGATTTTTTTTCTAGAATTTTTTTCTAGATTTTTTTCTAGATTTTTTTTCTAGATTTTTTTTCTAGATTTTTTTCTAGATTTTTTTTCTAGATTTTTTTTCTAGATTTTTTTCTAGATTGATTTTTTTTCTAGATTTTTTTTTTGATTTTTTTTCTAGATTTTTTTCTAGATTTTTTTTGCAGATTTTTTTTCTAGATTTTTTTTCTAGATTTTTTTCTAGATTTTTTTCTAGATTTTTTTTCTAGATTTTTTTTCTAGATTTTTTCTAGATTTTTTTTGCAGATTTTTTTTCTAGATTTTTTTTCTAGATTTTTTTCTAGATTTTTTTTCTAGATTTTTTTTCTAGATTTTTTTCTAGATTTTTTTTGCAGATTTTTTTTCTAGATTTTTTTTCTAGATTTTTTTCTAGATTTTTTTCTAGATTTTTTTTCTAGATTTTTTTTCTAGATTTTTTTTCTAGATTTTTTTTCTAGATTTTTTTTCTAGATTTCTTTTCTAGATTTTTTTGTAGATTCATTTTTTTTCTAGATTTTTTTTTTGATTTTTTTTCTAGATTTTTTTTCTAGATTTTTTTTCTAGATTTTTTTCTAGATTTTTTTTGCAGATTTTTTTTCTAGATTTTTTTTCTAGATTTTTTTCTAGATTATTTTTCTAGATTTTTTTTCTAGATTTTTTTTCTAGATTTTTTTTCTAGATTTTTTTCTAGATTTTTTTGTAGATTGATTTTTTTTCTAGATTTTTTTTTGATTTTTTTTCTAGATTTTTTTTCTAGATTTTTTTTCTAGATTTTTTTTCTAGATTTTTTTTCTAGATTTTTTTCTTGATTTTTTTCTAGATTTTTTTTCTAGATTTTTTTTCTAGATTTTTTTCTAGATTTTTTTTGCAGATTTTTTTTCTAGATTTTTTTTCTAGATTTTTTTTGCAGATTTTTTTTCTAGATTTTTTTCTAGATTTTTTTCTAGATTTCTTTTCTAGATTTTTTTTCTAGATTTTTTTTGCAGATTTTTTTTCTAGATTTTTTTTGTAGATTTTTTTTCTAGAATTTTTTTCTAGATTTTTTTCTAGATTTTTTTTCTAGATTTTTTTTCTAGATTTTTTTCTAGATTTTTTTTCTAGATTTTTTTTCTAGATTTTTTTCTAGATTTTTTTTCTAGATTTTTTTTCTAGATTTTTTTTCTAGATTTTTTTTGCAGATTTTTTTTCTAGATTTTTTTCTAGATTTTTTTCTAGATTTCTTTTCTAGATTTTTTTTCTAGATTTTTTTTGCAGATTTTTTTTCTAGATTTTTTTTGTAGATTTTTTTTCTAGAATTTTTTTCTAGATTTTTTTCTAGATTTTTTTTCTAGATTTTTTTTCTAGATTTTTTTCTAGATTTTTTTTCTAGATTTTTTTTCTAGATTTTTTTTCTAGATTTTTTTTCTAGATTTTTTTCTAGATTATTTTTCTAGATTTTTTTTCTAGATTTTTTTTCTAGATTTTTTTTCTAGATTTTTTTCTAGATTTTTTTTCTAGATTTTTTTCTAGATTTTTTTTCTAGATTTTTTTTCTAGATTTTTTTCTAGATTTTTTTTCTAGATTTTTTTTGCAGATTTTTTTTCTAGATTTTTTTTCTAGATTTTTTTTGCAGATTTTTTTTCTAGATTTTTTTTGTAGATTTTTTTTCTAGAATTTTTTTCTAGATTTTTTTCTAGATTTTTTTTCTAGATTTTTTTTCTAGATTTTTTTTCTAGATTTTTTTTCTAGATTTTTTTTCTAGATTTTTTTTCTAGATTTTTTCTAGATTTTTTTTCTAGATTTTTTTTCTAGATTTTCTTTCTAGATTTTTTTCTAGATTTTTTTTCTAGATTTTTTTTCTAGATTTTTTTTCTAGATTTTTTTCTAGATTTTTTTTCTAGATTTTTTTTCTAGATTTTTTTTCTAGATTTTTTTCTAGATTTTTTTCTAGATTTTTTTTCTAGATTTTTTTTCTAGATTTTTTTCTAGATTTTTTTTCTAGATTTTTTTTCTAGATTTTTTTTCTAGATTTTTTTTCTAGATTTTTTTTCTAGATTTTTTTTCTAGATTTTTTTCTAGATTTTTTTCTAGATTTTTTTTGTAGATTTTTTTTCTAGATTTTTTTTTTGATTTTTTTTCTAGATTTTTTTTCTAGATTTTTTTTCTAGATTTTTTTTCTAGATTTTTTTCTTGATTTTTTTCTAGATTTTTTTCTAGATTTTTTTTGCAGATTTTTTTTCTAGATTTTTTTTCTAGATTTTTTTTGCAGATTTTTTTTCTAGATTTTTTTTGTAGATTTTTTTTCTAGAATTTTTTTCTAGATTTTCTTCTAGATTTTTTTTCTAGATTTTTTTTCTAGATTTTTTTTCTAGATTTTTTTTCTAGATTTTTTTTCTAGATTTCTTTTCTAGATTTTTTTGTAGATTCATTTTTTTTCTAGATTTTTTTTTTGATTTTTTTTCTAGATTTTTTTTCTAGATTTTTTTTCTAGATTTTTTTTTAGATTTTTTTCTAGATTTTTTTCTAGATTATTTTTCTAGATTTTTTTTCTAGATTTTTTTTCTAGATTTTTTTTCTAGATTTTTTTCTAGATTTTTTTTCTAGATTTTTTTCTAGATTTTTTTTCTAGATTTTTTTTCTAGATTTTTTTCTAGATTTTTTTTCTAGATTTTTTTTGCAGATTTTTTTTCTAGATTTTTTTTCTAGATTTTTTTTGCAGATTTTTTTTCTAGATTTTTTTTGTAGATTTTTTTTCTAGAATTTTTTTCTAGATTTTTTTCTAGATTTTTTTTCTAGATTTTTTTTCTAGATTTTTTTCTAGATTTTTTTTCTAGATTTTTTTTCTAGATTTTTTTCTAGATTGATTTTTTTTCTAGATTTTTTTTTTGATTTTTTTTCTAGATTTTTTTTCTAGATTTTTTTTCTAGATTTTTTTTCTAGATTTTTTTTCTAGATTTTTTTTCTAGATTTCTTTTCTAGATTTTTTTGTAGATTCATTTTTTTTCTAGATTTTTTTTTTGATTTTTTTTCTAGATTTTTTTTCTAGATTTTTTTTCTAGATTTTTTTTTAGATTTTTTTCTAGATTTTTTTCTAGATTATTTTTCTAGATTTTTTTTCTAGATTTTTTTTCTAGATTTTTTTTCTAGATTTTTTTCTAGATTTTTTTTCTAGATTTTTTTCTAGATTTTTTTTCTAGATTTTTTTTCTAGATTTTTTTCTAGATTTTTTTTCTAGATTTTTTTTGCAGATTTTTTTTCTAGATTTTTTTTCTAGATTTTTTTTGCAGATTTTTTTTCTAGATTTTTTTTGTAGATTTTTTTTCTAGAATTTTTTTCTAGATTTTTTTCTAGATTTTTTTTCTAGATTTTTTTTCTAGATTTTTTTCTAGATTTTTTTTCTAGATTTTTTTTCTAGATTTTTTTCTAGATTGATTTTTTTTCTAGATTTTTTTTTTGATTTTTTTTCTAGATTTTTTTCTAGATTTTTTTTCTAGATTTTTTTTCTAGATTTTTTTCTAGATTTTTTTTGCAGATTTTTTTTCTAGATTTTTTTTCTAGATTTTTTTCTAGATTTTTTTTCTAGATTTTTTTCTAGATTTTTTTTGCAGATTTTTTTTCTAGATTTTTTTTCTAGATTTTTTTCTAGATTTTTTTCTAGATTTTTTTTCTAGATTTTTTTTCTAGATTTTTTCTAGATTTTTTTTGCAGATTTTTTTTCTAGATTTTTTTTCTAGATTTTTTTCTAGATTTTTTTTCTAGATTTTTTTTCTAGATTTTTTTCTAGATTTTTTTTGCAGATTTTTTTTCTAGATTTTTTTTCTAGATTTTTTTCTAGATTTTTTTCTAGATTTTTTTTCTAGATTTTTTTTCTAGATTTTTTTTCTAGATTTTTTTTCTAGATTTTTTTTCTAGATTTCTTTTCTAGATTTTTTTGTAGATTCATTTTTTTTCTAGATTTTTTTTTTGATTTTTTTTCTAGATTTTTTTTCTAGATTTTTTTTCTAGATTTTTTTCTAGATTTTTTTTGCAGATTTTTTTTCTAGATTTTTTTTCTAGATTTTTTTCTAGATTATTTTTCTAGATTTTTTTTCTAGATTTTTTTTCTAGATTTTTTTTCTAGATTTTTTTCTAGATTTTTTTGTAGATTGATTTTTTTTCTAGATTTTTTTTAAATTTTTTTTCTAGATTTTTTTTCTAGATTTTTTTTCTAGATTTTTTTTCTAGATTTTTTTTCTAGATTTTTTTCTTGATTTTTTTCTAGATTTTTTTTCTAGATTTTTTTTCTAGATTTTTTTCTAGATTTTTTTTGCAGATTTTTTTTCTAGATTTTTTTTCTAGATTTTTTTTGCAGATTTTTTTTCTAGATTTTTTTCTAGATTTTTTTCTAGATTTCTTTTCTAGATTTTTTTTCTAGATTTTTTTTGCAGATTTTTTTTCTAGATTTTTTTTGTAGATTTTTTTTCTAGAATTTTTTTCTAGATTTTTTTCTAGATTTTTTTTCTAGATTTTTTTTCTAGATTTTTTTCTAGATTTTTTTTCTAGATTTTTTTTCTAGATTTTTTTCTAGATTTTTTTTCTAGATTTTTTTTCTAGATTTTTTTCTAGATTTTTTTTCTAGATTTTTTTTCTAGATTTTTTTCTAGATTATTTTTCTAGATTTTTTTTCTAGATTTTTTTTCTAGATTTTTTTTCTAGATTTTTTTCTAGATTTTTTTTCTAGATTTTTTTCTAGATTTTTTTTCTAGATTTTTTTTCTAGATTTTTTTCTAGATTTTTTTTCTAGATTTTTTTTGCAGATTTTTTTTCTAGATTTTTTTTCTAGATTTTTTTTGCAGATTTTTTTTCTAGATTTTTTTTGTAGATTTTTTTTCTAGAATTTTTTTCTAGATTTTTTTCTAGATTTTTTTTCTAGATTTTTTTCTAGATTTTTTTTCTAGATTTTTTTTCGAGATTTTTTTTCGAGATTTTTTTTCTAGATTTTTTCTAGATTTTTTTTCTAGATTTTTTTTCTAGATTTTCTTTCTAGATTTTTTTTCTAGATTTTTTTTCTAGATTTTTTTTCTAGATTTTTTTCTAGATTTTTTTCTAGATTTTTTTTCTAGATTTTTTTTCTAGATTTTTTTCTAGATTTTTTTTCTAGATTTTTTTTCTAGATTTTTTTTCTAGATTTTTTTTCTAGATTTTTTTTCTAGATTTTTTTTCTAGATTTTTTTCTAGATTTTTTTCTAGATTTTTTTTGTAGATTTTTTTTCTAGATTTTTTTTTTGATTTTTTTTCTAGATTTTTTTTCTAGATTTTTTTTCTAGATTTTTTTTCTAGATTTTTTTCTTGATTTTTTTCTAGATTTTTTTCTAGATTTTTTTTGCAGATTTTTTTTCTAGATTTTTTTTCTAGATTTTTTTTGCAGATTTTTTTTCTAGATTTTTTTTGTAGATTTTTTTTCTAGAATTTTTTTCTAGATTTTCTTCTAGATTTTTTTTCTAGATTTTTTTTCTAGATTTTTTTTCTAGATTTTTTTTCTAGATTTTTTTTCTAGATTTCTTTTCTAGATTTTTTTGTAGATTCATTTTTTTTCTAGATTTTTTTTTTGATTTTTTTTCTAGATTTTTTTTCTAGATTTTTTTTCTAGATTTTTTTTTAGATTTTTTTCTAGATTTTTTTTCTAGATATTTTTTCTAGATTTTTTCTAGATTTTTTTTGCAGATTCTTTTTCTAGATTTTTTTTCTAGATTTTTTTCTAGATTTTTTTCTAGATTTTTTTTCTAGATTTTTTTCTAGATTTTTTTCTAGATTTTTTTTCTAGATTTTTTTTCTAGATTTTTTTCTAGATTTTTTTTGCAGATTTTTTTTCTAGATTTTTTTTCTAGATTTTTTTCTAGATTATTTTTCAAGATTTTTTTTCTAGATTTTTTTTCTAGATTTTCTTTCTAGATTTTTTTCTAGATTTTTTTGTAGATTGATTTTTTTTCTAGATTTTTTTTTTGATTTTTTTTCTAGATTTTTTTTCTAGATTTTTTTCTTGATTTTTTTTCTAGATTTTTTTCTTGATTTTTTTCTAGATTTTTTTTCTAGATTTTTTTTCTAGATTTTTTTTGCAGATTTTTTTTCTAGATTTTTTTTCTAGATTTTTTTTGCAGATTTTTTTTCTAGATTTTTTTTGTAGATTTTTTTTCTAGAATTTTTTTCTAGATTTTTTTCTAGATTTTTTTTCTAGATTTTTTTTCTAGATTTTTTTCTAGATTGATTTTTTTTCTAGATTTTTTTTTTGATTTTTTTTCTAGATTTTTTTCTAGATTTTTTTTCTAGATTTTTTTTCTAGATTTTTTTCTAGATTTTTTTTGCAGATTTTTTTTCTAGATTTTTTTTCTAGATTTTTTTCTAGATTTTTTTTCTAGATTTTTTTCTAGATTTTTTTTGCAGATTTTTTTTCTAGATTTTTTTTCTAGATTTTTTTCTAGATTTTTTTCTAGATTTTTTTTCTAGATTTTTTTTCTAGATTTTTTTTCTAGATTTTTTTTCTAGATTTTTTTTCTAGATTTCTTTTCTAGATTTTTTTGTAGATTCATTTTTTTTCTAGATTTTTTTTTTGATTTTTTTTCTAGATTTTTTTTCTAGATTTTTTTCTAGATTTTTTTCTAGATTTTTTTTCTAGATTTTTTTTCTAGATTTTTTCTAGATTTTTTTTGCAGATTCTTTTTCTAGATTTTTTTTCTAGATTTTTTTCTAGATTTTTTTCTAGATTTTTTTTCTAGATTTTATTTCTAGATTTTTTTCTAGATTTTTTTTCTAGATTTTTTTGTAGATTGATTTTTTTTCTAGATTTTTTTTTTGATTTTTTTTCTAGATTTTTTTTCTAGATTTTTTTTCTAGATTTTTTTCTAGATTTTTTTTCTAGATTTTTTTTCTAGATTTTTTTTCTAGATTTTTTTTCTAGATTTTTTTTCTAGATTTTTTCTAGATTTTTTTTCTAGATTTTTTTTCTAGATTTTCTTTCTAGATTTTTTTCTAGATTTTTTTTCTAGATTTTTTTTCTAGATTTTTTTTCTAGATTTTTTTCTAGATTTTTTTTCTAGATTTTTTTTCTAGATTTTTTTTCTAGATTTTTTTCTAGATTTTTTTCTAGATTTTTTTTCTAGATTTTTTTTCTAGATTTTTTTCTAGATTTTTTTTCTAGATTTTTTTTCTAGATTTTTTTTCTAGATTTTTTTTCTAGATTTTTTTTCTAGATTTTTTTTCTAGATTTTTTTCTAGATTTTTTTCTAGATTTTTTTTGTAGATTTTTTTTCTAGATTTTTTTTTTGATTTTTTTTCTAGATTTTTTTTCTAGATTTTTTTTCTAGATTTTTTTTCTAGATTTTTTTCTTGATTTTTTTCTAGATTTTTTTCTAGATTTTTTTTGCAGATTTTTTTTCTAGATTTTTTTTCTAGATTTTTTTTGCAGATTTTTTTTCTAGATTTTTTTTGTAGATTTTTTTTCTAGAATTTTTTTCTAGATTTTTTTCTAGATTTTTTTTCTAGATTTTTTTTCTAGATTTTTTTTCTAGATTTTTTTTCTAGATTTTTTTTCTAGATTTCTTTTCTAGATTTTTTTGTAGATTCATTTTTTTTCTAGATTTTTTTTTTGATTTTTTTTCTAGATTTTTTTTCTAGATTTTTTTTCGTGATTTTTTTTTAGATTTTTTTCTAGATTTTTTTTCTAGATATTTTTTCTAGATTTTTTCTAGATTTTTTTTGCAGATTCTTTTTCTAGATTTTTTTTCTAGATTTTTTTCTAGATTTTTTTCTAGATTTTTTTTCTAGATTTTTTTCTAGATTTTTTTCTAGATTTTTTTTCTAGATTTTTTTTCTAGATTTTTTTTCTAGATTTTCTTTCTAGATTTTTTTCTAGATTTTTTTTCTAGATTTTTTTTCTAGATTTTTTTTCTAGATTTTTTTCTAGATTTTTTTTCTAGATTTTTTTTCTAGATTTTTTTTCTAGATTTTTTTCTAGATTTTTTTCTAGATTTTTTTTCTAGATTTTTTTTCTAGATTTTTTTCTAGATTTTTTTTCTAGATTTTTTTTCTAGATTTTTTTTCTAGATTTTTTTTCTAGATTTTTTTTCTAGATTTTTTTTCTAGATTTTTTTCTAGATTTTTTTCTACATTTTTTTTGTAGATTTTTTTTCTAGATTTTTTTTTTGATTTTTTTTCTAGATTTTTTTTCTAGATTTTTTTTCTAGATTTTTTTTCTAGATTTTTTTCTTGATTTTTTTCTAGATTTTTTTCTAGATTTTTTTTGCAGATTTTTTTTCTAGATTTTTTTTCTAGATTTTTTTTGCAGATTTTTTTTCTAGATTTTTTTTGTAGATTTTTTTTCTAGAATTTTTTTCTAGATTTTTTTCTAGATTTTTTTTCTAGATTTTTTTTCTAGATTTTTTTTCTAGATTTTTTTTCTAGATTTTTTTTCTAGATTTCTTTTCTAGATTTTTTTGTAGATTCATTTTTTTTCTAGATTTTTTTTTTGATTTTTTTTCTAGATTTTTTTTTAGATTTTTTTCTAGATTTTTTTTCTAGATATTTTTTCTAGATTTTTTCTAGATTTTTTTTGCAGATTCTTTTTCTAGATTTTTTTTCTAGATTTTTTTCTAGATTTTTTTCTAGATTTTTTTTCTAGATTTTTTTCTAGATTTTTTTCTAGATTTTTTTTCTAGATTTTTTTTCTAGATTTTTTTCTAGATTTTTTTTGCAGATTTTTTTTCTAGATTTTTTTTCTAGATTTTTTTCTAGATTATTTTTCTAGATTTTTTTTCTAGATTTTTTTTCTAGATTTTCTTTCTAGATTTTTTTCTAGATTTTTTTGTAGATTGATTTTTTTTCTTGATTTTTTTTTTGATTTTTTTTCTAGATTTTTTTTCTAGATTTTTTTTCTTGATTTTTTTTCTAGATTTTTTTCTTGATTTTTTTCTAGATTTTTTTTCTAGATTTTTTTTCTAGATTTTTTTTGCAGATTTTTTTTCTAGATTTTTTTTCTAGATTTTTTTTGCAGATTTTTTTTCTAGATTTTTTTTGTAGATTTTTTTTCTAGAATTTTTTTCTAGATTTTTTTCTAGATTTTTTTTCTAGATTTTTTTTCTAGATTTTTTTCTAGATTGATTTTTTTTCTAGATTTTTTTTTTGATTTTTTTTCTAGATTTTTTTCTAGATTTTTTTTCTAGATTTTTTTTCTAGATTTTTTTCTAGATTTTTTTTGCAGATTTTTTTTCTAGATTTTTTTTCTAGATTTTTTTCTAGATTTTTTTTCTAGATTTTTTTCTAGATTTTTTTTGCAGATTTTTTTCTAGATTTTTTTTCTAGATTTTTTTCTAGATTTTTTTCTAGATTTTTTTTCTAGATTTTTTTTCTAGATTTTTTTTCTAGATTTTTTTTCTAGATTTTTTTTCTAGATTTCTTTTCTAGATTTTTTTGTAGATTCATTTTTTTTCTAGATTTTTTTTTTGATTTTTTTTCTAGATTTTTTTTCTAGATTTTTTTCTAGATTTTTTTCTAGATTTTTTTTCTAGATTTTTTTTCTAGATTTTTTCTAGATTTTTTTTGCAGATTCTTTTTCTAGATTTTTTTTCTAGATTTTTTTCTAGATTTTTTTCTAGATTTTTTTTCTAGATTTTTTTTCTAGATTTTTTTCTAGATTTTTTTTCTAGATTTTTTTGTAGATTGATTTTTTTTCTAGATTTTTTTTCTAGATTTTTTTGTAGATTGATTTTTTTTCTAGATTTTTTTTTTGATTTTTTTTCTAGATTTTTTTCTAGATTTTTTTTCTAGATTTTTTTTCTAGATTTTTTTCTAGATTTTTTTTGCAGATTTTTTTTCTAGATTTTTTTTCTAGATTTTTTTCTAGATTTTTTTTCTAGATTTTTTTCTAGATTTTTTTTGCAGATTTTTTTTCTAGATTTTTTTTCTAGATTTTTTTCTAGATTTTTTTCTAGATTTTTTTTCTAGATTTTTTTTCTAGATTTTTTTTCTAGATTTTTTTTCTAGATTTTTTTTCTAGATTTATTTTCAAGATTTTTTTGTAGATTCATTTTTTTTCTAGATTTTTTTTTTGATTTTTTTTCTAGATTTTTTTTCTAGATTTTTTTTCTAGATTTTTTTCTAGATTTTTTTTGCAGATTTTTTTTCTAGATTTTTTTTCTAGATTTTTTTCTAGATTATTTTTCTAGATTTTTTTTCTAGATTTTTTTTCTAGATTTTTTTTCTAGATTTTTTTCTAGATTATTTTTGTAGATTGATTTTTTTTCTAGATTTTTTTTCTAGATTTTTTTTCTAGATTTTTTTCTAGATTTTTTTGTAGATTGATTTTTTTTCTAGATTTTTTTTTGATTTTTTTTTTATTTTTTTTCTAGATTTTTTTTCTAGATTTTTTTTCTAGATTTTTTTTCTAGATTTTTTTTTTGATTTTTTTTCTAGATTTTTTTTCTAGATTTTTTTTCTAGATTTTTTTTCTTGATTTTTTTCTTGATTTTTTTCTAGATTTTTTTTCTAGATTTTTTTTCTAGATTTTTTTTGCAGATTTTTTTTCTAGATTTTTTTTCTAGATTTTTTTTGCAGATTTTTTTTCTAGATTTTTTTTGTAGATTTTTTTTCTAGAATTTTTTTCTAGATTTTTTTCTAGATTTTTTTTCTAGATTTTTTTCTAGATTTTTTTTGCAGATTTTTTTTCTAGATTTTTTTTCTAGATTTTTTTCTAGATTTTTTTTCTAGATTTTTTTCTAGATTTTTTTTGCAGATTTTTTTTCTAGATTTTTTTTCTAGATTTTTTTCTAGATTTTTTTCTAGATTTTTTTTCTAGATTTTTTTTCTAGATTTTTTTTCTAGATTTTTTTTCTAGATTTTTTTTCTAGATTTATTTTCAAGATTTTTTTGTAGATTCATTTTTTTTCTAGATTTTTTTTTTGATTTTTTTTTTGATTTTTTTTCTAGATTTTTTTTCTAGATTTTTTTTCTAGATTTTTTTCTAGATTTTTTTTCTAGATTTTTTTTCTAGATTTTTTTTCTAGATTTTTTTTCGAGATTTTTTTTCTAGATTTTTTCTAGATTTTTTTTCTAGATTTTTTTTCTAGATTTTCTTTCTAGATTTTTTTCTAGATTTTTTTTCTAGATTTTTTTTCTAGATTTTTTTTCTAGATTTTTTTCTAGATTTTTTTTCTAGATTTTTTTTCTAGATTTTTTTTCTAGATTTTTTTCTAGATTTTTTTCTAGATTTTTTTTCTAGATTTTTTTTCTAGATTTTTTTCTAGATTTTTTTTCTAGATTTTTTTTCTAGATTTTTTTTCTAGATTTTTTTTCTAGATTTTTTTTCTAGATTTTTTTTCTAGATTTTTTTCTAGATTTTTTTCTAGATTTTTTTTGTAGATTTTTTTTCTAGATTTTTTTTTTGATTTTTTTTCTAGATTTTTTTTCTAGATTTTTTTTCTAGATTTTTTTTCTAGATTTTTTTCTTGATTTTTTTCTAGATTTTTTTCTAGATTTTTTTTGCAGATTTTTTTTCTAGATTTTTTTTCTAGATTTTTTTTGCAGATTTTTTTTCTAGATTTTTTTTGTAGATTTTTTTTCTAGAATTTTTTTCTAGATTTTTTTCTAGATTTTTTTTCTAGATTTTTTTTCTAGATTTTTTTTCTAGATTTTTTTTCTAGATTTTTTTTCTAGATTTCTTTTCTAGATTTTTTTGTAGATTCATTTTTTTTCTAGATTTTTTTTTTGATTTTTTTTCTAGATTTTTTTTCTAGATTTTTTTTCGTGATTTTTTTTTAGATTTTTTTCTAGATTTTTTTTCTAGATATTTTTTCTAGATTTTTTCTAGATTTTTTTTGCAGATTCTTTTTCTAGATTTTTTTTCTAGATTTTTTTCTAGATTTTTTTCTAGATTTTTTTTCTAGATTTTTTTCTAGATTTTTTTCTAGATTTTTTTTCTAGATTTTTTTTCTAGATTTTTTTCTAGATTTTTTTTGCAGATTTTTTTTCTAGATTTTTTTTCTAGATTTTTTTCTAGATTATTTTTCTAGATTTTTTTTCTAGATTTTTTTTCTAGATTTTCTTTCTAGATTTTTTTCTAGATTTTTTTGTAGATTGATTTTTTTTCTAGATTTTTTTTTTGATTTTTTTTCTAGATTTTTTTTCTAGATTTTTTTTCTTGATTTTTTTTCTAGATTTTTTTCTTGATTTTTTTCTAGATTTTTTTTCTAGATTTTTTTTCTAGATTTTTTTTGCAGATTTTTTTTCTAGATTTTTTTTCTAGATTTTTTTTGCAGATTTTTTTTCTAGATTTTTTTTGTAGATTTTTTTTCTAGAATTTTTTTCTAGATTTTTTTCTAGATTTTTTTTCTAGATTTTTTTTCTAGATTTTTTTCTAGATTGATTTTTTTTCTAGATTTTTTTTTTGATTTTTTTTCTAGATTTTTTTCTAGATTTTTTTTCTAGATTTTTTTTCTAGATTTTTTTCTAGATTTTTTTTGCAGATTTTTTTTCTAGATTTTTTTTCTAGATTTTTTTCTAGATTTTTTTTCTAGATTTTTTTCTAGATTTTTTTTGCAGATTTTTTTTCTAGATTTTTTTTCTAGATTTTTTTCTAGATTTTTTTCTAGATTTTTTTTCTAGATTTTTTTTCTAGATTTTTTTTCTAGATTTTTTTTCTAGATTTTTTTTCTAGATTTCTTTTCTAGATTTTTTTGTAGATTCATTTTTTTTCTAGATTTTTTTTTTGATTTTTTTTCTAGATTTTTTTTCTAGATTTTTTTTCTAGATTTTTTTCTAGATTTTTTTCTAGATTTTTTTTCTAGATTTTTTTTCTAGATTTTTTTCTAGATTTTTTTTCTAGATTTCTTTTCTAGATTTTTTTTCTAGATTTTTTTTTTGATTTTTTTTCTAGATTTTTTTTCTAGATTTTTTTTCTAAATTTTTTTTGTAGATTTTTTTTCTAGATTTTTTTCTAGATTTCTTTTCTAGATTTTTTTGTAGATTCATTTTTTTTCTAGATTTTTTTTTTGATTTTTTTTCTAGATTTTTTTCTAGATTTTTTTCTAGATTTTTTTTCTTAGATTTTTTTCTAGATTTTTTTCTAGATTTTTTTCTAGATTTTTTTCTAGATTTTTTTTCTAGATTTTTTTTCTAGATTTTTTTCTAGATTTTTTTTCTAGATTTTTTTTGTAGATTTTTTTTGTAGATTTTTTTCTAGATTTTTTTTCTAGATTTTTTTTCTAAATTTTTTTTGTAGATTTTTTTTGTAGATTTTTTTCTAGATTTTTTTTCTAGATTTTTTTTCTAGATTTTTTTTCTAGATTTTTTTCTAGATTTTTTTCTAGATTTTTTTTCTAGATTTTTTTCTAGATTTTTTTTCTAGATTTTTTTCTAGATTTTTTTTCTAGATTTTTTTTCTAGATTTTTTTCTAGATTTTTTTTCTAGATTTTTTTGTAGATTGATTTTTTTTCTAGATTTTTTTTTTGATTTTTTTCTAGATTTTTTTTCTAGATTTTTTTTCTAGATTTTTTTCTAGATTTTTTTTGCAGATTTTTTTTCTAGATTTTTTTTCTAGATTTTTTTCTAGATTATTTTTCTAGATTTTTTTTCTAGATTTTTTTTCTAGATTTTTTTTCTAGATTTTTTTCTAGATTTTTTTTCTAGATTTTTTTTCTAGATTTTTTTCTAGATTTTTTTTCAAGTTTTTTTTTCTAGATTTTTTTCTAGATTTTTTTTCTAGATTTTTTTTCTAGATTTTTTTCTAGATTTTTTTTCTAGATTTTTTTTCTAGATTTTTTTTCTAGATTTTTTTCTAGATTTTCTTTCTAGATTTTTTTTCTAGATTTTTTTTCTAGATTTTTTTCTAGATTTTTTTCTAGATTTTTTTTCTAGATTTTATTTCTAGATTTTTTTCTAGATTTTTTTTGTAGATTTTTTTTGTAGATTTTTTTTCTAGATTTTTTTCTAGATTTTTTTTCTAGATTTTTTTTCTAGATTTTTTTTCTAGATTTTTTTCTAGATTTTTTTCTAGATTTTTTTTCTAGATTTTTTTTCTAGATTTTTTTTCTAGATTTTTTTCTAGATTTTTTTCTAGATTTTTTTTGTAGATTTTTTTTCTAGATTTTTTTTCTAGATATTTTTCTAGATTTTTTTTCTAGATTTTTTTTCTAGATTTTTTTTCTAGATTTTTTTCTAGATTTTTTTTCTAGATTTTTTTTCTAGATTTTTTTCTAGATTTTTTTTGCAGATTTTTTTTCTAGATTTTTTTCTAGATTTTTTTTCTAGATTTTTTTTCTAGATTTTTTTCTAGATTTTTTTTCTAGATTTTTTTGTAGATTGATTTTTTTTCTAGATTATTTTTTTGATTTTTTTTCTAGATTTTTTTTCTAGAATTTTTTTCTAGATTTTTTTCTAGATTTTTTTTCTAGATTTTTTTTCTAGATTTTTTTCTAGATTTTTTTTCTAGATTTTTTTTCTAGATTTTTTTCTAGATTTTTTTTCTAGATTTTTTTGTAGATTGATTTTTTTTCTAGATTATTTTTTTGATTTTTTTTCTAGATTTTTTTTCAAGATTTTTTTTCTAAATTTTTTTTGTAGATTTTTTTTCTAGATTTTTTTTCTAGATTTCTTTTCTAGATTTTTTTGTAGATTCATTTTTTTTCTGGATTTTTTTTTTGATTTTTTTTCTAGATTTTTTTCTAGATTTTTTTCTAGATTTTTTTTCTAGAATTTTTTTCTAGATTTTTTTCTAGATTTTTTTTCTAGATTTTTTTTCTAGATTTTTTTCTAGATTTTTTTTCTAGATTTTTTTTCTAGATTTTTTTCTAGATTTTTTTTCTAGATTTTTTTTCTAGATTTTTTTTCTAGATTTTTTTCTAGATTTTTTTTCTAGATTTTTTTTCTAGATTTTTTTTCTAGATTTTTTTCTAGATTTTTTTCTAGATTCTTTTTCTATATTTTTTTTCTAGATTTTTTTCTAGATTTTTTTTCTAGATTTTTTTCTAGATTTTTTTCTAGATTTTTTTGTAGATTTTTTTTCTAGATTTTTTTCTAGATTTTTTTTCTAGATTTTTTTTGTAGATTTTTTTTGTAGATTTTTTTCTAGATTTTTTTTCTAGATTTTTTTTCTAAATTTTTTTTGTAGATTTTTTTTGTAGATTTTTTTCTAGATTTTTTTTCTAGATTTTTTTTCTAGATTTTTTTTCTTAGATTTTTTTCTAGATTTTTTTCTAGATTTTTTTTCTAAATTTTTTTTGTAGATTTTTTTTGTAGATTTTTTTCTAGATTTTTTTTCTAGATTTTTTTTCTAGATTTTTTTTCTTAGATTTTTTTCTAGATTTTTTTCTAGATTTTTTTCTAGATTTTTTTCTAGATTTTTTTTCTAGATTTTTTTTCTAGATTTTTTTCTAGATTTTTTTTGTAGATTTTTTTTGTAGATTTTTTTTGTAGATTGTTTTCTAGATTTTTTTTCTAGATTTTTTTTCTAGATTTTTTTTCTAAATTTTTTTTGTAGATTTTTTTCTAGATTTTTTTTCTAGATTTTTTTTCTAGATTTTTTTTCTAGATTTTTTTCTAGATTTTTTTCTAGATTTTTTTTCTAGATTTTTTTCTAGATTTTTTTTCTAGATTTTTTTCTAGATTTTTTTTCTAGATTTTTTTTCTAGATTTTTTTCTAGATTTTTTTTGCAGATTTTTTTTCTAGATTTTTTTTCTAGATTTTTTTCTAGATTATTTTTCTAGATTTTTTTTCTAGATTTTTTTTCTAGATTTTTTTTCTAGATTTTTTTCTAGATTTTTTTTCTAGATTTTTTTTCTAGATTTTTTTCTAGATTTTTTTTCAAGTTTTTTTTTCTAGATTTTTTTCTCGATTTTTTTTCTAGATTTTTTTTCTAGATTTTTTTCTAGATTTTTTTTCTAGATTTTTTTCTAGATTTTTTTTCTAGATTTTTTTCTAGATTTTCTTTCTAGATTTTTTTTCTAGATTTTTTTTCTAGATTTTTTTCTAGATTTTTTTCTAGATTTTTTTTCTAGATTTTATTTCTAGATTTTTTTCTAGATTTTTTTTCTAGATTTTTTTTCTAGATTTTTTTTCTAGATTTTTTTCTAGATTTTTTTCTAGATTTTTTTTCTAGATTTTTTTGTAGATTGATTTTTTTTCTAGATTATTTTTTTGATTTTTTTTCTAGATTTTTTTTCTATAATTTTTTTCTAGATTTTTTTCTAGATTTTTTTTCTAGATTTTTTTTCTAGATTTTTTTCTAGATTTTTTTTCTAGATTTTTTTTCTAGATTTTTTTCTAGATTTTTTTTCTAGATTTTTTTGTAGATTGATTTTTTTTCTAGATTATTTTTTTGATTTTTTTTCTAGATTTTTTTTCTAGATTTTTTTTCTAGATTTTTTTTCTAGATTTTTTTCTTGATTTTTTTCTAGATTTTTTTACTAGATTTTTTTTCTAGACTTTTTTTGCAGATTTTTTTTCTAGATTTTTTTTGTAGATTTTTTTTCTAGAATTTTTTTCTAGATTTTTTTCTAGATTTTTTTCTAGATTTTTTTTCTAGATTTTTTTCTAGATTTTTTTTCTAGATTTTTTTCTAGATTTTTTTCTAGATTTTTTTTCTAGATTTTTTTTCTAGATTTTTTTTCTAGATTTTTTTCTAGATTTTTTTTGCAGATTTTTTTTCTAGATTTTTTTTCTAGATTTTTTTCTAGATTATTTTTCTAGATTTTTTTTCTAGATTTTTTTTCTAGATTTTTTTTCTAGATTTTTTTCTAGATTTTTTTTCTAGATTTTTTTTCTAGATTTTTTTCTAGATTTTTTTCTAGATTTTTTTTCTAGATTTTTTTCTAGATTTTTTTTCTAGATTTTTTTCTAGATTTTCTTTCTAGATTTTTTTTCTAGATTTTTTTTCTAGATTTTTTTTCTAGATTTTTTTCTAGATTTTTTTCTAGATTTTTTTTCTAGATTTTTTTCTAGATTTTTTTTGTAGATTTTTTTTGTAGATTTTTTTTGTAGATTTTTTTCTAGATTTTTTTTCTAGATTTTTTTTCTAGATTTTTTTCTAGATTTTTTTCTAGATTTTTTTTGTAGATTTTTTTTCTAGATTTTTTTTCTAGATATTTTTCTAGATTTTTTTTCTAGATTTTTTTTCTAGATTTTTTTTCTAGATTTTTTTCTAGATTTTTTTCTAGATTTTTTTTCTAGATTTTTTTTCTAGATTTTTTTCTAGATTTTTTTCTAGATTTTTTTCTAGATTTTTTTTGTAGATTTTTTTTGTAGATTTTTTTTGTAGATTTTTTTCTAGATTTTTTTTCTAGATTTTTTTTCTAGATTTTTTTCTAGATTTTTTTCTAGATTTTTTTTGTAGATTTTTTTTCTAGATTTTTTTTCTAGATATTTTTCTAGATTTTTTTTCTAGATTTTTTTTCTAGATTTTTTTTCTAGATTTTTTTCTAGATTTTTTTCTAGATTTTTTTTCTAGATTTTTTTTCTAGATTTTTTTCTAGATTTTTTTTGCAGATTTTTTTTCTAGATTTTTTTCTAGATTTTTTTTCTAGATTTTTTTTCTAGATTTTTTTTCTAGATTTTTTTGTAGATTGATTTTTTTTCTAGATTTTTTTTTTGATTTTTTTTCTAGATTTTTTTTGCAGATTTTTTTTCTAGATTTTTTTTGCAGATTTTTTTTCTAGATTTTTTTTCTAGATTTTTTTCTAGATTATTTTTCTAGATTTTTTTTCTAGATTTTTTTTCTAGATTTTTTTTCTAGATTTTTTTCTAGATTTTTTTTCTAGTTTTTTTTTCTAGATTTTTTTCTAGATTTTTTTTTTGATTTTTTTTCTAGATTTTTTTTGCAGATTTTTTTTCTAGATTTTTTTTCTAGATTTTTTTCTAGATTTTTTTCTAGATTTTTTTTCTAGATTTTTTTTCTAGATTTTTTTCTAGATTTTTTTTGCAGATTTTTTTTCTAGATTTTTTTCTAGATTTTTTTTCTAGATTTTTTTTCTAGATTTTTTTCTAGATTTTTTTTCTAGATTTTTTTGTAGATAGATTTTTTTTCTAGATTATTTTTTTGATTTTTTTTCTAGATTTTTTTTCTATAATTTTTTTCTTGATTTTTTTCTAGATTTTTTTTCTAGATTTTTTTTCTAGATTTTTTTCTAGATTTTTTTTCTAGATTTTTTTTCTAGATTTTTTTCTAGATTTTTTTTCTAGATTTTTTTCTAGATTTTTTTTCTAGATTTTTTTTCTAGATTTTTTTCTAGATTTTTTTTCTAGATTTTTTTGTAGATTGATTTTTTTTCTAGATTTTTTTTTTGATTTTTTTTCTAGATTTTTTTTCTAGATTTTTTTTCTAGATTTTTTTCTAGATTTTTTTTGCAGATTTTTTTTCTAGATTTTTTTTCTAGATTTTTTTCTAGATTATTTTTCTAGATTTTTTTTCTAGATTTTTTTTCTAGATTTTTTTTCTAGATTTTTTTCTAGATTTTTTTTCTAGATTTTTTTTCTAGATTTTTTTCTAGATTTTTTTCTAGATTTTTTTTCTAGATTTTTTTCTAGATTTTTTTTCTAGATTTTTTTCTAGATTTTCTTTCTAGATTTTTTTTCTAGATTTTTTTTCTAGATTTTTTTTCTAGATTTTTTTCTAGATTTTTTTCTAGATTTTTTTTCTAGATTTTTTTTCTAGATTTTTTTCTAGATTTTTTTTGTAGATTTTTTTTGTAGATTTTTTTTGTAGATTTTTTTCTAGATTTTTTTTCTAGATTTTTTTTCTAGATTTTTTTTCTAGATTTTTTTCTAGATTTTTTTCTAGATTTTTTTTCTAGATTTTTTTTCTAGATTTTTTTTCTAGATTTTTTTCTAGATTTTTTTCTAGATTTTTTTTGTAGATTTTTTTTCTAGATTTTTTTTCTAGATATTTTTCTAGATTTTTTTTCTAGATTTTTTTTCTAGATTTTTTTTCTAGATTTTTTTCTAGATTTTTTTCTAGATTTTTTTTCTAGATTTTTTTTCTAGATTTTTTTCTAGATTTTTTTTGCAGATTTTTTTTCTAGATTTTTTTCTAGATTTTTTTTCTAGATTTTTTTTCTAGATTTTTTTTCTAGATTTTTTTGTAGATTGATTTTTTTTCTAGATTTTTTTTTTGATTTTTTTTCTAGATTTTTTTTGCAGATTTTTTTTCTAGATTTTTTTTCTAGATTTTTTTCTAGATTATTTTTCTTGATTTTTTTTCTAGATTTTTTTTCTAGATTTTTTTTCTAGATTTTTTTCTAGATTTTTTTTCTAGTTTTTTTTTCTAGATTTTTTTCTAGATTTTTTTTCTAGATTTTTTTTCTAGATTTTTTTCTAGATTTTTTTTCTAGATTTTTTTTCTAGATTTTTTTCTAGATTTTTTTTCTAGATTTTTTTGTAGATTGATTTTTTTTCTAGATTTTTTTTTTGATTTTTTTTCTAGATTTTTTTTCTAGATTTTTTTTCTAGATTTTTTTCTAGATTTTTTTTGCAGATTTTTTTTCTAGATTTTTTTTCTAGATTTTTTTCTAGATTATTTTTCTAGATTTTTTTTCTAGATTTTTTTTCTAGATTTTTTTTCTAGATTTTTTTCAAGATTTTTTTTCTAGTTTTTTTTTCTAGATTTTTTTCTAGATTTTTTTTCTAGATTTTTTTCTAGATTATTTTTCTAGATTTTTTTTCTAGATTTTTTTTCTAGATTTTTTTTCTAGATTTTTTTCAAGATTTTTTTTCTAGTTTTTTTTTCTAGATTTTTTTCTAGATTTTTTTTCTAGATTTTTTTCTAGATTTTTTTCTAGATTTTTTTTCTAGATTTTTTTTCTAGATTTTTTTCTAGATTTTTTTTGCAGATTTTTTTTCTAGATTTTTTTCTAGATTTTTTTTCTAGATTTTTTTTCTAGATTTTTTTTCTAGATTTTTTTGTAGATTTATTTTTTTTCTAGATTTTTTTTTTGTTTTTTTTTCTAGATTTTTTTTGCAGATTTTTTTTCTAGATTTTTTTTCTAGATTTTTTTCTAGATTATTTTTCTAGATTTTTTTTCTAGATTTTTTTTCTAGATTTTTTTTCTAGATTTTTTTCTAGATTTTTTTTCTAGTTTTTTTTTCTAGATTTTTTTCTAGATTTTTTTTCTAGATTTTTTTTCTAGATTTTTTTCTAGATTTTTTTTCTAGATTTTTTTTCTAGATTTTTTTCTAGATTTTTTTTCTAGATTTTTTTGTAGATTGATTTTTTTTCTAGATTATTTTTTTGATTTTTTTTCTAGATTTTTTTTCTAGAATTTTTTTCTAGATTTTTTTCTAGATTTTTTTTCTAGATTTTTTTTCTAGATTTTTTTCTAGATTTTTTTTCTAGATTTTTTTTCTAGATTTTTTTCTAGATTTTTTTTCTAGATTTTTTTGTAGATTGATTTTTTTTCTAGATTTTTTTTTTGATTTTTTTTCTAGATTTTTTTTCTAGATTTTTTTTCTAGATTTTTTTCTAGATTTCTTTTCTAGATTTTTTTGTAGATTCATTTTTTTTCTAGATTTTTTTTTTGATTTTTTTTCTAGATTTTTTTCTAGATTTTTTTCTAGATTTTTTTTCTAGATTTTTTTTCTAGATTTTTTCTAGATTTTTTTTGCAGATTCTTTTTCTAGATTTTTTTTCTAGATTTTTTTCTAGATTTTTTTTGCAGATTTATTTTCTAGATTTTTTTTCTAGATTTTTTTTGCAGATTTTTTTTCTAGATTTTTTTTGTAGATTTTTTTTCTAGAATTTTTTTCTAGATTTTTTTCTAGATTTTTTTTCTAGATTTTTTTTCTAGATTTTTTTCTAGATTATTTTTCTAGATTTTTTTTCTAGATTTTTTTTCTAGATTTTTTTTCTAGATTTTTTTCTAGATTTTTTTTCTAGATTTTTTTTCTAGATTTTTTTCTAGATTTTTTTCTAGATTTTTTTTCTAGATTTTTTTCTAGATTTTTTTTCTAGATTTTTTTCTAGATTTTCTTTCTAGATTTTTTTTCTAGATTTTTTTTCTAGATTTTTTTTCTAGATTTTTTTCTAGATTTTTTTCTAGATTTTTTTTCTAGATTTTTTTTCTAGATTTTTTTCTAGATTTTTTTTGTAGATTTTTTTTGTAGATTTTTTTTGTAGATTTTTTTCTAGATTTTTTTTCTAGATTTTTTTTCTAGATTTTTTTTCTAGATTTTTTTCTAGATTTTTTTCTAGATTTTTTTTCTAGATTTTTTTTCTAGATTTTTTTTCTAGATTTTTTTCTAGATTTTTTTCTAGATTTTTTTTGTAGATTTTTTTTGTAGATTTTTTTTCTAGATATTTTTCTAGATTTTTTTTCTAGATTTTTTTTCTAGATTTTTTTTCTAGATTTTTTTCTAGATTTTTTTCTAGATTTTTTTTCTAGATTTTTTTTCTAGATTTTTTTCTAGATTTTTTTTGCAGATTTTTTTTCTAGATTTTTTTCTAGATTTTTTTTCTAGATTTTTTTTCTAGATTTTTTTTCTAGATTTTTTTGTAGATTGATTTTTTTTCTAGATTTTTTTTTTGATTTTTTTTCTAGATTTTTTTGTAGATTGATTTTTTTTCTAGATTATTTTTTTGATTTTTTTTCTAGATTTTTTTTCTAGATTTTTTTTCTAGATTTTTTTCTAGATTTTTTTTGTAGATTTTTTTTGTAGATTTTTTTTGTAGATTTTTTTCTAGATTTTTTTTCTAGATTTTTTTTCTAGATTTTTTTTCTAGATTTTTTTCTATATTTTTTTCTAGATTTTTTTTCTAGATTTTTTTTCTAGATTTTTTTTCTAGATTTTTTTCTAGATTTTTTTCTAGATTTTTTTTGTAGATTTTTTTTCTAGATTTTTTTTCTAGATATTTTTCTAGATTTTTTTTCTAGATTTTTTTTCTAGATTTTTTTTCTAGATTTTTTTCTAGATTTTTTTCTAGATTTTCTTTCTAGATTTTTTTTCTAGATTTTTTTTCTAGATTTTTTTTCTAGATTTTTTTCTAGATTTTTTTCTAGATTTCTTTTCTAGATTTTTTTGTAGATTCATTTTTTTTCTAGATTTTTTTTTTGATTTTTTTTCTAGATTTTTTTCTATATTTTTTTCTAGATTTTTTTTCTAGATTTTTTTTCTAGATTTTTTCTAGATTTTTTTTGCAGATTCTTTTTCTAGATTTTTTTTCTAGATTTTTTTCTAGATTTTTTTTGCAGATTTATTTTCTAGATTTTTTTTCTAGATTTTTTTTGCAGATTTTTTTTCTAGATTTTTTTTGTAGATTTTTTTTCTAGAATTTTTTTCTAGATTTTTTTCTAGATTTTTTTTCTAGATTTTTTTTCTAGATTTTTTTCTAGATTATTTTTCTAGATTTTTTTTCTAGATTTTTTTTCTAGATTTTTTTTCTAGATTTTTTTCTAGATTTTTTTTCTAGATTTTTTTTCTAGATTTTTTTCTAGATTTTTTTCTAGATTTTTTTTCTAGATTTTTTTCTAGATTTTTTTTCTAGATTTTTTTCTAGATTTTCTTTCTAGATTTTTTTTCTAGATTTTTTTTCTAGATTTTTTTTCTAGATTTTTTTCTAGATTTTTTTCTAGATTTTTTTTCTAGATTTTTTTTCTAGATTTTTTTCTAGATTTTTTTTGTAGATTTTTTTTGTAGATTTTTTTTGTAGATTTTTTTCTAGATTTTTTTTCTAGATTTTTTTTCTAGATTTTTTTTCTAGATTTTTTACTATATTTTTTTCTAGATTTTTTTTCTAGATTTTTTTTCTAGATTTTTTTGTAGATTTTTTTCTAGATTTTTTTTGTAGATTTTTTTTGTAGATTTTTTTTGTAGATTTTTTTTCTAGATTTTTTTCTAGATTTTTTTTCTAGATTTTTTTTCTAGATTTTTTTTCTAGATTTTTTTCTAGATTTTTTTCTAGATTTTTTTTCTAGATTTTTTTTCTAGATTTTTTTCTAGATTTTTTTTGCAGATTTTTTTTCTAGATTTTTTTCTAGATTTTTTTTCTAGATTTTTTTTCTAGATTTTTTTGTAGATTGATTTTTTTTCTAGATTTTTTTTTTGATTTTTTTTCTAGATTTTTTTTGCAGATTTTTTTTCTAGATTTTTTTTCTAGATTTTTTTTCTAGATTTTTTTCTAGATTTTTTTTCTAGATTTTTTTGTAGATTGATTTTTTTTCTAGATTATTTTTTTGATTTTTTTTCTAGATTTTTTTTCTAGAATTTTTTTCTAGATTTTTTTCTAGATTTTTTTTCTAGATTTTTTTTCTAGATTTTTTTCTAGATTTTTTTTCTAGATTTTTTTTCTAGATTTTTTTCTAGATTTTTTTTCTAGATTTTTTTGTAGATTGATTTTTTTTCTAGATTTTTTTTTTGATTTTTTTTCTAGATTTTTTTTCTAGATTTTTTTTCTAGATTTTTTTCTAGATTTTTTTTGCAGATTTTTTTTCTAGATTTTTTTTCTAGATTTTTTTCTAGATTATTTTTCTAGATTTTTTTTCTAGATTTTTTTTCTAGATTTTTTTTCTAGATTTTTTTCTAGATTTTTTTTCTAGTTTTTTTTTCTAGATTTTTTTCTAGATTTTTTTTCTAGATTTTTTTTCTAGATTTTTTTCTAGATTTTTTTTCTAGATTTTTTTTCTAGATTTTTTTTCTAGATTTTTTTCTAGATTTTCTTTCTAGATTTTTTTTCTAGATTTTTTTTCTAGATTTTTTTTCTAGATTTTTTTCTAGATTTTTTTGTAGATTCATTTTTTTTCTAGATTTTTTTTTTGATTTTTTTTCTAGATTTTTTTCTAGATTTTTTTCTAGATTTTTTTTCTAGATTTTTTTTCTAGATTTTTTCTAGATTTTTTTTGCAGATTCTTTTTCTAGATTTTTTTTCTAGATTTTTTTCTAGATTTTTTTTGCAGATTTATTTTCTAGATTTTT
The DNA here is from genome assembly GCF_057628025.1 of Oncorhynchus mykiss. Lineage (NCBI taxonomy): Eukaryota > Metazoa > Chordata > Actinopteri > Salmoniformes > Salmonidae > Oncorhynchus > Oncorhynchus mykiss. The sequence goes on from NW_028322057.1 coordinate 538,692, forward strand.
TTTCTAGATTTTTTTTGCAGATTTTTTTTCTAGATTTTTTTTGTAGATTTTTTTTCTAGAATTTTTTTCTAGATTTTTTTCTAGATTTTTTTTCTAGATTTTTTTTCTAGATTTTTTTCTAGATTTTTTTTCTAGATTTTTTTTCTAGATTTTTTTCTAGATTTTTTTTCTAGATTTTTTTTCTAGATTTTTTTCTAGATTTTTTTTCTAGATTTTTTTTCTAGATTTTTTTTCTAGATTTTTTTCTAGATTTTTTTTGTAGATTTTTTTTGTAGATTTTTTTTGTAGATTTTTTTCTAGATTTTTTTTCTAGATTTTTTTTCTAGATTTTTTTTCTAGATTTTTTTCTATATTTTTTTCTAGATTTTTTTTCTAGATTTTTTTTCTAGATTTTTTTTCTAGATTTTTTTCTAGATTTTTTTCTAGATTTTTTTTGTAGATTTTTTTTCTAGATTTTTTTTCTAGATATTTTTCTAGATTTTTTTTCTAGATTTTTTTTCTAGATTTTTTTTCTAGATTTTTTTCTAGATTTTTTTCTAGATTTTCTTTCTAGATTTTTTTTCTAGATTTTTTTTCTAGATTTTTTTTCTAGATTTTTTTCTAGATTTTTTTCTAGATTTCTTTTCTAGATTTTTTTGTAGATTCATTTTTTTTCTAGATTTTTTTTTTGATTTTTTTTCTAGATTTTTTTCTATATTTTTTTCTAGATTTTTTTTCTAGATTTTTTTTCTAGATTTTTTCTAGATTTTTTTTGCAGATTCTTTTTCTAGATTTTTTTTCTAGATTTTTTTCTAGATTTTTTTTGCAGATTTATTTTCTAGATTTTTTTTCTAGATTTTTTTTGCAGATTTTTTTTCTAGATTTTTTTTGTAGATTTTTTTTCTAGAATTTTTTTCTAGATTTTTTTCTAGATTTTTTTTCTAGATTTTTTTTCTAGATTTTTTTCTAGATTATTTTTCTAGATTTTTTTTCTAGATTTTTTTTCTAGATTTTTTTCTAGATTTTTTTTCTAGATTTTTTTTCTAGATTTTTTTCTAGATTTTTTTCTAGATTTTTTTTCTAGATTTTTTTCTAGATTTTTTTTCTAGATTTTTTTCTAGATTTTCTTTCTAGATTTTTTTTCTAGATTTTTTTTCTAGATTTTTTTTCTAGATTTTTTTCTAGATTTTTTTCTAGATTTTTTTTCTAGATTTTTTTTCTAGATTTTTTTCTAGATTTTTTTTGTAGATTTTTTTTGTAGATTTTTTTTGTAGATTTTTTTCTAGATTTTTTTTCTAGATTTTTTTTCTAGATTTTTTTTCTAGATTTTTTACTATATTTTTTTCTAGATTTTTTTTCTAGATTTTTTTTCTAGATTTTTTTTCTAGATTTTTTTGTAGATTTTTTTCTAGATTTTTTTTGTAGATTTTTTTTGTAGATTTTTTTTCTAGATTTTTTTCTAGATTTTTTTTCTAGATTTTTTTTCTAGATTTTTTTTCTAGATTTTTTTCTAGATTTTTTTCTAGATTTTTTTTCTAGATTTTTTTTCTAGATTTTTTTCTAGATTTTTTTTGCAGATTTTTTTTCTAGATTTTTTTCTAGATTTTTTTTCTAGATTTTTTTTCTAGATTTTTTTGTAGATTGATTTTTTTTCTAGATTTTTTTTTTGATTTTTTTTCTAGATTTTTTTTGCAGATTTTTTTTCTAGATTTTTTTTCTAGATTTTTTTTCTAGATTTTTTTCTAGATTTTTTTTCTAGATTTTTTTGTAGATTGATTTTTTTTCTAGATTATTTTTTTGATTTTTTTTCTAGATTTTTTTTCTAGAATTTTTTTCTAGATTTTTTTCTAGATTTTTTTTCTAGATTTTTTTTCTAGATTTTTTTCTAGATTTTTTTTCTAGATTTTTTTTCTAGATTTTTTTCTAGATTTTTTTTCTAGATTTTTTTGTAGATTGATTTTTTTTCTAGATTTTTTTTTTGATTTTTTTTCTAGATTTTTTTTCTAGATTTTTTTTCTAGATTTTTTTCTAGATTTTTTTTGCAGATTTTTTTTCTAGATTTTTTTTCTAGATTTTTTTCTAGATTATTTTTCTAGATTTTTTTTCTAGATTTTTTTTCTAGATTTTTTTTCTAGATTTTTTTCTAGATTTTTTTTCTAGTTTTTTTTTCTAGATTTTTTTCTAGATTTTTTTTCTAGATTTTTTTTCTAGATTTTTTTCTAGATTTTTTTTCTAGATTTTTTTTCTAGATTTTTTTTCTAGATTTTTTTCTAGATTTTCTTTCTAGATTTTTTTTCTAGATTTTTTTTCTAGATTTTTTTTCTAGATTTTTTTCTAGATTTTTTTGTAGATTCATTTTTTTTCTAGATTTTTTTTTTGATTTTTTTTCTAGATTTTTTTCTAGATTTTTTTCTAGATTTTTTTTCTAGATTTTTTTTCTAGATTTTTTCTAGATTTTTTTTGCAGATTCTTTTTCTAGATTTTTTTTCTAGATTTTTTTCTAGATTTTTTTTGCAGATTTATTTTCTAGATTTTTTTTCTAGATTTTTTTTGCAGATTTTTTTTCTAGATTTTTTTTGTAGATTTTTTTTCTAGAATTTTTTTCTAGATTTTTTTCTAGATTTTTTTTCTAGATTTTTTTTCTAGATTTTTTTCTAGATTTTTTTTCTAGATTTTTTTTCTAGATTTTTTTCTAGATTTTTTTTCTAGATTTTTTTTCTAGATTTTTTTCTAGATTTTTTTTCTAGATTTTTTTTCTAGATTTTTTTCTAGATTTTTTTTCTAGATTTTTTTTTCTAGATTTTTTTTCTAGATTTTTTTCTAGATTTTTTTTCTAGATTTTTTTTCTAGATTTTTTTTCTAGATTTTTTTCTAGATTTTTTTTCTAGATTTTTTTCTAGATTTTTTTCTAGATTTTTTTCTAGATTTTTTTTCTAGATTTTTTTTCTAGATTTTTTTCTAGATTTTTTTTCTAGATTTTTTTTGTAGATTTTTTTTGTAGATTTTTTTCTAGATTTTTTTTCTAGATTTTTTTTCTAAATTTTTTTTGTAGATTTTTTTTGTAGATTTTTTTCTAGATTTTTTTTCTAGATTTTTTTTCTAGATTTTTTTTCTAGATTTTTTTCTAGATTTTTTTCTAGATTTTTTTTCTAGATTTTTTTCTAGATTTTTTTTCTAGATTTTTTTCTAGATTTTTTTTCTAGATTTTTTTTCTAGATTTTTTTCTAGATTTTTTTTCTAGATTTTTTTGTAGATTGATTTTTTTTCTAGATTTTTTTTTTGATTTTTTTTCTAGATTTTTTTTCTAGATTTTTTTTCTAGATTTTTTTCTAGATTTTTTTTGCAGATTTTTTTTCTAGATTTTTTTTCTAGATTTTTTTCTAGATAATTTTTCTAGATTTTTTTTCTAGATTTTTTTTCTAGATTTTTTTTCTAGATTTTTTTCTAGATTTTTTTTCTATATTTTTTTCTAGATTTTTTTCTAGATTTCTTTTTTAGATTTTTTTGTAGATTCATTTTTTTTCTAGATTTTTTTTTTGATTTTTTTTCTAGATTTTTTTCTAGATTTTTTTCTAGATTTTTTTTCTAGATTTTTTTTCTAGATTTTTTCTAGATTTTTTTTGCAGATTCTTTTTCTAGATTTTTTTTCTAGATTTTTTTCTAGATTTTTTTTGCAGATTTATTTTCTAGATTTTTTTTCTAGATTTTTTTTGCAGATTTTTTTTCTAGATTTTTTTTGTAGATTTTTTTTCTAGAATTTTTTTCTAGATTTTTTTCTAGATTTTTTTTCTAGATTTTTTTTCTAGATTTTTTTCTAGATTTTTTTTCTAGATTTTTTTTCTAGATTTTTTTCTAGATTTTTTTTCTAGATTTTTTTTCTAGATTTTTTTCTAGATTTTTTTTCTAGATTTTTTTTCTAGATTTTTTTCTAGATTTTTTTTCTAGATTTTCTTTCTAGATTTTTTTTCTAGATTTTTTTCTAGATTTTTTTTCTAGATTTTTTTTCTATATTTTTTTTCTAGATTTTTTTCTAGATTTTTTTTCTAGATTTTTTTCTAGATTTTTTTCTAGATTTTTTTCTAGATTTTTTTTCTAGATTTTTTTTCTAGATTTTTTTCTAGATTTTTTTTCTAGATTTTTTTTGTAGATTTTTTTTGTAGATTTTTTTCTAGATTTTTTTTCTAGATTTTTTTTCTAAATTTTTTTTGTAGATTTTTTTTGTAGATTTTTTTCTAGATTTTTTTTCTAGATTTTTTTTCTAGATTTTTTTTCTAGATTTTTTTCTAGATTTTTTTCTAGATTTTTTTTCTAGATTTTTTTCTAGATTTTTTTTCTAGATTTTTTTCTAGATTTTTTTTCTAGATTTTTTTTCTAGATTTTTTTCTAGATTTTTTTTCTAGATTTTTTTGTAGATTGATTTTTTTTCTAGATTTTTTTTTTGATTTTTTTTCTAGATTTTTTTTCTAGATTTTTTTTCTAGATTTTTTTCTAGATTTTTTTTGCAGATTTTTTTTCTAGATTTTTTTTCTAGATTTTTTTCTAGATAATTTTTCTAGATTTTTTTTCTAGATTTTTTTTCTAGATTTTTTTTCTAGATTTTTTTCTAGATTTTTTTTGCAGATTTTTTTTCTAGATTTTTTTTCTAGATTTTTTTCTAGATAATTTTTCTAGATTTTTTTTCTAGATTTTTTTTCTAGATTTTTTTTCTAGATTTTTTTCTAGATTTTTTTTCTAGATTTTTTTTCTAGATTTTTTTCTAGATTTTTTTTCTAGTTTTTTTTTCTAGATTTTTTTCTAGATTTTTTTTCTAGATTTTTTTTCTAGATTTTTTTCTAGATTTTTTTTCTAGATTTTTTTTCTAGATTTTTTTTCTAGATTTTTTTCTAGATTTTTTTCTAGATTTTTTTTCTAGATTTTTTTCTAGATTTTTTTTCTAGATTTTTTTCTAGATTTTTTTTCTAGATTTTTTTTCTAGATTTTTTTCTAGATTTTTTTTCTAGATTTTTTTGTAGATTGATTTTTTTTCTAGATTTTTTTTTTTGATTTTTTTTCTAGATTTTTTTTCTAGATTTTTTTTCTAGATTTTTTTCTAGATTTTTTTTGCAGATTTTTTTTCTAGATTTTTTTTCTAGATTTTTTTCTAGATAATTTTTCTAGATTTTTTTTCTAGATTTTTTTTCTAGATTTTTTTTCTAGATTTTTTTCTAGATTTTTTTTCTAGATTTTTTTCTAGATTTTTTTCTAGATTTCTTTTTTAGATTTTTTTGTAGATTCATTTTTTTTCTAGATTTTTTTTTTGATTTTTTTTCTAGATTTTTTTCTAGATTTTTTTCTAGATTTTTTTTCTAGATTTTTTTTCTAGATTTTTTCTAGATTTTTTTTGCAGATTCTTTTTCTAGATTTTTTTTCTAGATTTTTTTCTAGATTTTTTTTGCAGATTTATTTTCTAGATTTTTTTTCTAGATTTTTTTTGCAGATTTTTTTTCTAGATTTTTTTTGTAGATTTTTTTTCTAGAATTTTTTTCTAGATTTTTTTCTAGATTTTTTTTCTAGATTTTTTTTCTAGATTTTTTTCTAGATTTTTTTTCTAGATTTTTTTTCTAGATTTTTTTCTAGATTTTTTTTCTAGATTTTTTTTCTAGATTTTTTTCTAGATTTTTTTTCTAGATTTTTTTTCTAGATTTTTTTCTAGATTTTTTTTCTAGATTTTCTTTCTAGATTTTTTTTCTAGATTTTTTTCTAGATTTTTTTTCTAGATTTTTTTTCTATATTTTTTTTCTAGATTTTTTTCTAGATTTTTTTTCTAGATTTTTTTGTAGATTGATTTTTTTTCTAGATTTTTTTTTTTGATTTTTTTTCTAGATTTTTTTTCTAGATTTTTTTTCTAGATTTTTTTCTAGATTTTTTTTGCAGATTTTTTTTCTAGATTTTTTTTCTAGATTTTTTTCTAGATAATTTTTCTAGATTTTTTTTCTAGATTTTTTTTCTAGATTTTTTTTCTAGATTTTTTTCTAGATTTTTTTTCTAGATTTTTTTCTAGATTTTTTTCTAGATTTCTTTTTTAGATTTTTTTGTAGATTCATTTTTTTTCTAGATTTTTTTTTTGATTTTTTTTCTAGATTTTTTTCTAGATTTTTTTCTAGATTTTTTTTCTAGATTTTTTTTCTAGATTTTTTCTAGATTTTTTTTGCAGATTCTTTTTCTAGATTTTTTTTCTAGATTTTTTTCTAGATTTTTTTTGCAGATTTATTTTCTAGATTTTTTTTCTAGATTTTTTTTGCAGATTTTTTTTCTAGATTTTTTTTGTAGATTTTTTTTCTAGAATTTTTTTCTAGATTTTTTTCTAGATTTTTTTTCTAGATTTTTTTTCTAGATTTTTTTCTAGATTTTTTTTCTAGATTTTTTTTCTAGATTTTTTTCTAGATTTTTTTTCTAGATTTTTTTTCTAGATTTTTTTCTAGATTTTTTTTCTAGATTTTTTTTCTAGATTTTTTTCTAGATTTTTTTTCTAGATTTTCTTTCTAGATTTTTTTTCTAGATTTTTTTCTAGATTTTTTTTCTAGATTTTTTTTCTATATTTTTTTTCTAGATTTTTTTCTAGATTTTTTTTCTAGATTTTTTTCTAGATTTTTTTCTAGATTTTTTTCTAGATTTTTTTTCTAGATTTTTTTTCTAGATTTTTTTCTAGATTTTTTTTCTAGATTTTTTTTGTAGATTTTTTTTGTAGATTTTTTTCTAGATTTTTTTTCTAGATTTTTTTTCTAAATTTTTTTTGTAGATTTTTTTTGTAGATTTTTTTCTAGATTTTTTTTCTAGATTTTTTTTCTAGATTTTTTTTCTAGATTTTTTTCTAGATTTTTTTCTAGATTTTTTTTCTAGATTTTTTTCTAGATTTTTTTTCTAGATTTTTTTCTAGATTTTTTTTCTAGATTTTTTTTCTAGATTTTTTTCTAGATTTTTTTTCTAGATTTTTTTGTAGATTGATTTTTTTTCTAGATTTTTTTTTTGATTTTTTTTCTAGATTTTTTTTCTAGATTTTTTTTCTAGATTTTTTTCTAGATTTTTTTTGCAGATTTTTTTTCTAGATTTTTTTTCTAGATTTTTTTCTAGATAATTTTTCTAGATTTTTTTTCTAGATTTTTTTTCTAGATTTTTTTTCTAGATTTTTTTCTAGATTTTTTTTCTAGATTTTTTTTCTAGATTTTTTTCTAGATTTTTTTTCTAGTTTTTTTTTCTAGATTTTTTTCTAGATTTTTTTTCTAGATTTTTTTTCTAGATTTTTTTCTAGATTTTTTTTCTAGATTTTTTTTCTAGATTTTTTTTCTAGATTTTTTTCTAGATTTTCTTTCTAGATTTTTTTTCTAGATTTTTTTTCTAGATTTTTTTCTAGATTTTTTTCTAGATTTTTTTTCTAGATTTTATTTCTAGATTTTTTTCTAGATTTTTTTTCTAGATTTTTTTTCTAGATTTTTTTCTAGATTTTTTTTGTAGATTTTTTTTGTAGATTTTTTTTGTAGATTTTTTTCTAGATTTTTTTTCAATATTTTTTTTCTAAATTTTTTTTGCAGATTTTTTTTCTAGATTTTTTTTCTAGATTTTTTTCTAGATTATTTTTCTAGATTTTTTTTCTAGATTTTTTTTCTAGATTTTTTTTCTAGATTTTTTTCTAGATTTTTTTTCTAGATTTTTTTTCTAGATTTTTTTCTAGATTTTTTTTCTAGTTTTTTTTTCTAGATTTTTTTCTAGATTTTTTTTCTAGATTTTTTTTCTAGATTTTTTTCTAGATTTTTTTTCTAGATTTTTTTTCTAGATTTTTTTTCTAGATTTTTTTCTAGATTTTCTTTCTAGATTTTTTTTCTAGATTTTTTTTCTAGATTTTTTTCTAGATTTTTTTCTAGATTTTTTTTCTAGATTTTATTTCTAGATTTTTTTCTAGATTTTTTTTCTAGATTTTTTTTCTAGATTTTTTCTAGATTTTTTTTGCAGATTCTTTTTCTAGATTTTTTTTCTAGATTTTTTTCTAGATTTTTTTTGCAGATTTATTTTCTAGATTTTTTTTCTAGATTTTTTTTGCAGATTTTTTTTCTAGATTTTTTTTGTAGATTTTTTTTCTAGAATTTTTTTCTAGATTTTTTTCTAGATTTTTTTTCTAGATTTTTTTTCTAGATTTTTTTCTAGATTTTTTTTCTAGATTTTTTTTCTAGATTTTTTTCTAGATTTTTTTTGCAGATTTATTTTCTAGATTTTTTTTCTAGATTTTTTTTGCAGATTTTTTTTCTAGATTTTTTTTGTAGATTTTTTTTCTAGAATTTTTTTCTAGATTTTTTTCTAGATTTTTTTTCTAGATTTTTTTTCTAGATTTTTTTGTAGATTGATTTTTTTTCTAGATTTTTTTTTTGATTTTTTTTCTAGATTTTTTTTCTAGATTTTTTTTCTAGATTTTTTTCTAGATTTTTTTTGCAGATTTTTTTTCTAGATTTTTTTTCTAGATTTTTTTCTAGATAATTTTTCTAGATTTTTTTTCTAGATTTTTTTTCTAGATTTTTTTTCTAGATTTTTTTCTAGATTTTTTTTCTAGATTTTTTTTCTAGATTTTTTTCTAGATTTTTTTTCTAGTTTTTTTTTCTAGATTTTTTTCTAGATTTTTTTTCTAGATTTTTTTTCTAGATTTTTTTCTAGATTTTTTTTCTAGATTTTTTTTCTAGATTTTTTTTCTAGATTTTTTTCTAGATTTTCTTTCTAGATTTTTTTTCTAGATTTTTTTTCTAGATTTTTTTCTAGATTTTTTTCTAGATTTTTTTTCTAGATTTTATTTCTAGATTTTTTTCTAGATTTTTTTTCTAGATTTTTTTTCTAGATTTTTTTCTAGATTTTTTTTGTAGATTTTTTTTGTAGATTTTTTTTGTAGATTTTTTTGTAGATTTTTTTTCAATATTTTTTTTCTAAATTTTTTTTGCAGATTTTTTTTCTAGATTTTTTTTCTAGATTTTTTTCTAGATTATTTTTCTAGATTTTTTTTCTAGATTTTTTTTCTAGATTTTTTTTCTAGATTTTTTTCTAGATTTTTTTTCTAGATTTTTTTTCTAGATTTTTTTCTAGATTTTTTTTCTAGTTTTTTTTTCTAGATTTTTTTCTAGATTTTTTTTCTAGATTTTTTTTCTAGATTTTTTTCTAGATTTTTTTTCTAGATTTTTTTTCTAGATTTTTTTTCTAGATTTTTTTCTAGATTTTCTTTCTAGATTTTTTTTCTAGATTTTTTTTCTAGATTTTTTTCTAGATTTTTTTCTAGATTTTTTTTCTAGATTTTATTTCTAGATTTTTTTCTAGATTTCTTTTCTAGATTTTTTTTCTAGATTTTTTCTAGATTTTTTTTGCAGATTCTTTTTCTAGATTTTTTTTCTAGATTTTTTTCTAGATTTTTTTTGCAGATTTATTTTCTAGATTTTTTTTCTAGATTTTTTTTGCAGATTTTTTTTCTAGATTTTTTTTGTAGATTTTTTTTCTAGAATTTTTTTCTAGATTTTTTTCTAGATTTTTTTTCTAGATTTTTTTTCTAGATTTTTTTCTAGATTTTTTTTCTAGATTTTTTTTCTAGATTTTTTTCTAGATTTTTTTTGCAGATTTATTTTCTAGATTTTTTTTCTAGATTTTTTTTGCAGATTTTTTTTCTAGATTTTTTTTGTAGATTTTTTTTCTAGAATTTTTTTCTAGATTTTTTTCTAGATTTTTTTTCTAGATTTTTTTTCTAGATTTTTTTCTAGATTTTTTTTCTAGATTTTTTTTCTAGATTTTTTTTCTAGATTTTTTTCTAGATTTTTTTTCTAGATTTTTTTTCTAGATTTTTTTCTAGATTTTTTTCTAGATTTTTTTTCTAGATTTTTTTCTAGATTTTTTTCTAGATTTTTTTCTAGATTTTTTTTCTAGATTTTTTTTCTAGATTTTTTTCTAGATTTTTTTTCTAGATTTTTTTTGTAGATTTTTTTTGTAGATTTTTTTCTAGATTTTCTTTCTAGATTTTTTTTCTAAATTTTTTTTGTAGATTTTTTTTGTAGATTTTTTTTGTAGATTTTTTTTGTAGATTTTTTTCTAGATTTTCTTTCTAGATTTTTTTTCTAGATTTTTTTTCTAGATTTTTTTCTAGATTTTTTTTCTAGATTTTTTTTCTAGATTTTTTTTCTAGATTTTTTTCTAGATTTTCTTTCTAGATTTTTTTTCTAGATTTTTTTTCTAGATTTTTTTTCTAGATTTTTTTCTAGATTTTTTTGTAGATTCATTTTTTTTCTAGATTTTTTTTTTGATTTTTTTTCTAGATTTTTTTCTAGATTTTTTTCTAGATTTTTTTTCTAGATTTTTTTTCTAGATTTTTTCTAGATTTTTTTTGCAGATTCTTTTTCTAGATTTTTTTTCTAGATTTTTTTCTAGATTTTTTTTGCAGATTTATTTTCTAGATTTTTTTTCTAGATTTTTTTTGCAGATTTTTTTTCTAGATTTTTTTTGTAGATTTTTTTTCTAGAATTTTTTTCTAGATTTTTTTCTAGATTTTTTTTCTAGATTCTTTTTCTAGATTTTTTTCTAGATTTTTTTTCTAGATTTTTTTTCTAGATTTTTTTCTAGATTTTTTTTCTAGATTTTTTTTCTAGATTTTTTTCTAGATTTTTTTTCTAGATTTTTTTTCTAGATTTTTTTCTAGATTTTTTTTCTAGATTTTTTTTCTAGATTTTTTTTCTAGATTTTTTTCTAGATTTTTTTTCTAGATTTTTTTTCTAGATTTTTTTTCTAGATTTTTTTCTAGATTTTTTTTCTAGATTTTTTTCTAGATTTTTTTCTAGATTTTTTTCTAGATTTTTTTTCTAGATTTTTTTTCTAGATTTTTTTCTAGATTTTTTTTCTAGATTTTTTTTGTAGATTTTTTTTGTAGATTTTTTTCTAGATTTTTTTTCTAGATTTTTTTTCTAAATTTTTTTTGTAGATTTTTTTTGTAGATTTTTTTCTAGATTTTTTTTCTAGATTTTTTTTCTAGATTTTTTTTCTAGATTTTTTTCTAGATTTTTTTCTAGATTTTTTTTCTAGATTTTTTTCTAGATTTTTTTTCTAGATTTTTTTCTAGATTTTTTTTCTAGATTTTTTTTCTAGATTTTTTTCTAGATTTTTTTTCTAGATTTTTTTGTAGATTGATTTTTTTTCTAGATTTTTTTTTTGATTTTTTTTCTAGATTTTTTTTCTAGATTTTTTTTCTAGATTTTTTTCTAGATTTTTTTTGCAGATTTTTTTTCTAGATTTTTTTTCTAGATTTTTTTCTAGATTTTTTTTCTAGATTTTTTTCTAGATTTTTTTTCTAGATTTTTTTTCTAGATTTTTTTCTAGATTTTTTTTCTAGATTTTTTTCTAGATTTTTTTCTAGATTTCTTTTTTGATTTTTTTTCTAGATTTTTTTTCTAGATTTTTTTTCTAGATTTTTTTCTAGATTTTTTTTGCAGATTTTTTTTCTAGATTTTTTTTCTAGATTTTTTTCTAGATAATTTTTCTAGATTTTTTTTCTAGATTTTTTTTCTAGATTTTTTTTCTAGATTTTTTTCTAGATTTTTTTTCTAGATTTTTTTCTAGATTTTTTTCTAGATTTCTTTTTTAGATTTTTTTGTAGATTCATTTTTTTTCTAGATTTTTTTTTTGATTTTTTTTCTAGATTTTTTTCTAGATTTTTTTCTAGATTTTTTTTCTAGATTTTTTTTCTAGATTTTTTCTAGATTTTTTTTGCAGATTCTTTTTCTAGATTTTTTTTCTAGATTTTTTTCTAGATTTTTTTTGCAGATTTATTTTCTAGATTTTTTTTCTAGATTTTTTTTGCAGATTTTTTTTCTAGATTTTTTTTGTAGATTTTTTTTCTAGAATTTTTTTCTAGATTTTTTTCTAGATTTTTTTTCTAGATTTTTTTTCTAGATTTTTTTCTAGATTTTTTTTCTAGATTTTTTTTCTAGATTTTTTTCTAGATTTTTTTTCTAGATTTTTTTTCTAGATTTTTTTCTAGATTTTTTTTCTAGATTTTTTTTCTAGATTTTTTTCTAGATTTTTTTTCTAGATTTTCTTTCTAGATTTTTTTTCTAGATTTTTTTCTAGATTTTTTTTCTAGATTTTTTTTCTATATTTTTTTTCTAGATTTTTTTCTAGATTTTTTTTCTAGATTTTTTTCTAGATTTTTTTCTAGATTTTTTTCTAGATTTTTTTTCTAGATTTTTTTTCTAGATTTTTTTCTAGATTTTTTTTCTAGATTTTTTTTGTAGATTTTTTTTGTAGATTTTTTTCTAGATTTTTTTTCTAGATTTTTTTTCTAAATTTTTTTTGTAGATTTTTTTTGTAGATTTTTTTCTAGATTTTTTTTCTAGATTTTTTTTCTAGATTTTTTTTCTAGATTTTTTTCTAGATTTTTTTCTAGATTTTTTTTCTAGATTTTTTTCTAGATTTTTTTTCTAGATTTTTTTCTAGATTTTTTTTCTAGATTTTTTTTCTAGATTTTTTTCTAGATTTTTTTTCTAGATTTTTTTGTAGATTGATTTTTTTTCTAGATTTTTTTTTTGATTTTTTTTCTAGATTTTTTTTCTAGATTTTTTTTCTAGATTTTTTTCTAGATTTTTTTTGCAGATTTTTTTTCTAGATTTTTTTTCTAGATTTTTTTCTAGATAATTTTTCTAGATTTTTTTTCTAGATTTTTTTTCTAGATTTTTTTTCTAGATTTTTTTCTAGATTTTTTTTCTAGATTTTTTTTCTAGATTTTTTTCTAGATTTTTTTTCTAGTTTTTTTTTCTAGATTTTTTTCTAGATTTTTTTTCTAGATTTTTTTTCTAGATTTTTTTCTAGATTTTTTTTCTAGATTTTTTTTCTAGATTTTTTTTCTAGATTTTTTTCTAGATTTTCTTTCTAGATTTTTTTTCTAGATTTTTTTTCTAGATTTTTTTCTAGATTTTTTTCTAGATTTTTTTTCTAGATTTTATTTCTAGATTTTTTTCTAGATTTTTTTTCTAGATTTTTTTTCTAGATTTTTTTCTAGATTTTTTTTGTAGATTTTTTTTGTAGATTTTTTTTGTAGATTTTTTTCTAGATTTTTTTTCAATATTTTTTTTCTAAATTTTTTTTGCAGATTTTTTTTCTAGATTTTTTTTCTAGATTTTTTTCTAGATTATTTTTCTAGATTTTTTTTCTAGATTTTTTTTCTAGATTTTTTTTCTAGATTTTTTTCTAGATTTTTTTTCTAGATTTTTTTTCTAGATTTTTTTTCTAGATTTTTTTCTAGATTTTCTTTCTAGATTTTTTTTCTAGATTTTTTTTCTAGATTTTTTTCTAGATTTTTTTCTAGATTTTTTTTCGAGATTTTATTTCTAGATTTTTTTCTAGATTTTTTTTCTAGATTTTTTTTCTAGATTTTTTCTAGATTTTTTTTGCAGATTCTTTTTCTAGATTTTTTTTCTAGATTTTTTTCTAGATTTTTTTTGCAGATTTATTTTCTAGATTTTTTTTCTAGATTTTTTTTGCAGATTTTTTTTCTAGATTTTTTTTGTAGATTTTTTTTCTAGAATTTTTTTCTAGATTTTTTTCTAGATTTTTTTTCTAGATTTTTTTTCTAGATTTTTTTCTAGATTTTTTTTCTAGATTTTTTTTCTAGATTTTTTTCTAGATTTTTTTTGCAGATTTATTTTCTAGATTTTTTTTCTAGATTTTTTTTGCAGATTTTTTTTCTAGATTTTTTTTGTAGATTTTTTTTCTATAATTTTTTTCTAGATTTTTTTCTAGATTTTTTTTCTAGATTTTTTTTCTAGATTTTTTTGTAGATTGATTTTTTTTCTAGATTTTTTTTTTGATTTTTTTTCTAGATTTTTTTTCTAGATTTTTTTTCTAGATTTTTTTCTAGATTTTTTTTGCAGATTTTTTTTCTAGATTTTTTTTCTAGATTTTTTTCTAGATAATTTTTCTAGATTTTTTTTCTAGATTTTTTTTCTAGATTTTTTTTCTAGATTTTTTTCTAGATTTTTTTTCTAGATTTTTTTTCTAGATTTTTTTCTAGATTTTTTTTCTAGTTTTTTTTTCTAGATTTTTTTCTAGATTTTTTTTCTAGATTTTTTTTCTAGATTTTTTTCTAAATTTTTTTTCTAGATTTTTTTTCTAGATTTTTTTTCTAGATTTTTTTCTAGATTTTCTTTCTAGATTTTTTTTCTAGATTTTTTTTCTAGATTTTTTTCTAGATTTTTTTCTAGATTTTTTTTCTAGATTTTATTTCTAGATTTTTTTCTAGATTTTTTTTCTAGATTTTTTTTCTAGATTTTTTTCTAGATTTTTTTTGTAGATTTTTTTTGTAGATTTTTTTTGTAGATTTTTTTCTAGATTTTTTTTCAATATTTTTTTTCTAAATTTTTTTTGCAGATTTTTTTTCTAGATTTTTTTTCTAGATTTTTTTCTAGATTATTTTTCTAGATTTTTTTTCTAGATTTTTTTTCTAGATTTTTTTTCTAGATTTTTTTCTAGATTTTTTTTCTAGATTTTTTTTCTAGATTTTTTTCTAGATTTTTTTTCTAGTTTTTTTTTCTAGATTTTTTTCTAGATTTTTTTTCTAGATTTTTTTTCTAGATTTTTTTCTAGATTTTTTTTCTAGATTTTTTTTCTAGATTTTTTTCTAGATTTTCTTTCTAGATTTTTTTTCTAGATTTTTTTTCTAGATTTTTTTCTAGATTTTTTTCTAGATTTTTTTTCTAGATTTTATTTCTAGATTTTTTTCTAGATTTTTTTTCTAGATTTTTTTTCTAGATTTTTTTCTAGATTTTTTTTGTAGATTTTTTTTGTAGATTTTTTTTGTAGATTTTTTTCTAGATTTTTTTTCAATATTTTTTTTCTAAATTTTTTTTGCAGATTTTTTTTCTAGATTTTTTTTCTAGATTTTTTTCTAGATTATTTTTCTAGATTTTTTTTCTAGATTTTTTTTCTAGATTTTTTTTCTAGATTTTTTTCTAGATTTTTTTTCTAGATTTTTTTTCTAGATTTTTTTCTAGATTTTTTTTCTAGTTTTTTTTTCTAGATTTTTTTCTAGATTTTTTTTCTAGATTTTTTTTCTAGATTTTTTTCTAGATTTTTTTTCTAGATTTTTTTTCTAGATTTTTTTTCTAGATTTTTTTCTAGATTTTTTTCTAGATTTTTTTTCTAGATTTTTTTTCTAGATTTTTTTCTAGATTTTTTTTGTAGATTTTTTTTCTAGAATTTTTTTCTAGATTTTTTTCTAGATTTTTTTTCTAGATTTTTTTTCTAGATTTTTTTCTAGATTTTTTTTCTAGATTTTTTTTCTAGATTTTTTTCTAGATTTTTTTTGCAGATTTATTTTCTAGATTTTTTTTCTAGATTTTTTTTGCAGATTTTTTTTCTAGATTTTTTTTGTAGATTTTTTTTCTAGAATTTTTTTCTAGATTTTTTTCTAGATTTTTTTTCTAGATTTTTTTTCTAGATTTTTTTGTAGATTGATTTTTTTTCTAGATTTTTTTTTTGATTTTTTTTCTAGATTTTTTTTCTAGATTTTTTTTCTAGATTTTTTTCTAGATTTTTTTTGCAGATTTTTTTTCTAGATTTTTTTTCTAGATTTTTTTCTAGATAATTTTTCTAGATTTTTTTTCTAGATTTTTTTTCTAGATTTTTTTTCTAGATTTTTTTCTAGATTTTTTTTCTAGATTTTTTTTCTAGATTTTTTTCTAGATTTTTTTTCTAGTTTTTTTTTCTAGATTTTTTTCTAGATTTTTTTTCTAGATTTTTTTTCTAGATTTTTTTCTAGATTTTTTTTCTAGATTTTTTTTCTAGATTTTTTTTCTAGATTTTTTTCTAGATTTTCTTTCTAGATTTTTTTTCTAGATTTTTTTTCTAGATTTTTTTCTAGATTTTTTTCTAGATTTTTTTTCTAGATTTTATTTCTAGATTTTTTTCTAGATTTTTTTTCTAGATTTTTTTTCTAGATTTTTTTCTAGATTTTTTTTGTAGATTTTTTTTGTAGATTTTTTTTGTAGATTTTTTTGTAGATTCTTTTTCAATATTTTTTTTCTAAATTTTTTTTGCAGATTTTTTTTCTAGATTTTTTTTCTAGATTTTTTTCTAGATTATTTTTCTAGATTTTTTTTCTAGATTTTTTTTCTAGATTTTTTTTCTAGATTTTTTTCTAGATTTTTTTTCTAGATTTTTTTTCTAGATTTTTTTCTAGATTTTTTTTCTAGTTTTTTTTTCTAGATTTTTTTCTAGATTTTTTTTCTAGATTTTTTTTCTAGATTTTTTTCTAGATTTTTTTTCTAGATTTTTTTTCTAGATTTTTTTTCTAGATTTTTTTCTAGATTTTCTTTCTAGATTTTTTTTCTAGATTTTTTTTCTAGATTTTTTTCTAGATTTTTTTCTAGATTTTTTTTCTAGATTTTATTTCTAGATTTTTTTCTAGATTTCTTTTCTAGATTTTTTTTCTAGATTTTTTCTAGATTTTTTTTGCAGATTCTTTTTCTAGATTTTTTTTCTAGATTTTTTTCTAGATTTTTTTTGCAGATTTATTTTCTAGATTTTTTTTCTAGATTTTTTTTGCAGATTTTTTTTCTAGATTTTTTTTGTAGATTTTTTTTCTAGAATTTTTTTCTAGATTTTTTTCTAGATTTTTTTTCTAGATTTTTTTTCTAGATTTTTTTCTAGATTTTTTTTCTAGATTTTTTTTCTAGATTTTTTTCTAGATTTTTTTTGCAGATTTATTTTCTAGATTTTTTTTCTAGATTTTTTTTGCAGATTTTTTTTCTAGATTTTTTTTGTAGATTTTTTTTCTAGAATTTTTTTCTAGATTTTTTTCTAGATTTTTTTTCTAGATTTTTTTTCTAGATTTTTTTCTAGATTTTTTTTCTAGATTTTTTTTCTAGATTTTTTTTCTAGATTTTTTTCTAGATTTTTTTTCTAGATTTTTTTTCTAGATTTTTTTCTAGATTTTTTTCTAGATTTTTTTTCTAGATTTTTTTCTAGATTTTTTTCTAGATTTTTTTCTAGATTTTTTTTCTAGATTTTTTTTCTAGATTTTTTTCTAGATTTTTTTTCTAGATTTTTTTTGTAGATTTTTTTTGTAGATTTTTTTCTAGATTTTCTTTCTAGATTTTTTTTCTAAATTTTTTTTGTAGATTTTTTTTGTAGATTTTTTTTGTAGATTTTTTTTGTAGATTTTTTTCTAGATTTTCTTTCTAGATTTTTTTTCTAGATTTTTTTTCTAGATTTTTTTCTAGATTTTTTTTCTAGATTTTTTTTCTAGATTTTTTTTCTAGATTTTTTTCTAGATTTTCTTTCTAGATTTTTTTTCTAGATTTTTTTTCTAGATTTTTTTTCTAGATTTTTTTCTAGATTTTTTTGTAGATTCATTTTTTTTCTAGATTTTTTTTTTGATTTTTTTTCTAGATTTTTTTCTAGATTTTTTTCTAGATTTTTTTTCTAGATTTTTTTTCTAGATTTTTTCTAGATTTTTTTTGCAGATTCTTTTTCTAGATTTTTTTTCTAGATTTTTTTCTAGATTTTTTTTGCAGATTTATTTTCTAGATTTTTTTTCTAGATTTTTTTTGCAGATTTTTTTTCTAGATTTTTTTTGTAGATTTTTTTTCTAGAATTTTTTTCTAGATTTTTTTCTAGATTTTTTTTCTAGATTCTTTTTCTAGATTTTTTTCTAGATTTTTTTTCTAGATTTTTTTTCTAGATTTTTTTCTAGATTTTTTTTCTAGATTTTTTTTCTAGATTTTTTTTCTAGATTTTTTTCTAGATTTTTTTTCTAGATTTTTTTTCTAGATTTTTTTTCTAGATTTTTTTCTAGATTTTTTTTCTAGATTTTTTTCTAGATTTTTTTCTAGATTTTTTTCTAGATTTTTTTTCTAGATTTTTTTTCTAGATTTTTTTCTAGATTTTTTTTCTAGATTTTTTTTGTAGATTTTTTTTGTAGATTTTTTTCTAGATTTTTTTTCTAGATTTTTTTTCTAAATTTTTTTTGTAGATTTTTTTTGTAGATTTTTTTCTAGATTTTTTTTCTAGATTTTTTTTCTAGATTTTTTTTCTAGATTTTTTTCTAGATTTTTTTCTAGATTTTTTTTCTAGATTTTTTTCTAGATTTTTTTTCTAGATTTTTTTCTAGATTTTTTTTCTAGATTTTTTTTCTAGATTTTTTTCTAGATTTTTTTTCTAGATTTTTTTGTAGATTGATTTTTTTTCTAGATTTTTTTTTTGATTTTTTTTCTAGATTTTTTTTCTAGATTTTTTTTCTAGATTTTTTTCTAGATTTTTTTTGCAGATTTTTTTTCTAGATTTTTTTTCTAGATTTTTTTCTAGATTTTTTTTCTAGATTTTTTTCTAGATTTTTTTTCTAGATTTTTTTTCTAGATTTTTTTCTAGATTTTTTTTCTAGATTTTTTTCTAGATTTTTTTCTAGATTTCTTTTTTGATTTTTTTTCTAGATTTTTTTTCTAGATTTTTTTTCTAGATTTTTTTCTAGATTTTTTTTGCAGATTTTTTTTCTAGATTTTTTTTCTAGATTTTTTTCTAGATAATTTTTCTAGATTTTTTTTCTAGATTTTTTTTCTAGATTTTTTTTCTAGATTTTTTTCTAGATTTTTTTTCTAGATTTTTTTCTAGATTTTTTTCTAGATTTCTTTTTTAGATTTTTTTGTAGATTCATTTTTTTTCTAGATTTTTTTTTTGATTTTTTTTCTAGATTTTTTTCTAGATTTTTTTCTAGATTTTTTTTCTAGATTTTTTTTCTAGATTTTTTCTAGATTTTTTTTGCAGATTCTTTTTCTAGATTTTTTTTCTAGATTTTTTTCTAGATTTTTTTTGCAGATTTATTTTCTAGATTTTTTTTCTAGATTTTTTTTGCAGATTTTTTTTCTAGATTTTTTTTGTAGATTTTTTTTCTAGAATTTTTTTCTAGATTTTTTTCTAGATTTTTTTTCTAGATTTTTTTTCTAGATTTTTTTCTAGATTTTTTTTCTAGATTTTTTTTCTAGATTTTTTTCTAGATTTTTTTTCTAGATTTTTTTTCTAGATTTTTTTCTAGATTTTTTTTCTAGATTTTTTTTCTAGATTTTTTTCTAGATTTTTTTTCTAGATTTTCTTTCTAGATTTTTTTTCTAGATTTTTTTCTAGATTTTTTTTCTAGATTTTTTTTCTATATTTTTTTTCTAGATTTTTTTCTAGATTTTTTTTCTAGATTTTTTTCTAGATTTTTTTCTAGATTTTTTTCTAGATTTTTTTTCTAGATTTTTTTTCTAGATTTTTTTCTAGATTTTTTTTCTAGATTTTTTTTGTAGATTTTTTTTGTAGATTTTTTTCTAGATTTTTTTTCTAGATTTTTTTTCTAAATTTTTTTTGTAGATTTTTTTTGTAGATTTTTTTCTAGATTTTTTTTCTAGATTTTTTTTCTAGATTTTTTTTCTAGATTTTTTTCTAGATTTTTTTCTAGATTTTTTTTCTAGATTTTTTTCTAGATTTTTTTTCTAGATTTTTTTCTAGATTTTTTTTCTAGATTTTTTTTCTAGATTTTTTTCTAGATTTTTTTTCTAGATTTTTTTGTAGATTGATTTTTTTTCTAGATTTTTTTTTTGATTTTTTTTCTAGATTTTTTTTCTAGATTTTTTTTCTAGATTTTTTTCTAGATTTTTTTTGCAGATTTTTTTTCTAGATTTTTTTTCTAGATTTTTTTCTAGATAATTTTTCTAGATTTTTTTTCTAGATTTTTTTTCTAGATTTTTTTTCTAGATTTTTTTCTAGATTTTTTTTCTAGATTTTTTTTCTAGATTTTTTTCTAGATTTTTTTTCTAGTTTTTTTTTCTAGATTTTTTTCTAGATTTTTTTTCTAGATTTTTTTTCTAGATTTTTTTCTAGATTTTTTTTCTAGATTTTTTTTCTAGATTTTTTTTCTAGATTTTTTTCTAGATTTTCTTTCTAGATTTTTTTTCTAGATTTTTTTTCTAGATTTTTTTCTAGATTTTTTTCTAGATTTTTTTTCTAGATTTTATTTCTAGATTTTTTTCTAGATTTTTTTTCTAGATTTTTTTTCTAGATTTTTTTCTAGATTTTTTTTGTAGATTTTTTTTGTAGATTTTTTTTGTAGATTTTTTTCTAGATTTTTTTTCAATATTTTTTTTCTAAATTTTTTTTGCAGATTTTTTTTCTAGATTTTTTTTCTAGATTTTTTTCTAGATTATTTTTCTAGATTTTTTTTCTAGATTTTTTTTCTAGATTTTTTTTCTAGATTTTTTTCTAGATTTTTTTTCTAGATTTTTTTTCTAGATTTTTTTCTAGATTTTTTTTCTAGTTTTTTTTTCTAGATTTTTTTCTAGATTTTTTTTCTAGATTTTTTTTCTAGATTTTTTTCTAGATTTTTTTTCTAGATTTTTTTTCTAGATTTTTTTTCTAGATTTTTTTCTAGATTTTCTTTCTAGATTTTTTTTCTAGATTTTTTTTCTAGATTTTTTTCTAGATTTTTTTCTAGATTTTTTTTCGAGATTTTATTTCTAGATTTTTTTCTAGATTTTTTTTCTAGATTTTTTTTCTAGATTTTTTCTAGATTTTTTTTGCAGATTCTTTTTCTAGATTTTTTTTCTAGATTTTTTTCTAGATTTTTTTTGCAGATTTATTTTCTAGATTTTTTTTCTAGATTTTTTTTGCAGATTTTTTTTCTAGATTTTTTTTGTAGATTTTTTTTCTAGAATTTTTTTCTAGATTTTTTTCTAGATTTTTTTTCTAGATTTTTTTTCTAGATTTTTTTCTAGATTTTTTTTCTAGATTTTTTTTCTAGATTTTTTTCTAGATTTTTTTTGCAGATTTATTTTCTAGATTTTTTTTCTAGATTTTTTTTGCAGATTTTTTTTCTAGATTTTTTTTGTAGATTTTTTTTCTATAATTTTTTTCTAGATTTTTTTCTAGATTTTTTTTCTAGATTTTTTTTCTAGATTTTTTTGTAGATTGATTTTTTTTCTAGATTTTTTTTTTGATTTTTTTTCTAGATTTTTTTTCTAGATTTTTTTTCTAGATTTTTTTCTAGATTTTTTTTGCAGATTTTTTTTCTAGATTTTTTTTCTAGATTTTTTTCTAGATAATTTTTCTAGATTTTTTTTCTAGATTTTTTTTCTAGATTTTTTTTCTAGATTTTTTTCTAGATTTTTTTTCTAGATTTTTTTTCTAGATTTTTTTCTAGATTTTTTTTCTAGTTTTTTTTTCTAGATTTTTTTCTAGATTTTTTTTCTAGATTTTTTTTCTAGATTTTTTTCTAGATTTTTTTTCTAGATTTTTTTTCTAGATTTTTTTTCTAGATTTTTTTCTAGATTTTCTTTCTAGATTTTTTTTCTAGATTTTTTTTCTAGATTTTTTTCTAGATTTTTTTCTAGATTTTTTTTCTAGATTTTATTTCTAGATTTTTTTCTAGATTTTTTTTCTAGATTTTTTTTCTAGATTTTTTTGTAGATTTTTTTTGTAGATTTTTTTTGTAGATTTTTTTTGTAGATTTTTTTCTAGATTTTTTTTCAATATTTTTTTTCTAAATTTTTTTTGCAGATTTTTTTTCTAGATTTTTTTTCTAGATTTTTTTCTAGATTATTTTTCTAGATTTTTTTTCTAGATTTTTTTTCTAGATTTTTTTTCTAGATTTTTTTCTAGATTTTTTTTCTAGATTTTTTTTCTAGATTTTTTTCTAGATTTTTTTTCTAGTTTTTTTTTCTAGATTTTTTTCTAGATTTTTTTTCTAGATTTTTTTTCTAGATTTTTTTCTAGATTTTTTTTCTAGATTTTTTTTCTAGATTTTTTTTCTAGATTTTTTTCTAGATTTTCTTTCTAGATTTTTTTTCTAGATTTTTTTTCTAGATTTTTTTCTAGATTTTTTTCTAGATTTTTTTTCTAGATTTTATTTCTAGATTTTTTTCTAGATTTCTTTTCTAGATTTTTTTTCTAGATTTTTTCTAGATTTTTTTTGCAGATTCTTTTTCTAGATTTTTTTTCTAGATTTTTTTCTAGATTTTTTTTGCAGATTTATTTTCTAGATTTTTTTTCTAGATTTTTTTTGCAGATTTTTTTTCTAGATTTTTTTTGTAGATTTTTTTTCTAGAATTTTTTTCTAGATTTTTTTCTAGATTTTTTTTCTAGATTTTTTTTCTAGATTTTTTTCTAGATTTTTTTTCTAGATTTTTTTTCTAGATTTTTTTCTAGATTTTTTTTGCAGATTTATTTTCTAGATTTTTTTTCTAGATTTTTTTTGCAGATTTTTTTTCTAGATTTTTTTTGTAGATTTTTTTTCTAGAATTTTTTTCTAGATTTTTTTCTAGATTTTTTTTCTAGATTTTTTTTCTAGATTTTTTTCTAGATTTTTTTTCTAGATTTTTTTTCTAGATTTTTTTTCTAGATTTTTTTCTAGATTTTTTTTCTAGATTTTTTTTCTAGATTTTTTTCTAGATTTTTTTCTAGATTTTTTTTCTAGATTTTTTTCTAGATTTTTTTCTAGATTTTTTTCTAGATTTTTTTTCTAGATTTTTTTTCTAGATTTTTTTCTAGATTTTTTTTCTAGATTTTTTTTGTAGATTTTTTTTGTAGATTTTTTTCTAGATTTTCTTTCTAGATTTTTTTTCTAAATTTTTTTTGTAGATTTTTTTTGTAGATTTTTTTCTAGATTTTTTTTCTAGATTTTTTTTCTAGATTTTTTTTCTAGATTTTTTTCTAGATTTTTTTCTAGATTTTTTTTCTAGATTTTTTTCTAGATTTTTTTTCTAGATTTTTTTCTAGATTTTTTTTCTAGATTTTTTTTCTAGATTTTTTTCTAGATTTTTTTTCTAGATTTTTTTGTAGATTGATTTTTTTTCTAGATTTTTTTTTTGATTTTTTTTCTAGATTTTTTTTCTAGATTTTTTTTCTAGATTTTTTTCTAGATTTTTTTTGCAGATTTTTTTTCTAGATTTTTTTTCTAGATTTTTTTCTAGATAATTTTTCTAGATTTTTTTTCTAGATTTTTTTTCTAGATTTTTTTTCTAGATTTTTTTCTAGATTTTTTTTCTAGATTTTTTTTCTAGATTTTTTTCTAGATTTTTTTTCTAGTTTTTTTTTCTAGATTTTTTTCTAGATTTTTTTTCTAGATTTTTTTTCTAGATTTTTTTCTAGATTTTTTTTCTAGATTTTTTTTCTAGATTTTTTTTCTAGATTTTTTTCTAGATTTTCTTTCTAGATTTTTTTTCTAGATTTTTTTTCTAGATTTTTTTCTAGATTTTTTTCTAGATTTTTTTTCTAGATTTTATTTCTAGATTTTTTTCTAGATTTTTTTTCTAGATTTTTTTTCTAGATTTTTTTCTAGATTTTTTTTGTAGATTTTTTTTGTAGATTTTTTTTGTAGATTTTTTTCTAGATTTTTTTTCAATATTTTTTTTCTAAATTTTTTTTGCAGATTTTTTTTCTAGATTTTTTTTCTAGATTTTTTTCTAGATTATTTTTCTAGATTTTTTTTCTAGATTTTTTTTCTAGATTTTTTTTCTAGATTTTTTTCTAGATTTTTTTTCTAGATTTTTTTTCTAGATTTTTTTCTAGATTTTTTTTCTAGTTTTTTTTTCTAGATTTTTTTCTAGATTTTTTTTCTAGATTTTTTTTCTAGATTTTTTTCTAGATTTTTTTTCTAGATTTTTTTTCTAGATTTTTTTTCTAGATTTTTTTCTAGATTTTTTTTCTAGATTTTATTTCTAGATTTTTTTCTAGATTTTTTTTCTAGATTTTTTTTCTAGATTTTTTCTAGATTTTTTTTGCAGATTCTTTTTCTAGATTTTTTTTCTAGATTTTTTTCTAGATTTTTTTTGCAGATTTATTTTCTAGATTTTTTTTCTAGATTTTTTTTGCAGATTTTTTTTCTAGATTTTTTTTGTAGATTTTTTTTCTAGAATTTTTTTCTAGATTTTTTTCTAGATTTTTTTTCTAGATTTTTTTTCTAGATTTTTTTCTAGATTTTTTTTCTAGATTTTTTTTCTAGATTTTTTTTCTAGATTTTTTTCTAGATTTTTTTTCTAGAATTTTTTTCTAGATTTTTTTCTAGATTTTTTTTCTAGATTTTTTTTCTAGATTTTTTTCTAGATTCTTTTTCTAGATTTTTTTTCTAGATTTTTTTCTAGATTTTTTTCTAGATTTTTTTTCTAGATTTTTTTTCTAGATTTTTTTCTAGATTTTTTTTCTAGATTTTTTTTCTAGATTTTTTTTCTAGATTTTTTTCTAGATTTTTTTCTAGATTCTTTTTCTATATTTTTTTTCTAGATTTTTTTCTAGATTTTTTTTCTAGATTTTTTTCTAGATTTTTTTCTAGATTTTTTTCTAGATTTTTTTTCTAGATTTTTTTTCTAGATTTTTTTTCTAGATTTTTTTCTAGATTTTTTTCTAGATTTTTTTCTAGATTTTTTTTCTAGATTTTTTTTCTAGATTTTTTTCTAGATTTTTTTTCTAGATTTTTTTTGTAGATTTTTTTTGTAGATTTTTTTCTAGATTTTTTTTCTAGATTTTTTTTCTAAATTTTTTTTGTAGATTTTTTTTGTAGATTTTTTTCTAGATTTTTTTTCTAGATTTTTTTTCTAGATTTTTTTTCTAGATTTTTTTCTAGATTTTTTTCTAGATTTTTTTTCTAGATTTTTTTCTAGATTTTTTTTCTAGATTTTTTTCTAGATTTTTTTTCTAGATTTTTTTTCTAGATTTTTTTCTAGATTTTTTTTCTAGATTTTTTTGTAGATTGATTTTTTTTCTAGATTTTTTTTTTGATTTTTTTTCTAGATTTTTTTTCTAGATTTTTTTTCTAGATTTTTTTCTAGATTTTTTTTGCAGATTTTTTTTCTAGATTTTTTTTCTAGATTTTTTTCTAGATAATTTTTCTAGATTTTTTTTCTAGATTTTTTTTCTAGATTTTTTTTCTAGATTTTTTTCTAGATTTTTTTTCTAGATTTTTTTTCTAGATTTTTTTCTAGATTTTTTTTCTAGTTTTTTTTTCTAGATTTTTTTCTAGATTTTTTTTCTAGATTTTTTTTCTAGATTTTTTTCTAGATTTTTTTTCTAGATTTTTTTTCTAGATTTTTTTTCTAGATTTTTTTCTAGATTTTCTTTCTAGATTTTTTTTCTAGATTTTTTTTCTAGATTTTTTTCTAGATTTTTTTCTAGATTTTTTTCTAGATTTTTTCTAGATTTTTTTTGCAGATTCTTTTTCTAGATTTTTTTTCTAGATTTTTTTCTAGATTTTTTTTGCAGATTTATTTTCTAGATTTTTTTTCTAGATTTTTTTTGCAGATTTTTTTTCTAGATTTTTTTTCTAGATTTTTTTCTAGATTTTTTTTCTAGATTTTTTTTCTAGATTTTTTTTCTAGATTTTTTTCTAGATTTTTTTTGCAGATTTATTTTCTAGATTTTTTTTCTAGATTTTTTTCTAGATTTTTTTTCTAGATTTTTTTTCTAGATTTTTTTCTAGATTTTTTTTCTAGATTTTTTTTCTAGATTTTTTTTCTAGATTTTTTTCTAGATTTTTTTTCTAGATTTTTTTTCTAGATTTTTTTCTAGATTTTTTTTCTAGATTTTTTTTGTAGATTTTTTTTGTAGATTTTTTTCTAGATTTTTTTTCTAGATTTTTTTTCTAAATTTTTTTTGTAGATTTTTTTTGTAGATTTTTTTCTAGATTTTTTTTCTAGATTTTTTTTCTAGATTTTTTTTCTAGATTTTTTTCTAGATTTTTTTCTAGATTTTTTTCTAGATTTTTTTCTAGATTTTTTTTCTAGATTTTTTTTCTAGATTTTTTTCTAGATTTTTTTTCTAGATTTTTTTTGTAGATTTTTTTTGTAGATTTTTTTCTAGATTTTTTTTCTAGATTTTTTTTCTAAATTTTTTTTGTAGATTTTTTTTGTAGATTTTTTTCTAGATTTTTTTTCTAGATTTTTTTTCTAGATTTTTTTTCTAGATTTTTTTCTAGATTTTTTTCTAGATTTTTTTTCTAGATTTTTTTCTAGATTTTTTTTCTAGATTTTTTTCTAGATTTTTTTTCTAGATTTTTTTTCTAGATTTTTTTCTAGATTTTTTTTCTAGATTTTTTTGTAGATTGATTTTTTTTCTAGATTTTTTTTTTGATTTTTTTTCTAGATTTTTTTTCTAGATTTTTTTTCTAGATTTTTTTCTAGATTTTTTTTGCAGATTTTTTTTCTAGATTTTTTTTCTAGATTTTTTTCTAGATTATTTTTCTAGATTTTTTTTCTAGATTTTTTTTCTAGATTTTTTTTCTAGATTTTTTTCTAGATTTTTTTTCTAGATTTTTTTTCTAGATTTTTTTCTAGATTTTTTTTCTAGATTTTTTTCTAGATTTTTTTCTAGATTTTTTTTCTAGATTTTATTTCTAGATTTTTTTCTAGATTTTTTTTCTAGATTTTTTTTCTAGATTTTTTTTCTAGATTTTTTTCTAGATTTTCTTTCTAGATTTTTTTTCTAGATTTTTTTTCTAGATTTTTTTCTAGATTTTTTTTGTAGATTTTTTTTGTAGATTTTTTTTGTAGATTTTTTTTCTAGAATTTTTTTCTAGATTTTTTTCTAGATTTTTTTTCTAGATTTTTTTTCTAGATTTTTTTCTAGATTTTTTTTCTAGATTTTTTTTCTAGATTTTTTTCTAGATTTTTTTTCTAGATTTTTTTTCTAGATTTTTTTTCTAGATTTTTTTCTAGATTTTTTTTCTAGATTTTTTTTCTAGATTTTTTTTCTAGATTTTTTTCTAGATTTTTTTCTAGATTATTTTTCTATATTTTTTTTCTAGATTTTTTTCTAGATTTTTTTTCTAGATTTTTTTTCTAGATTTTTTTCTAGATTTTTTTTCTAGATTTTTTTTGTAGATTTTTTTTGTAGATTTTTTTCTAGATTTTTTTTCTAGATTTTTTTTCTAAATTTTTTTTGTAGATTTTTTTTGTAGATTTTTTTCTAGATTTTTTTTCTAGATTTTTTTTCTAGATTTTTTTTCTAGATTTTTTTCTAGATTTTTTTCTAGATTTTTTTTCTAGATTTTTTTCTAGATTTTTTTTCTAGATTTTTTTCTAGATTTTTTTTCTAGATTTTTTTTCTAGATTTTTTTCTAGATTTTTTTTCTAGATTTTTTTGTAGATTGATTTTTTTTGTAGATTTTTTTTTTGATTTTTTTTCTTGATTTTTTTTCTAGATTTTTTTTCTAGATTTTTTTCTAGATTTTTTTTGCAGATTTTTTTTCTAGATTTTTTTTCTAGATTTTTTTCTAGATTTTTTTTCTAGATTTTCTTTCTAGATTTTTTTTCTAGATTTTTTTTCTAGATTTTTTTCTAGATTTTTTTCTAGATTTTTTTTCTAGATTTTATTTCTAGATTTTTTTCTAGATTTTTTTTCTAGATTTTTTTTCTAGATTTTTTTTCTAGATTTTTTTCTAGATTTTTTTCTAGATTTTTTTTCTAGATTTTTTTTCTAGATTTTTTTCTAGATTTTTTTTGTAGATTTTTTTTGTAGATTTTTTTTGTAGATTTTTTTTCTAGAATTTTTTTCTAGATTTTTTTCTAGATTTTTTTTCTAGATTTTTTTTCTAGATTTTTTTCTAGATTTTTTTTCTAGATTTTTTTTCTAGATTTTTTTCTAGATTTTTTTTCTAGATTTTTTTTCTAGATTTTTTTTCTAGATTTTTTTCTAGATTTTTTTTCTAGATTTTTTTTCTAGATTTTTTTTCTAGATTTTTTTCTAGATTTTTTTCTAGATTCTTTTTCTATATTTTTTTTCTAGATTTTATTCTAGATTTTTTTTCTAGATTTTTTTTCTAGATTTTTTTCTAGATTTTTTTTCTAGATTTTTTTTGTAGATTTTTTTTGTAGATTTTTTTCTAGATTTTTTTTCTAGATTTTTTTTCTAAATTTTTTTTGTAGATTTTTTTTGTAGATTTTTTTCTAGATTTTTTTTCTAGATTTTTTTTCTAGATTTTTTTTCTAGATTTTTTTCTAGATTTTTTTCTAGATTTTTTTTCTAGATTTTTTTCTAGATTTTTTTTCTAGATTTTTTTCTAGATTTTTTTTCTAGATTTTTTTTCTAGATTTTTTTCTAGATTATTTTTCTAGATTTTTTTTCTAGATTTTTTTTCTAGATTTTCTTTCTAGATTTTTTTCTAGATTTTTTTGTAGATTGATTTTTTTTCTAGATTTTTTTTTTGATTTTTTTTCTAGATTTTTTTTCTAGATTTTTTTTCTTGATTTTTTTTCTAGATTTTTTTCTTGATTTTTTTCTAGATTTTTTTTCTAGATTTTTTTTCTAGATTTTTTTTGCAGATTTTTTTTCTAGATTTTTTTTCTAGATTTTTTTTGCAGATTTTTTTTCTAGATTTTTTTTGTAGATTTTTTTTCTAGAATTTTTTTCTAGATTTTTTTCTAGATTTTTTTTCTAGATTTTTTTTCTAGATTTTTTTCTAGATTGATTTTTTTTCTAGATTTTTTTTTTGATTTTTTTTCTAGATTTTTTTCTAGATTTTTTTTCTAGATTTTTTTTCTAGATTTTTTTCTAGATTTTTTTTGCAGATTTTTTTTCTAGATTTTTTTTCTAGATTTTTTTCTAGATTTTTTTTCTAGATTTTCTTCTAGATTTTTTTTGCAGATTTTTTTTCTAGATTTTTTTTCTAGATTTTTTTCTAGATTTTTTTCTAGATTTTTTTTCTAGATTTTTTTTCTAGATTTTTTTTCTAGATTTTTTTTCTAGATTTTTTTTCTAGATTTCTTTTCTAGATTTTTTTGTAGATTCATTTTTTTTCTAGATTTTTTTTTTGATTTTTTTTCTAGATTTTTTTTCTAGATTTTTTTTCTAGATTTTTTTCTAGATTTTTTTCTAGATTTTTTTTCTAGATTTTTTTTCTAGATTTTTTCTAGATTTTTTTTGCAGATTCTTTTTCTAGATTTTTTTTCTAGATTTTTTTCTAGATTTTTTTCTAGATTTTTTTTCTAGATTTTTTTTCTAGATTTTTTTCTAGATTTTTTTTCTAGATTTTTTTGTAGATTGATTTTTTTTCTAGATTTTTTTTCTAGATTTTTTTGTAGATTGATTTTTTTTCTAGATTTTTTTTTTGATTTTTTTTCTAGATTTTTTTCTAGATTTTTTTTCTAGATTTTTTTTCTAGATTTTTTTCTAGATTTTTTTTGCAGATTTTTTTTCTAGATTTTTTTTCTAGATTTTTTTCTAGATTTTTTTTCTAGATTTTTTTCTAGATTTTTTTTGCAGATTTTTTTTCTAGATTTTTTTTCTAGATTTTTTTCTAGATTTTTTTCTAGATTTTTTTTCTAGATTTTTTTTCTAGATTTTTTTTCTAGATTTTTTTTCTAGATTTTTTTTCTAGATTTATTTTCTAGATTTTTTTGTAGATTCATTTTTTTTCTAGATTTTTTTTTTGATTTTTTTTCTAGATTTTTTTTCTAGATTTTTTTTCTAGATTTTTTTCTAGATTTTTTTTGCAGATTTTTTTTCTAGATTTTTTTTCTAGATTTTTTTCTAGATTATTTTTCTAGATTTTTTTTCTAGATTTTTTTTCTAGATTTTTTTTCTAGATTTTTTTCTAGATTTTTTTGTAGATTGATTTTTTTTCTAGATTTTTTTTTGATTTTTTTTTGATTTTTTTTCTAGATTTTTTTTCTAGATTTTTTTTCTAGATTTTTTTTCTAGATTTTTTTTTTGTTTTTTTTTCTAGATTTTTTTTCTAGATTTTTTTTCTTGATTTTTTTTCTAGATTTTTTTCTTGATTTTTTTCTAGATTTTTTTTCTAGATTTTTTTTCTAGATTTTTTTTGCAGATTTTTTTTCTAGATTTTTTTTCTAGATTTTTTTTGCAGATTTTTTTTCTAGATTTTTTTTGTAGATTTTTTTTCTAGAATTTTTTTCTAGATTTTTTTCTAGATTTTTTTTGTAGATTTTTTTTCTAGATTTTTTTCTAGATTTTTTTCTAGATTTTTTTTCTAGATTTTTTTCTAGATTTTTTTTCTAGATTTTTTTCTAGATTTTTTTTCTAGATTTTTTTTCTAGATTTTTTTCTAGATTTTTTTTCTAGATTTTTTTGTAGATTGATTTTTTTCTAGATTTTTTTTTTGATTTTTTTCTAGATTTTTTTTCTAGATTTTTTTTCTAGATTTTTTTCTAGATTTTTTTTGCAGATTTTTTTTCTAGATTTTTTTTCTAGATTTTTTTCTAGATTATTTTTCTAGATTTTTTTTCTAGATTTTTTTTCTAGATTTTTTTTCTAGATTTTTTTCTAGATTTTTTTTCTAGATTTTTTTTCTAGATTTTTTTCTAGATTTTTTTTCAAGTTTTTTTTTCTAGATTTTTTTCTAGATTTTTTTTCTAGATTTTTTTTCTAGATTTTTTTCTAGATTTTTTTTCTAGATTTTTTTTCTAGATTTTTTTTCTAGATTTTTTTCTAGATTTTCTTTCTAGATTTTTTTTCTAGATTTTTTTTCTAGATTTTTTTCTAGATTTTTTTTGTAGATTTTTTTTGTAGATTTTTTTTCTAGATTTTTTTCTAGATTTTTTTTCTAGATTTTTTTTCTAGATTTTTTTTCTAGATTTTTTTCTAGATTTTTTTCTAGATTTTTTTTCTAGATTTTTTTTCTAGATTTTTTTTCTAGATTTTTTTCTAGATTTTTTTCTAGATTTTTTTTGTAGATTTTTTTTCTAGATTTTTTTTCTAGATATTTTTCTAGATTTTTTTTCTAGATTTTTTTTCTAGATTTTTTTTCTAGATTTTTTTCTAGATTTTTTTTCTAGATTTTTTTTCTAGATTTTTTTCTAGATTTTTTTTGCAGATTTTTTTTCTAGATTTTTTTTCTAGATTTTTTTGTAGATTGATTTTTTTTCTAGATTATTTTTTTGATTTTTTTTCTAGATTTTTTTTCTAGAATTTTTTTCTAGATTTTTTTCTAGATTTTTTTTCTAGATTTTTTTTCTAGATTTTTTTCTAGATTTTTTTTCTAGATTTTTTTTCTAGATTTTTTTCTAGATTTTTTTTCTAGATTTTTTTGTAGATTGATTTTTTTTCTAGATTATTTTTTTGATTTTTTTTCTAGATTTTTTTTCTAGATTTTTTTTCTAAATTTTTTTTGTAGATTTTTTTTCTAGATTTTTTTCTAGATTTCTTTTCTAGATTTTTTTGTAGATTCATTTTTTTTCTGGATTTTTTTTTTGATTTTTTTTCTAGATTTTTTTCTAGATTTTTTTCTAGATTTTTTTTCTAGATTTTTTTTCTAGATTTTTTCTAGATTTTTTTTGCAGATTCTTTTTCTAGATTTTTTTTCTAGATTTTTTTCTAGATTTTTTTTGCAGATTTATTTTCTAGATTTTTTTTCTAGATTTGTTTTGCAGATTTTTTTTCTAGATTTTTTTTGTAGATTTTTTTTCTAGATTTTTTTCTAGATTTTTTTTCTAGATTTTTTTTCTAGATTTTTTTCTAGATTTTTTTTCTAGATTTTTTTTCTAGATTTTTTTTCTAGATTTTTTTCTAGATTTTTTTTCTAGATTTTTTTTCTAGATTTTTTTTCTAGATTTTTTTCTAGATTTTTTTCTAGATTCTTTTTCTATATTTTTTTTCTAGATTTTTTTCTAGATTTCTTTTCTAGATTTTTTTCTAGATTTTTTTCTAGATTTTTTTGTAGATTTTTTTTCTAGATTTTTTTCTAGATTTTTTTTCTAGATTTTTTTTGTAGATTTTTTTTGTAGATTTTTTTCTAGATTTTTTTTCTAGATTTTTTTTCTAAATTTTTTTTGTAGATTTTTTTTGTAGATTTTTTTCTAGATTTTTTTTCTAGATTTTTTTTCTAGATTTTTTTTCTTAGATTTTTTTCTAGATTTTTTTCTAGATTTTTTTTCTAAATTTTTTTTGTAGATTTTTTTTCTAGATTTTTTTCTAGATTTTTTTTCTAGATTTTTTTTCTAGATTTTTTTTCTTAGATTTTTTTCTAGATTTTTTTCTAGATTTTTTTCTAGATTTTTTTCTAGATTTTTTTTCTAGATTTTTTTTCTAGATTTTTTTCTAGATTTTTTTTGTAGATTTTTTTTGTAGATTTTTTTTCTAGATTTTTTTCTAGATTTTTTTTCTAGATTTTTTTTCTAAATTTTTTTTGTAGATTTTTTTTGTAGATTTTTTTCTAGATTTTTTTTCTAGATTTTTTTTCTAGATTTTTTTTCTAGATTTTTTTCTAGATTTTTTTCTAGATTTTTTTTCTAGATTTTTTTCTAGATTTTTTTTCTAGATTTTTTTCTAGATTTTTTTTCTAGATTTTTTTTCTAGATTTTTTTCTAGATTTTTTTTGCAGATTTTTTTTCTAGATTTTTTTTCTAGATTTTTTTCTAGATTATTTTTCTAGATTTTTTTTCTAGATTTTTTTTCTAGATTTTTTTTCTAGATTTTTTTCTAGATTTTTTTTCTAGATTTTTTTTCTAGATTTTTTTCTAGATTTTTTTTCAAGTTTTTTTTTCTAGATTTTTTTCTCGATTTTTTTTCTAGATTTTTTTTCTAGATTTTTTTCTAGATTTTTTTTCTAGATTTTTTTTCTAGATTTTTTTTCTAGATTTTATTCTAGATTTTCTTTCTAGATTTTTTTTCTAGATTTTTTTTCTAGATTTTTTTCTAGATTTTTTTCTAGATTTTTTTTCTAGATTTTATTTCTAGATTTTTTTCTAGATTTTTTTTCTAGATTTTTTTTCTACATTTTTTTTCTAGATTTTTTTTCTTAGATTTTTTTCTAGATTTTTTTCTAGATTTTTTTTCTAAATTTTTTTTGTAGATTTTTTTTGTAGATTTTTTTCTAGATTTTTTTTCTAGATTTTTTTTCTAGATTTTTTTTCTTAGATTTTTTTCTAGATTTTTTTCTAGATTTTTTTCTAGATTTTTTTCTAGATTTTTTTTCTAGATTTTTTTTCTAGATTTTTTTCTAGATTTTTTTTGTAGATTTTTTTTGTAGATTTTTTTTCTAGATTTTTTTCTAGATTTTTTTTCTAGATTTTTTTTCTAAATTTTTTTTGTAGATTTTTTTTGTAGATTTTTTTCTAGATTTTTTTTCTAGATTTTTTTTCTAGATTTTTTTTCTAGATTTTTTTCTAGATTTTTTTCTAGATTTTTTTTCTAGATTTTTTTCTAGATTTTTTTTCTAGATTTTTTTCTAGATTTTTTTTCTAGATTTTTTTTCTAGATTTTTTTCTAGATTTTTTTTGCAGATTTTTTTTCTAGATTTTTTTTCTAGATTTTTTTCTAGATTATTTTTCTAGATTTTTTTTCTAGATTTTTTTTCTAGATTTTTTTTCTAGATTTTTTTCTAGATTTTTTTTCTAGATTTTTTTTCTAGATTTTTTTCTAGATTTTTTTTCAAGTTTTTTTTTCTAGATTTTTTTCTCGATTTTTTTTCTAGATTTTTTTTCTAGATTTTTTTCTAGATTTTTTTTCTAGATTTTTTTTCTAGATTTTTTTTCTAGATTTTTTTCTAGATTTTCTTTCTAGATTTTTTTTCTAGATTTTTTTTCTAGATTTTTTTCTAGATTTTTTTCTAGATTTTTTTTCTAGATTTTATTTCTAGATTTTTTTCTAGATTTTTTTTCTAGATTTTTTTTCTAGATTTTTTTTCTAGATTTTTTTCTAGATTTTTTTCTAGATTTTTTTTCTAGATTTTTTTGTAGATTGATTTTTTTTCTAGATTATTTTTTTGATTTTTTTTCTAGATTTTTTTTCTAGAATTTTTTTCTAGATTTTTTTCTAGATTTTTTTTCTAGATTTTTTTTCTAGATTTTTTTCTAGATTTTTTTTCTAGATTTTTTTTCTAGATTTTTTTCTAGATTTTTTTTCTAGATTTTTTTGTAGATTGATTTTTTTTCTAGATTATTTTTTTGATTTTTTTTCTAGATTTTTTTTCTAGATTTTTTTTCTAGATTTTTTTTCTAGATTTTTTTCTTGATTTTTTTCTAGATTTTTTTACTAGATTTTTTTTCTAGACTTTTTTTGCAGATTTTTTTTCTAGATTTTTTTTGTAGATTTTTTTTCTAGAATTTTTTTCTAGATTTTTTTCTAGATTTTTTTCTAGATTTTTTTTCTAGATTTTTTTCTAGATTTTTTTTCTAGATTTTTTTCTAGATTTTTTTTCTAGATTTTTTTTCTAGATTTTTTTCTAGATTTTTTTTCTAGATTTTTTTGTAGATTGATTTTTTTTCTAGATTTTTTTTTTGATTTTTTTTCTAGATTTTTTTTCTAGATTTTTTTTCTAGATTTTTTTCTAGATTTTTTTTGCAGATTTTTTTTCTAGATTTTTTTTCTAGATTTTTTTCTAGATTATTTTTCTAGATTTTTTTTCTAGATTTTTTTTCTAGATTTTTTTTCTAGATTTTTTTCTAGATTTTTTTTCTAGATTTTTTTTCTAGATTTTTTTCTAGATTTTTTTCTAGATTTTTTTTCTAGATTTTTTTCTAGATTTTTTTTCTAGATTTTTTTCTAGATTTTCTTTCTAGATTTTTTTTCTAGATTTTTTTTCTAGATTTTTTTTCTAGATTTTTTTCTAGATTTTTTTCTAGATTTTTTTTCTAGATTTTTTTTCTAGATTTTTTTCTAGATTTTTTTTGTAGATTTTTTTTGTAGATTTTTTTTGTAGATTTTTTTCTAGATTTTTTTTCTAGATTTTTTTTCTAGATTTTTTTTCTAGATTTTTTTCTAGATTTTTTTCTAGATTTTTTTTCTAGATTTTTTTTCTAGATTTTTTTTCTAGATTTTTTTCTAGATTTTTTTCTAGATTTTTTTTGTAGATTTTTTTTCTAGATTTTTTTTCTAGATATTTTTCTAGATTTTTTTTCTAGATTTTTTTGTAGATTGATTTTTTTTCTAGATTTTTTTTTTGATTTTTTTTCTAGATTTTTTTTGCAGATTTTTTTTCTAGATTTTTTTTCTAGATTTTTTTCTAGATTTTTTTTTTGATTTTTTTTCTAGATTTTTTTTGCAGATTTTTTTTCTAGATTTTTTTTCTAGATTTTTTTCTAGATTATTTTTCTAGATTTTTTTTCTAGATTTTTTTTCTAGATTTTTTTTCTAGATTTTTTTCTAGATTTTTTTTCTAGTTTTTTTTTCTAGATTTTTTTCTAGATTTTTTTTCTAGATTTTTTTTTTGATTTTTTTTCTAGATTTTTTTTGCAGATTTTTTTTCTAGATTTTTTTTCTAGATTTTTTTCTAGATTTTTTTCTAGATTTTTTTTCTAGATTTTTTTTCTAGATTTTTTTCTAGATTTTTTTTGCAGATTTTTTTTCTAGATTTTTTTCTAGATTTTTTTTCTAGATTTTTTTTCTAGATTTTTTTCTAGATTTTTTTTCTAGATTTTTTTGTAGATAGATTTTTTTTCTAGATTATTTTTTTGATTTTTTTTCTAGATTTTTTTTCTAGAATTTTTTTCTTGATTTTTTTCTAGATTTTTTTTCTAGATTTTTTTTCTAGATTTTTTTCTAGATTTTTTTTCTAGATTTTTTTTCTAGATTTTTTTCTAGATTTTTTTTCTAGATTTTTTTCTAGATTTTTTTTCTAGATTTTTTTTCTAGATTTTTTTCTAGATTTTTTTTCTAGATTTTTTTGTAGATTGATTTTTTTTCTAGATTTTTTTTTTGATTTTTTTTCTAGATTTTTTTTCTAGATTTTTTTTCTAGATTTTTTTTCTAGATTTTTTTCTAGATTTTTTTTCTAGATTTTTTTTCTAGATTTTTTTCTAGATTTTTTTCTAGATTTTTTTTCTAGATTTTTTTCTAGATTTTTTTTCTAGATTTTTTTCTAGATTTTCTTTCTAGATTTTTTTTCTAGATTTTTTTTCTAGATTTTTTTTCTAGATTTTTTTCTAGATTTTTTTCTAGATTTTTTTCTAGATTTTTTTCTAGATTTTTTTTGTAGATTTTTTTTCTAGATTTTTTTCTAGATTTTTTTCTAGATTTTTTTTGTAGATTTTTTTTCTAGATTTTTTTTCTAGATATTTTTCTAGATTTTTTTTCTAGATTTTTTTGTAGATTGATTTTTTTTCTAGATTTTTTTTTTGATTTTTTTTCTAGATTTTTTTTGCAGATTTTTTTTCTAGATTTTTTTTCTAGATTTTTTTCTAGATTTTTTTTTTGATTTTTTTTCTAGATTTTTTTTGCAGATTTTTTTTCTAGATTTTTTTTCTAGATTTTTTTCTAGATTATTTTTCTAGATTTTTTTTCTAGATTTTTTTTCTAGATTTTTTTTCTAGATTTTTTTCTAGATTTTTTTTCTAGTTTTTTTTTCTAGATTTTTTTCTAGATTTTTTTTCTAGATTTTTTTTTTGATTTTTTTTCTAGATTTTTTTTGCAGATTTTTTTTCTAGATTTTTTTTCTAGATTTTTTTCTAGATTTTTTTCTAGATTTTTTTTCTAGATTTTTTTTCTAGATTTTTTTCTAGATTTTTTTTGCAGATTTTTTTTCTAGATTTTTTTCTAGATTTTTTTTCTAGATTTTTTTTCTAGATTTTTTTCTAGATTTTTTTTCTAGATTTTTTTGTAGATAGATTTTTTTTCTAGATTATTTTTTTGATTTTTTTTCTAGATTTTTTTTCTAGAATTTTTTTCTTGATTTTTTTCTAGATTTTTTTTCTAGATTTTTTTTCTAGATTTTTTTCTAGATTTTTTTTCTAGATTTTTTTTCTAGATTTTTTTCTAGATTTTTTTTCTAGATTTTTTTCTAGATTTTTTTTCTAGATTTTTTTTCTAGATTTTTTTCTAGATTTTTTTTCTAGATTTTTTTGTAGATTGATTTTTTTTCTAGATTTTTTTTTTGATTTTTTTTCTAGATTTTTTTTCTAGATTTTTTTTCTAGATTTTTTTCTAGATTTTTTTTCTAGATTTTTTTCTAGATTTTTTTTCTAGATTTTTTTCTAGATTTTCTTTCTAGATTTTTTTTCTAGATTTTTTTTCTAGATTTTTTTTCTAGATTTTTTTCTAGATTTTTTTCTAGATTTTTTTTCTAGATTTTTTTTCTAGATTTTTTTCTAGATTTTTTTTGTAGATTTTTTTTGTAGATTTTTTTTGTAGATTTTTTTCTAGATTTTTTTTCTAGATTTTTTTTCTAGATTTTTTTTCTAGATTTTTTTCTAGATTTTTTTCTAGATTTTTTTTCTAGATTTTTTTTCTAGATTTTTTTTCTAGATTTTTTTCTAGATTTTTTTCTAGATTTTTTTTGTAGATTTTTTTTCTAGATTTTTTTTCTAGATATTTTTCTAGATTTTTTTTCTAGATTTTTTTTCTAGATTTTTTTTCTAGATTTTTTTCTAGATTTTTTTTCTAGATTTTTTTGTAGATTGATTTTTTTTCTAGATTTTTTTTTTGATTTTTTTTCTAGATTTTTTTTCTAGATTTTTTTTCTAGATTTTTTTCTAGATTTTTTTTGCAGATTTTTTTTCTAGATTTTTTTTCTAGATTTTTTTCTAGATTATTTTTCTAGATTTTTTTTCTAGATTTTTTTTCTAGATTTTTTTTCTAGATTTTTTTCTAGATTTTTTTTCTAGATTTTTTTTCTAGATTTTTTTCTAGATTTTTTTCTAGATTTTTTTTCTAGATTTTTTTCTAGATTTTTTTTCTAGATTTTTTTCTAGATTTTCTTTCTAGATTTTTTTTCTAGATTTTTTTTCTAGATTTTTTTTCTAGATTTTTTTCTAGATTTTTTTCTAGATTTTTTTTCTAGATTTTTTTTCTAGATTTTTTTCTAGATTTTTTTTGTAGATTTTTTTTGTAGATTTTTTTTGTAGATTTTTTTCTAGATTTTTTTTCTAGATTTTTTTTCTAGATTTTTTTTCTAGATTTTTTTCTAGATTTTTTTCTAGATTTTTTTTCTAGATTTTTTTTCTAGATTTTTTTTCTAGATTTTTTTCTAGATTTTTTTCTAGATTTTTTTTGTAGATTTTTTTTCTAGATTTTTTTTCTAGATATTTTTCTAGATTTTTTTTCTAGATTTTTTTGTAGATTGATTTTTTTTCTAGATTTTTTTTTTGATTTTTTTTCTAGATTTTTTTTGCAGATTTTTTTTCTAGATTTTTTTTCTAGATTTTTTTCTAGATTTTTTTTTTGATTTTTTTTCTAGATTTTTTTTGCAGATTTTTTTTCTAGATTTTTTTTCTAGATTTTTTTCTAGATTATTTTTCTAGATTTTTTTTCTAGATTTTTTTTCTAGATTTTTTTTCTAGATTTTTTTCTAGATTTTTTTTCTAGTTTTTTTTTCTAGATTTTTTTCTAGATTTTTTTTCTAGATTTTTTTTTTGATTTTTTTTCTAGATTTTTTTTGCAGATTTTTTTTCTAGATTTTTTTTCTAGATTTTTTTCTAGATTTTTTTCTAGATTTTTTTTCTAGATTTTTTTTCTAGATTTTTTTCTAGATTTTTTTTGCAGATTTTTTTTCTAGATTTTTTTCTAGATTTTTTTTCTAGATTTTTTTTCTAGATTTTTTTCTAGATTTTTTTTCTAGATTTTTTTGTAGATAGATTTTTTTTCTAGATTATTTTTTTGATTTTTTTTCTAGATTTTTTTTCTAGAATTTTTTTCTTGATTTTTTTCTAGATTTTTTTTCTAGATTTTTTTTCTAGATTTTTTTCTAGATTTTTTTTCTAGATTTTTTTTCTAGATTTTTTTCTAGATTTTTTTTCTAGATTTTTTTCTAGATTTTTTTTCTAGATTTTTTTTCTAGATTTTTTTCTAGATTTTTTTTCTAGATTTTTTTGTAGATTGATTTTTTTTCTAGATTTTTTTTTTGATTTTTTTTCTAGATTTTTTTTCTAGATTTTTTTTCTAGATTTTTTTTCTAGATTTTTTTCTAGATTTTTTTTCTAGATTTTTTTTCTAGATTTTTTTCTAGATTTTTTTCTAGATTTTTTTTCTAGATTTTTTTCTAGATTTTTTTTCTAGATTTTTTTCTAGATTTTCTTTCTAGATTTTTTTTCTAGATTTTTTTTCTAGATTTTTTTTCTAGATTTTTTTCTAGATTTTTTTCTAGATTTTTTTTCTAGATTTTTTTTCTAGATTTTTTTCTAGATTTTTTTTGTAGATTTTTTTTGTAGATTTTTTTTGTAGATTTTTTTCTAGATTTTTTTTCTAGATTTTTTTTCTAGATTTTTTTTCTAGATTTTTTTCTAGATTTTTTTCTAGATTTTTTTTCTAGATTTTTTTTCTAGATTTTTTTTCTAGATTTTTTTCTAGATTTTTTTCTAGATTTTTTTTGTAGATTTTTTTTCTAGATTTTTTTTCTAGATATTTTTCTAGATTTTTTTTCTAGATTTTTTTTCTAGATTTTTTTTCTAGATTTTTTTCTAGATTTTTTTCTAGATTTTTTTTCTAGATTTTTTTTCTAGATTTTTTTCTAGATTTTTTTTGCAGATTTTTTTTCTAGATTTTTTTCTAGATTTTTTTTCTAGATTTTTTTTCTAGATTTTTTTTCTAGATTTTTTTGTAGATTGATTTTTTTTCTAGATTTTTTTTTTGATTTTTTTTCTAGATTTTTTTTGCAGATTTTTTTTCTAGATTTTTTTTCTAGATTTTTTTCTAGATTATTTTTCTAGATTTTTTTTCTAGATTTTTTTTCTAGATTTTTTTTCTAGATTTTTTTCTAGATTTTTTTTCTAGTTTTTTTTTCTAGATTTTTTTCTAGATTTTTTTTCTAGATTTTTTTTCTAGATTTTTTTCTAGATTTTTTTTCTAGATTTTTTTTCTAGATTTTTTTCTAGATTTTTTTTCTAGATTTTTTTGTAGATTGATTTTTTTTCTAGATTATTTTTTTGATTTTTTTTCTAGATTTTTTTTCTAGAATTTTTTTCTAGATTTTTTTCTAGATTTTTTTTCTAGATTTTTTTTCTAGATTTTTTTTCTAGATTTTTTTTCTAGATTTTTTTCTAGATTTTTTTTGCAGATTTTTTTTCTAGATTTTTTTGTAGATTGATTTTCTAGATTTTTTTGTAGATTGATTTTTTTTCTAGATTTTTTTTTTGATTTTTTTTCTAGATTTTTTTTCTAGATTTTTTTCTAGATTTTTTTTGCAGATTTTTTTTCTAGATTTTTTTTCTAGATTTTTTTCTAGATTATTTTTCTAGATTTTTTTTCTAGATTTTTTTTCTAGATTTTTTTTCTAGATTTTTTTCAAGATTTTTTTTCTAGTTTTTTTTTCTAGATTTTTTTCTAGATTTTTTTTCTAGATTTTTTTCTAGATTATTTTTCTAGATTTTTTTTCTAGATTTTTTTTCTAGATTTTTTTTCTAGATTTTTTTCAAGATTTTTTTTCTAGTTTTTTTTTCTAGATTTTTTTCTAGATTTTTTTTCTAGATTTTTTTCTAGATTTTTTTCTAGATTTTTTTTCTAGATTTTTTTTCTAGATTTTTTTCTAGATTTTTTTTGCAGATTTTTTTTCTAGATTTTTTTCTAGATTTTTTTTCTAGATTTTTTTTCTAGATTTTTTTTCTAGATTTTTTTGTAGATTGATTTTTTTTCTAGATTTTTTTTTTGATTTTTTTTCTAGATTTTTTTTGCAGATTTTTTTTCTAGATTTTTTTTCTAGATTTTTTTCTAGATTATTTTTCTAGATTTTTTTTCTAGATTTTTTTTCTAGATTTTTTTTCTAGATTTTTTTCTAGATTTTTTTTCTAGTTTTTTTTTCTAGATTTTTTTCTAGATTTTTTTTCTAGATTTTTTTTCTAGATTTTTTTCTAGATTTTTTTTCTAGATTTTTTTTCTAGATTTTTTTCTAGATTTTTTTTCTAGATTTTTTTGTAGATTGATTTTTTTTCTAGATTATTTTTTTGATTTTTTTTCTAGATTTTTTTTCTAGAATTTTTTTCTAGATTTTTTTCTAGATTTTTTTTCTAGATTTTTTTTCTAGATTTTTTTTCTAGATTTTTT
Organism: Oncorhynchus mykiss; assembly: GCF_057628025.1. Taxonomy (NCBI): domain Eukaryota; kingdom Metazoa; phylum Chordata; class Actinopteri; order Salmoniformes; family Salmonidae; genus Oncorhynchus; species Oncorhynchus mykiss. The sequence goes on from NW_028322057.1 coordinate 579,594, forward strand.
TTCTAGATTTTTTTCTAGATTTTTTTTGCAGATTTTTTTTCTAGATTTTTTTGTAGATTGATTTTCTAGATTTTTTTGTAGATTGATTTTTTTTCTAGATTTTTTTTTTGATTTTTTTTCTAGATTTTTTTTCTAGATTTTTTTCTAGATTTTTTTTGCAGATTTTTTTTCTAGATTTTTTTTCTAGATTTTTTTCTAGATTTTTTTTCTAGATTTTTTTTCTAGATTTTTTTTCTAGATTTTTTTTCTAGATTTTTTTCAAGATTTTTTTTCTAGTTTTTTTTTCTAGATTTTTTTCTAGATTTTTTTTCTAGATTTTTTTCTAGATTATTTTTCTAGATTTTTTTTCTAGATTTTTTTTCTAGATTTTTTTTCTAGATTTTTTTCAAGATTTTTTTTCTAGTTTTTTTTTCTAGATTTTTTTCTAGATTTTTTTTCTAGATTTTTTTCTAGATTTTTTTCTAGATTTTTTTTCTAGATTTTTTTTCTAGATTTTTTTCTAGATTTTTTTTGCAGATTTTTTTTCTAGATTTTTTTCTAGATTTTTTTTCTAGATTTTTTTTCTAGATTTTTTTTCTAGATTTTTTTGTAGATTGATTTTTTTTCTAGATTTTTTTTTTGATTTTTTTTCTAGAATTTTTTTCTAGATTTTTTTCTAGATTTTTTTTCTAGATTTTTTTTCTAGATTTTTTTCTAGATTTTTTTTCTAGATTTTTTTGTAGATTGATTTTTTTTCTAGATTTTTTTTTTGATTTTTTTTCTAGATTTTTTTTCTAGATTTTTTTTCTAGATTTTTTTCTAGATTTTTTTTGCAGATTTTTTTTCTAGATTTTTTTTCTAGATTTTTTTCTAGATTATTTTTCTAGATTTTTTTCAAGATTTTTTTTCTAGTTTTTTTTTCTAGATTTTTTTCTAGATTTTTTTTCTAGATTTTTTTTCTAGATTTTTTTCTAGATTTTCTTTCTAGATTTTTTTTCTAGATTTTTTTTCTAGATTTTTTTTCTAGATTTTTTTCTAGATTTTTTTCTAGATTTCTTTTCTAGATTTTTTTGTAGATTCATTTTTTTTCTAGATTTTTTTTTTGATTTTTTTTCTAGATTTTTTTCTAGATTTTTTTCTAGATTTTTTTTCTAGATTTTTTTTTTGATTTTTTTTCTAGATTTTTTTCTAGATTTTTTTCTAGATTTTTTTTCTAGATTTTTTTTCTAGATTTTTTCTAGATTTTTTTTGCAGATTCTTTTTCTAGATTTTTTTTCTAGATTTTTTTCTAGATTTTTTTTGCAGATTTATTTTCTAGATTTTTTTTCTAGATTTTTTTTGCAGATTTTTTTTCTAGATTTTTTTTGTAGATTTTTTTTCTAGAATTTTTTTCTAGATTTTTTTCTAGATTTTTTTTCTAGATTTTTTTTCTAGATTTTTTTCTAGATTATTTTTCTAGATTTTTTTTCTAGATTTTTTTTCTAGATTTTTTTTCTAGATTTTTTTCTAGATTTTTTTTCTAGATTTTTTTTCTAGATTTTTTTCTAGATTTTTTTCTAGATTTTTTTTCTAGATTTTTTTCTAGATTTTTTTTCTAGATTTTTTTCTAGATTTTTTTTCTAGATTTTTTTTCTAGATTTTTTTCTAGATTTTTTTCTAGATTTTTTTTCTAGATTTTTTTTCTAGATTTTTTTCTAGATTTTTTTTGTAGATTTTTTTTGTAGATTTTTTTTGTAGATTTTTTTCTAGATTTTTTTTCTAGATTTTTTTTCTAGATTTTTTTTCTAGATTTTTTTCTATATTTTTTTCTATATTTTTTTTCTAGATTTTTTTTCTAGATTTTTTTTCTAGATTTTTTTCTAGATTTTTTTCTAGATTTTTTTTGTAGATTTTTTTTGTAGATTTTTTTTCTAGATATTTTTCTAGATTTTTTTTCTAGATTTTTTTTCTAGATTTTTTTTCTAGATTTTTTTCTAGATTTTTTTCTAGATTTTTTTTCTAGATTTTTTTTCTAGATTTTTTTCTAGATTTTTTTTGCAGATTTTTTTTCTAGATTTTTTTCTAGATTTTTTTTCTAGATTTTTTTTCTAGATTTTTTTTCTAGATTTTTTTGTAGATTGATTTTTTTTCTAGATTTTTTTTTTGATTTTTTTTCTAGATTTTTTTTCTATAATTTTTTTCTAGATTTTTTTCTAGATTTTTTTTCTAGATTTTTTTGTAGATTGATTTTTTTTCTAGATTATTTTTTTGATTTTTTTTCTAGATTTTTTTTCTAGATTTTTTTTCTAGATTTTTTTCTAGATTTTTTTTGTAGATTTTTTTTGTAGATTTTTTTTGTAGATTTTTTTCTAGATTTTTTTTCTAGATTTTTTTTCTAGATTTTTTTTCTAGATTTTTTTCTAGATTTTTTTCTAGATTTTTTTTCTAGATTTTTTTTCTAGATTTTTTTTCTAGATTTTTTTCTAGATTTTTTTTCTAGATTTTTTTTGTAGATTTTTTTTCTAGATTTTTTTTCTAGATATTTTTCTAGATTTTTTTTCTAGATTTTTTTTCTAGATTTTTTTTCTAGATTTTTTTCTAGATTTTTTTCTAGATTTTCTTTCTAGATTTTTTTTCTAGATTTTTTTTCTAGATTTTTTTTCTAGATTTTTTTCTATATTTTTTTCTAGATTTTTTTTCTAGATTTTTTTTCTAGATTTTTTTTCTAGATTTTTTTCTAGATTTTTTTCTAGATTTTTTTTGTAGATTTTTTTTCTAGATTTTTTTTCTAGATATTTTTCTAGATTTTTTTTCTAGATTTTTTTTCTAGATTTTTTTTCTAGATTTTTTTCTAGATTTTTTTCTAGATTTTCTTTCTAGATTTTTTTTCTAGATGTTTTTTCTAGATTTTTTTTCTAGATTTTTTTCTAGATTTTTTTTCTAGATTTTTTTTCTAGATTTTTTTTCTAGATTTTTTTCTAGATTTTTTTTGCAGATTTATTTTCTAGATTTTTTTTCTAGATTTTTTTTGCAGATTTTTTTTCTAGATTTTTTTTGTAGATTTTTTTTCTAGATTTTTTTTCTAGATTTTTTTCTAGATTTTTTTTCTAGATTTTTTTTCTAGATTTTTTTCTAGATTATTTTTCTAGATTTTTTTTCTAGATTTTTTTTCTAGATTTTTTTTCTAGATTTTTTTCTAGATTTTTTTTCTAGATTTTTTTTCTAGATTTTTTTCTAGATTTTTTTCTAGATTTTTTTTCTAGATTTTTTTCTAGATTTTTTTTCTAGATTTTTTTCTAGATTTTCTTTCTAGATTTTTTTTCTAGATTTTTTTTCTAGATTTTTTTTCTAGATTTTTTTCTAGATTTTTTTCTAGATTTTTTTTCTAGATTTTTTTTCTAGATTTTTTTCTAGATTTTTTTTGTAGATTTTTTTTGTAGATTTTTTTTGTAGATTTTTTTCTAGATTTTTTTTCTAGATTTTTTTTCTAGATTTTTTTTCTAGATTTTTTTCTATATTTTTTTCTAGATTTTTTTTCTAGATTTTTTTTCTAGATTTTTTTGTAGATTTTTTTCTAGATTTTTTTTGTAGATTTTTTTTCTAGATTTTTTTTCTAGATTTTTTTCTAGATTTTTTTTCTAGATTTTTTTTCTAGATTTTTTTTCTAGATTTTTTTCTAGATTTTTTTCTAGATTTTTTTTCTAGATTTTTTTTCTAGATTTTTTTCTAGATTTTTTTTGCAGATTTTTTTTCTAGATTTTTTTCTAGATTTTTTTTCTAGATTTTTTTTCTAGATTTTTTTTCTAGATTTTTTTGTAGATTGATTTTTTTTCTAGATTTTTTTTTTGATTTTTTTTCTAGATTTTTTTTGCAGATTTTTTTTCTAGATTTTTTTCTAGATTTTTTTTGCAGATTTTTTTTCTAGATTTTTTTCTAGATTTTTTTTCTAGATTTTTTTTCTAGATTTTTTTTCTAGATTTTTTTGTAGATTGATTTTTTTTCTAGATTTTTTTTTTGATTTTTTTTCTAGATTTTTTTTCTAGAATTTTTTTCTAGATTTTTTTCTAGATTTTTTTTCTAGATTTTTTTGTAGATTGATTTTTTTTCTAGATTATTTTTTTGATTTTTTTTCTAGATTTTTTTTCTAGATTTTTTTTCTAGATTTTTTTCTAGATTTTTTTTGTAGATTTTTTTTGTAGATTTTTTTTGTAGATTTTTTTCTAGATTTTTTTTCTAGATTTTTTTTCTAGATTTTTTTTCTAGATTTTTTTCTATATTTTTTTCTAGATTTTTTTTCTAGATTTTTTTTCTAGATTTTTTTTCTAGATTTTTTTCTAGATTTTTTTCTAGATTTTTTTTGTAGATTTTTTTTCTAGATTTTTTTTCTAGATATTTTTCTAGATTTTTTTTCTAGATTTTTTTTCTAGATTTTTTTTCTAGATTTTTTTCTAGATTTTTTTCTAGATTTTCTTTCTAGATTTTTTTTCTAGATTTTTTTTCTAGATTTTTTTTCTAGATTTTTTTCTATATTTTTTTCTAGATTTTTTTTCTAGATTTTTTTTCTAGATTTTTTTTCTAGATTTTTTTCTAGATTTTTTTCTAGATTTTTTTTGTAGATTTTTTTTCTAGATTTTTTTTCTAGATATTTTTCTAGATTTTTTTTCTAGATTTTTTTTCTAGATTTTTTTTCTAGATTTTTTTCTAGATTTTTTTCTAGATTTTCTTTCTAGATTTTTTTTCTAGATTTTTTTTCTAGATTTTTTTTCTAGATTTTTTTCTAGATTTTTTTTCTAGATTTTTTTTCTAGATTTTTTTTCTAGATTTTTTTCTAGATTTTTTTTGCAGATTTATTTTCTAGATTTTTTTTCTAGATTTTTTTTGCAGATTTTTTTTCTAGATTTTTTTTGTAGATTTTTTTTCTAGAATTTTTTTCTAGATTTTTTTCTAGATTTTTTTTCTAGATTTTTTTTCTAGATTTTTTTCTAGATTATTTTTCTAGATTTTTTTTCTAGATTTTTTTTCTAGATTTTTTTTCTAGATTTTTTTCTAGATTTTTTTTCTAGATTTTTTTTCTAGATTTTTTTCTAGATTTTTTTCTAGATTTTTTTTCTAGATTTTTTTCTAGATTTTTTTTCTAGATTTTTTTCTAGATTTTTTTCTAGATTTTTTTTCTAGATTTTTTTTCTAGATTTCTTTCTAGATTTTTTTTGTAGATTTTTTTTGTAGATTTTTTTTGTAGATTTTTTTCTAGATTTTTTTTCTAGATTTTTTTTCTAGATTTTTTTTCTAGATTTTTTTCTATATTTTTTTCTAGATTTTTTTTCTAGATTTTTTTTCTAGATTTTTTTTCTAGATTTTTTTGTAGATTTTTTTCTAGATTTTTTTTGTAGATTTTTTTTCTAGATTTTTTCTAGATTTTTTTCTAGATTTTTTTTCTAGATTTTTTTTCTAGATTTTTTTTCTAGATTTTTTTCTAGATTTTTTTCTAGATTTTTTTTCTAGATTTTTTTTCTAGATTTTTTTCTAGATTTTTTTTGCAGATTTTTTTCTAGATTTTTTTCTAGATTTTTTTTCTAGATTTTTTTTCTAGATTTTTTTTCTAGATTTTTTTGTAGATTGATTTTTTTTCTAGATTTTTTTTTTGATTTTTTTTCTAGATTTTTTTTGCAGATTTTTTTTCTAGATTTTTTTTCTAGATTTTTTTCTAGATTATTTTTCTAGATTTTTTTTCTAGATTTTTTTTCTAGATTTTTTTTCTAGATTTTTTTCTAGATTTTTTTTCTAGTTTTTTTTTCTAGATTTTTTTCTAGATTTTTTTTCTAGATTTTTTTTCTAGATTTTTTTGTAGATTTTTTTTCTAGATTTTTTTTCTAGATTTTTTTCTAGATTTTTTTTCTAGATTTTTTTGTAGATTGATTTTTTTTCTAGATTATTTTTTTGATTTTTTTTCTAGATTTTTTTTCTAGAATTTTTTTCTAGATTTTTTTCTAGATTTTTTTTCTAGATTTTTTTTCTAGATTTTTTTCTAGATTTTTTTCTAGATTTTTTTTCTAGATTTTTTTCTAGATTTTTTTTCTAGATTTTTTTGTAGATTGATTTTTTTTCTAGATTTTTTTTTTGATTTTTTTTCTAGATTTTTTTTCTAGATTTTTTTTCTAGATTTTTTTCTAGATTTTTTTTGCAGATTTTTTTTCTAGATTTTTTTTCTAGATTTTTTTCTAGATTATTTTTCTAGATTTTTTTTCTAGATTTTTTTTCTAGATTTTTTTTCTAGATTTTTTTCTAGATTTTTTTTCTAGTTTTTTTTTCTAGATTTTTTTCTAGATTTTTTTTCTAGATTTTTTTTCTAGATTTTTTTCTAGATTTTTTTTCTAGATTTTTTTTCTAGATTTTTTTTCTAGATTTTTTTCTAGATTTTCTTTCTAGATTTTTTTTCTAGATTTTTTTTCTAGATTTTTTTTCTAGATTTTTTTCTAGATTTTTTTCTAGATTTCTTTTCTAGATTTTTTTGTAGATTCATTTTTTTTCTAGATTTTTTTTTTGATTTTTTTTCTAGATTTTTTTCTAGATTTTTTTCTAGATTTTTTTTCTAGATTTTTTTTCTAGATTTTTTCTAGATTTTTTTTGCAGATTCTTTTTCTAGATTTTTTTTCTAGATTTTTTTCTAGATTTTTTTTGCAGATTTATTTTCTAGATTTTTTTTCTAGATTTTTTTTGCAGATTTTTTTTCTAGATTTTTTTTGTAGATTTTTTTTCTAGAATTTTTTTCTAGATTTTTTTCTAGATTTTTTTTCTAGATTTTTTTTCTAGATTTTTTTCTAGATTTTTTTTCTAGATTTTTTTTCTAGATTTTTTTCTAGATTTTTTTTGTAGATATTTTTTGTAGATTTTTTTTGTAGATTTTTTTCTAGATTTTTTTTCTAGATTTTTTTTCTAAATTTTTTTTCTAGATTTTTTTCTAGATTTTTTTTGTAAATTTTTTTTGTAGATTTTTTTTGTAGATTTTTTTTGCAGATTCTTTTTCTAGATTTTTTTTCTAGATTTTTTTCTAGATTTTTTTCTAGATTTTTTTTCTAGATTTTTTTTCTAGATTTTTTTCTAGATTTTTTTTCTAGATTTTTTTTCTAGATTTTTTTTCTAGATTTTTTTCTAGATTTTTTTTCTAGATTTTTTTTCTAGATTTTTTTTCTAGATATTTTTCTAGATTTTTTTTCTAGATTTTTTTTCTAGATTTTTTTTCTAGATTTTTTTGTAGATTGATTTTTTTTGTAGATTTTTTTTTTGATTTTTTTTCTAGATTTTTTTTCTAGATTTTTTTTCTAAATTTTTTTTGTAGATTTTTTTTCTAGATTTTTTTCTAGATTTCTTTTCTAGATTTTTTTGTAGATTCATTTTTTTTCTAGATTTTTTTTTTGATTTTTTTTCTAGATTTTTTTCTAGATTTTTTTCTAGATTTTTTTTCTAGATTTTTTTTCTAGATTTTTTCTAGATTTTTTTTGCAGATTCTTTTTCTAGATTTTTTTTCTAGATTTTTTTCTAGATTTTTTTTGCAGATTTATTTTCTAGATTTTTTTTCTAGATTTTTTTTGCAGATTTTTTTTCTAGATTTTTTTTGTAGATTTTTTTTCTAGAATTTTTTTCTAGATTTTTTTCTAGATTTTTTTTCTAGATTTTTTTTCTAGATTTTTTTCTAGATTTTTTTTCTAGATTTTTTTTCTAGATTTTTTTCTAGATTTTTTTTCTAGATTTTTTTTCTAGATTTTTTTCTAGATTTTTTTTCTAGATTTTTTTTCTAGATTTTTTTTCTAGATTTTTTTCTAGATTTTTTTTCTAGATTTTTTTTCTAGATTTTTTTTCTAGATTTTTTTCTAGATTTTTTTCTAGATTCTTTTTCTATATTTTTTTTCTAGATTTTTTTCTAGATTTTTTTCTAGATTTTTTTCTAGATTTTTTTTCTAGATTTTTTTTCTAGATTTTTTTCTAGATTTTTTTTCTAGATTTTTTTTGTAGATTTTTTTTGTAGATTTTTTTCTAGATTTTCTTTCTAGATTTTTTTTCTAAATTTTTTTTGTAGATTTTTTTTGTAGATTTTTTTCTAGATTTTTTTTCTAGATTTTTTTTCTAGATTTTTTTTCTAGATTTTTTTCTAGATTTTTTTCTAGATTTTTTTCTAGATTTTTTTCTAGATTTTTTTTCTAGATTTTTTTTCTAGATTTTTTCTAGATTTTTTTTCTAGATTTTTTTTGTAGATTTTTTTTGTAGATTTTTTTCTAGATTTTTTTTCTAGATTTTTTTTCTAAATTTTTTTTGTAGATTTTTTTTGTAGATTTTTTTCTAGATTTTTTTTCTAGATTTTTTTTCTAGATTTTTTTTCTAGATTTTTTTCTAGATTTTTTTCTAGATTTTTTTCTAGATTTTTTTTCTAGATTTTTTTCTAGATTTTTTTTCTAGATTTTTTTTCTAGATTTTTTTCTAGATTTTTTTTCTAGATTTTTTTGTAGATTGATTTTTTTTCTAGATTTTTTTTTTGATTTTTTTTCTAGATTTTTTTCTAGATTTTTTTTCAAGTTTTTTTTTCTAGATTTTTTTCTAGATTTTTTTTCTAGATTTTTTTTCTAGATTTTTTTCTAGATTTTTTTTCTAGATTTTTTTTCTAGATTTTTTTTCTAGATTTTTTTCTAGATTTTCTTTCTAGATTTTTTTTCTAGATTTTTTTTCTAGATTTTTTTCTAGATTTTTTTCTAGATTTTTTTTCTAGATTTTATTTCTAGATTTTTTTCTAGATTTTTTTTCTAGATTTTTTTTCTAGATTTTTTTTCTAGATTTTTTTCTAGATTTTTTTCTAGATTTTTTTTCTAGATTTTTTTTCTAGATTTTTTTCTAGATTTTTTTTGTAGATTTTTTTTGTAGATTTTTTTTGTAGATTTTTTTTCTAGATTTTTTTTCTAGATTTTTTTTCTAGATTTTTTTTCTAGATTTTTTTCTAGATTTTTTTCTAGATTCTTTTTCTATATTTTTTTTCTAGATTTTTTTCTAGATTTTTTTTCTAGATTTTTTTTGTAGATTTTTTTTGTAGATTTTTTTTCTAGATTTTTTTTCTAGATTTTTTTTCTAAATTTTTTTTGTAGATTTTTTTTGTAGATTTTTTTCTAGATTTTTTTTCTAGATTTTTTTTCTAGATTTTTTTTCTAGATTTTTTTCTAGATTTTTTTCTAGATTTTTTTTCTAGATTTTTTTCTAGATTTTTTTTCTAGATTTTTTTCTAGATTTTTTTTCTAGATTTTTTTTCTAGATTTTTTTGTAGATTGATTTTTTTTGTAGATTTTTTTTTTGATTTTTTTTCTAGATTTTTTTCTAGATTTTTTTTGCAGATTTTTTTTCTAGATTTTTTTTCTAGATTTTTTTCTAGATTTTTTTTCTAGATTTTCTTTCTAGATTTTTTTTCTAGATTTTTTTTCTAGATTTTTTTCTAGATTTTTTTCTAGATTTTTTTTCTAGATTTTATTTCTAGATTTTTTTCTAGATTTTTTTTCTAGATTTTTTTTCTAGATTTTTTTTCTAGATTTTTTTCTAGATTTTTTTCTAGATTTTTTTTCTAGATTTTTTTTCTAGATTTTTTTCTAGATTTTTTTTGTAGATTTTTTTTGTAGATTTTTTTTGTAGATTTTTTTCTAGAATTTTTTTCTAGATTTTTTTCTAGATTTTTTTTCTAGATTTTTTTTCTAGATTTTTTTCTAGATTTTTTTTCTAGATTTTTTTTCTAGATTTTTTTCTAGATTTTTTTTCTAGATTTTTTTTCTAGATTTTTTTTCTAGATTTTTTTCTAGATTTTTTTTCTAGATTTTTTTTCTAGATTTTTTTTCTAGATTTTTTTCTAGATTTTTTTCTAGATTCTTTTTCTATATTTTTTTTCTAGATTTTTTTCTAGATTTTTTTTCTAGATTTTTTTTCTAGATTTTTTTCTAGATTTTTTTTCTAGATTTTTTTTGTAGATTTTTTTTGTAGATTTTTTTCTAGATTTTTTTTCTAGATTTTTTTTCTAAATTTTTTTTGTAGATTTTTTTTGTAGATTTTTTTCTAGATTTTTTTTCTAGATTTTTTTTCTAGATTTTTTTTCTAGATTTTTTTCTAGATTTTTTTCTAGATTTTTTTTCTAGATTTTTTTCTAGATTTTTTTTCTAGATTTTTTTCTAGATTTTTTTTCTAGATTTTTTTTCTAGATTTTTTTCTAGATTTTTTTTCTAGATTTTTTTTCTAGATTTTTTTTCTAGATTTTTTTCTAGATTTTTTTTCTAGATTTTTTTTCTAGATTTTTTTTCTAGATTTTTTTCTAGATTTTTTTCTAGATTCTTTTTCTATATTTTTTTTCTAGATTTTTTTCTAGATTTTTTTTCTAGATTTTTTTTCTAGATTTTTTTCTAGATTTTTTTTCTAGATTTTTTTTGTAGATTTTTTTTGTAGATTTTTTTCTAGATTTTTTTTCTAGATTTTTTTTCTAGATTTTTTTTCTAAATTTTTTTTGTAGATTTTTTTTGTAGATTTTTTTCTAGATTTTTTTTCTAGATTTTTTTCTAGATTTTTTTTCTAGATTTTTTTCTAGATTTTTTTTCTAGATTTTTTTTCTAGATTTTTTTCTAGATTTTTTTTCTAGATTTTTTTGTAGATTGATTTTTTTTGTAGATTTTTTTTTTTGATTTTTTTTCTTGATTTTTTTTCTAGATTTTTTTTCTAGATTTTTTTCTAGATTTTTTTTGCAGATTTTTTTTCTAGATTTTTTTTCTAGATTTTTTTCTAGATTTTTTTTCTAGATTTTCTTTCTAGATTTTTTTTCTAGATTTTTTTTCTAGATTTTTTTCTAGATTTTTTTCTAGATTTTTTTTCTAGATTTTATTTCTAGATTTTTTTCTAGATTTTTTTTCTAGATTTTCTTTCTAGATTTTTTTTCTAGATTTTTTTTCTAGATTTTTTTCTAGATTTTTTTCTAGATTTTTTTTCTAGATTTTATTTCTAGATTTTTTTCTAGATTTTTTTTCTAGATTTTTTTTCTAGATTTTTTTTCTAGATTTTTTTCTAGATTTTTTTCTAGATTTTTTTTCTAGATTTTTTTTCTAGATTTTTTTCTAGATTTTTTTTGTAGATTTTTTTTGTAGATTTTTTTTGTAGATTTTTTTCTAGAATTTTTTTCTAGATTTTTTTCTAGATTTTTTTTCTAGATTTTTTTTCTAGATTTTTTTCTAGATTTTTTTTCTAGATTTTTTTTCTAGATTTTTTTCTAGATTTTTTTTCTAGATTTTTTTTCTAGATTTTTTTTCTAGATTTTTTTCTAGATTTTTTTTCTAGATTTTTTTTCTAGATTTTTTTTCTAGATTTTTTTCTAGATTTTTTTCTAGATTCTTTTTCTATATTTTTTTTCTAGATTTTTTTCTAGATTTTTTTTCTAGATTTTTTTTCTAGATTTTTTTCTAGATTTTTTTTCTAGATTTTTTTTGTAGATTTTTTTTGTAGATTTTTTTCTAGATTTTTTTTCTAGATTTTTTTTCTAAATTTTTTTTGTAGATTTTTTTTGTAGATTTTTTTCTAGATTTTTTTTCTAGATTTTTTTTCTAGATTTTTTTTCTAGATTTTTTTCTAGATTTTTTTCTAGATTTTTTTTCTAGATTTTTTTCTAGATTTTTTTTCTAGATTTTTTTCTAGATTCTTTTTCTATATTTTTTTTCTAGATTTTTTTCTAGATTTTTTTTCTAGATTTTTTTTCTAGATTTTTTTCTAGATTTTTTTTCTAGATTTTTTTTGTAGATTTTTTTTGTAGATTTTTTTCTAGATTTTTTTTCTAGATTTTTTTTCTAGATTTTTTTTCTAAATTTTTTTTGTAGATTTTTTTTGTAGATTTTTTTCTAGATTTTTTTTCTAGATTTTTTTCTAGATTTTTTTTCTAGATTTTTTTCTAGATTTTTTTTCTAGATTTTTTTTCTAGATTTTTTTCTAGATTTTTTTTCTAGATTTTTTTGTAGATTGATTTTTTTTGTAGATTTTTTTTTTTGATTTTTTTTCTTGATTTTTTTTCTAGATTTTTTTTCTAGATTTTTTTCTAGATTTTTTTTGCAGATTTTTTTTCTAGATTTTTTTTCTAGATTTTTTTCTAGATTTTTTTTTCTAGATTTTCTTTCTAGATTTTTTTTCTAGATTTTTTTTCTAGATTTTTTTCTAGATTTTTTTCTAGATTTTTTTTCTAGATTTTATTTCTAGATTTTTTTCTAGATTTTTTTTCTAGATTTTTTTTCTAGATTTTTTTCTAGATTTTTTTCTAGATTTTTTTTCTAGATTTTTTTTCTAGATTTTTTTCTAGATTTTTTTTGTAGATTTTTTTTGTAGATTTTTTTTGTAGATTTTTTTTCTAGAATTTTTTTCTAGATTTTTTTCTAGATTTTTTTTCTAGATTTTTTTTCTAGATTTTTTTCTAGATTTTTTTTCTAGATTTTTTTTCTAGATTTTTTTCTAGATTTTTTTTCTAGATTTTTTTTCTAGATTTTTTTTCTAGATTTTTTTCTAGATTTTTTTTCTAGATTTTTTTGTAGATTGATTTTTTTTGTAGATTTTTTTTTTTGATTTTTTTTCTTGATTTTTTTCTAGATTTTTTTTCTAGATTTTTTTCTAGATTTTTTTTGCAGATTTTTTTTCTAGATTTTTTTTCTAGATTTTTTTCTAGATTTTTTTTCTAGATTTTCTTTCTAGATTTTTTTTCTAGATTTTTTTTCTAGATTTTTTTCTAGATTTTTTTCTAGATTTTTTTTCTAGATTTTATTTCTAGATTTTTTTCTAGATTTTTTTTCTAGATTTTTTTTCTAGATTTTTTTTCTAGATTTTTTTCTAGATTTTTTTCTAGATTTTTTTTCTAGATTTTTTTTCTAGATTTTTTTCTAGATTTTTTTTGTAGATTTTTTTTGTAGATTTTTTTTGTAGATTTTTTTTCTAGAATTTTTTTCTAGATTTTTTTCTAGATTTTTTTTCTAGATTTTTTTTCTAGATTTTTTTCTAGATTTTTTTTCTAGATTTTTTTTCTAGATTTTTTTCTAGATTTTTTTTCTAGATTTTTTTTCTAGATTTTTTTTCTAGATTTTTTTCTAGATTTTTTTTCTAGATTTTTTTTCTAGATTTTTTTTCTAGATTTTTTTCTAGATTTTTTTCTAGATTCTTTTTCTATATTTTTTTTCTAGATTTTTTTCTAGATTTTTTTTCTAGATTTTTTTTCTAGATTTTTTTCTAGATTTTTTTTCTAGATTTTTTTTGTAGATTTTTTTTGTAGATTTTTTTCTAGATTTTTTTTCTAGATTTTTTTTCTAAATTTTTTTTGTAGATTTTTTTTGTAGATTTTTTTCTAGATTTTTTTTCTAGATTTTTTTTCTAGATTTTTTTTCTAGATTTTTTTCTAGATTTTTTTCTAGATTTTTTTTCTAGATTTTTTTCTAGATTTTTTTTCTAGATTTTTTTCTAGATTTTTTTTCTAGATTTTTTTTCTAGATTTTTTTCTAGATTTTTTTTCTAGATTTTTTTGTAGATTGATTTTTTTTGTAGATTTTTTTGTAGATTTTTTTTCTAGATTTTTTTTCTAGATTTTTTTTCTAGATTTTTTTCTAGATTTTTTTTGCAGATTTTTTTTCTAGATTTTTTTTCTAGATTTTTTTCTAGATTATTTTTCTAGATTTTTTTTCTAGATTTTTTTTCTAGATTTTTTTTCTAGATTTTTTTCTAGATTTTTTTTCTAGATTTTTTTTCTAGATTTTTTTCTAGATTTTTTTTCTAGTTTTTTTTTCTAGATTTTTTTCTAGATTTTTTTTCTAGATTTTTTTTCTAGATTTTTTTCTAGATTTTTTTTCTAGATTTTTTTTCTAGATTTTTTTTCTAGATTTTTTTCTAGATTTTCTTTCTAGATTTTTTTTCTAGATTTTTTTTCTAGATTTTTTTCTAGATTTTTTTCTAGATTTTTTTTCTAGATTTTATTTCTAGATTTTTTTCTAGATTTTTTTTCTAGATTTTTTTTCTAGATTTTTTTTCTAGATTTTTTTTCTAGATTTTTTTCTAGATTTTTTTCTAGATTTTTTTTCTAGATTTTTTTCTAGATTTTTTTCTAGATTTTTTTTCTAGATTTTTTTTCTAGATTTTTTTCTAGATTTTTTTTGTAGATTTTTTTTGTAGATTTTTTTTGTAAATTTTTTTTCTAGATTTTTTTCTAGATTTTTTTTGTAAATTTTTTTTGTAGATTTTTTTTGTAGATTTTTTTTGCAGATTCTTTTTCTAGATTTTTTTTCTAGATTTTTTTCTAGATTTTTTTCTAGATTTTTTTTCTAGATTTTTTTTCTAGATTTTTTTCTAGATTTTTTTTCTAGATTTTTTTTCTAGATTTTTTTTCTAGATTTTTTTCTAGATTTTTTTTCTAGATTTTTTTTCTAGATTTTTTTTCTAGATATTTTTCTAGATTTTTTTTCTAGATTTTTTTTCTAGATTTTTTTTCTAGATTTTTTTGTAGATTGATTTTTTTTGTAGATTTTTTTTTTGATTTTTTTTCTAGATTTTTTTTCTAGATTTTTTTTCTAAATTTTTTTTGTAGATTTTTTTTCTAGATTTTTTTCTAGATTTCTTTTCTAGATTTTTTTGTAGATTCATTTTTTTTCTAGATTTTTTTTTTGATTTTTTTTCTAGATTTTTTTCTAGATTTTTTTCTAGATTTTTTTTCTAGATTTTTTTTCTAGATTTTTTCTAGATTTTTTTTGCAGATTCTTTTTCTAGATTTTTTTTCTAGATTTTTTTCTAGATTTTTTTTGCAGATTTATTTTCTAGATTTTTTTTCTAGATTTTTTTTGCAGATTTTTTTTCTAGATTTTTTTTGTAGATTTTTTTTCTAGAATTTTTTTCTAGATTTTTTTCTAGATTTTTTTTCTAGATTTTTTTTCTAGATTTTTTTCTAGATTTTTTTTCTAGATTTTTTTTCTAGATTTTTTTCTAGATTTTTTTTCTAGATTTTTTTTCTAGATTTTTTTCTAGATTTTTTTTCTAGATTTTTTTTCTAGATTTTTTTCTAGATTTTTTATCTAGACTTTTTTTCTAGATTTTTTTTCTAGATTTTTTTCTAGATTTTTTTTCTAGATTTTTTTTCTAGATTTTTTTTCTAGATTTTTTTCTAGATTTTTTTCTAGATTCTTTTTCTATATTTTTTTTCTAGATTTTTTTCTAGATTTTTTTTCTAGATTTTTTTCTAGATTTTTTTCTAGATTTTTTTCTAGATTTTTTTTCTAGATTTTTTTTCTAGATTTCTTTTCTAGATTTTTTTTGTAGATTTTTTTTGTAGATTTTTTTCTAGATTTTCTTTCTAGATTTTTTTTCTAAATTTTTTTTGTAGATTTTTTTTGTAGATTTTTTTCTAGATTTTTTTTCTAGATTTTTTTCTAGATTTTTTTTCTAGATTTTTTTGTAGATTGATTTTTTTTCTAGATTATTTTTTTGATTTTTTTTCTAGATTTTTTTTCTAGAATTTTTTTCTAGATTTTTTTCTAGATTTTTTTTCTAGATTTTTTTTCTAGATTTTTTTCTAGATTTTTTTTCTAGATTTTTTTTCTAGATTTTTTTCTAGATTTTTTTTCTAGATTTTTTTGTAGATTGATTTTTTTTCTAGATTATTTTTTTGATTTTTTTTCTAGATTTTTTTTCTAGATTTTTTTTCTAGATTTTTTTTCTAGATTTTTTTCTTGATTTTTTTCTAGATTTTTTTACTAGATTTTTTTTCTAGATTTTTTTTGCAGATTTTTTTTCTAGATTTTTTTTGTAGATTTTTTTTCTAGAATTTTTTTCTTGATTTTTTTCTAGATTTTTTTCTAGATTTTTTTTCTAGATTTTTTTCTAGATTTTTTTTCTAGATTTTTTTCTAGATTTTTTTTCTAGATTTTTTTTCTAGATTTTTTTCTAGATTTTTTTCTAGATTTTTTTCTAGATTTTTTTTCTAGATTTTTTTCTAGATTTTTTTTCTAGATTTTTTTGTAGATTGATTTTTTTTCTAGATTTTTTTTTTGATTTTTTTTCTAGATTTTTTTTCTAGATTTTTTTTCTAGATTTTTTTCTAGATTTTTTTTGCAGATTTTTTTTCTAGATTTTTTTTCTAGATTTTTTTCTAGATTATTTTTCAAGATTTTTTTTCTAGATTTTTTTCTAGATTTTTTTTCTAGATTTTTTTCTAGATTTTTTTTCTAGATTTTTTTTCTAGATTTTTTTCTAGATTTTTTTTCAAGTTTTTTTTTCTAGATTTTTTTCTAGATTTTTTTTCTAGATTTTTTTTCTAGATTTTTTTTCTAGATTTTTTTTCTAGATTTTTTTCTAGATTTTCTTTCTAGATTTTTTTTCTAGATTTTTTTTCTAGATTTTTTTCTAGATTTTTTTCTAGATTTTTTTTCTAGATTTTATTTCTAGATTTTTTTCTAGATTTTTTTTCTAGATTTTTTTTCTAGATTTTTTTTCTAGATTTTTTTCTAGATTTTTTTCTAGATTTTTTTTCTAGATTTTTTTTCTAGATTTTTTTCTAGATTTTTTTTCTAGATTTTTTTTGTAGATTTTTTTTCTAGATTTTTTTCTAGATTTTTTTTCTAGATTTTTTTTCTAGATTTTTTTTCTAGATATTTTTCTAGATTTTTTTCTAGATTTTTTTTCTAGATTTTATTTCTAGATTTTTTTCTAGATTTTTTTTCTAGATTTTTTTTCTAGATTTTTTTTCTAGATTTTTTTCTAGATTTTTTTCTAGATTTTTTTTCTAGATTTTTTTTCTAGATTTTTTTCTAGATTTTTTTTGTAGATTTTTTTTCTAGATTTTTTTTGTAGATTTTTTTCTAGATTTTTTTTCTAGATTTTTTTTCTAGATTTTTTTTCTAGATATTTTTCTAGATTTTTTTTCTAGATTTTTTTTCTAGATTTTTTTTCTAGATTTTTTTCTAGATTTTTTTCTAGATTTTTTTTCTAGATTTTTTTTCTAGATTTTTTTCTAGATTTTTTTTGCAGATTTTTTTTCTAGATTTTTTTCTAGATTTTTTTTCTAGATTTTTTTTCTAGATTTTTTTCTAGATTTTTTTTCTAGATTTTTTTGTAGATTGATTTTTTTTCTAGATTATTTTTTTGATTTTTTTTCTAGATTTTTTTTCTAGAATTTTTTTATAGATTTTTTTCTAGATTTTTTTTCTAGATTTTTTTTCTAGATTTTTTTCTAGATTTTTTTTCTAGATTTTTTTTCTAGATTTTTTTCTAGATTTTTTTTCTAGATTTTTTTGTAGATTGATTTTTTTTCTAGATTATTTTTTTGATTTTTTTTCTAGATTTTTTTTCTAGATTTTTTTTCTAGATTTTTTTTCTAGATTTTTTTCTTGATTTTTTTCTAGATTTTTTTACTAGATTTTTTTTCTAGATTTTTTTTGCAGATTTTTTTTCTAGATTTTTTTTGTAGATTTTTTTTCTAGAATTTTTTTCTAGATTTTTTTCTAGATTTTTTTCTAGATTTTTTTTCTAGATTTTTTTCTAGATTTTTTTTCTAGATTTTTTTCTAGATTTTTTTTCTAGATTTTTTTTCTAGATTTTTTTCTAGATTTTTTTCTAGATTTTTTTCTAGATTTTTTTTCTAGATTTTTTTCTAGATTTTTTTTCTAGATTTTTTTGTAGATTGATTTTTTTTCTAGATTTTTTTTTTGATTTTTTTTCTAGATTTTTTTTCTAGATTTTTTTTCTAGATTTTTTTCTAGATTTTTTTTGCAGATTTTTTTTCTAGATTTTTTTTCTAGATTTTTTTCTAGATTATTTTTCAAGATTTTTTTTCTAGATTTTTTTTCTAGATTTTTTTTCTAGATTTTTTTCTAGATTTTTTTTCTAGATTTTTTTTCTAGATTTTTTTCTAGATTTTTTTTCAAGTTTTTTTTTCTAGATTTTTTTCTAGATTTTTTTTCTAGATTTTTTTTCTAGATTTTTTTTCTAGATTTTTTTTCTAGATTTTTTTCTAGATTTTCTTTCTAGATTTTTTTTCTAGATTTTTTTTCTAGATTTTTTTCTAGATTTTTTTCTAGATTTTTTTTCTAGATTTTATTTCTAGATTTTTTTCTAGATTTTTTTTCTAGATTTTTTTTCTAGATTTTTTTTCTAGATTTTTTTCTAGATTTTTTTCTAGATTTTTTTTCTAGATTTTTTTTCTAGATTTTTTTCTAGATTTTTTTTCTAGATTTTTTTTGCAGATTTTTTTTCTAGATTTTTTTCTAGATTTTTTTTCTAGATTTTTTTTCTAGATTTTTTTCTAGATTTTTTTTCTAGATTTTTTTGTAGATTGATTTTTTTTCTAGATTATTTTTTTGATTTTTTTTCTAGATTTTTTTTCTAGAATTTTTTTCTAGATTTTTTTCTAGATTTTTTTTCTAGATTTTTTTTCTAGATTTTTTTCTAGATTTTTTTTCTAGATTTTTTTTCTAGATTTTTTTCTAGATTTTTTTTCTAGATTTTTTTTGTAGATTTTTTTTCTAGATTTTTTTCTAGATTTTTTTTCTAGATTTTTTTTCTAGATTTTTTTTCTAGATATTTTTCTAGATTTTTTTCTAGATTTTTTTTCTAGATTTTATTTCTAGATTTTTTTCTAGATTTTTTTTCTAGATTTTTTTTCTAGATTTTTTTTCTAGATTTTTTTCTAGATTTTTTTCTAGATTTTTTTTCTAGATTTTTTTTCTAGATTTTTTTCTAGATTTTTTTTGTAGATTTTTTTTCTAGATTTTTTTTGTAGATTTTTTTCTAGATTTTTTTTCTAGATTTTTTTTCTAGATTTTTTTTCTAGATATTTTTCTAGATTTTTTTTCTAGATTTTTTTTCTAGATTTTTTTTCTAGATTTTTTTCTAGATTTTTTTCTAGATTTTTTTTCTAGATTTTTTTTCTAGATTTTTTTCTAGATTTTTTTTGCAGATTTTTTTTCTAGATTTTTTTCTAGATTTTTTTTCTAGATTTTTTTTCTAGATTTTTTTCTAGATTTTTTTTCTAGATTTTTTTGTAGATTGATTTTTTTTCTAGATTATTTTTTTGATTTTTTTTCTAGATTTTTTTTCTAGAATTTTTTTATAGATTTTTTTCTAGATTTTTTTTCTAGATTTTTTTTCTAGATTTTTTTCTAGATTTTTTTTCTAGATTTTTTTTCTAGATTTTTTTCTAGATTTTTTTTCTAGATTTTTTTGTAGATTGATTTTTTTTCTAGATTATTTTTTTGATTTTTTTTCTAGATTTTTTTTCTAGATTTTTTTTCTAGATTTTTTTTCTAGATTTTTTTCTTGATTTTTTTCTAGATTTTTTTACTAGATTTTTTTTCTAGATTTTTTTTGCAGATTTTTTTTCTAGATTTTTTTTGTAGATTTTTTTTCTAGAATTTTTTTCTAGATTTTTTTCTAGATTTTTTTCTAGATTTTTTTTCTAGATTTTTTTCTAGATTTTTTTTCTAGATTTTTTTCTAGATTTTTTTTCTAGATTTTTTTTCTAGATTTTTTTCTAGATTTTTTTCTAGATTTTTTTCTAGATTTTTTTTCTAGATTTTTTTCTAGATTTTTTTTCTAGATTTTTTTGTAGATTGATTTTTTTTCTAGATTTTTTTTTTGATTTTTTTTCTAGATTTTTTTTCTAGATTTTTTTTCTAGATTTTTTTCTAGATTTTTTTTGCAGATTTTTTTTCTAGATTTTTTTTCTAGATTTTTTTCTAGATTATTTTTCAAGATTTTTTTTCTAGATTTTTTTTCTAGATTTTTTTTCTAGATTTTTTTCTAGATTTTTTTTCTAGATTTTTTTTCTAGATTTTTTTCTAGATTTTTTTTCAAGTTTTTTTTTCTAGATTTTTTTCTAGATTTTTTTTCTAGATTTTTTTTCTAGATTTTTTTTCTAGATTTTTTTTCTAGATTTTTTTCTAGATTTTCTTTCTAGATTTTTTTTCTAGATTTTTTTTCTAGATTTTTTTCTAGATTTTTTTCTAGATTTTTTTTCTAGATTTTATTTCTAGATTTTTTTCTAGATTTT
The DNA here is from genome assembly GCF_057628025.1 of Oncorhynchus mykiss. Taxonomy (NCBI): domain Eukaryota; kingdom Metazoa; phylum Chordata; class Actinopteri; order Salmoniformes; family Salmonidae; genus Oncorhynchus; species Oncorhynchus mykiss. The sequence continues at coordinate 599,608 of NW_028322057.1, forward strand.
TTTTCTAGATTTTTTTTCTAGATTTTTTTTCTAGATTTTTTTCTAGATTTTTTTCTAGATTTTTTTTCTAGATTTTTTTTCTAGATTTTTTTCTAGATTTTTTTTCTAGATTTTTTTTGCAGATTTTTTTTCTAGATTTTTTTCTAGATTTTTTTTCTAGATTTTTTTTCTAGATTTTTTTCTAGATTTTTTTTCTAGATTTTTTTGTAGATTGATTTTTTTTCTAGATTATTTTTTTGATTTTTTTTCTAGATTTTTTTTCTAGAATTTTTTTATAGATTTTTTTCTAGATTTTTTTTCTAGATTTTTTTTCTAGATTTTTTTCTAGATTTTTTTTCTAGATTTTTTTTCTAGATTTTTTTCTAGATTTTTTTTCTAGATTTTTTTGTAGATTGATTTTTTTTCTAGATTATTTTTTTGATTTTTTTTCTAGATTTTTTTTCTAGATTTTTTTTCTAGATTTTTTTTCTAGATTTTTTTCTTGATTTTTTTCTAGATTTTTTTACTAGATTTTTTTTCTAGATTTTTTTTGCAGATTTTTTTTCTAGATTTTTTTTGTAGATTTTTTTTCTAGAATTTTTTTCTAGATTTTTTTCTAGATTTTTTTCTAGATTTTTTTTCTAGATTTTTTTCTAGATTTTTTTTCTAGATTTTTTTCTAGATTTTTTTTCTAGATTTTTTTTCTAGATTTTTTTCTAGATTTTTTTCTAGATTTTTTTCTAGATTTTTTTTCTAGATTTTTTTCTAGATTTTTTTTCTAGATTTTTTTGTAGATTGATTTTTTTTCTAGATTTTTTTTTTGATTTTTTTTCTAGATTTTTTTTCTAGATTTTTTTTCTAGATTTTTTTCTAGATTTTTTTTGCAGATTTTTTTTCTAGATTTTTTTTCTAGATTTTTTTCTAGATTATTTTTCAAGATTTTTTTTCTAGATTTTTTTTCTAGATTTTTTTTCTAGATTTTTTTCTAGATTTTTTTTCTAGATTTTTTTTCTAGATTTTTTTCTAGATTTTTTTTCAAGTTTTTTTTTCTAGATTTTTTTCTAGATTTTTTTTCTAGATTTTTTTTCTAGATTTTTTTTCTAGATTTTTTTTCTAGATTTTTTTCTAGATTTTCTTTCTAGATTTTTTTTCTAGATTTTTTTTCTAGATTTTTTTCTAGATTTTTTTCTAGATTTTTTTTCTAGATTTTATTTCTAGATTTTTTTCTAGATTTTTTTTCTAGATTTTTTTTCTAGATTTTTTTTCTAGATTTTTTTCTAGATTTTTTTCTAGATTTTTTTTCTAGATTTTTTTTCTAGATTTTTTTCTAGATTTTTTTTCTAGATTTTTTTTGCAGATTTTTTTTCTAGATTTTTTTCTAGATTTTTTTTCTAGATTTTTTTTCTAGATTTTTTTCTAGATTTTTTTTCTAGATTTTTTTGTAGATTGATTTTTTTTCTAGATTATTTTTTTGATTTTTTTTCTAGATTTTTTTTCTAGAATTTTTTTCTAGATTTTTTTCTAGATTTTTTTTCTAGATTTTTTTTCTAGATTTTTTTCTAGATTTTTTTTCTAGATTTTTTTTCTAGATTTTTTTCTAGATTTTTTTTCTAGATTTTTTTGTAGATTGATTTTTTTTCTAGATTATTTTTTGATTTTTTTTCTAGATTTTTTTTCTAGATTTTTTTTCTAGATTTTTTTTCTAGATTTTTTTCTTGATTTTTTTCTAGATTTTTTTACTAGATTTTTTTTCTAGATTTTTTTTGCAGATTTTTTTTCTAGATTTTTTTTGTAGATTTTTTTTCTAGAATTTTTTTCTAGATTTTTTTCTAGATTTTTTTCTAGATTTTTTTTCTAGATTTTTTTCTAGATTTTTTTTCTAGATTTTTTTCTAGATTTTTTTTCTAGATTTTTTTTCTAGATTTTTTTCTAGATTTTTTTTCTAGATTTTTTTGTAGATTGATTTTTTTTCTAGATTTTTTTTTTGATTTTTTTTCTAGATTTTTTTTCTAGATTTTTTTTCTAGATTTTTTTCTAGATTTTTTTTGCAGATTTTTTTTCTAGATTTTTTTTCTAGATTTTTTTCTAGATTATTTTTCTAGATTTTTTTTCTAGATTTTTTTTCTAGATATTTTTCTAGATTTTCTTTCTAGATTTTTTTTCTAGATTTTTTTTCTAGATTTTTTTCTAGATTTTTTTCTAGAATTTTTTTCTAGATTTTTTTTCTAGATTTTTTTTCTAGATTTTTTTCTAGATTTTTTTTCTAGATTTTTTTGTAGATTGATTTTTTTTCTAGATTATTTTTTTGATTTTTTTTCTAGATTTTTTTTCTAGAATTTTTTTCTAGATTTTTTTCTAGATTTTTTTTCTAGATTTTTTTTCTAGATTTTTTTCTAGATTTTTTTTCTAGATTTTTTTTCTAGATTTTTTTCTAGATTTTTTTTCTAGATTTTTTTGTAGATTGATTTTTTTTCTAGATTATTTTTTTGATTTTTTTTCTAGATTTTTTTTCTAGATTTTTTTTCTAGATTTTTTTTCTAGATTTTTTTCTTGATTTTTTTCTAGATTTTTTTACTAGATTTTTTTTCTAGATTTTTTTTGCAGATTTTTTTTCTAGATTTTTTTTGTAGATTTTTTTTCTAGAATTTTTTTCTAGATTTTTTTCTAGATTTTTTTCTAGATTTTTTTTCTAGATTTTTTTCTAGATTTTTTTTCTAGATTTTTTTCTAGATTTTTTTTCTAGATTTTTTTTCTAGATTTTTTTCTAGATTTTTTTTCTAGATTTTTTTGTAGATTGATTTTTTTTCTAGATTTTTTTTTTGATTTTTTTTCTAGATTTTTTTTCTAGATTTTTTTTCTAGATTTTTTTCTAGATTTTTTTTGCAGATTTTTTTTCTAGATTTTTTTTCTAGATTTTTTTCTAGATTATTTTTCTAGATTTTTTTTCTAGATTTTTTTTCTAGATATTTTTCTAGATTTTCTTTCTAGATTTTTTTTCTAGATTTTTTTTCTAGATTTTTTTCTAGATTTTTTTCTATAATTTTTTTCTAGATTTTTTTTCTAGATTTTTTTCTAGATTTTTTTTGCAGATTTTTTTTCTAGATTTTTTTCTAGATTTTTTTTCTAGATTTTTTTTCTAGATTTTTTTCTAGATTTTTTTTCTAGATTTTTTTGTAGATTGATTTTTTTTCTAGATTATTTTTTTGATTTTTTTTCTAGATTTTTTTTCTAGAATTTTTTTCTAGATTTTTTTCTAGATTTTTTTTCTAGATTTTTTTTCTAGATTTTTTTCTAGATTTTTTTTCTAGATTTTTTTTCTAGATTTTTTCTAGATTTTTTTTCTAGATTTTTTTGTAGATTGATTTTTTTTCTAGATTTTTTTTTTGATTTTTTTTCTAGATTTTTTTTCTAGATTTTTTTTCTAGATTTTTTTCTAGATTTTTTTTGCAGATTTTTTTTCTAGATTTTTTTTCTAGATTTTTTTCTAGATTATTTTTCTAGATTTTTTTTCTAGATTTTTTTTCTAGATTTTTTTTCTAGATTTTTTTCTAGATTTTTTTTCTAGTTTTTTTTTCTAGATTTTTTTCTAGATTTTTTTTCTAGATTTTTTTTCTAGATTTTTTTCTAGATTTTTTTTCTAGATTTTTTTTCTAGATTTTTTTTCTAGATTTTTTTCTAGATTTTCTTTCTAGATTTTTTTTCTAGATTTTTTTTCTAGATTTTTTTTCTAGATTTTTTTCTAGATTTTTTTCTAGATTTTTTTGTAGATTGATTTTTTTTCTAGATTTTTTTTTTGATTTTTTTTCTAGATTTTTTTTCTAGAATTTTTTTCTAGATTTTTTTCTAGATTTTTTTTCTAGATTTTTTTTCTAGATTTTTTTCTAGATTTTTTTTCTAGATTTTTTTTCTAGATTTTTTTCTAGATTTTTTTTCTAGATTTTTTTGTAGATTGATTTTTTTTCTAGATTATTTTTTTTATTTTTTTTCTAGATTTTTTTTCTAGATATTTTTTCTAGATTTTTTTCTTGATTTTTTTCTAGATTTTTTTACTAGATTTTTTTTCTAGATTTTTTTTGCAGATTTTTTTTGTAGATTTTTTTTGTAGATTTTTTTTCTAGAATTTTTTTCTAGATTTTTTTCTAGATTTTTTTCTAGATTTTTTTTCTAGATTTTTTTCTAGATTTTTTTTCTAGATTTTTTTCTAGATTTTTTTTCTAGATTTTTTTTCTAGATTTTTTTCTAGATTTTTTTTCTAGATTTTTTTGTAGATTGATTTTTTTTCTAGATTTTTTTTTTGATTTTTTTTCTAGATTTTTTTTCTAGATTTTTTTTCTAGATTTTTTTCTAGATTTTTTTTGCAGATTTTTTTTCTAGATTTTTTTTCTAGATTTTTTTTCTAGATTTTTTTCTAGATTTTTTTTCTAGATTTTTTTTCTAGATTTTTTTCTAGATTTTTTTTCTAGTTTTTTTTTCTAGATTTTTTTCTAGATTTTTTTTCTAGATTTTTTTTCTAGATTTTTTTCTAGATTTTTTTTCTAGATTTTTTTTCTAGATTTTTTTCTAGATTTTCTTTCTAGATTTTTTTTCTAGATTTTTTTTCTAGATTTTTTTCTAGATTTTTTTCTAGATTTTTTTTCTAGATTTTATTTCTAGATTTTTTTCTAGATTTTTTTTCTAGATTTTTTTTCTAGATTTTTTTTCTAGATTTTTTTCTAGATTTTTTTCTAGATTTTTTTTCTAGATTTTTTTTCTAGATTTTTTTCTAGATTTTTTTTTGTAGATTTTTTTTGTAGATTTTTTTTGTAGATTTTTTTCTAGATTTTTTTTCTAGATTTTTTTTCTAAATTTTTTTTCTAGATTTTTTTCTAGATTTTTTTTGTAAATTTTTTTTGTAGATTTTTTTTGTAGATTTTTTTCTAGATTTTTTTTCTAGATTTTTTTTCTAGATTTTTTTTCTAGATTTTTTTCTAGATTTTTTTTCTAGATTTTTTTTCTAGATTTTTTTCTAGATTTTTTTCTAGATTTTTTTCTAGATTTTTTTTGTAGATTTTTTTTCTAGATTTTTTTTCTAGATATTTTTCTAGATTTTTTTTCTAGATTTTTTTTCTAGATTTTTTTCTAGATTTTTTTTCTAGATTTTTTTTCTAGATTTTTTTCTAGATTTTTTTTGCAGATTTTTTTTCTAGATTTTTTTCTAGATTTTTTTTCTAGATTTTTTTTCTAGATTTTTTTTCTAGATTTTTTTCTAGATTTTTTTTTGTAGATTTTTTTTGTAGATTTTTTTTGTAGATTTTTTTCTAGATTTTTTTTCTAGATTTTTTTTCTAAATTTTTTTTCTAGATTTTTTTCTAGATTTTTTTTGTAAATTTTTTTTGTAGATTTTTTTTGTAGATTTTTTTCTAGATTTTTTTTCTAGATTTTTTTTCTAGATTTTTTTTCTAGATTTTTTTCTAGATTTTTTTTTTGATTTTTTTTCTAGATTTTTTTTCTAGATTTTTTTTCTAGATTTTTTTCTAGATTTTTTTTGCAGATTTTTTTTCTAGATTTTTTTTCTAGATTTTTTTCTAGATTATTTTTCTAGATTTTTTTTCTAGATTTTTTTTCTAGATTTTTTTTCTAGATTTTTTTCTAGATTTTTTTTCTAGTTTTTTTTTCTAGATTTTTTTCTAGATTTTTTTTCTAGATTTTTTTTCTAGATTTTTTTCTAGATTTTTTTTCTAGATTTTTTTTCTAGATTTTTTTTCTAGATTTTTTTCTAGATTTTCTTTCTAGATTTTTTTTCTAGATTTTTTTTCTAGATTTTTTTTCTAGATTTTTTTCTAGATTTTTTTCTAGATTTTTTTGTAGATTGATTTTTCTTCTAGATTTTTTTTTTTATTTTTTTTCTAGATTTTTTTTCTAGAATTTTTTTCTAGATTTTTTTCTAGATTTTTTTTCTAGATTTTTTTGTAGATTGATTTTTTTTCTAGATTTTTTTTTTGATTTTTTTTCTAAATTTTTTTTCTAGATTTTTTTTCTAGATTTTTTTCTAGATTTTTTTTGCAGATTTTTTTTCTAGATTTTTTTTCTAGATTTTTTTTCTAGATTTTTTTCTAGATTTTTTTTCTAGATTTTTTTTCTAGATTTTTTTCTAGATTTTTTTTCTAGTTTTTTTTTCTAGATTTTTTTCTAGATTTTTTTTCTAGATTTTTTTTCTAGATTTTTTTCTAGATTTTTTTTCTAGATTTTTTTTCTAGATTTTTTTCTAGATTTTCTTTCTAGATTTTTTTTCTAGATTTTTTTTCTAGATTTTTTTCTAGATTTTTTTCTAGATTTTTTTTCTAGATTTTATTTCTAGATTTTTTTCTAGATTTTTTTTCTAGATTTTTTTTCTAGATTTTTTTTCTAGATTTTTTTTCTAGATTTTTTTCTAGATTTTTTTCTAGATTTTTTTTCTAGATTTTTTTTCTAGATTTTTTTCTAGATTTTTTTTTGTAGATTTTTTTTGTAGATTTTTTTTGTAGATTTTTTTCTAGATTTTTTTTCTAGATTTTTTTTCTAAATTTTTTTTCTAGATTTTTTTCTAGATTTTTTTTGTAAATTTTTTTTGTAGATTTTTTTTGTAGATTTTTTTCTAGATTTTTTTTCTAGATTTCTTTTCTAGATTTTTTTTCTAGATTTTTTTCTAGATTTTTTTTCTAGATTTTTTTTCTAGATTTTTTTCTAGATTTTTTTCTAGATTTTTTTCTAGATTTTTTTTGTAGATTTTTTTTCTAGATTTTTTTTCTAGATATTTTTCTAGATTTTTTTTCTAGATTTTTTTTCTAGATTTTTTTTCTAGATTTTTTTCTAGATTTTTTTCTAGATTTTTTTTCTAGATTTTTTTTCTAGATTTTTTTCTAGATTTTTTTTGCAGATTTTTTTTCTAGATTTTTTTCTAGATTTTTTTTCTAGATTTTTTTTCTAGATTTTTTTTCTAGATTTTTTTCTAGATTTTTTTTTGTAGATTTTTTTTGTAGATTTTTTTTGTAGATTTTTTTCTAGATTTTTTTTCTAGATTTTTTTTCTAAATTTTTTTTCTAGATTTTTTTCTAGATTTTTTTTGTAAATTTTTTTTCTAGATTTTTTTTCTAGATTTTTTTTCTAGATTTTTTTCTAGATTTTTTTTCTAGATTTTTTTCTAGATTTTTTTTCTAGATTTTTTTTCTAGATTTTTTTCTAGATTTTTTTTCTAGATTTTTTTGTAGATTGATTTTTTTTCTAGATTTTTTTTTTGATTTTTTTTCTAGATTTTTTTTCTAGATTTTTTTTCTAGATTTTTTTCTAGATTTTTTTTGCAGATTTTTTTTCTAGATTTTTTTTCTAGATTTTTTTCTAGATTATTTTTCTAGATTTTTTTTCTAGATTTTTTTTCTAGATTTTTTTTCTAGATTTTTTTCTAGATTTTTTTTCTAGATTTTTTTTCTAGATTTTTTTCTAGATTTTTTTTCTAGATTTTTTTCTAGATTTTTTTTCTAGATTTTTTTTCTAGATTTTTTTTCTAGATTTTTTTTCTAGATTTTTTTTCTAGATTTTTTTCTAGATTTTTTTCTAGATTTTTTTTCTAGATTTTTTTTCTAGATTATTTTTTTGATTTTTTTTCTAGATTTTTTTTCTAGATTTTTTTTCTAGATTTTTTTTGCAGATTTTTTTTCTAGATTTTTTTTGTAGATTTTTTTTCTCGAATTTTTTTCTAGATTTTTTTCTAGATTTTTTTTCTAGATTTTTTTTCTAGATTTTTTTCTAGATTTTTTTCTAGATTTTTTTTCTAGATTTATTTCTAGATTTTTTTTGCAGATTTTTTTTCTAGATTTTTTTCTAGATTTTTTTTCTAGATTTTTTTCTAGATTTTTTTCTAGATTTTTTTTCTAGATTTTTTTTCTAGATTTTTTTTCTAGATTTTTTTCTAGATTTTTTTCTAGATTTTTTTTCTAGATTTTTTTTCTAGATTTTTTTCTAGATTTTTTTTGTAGATTTTTTTTGTAGATTTTTTTTGGAGATTTTTTTTCTAGAATTTTTTTCTAGATTTTTTTCTAGATTTTTTTTCTAGATTTTTTTTCTAGATTTTTTTCTAGATTTTTTTTCTAGATTTTTTTTCTAGATTTTTTTCTAGATTTTTTTTCTAGATTTTTTTGTAGATTGATTTTTTTTGTAGATTTTTTTCTAGATTTTTTTTGTAGATTTTTTTTCTAGATTTTTTTTCTAGATTTTTTTTCTAGATTTTTTTTCTAGATTTTTTTTCTAGATTTTTTTCTAGATTTTTTTCTAGATTTTTTTTCTAGATTTTTTTTCTAGATTTTTTTCTAGATTTTTTTTGCAGATTTTTTTTCTAGATTTTTTTCTAGATTTTTTTTCTAGATTTTTTTTCTAGATTTTTTTTCTAGATTTTTTTCTAGATTTTTTTTTGTAGATTTTTTTTGTAGATTTTTTTTGTAGATTTTTTTCTAGATTTTTTTTCTAGATTTTTTTTCTAAATTTTTTTTCTAGATTTTTTTCTAGATTTTTTTTGTAAATTTTTTTTGTAGATTTTTTTTGTAGATTTTTTTCTAGATTTTTTTTCTAGATTTTTTTTCTAGATTTTTTTTCTAGATTTTTTTCTAGATTTTTTTTCTAGATTTTTTTCTAGATTTTTTTTCTAGATTTTTTTTCTAGATTTTTTTCTAGATTTTTTTTCTAGATTTTTTTGTAGATTGATTTTTTTTCTAGATTTTTTTTTTGATTTTTTTTCTAGATTTTTTTTCTAGATTTTTTTTCTAGATTTTTTTCTAGATTTTTTTTGCAGATTTTTTTTCTAGATTTTTTTTCTAGATTTTTTTCTAGATTATTTTTCTAGATTTTTTTTCTAGATTTTTTTTCTAGATTTTTTTTCTAGATTTTTTTCTAGATTTTTTTTCTAGATTTTTTTTCTAGATTTTTTTCTAGATTTTTTTTCTAGATTTTTTTCTAGATTTTTTTTCTAGATTTTTTTTCTAGATTTTTTTTCTAGATTTTTTTTCTAGATTTTTTTTCTAGATTTTTTTCTAGATTTTTTTCTAGATTTTTTTTCTAGATTTTTTTTCTAGATTATTTTTTTGATTTTTTTTCTAGATTTTTTTTCTAGATTTTTTTTCTAGATTTTTTTTCTAGATTTTTTTCTTGATTTTTTTCTAGATTTTTTTACTAGATTTTTTTTCTAGATTTTTTTTGCAGATTTTTTTTCTAGATTTTTTTTGTAGATTTTTTTTCTAGAATTTTTTTCTAGATTTTTTTCTAGATTTTTTTTCTAGATTTTTTTTCTAGATTTTTTTCTAGATTTTTTTCTAGATTTTTTTTCTAGATTTTTTTCTAGATTTTTTTTGCAGATTTTTTTTCTAGATTTTTTTCTAGATTTTTTTTCTAGATTTTTTTCTAGATTTTTTTCTAGATTTTTTTTCTAGATTTTTTTTCTAGATTTTTTTTCTAGATTTTTTTCTAGATTTTTTTCTAGATTTTTTTTCTAGATTTTTTTTCTAGATTTTTTTCTAGATTTTTTTTGTAGATTTTTTTTGTAGATTTTTTTTGGAGATTTTTTTTCTAGAATTTTTTTCTAGATTTTTTTCTAGATTTTTTTTCTAGATTTTTTTTCTAGATTTTTTTCTAGATTTTTTTTCTAGATTTTTTTTCTAGATTTTTTTCTAGATTTTTTTTCTAGATTTTTTTGTAGATTGATTTTTTTTGTAGATTTTTTTTTTGATTTTTTTTCTAGATTTTTTTTCTAGATTTTTTTTCTAGATTTTTTTCTAGATTTTTTTTGCAGATTTTTTTTCTAGATTTTTTTTCTAGATTTTTTTCTAGATTTTTTTTCTAGATTTTCTTTCTAGATTTTTTTTCTAGATTTTTTTTCTAGATTTTTTTCTAGATTTTTTTCTAGATTTTTTTTCTAGATTTTATTTCTAGATTTTTTTCTAGATTTTTTTTCTAGATTTTTTTTCTAGATTTTTTTTCTAGATTTTTTTCTAGATTTTTTTCTAGATTTTTTTCTAGATTTTTTTTCTAGATTTTTTTCTAGATTTTTTTTCTAGATTTTTTTTGTAGATTTTTTTTGTAGATTTTTTTTCTATAATTTTTTTCTAGATTTTTTTCTAGATTTTTTTTCTAGATTTTTTTTCTAGATTTTTTTCTAGATTTTTTTTCTAGATTTTTTTTCTAGATTTTTTTCTAGATTTTTTTTCTAGATTTTTTTTCTAGATTTTTTTTCTAGATTTTTTTCTAGATTTTTTTTCTAGATTTTTTTTCTAGATTTTTTTTCTAGATTTTTTTCTAGATTTTTTTCTAGATTCTTTTTCTAGATTTTTTTTCTAGATTTTTTTCTAGATTTTTTTCTAGATTTTTTTTCTAGATTTTTTTTGTAGATTTTTTTTGTAGATTTTTTTCTAGATTTTTTTTCTAGATTTTTTTTCTAAATTTTTTTTGTAGATTTTTTTTGTAGATTTTTTTCTAGATTTTTTTTCTAGATTTTTTTTCTAGATTTTTTTTCTAGATTTTTTTCTAGATTTTTTTCTAGATTTTTTTTCTAGATTTTTTTCTAGATTTTTTTTCTAGATTTTTTTCTAGATTTTTTTTCTAGATTTTTTTTCTAGATTTTTTTCTAGATTTTTTTTCTAGATTTTTTTGTAGATTGATTTTTTTTGTAGATTTTTTTTTTGATTTTTTTTCTAGATTTTTTTTCTAGATTTTTTTTCTAGATTTTTTTCTAGATTTTTTTTGCAGATTTTTTTTCTAGATTTTTTTTCTAGATTTTTTTCTAGATTTTTTTTCTAGATTTTTTTTCTAGATTTTTTTTCTAGATTTTTTTTCTAGATTTTTTTCTAGATTTTTTTTCTAGATTTTTTTTCTAGATTTTTTTCTAGATTTTTTTTCTAGTTTTTTTTTCTAGATTTTTTTCTAGATTTTTTTTCTAGATTTTTTTTCTAGATTTTTTTCTAGATTTTTTTTCTAGATTTTTTTCTAGATTTTCTTTCTAGATTTTTTTTCTAGATTTTTTTTCTAGATTTTTTTCTAGATTTTTTTCTAGATTTTTTTTCTAGATTTTATTTCTAGATTTTTTTCTAGATTTTTTTTCTAGATTTTTTTTCTAGATTTTTTTTCTGGATTTTTTTTCTAGATTTTTTTCTAGATTTTTTTCTAGATTTTTTTTCTAGATTTTTTTTCTAGATTTTTTTCTAGATTTTTTTTGTAGATTTTTTTTGTAGATTTTTTTTGTAGATTTTTTTCTAGATTTTTTTTCTAGATTTTTTTTCTAAATTTTTTTTCTAGATTTTTTTCTAGATTTTTTTTGTAAATTTGTTTTGTAGATTTTTTTTGTAGATTTTTTTTGCAGATTCTTTTTCTAGATTTTTTTTCTAGATTTTTTTCTAGATTTTTTTCTAGATTTTTTTTCTAGATTTTTTTTCTAGATTTTTTTCTAGATTTTTTTTCTAGATTTTTTTTCTAGATTTTTTTTCTAGATTTTTTTTCTAGATTTTTTTTCTAGATTTTTTTGTAGATTGATTTTTTTTGTAGATTTTTTTTTTGATTTTTTTTCTAGATTTTTTTTCTAGATTTTTTTTCTAAATTTTTTTTGTAGATTTTTTTTCTAGATTTTTTTCTAGATTTCTTTTCTAGATTTTTTTGTAGATTCATTTTTTTTCTAGATTTTTTTTTTGATTTTTTTTCTAGATTTTTTTCTAGATTTTTTTCTAGATTTTTTTTCTAGATTTTTTTCTAGATTTTTTTTGCAGATTTTTTTTCTAGATTTTTTTTCTAGATTTTTTTCTAGATTTTTTTTCTAGATTTTTTTTCTAGATTTTTTTCTAGATTTTTTTTCTAGATTTTTTTTCTAGATTTTTTTTCTAGATTTTTTTCTAGATTTTCTTTCTAGATTTTTTTTCTAGATTTTTTTTCTAGATTTTTTTCTAGATTTTTTTCTAGATTTTTTTTCTAGATTTTATTTCTAGATTTTTTTCTAGATTTTTTTTCTAGATTTTTTTTCTAGATTTTTTTTCTAGATTTTTTTTCTAGATTTTTTTCTAGATTTTTTTCTAGATTTTTTTTCTAGATTTTTTTTCTAGATTTTTTTCTAGATTTTTTTTTGTAGATTTTTTTTGTAGATTTTTTTTGTAGATTTTTTTCTAGATTTTTTTTCTAGATTTTTTTTCTAGATTTTTTTCTAGATTTTTTTTCTAGATTTTTTTTCTAGATTTTTTTTCTAGATTTTTTTTCTAGATTTTTTTCTAGATTTTTTTCTAGATTTTTTTTCTAGATTTTTTTTCTAGATTTTTTTCTAGATTTTTTTTGTAGATTTTTTTTGTAGATTTTTTTTGTAGATTTTTTTCTAGATTTTTTTTCTAGATTTTTTTTCTAAATTTTTTTTCTAGATTTTTTTCTAGATTTTTTTTGTAAATTTGTTTTGTAGATTTTTTTTGTAGATTTTTTTTGCAGATTCTTTTTCTAGATTTTTTTTCTAGATTTTTTTCTAGATTTTTTTCTAGATTTTTTTTCTAGATTTTTTTTCTAGATTTTTTTCTAGATTTTTTTTCTAGATTTTTTTTCTAGATTTTTTTTCTAGATTTTTTTTCTAGATTTTTTTTCTAGATTTTTTTGTAGATTGATTTTTTTTGTAGATTTTTTTTTTGATTTTTTTTCTAGATTTTTTTTCTAGATTTTTTTTCTAAATTTTTTTTGTAGATTTTTTTTCTAGATTTTTTTCTAGATTTCTTTTCTAGATTTTTTTGTAGATTCATTTTTTTTCTAGATTTTTTTTTTGATTTTTTTTCTAGATTTTTTTCTAGATTTTTTTCTAGATTTTTTTTCTAGATTTTTTTCTAGATTTTTTTTGCAGATTTTTTTTCTAGATTTTTTTTCTAGATTTTTTTCTAGATTTTTTTTCTAGATTTTTTTTCTAGATTTTTTTCTAGATTTTTTTTCTAGATTTTTTTTCTAGATTTTTTTTCTAGATTTTTTTCTAGATTTTCTTTCTAGATTTTTTTTCTAGATTTTTTTTCTAGATTTTTTTCTAGATTTTTTTCTAGATTTTTTTTCTAGATTTTATTTCTAGATTTTTTTCTAGATTTTTTTTCTAGATTTTTTTTCTAGATTTTTTTTCTAGATTTTTTTTCTAGATTTTTTTCTAGATTTTTTTCTAGATTTTTTTTCTAGATTTTTTTTCTAGATTTTTTTCTAGATTTTTTTTTGTAGATTTTTTTTGTAGATTTTTTTTGTAGATTTTTTTCTAGATTTTTTTTCTAGATTTTTTTTCTAAATTTTTTTTCTAGATTTTTTTCTAGATTTTTTTTGTAAATTTTTTTTGTAGATTTTTTTTGTAGATTTTTTTCTAGATTTTTTTTCTAGATTTTTTTTCTAGATTTTTTTTCTAGATTTTTTTCTATATTTTTTTTCTAGATTTTTTTTGTAGATTTTTTTTCTAGATTTTTTTCTAGATTTTTTTCTAGATTTTTTTTGTAGATTTTTTTTCTAGATTTTTTTTCTAGATATTTTTCTAGATTTTTTTTCTAGATTTTTTTTCTAGATTTTTTTTCTAGATTTTTTTGTAGATTTTTTTCTAGATTTTTTTTCTAGATTTTTTTTCTAAATTTTTTTTCTAGATTTTTTTCTAGATTTTTTTTGTAAATTTGTTTTGTAGATTTTTTTTGTAGATTTTTTTTCTAGATTTTTTTTCTAGATTTTTTTCTAGATTTTTTTTCTAGATTTTTTTCTAGATTTTCTTTCTAGATTTTTTTTCTAGATTTTTTTTCTAGATTTTTTTCTAGATTTTTTTCTAGATTTTTTTTCTAGATTTTATTTCTAGATTTTTTTCTAGATTTTTTTTCTAGATTTTTTTTCTAGATTTTTTTTCTAGATTTTTTTTCTAGATTTTTTTCTAGATTTTTTTCTAGATTTTTTTTCTAGATTTTTTTTCTAGATTTTTTTCTAGATTTTTTTTGTAGATTTTTTTTGTAGATTTTTTTTGTAGATTTTTTTCTAGATTTTTTTTCTAGATTTTTTTTCTAAATTTTTTTTCTAGATTTTTTTCTAGATTTTTTTTGTAAATTTGTTTTGTAGATTTTTTTTGTAGATTTTTTTTGCAGATTCTTTTTCTAGATTTTTTTTCTAGATTTTTTTCTAGATTTTTTTCTAGATTTTTTTTCTAGATTTTTTTTCTAGATTTTTTTCTAGATTTTTTTTCTAGATTTTTTTTCTAGATTTTTTTTCTAGATTTTTTTGTAGATTGATTTTTTTTGTAGATTTTTTTTTTGATTTTTTTTCTAGATTTTTTTTCTAGATTTTTTTTCTAAATTTTTTTTGTAGATTTTTTTTCTAGATTTTTTTCTAGATTTCTTTTCTAGATTTTTTTGTAGATTCATTTTTTTTCTAGATTTTTTTTTTGATTTTTTTTCTAGATTTTTTTCTAGATTTTTTTTGCAGATTTTTTTTCTAGATTTTTTTTCTAGATTTTTTTCTAGATTTTTTTTCTAGATTTTTTTTCTAGATTTTTTTCTAGATTTTTTTTCTAGATTTTTTTTCTAGATTTTTTTTCTAGATTTTTTTCTAGATTTTCTTTCTAGATTTTTTTTCTAGATTTTTTTTCTAGATTTTTTTCTAGATTTTTTTCTAGATTTTTTTTCTAGATTTTATTTCTAGATTTTTTTCTAGATTTTTTTTCTAGATTTTTTTTCTAGATTTTTTTTCTAGATTTTTTTTCTAGATTTTTTTCTAGATTTTTTTCTAGATTTTTTTTCTAGATTTTTTTTCTAGATTTTTTTCTAGATTTTTTTTTGTAGATTTTTTTTGTAGATTTTTTTTGTAGATTTTTTTCTAGATTTTTTTTCTAGATTTTTTTTCTAAATTTTTTTTCTAGATTTTTTTCTAGATTTTTTTTGTAAATTTTTTTTGTAGATTTTTTTTGTAGATTTTTTTCTAGATTTTTTTTCTAGATTTTTTTTCTAGATTTTTTTTCTAGATTTTTTTCTAGATTTTTTTTCTAGATTTTTTTTGTAGATTTTTTTTCTAGATTTTTTTCTAGATTTTTTTCTAGATTTTTTTTGTAGATTTTTTTTCTAGATTTTTTTTCTAGATATTTTTCTAGATTTTTTTTCTAGATTTTTTTTCTAGATTTTTTTTCTAGATTTTTTTGTAGATTTTTTTCTAGATTTTTTTTCTAGATTTTTTTTCTAAATTTTTTTTCTAGATTTTTTTCTAGATTTTTTTTGTAAATTTGTTTTGTAGATTTTTTTTGTAGATTTTTTTTGCAGATTCTTTTTCTAGATTTTTTTTCTAGATTTTTTTCTAGATTTTTTTCTAGATTTTTTTTCTAGATTTTTTTTCTAGATTTTTTTCTAGATTTTTTTTCTAGATTTTTTTTCTAGATTTTTTTTCTAGATTTTTTTCTAGATTTTTTTTCTAGATTTTTTTTCTAGATTTTTTTTCTAGATATTTTTCTAGATTTTTTTTCTAGATTTTTTTTCTAGATTTTTTTTCTAGATTTTTTTCTAGATTTTTTTTTGTAGATTTTTTTTGTAGATTTTTTTTGTAGATTTTTTTCTAGATTTTTTTTCTAGATTTTTTTTCTAAATTTTTTTTCTAGATTTTTTTCTAGATTTTTTTTGTAAATTTTTTTTGTAGATTTTTTTTGTAGATTTTTTTCTAGATTTTTTTTCTAGATTTTTTTTCTAGATTTTTTTTCTAGATTTTTTTCTAGATTTTTTTTCTAGATTTTTTTTGTAGATTTTTTTTCTAGATTTTTTTCTAGATTTTTTTCTAGATTTTTTTTGTAGATTTTTTTTCTAGATTTTTTTTCTAGATATTTTTCTAGATTTTTTTTCTAGATTTTTTTTCTAGATTTTTTTTCTAGATTTTTTTTCTAGATTTTTTTTCTAGATTTTTTTTCTAGATTTTTTTGTAGATTTTTTTCTAGATTTTTTTTCTAGATTTTTTTTCTAAATTTTTTTTCTAGATTTTTTTCTAGATTTTTTTTGTAAATTTGTTTTGTAGATTTTTTTTCTAGATTTTTTTTCTAGATTTTTTTTCTAGATTTTTTTTCTAGATTTTTTTCTAGATTTTTTTTCTAGATTTTTTTTCTAGATTTTTTTTCTAGATATTTTTCTAGATTTTTTTTCTAGATTTTTTTTCTAGATTTTTTTTCTAGATTTTTTTGTAGATTGATTTTTTTTGTAGATTTTTTTTTTGATTTTTTTTCTAGATTTTTTTTCTAGATTTTTTTTCTAAATTTTTTTTGTAGATTTTTTTTCTAGATTTTTTTCTAGATTTCTTTTCTAGATTTTTTTGTAGATTCATTTTTTTTCTTGATTTTTTTTTTGATTTTTTTTCTAGATTTTTTTCTAGATTTTTTTCTAGATTTTTTTTCTAGATTTTTTTCTAGATTTTTTTTGCAGATTTTTTTTCTAGATTTTTTTTCTAGATTTTTTTCTAGATTTTTTTTCTAGATTTTTTTTCTAGATTTTTTTCTAGATTTTTTTTCTAGATTTTTTTTCTAGATTTTTTTTCTAGATTTTTTTCTAGATTTTCTTTCTAGATTTTTTTTCTAGATTTTTTTTCTAGATTTTTTTCTAGATTTTTTTCTAGATTTTTTTTCTAGATTTTATTTCTAGATTTTTTTCTAGATTTTTTTTCTAGATTTTTTTTCTAGATTTTTTTCTAGATTTTTTTTTGTAGATTTTTTTTGTAGATTTTTTTTGTAGATTTTTTTCTAGATTTTTTTTCTAGATTTTTTTTCTAAATTTTTTTTCTAGATTTTTTTCTAGATTTTTTTTGTAAATTTTTTTTGTAGATTTTTTTTGTAGATTTTTTTCTAGATTTTTTTTCTAGATTTTTTTTCTAGATTTTTTTTCTAGATTTTTTTCTATATTTTTTTTCTAGATTTTTTTTCTAGATTTTTTTTCTAGATTTTTTTCTAGATTTTTTTCTAGATTTTTTTTGTAGATTTTTTTTCTAGATTTTTTTTCTAGATATTTTTCTAGATTTTTTTTCTAGATTTTTTTTCTAGATTTTTTTTCTAGATTTTTTTCTAGATTTTTTTCTAGATTTTTTTTCTAGATTTTTTTTCTAGATTTTTTTCTAGATTTTTTTTGCAGATTTTTTTTCTAGATTTTTTTCTAGATTTTTTTTCTAGATTTTTTTTCTAGATTTTTTTGTAGATTGATTTTTTTTCTAGATTATTTTTTTGATTTTTTTTCTAGATTTTTTTCTAGATTTTTTTTCTAGATTTTTTTCTAGATTTTTTTTCTAGATTTTTTTTCTAGATTTTTTTCTAGATTTTTTTTCTAGATTTTTTTTCTAGATTTTTTTCTAGATTTTTTTTCTAGATTTTTTTGTAGATTGATTTTTTTTCTAGATTTTTTTTTTGATTTTTTTTCTAGATTTTTTTTCTAGATTTTTTTTCTAGATTTTTTTCTAGATTTTTTTTGCAGATTTTTTTTCTAGATTTTTTTTCTAGATTTTTTTCTAGATTATTTTTCTAGATTTTTTTTCTAGATTTTTTTTCTAGATTTTTTTTCTAGATTTTTTTCTAGATTTTTTTTCTAGATTTTTTTTCTAGATTTTTTTCTAGATTTTTTTTCTAGATTTTTTTCTAGATTTTTTTTCTAGATTTTTTTTCTAGATTTTTTTTCTAGATTTCTTTTCTAGATTTTTTTTCTAGATTTTTTTCTAGATTTTTTTCTAGATTTTTTTTCTAGATTTTATTTCTAGATTTTTTTCTAGATTTTTTTTCTAGATTTTTTTTGTAGATTTTTTTCTAGATTTTTTTTCTAGATTTTTTTGTAGATTGATTTTTTTTCTAGATTTTTTTTTTGATTTTTTTTCTAGATTTTTTTTCTAGATTTTTTTTCTAGATTTTTTTTCTAGATTTTTTTCTTGATTTTTTTCTAGATTTTTTTACTAGATTTTTTTTCTAGATTTTTTTTTCAGATTTTTTTTCTAGATTTTCTTTCTAGATTTTTTTTCTAGATTTTTTTTCTAGATTTTTTTCTAGATTTTTTTCTAGATTTTTTTTCTAGATTTTATTTCTAGATTTTTTTCTAGATTTTTTTTCTAGATTTTTTTTCTAGATTTTTTTTCTAGATTTTTTTCTAGATTTTTTTCTAGATTTTTTTCTAGATTTTTTTTCTAGATTTTTTTCTAGATTTTTTTTGTAGATTTTTTTAGTAGATTTTTTTTGTAGATTTTTTTTCTAGAATTTTTTTCTAGATTTTTTTCTAGATTTTTTTTCTAGATTTTTTTTCTAGATTTTTTTCTAGATTTTTTTTCTAGATTTTTTTTCTAGATTTTTTTCTAGATTTTTTTTCTAGATTTTTTTTCTAGATTTTTTTTCTAGATTTTTTTCTAGATTTTTTTTCTAGATTTTTTTTCTAGATTTTTTTTCTAGATTTTTTTCTAGATTTTTTTCTAGATTCTTTTTCTATATTTTTTTTCTAGATTTTTTTCTAGATTTTTTTCTAGATTTTTTTTCTAGATTTTTTTTGTAGATTTTTTTTGTAGATTTTTTTCTAGATTTTTTTTCTAGATTTTTTTTCTAAATTTTTTTTGTAGATTTTTTTTGTAGATTTTTTTCTAGATTTTTTTTCTAGATTTTTTTTCTAGATTTTTTTTCTAGATTTTTTTCTAGATTTTTTTCTAGATTTTTTTTCTAGATTTTTTTCTAGATTTTTTTTCTAGATTTTTTTCTAGATTTTTTTTCTAGATTTTTTTTCTAGATTTTTTTCTAGATTTTTTTTCTAGATTTTTTTGTAGATTGATTTTTTTTGTAGATTTTTTTTTTGATTTTTTTTCTAGATTTTTTTTCTAGATTTTTTTTCTAGATTTTTTTCTAGATTTTTTTTGCAGATTTTTTTTCTAGATTTTTTTTCTAGATTTTTTTCTAGATTTTTTTTCTAGATTTTTTTTCTAGATTTTTTTTCTAGATTTTTTTTCTAGATTTTTTTCTAGATTTTTTTTCTAGATTTTTTTCTAGATTTGTTTTCTAGATTTTTTTCTAGATTTTTTTTCTAGATTTTTTTTCTAGATTTTTTTCTAGATTTTTTTTCTAGATTTTTTTGTAGATTGATTTTTTTTCTAGATTTTTTTTTTGATTTTTTTTCTAGATTTTTTTTCTAGATTTTTTTTCTAGATTTTTTTTCTAGATTTTTTTTCTAGATTTTTTTCTAGATTTTTTTTCTAGATTTTTTTGTAGATTGATTTTTTTTCTAGATTTTTTTTCTAGATTTTTTTTCTAGATATTTTTCTAGATTTTTTTTCTAGATTTTTTTTCTAGATTTTTTTTCTAGATTTTTTTGTAGATTTTTTTCTAGATTTTTTTTCTAGATTTTTTTTCTAAATTTTTTTTCTAGATTTTTTTCTAGATTTTTTTTGTAAATTTGTTTTGTAGATTTTTTTTGTAGATTTTTTTTCTAGATTTTTTTTCTAGATTTTTTTCTAGATTTTTTTTCTAGATTTTTTTCTAGATTTTCTTTCTAGATTTTTTTTCTAGATTTTTTTTCTAGATTTTTTTTCTAGATTTTTTTCTAGATTTTTTTCTAGATTCTTTTTCTATATTTTTTTTCTAGATTTTTTTCTAGATTTTTTTCTAGATTTTTTTTCTAGATTTTTTTTGTAGATTTTTTTTGTAGATTTTTTTCTAGATTTTTTTTCTAGATTTTTTTTCTAAATTTTTTTTGTAGATTTTTTTTGTAGATTTTTTTCTAGATTTTTTTTCTAGATTTTTTTTCTAGATTTTTTTTCTAGATTTTTTTCTAGATTTTTTTCTAGATTTTTTTTCTAGATTTTTTTCTAGATTTTTTTTCTAGATTTTTTTCTAGATTTTTTTTCTAGATTTTTTTTCTAGATTTTTTTCTAGATTTTTTTTCTAGATTTTTTTGTAGATTGATTTTTTTTGTAGATTTTTTTTTTGATTTTTTTTCTAGATTTTTTTTCTAGATTTTTTTTCTAGATTTTTTTCTAGATTTTTTTTGCATATTTTTTTTCTAGATTTTTTTTCTAGATTTTTTTCTAGATTTTTTTTCTAGATTTTTTTTCTAGATTTTTTTTCTAGATTTTTTTTCTAGATTTTTTTCTAGATTTTTTTTCTAGATTTTTTTCTAGATTTTTTTTCTAGATTTTTTTGTAGATTGATTTTTTTTCTAGATTTTTTTTCTAGATTTTTTTTCTAGATATTTTTCTAGATTTTTTTTCTAGATTTTTTTTCTAGATTTTTTTTCTAGATTTTTTTGTAGATTTTTTTCTAGATTTTTTTTCTAGATTTTTTTTCTAAATTTTTTTTCTAGATTTTTTTCTAGATTTTTTTTGTAAATTTGTTTTGTAGATTTTTTTTGTAGATTTTTTTTCTAGATTTTTTTTCTAGATTTTTTTCTAGATTTTTTTTCTAGATTTTTTTCTAGATTTTCTTTCTAGATTTTTTTTCTAGATTTTTTTTCTAGATTTTTTTCTAGATTTTTTTCTAGATTTTTTTTCTAGATTTTATTTCTAGATTTTTTTCTAGATTTTTTTTCTAGATTTTTTTTCTAGATTTTTTTTCTAGATTTTTTTTCTAGATTTTTTTCTAGATTTTTTTCTAGATTTTTTTTCTAGATTTTTTTTCTAGATTTTTTTCTAGATTTTTTTTGTAGATTTTTTTTGTAGATTTTTTTTGTAGATTTTTTTCTAGATTTTTTTTCTAGATTTTTTTTCTAAATTTTTTTTCTAGATTTTTTTCTAGATTTTTTTTGTAAATTTGTTTTGTAGATTTTTTTTGTAGATTTTTTTTGCAGATTCTTTTTCTAGATTTTTTTTCTAGATTTTTTTCTAGATTTTTTTCTAGATTTTTTTTCTAGATTTTTTTTCTAGATTTTTTTCTAGATTTTTTTTCTAGATTTTTTTTCTAGATTTTTTTTCTAGATTTTTTTCTAGATTTTTTTTCTAGATTTTTTTTCTAGATTTTTTTTCTAGATTTTTTTTCTAGATTTTTTTGTAGATTGATTTTTTTTGTAGATTTTTTTTTTGATTTTTTTTCTAGATTTTTTTTCTAGATTTTTTTTCTAAATTTTTTTTGTAGATTTTTTTTCTAGATTTTTTTCTAGATTTCTTTTCTAGATTTTTTTGTAGATTCATTTTTTTTCTAGATTTTTTTTTTGATTTTTTTTCTAGATTTTTTTCTAGATTTTTTTCTAGATTTTTTTTCTAGATTTTTTTCTAGATTTTTTTTGCAGATTTTTTTTCTAGATTTTTTTTCTAGATTTTTTTCTAGATTTTTTTTCTAGATTTTTTTTCTAGATTTTTTTCTAGATTTTTTTTCTAGATTTTTTTTCTAGATTTTTTTTCTAGATTTTTTTCTAGATTTTCTTTCTAGATTTTTTTTCTAGATTTTTTTTCTAGATTTTTTTCTAGATTTTTTTCTAGATTTTTTTTCTAGATTTTATTTCTAGATTTTTTTCTAGATTTTTTTTCTAGATTTTTTTTCTAGATTTTTTTTCTAGATTTTTTTTCTAGATTTTTTTCTAGATTTTTTTCTAGATTTTTTTTCTAGATTTTTTTTCTAGATTTTTTTCTAGATTTTTTTTTGTAGATTTTTTTTGTAGATTTTTTTTGTAGATTTTTTTCTAGATTTTTTTTCTAGATTTTTTTTCTAAATTTTTTTTCTAGATTTTTTTCTAGATTTTTTTTGTAAATTTTTTTTGTAGATTTTTTTTGTAGATTTTTTTCTAGATTTTTTTTCTAGATTTTTTTTCTAGATTTTTTTTCTAGATTTTTTTCTAGATTTCTTTTCTAGATTTTTTTTGTAGATTTTTTTTCTAGATTTTTTTCTAGATTTTTTTCTAGATTTTTTTTGTAGATTTTTTTTCTAGATTTTTTTTCTAGATATTTTTCTAGATTTTTTTTCTAGATTTTTTTTCTAGATTTTTTTTCTAGATTTTTTTGTAGATTTTTTTCTAGATTTTTTTTCTAGATTTTTTTTCTAAATTTTTTTTCTAGATTTTTTTCTAGATTTTTTTTGTAAATTTGTTTTGTAGATTTTTTTTGTAGATTTTTTTTGCAGATTCTTTTTCTAGATTTTTTTTCTAGATTTTTTTCTAGATTTTTTTCTAGATTTTTTTTCTAGATTTTTTTTCTAGATTTTTTTCTAGATTTTTTTTCTAGATTTTTTTTCTAGATTTTTTTTCTAGATTTTTTTCTAGATTTTTTTTCTAGATTTTTTTTCTAGATTTTTTTTCTAGATATTTTTCTAGATTTTTTTTCTAGATTTTTTTTCTAGATTTTTTTTCTAGATTTTTTTGTAGATTGATTTTTTTTGTAGATTTTTTTTTTGATTTTTTTTCTAGATTTTTTTTCTAGATTTTTTTTCTAAATTTTTTTTCTAGATTTTTTTTCTAGATTTTTTTCTAGATTTCTTTTCTAGATTTTTTTGTAGATTCATTTTTTTTCTAGATTTTTTTTTTGATTTTTTTTCTAGATTTTTTTCTAGATTTTTTTCTAGATTTTTTTTCTAGATTTTTTTCTAGATTTTTTTTGCAGATTTTTTTTCTAGATTTTTTTTCTAGATTTTTTTCTAGATTTTTTTTCTAGATTTTTTTTCTAGATTTTTTTCTAGATTTTTTTTCTAGATTTTTTTTCTAGATTTTTTTTCTAGATTTTTTTCTAGATTTTCTTTCTAGATTTTTTTTCTAGATTTTTTTTCTAGATTTTTTTCTAGATTTTTTTCTAGATTTTTTTTCTAGATTTTATTTCTAGATTTTTTTCTAGATTTTTTTTCTAGATTTTTTTTCTAGATTTTTTTTCTAGATTTTTTTTCTAGATTTTTTTCTAGATTTTTTTCTAGATTTTTTTTCTAGATTTTTTTTCTAGATTTTTTTCTAGATTTTTTTTTGTAGATTTTTTTTGTAGATTTTTTTTGTAGATTTTTTTCTAGATTTTTTTTCTAGATTTTTTTTCTAAATTTTTTTTCTAGATTTTTTTCTAGATTTTTTTTGTAAATTTTTTTTGTAGATTTTTTTTGTAGATTTTTTTCTAGATTTTTTTTCTAGATTTTTTTTCTAGATTTTTTTTCTAGATTTTTTTCTATATTTTTTTTCTAGATTTTTTTTCTAGATTTTTTTTCTAGATTTTTTTCTAGATTTTTTTCTAGATTTTTTTTGTAGATTTTTTTTCTAGATTTTTTTTCTAGATATTTTTCTAGATTTTTTTTCTAGATTTTTTTTCTAGATTTTTTTTCTAGATTTTTTTCTAGATTTTTTTCTAGATTTTTTTTCTAGATTTTTTTTCTAGATTTTTTTCTAGATTTTTTTTGCAGATTTTTTTTCTAGATTTTTTTCTAGATTTTTTTTCTAGATTTTTTTCTAGATTTTTTTCTAGATTTTTTTTCTAGATTTTATTTCTAGATTTTTTTCTAGATTTTTTTTCTAGATTTTTTTTCTAGATTTTTTTTCTAGATTTATTTTCTAGATTTTTTTCTAGATTTTTTTCTAGATTTTTTTTCTAGATTTTTTTTCTAGATTTTTTTCTAGATTTTTTTTTGTAGATTTTTTTTGTAGATTTTTTTTGTAGATTTTTTTCTAGATTTTTTTTCTAGATTTTTTTTCTAAATTTTTTTTCTAGATTTTTTTCTAGATTTTTTTTGTAAATTTTTTTTGTAGATTTTTTTTGTAGATTTTTTTCAAGTTTTTGTTTCTAGATTTTTTTTCTAGATTTTTTTTCTAGATTTTTTTCTATATTTTTTTTCTAGATTTTTTTTCTAGATTTTTTTTCTAGATTTTTTTCTAGATTTTTTTCTAGATTTTTTTTGTAGATTTTTTTTCTAGATTTTTTTTCTAGATATTTTTCTAGATTTTTTTTCTAGATTTTTTTTCTAGATTTTTTTTCTAGATTTTTTTCTAGATTTTTTTCTAGATTTTTTTTCTAGATTTTTTTTCTAGATTTTTTTCTAGATTTTTTTTGCAGATTTTTTTTCTAGATTTTTTTCTAGATTTTTTTTCTAGATTTTTTTTCTAGATTTTTTTGTAGATTGATTTTTTTTCTAGATTATTTTTTTGATTTTTTTTCTAGATTTTTTTCTAGATTTTTTTTCTAGATTTTTTTCTAGATTTTTTTTCTAGATTTTTTTTCTAGATTTTTTTCTAGATTTTTTTTCTAGATTTTTTTTCTAGATTTTTTTCTAGATTTTTTTTCTAGATTTTTTTGTAGATTGATTTTTTTTCTAGATTTTTTTTTTGATTTTTTTTCTAGATTTTTTTTCTAGATTTTTTTTCTAGATTTTTTTCTAGATTTTTTTTGCAGATTTTTTTTCTAGATTTTTTTTCTAGATTTTTTTCTAGATTATTTTTCTAGATTTTTTTTCTAGATTTTTTTTCTAGATTTTTTTTCTAGATTTTTTTCTAGATTTTTTTTCTAGATTTTTTTTCTAGATTTTTTTCTAGATTTTTTTTCTAGATTTTTTTCTAGATTTTTTTTCTAGATTTTTTTTCTAGATTTTTTTTCTAGATTTTTTTTCTAGATTTTTTTTCTAGATTTTTTTCTAGATTTTTTTCTAGATTTTTTTTCTAGATTTTATTTCTAGATTTTTTTCTAGATTTTTTTTCTAGATTTTTTTTGTAGATTTTTTTCTAGATTTTTTTTCTAGATTTTTTTGTAGATTGATTTTTTTTCTAGATTATTTTTTTGATTTTTTTTCTAGATTTTTTTTCTAGATTTTTTTTCTAGATTTTTTTTCTAGATTTTTTTCTTGATTTTTTTCTAGATTTTTTTACTAGATTTTTTTTCTAGATTTTTTTTTCAGATTTTTTTTCTAGATTTTTTTTGTAGATTTTTTTTCTAGAATTTTTTTCTAGATTTTTTTCTAAATTTTTTTCTAGATTTTTTTTCTAGATTTTTTTCTAGATTTTTTTCTAGATTTTTTTTCTAGATTTTTTTCTAGATTTTTTTTGCAGATTTTTTTTCTAGATTTTTTTCTAGATTTTTTTTCTAGATTTTTTTCTAGATTTTTTTCTAGATTTTTTTTCTAGATTTTTTTTCTAGATTTTTTTTCTAGATTTTTTTTCTAGATTTTTTTGTAGATTGATTTTTTTTGTAGATTTTTTTTTTGATTTTTTTTCTAGATTTTTTTTCTAGATTTTTTTTCTAAATTTTTTTTGTAGATTTTTTTTCTAGATTTTTTTCTAGATTTCTTTTCTAGATTTTTTTGTAGATTCATTTTTTTTCTAGATTTTTTTTTTGATTTTTTTTCTAGATTTTTTTCTAGATTTTTTTCTAGATTTTTTTTCTAGATTTTTTTCTAGATTTTTTTTGCAGATTTTTTTTCTAGATTTTTTTCTAGATTTTTTTCTAGATTTTTTTTCTAGATTTTTTTTCTAGATTTTTTTCTAGATTTTTTTTCTAGATTTTTTTTCTAGATTTTTTTTCTAGATTTTTTTCTAGATTTTCTTTCTAGATTTTTTTTCTAGATTTTTTTTCTAGATTTTTTTCTAGATTTTTTTCTAGATTTTTTTTCTAGATTTTATTTCTAGATTTTTTTCTAGATTTTTTTTCTAGATTTTTTTTCTAGATTTTTTTTCTAGATTTTTTTTCTAGATTTTTTTCTAGATTTTTTTCTAGATTTTTTTTCTAGATTTTTTTTCTAGATTTTTTTCTAGATTTTTTTTTGTAGATTTTTTTTGTAGATTTTTTTTGTAGATTTTTTTCTAGATTTTTTTTCTAGATTTTTTTTCTAAATTTTTTTTCTAGATTTTTTTCTAGATTTTTTTTGTAAATTTTTTTTGTAGATTTTTTTTGTAGATTTTTTTCTAGATTTTTTTTCTAGATTTTTTTTCTAGATTTTTTTTCTAGATTTTTTTCTAGATTTCTTTTCTAGATTTTTTTTGTAGATTTTTTTTCTAGATTTTTTTCTAGATTTTTTTCTAGATTTTTTTTGTAGATTTTTTTTCTAGATTTTTTTTCTAGATATTTTTCTAGATTTTTTTTCTAGATTTTTTTTCTAGATTTTTTTTCTAGATTTTTTTGTAGATTTTTTTCTAGATTTTTTTTCTAGATTTTTTTTCTAAATTTTTTTTCTAGATTTTTTTCTAGATTTTTTTTGTAAATTTGTTTTGTAGATTTTTTTTGTAGATTTTTTTTGCAGATTCTTTTTCTAGATTTTTTTTCTAGATTTTTTTCTAGATTTTTTTCTAGATTTTTTTTCTAGATTTTTTTTCTAGATTTTTTTCTAGATTTTTTTTCTAGATTTTTTTTCTAGATTTTTTTTCTAGATTTTTTTCTAGATTTTTTTTCTAGATTTTTTTTCTAGATTTTTTTTCTAGATATTTTTCTAGATTTTTTTTCTAGATTTTTTTTCTAGATTTTTTTTCTAGATTTTTTTGTAGATTGATTTTTTTTGTAGATTTTTTTTTTGATTTTTTTTCTAGATTTTTTTTCTAGATTTTTTTTCTAAATTTTTTTTCTAGATTTTTTTTCTAGATTTTTTTCTAGATTTCTTTTCTAGATTTTTTTGTAGATTCATTTTTTTTCTAGATTTTTTTTTTGATTTTTTTTCTAGATTTTTTTCTAGATTTTTTTCTAGATTTTTTTTCTAGATTTTTTTCTAGATTTTTTTTGCAGATTTTTTTTCTAGATTTTTTTTCTAGATTTTTTTCTAGATTTTTTTTCTAGATTTTTTTTCTAGATTTTTTTCTAGATTTTTTTTCTAGATTTTTTTTCTAGATTTTTTTTCTAGATTTTTTTCTAGATTTTCTTTCTAGATTTTTTTTCTAGATTTTTTTTCTAGATTTTTTTCTAGATTTTTTTCTAGATTTTTTTTCTAGATTTTATTTCTAGATTTTTTTCTAGATTTTTTTTCTAGATTTTTTTTCTAGATTTTTTTTCTAGATTTTTTTTCTAGATTTTTTTCTAGATTTTTTTCTAGATTTTTTTTCTAGATTTTTTTTCTAGATTTTTTTCTAGATTTTTTTTTGTAGATTTTTTTTGTAGATTTTTTTTGTAGATTTTTTTCTAGATTTTTTTTCTAGATTTTTTTTCTAAATTTTTTTTCTAGATTTTTTTCTAGATTTTTTTTGTAAATTTTTTTTGTAGATTTTTTTTGTAGATTTTTTTCTAGATTTTTTTTCTAGATTTTTTTTCTAGATTTTTTTTCTAGATTTTTTTCTATATTTTTTTTCTAGATTTTTTTTCTAGATTTTTTTTCTAGATTTTTTTCTAGATTTTTTTCTAGATTTTTTTTGTAGATTTTTTTTCTAGATTTTTTTTCTAGATATTTTTCTAGATTTTTTTTCTAGATTTTTTTTCTAGATTTTTTTTCTAGATTTTTTTCTAGATTTTTTTCTAGATTTTTTTTCTAGATTTTTTTTCTAGATTTTTTTCTAGATTTTTTTTGCAGATTTTTTTTCTAGATTTTTTTCTAGATTTTTTTTCTAGATTTTTTTCTAGATTTTTTTCTAGATTTTTTTTCTAGATTTTATTTCTAGATTTTTTTCTAGATTTTTTTTCTAGATTTTTTTTCTAGATTTTTTTTCTAGATTTATTTTCTAGATTTTTTTCTAGATTTTTTTCTAGATTTTTTTTCTAGATTTTTTTTCTAGATTTTTTTCTAGATTTTTTTTTGTAGATTTTTTTTGTAGATTTTTTTTGTAGATTTTTTTCTAGATTTTTTTTCTAGATTTTTTTTCTAAATTTTTTTTCTAGATTTTTTTCTAGATTTTTTTTGTAAATTTTTTTTGTAGATTTTTTTTGTAGATTTTTTTCAAGTTTTTGTTTCTAGATTTTTTTTGTAGATTTTTTTTCTAGATTTTTTTCTATATTTTTTTTCTAGATTTTTTTTCTAGATTTTTTTTCTAGATTTTTTTCTAGATTTTTTTCTAGATTTTTTTTGTAGATTTTTTTTCTAGATTTTTTTTCTAGATATTTTTCTAGATTTTTTTTCTAGATTTTTTTTCTAGATTTTTTTTCTAGATTTTTTTCTAGATTTTTTTCTAGATTTTTTTTCTAGATTTTTTTTCTAGATTTTTTTCTAGATTTTTTTTGCAGATTTTTTTTCTAGATTTTTTTCTAGATTTTTTTTCTAGATTTTTTTTCTAGATTTTTTTGTAGATTGATTTTTTTTCTAGATTATTTTTTTGATTTTTTTTCTAGATTTTTTTCTAGATTTTTTTTCTAGATTTTTTTCTAGATTTTTTTTCTAGATTTTTTTTCTAGATTTTTTTCTAGATTTTTTTTCTAGATTTTTTTTCTAGATTTTTTTCTAGATTTTTTTTCTAGATTTTTTTGTAGATTGATTTTTTTTCTAGATTTTTTTTTTGATTTTTTTTCTAGATTTTTTTTCTAGATTTTTTTTCTAGATTTTTTTCTAGATTTTTTTTGCAGATTTTTTTTCTAGATTTTTTTTCTAGATTTTTTTCTAGATTATTTTTCTAGATTTTTTTTCTAGATTTTTTTTCTAGATTTTTTTTCTAGATTTTTTTCTAGATTTTTTTTCTAGATTTTTTTTCTAGATTTTTTTCTAGATTTTTTTTCTAGATTTTTTTCTAGATTTTTTTTCTAGATTTTTTTTCTAGATTTTTTTTCTAGATTTTTTTTCTAGATTTTTTTTCTAGATTTTTTTCTAGATTTTTTTCTAGATTTTTTTTCTAGATTTTATTTCTAGATTTTTTTCTAGATTTTTTTTCTAGATTTTTTTTGTAGATTTTTTTCTAGATTTTTTTTCTAGATTTTTTTGTAGATTGATTTTTTTTCTAGATTATTTTTTTGATTTTTTTTCTAGATTTTTTTTCTAGATTTTTTTTCTAGATTTTTTTTCTAGATTTTTTTCTTGATTTTTTTCTAGATTTTTTTACTAGATTTTTTTTCTAGATTTTTTTTTCAGATTTTTTTTCTAGATTTTTTTTGTAGATTTTTTTTCTAGAATTTTTTTCTAGATTTTTTTCTAAATTTTTTTCTAGATTTTTTTTCTAGATTTTTTTCTAGATTTTTTTCTAGATTTTTTTTCTAGATTTTTTTCTAGATTTTTTTTGCAGATTTTTTTTCTAGATTTTTTTCTAGATTTTTTTTCTAGATTTTTTTCTAGATTTTTTTCTAGATTTTTT
Organism: Oncorhynchus mykiss; assembly: GCF_057628025.1. Taxonomy (NCBI): domain Eukaryota; kingdom Metazoa; phylum Chordata; class Actinopteri; order Salmoniformes; family Salmonidae; genus Oncorhynchus; species Oncorhynchus mykiss. The sequence goes on from NW_028322057.1 coordinate 628,650, forward strand.
TTCTAGATTTTTTTCTAGATTTTTTTTGTAGATTTTTTTTGTAGATTTTTTTTGTAGATTTTTTTCTAGATTTTTTTTCTAGATTTTTTTTCTAAATTTTTTTTCTAGATTTTTTTCTAGATTTTTTTTGTAAATTTGTTTTGTAGATTTTTTTTGTAGATTTTTTTTGCAGATTCTTTTTCTAGATTTTTTTTCTAGATTTTTTTCTAGATTTTTTTCTAGATTTTTTTTCTAGATTTTTTTTCTAGATTTTTTTCTAGATTTTTTTTCTAGATTTTTTTTCTAGATTTTTTTTCTAGATTTTTTTCTAGATTTTTTTTCTAGATTTTTTTTCTAGATTTTTTTTCTAGATTTTTTTTCTAGATTTTTTTGTAGATTGATTTTTTTTGTAGATTTTTTTTTTGATTTTTTTTCTAGATTTTTTTTCTAGATTTTTTTTCTAAATTTTTTTTGTAGATTTTTTTTCTAGATTTTTTTCTAGATTTCTTTTCTAGATTTTTTTGTAGATTCATTTTTTTTCTAGATTTTTTTTTTGATTTTTTTTCTAGATTTTTTTCTAGATTTTTTTCTAGATTTTTTTTCTAGATTTTTTTCTAGATTTTTTTTGCAGATTTTTTTTCTAGATTTTTTTTCTAGATTTTTTTCTAGATTTTTTTTCTAGATTTTTTTTCTAGATTTTTTTCTAGATTTTTTTTCTAGATTTTTTTTCTAGATTTTTTTTCTAGATTTTTTTCTAGATTTTCTTTCTAGATTTTTTTTCTAGATTTTTTTTCTAGATTTTTTTCTAGATTTTTTTCTAGATTTTTTTTCTAGATTTTATTTCTAGATTTTTTTCTAGATTTTTTTTCTAGATTTTTTTTCTAGATTTTTTTTCTAGATTTTTTTTCTAGATTTTTTTCTAGATTTTTTTCTAGATTTTTTTTCTAGATTTTTTTTCTAGATTTTTTTCTAGATTTTTTTTTGTAGATTTTTTTTGTAGATTTTTTTTGTAGATTTTTTTCTAGATTTTTTTTCTAGATTTTTTTTCTAAATTTTTTTTCTAGATTTTTTTCTAGATTTTTTTTGTAAATTTTTTTTGTAGATTTTTTTTGTAGATTTTTTTCTAGATTTTTTTTCTAGATTTTTTTTCTAGATTCTTTTCTAGATTTTTTTTCTAGATTTTTTTTGTAGATTTTTTTTCTAGATTTTTTTCTAGATTTTTTTCTAGATTTTTTTTGTAGATTTTTTTTCTAGATTTTTTTTCTAGATATTTTTCTAGATTTTTTTTCTAGATTTTTTTTCTAGATTTTTTTTCTAGATTTTTTTGTAGATTTTTTTCTAGATTTTTTTTCTAGATTTTTTTTCTAAATTTTTTTTCTAGATTTTTTTCTAGATTTTTTTTGTAAATTTGTTTTGTAGATTTTTTTTGTAGATTTTTTTTGCAGATTATTTTTCTAGATTTTTTTTCTAGATTTTTTTCTAGATTTTTTTCTAGATTTTTTTTCTAGATTTTTTTTCTAGATTTTTTTCTAGATTTTTTTTCTAGATTTTTTTTCTAGATTTTTTTTCTAGATTTTTTTCTAGATTTTTTTTCTAGATTTTTTTTCTAGATTTTTTTTCTAGATATTTTTCTAGATTTTTTTTCTAGATTTTTTTTCTAGATTTTTTTTCTAGATTTTTTTGTAGATTGATTTTTTTTGTAGATTTTTTTTTTGATTTTTTTTCTAGATTTTTTTTCTAGATTTTTTTTCTAAATTTTTTTTGTAGATTTTTTTTCTAGATTTTTTTCTAGATTTCTTTTCTAGATTTTTTTGTAGATTCATTTTTTTTCTAGATTTTTTTTTTGATTTTTTTTCTAGATTTTTTTCTAGATTTTTTTCTAGATTTTTTTTCTAGATTTTTTTCTAGATTTTTTTTGCAGATTTTTTTTCTAGATTTTTTTTCTAGATTTTTTTCTAGATTTTTTTTCTAGATTTTTTTTCTAGATTTTTTTCTAGATTTTTTTTCTAGATTTTTTTTCTAGATTTTTTTTCTAGATTTTTTTCTAGATTTTCTTTCTAGATTTTTTTTCTAGATTTTTTTTCTAGATTTTTTTCTAGATTTTTTTCTAGATTTTTTTTCTAGATTTTATTTCTAGATTTTTTTCTAGATTTTTTTTCTAGATTTTTTTTCTAGATTTTTTTTCTAGATTTTTTTTCTAGATTTTTTTCTAGATTTTTTTCTAGATTTTTTTTCTAGATTTTTTTTCTAGATTTTTTTCTAGATTTTTTTTTGTAGATTTTTTTTGTAGATTTTTTTTGTAGATTTTTTTCTAGATTTTTTTTCTAGATTTTTTTTCTAAATTTTTTTTCTAGATTTTTTTCTAGATTTTTTTTGTAAATTTTTTTTGTAGATTTTTTTTGTAGATTTTTTTCTAGATTTTTTTTCTAGATTTTTTTTCTAGATTTTTTTTCTAGATTTTTTTCTATATTTTTTTTCTAGATTTTTTTTCTAGATTTTTTTTCTAGATTTTTTTCTAGATTTTTTTCTAGATTTTTTTTGTAGATTTTTTTCTAGATTTTTTTTCTAGATTTTTTTTCTAGATTTTTTTCTAGATTTTTTTTGCAGATTTTTTTTCTAGATTTTTTTCTAGATTTTTTTTCTAGATTTTTTTCTAGATTTTTTTCTAGATTTTTTTTCTAGATTTTATTTCTAGATTTTTTTCTAGATTTTTTTTCTAGATTTTTTTTCTAGATTTTTTTTCTAGATTTTTTTTCTAGATTTTTTTCTAGATTTTTTTCTAGATTTTTTTTCTAGATTTTTTTTCTAGATTTTTTTCTAGATTTTTTTTTGTAGATTTTTTTTGTAGATTTTTTTTGTAGATTTTTTTCTAGATTTTTTTTCTAGATTTTTTTTCTAAATTTTTTTTCTAGATTTTTTTCTAGATTTTTTTTGTAAATTTTTTTTGTAGATTTTTTTTGTAGATTTTTTTCAAGTTTTTGTTTCTAGATTTTTTTTCTAGATTTTTTTTCTAGATTTTTTTCTATATTTTTTTTCTAGATTTTTTTTCTAGATTATTTTTCTAGATTTTTTTCTAGATTTTTTTCTAGATTTTTTTTGTAGATTTTTTTTCTAGATTTTTTTTCTAGATATTTTTCTAGATTTTTTTTCTAGATTTTTTTTCTAGATTTTTTTTCTAGATTTTTTTCTAGATTTTTTTCTAGATTTTTTTTCTAGATTTTTTTTCTAGATTTTTTTCTAGATTTTTTTTGCAGATTTTTTTTCTAGATTTTTTTCTAGATTTTTTTTCTAGATTTTTTTTCTAGATTTTTTTGTAGATTGATTTTTTTTCTAGATTATTTTTTTGATTTTTTTTCTAGATTTTTTTCTAGATTTTTTTTCTAGATTTTTTTCTAGATTTTTTTTCTAGATTTTTTTTCTAGATTTTTTTCTAGATTTTTTTTCTAGATTTTTTTTCTAGATTTTTTTCTAGATTTTTTTTCTAGATTTTTTTGTAGATTGATTTTTTTTCTAGATTTTTTTTTTGATTTTTTTTCTAGATTTTTTTTCTAGATGTTTTTTCTAGATTTTTTTCTAGATTTTTTTTGCAGATTTTTTTTCTAGATTTTTTTTCTAGATTTTTTTCTAGATTATTTTTCTAGATTTTTTTTCTAGATTTTTTTTCTAGATTTTTTTTCTAGATTTTTTTCTAGATTTTTTTTCTAGATTTTTTTTCTAGATTTTTTTCTAGATTTTTTTTCTAGATTTTTTTTCTAGATTTTTTTTCTAGATTTTTTTTCTAGATTTTTTTTCTAGATTTTTTTCTAGATTTTTTTCTAGATTTTTTTTCTAGATTTTATTTCTAGATTTTTTTCTAGATTTTTTTTCTAGATTTTTTTTGTAGATTTTTTTCTAGATTTTTTTTCTAGATTTTTTTGTAGATTGATTTTTTTTCTAGATTATTTTTTTGATTTTTTTTCTAGATTTTTTTTCTAGATTTTTTTTCTAGATTTTTTTTCTAGATTTTTTTCTTGATTTTTTTCTAGATTTTTTTACTAGATTTTTTTTCTAGATTTTTTTTTCAGATTTTTTTTCTAGATTTTTTTTGTAGATTTTTTTTCTAGAATTTTTTTCTAGATTTTTTTCTAAATTTTTTTCTAGATTTTTTTTCTAGATTTTTTTCTAGATTTTTTTCTAGATTTTTTTTCTAGATTTTTTTCTAGATTTTTTTTGCAGATTTTTTTTCTAGATTTTTTTCTAGATTTTTTTTCTAGATTTTTTTCTAGATTTTTTTCTAGATTTTTTTTCTAGATTTTTTTTCTAGATTTTTTTTCTAGATTTTTTTCTAGATTTTTTTCTAGATTTTTTTTCTAGATTTTTTTTCTAGATTTTTTTCTAGATTTTTTTTGTAGATTTTTTTTGTAGATTTTTTTTGGAGATTTTTTTTCTATAATTTTTTTCTAGATTTTTTTCTAGATTTTTTTTCTAGATTTTTTTTCTAGATTTTTTTCTAGATTTTTTTTCTAGATTTTTTTTCTAGATTTTTTTCTAGATTTTTTTTCTAGATTTTTTTGTAGATTGATTTTTTTTGTAGATTTTTTTTTTGATTTTTTTTCTAGATTTTTTTTCTAGATTTTTTTTCTAGATTTTTTTCTAGATTTTTTTTGCAGATTTTTTTTCTAGATTTTTTTTCTAGATTTTTTTCTAGATTTTTTTTCTAGATTTTCTTTCTAGATTTTTTTTCTAGATTTTTTTTCTAGATTTTTTTCTAGATTTTTTTCTAGATTTTTTTTCTAGATTTTATTTCTAGATTTTTTTCTAGATTTTTTTTCTAGATTTTTTTTCTAGATTTTTTTTCTAGATTTTTTTCTAGATTTTTTTCTAGATTTTTTTCTAGATTTTTTTTCTAGATTTTTTTCTAGATTTTTTTTGTAGATTTTTTTAGTAGATTTTTTTTGTAGATTTTTTTTCTAGAATTTTTTTCTAGATTTTTTTCTAGATTTTTTTTCTAGATTTTTTTTCTAGATTTTTTTCTAGATTTTTTTTCTAGATTTTTTTTCTAGATTTTTTTCTAGATTTTTTTTCTAGATTTTTTTTCTAGATTTTTTTTCTAGATTTTTTTCTAGATTTTTTTTCTAGATTTTTTTTCTAGATTTTTTTTCTAGATTTTTTTCTAGATTTTTTTCTAGATTCTTTTTCTATATTTTTTTTCTAGATTTTTTTCTAGATTTTTTTCTAGATTTTTTTTCTAGATTTTTTTTGTAGATTTTTTTTGTAGATTTTTTTCTAGATTTTTTTTCTAGATTTTTTTTCTAAATTTTTTTTGTAGATTTTTTTTGTAGATTTTTTTCTAGATTTTTTTTCTAGATTTTTTTTCTAGATTTTTTTTCTAGATTTTTTTCTAGATTTTTTTCTAGATTTTTTTTCTAGATTTTTTTCTAGATTTTTTTTCTAGATTTTTTTCTAGATTTTTTTTCTAGATTTTTTTTCTAGATTTTTTTCTAGATTTTTTTTCTAGATTTTTTTGTAGATTGATTTTTTTTGTAGATTTTTTTTTTGATTTTTTTTCTAGATTTTTTTTCGAGATTTTTTTTCTAGATTTTTTTCTAGATTTTTTTTGCAGATTTTTTTTCTAGATTTTTTTTCTAGATTTTTTTTCTAGATTTTTTTTTCTAGATTTTTTTTCTAGATTTTTTTCTAGATTTTTTTTCTAGATTTTTTTCTAGATTTTTTTTCTAGATTTTTTTCTAGATTTTTTTTCTAGATTTTTTTTCTAGATTTTTTTCTAGATTTTTTTTCTAGATTTTTTTGTAGATTGATTTTTTTTCTAGATTTTTTTTTTGATTTTTTTTCTAGATTTTTTTTGCAGATTTTTTTTCTAGATTTTTTTTCTAGATTTTTTTCTAGATTATTTTTCTAGATTTTTTTTCTAGATTTTTTTTCTAGATTTTTTTTCTAGATTTTTTTCTAGATTTTTTTTCTAGATTTTTTTTCTAGATTTTTTTCTAGATTTTTTTTCAAGTTTTTTTTTCTAGATTTTTTTCTAGATTTTTTTTGTAAATTTTTTTTGTAGATTTTTTTTGTAGATTTTTTTCTAGATTTTTTTTCTAGATTTTTTTTCTAGATTTTTTTTCTAGATTTTTTTCTATATTTTTTTTCTAGATTTTTTTTCTAGATTTTTTTTCTAGATTTTTTTCTAGATTTTTTTCTAGATTTTTTTTGTAGATTTTTTTTCTAGATTTTTTTTCTAGATATTTTTCTAGATTTTTTTTCTAGATTTTTTTTCTAGATTTTTTTGTAGATTTTTTTCTAGATTTTTTTTCTAGATTTTTTTTCTAAATTTTTTTTCTAGATTTTTTTCTAGATTTTTTTTGTAAATTTGTTTTGTAGATTTTTTTTGTAGATTTTTTTTGCAGATTCTTTTTCTAGATTTTTTTTCTAGATTTTTTTCTAGATTTTTTTCTAGATTTTTTTTCTAGATTTTTTTTCTAGATTTTTTTCTAGATTTTTTTTCTAGATTTTTTTTCTAGATTTTTTTTCTAGATTTTTTTCTCGATTTTTTTTCTAGATTTTTTTCAAGATTTTTTTTCTAGATATTTTTCTAGATTTTTTTTCTAGATTTTTTTTCTAGATTTTTTTTCTAGATTTTTTTGTAGATTGATTTTTTTTGTAGATTTTTTTTTTGATTTTTTTTCTAGATTTTTTTTCTACATTTTTTTTGTAGATTTTTTTTCTAGATTTTTTTCTAGATTTTTTTCTAGATTTCTTTTCTAGATTTTTTTGTAGATTCATTTTTTTTCTAGATTTTTTTTTTGATTTTTTTTCTAGATTTTTTTCTAGATTTTTTTCTAGATTTTTTTTCTAGATTTTTTTCTAGATTTTTTTTGCAGATTTTTTTTCTAGATTTTTTTTCTAGATTTTTTTCTAGATTTTTTTTCTAGATTTTTTTTCTAGATTTTTTTCTAGATTTTTTTTCTAGATTTTTTTTCTAGATTTTTTTTCTAGATTTTTTTCTAGATTTTCTTTCTAGATTTTTTTTCTAGATTTTTTTTCTAGATTTTTTTCTAGATTTTTTTCTAGATTTTTTTTCTAGATTTTATTTCTAGATTTTTTTCTAGATTTTTTTTCTAGATTTTTTTTCTAGATTTTTTTTCTAGATTTTTTTTCTAGATTTTTTTCTAGATTTTTTTCTAGATTTTTTTTCTAGATTTTTTTTCTAGATTTTTTTCTAGATTTTTTTTTGTAGATTTTTTTTGTAGATTTTTTTTGTAGATATTTTTCTAGATTTTTTTTCTAGATTTTTTTTCTAGATTTTTTTTCTAGATTTTTTTCTAGATTTTTTTCTAGATTTTTTTTCTAGATTTTTTTTCTAGATTTTTTTCTAGATTTTTTTTGCAGATTTTTTTTCTAGATTTTTTTCTAGATGTTTTTTCTAGATTTTTTTTCTAGATTTTTTTGTAGATTGATTTTTTTTCTAGATTATTTTTTTGATTTTTTTTCTAGATTTTTTTCTAGATTTTTTTTCTAGATTTTTTTTCTAGATTTTTTTCTAGATTTTTTTTCTAGATTTTTTTTCTAGATTTTTTTCTAGATTTTTTTTCTAGATTTTTTTGTAGATTGATTTTTTTTCTAGATTTTTTTTTTGATTTTTTTTCTAGATTTTTTTTCTAGATTTTTTTTCTAGATTTTTTTCTAGATTTTTTTTGCAGATTTTTTTTCTAGATTTTTTTTCTAGATTTTTTTCTAGATTATTTTTCTAGATTTTTTTTCTAGATTTTTTTTCTAGATTTTTTTTCTAGATTTTTTTCTAGATTTTTTTTCTAGATTTTTTTTCTAGATTTTTTTCTCGATTTTTTTTCTAGATTTTTTTCTAGATTTTTTTTCTAGATTTTTTTTCTAGATTTTTTTTCTAGATTTATTTTCTAGATTTTTTTTCTAGATTTTTTTCTAGATTTTTTTCTAGATTTTTTTTCTAGATTTTATTTCTAGATTTTTTTCTAGATTTTTTTTCTAGATTTTTTTTGTAGATTTTTTTCTAGATTTTTTTTCTAGATTTTTTTGTAGATTGATTTTTTTTCTAGATTATTTTTTTGATTTTTTTTCTAGATTTTTTTCTATATTTTTTTTCTAGATTTTTTTTCTAGATTTTTTTTCTAGATTTTTTTCTAGATTTTTTTCTAGATTTTTTTTGTAGATTTTTTTCTAGATTTTTTTTCTAGATTTTTTTTCTAGATTTTTTTCTAGATTTTTTTTGCAGATTTTTTTTCTAGATTTTTTTCTAGATTTTTTTTCTAGATTTTTTTCTAGATTTTTTTCTAGATTTTTTTTCTAGATTTTATTTCTAGATTTTTTTCTAGATTTTTTTTCTAGATTTTTTTTCTAGATTTTTTTTCTAGATTTTTTTTCTAGATTTTTTTCTAGATTTTTTTCTAGATTTTTTTTCTAGATTTTTTTTCTAGATTTTTTTCTAGATTTTTTTTTGTAGATTTTTTTTGTAGATTTTTTTTGTAGATTTTTTTCTAGATTTTTTTTCTAGATTTTTTTTCTAAATTTTTTTTCTAGATTTTTTTCTAGATTTTTTTTGTAAATTTTTTTTGTAGATTTTTTTTGTAGATTTTTTTCAAGTTTTTGTTTCTAGATTTTTTTTCTAGATTTTTTTTCTAGATTTTTTTCTATATTTTTTTTCTAGATTTTTTTTCTAGATTATTTTTCTAGATTTTTTTCTAGATTTTTTTCTAGATTTTTTTTGTAGATTTTTTTTCTAGATTTTTTTTCTAGATATTTTTCTAGATTTTTTTTCTAGATTTTTTTTCTAGATTTTTTTTCTAGATTTTTTTCTAGATTTTTTTCTAGATTTTTTTTCTAGATTTTTTTTCTAGATTTTTTTCTAGATTTTTTTTGCAGATTTTTTTTCTAGATTTTTTTCTAGATTTTTTTTCTAGATTTTTTTTCTAGATTTTTTTGTAGATTGATTTTTTTTCTAGATTATTTTTTTGATTTTTTTTCTAGATTTTTTTCTAGATTTTTTTTCTAGATTTTTTTCTAGATTTTTTTTCTAGATTTTTTTTCTAGATTTTTTTCTAGATTTTTTTTCTAGATTTTTTTTCTAGATTTTTTTCTAGATTTTTTTTCTAGATTTTTTTGTAGATTGATTTTTTTTCTAGATTTTTTTTTTGATTTTTTTTCTAGATTTTTTTTCTAGATGTTTTTTCTAGATTTTTTTCTAGATTTTTTTTGCAGATTTTTTTTCTAGATTTTTTTTCTAGATTTTTTTCTAGATTATTTTTCTAGATTTTTTTTCTAGATTTTTTTTCTAGATTTTTTTTCTAGATTTTTTTCTAGATTTTTTTTCTAGATTTTTTTTCTAGATTTTTTTCTAGATTTTTTTTCTAGATTTTTTTTCTAGATTTTTTTTCTAGATTTTTTTTCTAGATTTTTTTTCTAGATTTTTTTCTAGATTTTTTTCTAGATTTTTTTTCTAGATTTTATTTCTAGATTTTTTTCTAGATTTTTTTTCTAGATTTTTTTTGTAGATTTTTTTCTAGATTTTTTTTCTAGATTTTTTTGTAGATTGATTTTTTTTCTAGATTATTTTTTTGATTTTTTTTCTAGATTTTTTTTCTAGATTTTTTTTCTAGATTTTTTTTCTAGATTTTTTTCTTGATTTTTTTCTAGATTTTTTTACTAGATTTTTTTTCTAGATTTTTTTTTCAGATTTTTTTTCTAGATTTTTTTTGTAGATTTTTTTTCTAGAATTTTTTTCTAGATTTTTTTCTAAATTTTTTTCTAGATTTTTTTTCTAGATTTTTTTCTAGATTTTTTTCTAGATTTTTTTTCTAGATTTTTTTCTAGATTTTTTTTGCAGATTTTTTTTCTAGATTTTTTTCTAGATTTTTTTTCTAGATTTTTTTCTAGATTTTTTTCTAGATTTTTTTTCTAGATTTTTTTTCTAGATTTTTTTTCTAGATTTTTTTCTAGATTTTTTTCTAGATTTTTTTTCTAGATTTTTTTTCTAGATTTTTTTCTAGATTTTTTTTGTAGATTTTTTTTGTAGATTTTTTTTGGAGATTTTTTTTCTATAATTTTTTTCTAGATTTTTTTCTAGATTTTTTTTCTAGATTTTTTTTCTAGATTTTTTTCTAGATTTTTTTTCTAGATTTTTTTTCTAGATTTTTTTCTAGATTTTTTTTCTAGATTTTTTTGTAGATTGATTTTTTTTGTAGATTTTTTTTTTGATTTTTTTTCTAGATTTTTTTTCTAGATTTTTTTTCTAGATTTTTTTCTAGATTTTTTTTGCAGATTTTTTTTCTAGATTTTTTTTCTAGATTTTTTTCTAGATTTTTTTTCTAGATTTTCTTTCTAGATTTTTTTTCTAGATTTTTTTTCTAGATTTTTTTCTAGATTTTTTTCTAGATTTTTTTTCTAGATTTTATTTCTAGATTTTTTTCTAGATTTTTTTTCTAGATTTTTTTTCTAGATTTTTTTTCTAGATTTTTTTCTAGATTTTTTTCTAGATTTTTTTCTAGATTTTTTTTCTAGATTTTTTTCTAGATTTTTTTTGTAGATTTTTTTAGTAGATTTTTTTTGTAGATTTTTTTTCTAGAATTTTTTTCTAGATTTTTTTCTAGATTTTTTTTCTAGATTTTTTTTCTAGATTTTTTTCTAGATTTTTTTTCTAGATTTTTTTTCTAGATTTTTTTCTAGATTTTTTTTCTAGATTTTTTTTCTAGATTTTTTTTCTAGATTTTTTTCTAGATTTTTTTTCTAGATTTTTTTTCTAGATTTTTTTTCTAGATTTTTTTCTAGATTTTTTTCTAGATTCTTTTTCTATATTTTTTTTCTAGATTTTTTTCTAGATTTTTTTCTAGATTTTTTTTCTAGATTTTTTTTGTAGATTTTTTTTGTAGATTTTTTTCTAGATTTTTTTTCTAGATTTTTTTTCTAAATTTTTTTTGTAGATTTTTTTTGTAGATTTTTTTCTAGATTTTTTTTCTAGATTTTTTTTCTAGATTTTTTTTCTAGATTTTTTTCTAGATTTTTTTCTAGATTTTTTTTCTAGATTTTTTTCTAGATTTTTTTTCTAGATTTTTTTCTAGATTTTTTTTCTAGATTTTTTTTCTAGATTTTTTTCTAGATTTTTTTTCTAGATTTTTTTGTAGATTGATTTTTTTTGTAGATTTTTTTTTTGATTTTTTTTCTAGATTTTTTTTCGAGATTTTTTTTCTAGATTTTTTTCTAGATTTTTTTTGCAGATTTTTTTTCTAGATTTTTTTTCTAGATTTTTTTTCTAGATTTTTTTTTCTAGATTTTTTTTCTAGATTTTTTTCTAGATTTTTTTTCTAGATTTTTTTCTAGATTTTTTTTCTAGATTTTTTTCTAGATTTTTTTTCTAGATTTTTTTTCTAGATTTTTTTCTAGATTTTTTTTCTAGATTTTTTTGTAGATTGATTTTTTTTCTAGATTTTTTTTTTGATTTTTTTTCTAGATTTTTTTTGCAGATTTTTTTTCTAGATTTTTTTTCTAGATTTTTTTCTAGATTATTTTTCTAGATTTTTTTTCTAGATTTTTTTTCTAGATTTTTTTTCTAGATTTTTTTCTAGATTTTTTTTCTAGATTTTTTTTCTAGATTTTTTTCTAGATTTTTTTTCAAGTTTTTTTTTCTAGATTTTTTTCTAGATTTTTTTTGTAAATTTTTTTTGTAGATTTTTTTTGTAGATTTTTTTCTAGATTTTTTTTCTAGATTTTTTTTCTAGATTTTTTTTCTAGATTTTTTTCTATATTTTTTTTCTAGATTTTTTTTCTAGATTTTTTTTCTAGATTTTTTTCTAGATTTTTTTCTAGATTTTTTTTGTAGATTTTTTTTCTAGATTTTTTTTCTAGATATTTTTCTAGATTTTTTTTCTAGATTTTTTTTCTAGATTTTTTTGTAGATTTTTTTCTAGATTTTTTTTCTAGATTTTTTTTCTAAATTTTTTTTCTAGATTTTTTTCTAGATTTTTTTTGTAAATTTGTTTTGTAGATTTTTTTTGTAGATTTTTTTTGCAGATTCTTTTTCTAGATTTTTTTTCTAGATTTTTTTCTAGATTTTTTTCTAGATTTTTTTTCTAGATTTTTTTTCTAGATTTTTTTCTAGATTTTTTTTCTAGATTTTTTTTCTAGATTTTTTTTCTAGATTTTTTTCTCGATTTTTTTTCTAGATTTTTTTTCTAGATTTTTTTTCTAGATATTTTTCTAGATTTTTTTTCTAGATTTTTTTTCTAGATTTTTTTTCTAGATTTTTTTGTAGATTGATTTTTTTTGTAGATTTTTTTTTTGATTTTTTTTCTAGATTTTTTTTCTACATTTTTTTTGTAGATTTTTTTTCTAGATTTTTTTCTAGATTTTTTTCTAGATTTCTTTTCTAGATTTTTTTGTAGATTCATTTTTTTTCTAGATTTTTTTTTTGATTTTTTTTCTAGATTTTTTTCTAGATTTTTTTCTAGATTTTTTTTCTAGATTTTTTTCTAGATTTTTTTTGCAGATTTTTTTTCTAGATTTTTTTTCTAGATTTTTTTCTAGATTTTTTTTCTAGATTTTTTTTCTAGATTTTTTTCTAGATTTTTTTTCTAGATTTTTTTTCTAGATTTTTTTTCTAGATTTTTTTCTAGATTTTCTTTCTAGATTTTTTTTCTAGATTTTTTTTCTAGATTTTTTTCTAGATTTTTTTCTAGATTTTTTTTCTAGATTTTATTTCTAGATTTTTTTCTAGATTTTTTTTCTAGATTTTTTTTCTAGATTTTTTTTCTAGATTTTTTTTCTAGATTTTTTTCTAGATTTTTTTCTAGATTTTTTTTCTAGATTTTTTTTCTAGATTTTTTTCTAGATTTTTTTTTGTAGATTTTTTTTGTAGATTTTTTTTGTAGATATTTTTCTAGATTTTTTTTCTAGATTTTTTTTCTAGATTTTTTTTCTAGATTTTTTTCTAGATTTTTTTCTAGATTTTTTTTCTAGATTTTTTTTCTAGATTTTTTTCTAGATTTTTTTTGCAGATTTTTTTTCTAGATTTTTTTCTAGATGTTTTTTCTAGATTTTTTTTCTAGATTTTTTTGTAGATTGATTTTTTTTCTAGATTATTTTTTTGATTTTTTTTCTAGATTTTTTTCTAGATTTTTTTTCTAGATTTTTTTTCTAGATTTTTTTCTAGATTTTTTTTCTAGATTTTTTTTCTAGATTTTTTTCTAGATTTTTTTTCTAGATTTTTTTGTAGATTGATTTTTTTTCTAGATTTTTTTTTTGATTTTTTTTCTAGATTTTTTTTCTAGATTTTTTTTCTAGATTTTTTTCTAGATTTTTTTTGCAGATTTTTTTTCTAGATTTTTTTTCTAGATTTTTTTCTAGATTATTTTTCTAGATTTTTTTTCTAGATTTTTTTTCTAGATTTTTTTTCTAGATTTTTTTCTAGATTTTTTTTCTAGATTTTTTTTCTAGATTTTTTTCTCGATTTTTTTTCTAGATTTTTTTCTAGATTTTTTTTCTAGATTTTTTTTCTAGATTTTTTTTCTAGATTTATTTTCTAGATTTTTTTTCTAGATTTTTTTCTAGATTTTTTTCTAGATTTTTTTTCTAGATTTTATTTCTAGATTTTTTTCTAGATTTTTTTTCTAGATTTTTTTTGTAGATTTTTTTCTAGATTTTTTTTCTAGATTTTTTTGTAGATTGATTTTTTTTCTAGATTATTTTTTTGATTTTTTTTCTAGATTTTTTTTCTAGATTTTTTTTCTAGATTTTTTTTCTAGATTTTTTTCTTGATTTTTTTCTAGATTTTTTTACTAGATTTTTTTTCTAGATTTTTTTTGCAGATTTTTTTTCTAGATTTTTTTTGTAGATTTTTTTTCTAGAATTTTTTTCTAGATTTTTTTCTAGATTTTTTTTCTAGATTTTTTTTCTAGATTTTTTTCTAGATTTTTTTCTAGATTTTTTTTCTAGATTTTTTTCTAGATTTTTTTTGCAGATTTTTTTTCTAGATTTTTTTCTAGATTTTTTTTCTAGATTTTTTTCTAGATTTTTTTCTAGATTTTTTTTCTAGATTTTTTTTCTAGATTTTTTTTCTAGATTTTTTTCTAGATTTTTTTCTAGATTTTTTTTCTAGATTTTTTTTCTAGATTTTTTTCTAGATTTTTTTTGTAGATTTTTTTTGTAGATTTTTTTTGGAGATTTTTTTTCTAGAATTTTTTTCTAGATTTTTTTCTAGATTTTTTTTCTAGATTTTTTTTCTAGATTTTTTTCTAGATTTTTTTTCTAGATTTTTTTTCTAGATTTTTTTCTAGATTTTTTTTCTAGATTTTTTTGTAGATTGATTTTTTTTGTAGATTTTTTTTTTGATTTTTTTTCTAGATTTTTTTTCTAGATTTTTTTTCTAGATTTTTTTCTAGATTTTTTTTGCAGATTTTTTTTCTAGATTTTTTTTCTAGATTTTTTTCTAGATTTTTTTTCTAGATTTTCTTTCTAGATTTTTTTTCTAGATTTTTTTTCTAGATTTTTTTCTAGATTTTTTTCTAGATTTTTTTTCTAGATTTTATTTCTAGATTTTTTTCTAGATTTTTTTTCTAGATTTTTTTTCTAGATTTTTTTTCTAGATTTTTTTCTAGATTTTTTTCTAGATTTTTTTTGTAGATTTTTTTTGTAGATTTTTTTTGTAGATTTTTTTTCTAGAATTTTTTTCTAGATTTTTTTCTAGATTTTTTTTCTAGATTTTTTTTCTAGATTTTTTTCTAGATTTTTTTTCTAGATTTTTTTTCTAGATTTTTTTCTAGATTTTTTTTCTAGATTTTTTTTCTAGATTTTTTTTCTAGATTTTTTTCTAGATTTTTTTTCTAGATTTTTTTTCTAGATTTTTTTTCTAGATTTTTTTCTAGATTTTTTTTCTAGATTTTTTTTCTAGATTTTTTTTCTAGATTTTTTTCTAGATTTTTTTTCTAGATTTTTTTTCTAGATTTTTTTTCTAGATTTTTTTCTAGATTTTTTTCTAGATTCTTTTTCTATATTTTTTTTCTAGATTTTTTTCTAGATTTTTTTTCTAGATTTTTTTCTAGATTTTTTTCTAGATTTTTTTCTAGATTTTTTTTCTAGATTTTTTTTCTAGATTTTTTTTCTAGATTTTTTTCTAGATTTTTTTCTAGATTCTTTTTCTATATTTTTTTTCTAGATTTTTTTCTAGATTTTTTTTCTAGATTTTTTTCTAGATTTTTTTCTAGATTTTTTTCTAGATTTTTTTTCTAGATTTTTTTTCTAGATTTTTTTCTAGATTTTTTTTCTAGATTTTTTTTGTAGATTTTTTTTGTAGATTTTTTTCTAGATTTTCTTTCTAGATTTTTTTTCTAAATTTTTTTTGTAGATTTTTTTTGTAGATTTTTTTCTAGATTTTTTTTCTAGATTTTTTTTCTAGATTTTTTTTCTAGATTTTTTTCTAGATTTTTTTCTAGATTTTTTTCTAGATTTTTTTTCTAGATTTTTTTTCTAGATTTTTTTCTAGATTTTTTTTCTAGATTTTTTTTGTAGATTTTTTTTGTAGATTTTTTTCTAGATTTTTTTTCAAGATTTTTTTTCTAAATTTTTTTTGTAGATTTTTTTTGTAGATTTTTTTCTAGATTTTTTTTCTAGATTTTTTTTCTAGATTTTTTTCTAGATTTTTTTTCTAGATTTTTTTCTAGATTTTTTTTCTAGATTTTTTTTCTAGATTTTTTTCTAGATTTATTTTCTAGATTTTTTTGTAGATTGATTTTTTTTCTAGATTTTTTTTTTGATTTTTTTTCTAGATTTTTTTTCTAGATTTTTTTTCTAGATTTTTTTCTAGATTTTTTTTGCAGATTTTTTTTCTAGATTTTTTTTCTAGATTTTTTTTCTAGATTTTTTTCTAGATTTTTTTTCTAGATTTTTTTTCTAGATTTTTTTCTAGATTTTTTTTCAAGTTTTTTTTTCTAGATTTTTTTCTAGATTTTCTTTCTAGATTTTTTTTCTAGATTTTTTTTCTAGATTTTTTTCTAGATTTTTTTCTAGATTTTTTTTCTAGATTTTATTTCTAGATTTTTTTCTAGATTTTTTTTCTAGATTTTTTTTCTAGATTTTTTTTCTAGATTTTTTTCTAGATTTTTTTCTAGATTTTTTTTCTAGATTTTTTTTCTAGATTTTTTTCTAGATTTTTTTTGTAGATTTTTTTTCTAGATTTTTTTTGTAGATTTTTTTCTAGATTTTTTTTCTAGATTTTTTTTCTAGATTTTTTTTCTAGATTTTTTTCTAGATTTTTTTTCTAGATTTTTTTTCTAGATTTTTTTTCTAGATTTTTTTCTAGATTTTTTTCTAGATTTTTTTTCTAGATTTTTTTTCTAGATTTTTTTCTAGATTTTTTTTGCAGATTTTTTTTCTAGATTTTTTTCTAGATTTTTTTTCTAGATTTTTTTTCTAGATTTTTTTCTAGATTTTTTTTCTAGATTTTTTTGTAGATTGATTTTTTTTCTAGATTATTTTTTTGATTTTTTTTCTAGATTTTTTTTCTAGAATTTTTTTCTAGATTTTTTTCTAGATTTTTTTTCTAGATTTTTTTTCTAGATTTTTTTCTAGATTTTTTTTCTAGATTTTTTTTCTAGATTTTTTTCTAGATTTTTTTTCTAGATTTTTTTGTAGATTGATTTTTTTTCTAGATTATTTGTTTGATTTTTTTTCTAGATTTTTTTTCTAGATTTTTTTTCTAGATTTTTTTTCTAGATTTTTTTCTTGATTTTTTTCTAGATTTTTTTACTAGATTTTTTTTCTAGATTTTTTTTGCAGATTTTTTTTCTAGATTTTTTTTGTAGATTTTTTTTCTAGAATTTTTTTCTAGATTTTTTTCTAGATTTTTTTCTAGATTTTTTTTCTAGATTTTTTTCTAGATTTTTTTTCTAGATTTTTTTCTAGATTTTTTTTCTAGATTTTTTTTCTAGATTTTTTTCTAGATTTTTTTCTAGATTTTTTTCTAGATTTTTTTTCTAGATTTTTTTCTAGATTTTTTTTCTAGATTTTTTTGTAGATTGATTTTTTTTCTAGATTTTTTTTTTGATTTTTTTTCTAGATTTTTTTTCTAGATTTTTTTTCTAGATTTTTTTCTAGATTTTTTTTGCAGATTTTTTTTCTAGATTTTTTTTCTAGATTTTTTTCTAGATTATTTTTCTAGATTTTTTTTCTAGATTTTTTTTCTAGATTTTTTTTCTAGATTTTTTTCTAGATTTTTTTTCTAGATTTTTTTTCTAGATTTTTTTCTAGATTTTTTTTCAAGTTTTTTTTTCTAGATTTTTTTCTAGATTTTTTTTCTAGATTTTTTTTCTAGATTTTTTTTCTAGATTTTTTTTCTAGATTTTTTTTGTAGATTTTTTTTGTAGATTTTTTTCTAGATTTTTTTTCAAGATTTTTTTTCTAAATTTTTTTTGTAGATTTTTTTTGTAGATTTTTTTCTAGATTTTTTTTCTAGATTTTTTTTCTAGATTTTTTTTCTAGATTTTTTTCTAGATTTTTTTCTAGATTTTTTTTCTAGATTTTTTTCTAGATTTTTTTTCTAGATTTTTTTCTAGATTTTTTTTCTAGATTTTTTTTCTAGATTTTTTTCTAGATTTATTTTCTAGATTTTTTTGTAGATTGATTTTTTTTCTAGATTTTTTTTTTGATTTTTTTTCTAGATTTTTTTTCTAGATTTTTTTTCTAGATTTTTTTCTAGATTTTTTTTGCAGATTTTTTTTCTAGATTTTTTTTCTAGATTTTTTTTCTAGATTTTTTTCTAGATTTTTTTTCTAGATTTTTTTTCTAGATTTTTTTCTAGATTTTTTTTCAAGTTTTTTTTTCTAGATTTTTTTCTAGATTTTCTTTCTAGATTTTTTTTCTAGATTTTTTTTCTAGATTTTTTTTGCAGATTTTTTTTCTAGATTTTTTTTGTAGATTTTTTTTCTAGAATTTTTTTCTAGATTTTTTTCTAGATTTTTTTCTAGATTTTTTTTCTAGATTTTTTTCTAGATTTTTTTTCTAGATTTTTTTCTAGATTTTTTTTCTAGATTTTTTTTCTAGATTTTTTTCTAGATTTTTTTCTAGATTTTTTTCTAGATTTTTTTTCTAGATTTTTTTCTAGATTTTTTTTCTAGATTTTTTTGTAGATTGATTTTTTTTCTAGATTTTTTTTTTGATTTTTTTTCTAGATTTTTTTTCTAGATTTTTTTTCTAGATTTTTTTCTAGATTTTTTTTGCAGATTTTTTTTCTAGATTTTTTTTCTAGATTTTTTTCTAGATTATTTTTCTAGATTTTTTTTCTAGATTTTTTTTCTAGATTTTTTTTCTAGATTTTTTTCTAGATTTTTTTTCTAGATTTTTTTTCTAGATTTTTTTCTAGATTTTTTTTCAAGTTTTTTTTTCTAGATTTTTTTCTAGATTTTTTTTCTAGATTTTTTTTCTAGATTTTTTTTCTAGATTTTTTTTCTAGATTTTTTTTGTAGATTTTTTTTGTAGATTTTTTTCTAGATTTTTTTTCAAGATTTTTTTTCTAAATTTTTTTTGTAGATTTTTTTTGTAGATTTTTTTCTAGATTTTTTTTCTAGATTTTTTTTCTAGATTTTTTTTCTAGATTTTTTTCTAGATTTTTTTCTAGATTTTTTTTCTAGATTTTTTTCTAGATTTTTTTTCTAGATTTTTTTCTAGATTTTTTTTCTAGATTTTTTTTCTAGATTTTTTTCTAGATTTATTTTCTAGATTTTTTTGTAGATTGATTTTTTTTCTAGATTTTTTTTTTGATTTTTTTTCTAGATTTTTTTTCTAGATTTTTTTTCTAGATTTTTTTCTAGATTTTTTTTGCAGATTTTTTTTCTAGATTTTTTTTCTAGATTTTTTTTCTAGATTTTTTTCTAGATTTTTTTTCTAGATTTTTTTTCTAGATTTTTTTCTAGATTTTTTTTCAAGTTTTTTTTTCTAGATTTTTTTCTAGATTTTCTTTCTAGATTTTTTTTCTAGATTTTTTTTCTAGATTTTTTTCTAGATTTTTTTCTAGATTTTTTTTCTAGATTTTATTTCTAGATTTTTTTCTAGATTTTTTTTCTAGATTTTTTTTCTAGATTTTTTTTCTAGATTTTTTTCTAGATTTTTTTCTAGATTTTTTTTCTAGATTTTTTTTCTAGATTTTTTTCTAGATTTTTTTTGTAGATTTTTTTTCTAGATTTTTTTTGTAGATTTTTTTCTAGATTTTTTTTCTAGATTTTTTTTCTAGATTTTTTTTCTAGATATTTTTCTAGATTTTTTTTCTAGATTTTTTTTCTAGATTTTTTTTCTAGATTTTTTTCTAGATTTTTTTCTAGATTTTTTTTCTAGATTTTTTTTCTAGATTTTTTTCTAGATTTTTTTTGCAGATTTTTTTTCTAGATTTTTTTCTAGATTTTTTTTCTAGATTTTTTTTCTAGATTTTTTTCTAGATTTTTTTTCTAGATTTTTTTGTAGATTGATTTTTTTTCTAGATTTTTTTTCTAGAATTTTTTTCTAGATTTTTTTCTAGATTTTTTTTCTAGATTTTTTTTCTAGATTTTTTTCTAGATTTTTTTTCTAGATTTTTTTTCTAGATTTTTTTCTAGATTTTTTTTCTAGATTTTTTTGTAGATTGATTTTTTTTCTAGATTATTTTTTTGATTTTTTTTCTAGATTTTTTTTCTAGATTTTTTTTCTAGATTTTTTTTCTAGATTTTTTTCTTGATTTTTTTCTAGATTTTTTTACTAGATTTTTTTTCTAGATTTTTTTTGCAGATTTTTTTTCTAGATTTTTTTTGTAGATTTTTTTTCTAGAATTTTTTTCTAGATTTTTTTCTAGATTTTTTTCTAGATTTTTTTTCTAGATTTTTTTCTAGATTTTTTTTCTAGATTTTTTTCTAGATTTTTTTTCTAGATTTTTTTTCTAGATTTTTTTCTAGATTTTTTTCTAGATTTTTTTCTAGATTTTTTTTCTAGATTTTTTTCTAGATTTTTTTTCTAGATTTTTTTGTAGATTGATTTTTTTTCTAGATTTTTTTTTTGATTTTTTTTCTAGATTTTTTTTCTAGATTTTTTTTCTAGATTTTTTTCTAGATTTTTTTTGCAGATTTTTTTTCTAGATTTTTTTTCTAGATTTTTTTCTAGATTATTTTTCTAGATTTTTTTTCTAGATTTTTTTTCTAGATTTTTTTTCTAGATTTTTTTCTAGATTTTTTTTCTAGATTTTTTTTCTAGATTTTTTTCTAGATTTTTTTTCAAGTTTTTTTTTCTAGATTTTTTTCTAGATTTTTTTTCTAGATTTTTTTTCTAGATTTTTTTTCTAGATTTTTTTTCTAGATTTTTTTCTAGATTTTCTTTCTAGATTTTTTTTCTAGATTTTTTTTCTAGATTTTTTTCTAGATTTTTTTCTAGATTTTTTTTCTAGATTTTATTTCTAGATTTTTTTCTAGATTTTTTTTCTAGATTTTTTTTCTAGATTTTTTTCTAAATTTTTTTCTAGATTTTTTTTCTAGATTTTTTTTCTAGATTTTTTTCTAGATTTTTTTTCTAGATTTTTTTTGTAGATTTTTTTTCTAGATTTTTTTCTAGATTTTTTTTCTAGATTTTTTTTCTAGATTTTTTTTCTAGATATTTTTCTAGATTTTTTTTCTAGATTTTTTTTCTAGATTTTTTTTCTAGATTTTTTTCTAGATTTTTTTCTAGATTTTTTTTCTAGATTTTTTTTCTAGATTTTTTTCTAGATTTTTTTTGCAGATTTTTTTTGCAGATTTTTTCTAGATTTTTTTTCTAGATTTTTTTTCTAGATTTTTTTCTAGATTTTTTTTCTAGATTTTTTTGTAGATTGATTTTTTTTCTAGATTATTTTTTTGATTTTTTTTCTAGATTTTTTTTCTAGAATTTTTTTCTAGATTTTTTTCTAGATTTTTTTTCTAGATTTTTTTTCTAGATTTTTTTCTAGATTTTTTTTCTAGATTTTTTTTCTAGATTTTTTTCTAGATTTTTTTTCTAGATTTTTTTGTAGATTGATTTTTTTTCTAGATTATTTTTTTGATTTTTTTTCTAGATTTTTTTTCTAGATTTTTTTTCTAGATTTTTTTTCTAGATTTTTTTCTTGATTTTTTTCTAGATTTTTTTACTAGATTTTTTTTCTAGATTTTTTTTGCAGATTTTTTTTCTAGATTTTTTTTGTAGATTTTTTTTCTAGAATTTTTTTCTAGATTTTTTTCTAGATTTTTTTCTAGATTTTTTTTCTAGATTTTTTTCTAGATTTTTTTTCTAGATTTTTTTCTAGATTTTTTTTCTAGATTTTTTTTCTAGATTTTTTTCTAGATTTTTTTTCTAGATTTTTTTGTAGATTGATTTTTTTTCTAGATTTTTTTTTTGATTTTTTTTCTAGATTTTTTTTCTAGATTTTTTTTCTAGATTTTTTTCTAGATTTTTTTTGCAGATTTTTTTTCTAGATTTTTTTTCTAGATTTTTTTCTAGATTATTTTTCTAGATTTTTTTTCTAGATTTTTTTTCTAGATATTTTTCTAGATTTTCTTTCTAGATTTTTTTTCTAGATTTTTTTTCTAGATTTTTTTCTAGATTTTTTTCTAGATTTTTTTTCTAGATTATTTTTCTAGATTTTTTTCTAGATTTTTTTTGCAGATTTTTTTTCTAGATTTTTTTCTAGATTTTTTTTCTAGATTTTTTTTCTAGATTTTTTTCTAGATTTTTTTTCTAGATTTTTTTCTAGATTTTTTTTCTAGATTTTTTTGATTTTTTTTCTTGATTTTTTTTCTAGAATTTTTTTCTAGATTTTTTTCTAGATTTTTTTTCTAGATTTTTTTTCTAGATTTTTTTCTAGATTTTTTTTCTAGATTTTTTTTCTAGATTTTTTTCTAGATTTTTTTTCTAGATTTTTTTGTAGATTGATTTTTTTTCTAGATTTTTTTTTTGATTTTTTTTCTAGATTTTTTTTCTAGATTTTTTTTCTAGATTTTTTTCTAGATTTTTTTTGCAGATTTTTTTTCTAGATTTTTTTTCTAGATTTTTTTCTAGATTATTTTTCTAGATTTTTTTTCTAGATTTTTTTTCTAGATTTTTTTTCTAGATTTTTTTCTAGATTTTTTTTCTAGTTTTTTTTTCTAGATTTTTTTCTAGATTTTTTTTCTAGATTTTTTTTCTAGATTTTTGTCTAGATTTTTTTTCTAGATTTTTTTTCTAGATTTTTTTTCTAGATTTTTTTCTAGATTTTCTTTCTAGATTTTTTTTCTAGATTTTTTTTCTAGATTTTTTTTCTAGATTTTTTTCTAGATTTTTTTTCTAGATTTTTTTGTAGATTGATTTTTTTTCTAGATTTTTTTTTTGATTTTTTTTCTAGATTTTTTTTCTAGATTTTTTTCTAGATTTTTTTTCTAGATTTTTTTTCTAGATTTTTTTCTAGATTTTTTTTCTAGATTTTTTTTCTAGATTTTTTTCTAGATTTTTTTCTAGATTTTTTTCTAGATTTTTTTTCTAGATTTTTTTCTAGATTTTTTTTCTAGATTTTTTTCTAGATTTTTTTTCTAGATTTTTTTTCTAGATTTTTTTCTAGATTTTTTTTCTAGATTTTTTTGTAGATTGATTTTTTTTCTAGATTTTTTTTTTGATTTTTTTTCTAGATTTTTTTTCTAGATTTTTTTTCTAGATTTTTTTCTAGATTTTTTTTGCAGATTTTTTTTCTAGATTTTTTTTCTAGATTTTTTTTCTAGATTTTTTTCTAGATTTTTTTTCTAGATTTTTTTTCTAGATTTTTTTCTAGATTTTTTTTCTAGTTTTTTTTTCTAGATTTTTTTCTAGATTTTTTTTCTAGATTTTTTTTCTAGATTTTTTTCTAGATTTTTTTTCTAGATTTTTTTTCTAGATTTTTTTTCTAGATTTTTTTCTAGATTTTCTTTCTAGATTTTTTTTCTAGATTTTTTTTCTAGATTTTTTTCTAGATTTTTTTCTAGATTTTTTTTCTAGATTTTATTTCTAGATTTTTTTCTAGATTTTTTTTCTAGATTTTTTTTCTAGATTTTTTTTCTAGATTTTTTTTCTAGATTTTTTTCTAGATTTTTTTCTAGATTTTTTTTCTAGATTTTTTTTCTAGATTTTTTTCTAGATTTTTTTTTGTAGATTTTTTTTGTAGATTTTTTTCTAGATTTTTTTTCTAGATTTTTTTTCTAAATTTTTTTTCTAGATTGTTTTCTAGATTTTTTTTGTAAATTTTTTTTGTAGATTTTTTTTGTAGATTTTTTTCTAGATTTTTTTTCTAGATTTTTTTCTAGATTTTTTTCTAGATTTTTTTTGTAGATTTTTTTTCTAGATTTTTTTTCTAGATATTTTTCTAGATTTTTTTTCTAGATTTTTTTTCTAGATTTTTTTTCTAGATTTTTTTCTAGATTTTTTTCTAGATTTTTTTTCTAGATTTTTTTTCTAGATTTTTTTCTAGATTTTTTTTGCAGATTTTTTTTCTAGATTTTTTTCTAGATTTTTTTTCTAGATTTTTTTTCTAGATTTTTTTGTAGATTGATTTTTTTTCTAGATTATTTTTTTGATTTTTTTTCTAGATTTTTTTCTAGATTTTTTTTCTAGATTTTTTTCTAGATTTTTTTTCTAGATTTTTTTTCTAGATTTTTTTCTAGATTTTTTTTCTAGATTTTTTTTCTAGATTTTTTTCTAGATTTTTTTTCTAGATTTTTTTGTAGATTGATTTTTTTTCTAGATTTTTTTTTTGATTTTTTTTCTAGATTTTTTTTCTAGATTTTTTTTCTAGATTTTTTTCTAGATTTTTTTTGCAGATTTTTTTTCTAGATTTTTTTTCTAGATTTTTTTCTAGATTATTTTTCTAGATTTTTTTTCTAGATTTTTTTTCTAGATTTTTTTTCTAGATTTTTTTCTAGATTTTTTTTCTAGATTTTTTTTCTAGATTTTTTTCTAGATTTTTTTTCTAGATTTTTTTCTAGATTTTTTTTCTAGATTTTTTTTCTAGATTTTTTTTCTAGATTTTTTTTCTAGATTTTTTTTCTAGATTTTTTTCTAGATTTTTTTCTAGATTTTTTTTCTAGATTTTTTTTCTAGATTTTTTTCTAGATTTTTTTTGCAGATTTTTTTTCTAGATTTTTTTTCTAGATTTTTTTCTAGATTATTTTTCTAGATTTTTTTTCTAGATTTTTTTTCTAGATTTTTTTTCTAGATTTTTTTCTAGATTTTTTTTCTAGTTTTTTTTTCTAGATTTTTTTCTAGATTTTTTTTCTAGATTTTTTTTCTAGATTTTTGTCTAGATTTTTTTTCTAGATTTTTTTTCTAGATTTTTTTTCTAGATTTTTTTCTAGATTTTCTTTCTAGATTTTTTTTCTAGATTTTTTTTCTAGATTTTTTTTCTAGATTTTTTTCTAGATTTTTTTTCTAGATTTTTTTGTAGATTGATTTTTTTTCTAGATTTTTTTTTTGATTTTTTTTCTAGATTTTTTTTCTAGATTTTTTTCTAGATTTTTTTTCTAGATTTTTTTTCTAGATTTTTTTCTAGATTTTTTTTCTAGATTTTTTTTCTAGATTTTTTTCTAGATTTTTTTCTAGATTTTTTTCTAGATTTTTTTTCTAGATTTTTTTCTAGATTTTTTTTCTAGATTTTTTTCTAGATTTTTTTTCTAGATTTTTTTTCTAGATTTTTTTCTAGATTTTTTTTCTAGATTTTTTTGTAGATTGATTTTTTTTCTAGATTTTTTTTTTGATTTTTTTTCTAGATTTTTTTTCTTGATTTTTTTTCTAGATTTTTTTCTAGATTTTTTTTGCAGATTTTTTTTCTAGATTTTTTTTCTAGATTTTTTTTCTAGATTTTTTTCTAGATTTTTTTTCTAGATTTTTTTTCTAGATTTTTTTCTAGATTTTTTTTCTAGTTTTTTTTTCTAGATTTTTTTCTAGATTTTTTTTCTAGATTTTTTTTCTAGATTTTTTTCTAGATTTTTTTTCTAGATTTTTTTTCTAGATTTTTTTTCTAGATTTTTTTCTAGATTTTCTTTCTAGATTTTTTTTCTAGATTTTTTTTCTAGATTTTTTTCTAGATTTTTTTCTAGATTTTTTTTCTAGATTTTATTTCTAGATTTTTTTCTAGATTTTTTTTCTAGATTTTTTTTCTAGATTTTTTTCTAGATTTTTTTTCTAGATTTTTTTCTAGATTTTTTTTTGTAGATTTTTTTTGTAGATTTTTTTCTAGATTTTTTTTCTAGATTTTTTTTCTAAATTTTTTTTCTAGATTGTTTTCTAGATTTTTTTTGTAAATTTTTTTTGTAGATTTTTTTTGTAGATTTTTTTCTAGATTTTTTTTCTAGATTTTTTTCTAGATTTTTTTCTAGATTTTTTTTGTAGATTTTTTTTCTAGATTTTTTTTCTAGATATTTTTCTAGATTTTTTTTCTAGATTTTTTTTCTAGATTTTTTTTCTAGATTTTTTTCTAGATTTTTTTCTAGATTTTTTTTCTAGATTTTTTTTCTAGATTTTTTTCTAGATTTTTTTTGCAGATTTTTTTTCTAGATTTTTTTCTAGATTTTTTTTCTAGATTTTTTTTCTAGATTTTTTTGTAGATTGATTTTTTTTCTAGATTATTTTTTTGATTTTTTTTCTAGATTTTTTTCTAGATTATTTTTTTGATTTTTTTTCTAGATTTTTTTCTAGATTTTTTTTCTAGATTTTTTTCTAGATTTTTTTTCTAGATTTTTTTTCTAGATTTTTTTCTAGATTTTTTTTCTAGATTTTTTTTCTAGATTTTTTTCTAGATTTTTTTTCTAGATTTTTTTGTAGATTGATTTTTTTTCTAGATTTTTTTTTTGATTTTTTTTCTAGATTTTTTTTCTAGATTTTTTTTCTAGATTTTTTTCTAGATTTTTTTTGCAGATTTTTTTTCTAGATTTTTTTTCTAGATTTTTTTCTAGATTATTTTTCTAGATTTTTTTTCTAGATTTTTTTTCTAGATTTTTTTTCTAGATTTTTTTCTAGATTTTTTTTCTAGATTTTTTTTCTAGATTTTTTTCTAGATTTTTTTTCTAGATTTTTTTCTAGATTTTTTTTCTAGATTTTTTTTCTAGATTTTTTTTCTAGATTTTTTTTCTAGATTTTTTTTCTAGATTTTTTTCTAGATTTTTTTCTAGATTTTTTTTCTAGATTTTATTTCTAGATTTTTTTCTAGATTTTTTTTCTAGATTTTTTTTGTAGATTTTTTTCTAGATTTTTTTTCTAGATTTTTTTGTAGATTGATTTTTTTTCTAGATTATTTTTTTGATTTTTTTTCTAGATTTTTTTTCTAGATTTTTTTTCTAGATTTTTTTTCTAGATTTTTTTCTTGATTTTTTTCTAGATTTTTTTACTAGATTTTTTTTCTAGATTTTTTTTGCAGATTTTTTTTCTAGATTTTTTTTGTAGATTTTTTTTCTAGAATTTTTTTCTAGATTTTTTTCTAGATTTTTTTTCTAGATTTTTTTTCTAGATTTTTTTCTAGATTTTTTTCTAGATTTTTTTTCTAGATTTTTTTCTAGATTTTTTTTGCAGATTTTTTTTCTAGATTTTTTTCTAGATTTTTTTTCTAGATTTTTTTTCTAGATTTTTTTCTAGATTTTTTTTCTAGATTTTTTTGTAGATTGATTTTTTTTCTAGATTATTTTTTTGATTTTTTTTCTAGATTTTTTTTCTATAATTTTTTTCTAGATTTTTTTCTAGATTTTTTTTCTAGATTTTTTTTCTAGATTTTTTTCTAGATTTTTTTTCTAGATTTTTTTTCTAGATTTTTTTCTAGATTTTTTTTCTAGATTTTTTTGTAGATTGATTTTTTTTCTAGATTTTTTTTTTGATTTTTTTTCTAGATTTTTTTTCTAGATTTTTTTTCTAGATTTTTTTCTAGATTTTTTTTGCAGATTTTTTTTCTAGATTTTTTTTCTAGATTTTTTTCTAGATTATTTTTCTAGATTTTTTTTCTAGATTTTTTTTCTAGATTTTTTTTCTAGATTTTTTTCTAGATTTTTTTTCTAGATTTTTTTTCTAGATTTTTTTCTAGATTTTTTTTCTAGATTTTTTTCTAGATTTTTTTTCTAGATTTTTTTTCTAGATTTTTTTTCTAGATTTTTTTTCTAGATTTTTTTTCTAGATTTTTTTCTAGATTTTTTTCTAGATTTTTTTTCTAGATTTTATTTCTAGATTTTTTTCTAGATTTTTTTTCTAGATTTTTTTTGTAGATTTTTTTCTAGATTTTTTTTCTAGATTTTTTTGTAGATTGATTTTTTTTCTAGATTATTTTTTTGATTTTTTTTCTAGATTTTTTTTCTAGATTTTTTTTCTAGATTTTTTTCTTGATTTTTTTCTAGATTTTTTTACTAGATTTTTTTTCTAGATTTTTTTTGCAGATTTTTTTTCTAGATTTTTTTTGTAGATTTTTTTTCTAGAATTTTTTTCTAGATTTTTTTCTAGATTTTTTTTCTAGATTTTTTCTCTAGATTTTTTTCTAGATTTTTTTCTAGATTTTTTTTCTAGATTTTTTTCTAGATTTTTTTTCTAGATTTTTTTGTAGATTGATTTTTTTTCTAGATTTTTTTTTTGATTTTTTTTCTAGATTTTTTTTCTAGATTTTTTTTCTAGATTTTTTTCTAGATTTTTTTTGCAGATTTTTTTTCTAGATTTTTTTTCTAGATTTTTTTCTAGATTTTTTTTCTAGAATTTTTTTCTAGATTTTTTTCTAGATTTTTTTTCTAGATTTTTTTTCTAGATTTTTTTCTAGATTTTTTTTCTAGATTTTTTTTCTAGATTTTTTTCTAGATTTTTTTTCTAGATTTTTTTGTAGATTGATTTTTTTTCTAGATTTTTTTTTTGATTTTTTTTCTTGATTTTTTTTCTAGATTTTTTTCTAGATTTTTTTTGCAGATTTTTTTTCTAGATTTTTTTTCTAGATTTTTTTCTAGATTATTTTTCTAGATTTTTTTTCTAGATTTTTTTTCTAGATTTTTTTTCTAGATTTTTTTCTAGATTTTTTTTCTAGATTTTTTTTCTAGATTTTTTTCTAGATTTTTTTCTAGATTTTTTTTCTAGATTTTTTTTCTAGATTTTTTTCTAGATTTTTTTTTCTAGATTTTTTTTCTAGATTTTTTTCTAGATTTTTTTTCTAGATTTTTTTGTAGATTGATTTTTTTTCTAGATTTTTTTTTTGATTTTTTTTCTAGATTTTTTTTCTAGATTTTTTTCTAGATTTTTTTTGCAGATTTTTTTTCTAGATTTTTTTTCTAGATTTTTTTCTAGATTATTTTTCTAGATTTTTTTTCTAGATTTTTTTTCTAGATTTTTTTTCTAGATTTTTTTCTAGATTTTTTTTCTAGATTTTTTTTCTAGATTTTTTTCTAGATTTTTTTTCTAGATTTTTTTCTAGATTTTTTTTCTAGATTTTTTTTCTAGATTTTTTTCTAGATTTTTTTTCTAGATTTTTTTTCTAGATTTTTTTCTAGATTTTTTTTCTAGATTTTTTTGTAGATTGATTTTTTTTCTAGATTTTTTTTTTGATTTTTTTTCTAGATTTTTTTTCTAGATTTTTTTCTAGATTTTTTTTGCAGATTTTTTTTCTAGATTTTTTTTCTAGATTTTTTTCTAGATTATTTTTCTAGATTTTTTTTCTAGATTTTTTTTCTAGATTTTTTTTCTAGATTTTTTTCTAGATTTTTTTTCTAGATTTTTTTTCTAGATTTTTTTTCTAGATTTTTTTTCTAGATTTTTTTTCTAGATTTTTTTCTAGATTTTTTTTCTAGATTTTTTTTCTAGATTTTTTTCTAGATTTTTTTTCTAGATTTTTTTCTAGATTTTTTTTCTAGATTTTTTTTCTAGATTTTTTTCTAGATTTTTTTTTCTAGATTTTTTTTCTAGATTTTTTTCTAGATTTTTTTCTAGATTTTTTTTCTAGATTTTATTTCTAGATTTTTTTCTAGATTTTTTTTCTAGATTTTTTTTCTAGATTTTTTTTCTAGATTTTTTTTCTAGATTTTTTTCTAGATTTTTTTACTAGATTTTTTTTCTAGATTTTTTTTGCAGATTTTTTTTCTAGATTTTTTTTGTAGATTTTTTTTCTAGAATTTTTTTCTAGATTTTTTTCTAGATTTTTTTTGTAGATTTTTTTTCTAGAATTTTTTTCTAGATTTTTTTCTAGATTTTTTTTCTAGATTTTTTTTGTAGATTTTTTTTCTAGAATTTTTTTCTAGATTTTTTTCTAGATTTTTTTTCTAGATTTTTTTTCTAGATTTTTTTCAAGATTTTTTTCTAGATTTTTTTTCTAGATTTTTTTTCTAGATTTTTTTTCTAGATTTTTTTCTAGATTTTTTTCTAGATTTTTTTTGTAGATTTTTTTTCTAGATTTTTTTTCTAGATATTTTTCTAGATTTTTTTTCTAGATTTTTTTTCTAGATTTTTTTCTAGATTTTTTTTCTAGATTTTTTTTCTAGATTTTTTTCTAGATTTTTTTTCTAGATTTTTTTTCTAGATTTTTTTTCTAGATTTTTTTCTAGATTTTTTTTCTAGATTTTTTTTCTAGATTTTTTTTCTAGATTTTTTTCTAGATTTTTTTTCTAGATTTTTTTTCTAGATTTTTTTCTAGATTTTTTTTCTAGTTTTTTTTTCTAGATTTTTTTCTAGATTTTTTTTCTAGATTTTTTTTCTAGATTTTTTTCTAGATTTTTTTTCTAGATTTTTTTTCTAGATTTTTTTTCTAGATTTTTTTCTAGATTTTTTTCTAGATTTTTTTTGTAAATTTTTTTTGTAGATTTTTTTTGTAGATTTTTTTCTAGATTTTTTTTCTAGATTTTTTTTCTAGATTTTTTTCTAGATTTTTTTTCTAGATTTTTTTTCTAGATTTTTTTCTAGATTTTTTTTCTAGATTTTTTTTCTAGATTTTTTTTCTAGATTTTTTTCTAGATTTTTTTTCTAGATTTTTTTTCTAGATTTTTTTTCTAGATTTTTTTCTAGATTTTTTTTCTAGATTTTTTTTCTAGATTTTTTTCTAGATTTTTTTTCTAGTTTTTTTTTCTAGATTTTTTTCTAGATTTTTTTTCTAGATTTTTTTTCTAGATTTTTTTCTAGATTTTTTTTCTAGATTTTTTTTCTAGATTTTTTTTCTAGATTTTTTTCTAGATTTTTTTCTAGATTTTTTTTGTAAATTTTTTTTGTAGATTTTTTTTGTAGATTTTTTTCTAGATTTTTTTTCTAGATTTTTTTTCTAGATTTTTTTTCTAGATTTTTTTCTATATTTTTTTCTAGATTTTTTTTCTAGATTTTTTTTCTAGATTTTTTTTCTAGATTTTTTTCTAGATTTTTTTCTAGATTTTTTTTCTAGATTTTTTTTCTAGATTTTTTTTCTAGATTTTTTTTCTAGATTTTTTTTCTAGATTTTTTTCTATATTTTTTTCTAGATTTTTTTTCTAGATTTTTTTTCTAGATTTTTTTTCTAGATTTTTTTTCTAGATTTTTTTTCTAGATTTTTTTCTAGATTTTTTTCTATATTTTTTTTCTAGATTTTTTTTCTAGATTTTTTTTCTAGATTTTTTTCTAGATTTTTTTTCTAGATTTTTTTGTAGATTGATTTTTTTTCTATATATTTTTTTTGATTTTTTTTCTAGATTTTTTTTCTAGATTTTTTTTCTAGATTTTTTTCTAGATTTTTTTAGCAGATTTTTTTTCTAGATTTTTTTTCTAGATTTTTTTCTAGATTTTTTTTCTAGATTTTTTTTCTAGATTTTTTTTCAAGATTTTTTTTCTAGATTTTTTTCTAGATTTTTTTTCTAGATTTTTTTTCTAGATTTTTTTCTAGATTTTTTTTCTAGATTTTTTTCTAGATTTTTTTTCTAGATTTTTTTTCTAGATTTTTTTTCTAGATTTTTTTTCTAGATTTTTTTCTAGATTTTTTTTCTAGATTTTATTTCTAGATTTTTTTCTAGATTTTTTTTCTAGATTTTTTTTGTAGATTTTTTTCTAGATTTTTTTTCTAGATTTTTTTGTAGATTGATTTTTTTTCTAGATTATTTTTTTGATTTTTTTTCTAGATTTTTTTTCTAGATTTTTTTTCTAGATTTTTTTTCTAGATTTTTTTCTTGATTTTTTTCTAGATTTTTTTACTAGATTTTTTTTCTAGATTTTTTTTGCAGATTTTTTTTCTAGATTTTTTTTGTAGATTTTTTTTCTAGAATTTTTTTCTAGATTTTTTTCTAGATTTTTTTTCTAGATTTTTTTTCTAGATTTTTTTCTAGATTTTTTTCTAGATTTTTTTTCTAGATTTTTTTTCTAGATTTTTTTCTAGATTTTTTTTCTAGATTTTTTTCTAGATTTTTTTCTAGATTTTTTTCTAGATTTTTTTTCTAGATTTTTTTTCTAGATTTTTTTCTAGATTTTTTTTCTAGATTTTTTTTGTAGATTTTTTTTCTAAAATTTTTTTCTAGATTTTTTTGTAAATTTTTTTTCTAGATTTTTTTTCTAGATTTTTTTTCTAGATTTTTTTTCTAGATTTTTTTCTAGATTTTTTTCTAGATTTTTTTTCTAGATTTTTTTTCTAGATTTTTTTTCTAGATTTTTTTCTAGATTTTTTTCTAGATTTTTTTTGTAGATTTTTTTTCTAGATTTTTTTTCTAGATATTTTTCTAGATTTTTTTTCTAGATTTTTTTTCTAGATTTTTTTCTAGATTTTTTTTCTAGATTTTTTTTCTAGATTTTTTTCTAGATTTTTTTCTAGATTTTTTTTCTAGATTTTTTTTCTAGATTTTTTTCTAGATTTTTTTTGCAGATTTTTTTTCTAGATTTTTTTCTAGATTTTTTTTCTAGATTTTTTTTCTAGATTTTTTTCTAGATTTTTTTTCTAGATTTTTTTGTAGATTGATTTTTTTTCTAGATTATTTTTTTGATTTTTTTTCTAGATTTTTTTTCTAGAATTTTTTTCTAGATTTTTTTCTAGATTTTTTTTCTAGATTTTTTTTCTAGATTTTTTTCTAGATTTTTTTTCTAGATTTTTTTTCTAGATTTTTTTCTAGATTTTTTTTCTAGATTTTTTTGTAGATTGATTTTTTTTCTAGATTTTTTTTTTGATTTTTTTTCTAGATTTTTTTTCTAGATTTTTTTTCTAGATTTTTTTTCTAAATTTTTTTCTAGATTTTTTTTCTAGATTTTTTTTCTAGATTTTTATTCTAGATTTTTTTCTAGATTTTTTTCTAGATTTTTTTTGTAAATTTTTTTTGTAGATTTTTTTTGTAGATTTTTTTCTAGATTTTTTTTCTAGATTTTTTTTCTAGATTTTTTTTCTAGATTTTTTTCTAGATTTTTTTCTAGATTTTTTTTCTAGATTTTTTTTCTAGATTTTTTTTCTAGATTTTTTTCTAGATTTTTTTCTAGATTTTTTTTCTAGATTTTTTTTCTAGATTTTTTTCTAGATTTTTTTCTAGATTTTTTTTCTAGATTTTTTTTCTAGATTTTTTTCTAGATTTTTTTTGCAGATTTTTTTTCTAGATTTTTTTCTAGATTTTTTTTCTAGATTTTTTTTCTAGATTTTTTTCTAGATTATTTTTCTAGATTTTTTTTCTAGATTTTTTTTCTAGATTTTTTTTCTAGATTTTTTTCTAGATTTTTTTTCTAGATTTTTTTTCTAGATTTTTTTCTAGATTTTTTTTCTAGATTTTTTTCTAGATTTTTTTTCTAGATTTTTTTTCTAGATTTTTTTCTAGATTTTTTTTTCTAGATTTTTTTTCTAGATTTTTTTCTAGATTTTTTTTCTAGATTTTTTTGTAGATTGATTTTTTTTCTAGATTTTTTTTTTGATTTTTTTTCTAGATTTTTTTTCTAGATTTTTTTCTAGATTTTTTTTGCAGATTTTTTTTCTAGATTTTTTTTCTAGATTTTTTTCTAGATTATTTTTCTAGATTTTTTTTCTAGATTTTTTTTCTAGATTTTTTTTCTAGATTTTTTTCTAGATTTTTTTTCTAGATTTTTTTTCTAGATTTTTTTCTAGATTTTTTTTCTAGATTTTTTTCTAGATTTCTTTTCTAGATTTTTTTTCTAGATTTTTTTCTAGATTTTTTTTTCTAGATTTTTTTTCTAGATTTTTTTCTAGATTTTTTTTCTAGATTTTTTTGTAGATTGATTTTTTTTCTAGATTTTTTTTTTGATTTTTTTTCTAGATTTTTTTTCTAGATTTTTTTCTAGATTTTTTTTGCAGATTTTTTTTCTAGATTTTTTTTCTAGATTTTTTTCTAGATTATTTTTCTAGATTTTTTTTCTAGATTTTTTTTCTAGATTTTTTTTCTAGATTTTTTTCTAGATTTTTTTTCTAGATTTTTTTTCTAGATTTTTTTTCTAGATTTTTTTTCTAGATTTTTTTTCTAGATTTTTTTCTAGATTTTTTTTCTAGATTTTTTTTCTAGATTTTTTTCTAGATTTTTTTTCTAGATTTTTTTCTAGATTTTTTTTCTAGATTTTTTTTCTAGATTTTTTTCTAGATTTTTTTTTCTAGATTTTTTTTCTAGATTTTTTTCTAGATTTTTTTCTAGATTTTTTTTCTAGATTTTATTTCTAGATTTTTTTCTAGATTTTTTTTCTAGATTTTTTTTCTAGATTTTTTTTCTAGATTTTTTTTCTAGATTTTTTTCTAGATTTTTTTACTAGATTTTTTTTCTAGATTTTTTTTGCAGATTTTTTTTCTAGAATTTTTTTCTAGATTTTTTTCTAGATTTTTTTTCTAGATTTTTTTTGTAGATTTTTTTTCTAGAATTTTTTTCTAGATTTTTTTCTAGATTTTTTTTCTAGATTTTTTTTCTAGATTTTTTTCAAGATTTTTTTCTAGATTTTTTTTCTAGATTTTTTTTCTAGATTTTTTTTCTAGATTTTTTTCTAGATTTTTTTCTAGATTTTTTTTGTAGATTTTTTTTCTAGATTTTTTTTCTAGATATTTTTCTAGATTTTTTTTCTAGATTTTTTTTCTAGATTTTTTTCTAGATTTTTTTTCTAGATTTTTTTTCTAGATTTTTTTCTAGATTTTTTTTCTAGATTTTTTTTCTAGATTTTTTTTCTAGATTTTTTTCTAGATTTTTTTTCTAGATTTTTTTTCTAGATTTTTTTTCTAGATTTTTTTCTAGATTTTTTTTCTAGATTTTTTTTCTAGATTTTTTTCTAGATTTTTTTTCTAGTTTTTTTTTCTAGATTTTTTTCTAGATTTTTTTTCTAGATTTTTTTTCTAGATTTTTTTCTAGATTTTTTTTCTAGATTTTTTTTCTAGATTTTTTTTCTAGATTTTTTTCTAGATTTTTTTCTAG
Organism: Oncorhynchus mykiss; assembly: GCF_057628025.1. Taxonomy (NCBI): domain Eukaryota; kingdom Metazoa; phylum Chordata; class Actinopteri; order Salmoniformes; family Salmonidae; genus Oncorhynchus; species Oncorhynchus mykiss. The sequence continues at coordinate 662,924 of NW_028322057.1, forward strand.
ATTTTTTTTGTAAATTTTTTTTGTAGATTTTTTTTGTAGATTTTTTTTTAGATTTTTTTTCTAGATTTTTTTTCTAGATTTTTTTTCTAGATTTTTTTCTATATTTTTTTCTAGATTTTTTTTCTAGATTTTTTTTCTAGATTTTTTTTCTAGATTTTTTTCTAGATTTTTTTCTAGATTTTTTTTCTAGATTTTTTTTCTAGATTTTTTTTCTAGATTTTTTTTCTAGATTTTTTTTCTAGATTTTTTTCTATATTTTTTTTCTAGATTTTTTTTCTAGATTTTTTTTCTAGATTTTTTTCTAGATTTTTTTTCTAGATTTTTTTGTAGATTGATTTTTTTTCTATATATTTTTTTTGATTTTTTTTCTAGATTTTTTTTCTAGATTTTTTTCTAGATTTTTTTAGCAGATTTTTTTTCTAGATTTTTTTTCTAGATTTTTTTCTAGATTTTTTTTCTAGATTTTTTTTCTAGATTTTTTTTCAAGATTTTTTTTCTAGATTTTTTTCTAGATTTTTTTTCTAGATTTTTTTTCTAGATTTTTTTCTAGATTTTTTTTCTAGATTTTTTTCTAGATTTTTTTTCTAGATTTTTTTTCTAGATTTTTTTTCTAGATTTTTTTTCTAGATTTTTTTTCTAGATTTTTTTCTAGATTTTTTTTCTAGATTTTATTTCTAGATTTTTTTCTAGATTTTTTTTCTAGATTTTTTTTGTAGATTTTTTTCTAGATTTTTTTTCTAGATTATTTTTTTGATTTTTTTTCTAGATTTTTTTTCTAGATTTTTTTTCTAGATTTTTTTTCTAGATTTTTTTCTTGATTTTTTTCTAGATTTTTTTACTAGATTTTTTTTCTAGATTTTTTTTGCAGATTTTTTTTCTAGATTTTTTTTGTAGATTTTTTTTCTAGAATTTTTTTCTAGATTTTTTTCTAGATTTTTTTTCTAGATTTTTTTTCTAGATTTTTTTCTAGATTTTTTTCTAGATTTTTTTTCTAGATTTTTTTTCTAGATTTTTTTCTAGATTTTTTTTCTAGATTTTTTTCTAGATTTTTTTCTAGATTTTTTTCTAGATTTTTTTTCTAGATTTTTTTTCTAGATTTTTTTCTAGATTTTTTTTCTAGATTTTTTTTGTAGATTTTTTTTCTAGATTTTTTTTCTAGATTTTTTTCTAGATTTGTTTCTAGATTTTTTTTCTAGATTTTTTTTCTAGATTTTTTTTCTAGATTTTTTTCTAGATTTTTTTCTAGATTTTTTTTGTAGATTTTTTTTCTAGATTTTTTTTCTAGATATTTTTCTAGATTTTTTTTCTAGATTTTTTTTCTAGATTTTTTTCTAGATTTTTTTTCTAGATTTTTTTTCTAGATTTTTTTCTAGATTTTTTTTCTAGATTTTTTTGTAGATTGATTTTTTTCTAGATTTTTTTTTTGATTTTTTTTCTAGATTTTTTTTCTAGATTTTTTTTCAAGATTTTTTTCTAGATTTTTTTTGCAGATTTTTTTTCTAGATTTTTTTTCTAGATTTTTTTCTAGATTTTTTTTCTAGATTTTTTTTCTAGATTTTTTTTCTAGATTTTTTTTCTAGATTTTTTTCTAGATTTTTTTTCTAGATTTTTTTTCTAGATTTTTTTCTAGATTTTTTTTCTAGTTTTTTTTTCTAGATTTTTTTCTAGATTTTTTTTCTAGATTTCTTTTCTAGATTTTTTTCTAGATTTTTTTTCTAGATTTTTTTTCTAGATTTTTTTTCTAATTTTTTTTCTAGATTTTTTTTCTAGATTTTTTTTCTAGATTTTTATTCTAGATTTTTTTCTAGATTTTTTTCTAGATTTTTTTTGTAAATTTTTTTTGTAGATTTTTTTTGTAGATTTTTTTCTAGATTTTTTTTCTAGATTTTTTTTCTAGATTTTTTTTCTAGATTTTTTTCTATATTTTTTTCTAGATTTTTTTTCTAGATTTTTTTTCTAGATTTTTTTTCTAGATTTTTTTCTAGATTTTTTTCTAGATTTTTTTTCTAGATTTTTTTTCTAGATTTTTTTCTAGATTTTTTTCTAGATTTTTTTTCTAGATTTTTTTTCTAGATTTTTTTCTAGATTTTTTTTGCAGATTTTTTTTCTAGATTTTTTTCTAGATTTTTTTTCTAGATTTTTTTTCTAGATTTTTTTCTAGATTTTTTTTCTAGATTTTTTTGTAGATTGATTTTTTTTCTAGATTATTTTTTTGATTTTTTTTCTAGATTTTTTTTCTAGAATTTTTTTCTAGATTTTTTTCTAGATTTTTTTTCTAGATTTTTTTTCTAGATTTTTTTCTAGATTTTTTTTCTAGATTTTTTTTCTAGATTTTTTTCTAGATTTTTTTTCTAGATTTTTTTGTAGATTGATTTTTTTTCTAGATTTTTTTTTTGATTTTTTTTCTAGATTTTTTTTCTAGATTTTTTTTCTAGATTTTTTTTCTAAATTTTTTTCTAGATTTTTTTTCTAGATTTTTTTTCTAGATTTTTATTCTAGATTTTTTTCTAGATTTTTTTCTAGATTTTTTTTGTAAATTTTTTTTGTAGATTTTTTTTGTAGATTTTTTTCTAGATTTTTTTTCTAGATTTTTTTTCTAGATTTTTTTTCTAGATTTTTTTCTATATTTTTTTCTAGATTTTTTTTCTAGATTTTTTTTCTAGATTTTTTTTCTAGATTTTTTTCTAGATTTTTTTCTAGATTTTTTTTCTAGATTTTTTTTCTAGATTTTTTTCTAGATTTTTTTCTAGATTTTTTTTCTAGATTTTTTTTCTAGATTTTTTTCTAGATTTTTTTTGCAGATTTTTTTTCTAGATTTTTTTCTAGATTTTTTTTCTAGATTTTTTTTCTAGATTTTTTTCTAGATTTTTTTTCTAGATTTTTTTGTAGATTGATTTTTTTTCTAGATTATTTTTTTGATTTTTTTTCTAGATTTTTTTTCTAGAATTTTTTTCTAGATTTTTTTCTAGATTTTTTTTCTAGATTTTTTTTCTAGATTTTTTTCTAGATTTTTTTTCTAGATTTTTTTTCTAGATTTTTTTCTAGATTTTTTTTCTAGATTTTTTTGTAGATTGATTTTTTTTCTAGATTTTTTTTTTGATTTTTTTTCTAGATTTTTTTTCTAGATTTTTTTTCTAGATTTTTTTCTAGATTTTTTTTGCAGATTTTTTTTCTAGATTTTTTTTCTAGATTTTTTTCTAGATTATTTTTCTAGATTTTTTTTCTAGATTTTTTTTCTAGATTTTATTTCTAGATTTTTTTCTAGATTTTTTTTCTAGATTTTTTTTGTAGATTTTTTTCTAGATTTTTTTTCTAGATTTTTTTGTAGATTGATTTTTTTTCTAGATTATTTTTTTGATTTTTTTTCTAGATTTTTTTTCTAGATTTTTTTTCTAGATTTTTTTTCTAGATTTTTTTCTTGATTTTTTTCTAGATTTTTTTACTAGATTTTTTTTGTAGATTTTTTTTGCAGATTTTTTTTCTAGATTTTTTTTGTAGATTTTTTTTCTATAATTTTTTTCTAGATTTTTTTCTAGATTTTTTTTCTAGATTTTTTTTCTAGATTTTTTTCTAGATTTTTTTCTAGATTTTTTTTCTAGATTTTTTTTCTAGATTTTTTTCTAGATTTTTTTTCTAGATTTTTTTCTAGATTTTTTTCTAGATTTTTTTCTAGATTTTTTTTCTAGATTTTTTTTCTAGATATTTTTCTAGATTTTTTTTCTAGATTTTTTTTCTAGATTTTTTTTCTAGATTTTTTTCTAGATTTTTTTTCTAGATTTTTTTCTAGATTTTTTTCTAGATTTTTTTTCTAGATTTTTTTTCTAGATTTTTTTCTAGATTTTTTTTCTAGATTTTTTTGTAGATTGATTTTTTTTCTAGATTATTTTTTTGATTTTTTTTCTAGATTTTTTTTCTAGAATTTTTTTCTAGATTTTTTTCTAGATTTTTTTTCTAGATTTTTTTTCTAGATTTTTTTCTAGATTTTTTTTCTAGATTTTTTTTCTAGATTTTTTTCTAGATTTTTTTTCTAGATTTTTTTGTAGATTGATTTTTTTTCTAGATTTTTTTTTTGATTTTTTTTCTAGATTTTTTTTCTAGATTTTTTTTCTAGATTTTTTTCTAGATTTTTTTTGCAGATTTTTTTTCTAGATTTTTTTTCTAGATTTTTTTCTAGATTATTTTTCTAGATTTTTTTTCTAGATTTTTTTTCTAGATTTTTTTTCTAGATTTTTTTCTAGATTTTTTTTCTAGATTTTTTTTCTAGATTTTTTTCTAGATTTTTTTTCTAGATTTTTTTCTAGATTTTTTTTCTAGATTTTTTTTCTAGATTTTTTTTCTAGATTTTTTTTTCTAGATTTTTTTTCTAGATTTTTTTCTAGATTTTTTTCTAGATTTTTTTTCTAGATTTTATTTCTAGATTTTTTTCTAGATTTTTTTTCTAGATTTTTTTTGTAGATTTTTTTGTAGATTTTTTTTCTAGATTTTTTTGTAGATTGATTTTTTTTCTAGATTATTTTTTTGATTTTTTTTCTAGATTTTTTTTCTAGATTTTTTTTCTAGATTTTTTTCTTGATTTTTTTCTTGATTTTTTTACTAGATTTTTTTTCTAGATTTTTTTTGCAGATTTTTTTTCTAGATTTTTTTTCTAGATTTTTTTCTAGATTTTTTTTCTAGATTTTTTTGTAGATTGATTTTTTTTCTAGATTTTTTTTTTGATTTTTTTTCTAGATTTTTTTCTAGATTTTTTTCTAGATTTTTTTTCTAGATTTTATTTCTAGATTTTTTTCTAGATTTTTTTTCTAGATTTTTTTTGTAGATTTTTTTGTAGATTTTTTTTCTAGATTTTTTTGTAGATTGATTTTTTTTCTAGATTATTTTTTTGATTTTTTTTCTAGATGTTTTTTCTAGATTTTTTTTCTAGATTTTTTTTCTAGATTTTTTTCTTGCTTTTTTTCTAGATTTTTTTACTAGATTTTTTTTCTAGATTTTTTTTCTAGATTTTTTTTCTAGATTTTTTTCTAGATTTTTTTTGCAGATTTTTTTTCTAGATTTTTTTTCTAGATTTTTTTCTAGATTATTTTTCTAGATTTTTTTTCTAGATTTTTTTTCTAGATTTTTTTTCTAGATTTTTTTCTAGATTTTTTTTCTAGATTTTTTTTCTAGATTTTTTTCTAGATTTTTTTTCTAGATTTTTTTCTAGATTTTTTTTCTAGATTTTTTTTCTAGATTTTTTTTCTAGATTTTTTTTCTAGATTTTTTTTCTAGATTTTTTTCTAGATTTTTTTCTAGATTTTTTTACTAGATTTTTTTTCTAGATTTTTTTCTAGATTTTTTTTCTAGATTATTTTTTTGATTTTTTTTCTAGATTTTTTTTCTAGATTTTTTTTCTAGATTTTTTTTCTAGATTTTTTTCTTGATTTTTTTCTAGATTTTTTTACTAGATTTTTTTTCTAGATTTTTTTTGCAGATTTTTTTTCTAGATTTTTTTTGTATATTTTTTTTCTAGAATTTTTTTCTAGATTTTTTTCTAGATTTTTTTTCTAGATTTTTTTTCTAGATTTTTTTCTAGATTTTTTTTCTAGATTTTTTTCTTGCTTTTTTTCTAGATTTTTTTACTAGATTTTTTTTCTAGATTTTTTTTCTAGATTTTTTTTCTAGATTTTTTTCTAGATTTTTTTTGCAGATTTTTTTTCTAGATTTTTTTTCTAGATTTTTTTCTAGATTATTTTTCTAGATTTTTTTTCTAGATTTTTTTTCTAGATTTTTTTTCTAGATTTTTTTCTAGATTTTTTTTCTAGATTTTTTTTCTAGATTTTTTTCTAGATTTTTTTTCTAGATTTTTTTCTAGATTTTTTTTCTAGATTTTTTTTCTAGATTTTTTTTCTAGATTTTTTTTCTAGATTTTTTTTCTAGATTTTTTTCTAGATTTTTTTCTAGATTTTTTTACTAGATTTTTTTTCTAGATTTTTTTCTAGATTTTTTTTCTAGATTATTTTTTTGATTTTTTTTCTAGATTTTTTTTCTAGATTTTTTTTCTAGATTTTTTTTCTAGATTTTTTTCTTGATTTTTTTCTAGATTTTTTTACTAGATTTTTTTTCTAGATTTTTTTTGCAGATTTTTTTTCTAGATTTTTTTTGTAGATTTTTTTTCTAGAATTTTTTTCTAGATTTTTTTCTAGATTTTTTTTCTAGATTTTTTTTCTAGATTTTTTTCTAGATTTTTTTCTAGATTTTTTTTCTAGATTTTTTTTCTAGATTTTTTTCTAGATTTTTTTTCTAGATTTTTTTCTAGATTTTTTTCTAGATTTTTTTCTAGATTTTTTTTCTAGATTTTTTTTCTAGATATTTTTCTAGATTTTTTTTCTAGATTTTTTTTCTAGATTTTTTTTCTAGATTTTTTTCTAGATTTTTTTTCTAGATTTTTTTCTAGATTTTTTTTGCAGATTTTTTTTCTAGATTTTTTTCTAGATTTTTTTTCTAGATTTTTTTTCTAGATTTTTTTCTAGATTTTTTTTCTAGATTTTTTTGTAGATTGATTTTTTTTCTAGATTATTTTTTTGATTTTTTTTCTAGATTTTCTTTCTAGAATTTTTTTCTAGATTTTTTTCTAGATTTTTTTTCTAGATTTTTTTGTAGATTGATTTTTTTTCTAGATTTTTTTCTAGATTTTTTTTCTAGATTTTTTTTCTAGATTTTTTTTCTAGATTTTTTTTCTAGATTTTTTTTTCTAGATTTTTTTTCTAGATTTTTTTCTAGATTTTTTTCTAGATTTTTTTTCTAGATTTTATTTCTAGATTTTTTTTCTAGATTTTTTTTCTAGATTTTTTTCTTGATTTTTTTCTAGATTTTTTTACTAGATTTTTTTTCTAGATTTTTTTTGCAGATTTTTTTTCTAGATTTTTTTTCTAGATTTTTTTCTAGATTTTTTTTCTAGATTTTTTTGTAGATTGATTTTTTTTCTAGATTTTTTTTTTGATTTTTTTTCTAGATTTTTTTCTAGATTTTTTTCTAGATTTTTTTTCTAGATTTTATTTCTAGATTTTTTTCTAGATTTTTTTTCTAGATTTTTTTTGTAGATTTTTTTTCTAGATTTTATTTCTAGATTTTTTTCTTGCTTTTTTTCTAGATTTTTTTACTAGATTTTTTTTCTAGATTTTTTTTCTAGATTTTTTTTCTAGATTTTTTTCTAGATTTTTTTTGCAGATTTTTTTTCTAGATTTTTTTTTTGATTTTTTTTCTTGATTTTTTTTCTAGATTTTTTTTCTAGATTTTTTTTCTAGATTTTTTTCTTGATTTTTTTCTAGATTTTTTTACTAGATTTTTTTTCTAGATTTTTTTTGCAGATTTTTTTTCTAGATTTTTTTTGTAGATTTTTTTTCTAGAATTTTTTTCTAGATTTTTTTCTAGATTTTTTTTCTAGATTTTTTTTCTAGATTTTTTTCTAGATTTTTTTCTAGATTTTTTTTCTAGATTTTTTTTCTAGATTTTTTTCTAGATTTTTTTTCTAGATTTTTTTCTAGATTTTTTTCTAGATTTTTTTCTAGATTTTTTTTCTAGATTTTTTTTCTAGATATTTTTCTAGATTTTTTTTCTAGATTTTTTTTCTAGATTTTTTTTCTAGATTTTTTTCTAGATTTTTTTTCTAGATTTTTTTCTAGATTTTTTTTGCAGATTTTTTTTCTAGATTTTTTTCTAGATTTTTTTTCTAGATTTTTTTTCTAGATTTTTTTCTAGATTTTTTTTCTAGATTTTTTTGTAGATTGATTTTTTTTCTAGATTATTTTTTTGATTTTTTTTCTAGATTTTTTTTCTAGATTTTTTTTCTAGATTTTTTTTCTAGATTTTTTTCTTGCTTTTTTTCTAGATTTTTTTACTAGATTTTTTTTCTAGATTTTTTTTCTAGATTTTTTTTCTAGATTTTTTTCTAGATTTTTTTTGCAGATTTTTTTTCTAGATTTTTTTTCTAGATTTTTTTCTAGATTATTTTTCTAGATTTTTTTTCTAGATTTTTTTTCTAGATTTTTTTCTAGATTTTTTTTCTAGATTTTTTTTCTAGATTTTTTTCTAGATTTTTTTTCTAGATTTTTTTCTAGATTTTTTTTCAAGATTTTTTTTCTAGATTTTTTTTCTAGATTTTTTTTCTAGATTTTTTTTCTAGATTTTTTTCTAGATTTTTTTCTAGATTTTTTTTCTAGATTTTATTTCTAGATTTCTTTCTAGATTTTTTTTCTAGATTTTTTTTGTAGATTTTTTTCTAGATTTTTTTTCTAGATTTTTTTGTAGATTGATTTTTTTTCTAGATTATTTTTTTGATTTTTTTTCTAGATTTTTTTTCTAGATTTTTTTTCTAGATTTTTTTTCTTGATTTTTTTCTTGATTTTTTTCTAGATTTTTTTACTAGATTTTTTTTCTAGATTTTTTTTGCAGATTTTTTTTCTAGATTTTTTTTGTAGATTTTTTTTCTAGAATTTTTTTCTAGATTTTTTTCTAGATTTTTTTTCTAGATTTTTTTTCTAGATTTTTTTCTAGATTTTTTTCTAGATTTTTTTTCTAGATTTTTTTTCTAGATTTTTTTCTAGATTTTTTTTCTAGATTTTTTTCTAGATTTTTTTCTAGATTTTTTTCTAGATTTTTTTTCTAGATTTTTTTTCTAGATTTTTTTCTAGATTTTTTTTCTAGATTTTTTTTGTAGATTTTTTTTGTAGATTTTTTTCTAGATTTTTTTTCTAAATTTTTTTTCTAGATTTTTTTCTAGATTTTTTTTCTAAATTTTTTTTCTAGATTTTTTTTCTAGATTTTTTTTCTAGATTTTTTTTCTAGATTTTTTTCTAGATTTTTTTTCTAGATTTTTTTTCTAGATTTTTTTCTAGATTTTTTTTCTAGATTTTTTTCTAGATTTTTTTTCAAGATTTTTTTTCTAGATTTTTTTTCTAGATTTTTTTTCTAGATTTTTTTTCTAGATTTTTTTCTAGATTTTTTTCTAGATTTTTTTTCTAGATTTTATTTCTAGATTTTTTTCTAGATTTTTTTTCTAGATTTTTTTTCTAGATTTTTTTTCTAGATATTTTTCTAGATTTTTTTTCTAGATTTTTTTTCTAGATTTTTTTCTAGATTTTTTTTCTAGATTTTTTTTCTAGATTTTTTTCTAGATTTTTTTTCTAGATTTTTTTTCTAGATTTTTTTTCTAGATTTTTTTCTAGATTTTTTTCTAGATTTTTTTTCTAGATTATTTTTTTGATTTTTTTTCTAGATTTTTTTTCTAGATTTTTTTTCTAGATTTTTTTTCTAGATTTTTTTCTTGATTTTTTTCTAGATTTTTTTACTAGATTTTTTTTCTAGATTTTTTTTGCAGATTTTTTTTCTAGATTTTTTTTGTAGATTTTTTTTCTAGAATTTTTTTCTAGATTTTTTTCTAGATTTTTTTTCTAGATTTTTTTTCTAGATTTTTTTCTAGATTTTTTTCTAGATTTTTTTTCTAGATTTTTTTTCTAGATTTTTTTCTAGATTTTTTTTCTAGATTTTTTTCTAGATTTTTTTCTAGATTTTTTTCTAGATTTTTTTTCTAGATTTTTTTTCTAGATATTTTTCTAGATTTTTTTTCTAGATTTTTTTTCTAGATTTTTTTTCTAGATTTTTTTCTAGATTTTTTTTCTAGATTTGTTTCTAGATTTTTTTTGCAGATTTTTTTTCTAGATTTTTTTCTAGATTTTTTTTCTAGATTTTTTTTCTAGATTTTTTTCTAGATTTTTTTTCTAGATTTTTTTGTAGATTGATTTTTTTTCTAGATTATTTTTTTGATTTTTTTTCTAGATTTTCTTTCTAGAATTTTTTTCTAGATTTTTTTCTAGATTTTTTTTCTAGATTTTTTTTCTAGATTTTTTTCTAGATTTTTTTTCTAGATTTTTTTTCTAGATTTTTTTCTAGATTTTTTTTCTAGATTTTTTTGTAGATTGATTTTTTTTCTAGATTTTTTTTTTGATTTTTTTTCTAGATTTTTTTTCTAGATTTTTTTTCTAGATTTTTTTCTAGATTTTTTTTGCAGATTTTTTTTCTAGATTTTTTTTCTAGATTTTTTTCTAGATTATTTTTCTAGATTTTTTTTCTAGATTTTTTTTCTAGATTTTTTTTCTAGATTTTTTTCTAGATTTTTTTTCTAGATTTTTTTTCTAGATTTTTTTCTAGATTTTTTTTCTAGATTTTTTTCTAGATTTTTTTTCTAGATTTTTTTTCTAGATTTTTTTTCTAGATTTTTTTTTCTAGATTTTTTTTCTAGATTTTTTTCTAGATTTTTTTCTAGATTTTTTTTCTAGATTTTATTTCTAGATTTTTTTCTAGATTTTTTTTCTAGATTTTTTTTGTAGATTTTTTTGTAGATTTTTTTTCTAGATTTTTTTGTAGATTGATTTTTTTTCTAGATTATTTTTTTGATTTTTTTTCTAGATTTTTTTTCTAGATTTTTTTTCTAGATTTTTTTTCTAGATTTTTTTCTTGATTTTTTTCTAGATTTTTTTACTAGATTTTTTTTCTAGATTTTTTTTGCAGATTTTTTTTCTAGATTTTTTTTCTAGATTTTTTTCTAGATTTTTTTTCTAGATTTTTTTGTAGATTGATTTTTTTTCTAGATTTTTTTTTTGATTTTTTTTCTAGATTTTTTTCTAGATTTTTTTCTAGATTTTTTTTCTAGATTTTATTTCTAGATTTTTTTCTAGATTTTTTTTCTAGATTTTTTTTGTAGATTTTTTTTCTAGATTTTTTTTCTAGATTTTTTTCTTGCTTTTTTTCTAGATTTTTTTACTAGATTTTTTTTCTAGATTTTTTTTCTAGATTTTTTTTCTAGATTTTTTTCTAGATTTTTTTTGCAGATTTTTTTTCTAGATTTTTTTTTTGATTTTTTTTCTAGATTTTTTTTCTAGATTTTTTTTCTAGATTTTTTTTCTAGATTTTTTTCTTGATTTTTTTCTAGATTTTTTTACTAGATTTTTTTTCTAGATTTTTTTTGCAGATTTTTTTTCTAGATTTTTTTTGTAGATTTTTTTTCTAGATTTTTTTGTAGATTGATTTTTTTTCTAGATTATTTTTTTGATTTTTTTTCTAGATTTTTTTTCTAGATTTTTTTTCTAGATTTTTTTTCTAGATTTTTTTCTTGCTTTTTTTCTAGATTTTTTTACTAGATTTTTTTTCTAGATTTTTTTTCTAGATTTTTTTTCTAGATTTTTTTCTAGATTTTTTTTGCAGATTTTTTTTCTAGATTTTTTTTCTAGATTTTTTTCTAGATTATTTTTCTAGATTTTTTTTCTAGATTTTTTTTCTAGATTTTTTTTCTAGATTTTTTTTCTAGATTTTTTTTCTAGATTTTTTTCTAGATTTTTTTCTAGATTTTTTTTCTAGATTTTATTTCTAGATTTTTTTCTAGATTTTTTTTCTAGATTTTTTTTGTAGATTTTTTTCTAGATTTTTTTTCTAGATTTTTTTGTAGATTGATTTTTTTTCTAGATTATTTTTTTGATTTTTTTTCTAGATTTTTTTTCTAGATTTTTTTTCTAGATTTTTTTTCTTGATTTTTTTCTTGATTTTTTTCTAGATTTTTTTACTAGATTTTTTTTCTAGATTTTTTTTGCAGATTTTTTTTCTAGATTTTTTTTCTAGATTTTTTTTCTAGATTTTTTTCTAGATTTTTTTCTAGATTTTTGTTCTAGATTTTTTTTCTAGATTTTTTTCTAGATTTTTTTTCTAGATTTTTTTCTAGATTTTTTTCTAGATTTTTTTCTAGATTTTTTTTCTAGATTTTTTTTCTAGATTTTTTTCTAGATTTTTTTTCTAGATTTTTTTTGCAGATTTTTTTTCTAGATTTTTTTCTAGATTTTTTTTCTAGATTTTTTTTCTAGATTTTTTTCTAGATTTTTTTTCTAGATTTTTTTGTAGATTGATTTTTTTTCTAGATTATTTTTTTGATTTTTTTTCTAGATTTTTTTTCTAGATTTTTTTTCTAGATTTTTTTTCTAGATTTTTTTCTTGCTTTTTTTCTAGATTTTTTTACTAGATTTTTTTTCTAGATTTTTTTCTAGATTTTTTTTCTAGATTTTTTTCTAGATTTTTTTTGCAGATTTTTTTTCTAGATTTTTTTTCTAGATTTTTTTCTAGATAATTTTTCTAGATTTTTTTTCTAGATTTTTTTTCTAGATTTTTTTTCTAGATTTTTTTTCTAGATTTTTTTCTAGATTTTTTTTCTAGATTTTTTTCTAGATTTTTTTTCAAGATTTTTTTTCTAGATTTTTTTTCTAGATTTTTTTTCTAGATTTTTTTTCTAGATTTTTTTCTAGATTTTTTTCTAGATTTTTTTTCTAGATTTTATTTCTAGATTTTTTTCTAGATTTTTTTTCTAGATTTTTTTTGTAGATTTTTTTCTAGATTTTTTTTCTAGATTTTTTTTCTAGATTTTTTTTCTTGATTTTTTTCTTGATTTTTTTCTAGATTTTTTTACTAGATTTTTTTTCTAGATTTTTTTTGCAGATTTTTTTTCTAGATTTTTTTTGTAGATTTTTTTTCTAGAATTTTTTTCTAGATTTTTTTCTAGATTTTTTTTCTAGATTTTTTTTCTAGATTTTTTTCTAGATTTTTTTCTAGATTTTTGTTCTAGATTTTTTTTCTAGATTTTTTTCTAGATTTTTTTTCTAGATTTTTTTCTAGATTTTTTTCTAGATTTTTTTCTAGATTTTTTTTCTAGATTTTTTTTCTAGATTTTTTTCTAGATTTTTTTTCTAGATTTTTTTGTAGATTTTTTTTGTAGATTTTTTTCTAGATTTTTTTTGTAAATTTTTTTTCTAGATTTTTTTCTAGATTTTTTTTGTAAATTTTTTTTCTAGATTTTTTTTCTAGATTTTTTTTCTAGATTTCTTTTCTAGATTTTTTTCTAGATTTTTTTCTAGATTTTTTTTCTAGATTTTTTTCTAGATTTTTTTCTAGATTTTTTTTCTAGATTTTTTTTCTAGATTTTTTTCTAGATTTTTTTTCTAGATTTTTTTTCTAGATTTTTTTTCTAGATTTTTTTCTAGATTTTTTTTCTAGATTTTTTTGTAGATTGATTTTTTTCTAGATTTTTTTTTTGATTTTTTTTCTAGATTTTTTTTCTAGATTTTTTTTCTAGATTTTTTTCTAGATTTTTTTTCTAGATTTTTTTTCTAGATTTTTTTCTTGCTTTTTTTCTAGATTTTTTTACTAGATTTTTTTTCTAGATTTTTTTTCTAGATTTTTTTTCTAGATTTTTTTCTAGATTTTTTTTGCAGATTTTTTTTCTAGATTTTTTTTCTAGATTTTTTTCTAGATTATTTTTCTAGATTTTTTTTCTAGATTTTTTTTCTAGATTTTTTTTCTAGATTTTTTTCTAGATTTTTTTTCTAGATTTTTTTTCTAGATTTTTTTCTAGATTTTTTTTCTAGATTTTTTTCTAGATTTTTTTTCAAGATTTTTTTTCTAGATTTTTTTTCTAGATTTTTTTTCTAGATTTTTTTTCTAGATTTTTTTCTAGATTTTTTTCTAGATTTTTTTTCTAGATTTTATTTCTAGATTTTTTTCTAGATTTTTTTTCTAGATTTTTTTTGTAGATTTTTTTCTAGATTTTTTTTCTAGATTTTTTTGTAGATTGATTTTTTTTCTAGATTATTTTTTTGATTTTTTTTCTAGATTTTTTTTCTAGATTTTTTTTCTAGATTTTTTTTCTTGATTTTTTTCTTGATTTTTTTCTAGATTTTTTTACTAGATTTTTTTTCTAGATTTTTTTTGCAGATTTTTTTTCTAGATTTTTTTTGTAGATTTTTTTTCTAGAATTTTTTTCTAGATTTTTTTCTAGATTTTTTTTCTAGATTTTTTTTCTAGATTTTTTTCTAGATTTTTTTCTAGATTTTTGTTCTAGATTTTTTTTCTAGATTTTTTTCTAGATTTTTTTCTAGATTTTTGTTCTAGATTTTTTTTCTAGATTTTTTTCTAGATTTTTTTTCTAGATTTTTTTCTAGATTTTTTTCTAGATTTTTTTCTAGATTTTTTTTCTAGATTTTTTTTCTAGATTTTTTTCTAGATTTTTTTTCTAGATTTTTTTTGCAGATTTTTTTTCTAGATTTTTTTCTAGATTTTTTTTCTAGATTTTTTTTCTAGATTTTTTTCTAGATTTTTTTTCTAGATTTTTTTGTAGATTGATTTTTTTTGTAGATTATTTTTTTGATTTTTTTTCTAGATTTTTTTTCTAGATTTTTTTTCTAGATTTTTTTTCTAGATTTTTTTCTTGCTTTTTTTCTAGATTTTTTTACTAGATTTTTTTTCTAGATTTTTTTTCTAGATTTTTTTTCTAGATTTTTTTCTAGATTTTTTTTGCAGATTTTTTTTCTAGATTTTTTTTCTAGATTTTTTTCTAGATTATTTTTCTAGATTTTTTTTCTAGATTTTTTTTCTAGATTTTTTTTCTAGATTTTTTTTCTAGATTTTTTTCTAGATTTTTTTTCTAGATTTTTTTCTAGATTTTTTTTCAAGATTTTTTTTCTAGATTTTTTTTCTAGATTTTTTTTCTAGATTTTTTTACTAGATTTTTTTTCTAGATTTTTTTTGCAGATTTTTTTTCTAGATTTTTTTTCTTGATTTTTTTTCTAGAATTTTTTTCTAGATTTTTTTCTAGATTTTTTTTCTAGATTTTTTTTCTAGATTTTTTTCTAGATTTTTTTCTAGATTTTTGTTCTAGATTTTTTTTCTAGATTTTTTTCTAGATTTTTTTTCTAGATTTTTTTCTAGATTTTTTTCTAGATTTTTTTCTAGATTTTTTTTCTAGATTTTTTTTCTAGATTTTTTTCTAGATTTTTTTTCTAGATTTTTTTTGTAGATTTTTTTTGTAGATTTTTTTCTAGATTTTTTTTGTAAATTTTTTTTCTAGATTTTTTTCTAGATTTTTTTTGTAAATTTTTTTTCTAGATTTTTTTTCTAGATTTTTTTTCTAGATTTTTTTTCTAGATTTTTTTCTAGATTTTTTTCTAGATTTTTTTTCTAGATTTTTTTCTAGATTTTTTTCTAGATTTTTTTTCTAGATTTTTTTTCTAGATTTTTTTCTAGATTTTTTTTCTAGATTTTTTTTCTAGATTTTTTTTCTAGATTTTTTTCTAGATTTTTTTTCTAGATTTTTTTGTAGATTGATTTTTTTCTAGATTTTTTTTTTGATTTTTTTTCTAGATTTTTTTTCTAGATTTTTTTTCTAGATTTTTTTCTAGATTTTTTTTGCAGATTTTTTTTCTAGATTTTTTTTCTAGATTTTTTTCTAGATTTTTTTTCTAGATTTTTTTTCTAGATTTTTTTTCTAGATTTTTTTTCTAGATTTTTTTCTAGATTTTTTTTCTAGATTTTTTTTCTAGATTTTTTTTGCAGATTTTTTTTCTAGATTTTTTTTCTAGATTTTTTTCTAGATTTTTTTTCTAGATTTTTTTTCTAGATTTTTTTTCTAGATTTTTTTTCTAGATTTTTTTCTAGATTTTTTTTCTAGATTTTTTTCTAGATTTTTTTTGCAGATTTTTTTTCTAGATTTTTTTTCTAGATTTTTTTCTAGATTTTTTTTCTAGATTTTTTTTCTAGATTTTTTTTCTAGATTTTTTTTCTAGATTTTTTTCTAGATTTTTTTTCTAGATTTTTTTTCTAGATTTTTTCTAGATTTTTTTTGCAGATTCTTTTTCTAGATTTTTTTTTTGATTTTTTTTCTAGATTTTTTTTCTAGATTTTTTTTCTAGATTTTTTTCTAGATTTTTTTTCTAGATTTTTTTTCTAGATTTTTTTCTAGATTTTTTTTCTAGATTTTTTTTCTAGATTTTTTTCTAGATTTTTTTCTAGATTTTTGTTCTAGATTTTTTTTCTAGATTTTTTTCTAGATTTTTTTTCTAGATTTTTTTCTAGATTTTTTTCTAGATTTTTTTCTAGATTTTTTTTCTAGATTTTTTTTCTAGATTTTTTTCTAGATTTTTTTTCTAGATTTTTTTTGCAGATTTTTTTTCTAGATTTTTTTCTAGATTTTTTTTCTAGATTTTTTTTCTAGATTTTTTTCTAGATTTTTTTTCTAGATTTTTTTGTAGATTGATTTTTTTTCTAGATTATTTTTTTGATTTTTTTTCTAGATTTTTTTTCTAGATTTTTTTTCTAGATTTTTTTTCTAGATTTTTTTCTTGCTTTTTTTCTAGATTTTTTTACTAGATTTTTTTTCTAGATTTTTTTTCTAGATTTTTTTTCTAGATTTTTTTCTAGATTTTTTTTGCAGATTTTTTTTCTAGATTTTTTTTCTAGATTTTTTTCTAGATTATTTTTCTAGATTTTTTTTCTAGATTTTTTTTCTAGATTTTTTTTCTAGATTTTTTTCTAGATTTTTTTTCTAGATTTTTTTTCTAGATTTTTTTCTAGATTTTTTTTCTAGATTTTTTTCTAGATTTTTTTTCTAGATTTTTTTTCTAGATTTTTTTTCTAGATTTTTTTTCTAGATTTTTTTTCTAGATTTTTTTCTAGATTTTTTTCTAGATTTTTTTTCTAGATTTTATTTCTAGATTTTTTTCTAGATTTTTTTTCTAGATTTTTTTTGTAGATTTTTTTCTAGATTTTTTTTCTAGATTTTTTTTCTAGATTTTTTTTCTTGATTTTTTTCTTGATTTTTTTCTAGATTTTTTTACTAGATTTTTTTTCTAGATTTTTTTTGCAGATTTTTTTCTAGATTTTTTTTGTAGATTTTTTTTCTAGATTTTTTTTCTAGATTTTTTTCTAGATTTTTTTTCTAGATTTTTTTTCTAGATTTTTTTCTAGATTTTTTTCTAGATTTTTGTTCTAGATTTTTTTTCTAGATTTTTTTCTAGATTTTTTTTCTAGATTTTTTTCTAGATTTTTTTCTAGATTTTTTTCTAGATTTTTTTTCTAGATTTTTTTTCTAGATTTTTTTCTAGATTTTTTTTCTAGATTTTTTTTGTAGATTTTTTTTGTAGATTTTTTTCTAGATTTTTTTTGTAAATTTTTTTTCTAGATTTTTTTCTAGATTTTTTTTGTAAATTTTTTTTCTAGATTTTTTTTCTAGATTTTTTTTCTAGATTTTTTTTCTAGATTTTTTTCTAGATTTTTTTCTAGATTTTTTTTCTAGATTTTTTTCTAGATTTTTTTCTAGATTTTTTTTCTAGATTTTTTTTCTAGATTTTTTTCTAGATTTTTTTTCTAGATTTTTTTTCTAGATTTTTTTTCTAGATTTTTTTCTAGATTTTTTTTCTAGATTTTTTTGTAGATTGATTTTTTTATAGATTTTTTTTTTGATTTTTTTTCTAGATTTTTTTTCTAGATTTTTTTCTAGATTTTTTTTGCAGATTTTTTTTCTAGATTTTTTTTCTAGATTTTTTTCTAGATTTTTTTTCTAGATTTTTTTTCTAGATTTTTTTTCTAGATTTTTTTTCTAGATTTTTTTCTAGATTTTTTTTCTAGATTTTTTTTCTAGATTTTTTTCTAGATTTTTTTTCTAGTTTTTTTTTCTAGATTTTTTTCTAGATTTTTTTTGCAGATTTTTTTTCTAGATTTTTTTTCTAGATTTTTTTCTAGATTTTTTTTCTAGATTTTTTTTCTAGATTTTTTTTCTAGATTTTTTTTCTAGATTTTTTTCTAGATTTTTTTTCTAGATTTTTTTTCTAGATTTTTTCTAGATTTTTTTTGCAGATTCTTTTTCTAGATTTTTTTTTTGATTTTTTTTCTAGATTTTTTTTCTAGATTTTTTTTCTAGATTTTTTTCTAGATTTTTTTTCTAGATTTTTTTTCTAGATTTTTTTCTAGATTTTTTTTCTAGATTTTTTTGTAGATTTTTTTTCTAGATTTTTTTTCTAGATTTTTTTCTAGATTTTTTTGTAGATTGATTTTTTTTCTAGATTTTTTTTTAGATTTTTTTTCTAGATTTTTTTTCTTGATTTTTTTTCTAGATTTTTTTTCTAGATTTTTTTCTTGATTTTTTTCTAGATTTTTTTTCTAGATTTTTTTTCTAGATTTTTTTCTAGATTTTTTTTGCAGATTTATTTTCTAGATTTTTTTTCTAGATTTTTTTTGCAGATTTTTTTTCTAGATTTTTTTTGTAGATTTTTTTTCTAGAATTTTTTTCTAGATTTTTTTCTAGATTTTTTTTCTAGATTTTTTTTCTAGATTTTTTTCTAGATTTTTTTTGCAGATTTATTTTCTAGATTTTTTTTCTAGATTTTTTTTGCAGATTTTTTTTCTAGATTTTTTTTCTAGATTTTTTTTCTAGATTTTTTTTCTAGATTTTTTTCTAGATTTTTTTTCTAGATTTTTTTTCTAGATTTTTTTCTAGATTTTTTTTCTAGATTTTTTTTCTAGATTTTTTTTCTAGATTTTTTTCTAGATTTTTTTCTAGATTTTTTTTCTAGATTTTTTTCTAGATTTTTTTTCTAGATTTTTTTTCTAGATTTTTTTCTAGATTTTTTTTCTAGATTTTTTTTCTAGATTTTTTTTCTAGATTTTTTTCTAGATTTTTTTTCTAGATTTTTTTGTAGATTGATTTTTTTTCTAGATTTTTTTTTAGATTTTTTTTCTAGATTTTTTTTCTTGATTTTTTTTCTAGATTTTTTTTCTAGATTTTTTTCTTGATTTTTTTCTAGATTTTTTTTCTAGATTTTTTTTCTAGATTTTTTTCTAGATTTTTTTTGCAGATTTATTTTCTAGATTTTTTTTCTAGATTTTTTTTGCAGATTTTTTTTCTAGATTTTTTTTGTAGATTTTTTTTCTAGAATTTTTTTCTAGATTTTTTTCTAGATTTTTTTTCTAGATTTTTTTTCTAGATTTTTTTCTAGATTTTTTTTGCAGATTTATTTTCTAGATTTTTTTTCTAGATTTTTTTTGCAGATTTTTTTTCTAGATTTTTTTTCTAGATTTTTTTTCTAGAATTTTTTTCTAGATTTTTTTCTAGATTTTTTTTCTAGATTTTTTTTCTAGATTTTTTTCTAGATTTTTTTTCTAGATTTTTTTTCTAGATTTTTTTTCTAGATTTTTTTCTAGATTTTTTTCTAGATTTTTTTTCTAGATTTTTTTCTAGATTTTTTTTCTAGATTTTTTTTCTAGATTTTTTTCTAGATTTTTTTTCTAGATTTTTTTTCTAGATTTTTTTTCTAGATTTTTTTCTAGATTTTTTTTCTAGATTTTTTTGTAGATTGATTTTTTTCTAGATTTTTTTTTTGATTTCTTTTCTAGATTTTTTTTCTAGATTTTTTTTCTAGATTTTTTTCTAGATTTTTTTTGCAGATTTTTTTTCTAGATTTTTTTTCTAGATTTTTTTTCTAGATTTTTTTTGTAGATTTTTTTTCTAGAATTTTTTTCTAGATTTTTTTCTAGATTTTTTTTCTAGATTTTTTTTCTAGATTTTTTTTCTAGATTTTTTTTCTAGATTTTTTTTCTAGATTTTTTTCTAGATTTTTTTCTAGATTTTTTTTCTAGATTTTTTTTCTAGATTTTTTCTAGATTTTTTTTGCAGATTCTTTTTCTATATTTTTTTTTTGATTTTTTTTCTAGATTTTTTTTCTAGATTTTTTTTCTAGATTTTTTTCTAGATTTTTTTTCTAGATTTTTTTTCTAGATTTTTTTTCTAGATTTTTTTTCTAGATTTTTTTCTAGATTTTTTTTCTAGATTTTTTTCTAGATTTTTTTTCTAGATTTTTTTGTAGATTTTTTTTCTAGATTTTTTTTCTAGATTTTTTTCTAGATTTTTTTGTAGATTGATTTTTTTTTTAGATTTTTTTTTAGATTTTTTTTCTAGATTTTTTTTCTAGATTTTTTTTCTAGATTTTTTTTCTTGATTTTTTTCTTGATTTTTTTTCTAGATTTTTTTACTAGATTTTTTTTCTAGATTTTTTTTGCAGATTTTTTTTCTAGATTTTTTTTGTAGATTTTTTTTCTAGAATTTTTTTCTTGATTTTTTTCTAGATTTTTTTTCTAGATTTTTTTTCTAGATTTTTTTCTAGATTTTTTTTGCAGATTTATTTTCTAGATTTTTTTTCTAGATTTTTTTTGCAGATTTTTTTTCTAGATTTTTTTTGTAGATTTTTTTTCTAGAATTTTTTTCTAGATTTTTTTCTAGATTTTTTTTCTAGATTTTTTTTCTAGATTTTTTTCTAGATTTTTTTTGCAGATTTTTTTTCTAGATTTTTTTTGTAGATTTTTTTTCTAGATTTTTTTCTTGATTTTTTTCTAGATTTTTTTTCTAGATTTTTTTTCTAGATTTTTTTCTAGATTTTTTTTGCAGATTTATTTTCTAGATTTTTTTTCTAGATTTTTTTTGCAGATTTTTTTTCTAGATTTTTTTTGTAGATTTTTTTTCTAGAATTTTTTTCTAGATTTTTTTCTAGATTTTTTTTCTAGATTTTTTTTCTAGATTTTTTTCTAGATTTTTTTTGCAGATTTATTTTCTAGATTTTTTTTCTAGATTTTTTTTGCAGATTTTTTTTCTAGATTTTTTTTCTAGATTTTTTTTCTAGAATTTTTTTCTAGATTTTTTTCTAGATTTTTTTTCTAGATTTTTTTTCTAGATTTTTTTCTAGATTTTTTTTCTAGATTTTTTTTCTAGATTTTTTTTCTAGATTTTTTTCTAGATTTTTTTCTAGATTTTTTTTCTAGATTTTTTTCTAGATTTTTTTTCTAGATTTTTTTTCTAGATTTTTTTCTAGATTTTTTTTCTAGATTTTTTTTCTAGATTTTTTTTCTAGATTTTTTTCTAGATTTTTTTTCTAGATTTTTTTGTAGATTGATTTTTTTCTAGATTTTTTTTTTGATTTTTTTTCTAGATTTTTTTTCTAGATTTTTTTTCTAGATTTTTTTCTAGATTTTTTTTGCAGATTTTTTTTCTAGATTTTTTTTCTAGATTTTTTTTCTAGATTTTTTTTGTAGATTTTTTTTCTAGAATTTTTTTCTAGATTTTTTTCTAGATTTTTTTTCTAGATTTTTTTTCTAGATTTTTTTTCTAGATTTTTTTTCTAGATTTTTTTTCTAGATTTTTTTCTAGATTTTTTTCTAGATTTTTTTTCTAGATTTTTTTTCTAGATTTTTTCTAGATTTTTTTTGCAGATTCTTTTTCTATATTTTTTTTTTGATTTTTTTTCTAGATTTTTTTTCTAGATTTTTTTTCTAGATTTTTTTCTAGATTTTTTTTCTAGATTTTTTTTCTAGATTTTTTTTCTAGATTTTTTTTCTAGATTTTTTTCTAGATTTTTTTTCTAGATTTTTTTCTAGATTTTTTTTCTAGATTTTTTTGTAGATTTTTTTTCTAGATTTTTTTTCTAGATTTTTTTCTAGATTTTTTTGTAGATTGATTTTTTTTCTAGATTTTTTTTTAGATTTTTTTTCTAGATTTTTTTTCTAGATTTTTTTTCTAGATTTTTTTTCTTGATTTTTTTCTTGATTTTTTTCTAGATTTTTTTACTAGATTTTTTTTCTAGATTTTTTTTGCAGATTTTTTTTCTAGATTTTTTTTGTAGATTTTTTTTCTAGAATTTTTTTCTAGATTTTTTTCTAGATTTTTTTTCTAGATTTTTTTTCTAGATTTTTTTCTAGATTTTTTTCTAGATTTTTGTTCTAGATTTTTTTTCTAGATTTTTTTCTAGATTTTTTTTCTAGATTTTTTTCTAGATTTTTTTCTAGATTTTTTTCTAGATTTTTTTTCTAGATTTTTTTTCTAGATTTTTTTCTAGATTTTTTTTCTAGATTTTTTTTGTAGATTTTTTTCTAGATTTTTTTTGTAAATTTTTTTTCTAGATTTTTTTTGTAAATTTTTTTTCTAGATTTTTTTTCTAGATTTTTTTTCTAGATTTTTTTTCTAGATTTTTTTCTAGATTTTTTTCTAGATTTTTTTTCTAGATTTTTTTCTAGATTTTTTTCTAGATTTTTTTTCTAGATTTTTTTTCTAGATTTTTTTCTAGATTTTTTTTCTAGATTTTTTTTCTAGATTTTTTTTCTAGATTTTTTTCTAGATTTTTTTTCTAGATTTTTTTGTAGATTGATTTTTTTCTAGATTTTTTTTTTGATTTTTTTTCTAGATTTTTTTTCTAGATTTTTTTTCTAGATTTTTTTCTAGATTTTTTTTGCAGATTTTTTTTCTAGATTTTTTTTCTAGATTTTTTTCTAGATTTTGTTTCTAGATTTTTTTTCTAGATTTTTTTTCTAGATTTTTTTTCTAGATTTTTTTCTAGATTTTTTTTCTAGATTTTTTTTCTAGATTTTTTTCTAGATTTTTTTTCTAGTTTTTTTTTCTAGATTTTTTTCTAGATTTTTTTTGCAGATTTTTTTTCTAGATTTTTTTTCTAGATTTTTTTCTAGATTTTTTTTCTAGATTTTTTTTCTAGATTTTTTTTCTAGATTTTTTTTCTAGATTTTTTTCTAGATTTTTTTTCTAGATTTTTTTTCTAGATTTTTTCTAGATTTTTTTTGCAGATTCTTTTTCTAGATTTTTTTTTTGATTTTTTTTCTAGATTTTTTTTCTAGATTTTTTTTCTAGATTTTTTTCTAGATTTTTTTTCTAGATTTTTTTTCTAGATTTTTTTCTAGATTTTTTTTCTAGATTTTTTTGTAGATTTTTTTTCTAGATTTTTTTTCTAGATTTTTTTCTAGATTTTTTTGTAGATTGATTTTTTTTCTAGATTTTTTTTTAGATTTTTTTTCTAGATTTTTTTTCTTGATTTTTTTTCTAGATTTTTTTTCTAGATTTTTTTCTTGATTTTTTTCTAGATTTTTTTTCTAGATTTTTTTTCTAGATTTTTTTCTAGATTTTTTTTGCAGATTTATTTTCTAGATTTTTTTTCTAGATTTTTTTTGCAGATTTTTTTTCTAGATTTTTTTTGTAGATTTTTTTTCTAGAATTTTTTTCTAGATTTTTTTCTAGATTTTTTTTCTAGATTTTTTTTCTAGATTTTTTTCTAGATTTTTTTTCTAGATTTTTTTTCTAGATTTTTTTCTAGATTTTTTTTCTAGATTTTTTTTCTAGATTCTTTTCTAGATTTTTTTTCTAGATTTTTTTTCTAGATTTTTTTCTAGATTTTTTTTCTAGATTTTTTTTTGATTTTTTTTCTAGATTTTTTTTCTTGATTTTTTTTCTAGATTTTTTTTCTAGATTTCTTTCTTGATTTTTTTCTAGATTTTTTTTCTAGATTTTTTTTCTAGATTTTTTTCTAGATTTTTTTTGCAGATTTATTTTCTAGATTTTTTTTCTAGATTTTTTTTGCAGATTTTTTTTCTAGATTTTTTTTCTAGATTTTTTTTCTAGAATTTTTTTCTAGATTTTTTTCTAGATTTTTTTTCTAGATTTTTTTTCTAGATTTTTTTCTAGATTTTTTTTCTAGATTTTTTTTCTAGATTTTTTTTCTAGATTTTTTTCTAGATTTTTTTCTAGATTTTTTTTCTAGATTTTTTTCTAGATTTTTTTTCTAGATTTTTTTTCTAGATTTTTTTCTAGATTTTTTTTCTAGATTTTTTTTCTAGATTTTTTTTCTAGATTTTTTTCTAGATTTTTTTTCTAGATTTTTTTGTAGATTGATTTTTTTCTAGATTTTTTTTTGGATTTTTTTTCTAGATTTTTTTTCTAGATTTTTTTTCTAGATTTTTTTCTAGATTTTTTTTGCAGATTTTTTTCTAGATTTTTTTTCTAGATTTTTTTTGTAGATTTTTTTTCTAGAATTTTTTTCTAGAATTTTTTTCTAGATTTTTTTCTAGATTTTTTTTCTAGATTTTTTTTCTAGATTTTTTTTCTAGATTTTTTTTCTAGATTTTTTTCTAGATTTTTTTCTAGATTTTTTTTCTAGATTTTTTTTCTAGATTTTTTCTAGATTTTTTTTGCAGATTCTTTTTCTAGATTTTTTTTTTGATTTTTTTTCTAGATTTTTTTTCTAGATTTTTTTTCTAGATTTTTTTCTAGATTTTTTTTCTAGATTTTTTTTCTAGATTTTTTTTCTAGATTTTTTTTCTAGATTTTTTTCTAGATTTTTTTTCTAGATTTTATTCTAGATTTTTTTTCTAGATTTTTTTGTAGATTTTTTTTCTAGATTTTTTTTCTAGATTTTTTTCTAGATTTTTTTGTAGATTGATTTTTTTTCTAGATTTTTTTTTAGATTTTTTTTCTAGAATTTTTTTCTAGATTTTTTTCTAGATTTTTTTTCTAGATTTTTTTTCTAGATTTTTTTCTAGATTTTTTTTGCAGATTTATTTTCTAGATTTTTTTTCTAGATTTTTTTTGCAGATTTTTTTTCTAGATTTTTTTTCTAGATTTTTTTTCTAGAATTTTTTTCTAGATTTTTTTCTAGATTTTTTTTCTAGATTTTTTTTCTAGATTTTTTTCTAGATTTTTTTTCTAGATTTTTTTTCTAGATTTTTTTTCTAGATTTTTTTCTAGATTTTTTTTCTAGATTTTTTTCTAGATTTTTTTTCTAGATTTTTTTTCTAGATTTTTTTCTAGATTTTTTTTCTAGATTTTTTTTCTAGATTTTTTTTCTAGATTTTTTTCTAGATTTTTTTTCTAGATTTTTTTGTAGATTGATTTTTTTCTAGATTTTTTTTTTGATTTTTTTTCTAGATTTTTTTTCTAGATTTTTTTTCTAGATTTTTTTCTAGATTTTTTTTGCAGATTTTTTTTCTAGATTTTTTTTCTAGATTTTTTTTCTAGATTTTTTTTGTAGATTTTTTTTCTAGAATTTTTTTCTAGATTTTTTTCTAGATTTTTTTTCTAGATTTTTTTTCTAGATTTTTTTTCTAGATTTTTTTTCTAGATTTTTTTTCTAGATTTTTTTCTAGATTTTTTTCTAGATTTTTTTTCTAGATTTTTTTTCTAGATTTTTTCTAGATTTTTTTTGCCGATTCTTTTTCTATATTTTTTTTTTGATTTTTTTTCTAGATTTTTTTTCTAGATTTTTTTTCTAGATTTTTTTCTAGATTTTTTTTCTAGATTTTTTTTCTAGATTTTTTTCTAGATTTTTTTTCTAGATTTTTTTCTAGATTTTTTTTCTAGATTTTTTTCTAGATTTTTTTTCTAGATTTTTTTGTAGATTTTTTTTCTAGATTTTTTTTCTAGATTTTTTTCTAGATTTTTTTGTAGATTGATTTTTTTTCTAGATTTTTTTTTAGATTTTTTTTCTAGATTTTTTTTCTAGATTTTTTTTCTAGATTTTTTTTCTTGATTTTTTTCTTGATTTTTTTCTAGATTTTTTTACTAGATTTTTTTTCTAGATTTTTTTTGCAGATTTTTTTTCTAGATTTTTTTTGTAGATTTTTTTTCTAGAATTTTTTTCTAGATTTTTTTCTAGATTTTTTTTCTAGATTTTTTTTCTAGATTTTTTTCTAGATTTTTTTCTAGATTTTTGTTCTAGATTTTTTTTCTAGATTTTTTTCTAGATTTTTTTTCTAGATTTTTTTCTAGATTTTTTTCTAGATTTTTTTCTAGATTTTTTTTCTAGATTTTTTTTCTAGATTTTTTTCTAGATTTTTTTTCTAGATTTTTTTTGTAGATTTTTTTTGTAGATTTTTTTCTAGATTTTTTTTGTAAATTTTTTTTCTAGATTTTTTTCTAGATTTTTTTTGTAAATTTTTTTTCTAGATTTTTTTTCTAGATTTTTTTTCTAGATTTTTTTTCTAGATTTTTTTCTAGATTTTTTTCTAGATTTTTTTTCTAGATTTTTTTCTAGATTTTTTTCTAGATTTTTTTTCTAGATTTTTTTTCTAGATTTTTTTCTAGATTTTTTTTCTAGATTTTTTTGTAGATTTTTTTTCTAGATTTTTTTTCTAGATTTTTTTCTAGATTTTTTTGTAGATTGATTTTTTTTCTAGATTTTTTTTTAGATTTTTTTTCTAGATTTTTTTTCTTGATTTTTTTTCTAGATTTTTTTTCTAGATTTTTTTCTTGATTTTTTTCTAGATTTTTTTTCTAGATTTTTTTTCTAGATTTTTTTCTAGATTTTTTTTGCAGATTTATTTTCTAGATTTTTTTTCTAGATTTTTTTTGCAGATTTTTTTTCTAGATTTTTTTTGTAGATTTTTTTTCTAGAATTTTTTTCTAGATTTTTTTCTAGATTTTTTTTCTAGATTTTTTTTCTAGATTTTTTTCTAGATTTTTTTTCTAGATTTTTTTTCTAGATTTTTTTCTAGATTTTTTTTCTAGATTTTTTTTCTAGATTCTTTTCTAGATTTTTTTTCTAGATTTTTTTTCTAGATTTTTTTCTAGATTTTTTTTCTAGATTTTTTTTTGATTTTTTTTCTAGATTTTTTTTCTTGATTTTTTTTCTAGATTTTTTTTCTAGATTTTTTTCTTGATTTTTTCTAGATTTTTTTTCTAGATTTTTTTTCTAGATTTTTTTCTAGATTTTTTTTGCAGATTTATTTTCTAGATTTTTTTTCTAGATTTTTTTTGCAGATTTTTTTTCTAGATTTTTTTTCTAGATTTTTTTTCTAGAATTTTTTTCTAGATTTTTTTCTAGATTTTTTTTCTAGATTTTTTTTCTAGATTTTTTTCTAGATTTTTTTTCTAGATTTTTTTTCTAGATTTTTTTTCTAGATTTTTTTCTAGATTTTTTTCTAGATTTTTTTTCTAGATTTTTTTCTAGATTTTTTTTCTAGATTTTTTTTCTAGATTTTTTTCTAGATTTTTTTTCTAGATTTTTTTTCTAGATTTTTTTTCTAGATTTTTTTCTAGATTTTTTTTCTAGATTTTTTTGTAGATTGATTTTTTTCTAGATTTTTTTTTGGATTTTTTTTCTAGATTTTTTTTCTAGATTTTTTTTCTAGATTTTTTTCTAGATTTTTTTTGCAGATTTTTTTTCTAGATTTTTTTTCTAGATTTTTTTTCTAGATTTTTTTTGTAGATTTTTTTTGTAGAATTTTTTTCTAGATTTTTTTCTAGATTTTTTTTCTAGATTTTTTTTCTAGATTTTTTTTCTAGATTTTTTTTCTAGATTTTTTTTCTAGATTTTTTTCTAGATTTTTTTCTAGATTTTTTTTCTAGATTTTTTTTCTAGATTTTTTCTAGATTTTTTTTGCAGATTCTTTTTCTAGATTTTTTTTTTGATTTTTTTTCTAGATTTTTTTTCTAGATTTTTTTTCTAGATTTTTTTCTAGATTTTTTTTCTAGATTTTTTTTCTAGATTTTTTTTCTAGATTTTTTTTCTAGATTTTTTTCTAGATTTTTTTTCTAGATTTTTTTCTAGATTTTTTTTCTAGATTTTTTTGTAGATTTTTTTTCTAGATTTTTTTTCTAGATTTTTTTCTAGATTTTTTTGTAGATTGATTTTTTTTCTAGATTTTTTTTTAGATTTTTTTTCTAGATTTTTTTTCTTGATTTTTTTTCTAGATTTTTTTTCTAGATTTTTTTCTTGATTTTTTTCTAGATTTTTTTTCTAGATTTTTTTTCTAGATTTTTTTCTAGATTTTTTTTGCAGATTTATTTTCTAGATTTTTTTTCTAGATTTTTTTTGCAGATTTTTTTTCTAGATTTTTTTTGTAGATTTTTTTTCTAGAATTTTTTTCTAGATTTTTTTTCTAGATTTTTTTCTAGATTTTTTTCTAGATTTTTTTTGTAAATTTTTTTTGTAGATTTTTTTCTAGATTTTTTTTCTAGATTTTTTTTCTAGATTTTTTTTCTAGATTTTTTTTCTAGATTTTTTTCTAGATTTTTTTCTAGATTTTTTTTCTAGATTTTTTTTCTAGATTTTTTTTCTAGATTTTTTTCTAGATTTTTTTTCTAGATTTTTTTTCTAGATTTTTTTTCTAGATTTTTTTTCTAGATTTTTTTCTAGATTTTTTTTCTAGATTTTTTTCTAGATTTTTTTTCTAGATTTTTTTTCTAGATTTTTTTCTAGATTTTTTTTCTAGATTTTTTTTCTAGATTTTTTTTCTAGATTTTTTTCTAGATTTTTTTTCTAGATTTTTTTGTAGATTGATTTTTTTCTAGATTTTTTTTTGGATTTTTTTTCTAGATTTTTTTTCTAGATTTTTTTTCTAGATTTTTTTCTAGATTTTTTTTGCAGATTTTTTTTCTAGATTTTTTTTCTAGATTTTTTTTCTAGATTTTTTTTGTAGATTTTTTTTGTAGAATTTTTTTCTAGATTTTTTTCTAGATTTTTTTTCTAGATTTTTTTTCTAGATTTTTTTTCTAGATTTTTTTTCTAGATTTTTTTCTAGATTTTTTTCTAGATTTTTTTTCTAGATTTTTTTTCTAGATTTTTTCTAGATTTTTTTCTAGATTTTTTTTCTAGATTTTTTTCTAGATTTTTTTTCTAGATTTTTTTGTAGATTTTTTTTCTAGATTTTTTTTCTAGATTTTTTTCTAGATTTTTTTGTAGATTGATTTTTTTTCTAGATTTTTTTTTAGATTTTTTTTCTAGATTTTTTTTCTTGATTTTTTTTCTAGATTTTTTTTCTAGATTTTTTTCTTGATTTTTTTCTAGATTTTTTTTCTAGATTTTTTTTCTAGATTTTTTTCTAGATTTTTTTTGCAGATTTATTTTCTAGATTTTTTTTCTAGATTTTTTTTGCAGATTTTTTTTCTAGATTTTTTTTGTAGATTTTTTTTCTAGAATTTTTTTCTAGATTTTTTTTCTAGATTTTTTTCTAGATTTTTTTCTAGATTTTTTTTGTAAATTTTTTTTGTAGATTTTTTTCTAGATTTTTTTTCTAGATTTTTTTTCTAGATTTTTTTTCTAGATTTTTTTTCTAGATTTTTTTCTAGATTTTTTTCTAGATTTTTTTTCTAGATTTTTTTTCTAGATTTTTTTTCTAGATTTTTTTCTAGATTTTTTTTCTAGATTTTTTTTCTAGATTTTTTTTCTAGATTTTTTTTCTAGATTTTTTTCTAGATTTTTTTTCTAGATTTTTTTCTAGATTTTTTTTCTAGATTTTTTTGTAGATTTTTTTTCTAGATTTTTTTTCTAGATTTTTTTCTAGATTTTTTTGTAGATTGATTTTTTTTCTAGATTTTTTTTTAGATTTTTTTTCTAGATTTTTTTTCTTGATTTTTTTTCTAGATTTTTTTTCTAGATTTTTTTCTTGATTTTTTTCTAGATTTTTTTTCTAGATTTTTTTTCTAGATTTTTTTCTAGATTTTTTTTGCAGATTTATTTTCTAGATTTTTTTTCTAGATTTTTTTTGCAGATTTTTTTTCTAGATTTTTTTTGTAGATTTTTTTTCTAGAATTTTTTTCTAGATTTTTTTTCTAGATTTTTTTCTAGATTTTTTTCTAAATTTTTTTTGTAAATTTTTTTTGTAGATTTTTTTCTAGATTTTTTTTCTAGATTTTTTTTCTAGATTTTTTTTCTAGATTTTTTTTCTAGATTTTTTTCTAGATTTTTTTCTAGATTTTTTTTCTAGATTTTTTTTCTAGATTTTTTTTCTAGATTTTTTTCTAGATTTTTTTCTAGATTTTTTTTCTAGATTTTTTTTCTAGATTTTTTTTCTAGATTTTTTTTCTAGATTTTTTTTCTAGATTTTTTTCTATATTTTTTTCTATATTTTTTTTCTAGATTTTTTTTGTAGATTTTTTTTCTAGAATTTTTTTCTAGATTTTTTTCTAGATTTTTTTTCTAGATTTTTTTTCTAGATTTTTTTCTAGATTATTTTTCTAGATTTTTTTTCTAGATTTTTTTTCTAGATTTTTTTTCTAGATTTTTTTCTAGATTTTTTTTCTAGATTTTTTTTCTAGATTTTTTTCTAGATTTTTTTTCTAGATTTTTTTCTAGATTTTTTTTCAAGATTTTTTTTCTAGATTTTTTTTCTAGATTTTTTTTCTAGATTTTTTTTCTAGATTTTTTTCTAGATTTTTTTCTAGATTTTTTTTCTAGATTTTATTTCTAGATTTTTTTCTAGATTTTTTTTCTAGATTTTTTTTGTAGATTTTTTTCTAGATTTTTTTTCTAGATTTTTTTGTAGATTGATTTTTTTTCTAGATTATTTTTTTGATTTTTTTTCTAGATTTTTTTTCTAGATTTTTTTTCTAGATTTTTTTTCTTGATTTTTTTCTTGATTTTTTTCTAGATTTTTTTACTAGATTTTTTTTCTAGATTTTTTTTGCAGATTTTTTTTCTAGATTTTTTTTGTAGATTTTTTTTCTAGAATTTTTTTCTAGATTTTTTTCTAGATTTTTTTTCTAGATTTTTTTTCTAGATTTTTTTCTAGATTTTTTTCTAGATTTTTTTTCTAGATTTTTTTCTAGATTTTTTTTCTAGATTTTTTTCTAGATTTTTTTCTAGATTTTTTTTCTAGATTTTTTTTCTAGATTTTTTTCTAGATTTTTTTTCTAGATTTTTTTTGTAGATTTTTTTTGTAGATTTTTTTCTAGATTTTTTTTCTAAATTTTTTTTCTAGATTTTTTTCTAGATTTTTTTTGTAAATTTTTTTTCTAGATTTTTTTTCTAGATTTTTTTTCTAGATTTTTTTTCTAGATTTTTTTCTCGATTTTTTTCTAGATTTTTTTTCTAGATTTTTTTTCTAGATTTTTTTTCTAGATTTTTTTCTAGATTTTTTTCTAGATTTTTTTTCTAGATTTTTTTTCTAGATTTTTTTTCTAGATATTTTTCTAGATTTTTTTTCTAGATTTTTTTTCTAGATTTTTTTCTAGATTTTTTTTCTAGATTTTTTTTCTAGATTTTTTTCTAGATTTTTTTTCTAGATTTTTTTTCTAGATTTTTTTTCTAGATTTTTTTCTAGATTTTTTTTCTAGATTTTTTTGTAGATTGATTTTTTTCTAGATTTTTTTTTTGATTTTTTTTCTAGATTTTTTTTCTAGATTTTTTTCTAGATTTTTTTTCTAGATTTTTTTTCTAGATTTTTTTTCTAGATTTTTTTCTAGATTTTTTTCTAGATTTTTTTTGTAAATTTTTTTTGTAGATTTTTTTCTAGATTTTTTTTCTAGATTTTCTTTCTAGATTTTTTTTCTAGATTTTTTTTCTAGATTTTTTTCTATATTTTTTTCTAGATTTTTTTTCTAGATTTTTTTTCTAGATTTTTTTTCTAGATTTTTTTCTAGATTTTTTTCTAGATTTTTTTTCTAGATTTTTTTTCTAGATTTTTTTTCTAGATTTTTTTTCTAGATTTTTTTTCTAGATTTTTTTCTAGATTTTTTTCTAGATTTTTTTTCTAGATTTTTTTTCTAGATTTTTTCTAGATTTTTTTTGCAGATTCTTTTTCTAGATTTTTTTTTTGATTTTTTTTCTAGATTTCTTTTCTAGATTTTTTTTCTAGATTTTTTTCTAGATTTTTTTTCTAGATTTTTTTTCTAGATTTTTTTTCTAGATTTTTTTTCTAGATTTTTTTCTAGATTTTTTTTCTAGATTTTTTTCTAGATTTTTTTTCTAGATTTTTTTGTAGATTTTTTTTCTAGATTTTTTTTCTAGATTTTTTTCTAGATTTTTTTGTAGATTGATTTTTTTTCTAGATTTTTTTTTAGATTTTTTTTCTAGATTTTTTTTCTTGATTTTTTTTCTAGATTTTTTTTCTAGATTTTTTTCTTGATTTTTTTCTAGATTTTTTTTCTAGATTTTTTTTCTAGATTTTTTTCTAGATTTTTTTTGCAGATTTATTTTCTAGATTTTTTTTCTAGATTTTTTTTGCAGATTTTTTTTCTAGATTTTTTTTGTAGATTTTTTTTCTAGAATTTTTTTCTAGATTTTTTTTCTAGATTTTTTTCTAGATTTTTTTCTAGATTTTTTTTGTAAATTTTTTTTGTAGATTTTTTTCTAGATTTTTTTTCTAGATTTTTTTTCTAGATTTTTTTTCTAGATTTTTTTTCTAGATTTTTTTCTAGATTTTTTTCTAGATTTTTTTTCTAGATTTTTTTTCTAGATTTTTTTTCTAGATTTTTTTCTAGATTTTTTTCTAGATTTTTTTTCTAGATTTTTTTTCTAGATTTTTTTTCTAGATTTTTTTTCTAGATTTTTTTTCTAGATTTTTTTCTAGATTTTTTTTCTAGATTTTTTTTCTAGATTTTTTTCTAGATTTTTTTCTAGATTTTTTTTCTAGATTTTTTTTCTAGATTTTTTTTCTAGATTTTTTTTCTAGATTTTTTTTCTAGATTTTTTTCTATATTTTTTTCTATATTTTTTTTCTAGATTTTTTTTGTAGATTTTTTTTCTAGAATTTTTTTCTAGATTTTTTTTCTAGATTTTTTTCTAGATTATTTTTCTAGATTTTTTTTCTAGATTTTTTTTCTAGATTTTTTTTCTAGATTTTTTTCTAGATTTTTTTTCTAGATTTTTTTCTAGATTTTTTTTCTAGATTTTTTTCTAGATTTTTTTTCAAGATTTTTTTTCTAGATTTTTTTTCTAGATTTTTTTTCTAGATTTTTTTTCTAGATTTTTTTCTAGATTTTTTTCTAGATTTTTTTTCTAGATTTTATTTCTAGATTTTTTTCTAGATTTTTTTTCTAGATTTTTTTTCTAGATTCTTTTCTAGATTTTTTTTCTAGATTTTTTTTCTAGATTTTTTTCTAGATTTTTTTTCTAGATTTTTTTTTGATTTTTTTTCTAGATTTTTTTTCTTGATTTTTTTTCTAGATTTTTTTTCTAGATTTTTTTCTTGATTTTTTTCTAGATTTTTTTTCTAGATTTTTTTTCTAGATTTTTTTCTAGATTTTTTTTGCAGATTTATTTTCTAGATTTTTTTTCTAGATTTTTTTTGCAGATTTTTTTTCTAGATTTTTTTTCTAGATTTTTTTTCTAGAATTTTTTTCTAGATTTTTTTCTAGATTTTTTTTCTAGATTTTTTTTCTAGATTTTTTTCTAGATTTTTTTTCTAGATTTTTTTTCTAGATTTTTTTTCTAGATTTTTTTCTAGATTTTTTTCTAGATTTTTTTTCTAGATTTTTTTCTAGATTTTTTTTCTAGATTTTTTTTCTAGATTTTTTTTTAGATTTTTTTTCTAGATTTTTTTTCTTGATTTTTTTTCTAGATTTTTTTTCTAGATTTTTTTCTTGATTTTTTTCTAGATTTTTTTTCTAGATTTTTTTTCTAGATTTTTTTCTAGATTTTTTTTGCAGATTTATTTTCTAGATTTTTTTTCTAGATTTTTTTTGCAGATTTTTTTTCTAGATTTTTTTTGTAGATTTTTTTTCTAGAATTTTTTTCTAGATTTTTTTTCTAGATTTTTTTCTAGATTTTTTTCTAAATTTTTTTTGTAAATTTTTTTTGTAGATTTTTTTCTAGATTTTTTTTCTAGATTTTTTTTCTAGATTTTTTTTCTAGATTTTTTTTCTAGATTTTTTTCTAGATTTTTTTCTAGATTTTTTTTCTAGATTTTTTTTCTAGATTTTTTTTCTAGATTTTTTTCTAGATTTTTTTCTAGATTTTTTTTCTAGATTTTTTTTCTAGATTTTTTTTCTAGATTTTTTTTCTAGATTTTTTTTCTAGATTTTTTTCTATATTTTTTTCTATATTTTTTTTCTAGATTTTTTTTGTAGATTTTTTTTCTAGAATTTTTTTCTAGATTTTTTTCTAGATTTTTTTTCTAGATTTTTTTTCTAGATTTTTTTCTAGATTATTTTTCTAGATTTTTTTTCTAGATTTTTTTTCTAGATTTTTTTTCTAGATTTTTTTCTAGATTTTTTTTCTAGATTTTTTTTCTAGATTTTTTTCTAGATTTTTTTTCTAGATTTTTTTCTAGATTTTTTTTCAAGATTTTTTTTCTAGATTTTTTTTCTAGATTTTTTTTCTAGATTTTTTTTCTAGATTTTTTTCTAGATTTTTTTCTAGATTTTTTTTCTAGATTTTATTTCTAGATTTTTTTCTAGATTTTTTTTCTAGATTTTTTTTGTAGATTTTTTTCTAGATTTTTTTTCTAGATTTTTTTGTAGATTGATTTTTTTTCTAGATTATTTTTTTGATTTTTTTTCTAGATTTTTTTTCTAGATTTTTTTTCTAGATTTTTTTTCTTGATTTTTTTCTTGATTTTTTTCTAGATTTTTTTACTAGATTTTTTTTCTAGATTTTTTTTGCAGATTTTTTTTCTAGATTTTTTTTGTAGATTTTTTTTCTAGAATTTTTTTCTAGATTTTTTTCTAGATTTTTTTTCTAGATTTTTTTTCTAGATTTTTTTCTAGATTTTTTTCTAGATTTTTTTTCTAGATTTTTTTCTAGATTTTTTTTCTAGATTTTTTTCTAGATTTTTTTCTAGATTTTTTTCTAGATTTTTTTTCTAGATTTTTTTCTAGATTTTTTTTCTAGATTTTTTTTGTAGATTTTTTTTGTAGATTTTTTTCTAGATTTTTTTTCTAAATTTTTTTTCTAGATTTTTTTCTAGATTTTTTTTGTAAATTTTTTTTCTAGATTTTTTTTCTAGATTTTTTTTCTAGATTTTTTTTCTAGATTTTTTTCTCGATTTTTTTCTAGATTTTTTTTCTAGATTTTTTTTCTAGATTTTTTTTCTAGATTTTTTTCTAGATTTTTTTCTAGATTTTTTTTCTAGATTTTTTTTCTAGATTTTTTTTCTAGATATTTTTCTAGATTTTTTTTCTAGATTTTTTTTCTAGATTTTTTTCTAGATTTTTTTTCTAGATTTTTTTTCTAGATTTTTTTCTAGATTTTTTTTCTAGATTTTTTTTCTAGATTTTTTTTCTAGATTTTTTTCTAGATTTTTTTTCTAGATTTTTTTGTAGATTGATTTTTTTCTAGATTTTTTTTTTGATTTTTTTTCTAGATTTTTTTTCTAGATTTTTTTCTAGATTTTTTTTCTAGATTTTTTTTCTAGATTTTTTTTCTAGATTTTTTTCTAGATTTTTTTCTAGATTTTTTTTGTAAATTTTTTTTGTAGATTTTTTTCTAGATTTTTTTTCTAGATTTTCTTTCTAGATTTTTTTTCTAGATTTTTTTTCTAGATTTTTTTCTATATTTTTTTCTAGATTTTTTTTCTAGATTTTTTTTCTAGATTTTTTTTCTAGATTTTTTTCTAGATTTTTTTCTAGATTTTTTTTCTAGATTTTTTTTCTAGATTTTTTTTCTAGATTTTTTTTCTAGATTTTTTTTCTAGATTTTTTTCTAGATTTTTTTCTAGATTTTTTTTCTAGATTTTTTTTCTAGATTTTTTCTAGATTTTTTTTGCAGATTCTTTTTCTAGATTTTTTTTTTGATTTTTTTTCTAGATTTCTTTTCTAGATTTTTTTTCTAGATTTTTTTCTAGATTTTTTTTCTAGATTTTTTTTCTAGATTTTTTTTCTAGATTTTTTTTCTAGATTTTTTTCTAGATTTTTTTTCTAGATTTTTTTCTAGATTTTTTTTCTAGATTTTTTTGTAGATTTTTTTTCTAGATTTTTTTTCTAGATTTTTTTCTAGATTTTTTTGTAGATTGATTTTTTTTCTAGATTTTTTTTTAGATTTTTTTTCTAGATTTTTTTTCTTGATTTTTTTTCTAGATTTTTTTTCTAGATTTTTTTCTTGATTTTTTTCTAGATTTTTTTTCTAGATTTTTTTTCTAGATTTTTTTCTAGATTTTTTTTGCAGATTTATTTTCTAGATTTTTTTTCTAGATTTTTTTTGCAGATTTTTTTTCTAGATTTTTTTTGTAGATTTTTTTTCTAGAATTTTTTTCTAGATTTTTTTTCTAGATTTTTTTCTAGATTTTTTTCTAGATTTTTTTTGTAAATTTTTTTTGTAGATTTTTTTCTAGATTTTTTTTCTAGATTTTTTTTCTAGATTTTTTTTCTAGATTTTTTTTCTAGATTTTTTTCTAGATTTTTTTCTAGATTTTTTTTCTAGATTTTTTTTCTAGATTTTTTTTCTAGATTTTTTTCTAGATTTTTTTCTAGATTTTTTTTCTAGATTTTTTTTCTAGATTTTTTTTCTAGATTTTTTTTCTAGATTTTTTTTCTAGATTTTTTTCTATATTTTTTTCTATATTTTTTTTCTAGATTTTTTTTGTAGATTTTTTTTCTAGAATTTTTTTCTAGATTTTTTTTCTAGATTTTTTTCTAGATTATTTTTCTAGATTTTTTTTCTAGATTTTTTTTCTAGATTTTTTTTCTAGATTTTTTTCTAGATTTTTTTTCTAGATTTTTTTCTAGATTTTTTTTCTAGATTTTTTTCTAGATTTTTTTTCAAGATTTTTTTTCTAGATTTTTTTTCTAGATTTTTTTTCTAGATTTTTTTTCTAGATTTTTTTCTAGATTTTTTTCTAGATTTTTTTTCTAGATTTTATTTCTAGATTTTTTTCTAGATTTTTTTTCTAGATTTTTTTTCTAGATTCTTTTCTAGATTTTTTTTCTAGATTTTTTTTCTAGATTTTTTTCTAGATTTTTTTTCTAGATTTTTTTTTGATTTTTTTTCTAGATTTTTTTTCTTGATTTTTTTTCTAGATTTTTTTTCTAGATTTTTTTCTTGATTTTTTTCTAGATTTTTTTTCTAGATTTTTTTTCTAGATTTTTTTCTAGATTTTTTTTGCAGATTTATTTTCTAGATTTTTTTTCTAGATTTTTTTTGCAGATTTTTTTTCTAGATTTTTTTTCTAGATTTTTTTTCTAGAATTTTTTTCTAGATTTTTTTCTAGATTTTTTTTCTAGATTTTTTTTCTAGATTTTTTTCTAGATTTTTTTTCTAGATTTTTTTTCTAGATTTTTTTTCTAGATTTTTTTCTAGATTTTTTTCTAGATTTTTTTTCTAGATTTTTTTCTAGATTTTTTTTCTAGATTTTTTTTCTAGATTTTTTTCTAGATTTTTTTTCTAGATTTTTTTTCTAGATTTTTTTTCTAGATTTTTTTCTAGATTTTTTTTCTAGATTTTTTTGTAGATTAATTTTTTTCTAGATTTTTTTTTGGATTTTTTTTCTAGATTTTTTTTCTAGATTTTTTTTCTAGATTTTTTTCTAGATTTTTTTTGCAGATTTTTTTTCTAGATTTTTTTTCTAGATTTTTTTTCTAGATTTTTTTTGTAGATTTTTTTTCTAGAATTTTTTTCTAGATTTTTTTCTAGATTTTTTTTCTAGATTTTTTTTCTAGATTTTTTTTCTAGATTTTTTTTCTAGATTTTTTTTCTAGATTTTTTTCTAGATTTTTTTCTAGATTTTTTTTCTAGATTTTTTTTCTAGATTTTTTCTAGATTTTTTTTGCAGATTCTTTTTCTAGATTTTTTTTTTGATTTTTTTTCTAGATTTTTTTTCTAGATTTTTTTTCTAGATTTTTTTCTAGATTTTTTTTCTAGATTTTTTTTCTAGATTTTTTTTCTAGATTTTTTTTCTAGATTTTTTTCTAGATTTTTTTTCTAGATTTTTTTCTAGATTTTTTTTCTAGATTTTTTTGTAGATTTTTTTTCTAGATTTTTTTTCTAGATTTTTTTCTAGATTTTTTTGTAGATTGATTTTTTTTCTAGATTTTTTTTTAGATTTTTTTTCTAGATTTTTTTTCTTGATTTTTTTTCTAGATTTTTTTTCTAGATTTTTTTCTTGATTTTTTTCTAGATTTTTTTTCTAGATTTTTTTTCTAGATTTTTTTCTAGATTTTTTTTGCAGATTTATTTTCTAGATTTTTTTTCTAGATTTTTTTTGCAGATTTTTTTTCTAGATTTTTTTTGTAGATTTTTTTTCTAGAATTTTTTTCTAGATTTTTTTTCTAGATTTTTTTCTAGATTTTTTTCTAGATTTTTTTTGTAAATTTTTTTTGTAGATTTTTTTCTAGATTTTTTTTCTAGATTTTTTTTCTAGATTTTTTTTCTAGATTTTTTTTCTAGATTTTTTTCTAGATTTTTTTCTAGATTTTTTTTCTAGATTTTTTTTCTAGATTTTTTTTCTAGATTTTTTTCTAGATTTTTTTCTAGATTTTTTTTCTAGATTTTTTTTCTAGATTTTTTTTCTAGATTTTTTTTCTAGATTTTTTTTCTAGATTTTTTTCTATATTTTTTTCTAGATTTTTTTTCTAGATTTTTTTTGTAGATTTTTTTTCTAGAATTTTTTTCTAGATTTTTTTCTAGATTTTTTTTCTAGATTTTTTTTCTAGATTTTTTTCTAGATTATTTTTCTAGATTTTTTTTCTAGATTTTTTTTCTAGATTTTTTTTCTAGATTTTTTTCTAGATTTTTTTTCTAGATTTTTTTTCTAGATTTTTTTCTAGATTTTTTTTCTAGATTTTTTTCTAGATTTTTTTCAAGATTTATTTTCTAGATTTTTTTTCTAGATTTTTTTTCTAGATTTTTTTTCTAGATTTTTTTCTAGATTTTTTTCTAGATTTTTTTTCTAGATTTTTTTTCT
Organism: Oncorhynchus mykiss; assembly: GCF_057628025.1. Lineage (NCBI taxonomy): Eukaryota > Metazoa > Chordata > Actinopteri > Salmoniformes > Salmonidae > Oncorhynchus > Oncorhynchus mykiss. The sequence goes on from NW_028322057.1 coordinate 701,144, forward strand.
AGATTTTTTTTCTAGATTTTTTTCTAGATTTTTTTTCTAGATTTTTTTCTAGATTTTTTTTCTAGATTTTTTTGTAGATTTTTTTTCTAGATTTTTTTTCTAGATTTTTTTCTAGATTTTTTTGTAGATTGATTTTTTTTCTAGATTTTTTTTTAGATTTTTTTTCTAGATTTTTTTTCTTGATTTTTTTTCTAGATTTTTTTTCTAGATTTTTTTCTTGATTTTTTTCTAGATTTTTTTTCTAGATTTTTTTTCTAGATTTTTTTCTAGATTTTTTTTGCAGATTTATTTTCTAGATTTTTTTTCTAAATTTTTTTTGCAGATTTTTTTTCTAGATTTTTTTTGTAGATTTTTTTTCTAGAATTTTTTTCTAGATTTTTTTTCTAGATTTTTTTCTAGATTTTTTTCTAGATTTTTTTTGTAAATTTTTTTTGTAGATTTTTTTCTAGATTTTTTTTCTAGATTTTTTTTCTAGATTTTTTTTCTAGATTTTTTTTCTAGATTTTTTTCTAGATTTTTTTCTAGATTTTTTTTCTAGATTTTTTTTCTAGATTTTTTTTCTAGATTTTTTTCTAGATTTTTTTTCTAGATTTTTTTTCTAGATTTTTTTTCTAGATTTTTTTTCTAGATTTTTTTCTAGATTTTTTTTCTAGATTTTTTTCTAGATTTTTTTTCTAGATTTTTTTGTAGATTTTTTTTCTAGATTTTTTTTCTAGATTTTTTTCTAGATTTTTTTGTAGATTGATTTTTTTTCTAGATTTTTTTTTAGATTTTTTTTCAAGATTTTTTTTCTTGATTTTTTTTCTAGATTTTTTTTCTAGATTTTTTTCTTGATTTTTTTCTAGATTTTTTTTCTAGATTTTTTTTCTAGATTTTTTTCTAGATTTTTTTTGCAGATTTATTTTCTAGATTTTTTTTCTAGATTTTTTTTGCAGATTTTTTTTCTAGATTTTTTTTGTAGATTTTTTTTCTAGAATTTTTTTCTAGATTTTTTTTCTAGATTTTTTTCTAGATTTTTTTCTAGATTTTTTTTGTAAATTTTTTTTGTAGATTTTTTTCTAGATTTTTTTTCTAGATTTTTTTTCTAGATTTTTTTTCTAGATTTTTTTTCTAGATTTTTTTCTAGATTTTTTTCTAGATTTTTTTTCTAGATTTTTTTTCTAGATTTTTTTTCTAGATTTTTTTCTAGATTTTTTTCTAGATTTTTTTTCTAGATTTTTTTTCTAGATTTTTTTTCTAGATTTTTTTTCTAGATTTTTTTTCTAGATTTTTTTCTAGATTTTTTTCTATATTTTTTTTCTAGATTTTTTTTGTAGATTTTTTTTCTAGAATTTTTTTCTAGATTTTTTTCTAGATTTTTTTTCTAGATTTTTTTTCTAGATTTTTTTCTAGATTATTTTTCTAGATTTTTTTTCTAGATTTTTTTTCTAGATTTTTTTTCTAGATTTTTTTCTAGATTTTTTTTCTAGATTTTTTTTCTAGATTTTTTTCTAGATTTTTTTTCTAGATTTTTTTCTAGATTTTTTTTCAAGATTTATTTTCTAGATTTTTTTTCTAGATTTTTTTTCTAGATTTTTTTTCTAGATTTTTTTCTAGATTTTTTTCTAGATTTTTTTTCTAGATTTTATTTCTAGATTTTTTTCTAGATTTTTTTTCTAGATTTTTTTTGTAGATTTTTTTCTAGATTTTTTTTCTAGATTTTTTTGTAGATTGATTTTTTTTCTAGATTATTTTTTTGATTTTTTTTCTAGATTTTTTTTCTAGATTTTTTTTCTAGATTTTTTTTCTTGATTTTTTTCTTGATTTTTTTCTAGATTTTTTTACTAGATTTTTTTTCTAGATTTTTTTTGCAGATTTTTTTTCTAGATTTTTTTTGTAGATTTTTTTTCTAGAATTTTTTTCTAGATTTTTTTCTAGATTTTTTTTCTAGATTTTTTTTCTAGATTTTTTTCTAGATTTTTTTCTAGATTTTTTTTCTAGATTTTTTTTCTAGATTTTTTTCTAGATTTTTTTTCTAGATTTTTTTCTAGATTTTTTTCTAGATTTTTTTCTAGATTTTTTTTCTAGATTTTTTTTCTAGATTTTTTTCTAGATTTTTTTTCTAGATTTTTTTTGTAGATTTTTTTTGTAGATTTTTTTCTAGATTTTTTTTCTAAATTTTTTTTCTAGATTTTTTTCTAGATTTTTTTTGTAAATTTTTTTTCTAGATTTTTTTTCTAGATTTTTTTTCTAGATTTTTTTTCTAGATTTTTTTCTCGATTTTTTTCTAAATTTTTTTTCTAGATTTTTTTTCTAGATTTTTTTTCTAGATTTTTTTCTAGATTTTTTTCTAGATTTTTTTTCTAGATTTTTTTTCTAGATTTTTTTTCTAGATATTTTTCTAGATTTTTTTTCTAGATTTTTTTTCTAGATTTTTTTCTAGATTTTTTTTCTAGATTTTTTTCTAGATTTTTTTTCTAGATTTTTTTTCTAGATTTTTTTCTAGATTTTTTTTCTAGATTTTTTTCTAGATTTTTTTTCTAGATTTTTTTCTAGATTTTTTTCTAGATTTTTTTCTAGATTTTTTTTCTAGATTTTTTTTCTAGATTTTTTTCTAGATTTTTTTTCTAGATTTTTTTTGTAGATTTTTTTTGTAGATTTTTTTCTAGATTTTTTTTCTAAATTTTTTTTCTAGATTTTTTTCTAGATTTTTTTTGTAAATTTTTTTTCTAGATTTTTTTTCTAGATTTTTTTTCTAGATTTTTTTTCTAGATTTTTTTCTCGATTTTTTTCTAGATTTTTTTTCTAGATTTTTTTTCTAGATTTTTTTTCTAGATTTTTTTCTAGATTTTTTTCTAGATTTTTTTTCTAGATTTTTTTTCTAGATTTTTTTTCTAGATATTTTTCTAGATTTTTTTTCTAGATTTTTTTTCTAGATTTTTTTCTAGATTTTTTTTCTAGATTTTTTTTCTAGATTTTTTTCTAGATTTTTTTTCTAGATTTTTTTTCTAGATTTTTTTTCTAGATTTTTTTCTAGATTTTTTTTCTAGATTTTTTTGTAGATTGATTTTTTTCTAGATTTTTTTTTTGATTTTTTTTCTAGATTTTTTTTCTAGATTTTTTTCTAGATTTTTTTTCTAGATTTTTTTTCTAGATTTTTTTTCTAGATTTTTTTCTAGATTTTTTTCTAGATTTTTTTTGTAAATTTTTTTTGTAGATTTTTTTCTAGATTTTTTTTCTAGATTTTCTTTCTAGATTTTTTTTCTAGATTTTTTTTCTAGATTTTTTTCTATATTTTTTTCTATATTTTTTTTCTAGATTTTTTTTCTAGATTTTTTTTCTAGATTTTTTTCTAGATTTTTTTCTAGATTTTTTTTCTAGATTTTTTTTCTAGATTTTTTTTCTAGATTTTTTTTCTAGATTTTTTTTCTAGATTTTTTTCTAGATTTTTTTCTAGATTTTTTTTCTAGATTTTTTTTCTAGATTTTTTCTAGATTTTTTTTGCAGATTCTTTTTCTAGATTTTTTTTTTGATTTTTTTTCTAGATTTTTTTTCTAGATTTTTTTTCTAGATTTTTTTCTAGATTTTTTTTCTAGATTTTTTTTCTAGATTTTTTTTCTAGATTTTTTTTCTAGATTTTTTTCTAGATTTTTTTTCTAGATTTTTTTCTAGATTTTTTTTCTAGATTTTTTTGTAGATTTTTTTTCTAGATTTTTTTTCTAGATTTTTTTCTAGATTTTTTTGTAGATTGATTTTTTTTCTAGATTTTTTTTTAGATTTTTTTTCTAGATTTTTTTTCTTGATTTTTTTTCTAGATTTTTTTTCTAGATTTTTTTCTTGATTTTTTTCTAGATTTTTTTTCTAGATTTTTTTTCTAGATTTTTTTCTAGATTTTTTTTGCAGATTTATTTTCTAGATTTTTTTTCTAGATTTTTTTTGCAGATTTTTTTTCTAGATTTTTTTTGTAGATTTTTTTTCTAGAATTTTTTTCTAGATTTTTTTTCTAGATTTTTTTCTAGATTTTTTTCTAGATTTTTTTTGTAAATTTTTTTTGTAGATTTTTTTCTAGATTTTTTTTCTAGATTTTTTTTCTAGATTTTTTTTCTAGATTTTTTTTCTAGATTTTTTTCTAGATTTTTTTCTAGATTTTTTTTCTAGATTTTTTTTCTAGATTTTTTTTCTAGATTTTTTTCTAGATTTTTTTCTAGATTTTTTTTCTAGATTTTTTTTCTAGATTTTTTTTCTAGATTTTTTTTCTAGATTTTTTTTCTAGATTTTTTTCTATATTTTTTTCTATATTTTTTTTCTAGATTTTTTTTGTAGATTTTTTTTCTAGAATTTTTTTCTAGATTTTTTTCTAGATTTTTTTTCTAGATTTTTTTTCTAGATTTTTTTCTAGATTATTTTTCTAGATTTTTTTTCTAGATTTTTTTTCTAGATTTTTTTTCTAGATTTTTTTCTAGATTTTTTTTCTAGATTTTTTTTCTAGATTTTTTTCTAGATTTTTTTTCTAGATTTTTTTCTAGATTTTTTTTCAAGATTTTTTTTCTAGATTTTTTTTCTAGATTTTTTTTCTAGATTTTTTTTCTAGATTTTTTTCTAGATTTTTTTCTAGATTTTTTTTCTAGATTTTATTTCTAGATTTTTTTCTAGATTTTTTTTCTAGATTTTTTTTGTAGATTTTTTTCTAGATTTTTTTTCTAGATTTTTTTGTAGATTGATTTTTTTTCTAGATTATTTTTTTGATTTTTTTTCTAGATTTTTTTTCTAGATTTTTTTTCTAGATTTTTTTTCTTGATTTTTTTCTTGATTTTTTTCTAGATTTTTTTACTAGATTTTTTTTCTAGATTTTTTTTGCAGATTTTTTTTCTAGATTTTTTTTGTAGATTTTTTTTCTAGAATTTTTTTCTAGATTTTTTTCTAGATTTTTTTTCTAGATTTTTTTTCTAGATTTTTTTCTAGATTTTTTTCTAGATTTTTTTTCTAGATTTTTTTTCTAGATTTTTTTCTAGATTTTTTTTCTAGATTTTTTTCTAGATTTTTTTCTAGATTTTTTTCTAGATTTTTTTTCTAGATTTTTTTTCTAGATTTTTTTCTAGATTTTTTTTCTAGATTTTTTTTGTAGATTTTTTTTGTAGATTTTTTTCTAGATTTTTTTTCTAAATTTTTTTTCTAGATTTTTTTCTAGATTTTTTTTGTAAATTTTTTTTCTAGATTTTTTTTCTAGATTTTTTTTCTAGATTTTTTTTCTAGATTTTTTTCTAGATTTTTTTCTAGATTTTTTTTCTAGATTTTTTTTCTAGATTTTTTTTCTAGATTTTTTTCTAGATTTTTTTCTAGATTTTTTTTCTAGATTTTTTTTCTAGATTTTTTTTCTAGATTTTTTTCTAGATTTTTTTTCTAGATTTTTTTTCTAGATTTTTTTCTAGATTTTTTTTCTAGATTTTTTTTCTAGATTTTTTTCTAGATTTTTTTTCTAGATTTTTTTTCTAGATTTTTTTTCTAGATTTTTTTCTAGATTTTTTTTCTAGATTTTTTTGTAGATTGATTTTTTTCTAGATTTTTTTTTAGATTTTTTTTCTAGATTTTTTTTCTAGATTTTTTTCTAGATTTTTTTTCTAGATTTTTTTTCTAGATTTTTTTTCTAGATTTTTTTCTAGATTTTTTTCTAGATTTTTTTTGTAAATTTTTTTTGTAGATTTTTTTCTAGATTTTTTTTCTAGATTTTCTTTCTAGATTTTTTTTCTAGATTTTTTTTCTAGATTTTTTTCTATATTTTTTTCTAGATTTTTTTTCTAGATTTTTTTTCTAGATTTTTTTTCTAGATTTTTTTCTAGATTTTTTTCTAGATTTTTTTTCTAGATTTTTTTTCTAGATTTTTTTTCTAGATTTTTTTTCTAGATTTTTTTTCTAGATTTTTTTCTAGATTTTTTTCTAGATTTTTTTTCTAGATTTTTTTGTAGATTTTTTTTCTAGATTTTTTTTCTAGATTTTTTTCTAGATTTTTTTGTAGATTGATTTTTTTTCTAGATTTTTTTTTAGATTTTTTTTCTAGATTTTTTTTCTTGATTTTTTTTCTAGATTTTTTTTCTAGATTTTTTTCTTGATTTTTTTCTAGATTTTTTTTCTAGATTTTTTTTCTAGATTTTTTTCTAGATTTTTTTTGCAGATTTATTTTCTAGATTTTTTTTCTAGATTTTTTTTGCAGATTTTTTTTCTAGATTTTTTTTGTAGATTTTTTTTCTAGAATTTTTTTCTAGATTTTTTTCTAGATTTTTTTTCTAGATTTTTTTCTAGATTTTTTTCTAGATTTTTTTTCTAGATTTTTTTTCTAGATTTTTTTCTAGATTTTTTTTCTAGATTTTTTTTCTAGATTCTTTTCTAGATTTTTTTTCTAGATTTTTTTTCTAGATTTTTTTCTAGATTTTTTTTCTAGATTTTTTTTTGATTTTTTTTCTAGATTTTTTTTCTTGATTTTTTTTCTAGATTTTTTTTCTAGATTTTTTTCTTGATTTTTTTCTAGATTTTTTTTCTAGATTTTTTTTCTAGATTTTTTTCTAGATTTTTTTTGCAGATTTATTTTCTAGATTTTTTTTCTAGATTTTTTTTGCAGATTTTTTTTCTAGATTTTTTTTCTAGATTTTTTTTCTAGAATTTTTTTCTAGATTTTTTTCTAGATTTTTTTTCTAGATTTTTTTTCTAGATTTTTTTCTAGATTTTTTTTCTAGATTTTATTTCTAGATTTTTTTTCTAGATTTTTTTTCTAGATTTTTTTCTAGATTTTTTTTCTAGATTTTTTTCTAGATTTTTTTTCTAGATTTTTTTTCTAGATTTTTTTCTAGATTTTTTTTCTAGATTTTTTTTCTAGATTTTTTTTCTAGATTTTTTTCTAGATTTTTTTTCTAGATTTTTTTGTAGATTGATTTTTTTCTAGATTTTTTTTTTGATTTTTTTTCTAGATTTTTTTTCTAGATTTTCTTTCTAGATTTTTTTCTAGATTTTTTTTGCAGATTTTTTTTCTAGATTTTTTTTCTAGATTTTTTTCTAGATTTTTTTCTAGATTTTTTTTCTAGATTTTTTTTCTAGATTTTTTTTCTAGATTTTTTTTGTAGATTTTTTTTCTAGAATTTTTTTCTAGATTTTTTTCTAGATTTTTTTTCTAGATTTTTTTTCTAGATTTTTTTTCTAGATTTTTTTTCTAGATTTTTTTTCTAGATTTTTTTCTAGATTTTTTTCTAGATTTTTTTTCTAGATTTTTTTTCTAGATTTTTTCTAGATTTTTTTTGCAGATTCTTTTTCTAGATTTTTTTTTTGATTTTTTTTCTAGATTTTTTTTCTAGATTTTTTTTCTAGATTTTTTTCTAGATTTTTTTTCTAGATTTTTTTTTTGATTTTTTTTCTAGATTTTTTTTCTAGATTTTTTTTCTAGATTTTTTTCTAGATTTTTTTTCTAGATTTTTTTTCTAGATTTTTTTTCTAGATTTTTTTTCTAGATTTTTTTCTAGATTTTTTTTCTAGATTTTTTTCTAGATTTTTTTTCTAGATTTTTTTGTAGATTTTTTTTCTAGATTTTTTTTCTAGATTTTTTTCTAGATTTTTTTGTAGATAGATTTTTTTTCTAGATTTTTTTTTAGATTTTTTTTCTAGATTTTTTTTCTTGATTTTTTTTCTAGATTTTTTTTCTAGATTTTTTTCTTGATTTTTTTCTAGATTTTTTTTCTAGATTTTTTTTCTAGATTTTTTTCTAGATTTTTTTTGCAGATTTATTTTCTAGATTTTTTTTCTAGATTTTTTTTGCAGATTTTTTTTCTAGATTTTTTTTGTAGATTTTTTTTCTAGAATTTTTTTCTAGATTTTTTTTGTAAATTTTTTTTGTAGATTTTTTTTCTAGATTTTTTTCTACATTTTTTTCTAGATTTTTTTTCTAGATTTTTTTTGTAGATTTTTTTTCTAGATTTTTTTTCTAGATTTTTTTTCTAGATTTTTTTTCTAGATTTTTTTTCTAGATTTTTTTTCTAGATTTTTTTTCTAGATTTTTTTCTAGATTTTTTTCTAGATTTTTTTTCTAGATTTTTTTTCTAGATTTTTTCTAGATTCTTTTTGCAGATTCTTTTTCTAGATTTTTTTTTTGATTTTTTTTCTAGATTTTTTTTCTAGATTTTTTTTCTAGATTTTTTTCTAGATTTTTTTTCTAGATTTTTTTTCTAGATTTTTTTCTAGATTTTTTTCTAGATTTTTTTTCTAGATTTTTTTTCTAGATTTTTTCTAGATTTTTTTTGCAGATTCTTTTTCTAGATTTTTTTTTTGATTTTTTTTCTAGATTTTTTTTCTAGATTTTTTTTCTAGATTTTTTTCTAGATTTTTTTTCTAGATTTTTTTTCTAGATTTTTTTTCTAGATTTTTTTCTAGATTTTTTTTCTAGATTTTTTTGTAGATTGATTTTTTTCTAGATTTTTTTTTAGATTTTTTTTCTAGATTTTTTTTCTAGATTTTTTTCTAGATTTTTTTTCTAGATTTTTTTTCTAGATTTTTTTTCTAGATTTTTTTCTAGATTTTTTTCTAGATTTTTTTTGTAAATTTTTTTTGTAGATTTTTTTCTAGATTTTTTTTCTAGATTTTCTTTCTAGATTTTTTTTCTAGATTTTTTTTCTAGATTTTTTTCTATATTTTTTTCTAGATTTTTTTTCTAGATTTTTTTTCTAGATTTTTTTTCTAGATTTTTTTCTAGATTTTTTTCTAGATTTTTTTTCTAGATTTTTTTTCTAGATTTTTTTTCTAGATTTTTTTTCTAGATTTTTTTTCTAGATTTTTTTCTAGATTTTTTTCTAGATTTTTTTTCTAGATTTTTTTGTAGATTTTTTTTCTAGATTTTTTTTCTAGATTTTTTTCTAGATTTTTTTGTAGATTGATTTTTTTTCTAGATTTTTTTTTAGATTTTTTTTCTAGATTTTTTTTCTTGATTTTTTTTCTAGATTTTTTTTCTAGATTTTTTTCTTGATTTTTTTCTAGATTTTTTTTCTAGATTTTTTTTCTAGATTTTTTTCTAGATTTTTTTTGCAGATTTATTTTCTAGATTTTTTTTCTAGATTTTTTTTGCAGATTTTTTTTCTAGATTTTTTTTGTAGATTTTTTTTCTAGAATTTTTTTCTAGATTTTTTTCTAGATTTTTTTTCTAGATTTTTTTCTAGATTTTTTTCTAGATTTTTTTTCTAGATTTTTTTTCTAGATTTTTTTCTAGATTTTTTTTCTAGATTTTTTTTCTAGATTCTTTTCTAGATTTTTTTTCTAGATTTTTTTTCTAGATTTTTTTCTAGATTTTTTTTCTAGATTTTTTTTTGATTTTTTTTCTAGATTTTTTTTCTTGATTTTTTTTCTAGATTTTTTTTCTAGATTTTTTTCTTGATTTTTTTCTAGATTTTTTTTCTAGATTTTTTTTCTAGATTTTTTTCTAGATTTTTTTTGCAGATTTATTTTCTAGATTTTTTTTCTAGATTTTTTTTGCAGATTTTTTTTCTAGATTTTTTTTCTAGATTTTTTTTCTAGAATTTTTTTCTAGATTTTTTTCTAGATTTTTTTTCTAGATTTTTTTTCTAGATTTTTTTCTAGATTTTTTTTCTAGATTTTATTTCTAGATTTTTTTTCTAGATTTTTTTTCTAGATTTTTTTCTAGATTTTTTTTCTAGATTTTTTTCTAGATTTTTTTTCTAGATTTTTTTTCTAGATTTTTTTCTAGATTTTTTTTCTAGATTTTTTTTCTAGATTTTTTTTCTAGATTTTTTTCTAGATTTTTTTTCTAGATTTTTTTGTAGATTGATTTTTTTCTAGATTTTTTTTTTGATTTTTTTTCTAGATTTTTTTTCTAGATTTTCTTTCTAGATTTTTTTCTAGATTTTTTTTGCAGATTTTTTTTCTAGATTTTTTTTCTAGATTTTTTTCTAGATTTTTTTCTAGATTTTTTTTCTAGATTTTTTTTCTAGATTTTTTTTCTAGATTTTTTTTGTAGATTTTTTTTCTAGAATTTTTTTCTAGATTTTTTTCTAGATTTTTTTTCTAGATTTTTTTTCTAGATTTTTTTTCTAGATTTTTTTTCTAGATTTTTTTTCTAGATTTTTTTCTAGATTTTTTTCTAGATTTTTTTTCTAGATTTTTTTTCTAGATTTTTTCTAGATTTTTTTTGCAGATTCTTTTTCTAGATTTTTTTTTTGATTTTTTTTCTAGATTTTTTTTCTAGATTTTTTTTCTAGATTTTTTTCTAGATTTTTTTTCTAGATTTTTTTTTTGATTTTTTTTCTAGATTTTTTTTCTAGATTTTTTTTCTAGATTTTTTTCTAGATTTTTTTTCTAGATTTTTTTTCTAGATTTTTTTTCTAGATTTTTTTTCTAGATTTTTTTCTAGATTTTTTTTCTAGATTTTTTTCTAGATTTTTTTTCTAGATTTTTTTGTAGATTTTTTTTCTAGATTTTTTTTCTAGATTTTTTTCTAGATTTTTTTGTAGATAGATTTTTTTTCTAGATTTTTTTTTAGATTTTTTTTCTAGATTTTTTTTCTTGATTTTTTTTCTAGATTTTTTTTCTAGATTTTTTTCTTGATTTTTTTCTAGATTTTTTTTCTAGATTTTTTTTCTAGATTTTTTTCTAGATTTTTTTTGCAGATTTATTTTCTAGATTTTTTTTCTAGATTTTTTTTGCAGATTTTTTTTCTAGATTTTTTTTGTAGATTTTTTTTCTAGAATTTTTTTCTAGATTTTTTTTGTAAATTTTTTTTGTAGATTTTTTTTCTAGATTTTTTTCTACATTTTTTTCTAGATTTTTTTTCTAGATTTTTTTTGTAGATTTTTTTTCTAGATTTTTTTTCTAGATTTTTTTTCTAGATTTTTTTTCTAGATTTTTTTTCTAGATTTTTTTTCTAGATTTTTTTTCTAGATTTTTTTCTAGATTTTTTTCTAGATTTTTTTTCTAGATTTTTTTTCTAGATTTTTTCTAGATTCTTTTTGCAGATTCTTTTTCTAGATTTTTTTTTTGATTTTTTTTCTAGATTTTTTTTCTAGATTTTTTTTCTAGATTTTTTTCTAGATTTTTTTTCTAGATTTTTTTTCTAGATTTTTTTCTAGATTTTTTTCTAGATTTTTTTTCTAGATTTTTTTTCTAGATTTTTTCTAGATTTTTTTTGCAGATTCTTTTTCTAGATTTTTTTTTTGATTTTTTTTCTAGATTTTTTTTCTAGATTTTTTTTCTAGATTTTTTTCTAGATTTTTTTTCTAGATTTTTTTTCTAGATTTTTTTTCTAGATTTTTTTTCTAGATTTTTTTCTAGATTTTTTTTCTAGATTTTTTTCTAGATTTTTTTTCTAGATTTTTTTGTAGATTTTTTTTCTAGATTTTTTTTCTAGATTTTTTTCTAGATTTTTTTTCTAGATTTTTTTTCTAGATTTTTTTCTAGATTTTTTTTCTAGATTTTATTTCTAGATTTTTTTTCTAGATTTTTTTTCTAGATTTTTTTCTAGATTTTTTTTCTAGATTTTTTTCTAGATTTTTTTTCTAGATTTTTTTTCTAGATTTTTTTCTAGATTTTTTTTCTAGATTTTTTTTCTAGATTTTTTTTCTAGATTTTTTTCTAGATTTTTTTTCTAGATTTTTTTGTAGATTGATTTTTTTCTAGATTTTTTTTTTGATTTTTTTTCTAGATTTTTTTTCTAGATTTTCTTTCTAGATTTTTTTCTAGATTTTTTTTGCAGATTTTTTTTCTAGATTTTTTTTCTAGATTTTTTTCTAGATTTTTTTCTAGATTTTTTTTCTAGATTTTTTTTCTAGATTTTTTTTCTAGATTTTTTTTGTAGATTTTTTTTCTAGAATTTTTTTCTAGATTTTTTTCTAGATTTTTTTTCTAGATTTTTTTTCTAGATTTTTTTTCTAGATTTTTTTTCTAGATTTTTTTTCTAGATTTTTTTCTAGATTTTTTTCTAGATTTTTTTTCTAGATTTTTTTTCTAGATTTTTTCTAGATTTTTTTTGCAGATTCTTTTTCTAGATTTTTTTTTTTATTTTTTTTCTAGATTTTTTTTCTAGATTTTTTTTCTAGATTTTTTTCTAGATTTTTTTTCTAGATTTTTTTTTTGATTTTTTTTCTAGATTTTTTTTCTAGATTTTTTTTCTAGATTTTTTTCTAGATTTTTTTTCTAGATTTTTTTTCTAGATTTTTTTTCTAGATTTTTTTTCTAGATTTTTTTCTAGATTTTTTTTCTAGATTTTTTTCTAGATTTTTTTTCTAGATTTTTTTGTAGATTTTTTTTCTAGATTTTTTTTCTAGATTTTTTTCTAGATTTTTTTGTAGATAGATTTTTTTTCTAGATTTTTTTTTAGATTTTTTTTCTAGATTTTTTTTCTTGATTTTTTTTCTAGATTTTTTTTCTAGATTTTTTTCTTGATTTTTTTCTAGATTTTTTTTCTAGATTTTTTTTCTAGATTTTTTTCTAGATTTTTTTTGCAGATTTATTTTCTAGATTTTTTTTCTAGATTTTTTTTGCAGATTTTTTTTCTAGATTTTTTTTGTAGATTTTTTCTCTAGAATTTTTTTCTAGATTTTTTTTGTAAATTTTTTTTGTAGATTTTTTTTCTAGATTTTTTTCTACATTTTTTTCTAGATTTTTTTTCTAGATTTTTTTTGTAGATTTTTTTTCTAGATTTTTTTTCTAGATTTTTTTTCTAGATTTTTTTTCTAGATTTTTTTTCTAGATTTTTTTTCTAGATTTTTTTTCTAGATTTTTTTTCTAGATTTTTTTCTAGATTTTTTTCTAGATTTTTTTTCTAGATTTTTTTTCTAGATTTTTTCTAGATTTTTTTTGCAGATTCTTTTTCTAGATTTTTTTTTTGATTTTTTTTCTAGATTTTTTTTCTAGATTTTTTTTCTAGATTTTTTTCTAGATTTTTTTTCTAGATTTTTTTTCTAGATTTTTTTCTAGATTTTTTTCTAGATTTTTTTTCTAGATTTTTTTTCTAGATTTTTTCTAGATTTTTTTTGCAGATTCTTTTTCTAGATTTTTTTTTTGATTTTTTTTCTAGATTTTTTTTCTAGATTTTTTTTCTAGATTTTTTTCTAGATTTTTTTTCTAGATTTTTTTTCTAGATTTTTTTTCTAGATTTTTTTTCTAGATTTTTTTCTAGATTTTTTTTCTAGATTTTTTTCTAGATTTTTTTTCTAGATTTTTTTGTAGATTTTTTTTCTAGATTTTTTTTCTAGATTTTTTTCTAGATTTTTTTGTAGATAGATTTTTTTTCTAGATTTTTTTTTAGATTTTTTTTCTAGATTTTTTTTCTTGATTTTTTTTCTAGATTTTTTTTCTAGATTTTTTTCTTGATTTTTTTCTAGATTTTTTTTCTAGATTTTTTTTCTAGATTTTTTTCTAGATTTTTTTTGCAGATTTATTTTCTAGATTTTTTTTCTAGATTTTTTTTGCAGATTTTTTTTCTAGATTTTTTTTGTAGATTTTTTTTCTAGAATTTTTTTCTAGATTTTTTTTGTAAATTTTTTTGTAGATTTTTTTCTAGATTTTTTTTCTAGATTTTTTTTCTAGATTTTTTTTCTAGATTTTTTTTCTAGATTTTTTTCTAGATTTTTTTCTAGATTTTTTTTCTAGATTTTTTTTCTAGATTTTTTTTCTAGATTTTTTTCTAGATTTTTTTCTAGATTTTTTTTCTAGATTTTTTTTCTAGATTTTTTTTCTAGATTTTTTTTCTAGATTTTTTTTCTAGATTTTTTTCTATATTTTTTTCTAGATTTTTTTTCTAGATTTTTTTTGTAGATTTTTTTTCTAGAATTTTTTTCTAGATTTTTTTCTAGATTTTTTTTCTAGATTTTTTTTCTAGATTTTTTTTCTAGATTTTTTTTCTAGATTTTTTTTCTAGATTTTTTTCTAGATTTTTTTCTAGATTTTTTTTCTAGATTTTTTTTCTAGATTTTTTCTAGATTTTTTTTGCAGATTCTTTTTCTAGATTTTTTTTTAGATTTTTTTTCTAGATTTTTTTTCTAGATTTTTTTTCTAGATTTTTTTCTAGATTTTTTTTCTAGATTTTTTTTCTAGATTTTTTTTCTAGATTTTTTTTCTAGATTTTTTTCTAGATTTTTTTTCTAGATTTTTTTCTAGATTTTTTTTCTAGATTTTTTTGTATATTTTTTTTCTAGATTTTTTTTCTAGATTTTTTTCTAGATTTTTTTGTAGATTGATTTTTTTTCTAGATTTTTTTTTAGATTTTTTTTCTAGATTTTTTTTCTTGATTTTTTTTCTAGATTTTTTTTCTAGATTTTTTTCTTGATTTTTTTCTAGATTTTTTTTCTAGATTTTTTTTCTAGATTTTTTTCTAGATTTTTTTTGCAGATTTATTTTCTAGATTTTTTTTCTAGATTTTTTTTGCAGATTTTTTTTCTAGATTTTTTTTGTAGATTTTTTTTCTAGAATTTTTTTCTAGATTTTTTTCTAGATTTTTTTTCTAGATTTTTTTTCTAGATTTTTTTCTAGATTTTTTTTCTAGATTTTTTTTCTAGATTTTTTTCTAGATTTTTTTTCTAGATTTTTTTTCTAGATTCTTTTCTAGATTTTTTTTCTAGATTTTTTTTCTAGATTTTTTTATTTATTTTTTTTCTAGATTTTTTTTCTTGATTTTTTTTCTAGATTTTTTTTCTAGATTTTTTTCTTGATTTTTTTCTAGATTTTTTTTGCAGATTTATTTTCTAGATTTTTTTTCTAGATTTTTTTTGCAGATTTTTTTTCTAGATTTTTTTTCTAGATTTTTTTTCTAGAATTTTTTTCTAGATTTTTTTCTAGATTTTTTTTCTAGATTTTTTTTCTAGATTTTTTTCTAGATTTTTTTTCTAGATTTTTTTTCTAGATTTTTTTTCTAGATTTTTTTTCTAGATTTTTTTCTAGATTTTTTTTCTAGATTTTTTTCTAGATTTTTTTTCTAGATTTTTTTTCTAGATTTTTTTCTAGATTTTTTTTCTAGATTTTTTTTCTAGATTTTTTTTCTAGATTTTTTTGTAGATTTTTTTTCTAGATTTTTTTGTAGATTGATTTTTTTCTAGATTTTTTTTTTGATTTTTTTTCTAGATTTTTTTTCTAGTTTTTTTTTCTAGATTTTTTTCTAGATTTTTTTGCAGATTTTTTTTCTAGATTTTTTTTCTAGATTTTTTTCTAGATTTTTTTTCTAGATTTTTTTTCTAGATTTTTTTTCTAGATTTTTTTTCTAGATTTTTTTTCTAGATTTTTTTTCTAGATTTTTTTCTAGATTTTTTTTCTAGTTTTTTTTTCTAGATTTTTTTCTAGATTTTTTTTCTAGATTTTTTTTCTAGATTTTTTTCTAGATTTTTTTTCTAGATTTTTTTTCTAGATTTTTTTTCTAGATTTTTTTCTAGATTTTTTTTCTAGATTTTTTTTCTAGATTTTTTTTCTAGATTTTTTTCTAGATTTTTTTCTAGATTTTTTTTGTAAATTTTTTTTGTAGATTTTTTTTGTAGATTTTTTTCTAGATTTTTTTTCTAGATTTTTTTTCTAGATTTTTTTTCTAGATTTTTTTCTAGATTTTTTTCTAGATTTTTTTTCTAGATTTTTTTTCGAGATTTTTTTTCTAGATTTTTTTCTAGATTTTTTTCTAGATTTTTTTTCTAGATTTTTTTTCTAGATTTTTTTCTAGATTTTTTTCTAGATTTTTTTTCGAGATTTTTTTTCGAGATTTTTTTTCTAGATTTTTTTCTAGATTTTTTTCTAGATTTTTTTTCTAGATTTTTTTTCTAGATTTTTTCTAGATTTTTTTCTAGATTTTTTTTCTAGATTTTTTTTCTAGATTTTTTTTCTAGATTTTTTTCTAGATTTTTTTCTAGATTTTTTTTGTAAATTTTTTTTGTAGATTTTTTTTGTAGATTTTTTTCTAGATTTTTTTTCTAGATTTTTTTTCTAGATTTTTTTTCTAGATTTTTTTCTAGATTTTTTTCTAGATTTTTTTTCGAGATTTTTTTTCGAGATTTTTTTTCTAGATTTTTTTCTAGATTTTTTTCTAGATTTTTTTTCTAGATTTTTTTTCTAGATTTTTTTCTAGATTTTTTTCTAGATTTTTTTTCTAGATTTTTTTTCGAGATTTTTTTTCTAGATTTTTTTCTAGATTTTTTTCTAGATTTTTTTTCTAGATTTTTTCTAGATTTTTTTTGCAGATTCTTTTTCTAGATTTTTTTTTTGATTTTTTTTCTAGATTTTTTTTCTAGATTTTTTTTCTAGATTTTTTTCTAGATTTTTTTTCTAGATTTTTTTTCTAGATTTTTTTTCTAGATTTTTTTTCTAGATTTTTTTCTAGATTTTTTTTCTAGATTTTTTTGTAGATTTTTTTTCTAGATTTTTTTGTAGATTTTTTTTCTAGATTTTTTTTCTAGATTTTTTTCTAGATTTTTTTGTAGATTGATTTTTTTTCTAGATTTTTTTTTAGATTTTTTTTCTAGATTTTTTTTCTTGATTTTTTTTCTAGATTTTTTTTCTAGATTTTTTTCTTGATTTTTTTCTAGATTTTTTTTCTAGATTTTTTTTCTAGATTTTTTTTGCAGATTTTTTTTCTAGATTTTTTTTGTAGATTTTTTTTCTAGAATTTTTTTCTAGATTTTTTTCTAGATTTTTTTTCTAGATTTTTTTTCTAGATTTTTTTCTAGATTTTTTTCTAGATTTTTTTTCTAGATTTTTTTTCTAGATTTTTTTCTAGATTTTTTTTCTAGATTTTTTTTCTAGATTCTTTTCTAGATTTTTTTTCTAGATTTTTTTTCTAGATTTTTTTCTAGATTTTTTTTCTAGATTTTTTTTTTGATTTTTTTTCTAGATTTTTTTTCTTGATTTTTTTTCTAGATTTTTTTCTTGATTTTTTTCTAGATTTTTTTTCTAGATTTTTTTTCTAGATTTTTTTCTAGATTTTTTTTGCAGATTTATTTTCTAGATTTTTTTTCTAGATTTTTTTTGCAGATTTTTTTTCTAGATTTTTTTTCTAGATTTTTTTTCTAGAATTTTTTTCTAGATTTTTTTCTAGATTTTTTTTCTAGATTTGTTTTCTAGATTTTTTTCTAGATTTTTTTTCTAGATTTTTTTTCTAGATTTTTTTCTAGATTTTTTTTCTAGATTTTTTTTCTAGATTTTTTTCTAGATTTTTTTTCTAGATTTTTTTCTAGATTTTTTTCTAGATTTTTTTTCTAGATGTTTTTTCTAGATTTTTTTTCTAGATTTTTTTCTAGATTTTTTTTCTAGATTTTTTTTCTAGATTTTTTTTCTAGATTTTTTTCTAGATTTTTTTCTAGATTTTTTTTCTAGATTTTTTTTCTAGATTTTTTTCTAGATTTTTTTTCTAGATTTTTTTCTAGATTTTTTTCTAGATTTTTTTCTAGATTTTTTTTCTAGATTTTTTTTCTAGATTTTTTTCTAGATTTTTTTTCTAGATTTTTTTTGTAGATTTTTTTTGTAGATTTTTTTCTAGATTTTTTTTCTAGATTTTTTTTCTAAATTTTTTTTGTAGATTTTTTTTGTAGATTTTTTTCTAGATTTCTTTTCTAGATTTTTTTGTAGATTCATTTTTTTTCTAGATTTTTTTTGTAGATTTTTTTCTAGATTTTTTTTCTAGATTTTTTTTCTAAATTTTTTTTGTAGATTTTTTTTCTAGATTTTTTTCTAGATTTCTTTTCTAGATTTTTTTGTATATTCATTTTTTTTCTAGATTTTTTTTTTGATTTTTTTTCTAGATTTTTTTCTAGATTTTTTTCTAGATTTTTTTTCTAGATTTTTTTTCTAGATTTTTTCTAGATTTTTTTTGCAGATTCTTTTTCTAGATTTTTTTTCTAGATTTTTTTCTAGATTTTTTTTGCAGATTTTTTTTCTAGATTTTTTTCTAGATTTTTTTCTAGATTTTTTCTAGATTTTTTTTGCAGATTCTTTTTCTAGATTTTTTTTCTAGATTTTTTTCTAGATTTTTTTTGCAGATTTTTTTTCTAGATTTTTTTCTAGATTTTTTTCTAGATTTTTTTTCTAGATTTTTTTTCTAGATTTTTTTCTAGATTTTTTTTCTAGATTTTTTTTGTAGATTTTTTTTTGTAGATTTTTTTCTAGATTTTTTTTCTAGATTTTTTTTCTAAATTTTTTTTGTAGATTTTTTTTGTAGATTTTTTTCTAGATTTTTTTTCTAGATTTTTTTTCTAGATTTTTTTCTAGATTTTTTTCTAGATTTTTTTTCTAGATTTTTTTTCTAGATTTTTTCTAGATTTTTTTTGCAGATTCTTTTTCTAGATTTTTTTTCTAGATTTTTTTCTAGATTTTTTTTGCAGATTTATTTTCTAGATTTTTTTTCTAGATTTTTTTTTTGTAGATTTTTTTTCTAGAATTTTTTTCTAGATTTTTTTCTAGATTTTTTTTCTAGATTTTTTTCTAGATTTTTTTCTAGATTTTTTTTCTAGATTTTTTTTCTAGATTTTTTTCTAGATTTTTTTTCTAGATTTTTTTTCTAGATTTTTTTCTAGATTTTTTTTCTAGATTTTTTTTCTAGATTTTTTTCTAGATTTTTTTTCTAGATTTTTTTTCTAGATTTTTTTTCTAGATTTTTTTCTAGATTTTTTTCCTAGATTTTTTTTCTAGATTTTTTTTCTAGATTTTTTTCTAGATTTTTTTCTAGATTCTTTTTCTATATTTTTTTTCTAGATTTTTTTCTAGATTTTTTTTCTAGATTTTTTTCTAGATTTTTTTCTAGATTTTTTTCTAGATTTTTTTTCTAGATTTTTTTTTCTAGATTTTTTTCTAGATTTTTTTTCTAGATTTTTTTTGTAGATTTTTTTTTGTAGATTTTTTTCTAGATTTTTTTTCTAGATTTTTTTTCTAAATTTTTTTTGTAGATTTCTTTTGTAGATTTTTTTCTAGATTTTTTTTCTAGATTTTTTTTCTAGATTTTTTTTCTAGATTTTTTTCTAGATTTTTTTCTAGATTTTTTTTCTAGATTTTTTTCTAGATTTTTTTTCTAGATTTTTTTCTAGATTTTTTTTCTAGATTTTTTTTCTAGATTTTTTTCTAGATTTTTTTTCTAGATTTTTTTGTAGATTGATTTTTTTTCTAGATTTTTTTTTTGATTTTTTTTCTAGATTTTTTTTCTAGATTTTTTTTCTAGATTTTTTTCTAGATTTTTTTTGCAGATTTTTTTTCTAGATTTTTTTTCTAGATTTTTTTCTAGATTATTTTTCTAGATTATTTTTCTAGATTTTTTTTCTAGATTTTTTTTCTAGATTTTTTTCTAGATTTTTTTTCTAGATTTTTTTTCTAGATTTTTTTCTAGATTTTTTTTCTAGATTTTTTTTCTAGATTTTTTTCTAGATTTTTTTTCTAGATTTTTTTTCTAGATTTTTTTTCTAGATTTTTTTCTAGATTTTTTTTCTAGATTTTTTTTCTAGATTTTTTTTCTAGATTTTTTTCTAGATTTTTTTCTAGATTCTTTTTCTATATTTTTTTTCTAGATTTTTTTCTAGATTTTTTTTCTAGATTTTTTTCTAGATTTTTTTTCTAGATTTTTTTCTAGATTTTTTTTCTAGATTTTTTTTCTAGATTTTTTTCTAGATTTTTTTTCTAGATTTTTTTGTAGATTGATTTTTTTTCTAGATTTTTTTTTTGATTTTTTTTCTAGATTTTTTTTCTAGATTTTTTTTCTAGATTTTTTTCTAGATTATTTTTCTAGATTATTTTTCTAGATTTTTTTTCTAGATTTTTTTTCTAGATTTTTTTCTAGATTTTTTTTCTAGATTTTTTTTCTAGATTTTTTTCTAGATTTTTTTCTAGATTTTTTTCTAGATTTTTTTTGTAGATTTTTTTTCTAGATTTTTTTCTAGATTTTTTTTCTAGATTTTTTTTGTAGATTTTTTTTTGTAGATTTTTTTCTAGATTTTTTTTCTAGAATTTTTTTCTAGATTTTTTTTCTAGATTTTTTTTCTAGATTTTTTTCTAGATTTTTTTTGCAGATTTTTTTTCTAGATTTTTTTTCTAGATTTTTTTCTAGATTTTTTTCTAGATTTTTTTTCTAGATTTTTTTCTAGATTTTTTTTCTAGATTTTTTTCTAGATTTTTTTTCTAGATTTTTTTTCTAGATTTTTTTCTAGATTTTTTTTCTAGATTTTTTTGTAGATTGATTTTTTTTCTAGATTTTTTTTTTGATTTTTTTTCTAGATTTTTTTTCTAGATTTTTTTCTAGATTATATTTCTAGATTTTTTTTCTAGATTTTTTTTCTAGATTTTTTTTCTAGATTTTTTTCTAGATTTTTTTTCTAGATTTTTTTTCTAGATTTTTTTTTTGATTTTTTTTCTAGATTTTTTTTCTTGATTTTTTTTCTTGATTTTTTTTCTAGATTTTTTTCTTGATTTTTTTCTAGATTTTTTTTCTAGATTTTTTTTCTAGATTTTTTTCTAGATTTTTTTTGCAGATTTATTTTCTAGATTTTTTTTCTAGATTTTTTTTCTAGATTTTTTCTAGATTTTTTTTCTAGATTTTTTTTCTAGATTTTTTTTTTGATTTTTTTTCTAGATTTTTTTTCTAGATTTTTTTTCTAGATTTTTTTCTAGATTTTTTTTCTAGATTTTATTTCTAGATTTTTTTTCTAGATTTTTTTTCTAGATTTTTTTCTAGATTTTTTTTCTAGATTTTTTTGTAGATTTTTTTTCTAGATTTTTTTGTAGATTTTTTTTCTAGATTTTTTTTCTAGATTTTTTTCTAGATTTTTTTGTAGATTGATTTTTTTTCTAGATTTTTTTTTAGATTTTTTTTCTAGATTTTTTTTCTTGATTTTTTTTCTAGATTTTTTTTCTAGATTTTTTTCTTGATTTTTTTCTAGATTTTTTTTCTAGATTTTTTTTCTAGATTTTTTTCTAGATTTTTTTTGCAGATTTATTTTCTAGATTTTTTTTCTAGATTTTTTTTGCAGATTTTTTTTCTAGATTTTTTTTGTAGATTTTTTTTCTAGAATTTTTTTCTAGATTTTTTTCTAGATTTTTTTTCTAGATTTTTTTTCTAGATTTTTTTCTAGATTTTTTTTCTAGATTTTTTTTCTAGATTTTTTTCTAGATTTTTTTTCTAGATTTTTTTTCTAGATTCTTTTCTAGATTTTTTTTCTAGATTTTTTTTCTAGATTTTTTTCTAGATTTTTTTTCTAGATTTTTTTTTTGATTTTTTTTCTTGATTTTTTTTCTTGATTTTTTTTCTAGATTTTTTTCTTGATTTTTTTCTAGATTTTTTTTCTAGATTTTTTTTCTAGATTTTTTTCTAGATTTTTTTTGCAGAATAATTTTCTAGATTTTTTTTCTAGATTTTTTTTGCAGATTTTTTTTCTAGATTTTTTTTCTAGATTTTTTTTCTAGAATTTTTTTCTAGATTTTTTTCTAGATTTTTTTTCTAGATTTTTTTTCTAGATTTTTTTCTAGATTTTTTTTCTAGATTTTTTTCTAGATTTTTTTCTAGATTTTTTTTCTAGATGTTTTTTCTAGATTTTTTTTCTAGATTTTTTTCTAGATTTTTTTTCTAGATTTTTTTTCTAGATTTTTTTTCTAGATTTTTTTCTAGATTTTTTTCTAGATTTTTTTTCTAGATTTTTTTTCTAGATTTTTTTCTAGATTTTTTTTCTAGATTTTTTTCTAGATTTTTTTCTAGATTTTTTTCTAGATTTTTTTTCTAGATTTTTTTTCTAGATTTTTTTCTAGATTTTTTTTCTAGATTTTTTTTGTAGATTTTTTTTGTAGATTTTTTTCTAGATTTTTTTTCTAGATTTTTTTTCTAAATTTTTTTTGTAGATTTTTTTTGTAGATTTTTTTCTAGATTTCTTTTCTAGATTTTTTTGTAGATTCATTTTTTTTCTAGATTTTTTTTGTAGATTTTTTTCTAGATTTTTTTTCTAGATTTTTTTTCTAAATTTTTTTTGTAGATTTTTTTTCTAGATTTTTTTCTAGATTTCTTTTCTAGATTTTTTTGTATATTCATTTTTTTTCTAGATTTTTTTTTTGATTTTTTTTCTTGATTTTTTTCTAGATTTTTTTCTAGATTTTTTTTCTAGATTTTTTTTCTAGATTTTTTCTAGATTTTTTTTGCAGATTCTTTTTCTAGATTTTTTTTCTAGATTTTTTTCTAGATTTTTTTTGCAGATTTTTTTTCTAGATTTTTTTTCTAGATTTTTTTTGCAGATTTTTTTTCTAGATTTTTTTTGTAGATTTTTTTTCTAGAATTTTTTTCTAGATTTTTTTCTAGATTATTTTTCTAGATTTTTTTTCTAGATTTTTTTCTAGATTTTTTTTCTAGATTTTTTTTCTAGATTTTTTTCTAGATTTTTTTTCTAGATTTTTTTTCTAGATTTTTTTCTAGATTTTTTTTCTAGATTTTTTTTCTAGATTTTTTTTCTAGATTTTTTTCTAGATTTCTTTTCTAGATTTTTTTGTAGATTCATTTTTTTTCTAGATTTTTTTTTTGATTTTTTTTCTAGATTTTTTTCTAGATTTTTTTCTAGATTTTTTTTCTAGATTCTTTTTCTAGATTTTTTCTAGATTTTTTTTGCAGATTCTTTTTCTAGATTTTTTTTCTAGATTTTTTTCTAGATTTCTTTTGCAGATTTTTTTTCTAGATTTTTTTTGTAGATTTTTTTTCTAGAATTTTTTTCTAGATTTTTTTCTAGATTATTTTTCTAGATTTTTTTTCTAGATTTTTTTCTAGATTTTTTTTCTAGATTTTTTTTCTAGATTTTTTTCTAGATTTTTTTTCTAGATTTTTTTTCTAGATTTTTTTCTAGATTTTTTTTCTAGATTTTTTTTCTAGATTTTTTTTCTAGATTTTTTTCTAGATTTTTTTTCTAGATTTTTTTTCTAGATTTTTTTTCTAGATTTTTTTCTAGATTTTTTTCTAGATTCTTTTTCTATATTTTTTTTCTAGATTTTTTTCTAGATTTTTTTTCTAGATTTTTTTCTAGATTTTTTTCTAGATTTTTTTCTAGATTTTTTTTCTAGATTTTTTTTCTAGATTTTTTTCTAGATTTTTTTTCTAGATTTTTTTTGTAGATTTTTTTTTGTAGATTTTTTTCTAGATTTTTTTTCTAGATTTTTTTTCTAAATTTTTTTTGTAGATTTTTTTTGTAGATTTTTTTCTAGATTTTTTTTCTAGATTTTTTTTCTAGATTTTTTTCTAGATTTTTTTCTAGATTTTTTTTCTAGATTTTTTTTCTAGATTTTTTCTAGATTTTTTTTGCAGATTCTTTTTCTAGATTTTTTTTCTAGATTTTTTTCTAGATTTTTTTTGCAGATTTATTTTCTAGATTTTTTTTCTAGATTTTTTTTTTGTAGATTTTTTTTCTAGAATTTTTTTCTAGATTTTTTTCTAGATTTTTTTTCTAGATTTTTTTCTAGATTTTTTTCTAGATTTTTTTTCTAGATTTTTTTTCTAGATTTTTTTCTAGATTTTTTTCTAGATTTTTTTTCTAGATTTTTTTCTAGATTTTTTTTCTAGATTTTTTTTCTAGATTTTTTTCTAGATTTTTTTTCTAGATTTTTTTTCTAGATTTTTTTTCTAGATTTTTTTCTAGATTTTTTTTCTAGATTTTTTTTCTAGATTTTTTTTCTAGATTTTTTTCTAGATTTTTTTCTAGATTCTTTTTCTATATTTTTTTTCTAGATTTTTTTCTAGATTTTTTTTCTAGATTTTTTTTCTAGATTTTTTTCTAGATTTTTTTTCTAGATTTTTTTTCTAGATTTTTTTTCTAGATTTTTTTCTAGATTTTTTTCTAGATTCTTTTTCTATATTTTTTTTCTAGATTTTTTTCTAGATTTTTTTTCTAGATTTTTTTCTAGATTTTTTTCTAGATTTTTTTCTAGATTTTTTTTCTAGATTTTTTTTCTAGATTTTTTTCTAGATTTTTTTTCTAGATTTTTTTTGTAGATTTTTTTTTGTAGATTTTTTTCTAGATTTTTTTTCTAGATTTTTTTTCTAAATTTTTTTTGTAGATTTCTTTTGTAGATTTTTTTCTAGATTTTTTTTCTAGATTTTTTTTCTAGATTTTTTTTCTAGATTTTTTTCTAGATTTTTTTCTAGATTTTTTTTCTAGATTTTTTTCTAGATTTTTTTTCTAGATTTTTTTCTAGATTTTTTTTCTAGATTTTTTTTCTAGATTTTTTTCTAGATTTTTTTTCTAGATTTTTTTGTAGATTGATTTTTTTTCTAGATTTTTTTTCTAGATTTTTTTCTAGATTTTTTTTCTAGATTTTTTTTCTAGATTTTTTTTCTAGATTTTTTTCTAGATTTTTTTTGTAGATTTTTTTTCTAGATTTTTTTCTAGATTTTTTTTCTAGATTTTTTTTCTAGATTTTTTTTCTAGATTTTTTTCTAGATTTTTTTTCTAGATTTTTTTTCTAGATTTTTTTTCTAGATTTTTTTCTAGATTTTTATTCTAGATTTTTTTTCTAGATTTTTTTCTAGATTTTTTTTGTAGATTTTTTTTCCAGATTTTTTTCTAGATTTTTTTTGTAGATTTTTTTTGTAGATTTTTTTCTAGATTTTTTTCTAGATTTTTTTTCTAGATTTTTTTTCTAGATTTTTTTCTAGATTTTTTTTCTAGATTTCTTTTCTAGATTTTTTTTCTAGATTTTTTTCTAGATTTTTTTTCTAGATTTTTTTTCTAGATTTTTTTTCTAGATTTTTTTCTAGATTTTTTTTGTAGATTTTTTTTCTAGAATTTTTTCTAGATTTTTTTTCTAGATTTTTTTTCTAGATTTTTTTTCTAGATTTTTTTTCTAGATTTTTTTTCTAGATTTTTTTTCTAGATTTTTTTCTAGATTTTTTTTCTAGATTTTTTTTCTAGATTTTTTTCTAGATTTTTTTTCTAGATTTTTTTTCTAGATTTTTTTTCTAGATTTTTTTCTAGATTTTTTTTCTAGATTTTTTTCTAGATTTTTTTTCTAGATTTTTTTTCTAGATTTTTTTCTAGATTTTTTTTCTAGATTTTTTTTCTAGATTTTTTTTCTAGATTTTTTTCTAGATTTTTTTTGTAGATTTTTTTTCTAGATTTTTTTCTAGATTTTTTTTCTAGATTTTTTTTCTAGATTTTTTTTCTAGATTTTTTTCTAGATTTTTTTTGTAGATTTTTTTTCTAGATTTTTTTTCTAGATTTTTTTCTAGATTTTTATTCTAGATTTTTTTTCTAGATTTTTTTCTAGATTTTTTTTGTAGATTTTTTTTCCAGATTTTTTTCTAGATTTTTTTTGTAGATTTTTTTTCTAGATTTTTTTCTAGATTTTTTTTCTAGATTTTTTTTCTAGATTTTTTTCTAGATTTTTTTTCTAGATTTTTTTTCTAGATTTTTTTTCTAGATTTTTTTCTAGATTTTTTTTCTAGATTTTTTTTGTAGATTTTTTTTCTAGATTTTTTTTCTAGATTTTTTTTCTAGATTTTTTTCTAGATTTTTTTTCTAGATTTTTTTTCTAGATTTTTTTTCTAGATTTTTTTCTAGATTTTTTTTTGTAGATTTTTTTTCTAGATTTTTTTTCTAGATTTTTTTCTAGATTTTTTTTCCAGATTTTTTTCTAGATTTTTTTTCTAGATTTTTTTTCTAGATTTTTTTCTAGATTTTTTTCTAGATTTTTTTTCTAGATTTTTTTTGTAGATTTTTTTTCTAAATTTGTTCTAGATTTTTTTTGTAGATTTTTTTTCTAGAATTTTTTTCTAGATTTTTTTCTAGATTTTTTTTCTAGATTTTTTTCTAGATTTTTTTTCTAGATTTTTTTTCTAGATTTTTTTTCTAGATTTTTTTCTAGATTTTTTTTCTAGATTTTTTTCTAGATTTTTTTTCTAGATTTTTTTCTAGATTTTATTTCTAGATTTTTTTTCTAGATTTTTTTTCTAGATTTTTTTGTAGATTTTTTTTGTAGATTTTTTTTGTAGATTTTTTTTATAGATTTTTTTCTAGATTTTTTTTCTAGATTTTTTTTCCAGATTTTTTTCTAGATTTTTTTTGTAGATTTTTTTTGTAGATTTTTTTCTAGATTTTTTTTCTAGATTTTTTTCTAGATTTTTTTTCTAGATTTTTTTTCTAGATTTTTTTTCTAGATTTTTTTCTAGATTTTTTTTCTAGATTTTTTTCTAGATTTTTTTTCTAGATTTTTTTTCTAGATTTTTTTCTAGATTTTATTTCTAGATTTTTTTTCTAGATTTTTTTTCTAGATTTTTTTTCTAGATTTTTTTCTAGATTTTATTTCTAGATTTTTTTTCTAGATTTTTTTTCTAGATTTTTTTCTAGATTTTTTTTCTAGATTTTTTTTCTAGATTTTTTTTCTCGATTTTTTTCTAGATTTTTTTTCTAGATTTTTTTTCTAGATTTTTTTTCTAGATTTTTTTCTAGATTTATTTTCTAGATTTTTTTCTAGATTTTTTTTCTAGATTTTTTTTCTAGATTTTTTTTCTAGATTTTTTTCTAGATTTTTTTTCTAGATTTTTTTCTAGATTTTTTTTCTAGATTTCTTTTCTAGATTTTTTTTCTAGATTTTTTTCTAGATTTTTTTTCTAGATTTTTTTCTAGATTTTTTTTCTAGATTTTTTTTCTAGATTTTTTTCTAGATTTTTTTCTAGATTTTTTTTCTAGATTTTTTTCTAGATTTTTTTCTAGATTTTTTTCTAGATTTTTTTTCTAGATTTTTTTTCTAGATTTTTTTCTAGATTTTTTTTGTAGATTTTTTTTCTAGATTTTCTTCTAGATTTTTTTTCTAGATTTTTTTTCTAGATTTTTTTTCTAGATTTTTTTCTAGATTTTTTTCTAGATTTTTTTCTAGATTTTTTTTCTAGATTTTTTTTCTAGATTTTTTTTCTAGATTTTTTTTCTAGATTTTTTTCTAGATTTTTTTTCTAGATTTTTTTCTAGATTTTTTTTCTAGATTTTTTTTCTAGATTTTTTTTCTAGATTTTTTTCTAGATTTTTTTTCTAGATTTTTTTTCTAGATTTTTTTTCTAGATTTTTTTCTAGATTTTTTTTCTAGATTTTTTTCTAGATTTTTTTTCTAGATTTTTTTCTAGATTTTTTTTCTAGATTTTTTTCTAGATTTTTTTCTAGATTTTTTTTCTAGATTTTTTTCTAGATTTTTTTCTAGATTTTTTTTCTAGATTTTTTTTCTAGATTTTTTTTCTAGATTTTTTTTCTAGATTTTTTTCTAGATTTTTTTTCTAGATTTTTTTCTAGATTTTTTTTCTAGATTTTTTTTCTAGATTTTTTTTCTAGATTTTTTTCTAGATTTTTTTTCTAGATTTTTTTTCTAGATTTTTTTTCTAGATTTTTTTCTAGATTTTTTTCTAGATTTTTTTCTAGATTTTTTTTCTAGATTTTTTTTCTAGATTTTTTTCTAGATTTTTTTTCTAGATTTTTTTTCTAGATTTTTTTCTAGATTTTTTTTCTAGATTTTTTTTCTAGATTTTTTTTCTAGATTTTTTTCTAGATTTTTTTTCTAGATTTTTTTCTAGATTTTTTTTCTAGATTTTTTTTCTAGATTTTTTTCTAGATTTTATTTCTAGATTTTTTTTCTAGATTTTTTTTCTAGATTTTTTTTCTAGATTTTTTTCTAGATTTTATTTCTAGATTTTTTTTCTAGATTTTTTTTCTAGATTTTTTTTCTAGATTTTTTTCTAGATTTTTTTTCTAGATTTCTTTTCTAGATTTTTTTTCTAGATTTTTTTCTAGATTTTTTTTCTAGATTTTTTTTCTAGATTTTTTTCTAGATTTTTTTTCTAGATTTTTTTTCTAGATTTTTTTCTAGATTTTATTTCTAGATTTTTTTTCTAGATTTTTTTTCTAGATTTTTTTGTAGATTTTTTTTCTAGATTTTTTTTGTAGATTTTTTTTATAGATTTTTTTCTAGATTTTTTTTCTAGATTTTTTTTCCAGATTTTTTTGTAGATTTTTTTTGTAGATTTTTTTTGTAGATTTTTTTCTAGATTTTTTTTCTAGATTTTTTTCTAGATTTTTTTTCTAGATTTTTTTTCTAGATTTTTTTCTAGATTTTTTTTCTAGATTTTTTTTGTAGATTTTTTTTTGTAGATTTTTTTCTAGATTTTTTTTCTAGATTTTTTTTCTAAATTTTTTTTGTAGATTTTTTTTGTAGATTTTTTTCTAGATTTTTTTTCTAGATTTTTTTTCTAGATTTTTTTCTAGATTTTTTTCTAGATTTTTTTTCTAGATTTTTTTTCTAGATTTTTTCTAGATTTTTTTTGCAGATTCTTTTTCTAGATTTTTTTTCTAGATTTTTTTCTAGATTTTTTTTGCAGATTTATTTTCTAGATTTTTTTTCTAGATTTTTTTTTTGTAGATTTTTTTTCTAGAATTTTTTTCTAGATTTTTTTCTAGATTTTTTTTCTAGATTTTTTTCTAGATTTTTTTCTAGATTTTTTTTCTAGATTTTTTTTCTAGATTTTTTTCTAGATTTTTTTCTAGATTTTTTTTCTAGATTTTTTTCTAGATTTTTTTTCTAGATTTTTTTTCTAGATTTTTTTCTAGATTTTTTTTCTAGATTTTTTTTCTAGATTTTTTTTCTAGATTTTTTTCTAGATTTTTTTTCTAGATTTTTTTTCTAGATTTTTTTTCTAGATTTTTTTCTAGATTTTTTTCTAGATTCTTTTTCTATATTTTTTTTCTAGATTTTTTTCTAGATTTTTTTTCTAGATTTTTTTTCTAGATTTTTTTCTAGATTTTTTTTCTAGATTTTTTTTCTAGATTTTTTTTCTAGATTTTTTTCTAGATTTTTTTCTAGATTCTTTTTCTATATTTTTTTTCTAGATTTTTTTCTAGATTTTTTTTCTAGATTTTTTTCTAGATTTTTTTCTAGATTTTTTTCTAGATTTTTTTTCTAGATTTTTTTTCTAGATTTTTTTCTAGATTTTTTTTCTAGATTTTTTTTGTAGATTTTTTTTTGTAGATTTTTTTCTAGATTTTTTTTCTAGATTTTTTTTCTAAATTTTTTTTGTAGATTTCTTTTGTAGATTTTTTTCTAGATTTTTTTTCTAGATTTTTTTTCTAGATTTTTTTTCTAGATTTTTTTCTAGATTTTTTTCTAGATTTTTTTTCTAGATTTTTTTCTAGATTTTTTTTCTAGATTTTTTTCTAGATTTTTTTTCTAGATTTTTTTTCTAGATTTTTTTCTAGATTTTTTTTCTAGATTTTTTTGTAGATTGATTTTTTTTCTAGATTTTTTTTCTAGATTTTTTTCTAGATTTTTTTTCTAGATTTTTTTTCTAGATTTTTTTTCTAGATTTTTTTCTAGATTTTTTTTGTAGATTTTTTTTCTAGATTTTTTTCTAGATTTTTTTTCTAGATTTTTTTTCTAGATTTTTTTTCTAGATTTTTTTCTAGATTTTTTTTGTAGATTTTTTTTCTAGATTTTTTTTCTAGATTTTTTTCTAGATTTTTATTCTAGATTTTTTTTCTAGATTTTTTTCTAGATTTTTTTTGTAGATTTTTTTTCCAGATTTTTTTCTAGATTTTTTTTGTAGATTTTTTTTGTAGATTTTTTTCTAGATTTTTTTCTAGATTTTTTTTCTAGATTTTTTTTCTAGATTTTTTTCTAGATTTTTTTTCTAGATTTCTTTTCTAGATTTTTTTTCTAGATTTTTTTCTAGATTTTTTTTCTAGATTTTTTTTCTAGATTTTTTTTCTAGATTTTTTTCTAGATTTTTTTTGTAGATTTTTTTTCTAGAATTTTTTCTAGATTTTTTTTCTAGATTTTTTTTCTAGATTTTTTTTCTAGATTTTTTTTCTAGATTTTTTTTCTAGATTTTTTTTCTAGATTTTTTTCTAGATTTTTTTTCTAGATTTTTTTTCTAGATTTTTTTCTAGATTTTTTTTCTAGATTTTTTTTCTAGATTTTTTTTCTAGATTTTTTTCTAGATTTTTTTTCTAGATTTTTTTCTAGATTTTTTTTCTAGATTTTTTTTCTAGATTTTTTTCTAGATTTTTTTTCTAGATTTTTTTTGTAGATTTTTTTTCTAGATTTTTTTCTAGATTTTTTTTGTAGATTTTTTTTCTAGATTTTTTTCTAGATTTTTTTTCTAGATTTTTTTTCTAGATTTTTTTTCTAGATTTTTTTCTAGATTTTTTTTGTAGATTTTTTTTCTAGATTTTTTTTCTAGATTTTTTTCTAGATTTTTATTCTAGATTTTTTTTCTAGATTTTTTTCTAGATTTTTTTTGTAGATTTTTTTTCCAGATTTTTTTCTAGATTTTTTTTGTAGATTTTTTTTCTAGATTTTTTTCTAGATTTTTTTTCTAGATTTTTTTTCTAGATTTTTTTCTAGATTTTTTTTCTAGATTTTTTTTCTAGATTTTTTTTCTAGATTTTTTTCTAGATTTTTTTTCTAGATTTTTTTTGTAGATTTTTTTTCTAGATTTTTTTTCTAGATTTTTTTTCTAGATTTTTTTCTAGATTTTTTTTCTAGATTTTTTTTCTAGATTTTTTTTCTAGATTTTTTTCTAGATTTTTTTTTGTAGATTTTTTTTCTAGATTTTTTTTCTAGATTTTTTTCTAGATTTTTTTTCCAGATTTTTTTCTAGATTTTTTTTCTAGATTTTTTTTCTAGATTTTTTTCTAGATTTTTTTCTAGATTTTTTTTCTAGATTTTTTTTGTAGATTTTTTTTCTAAATTTGTTCTAGATTTTTTTTGTAGATTTTTTTTCTAGAATTTTTTTCTAGATTTTTTTCTAGATTTTTTTTCTAGATTTTTTTCTAGATTTTTTTTCTAGATTTTTTTTCTAGATTTTTTTTCTAGATTTTTTTCTAGATTTTTTTTCTAGATTTTTTTCTAGATTTTTTTTCTAGATTTTTTTCTAGATTTTATTTCTAGATTTTTTTTCTAGATTTTTTTTCTAGATTTTTTTGTAGATTTTTTTTGTAGATTTTTTTTGTAGATTTTTTTTATAGATTTTTTTCTAGATTTTTTTTCTAGATTTTTTTTCCAGATTTTTTTCTAGATTTTTTTTGTAGATTTTTTTTGTAGATTTTTTTCTAGATTTTTTTTCTAGATTTTTTTCTAGATTTTTTTTCTAGATTTTTTTTCTAGATTTTTTTTCTAGATTTTTTTCTAGATTTTTTTTCTAGATTTTTTTCTAGATTTTTTTTCTAGATTTTTTTTCTAGATTTTTTTCTAGATTTTATTTCTAGATTTTTTTTCTAGATTTTTTTTCTAGATTTTTTTTCTAGATTTTTTTCTAGATTTTATTTCTAGATTTTTTTTCTAGATTTTTTTTCTAGATTTTTTTCTAGATTTTTTTTCTAGATTTTTTTTCTAGATTTTTTTTCTCGATTTTTTTCTAGATTTTTTTTCTAGATTTTTTTTCTAGATTTTTTTTCTCGATTTTTTTCTAGATTTATTTTCTAGATTTTTTTCTAGATTTTTTTTCTAGATTTTTTTTCTAGATTTTTTTTCTAGATTTTTTTCTAGATTTTTTTTCTAGATTTTTTTCTAGATTTTTTTTCTAGATTTCTTTTCTAGATTTTTTTTCTAGATTTTTTTCTAGATTTTTTTTCTAGATTTTTTTCTAGATTTTTTTTCTAGATTTTTTTTCTAGATTTTTTTTCTCGATTTTTTTCTAGATTTTTTTTCTAGATTTTTTTTCTAGATTTTTTTTCTCGATTTTTTTCTAGATTTATTTTCTAGATTTTTTTCTAGATTTTTTTTCTAGATTTTTTTTCTAGATTTTTTTTCTAGATTTTTTTCTAGATTTTTTTTCTAGATTTTTTTCTAGATTTTTTTTCTAGATTTCTTTTCTAGATTTTTTTTCTAGATTTTTTTCTAGATTTTTTTTCTAGATTTTTTTCTAGATTTTTTTTCTAGATTTTTTTTCTAGATTTTTTTCTAGATTTTTTTCTAGATTTTTTTTCTAGATTTTTTTCTAGATTTTTTTCTAGATTTTTTTCTAGATTTTTTTTCTAGATTTTTTTTCTAGATTTTTTTCTAGATTTTTTTTGTAGATTTTTTTTCTAGATTTTCTTCTAGATTTTTTTTCTAGATTTTTTTTCTAGATTTTTTTTCTAGATTTTTTTCTAGATTTTTTTCTAGATTTTTTTCTAGATTTTTTTTCTAGATTTTTTTTCTAGATTTTTTTTCTAGATTTTTTTTCTAGATTTTTTTCTAGATTTTTTTTCTAGATTTTTTTCTAGATTTTTTTTCTAGATTTTTTTTCTAGATTTTTTTTCTAGATTTTTTTCTAGATTTTTTTTCTAGATTTTTTTTCTAGATTTTTTTTCTAGATTTTTTTCTAGATTTTTTTTCTAGATTTTTTTCTAGATTTTTTTTCTAGATTTTTTTCTAGATTTTTTTTCTAGATTTTTTTCTAGATTTTTTTCTAGATTTTTTTTCTAGATTTTTTTCTAGATTTTTTTCTAGATTTTTTTTCTAGATTTTTTTTCTAGATTTTTTTTCTAGATTTTTTTTCTAGATTTTTTTCTAGATTTTTTTTCTAGATTTTTTTCTAGATTTTTTTTCTAGATTTTTTTTCTAGATTTTTTTTCTAGATTTTTTTCTAGATTTTTTTTCTAGATTTTTTTTCTAGATTTTTTTTCTAGATTTTTTTCTAGATTTTTTTCTAGATTTTTTTCTAGATTTTTTTTCTAGATTTTTTTTCTAGATTTTTTTCTAGATTTTTTTTCTAGATTTTTTTTCTAGATTTTTTTCTAGATTTTTTTTCTAGATTTTTTTTCTAGATTTTTTTTCTAGATTTTTTTCTAGATTTTTTTTCTAGATTTTTTTCTAGATTTTTTTTCTAGATTTTTTTTCTAGATTTTTTTCTAGATTTTATTTCTAGATTTTTTTTCTAGATTTTTTTTCTAGATTTTTTTTCTAGATTTTTTTCTAGATTTTATTTCTAGATTTTTTTTCTAGATTTTTTTTCTAGATTTTTTTTCTAGATTTTTTTCTAGATTTTTTTTCTAGATTTCTTTTCTAGATTTTTTTTCTAGATTTTTTTCTAGATTTTTTTTCTAGATTTTTTTTCTAGATTTTTTTCTAGATTTTTTTTCTAGATTTTTTTTCTAGATTTTTTTCTAGATTTTATTTCTAGATTTTTTTTCTAGATTTTTTTTCTAGATTTTTTTGTAGATTTTTTTTCTAGATTTTTTTTGTAGATTTTTTTTATAGATTTTTTTCTAGATTTTTTTTCTAGATTTTTTTTCCAGATTTTTTTGTAGATTTTTTTTGTAGATTTTTTTTGTAGATTTTTTTCTAGATTTTTTTTCTAGATTTTTTTCTAGATTTTTTTTCTAGATTTTTTTTCTAGATTTTTTTTCTAGATTTTTTTCTAGATTTTTTTTCTAGATTTTTTTCTAGATTTTTTTCTAGATTTTTTTTGTAGATTTTTTTTCTAGATTTTCTTCTAGATTTTTTTTCTAGATTTTTTTTCTAGATTTTTTTTCTAGATTTTTTTCTAGATTTTTTTCTAGATTTTTTTCTAGATTTTTTTTCTAGATTTTTTTCTAGATTTTTTTCTAGATTTTTTTCTAGATTTTTTTTCTAGATTTTTTTTCTAGATTTTTTTTCTAGATTTTTTTTCTAGATTTTTTTCTAGATTTTTTTTCTAGATTTTTTTCTAGATTTTTTTCTAGATTTTTTTTGTAGATTTTTTTTCTAGATTTTCTTCTAGATTTTTTTTCTAGATTTTTTTTCTAGATTTTTTTTCTAGATTTTTTTCTAGATTTTTTTCTAGATTTTTTTTCTAGATTTTTTTTCTAGATTTTTTTCTAGATTTTTTTCTAGATTTTTTTCTAGATTTTTTTTCTAGATTTTTTTTCTAGATTTTTTTTCTAGATTTTTTTTCTAGATTTTTTTCTAGATTTTTTTTCTAGATTTTTTTTCTAGATTTTTTTTCTAGATTTTTTTCTAGATTTTTTTTGTAGATTTTTTTTCTAGATTTTCTTCTAGATTTTTTTTCTAGATTTTTTTTCTAGATTTTTTTTCTAGATTTTTTTCTAGATTTTTTTCTAGATTTTTTTCTAGATTTTTTTTCTAGATTTTTTTTCTAGATTTTTTTTCTAGATTTTTTTTCTAGATTTTTTTCTAGATTTTTTTTCTAGATTTTTTTCTAGATTTTTTTTCTAGATTTTTTTTCTAGATTTTTTTTCTAGATTTTTTTCTAGATTTTTTTTCTAGATTTTTTTTCTAGATTTTTTTTCTAGATTTTTTTCTAGATTTTTTTTCTAGATTTTTTTCTAGATTTTTTTTCTAGATTTTTTTCTAGATTTTTTTTCTAGATTTTTTTCTAGATTTTTTTCTAGATTTTTTTTCTAGATTTTTTTCTAGATTTTTTTCTAGATTTTTTTTCTAGATTTTTTTTCTAGATTTTTTTTCTAGATTTTTTTTCTAGATTTTTTTCTAGATTTTTTTTCTAGATTTTTTTCTAGATTTTTTTTCTAGATTTTTTTTCTAGATTTTTTTTCTAGATTTTTTTCTAGATTTTTTTTCTAGATTTTTTTTCTAGATTTTTTTTCTAGATTTTTTTCTAGATTTTTTTCTAGATTTTTTTCTAGAATTTTATTCTAGATTTTTTTTCTAGATTTTTTTCTAGATTTTTTTTCTAGATTTTTTTTCTAGATTTTTTTCTAGATTTTTTTTCTAGATTTTTTTTCTAGATTTTTTTTCTAGATTTTTTTCTAGATTTTTTTTCTAGATTTTTTTCTAGATTTTTTTTCTAGATTTTTTTTCTAGATTTTTTTCTAGATTTTATTTCTAGATTTTTTTTCTAGATTTTTTTTCTAGATTTTTTTTCTAGATTTTTTTCTAGATTTTATTTCTAGATTTTTTTTCTAGATTTTTTTTCTAGATTTTTTTTCTAGATTTTTTTCTAGATTTTTTTTCTAGATTTCTTTTCTAGATTTTTTTTCTAGATTTTTTTCTAGATTTTTTTTCTAGATTTTTTTTCTAGATTTTTTTCTAGATTTTTTTTCTAGATTTTTTTTCTAGATTTTTTTCTAGATTTTATTTCTAGATTTTTTTTCTAGATTTTTTTTCTAGATTTTTTTGTAGATTTTTTTTCTAGATTTTTTTTGTAGATTTTTTTTATAGATTTTTTTCTAGATTTTTTTTCTAGATTTTTTTTCCAGATTTTTTTGTAGATTTTTTTTGTAGATTTTTTTTGTAGATTTTTTTCTAGATTTTTTTTCTAGATTTTTTTCTAGATTTTTTTTCTAGATTTTTTTTCTAGATTTTTTTTCTAGATTTTTTTCTAGATTTTTTTTCTAGATTTTTTTCTAGATTTTTTTCTAGATTTTTTTTGTAGATTTTTT
Organism: Oncorhynchus mykiss; assembly: GCF_057628025.1. Taxonomy (NCBI): domain Eukaryota; kingdom Metazoa; phylum Chordata; class Actinopteri; order Salmoniformes; family Salmonidae; genus Oncorhynchus; species Oncorhynchus mykiss. The sequence goes on from NW_028322057.1 coordinate 736,435, forward strand.
TTCTAGATTTTCTTCTAGATTTTTTTTCTAGATTTTTTTTCTAGATTTTTTTTCTAGATTTTTTTCTAGATTTTTTTCTAGATTTTTTTCTAGATTTTTTTTCTAGATTTTTTTTCTAGATTTTTTTTCTAGATTTTTTTTCTAGATTTTTTTCTAGATTTTTTTTCTAGATTTTTTTCTAGATTTTTTTTCTAGATTTTTTTTCTAGATTTTTTTTCTAGATTTTTTTCTAGATTTTTTTTCTAGATTTTTTTCTAGATTTTTTTTCTAGATTTTTTTTCTAGATTTTTTTTCTAGATTTTTTTCTAGATTTTTTTTCTAGATTTTTTTCTAGATTTTTTTTCTAGATTTTTTTTCTAGATTTTTTTCTAGATTTTATTTCTAGATTTTTTTTCTAGATTTTTTTTCTAGATTTTTTTTCTAGATTTTTTTCTAGATTTTATTTCTAGATTTTTTTTCTAGATTTTTTTTCTAGATTTTTTTCTAGATTTTTTTTCTAGATTTTTTTTCTAGATTTTTTTTCTAGATTTTTTTCTAGATTTTTTTTCTAGATTTTTTTTCTAGATTTTTTTTCTAGATTTTTTTCTAGATTTTTTTTCTAGATTTTTTTCTAGATTTTTTTTCTAGATTTTTTTTCTAGATTTTTTTTCTAGATTTTTTTCTAGATTTTTTTTCTAGATTTCTTTTCTAGATTTTTTTTCTAGATTTTTTTCTAGATTTTTTTTCTAGATTTTTTTCTAGATTTTTTTTCTAGATTTTTTTTCTAGATTTTTTTCTAGATTTTATTTCTAGATTTTTTTTCTAGATTTTTTTTCTAGATTTTTTTGTAGATTTTTTTTGTAGATTTTTTTTGTAGATTTTTTTTATAGATTTTTTTCTAGATTTTTTTTCTAGATTTTTTTTCCAGATTTTTTTCTAGATTTTTTTTCTAGATTTTTTTTCTAGATTTTTTTTCTAGATTTTTTTTCTAGATTTTTTTCTAGATTTTTTTTCTAGATTTTTTTCTAGATTTTTTTTCTAGATTTTTTTTCTAGATTTTTTTTCTAGATTTTTTTCTAGATTTTTTTTCTAGATTTTTTTCTAGATTTTTTTTCTAGATTTTTTTTCTAGATTTTTTTTCTAGATTTTTTTCTAGATTTTTTTTCTAGATTTTTTTTCTCGATTTTTTTTCTCGATTTTTTTCTAGATTTTTTTTCTAGATTTTTTTCTAGATTTTTTTTCTAGATTTTTTTTCTAGATTTTTTTTCTAGATTTTTTTCTAGATTTTTTTTCTAGATTTTTTTCTAGATTTTTTTTCTAGATTTTTTTCTAGATTTTTTTTCTAGATTTTTTTCTAGATTTTTTTTCTAGATTTCTTTTCTAGATTTTTTTTCTAGATTTTTTTCTAGATTTTTTTTCTAGATTTTTTTCTAGATTTTTTTTCTAGATTTTTTTTCTAGATTTTTTTCTATATTTTTTTTCTAGATTTTTTTTCTAGATTTTTTTTCTAGATTTTTTTCTAGATTTTTTTTGTAGATTTTTTTTCTAGATTTTCTTCTAGATTTTTTTTCTAGATTTTTTTTCTAGATTTTTTTTCTAGATTTTTTTCTAGATTTTTTTTCTAGATTTTTTTTCTAGATTTTTTTTCTAGATTTTTTTCTAGATTTTTTTTCTAGATTTTTTTCTAGATTTTTTTTCTAGATTTTTTTCTAGATTTTTTTTCTAGATTTTTTTCTAGATTTTTTTCTAGATTTTTTTTCTAGATTTTTTTCTAGATTTTTTTCTAGATTTTTTTTCTAGATTTTTTTTCTAGATTTTTTTTCTAGATTTTTTTCTAGATTTTTTTTGTAGATTTTTTTTCTAGATTTTCTTCTAGATTTTTTTTCTAGATTTTTTTTCTAGATTTTTTTTCTAGATTTTTTTCTAGATTTTTTTCTAGATTTTTTTCTAGATTTTTTTTCTAGATTTTTTTTCTAGATTTTTTTTCTAGATTTTTTTTCTAGATTTTTTTCTAGATTTTTTTTCTAGATTTTTTTCTAGATTTTTTTTCTAGATTTTTTTTCTAGATTTTTTTTCTAGATTTTTTTCTAGATTTTTTTTCTAGATTTTTTTTCTAGATTTTTTTTCTAGATTTTTTTCTAGATTTTTTTTCTAGATTTTTTTCTAGATTTTTTTTCTAGATTTTTTTCTAGATTTTTTTTCTAGATTTTTTTCTAGATTTTTTTCTAGATTTTTTTTCTAGATTTTTTTCTAGATTTTTTTCTAGATTTTTTTTCTAGATTTTTTTTCTAGATTTTTTTTCTAGATTTTTTTCTAGATTTTTTTTCTAGATTTTTTTCTAGATTTTTTTTCTAGATTTTTTTTCTAGATTTTTTTTCTAGATTTTTTTCTAGATTTTTTTTCTAGATTTTTTTTCTAGATTTTTTTTCTAGATTTTTTTCTAGATTTTTTTCTAGATTTTTTTCTAGATTTTTTTTCTAGATTTTTTTTCTAGATTTTTTTCTAGATTTTTTTTCTAGATTTTTTTTCTAGATTTTTTTCTAGATTTTTTTTCTAGATTTTTTTTCTAGATTTTTTTTCTAGATTTTTTTCTAGATTTTTTTTCTAGATTTTTTTCTAGATTTTTTTTCTAGATTTTTTTTCTAGATTTTTTTCTAGATTTTTTTCTAGATTTTTTTTCTAGATTTTTTTTCTAGATTTTTTTTCTAGATTTTTTTCTAGATTTTATTTCTAGATTTTTTTTCTAGATTTTTTTTCTAGATTTTTTTTCTAGATTTTTTTCTAGATTTTTTTTCTAGATTTCTTTTCTAGATTTTTTTTCTAGATTTTTTTCTAGATTTTTTTTCTAGATTTTTTTTCTAGATTTTTTTCTAGATTTTTTTTCTAGATTTTTTTTCTAGATTTTTTTCTAGATTTTATTTCTAGATTTTTTTTCTAGATTTTTTTTCTAGATTTTTTTGTAGATTTTTTTTCTAGATTTTTTTTGTAGATTTTTTTTATAGATTTTTTTCTAGATTTTTTTTCTAGATTTTTTTTCCAGATTTTTTTGTAGATTTTTTTTGTAGATTTTTTTTGTAGATTTTTTTCTAGATTTTTTTTCTAGATTTTTTTCTAGATTTTTTTTCTAGATTTTTTTCTAGATTTTTTTTCTAGATTTTTTTTCTAGATTTTTTTTCTAGATTTTTTTCTAGATTTTTTTTCTAGATTTTTTTTCTAGATTTTTTTTCTAGATTTTTTTCTAGATTTTTTTCTAGATTTTTTTCTAGATTTTTTTTCTAGATTTTTTTTCTAGATTTTTTTCTAGATTTTTTTTCTAGATTTTTTTTCTAGATTTTTTTCTAGATTTTTTTTCTAGATTTTTTTTCTAGATTTTTTTTCTAGATTTTTTTCTAGATTTTTTTTCTAGATTTTTTTCTAGATTTTTTTTCTAGATTTTTTTTCTAGATTTTTTTCTAGATTTTATTTCTAGATTTTTTTTCTAGATTTTTTTTCTAGATTTTTTTTCTAGATTTTTTTCTAGATTTTATTTCTAGATTTTTTTTCTAGATTTTTTTTCTAGATTTTTTTTCTAGATTTTTTTCTAGATTTTTTTTCTAGATTTCTTTTCTAGATTTTTTTTCTAGATTTTTTTCTAGATTTTTTTTCTAGATTTTTTTTCTAGATTTTTTTCTAGATTTTTTTTCTAGATTTTTTTTCTAGATTTTTTTCTAGATTTTATTTCTAGATTTTTTTTCTAGATTTTTTTTCTAGATTTTTTTGTAGATTTTTTTTCTAGATTTTTTTTGTAGATTTTTTTTATAGATTTTTTTCTAGATTTTTTTTCTAGATTTTTTTTCCAGATTTTTTTGTAGATTTTTTTTGTAGATTTTTTTTGTAGATTTTTTTCTAGATTTTTTTTCTAGATTTTTTTCTAGATTTTTTTTCTAGATTTTTTTTCTAGATTTTTTTTCTAGATTTTTTTCTAGATTTTTTTTCTAGATTTTTTTCTAGATTTTTTTCTAGATTTTTTTTGTAGATTTTTTTTCTAGATTTTCTTCTAGATTTTTTTTCTAGATTTTTTTTCTAGATTTTTTTTCTAGATTTTTTTCTAGATTTTTTTCTAGATTTTTTTTCTAGATTTTTTTTCTAGATTTTTTTCTAGATTTTTTTTCTAGATTTTTTTCTAGATTTTTTTTCTAGATTTTTTTCTAGATTTTTTTTCTAGATTTTTTTTCTAGATTTTTTTTCTAGATTTTTTTCTAGATTTTTTTTCTAGATTTTTTTCTAGATTTTTTTTCTAGATTTTTTTTCTAGATTTTTTTTCTAGATTTTTTTCTAGATTTTTTTTCTAGATTTTTTTCTAGATTTTTTTTCTAGATTTTTTTTCTAGATTTTTTTCTAGATTTTATTTCTAGATTTTTTTTCTAGATTTTTTTTCTAGATTTTTTTTCTAGATTTTTTTCTAGATTTTATTTCTAGATTTTTTTTCTAGATTTTTTTTCTAGATTTTTTTCTAGATTTTTTTTCTAGATTTTTTTTCTAGATTTTTTTTCTAGATTTTTTTCTAGATTTTTTTTCTAGATTTTTTTTCTAGATTTTTTTTCTAGATTTTTTTCTAGATTTTTTTTCTAGATTTTTTTCTAGATTTTTTTTCTAGATTTTTTTTCTAGATTTTTTTTCTAGATTTTTTTCTAGATTTTTTTTCTAGATTTCTTTTCTAGATTTTTTTTCTAGATTTTTTTCTAGATTTTTTTTCTAGATTTTTTTCTAGATTTTTTTTCTAGATTTTTTTTCTAGATTTTTTTCTAGATTTTATTTCTAGATTTTTTTTCTAGATTTTTTTTCTAGATTTTTTTGTAGATTTTTTTTGTAGATTTTTTTTGTAGATTTTTTTTATAGATTTTTTTCTAGATTTTTTTTCTAGATTTTTTTTCCAGATTTTTTTCTAGATTTTTTTTGTAGATTTTTTTTGTAGATTTTTTTTCTAGATTTTTTTCTAGATTTTTTTTCTAGATTTTTTGCTAGATTTTTTTTCTAGATTTTTTTTCTAGATTTTTTTCTAGATTTTTTTCTAGATTTTTTTTCTAGATTTTTTTTCTAGATTTTTTTTCTAGATTTTTTTCTAGATTTTATTTCTAGATTTTTTTTCTAGATTTTTTTTCTAGATTTTTTTTCTAGATTTTTTTCTAGATTTTTTTTCTAGATTTCTTTTCTAGATTTTTTTTCTAGATTTTTTTCTAGATTTTTTTTCTAGATTTTTTTTCTAGATTTTTTTCTAGATTTTTTTTCTAGATTTTTTTTCTAGATTTTTTTCTAGATTTTATTTCTAGATTTTTTTTCTAGATTTTTTTTCTAGATTTTTTTGTAGATTTTTTTTCTAGATTTTTTTTGTAGATTTTTTTTATAGATTTTTTTCTAGATTTTTTTTCTAGATTTTTTTTCCAGATTTTTTTGTAGATTTTTTTTGTAGATTTTTTTTGTAGATTTTTTTCTAGATTTTTTTTCTAGATTTTTTTCTAGATTTTTTTCTAGATTTTTTTTCTAGATTTTTTTTCTAGATTTTTTTTCTAGATTTTTTTCTAGATTTTTTTCTAGATTTTTTTCTAGATTTTTTTTCTAGATTTTTTTTCTAGATTTTTTTCTAGATTTTTTTTCTAGATTTTTTTTCTAGATTTTTTTCTAGATTTTTTTTCTAGATTTTTTTTCTAGATTTTTTTTCTAGATTTTTTTCTAGATTTTTTTTCTAGATTTTTTTCTAGATTTTTTTTCTAGATTTTTTTTCTAGATTTTTTTCTAGATTTTATTTCTAGATTTTTTTTCTAGATTTTTTTTCTAGATTTTTTTTCTAGATTTTTTTCTAGATTTTATTTCTAGATTTTTTTTCTAGATTTTTTTTCTAGATTTTTTTTCTAGATTTTTTTCTAGATTTTTTTTCTAGATTTCTTTTCTAGATTTTTTTTCTAGATTTTTTTCTAGATTTTTTTTCTAGATTTTTTTTCTAGATTTTTTTCTAGATTTTTTTTCTAGATTTTTTTTCTAGATTTTTTTCTAGATTTTATTTCTAGATTTTTTTTCTAGATTTTTTTTCTAGATTTTTTTGTAGATTTTTTTTCTAGATTTTTTTTGTAGATTTTTTTTATAGATTTTTTTCTAGATTTTTTTTCTAGATTTTTTTTCCAGATTTTTTTGTAGATTTTTTTTGTAGATTTTTTTTGTAGATTTTTTTCTAGATTTTTTTTCTAGATTTTTTTCTAGATTTTTTTTCTAGATTTTTTTTCTAGATTTTTTTTCTAGATTTTTTTCTAGATTTTTTTTCTAGATTTTTTTCTAGATTTTTTTCTAGATTTTTTTTGTAGATTTTTTTTCTAGATTTTCTTCTAGATTTTTTTTCTAGATTTTTTTTCTAGATTTTTTTTCTAGATTTTTTTCTAGATTTTTTTCTAGATTTTTTTCTAGATTTTTTTTCTAGATTTTTTTTCTAGATTTTTTTTCTAGATTTTTTTTCTAGATTTTTTTCTAGATTTTTTTTCTAGATTTTTTTCTAGATTTTTTTTCTAGATTTTTTTTCTAGATTTTTTTTCTAGATTTTTTTCTAGATTTTTTTTCTAGATTTTTTTCTAGATTTTTTTTCTAGATTTTTTTTCTAGATTTTTTTTCTAGATTTTTTTCTAGATTTTTTTTCTAGATTTTTTTCTAGATTTTTTTTCTAGATTTTTTTTCTAGATTTTTTTCTAGATTTTATTTCTAGATTTTTTTTCTAGATTTTTTTTCTAGATTTTTTTTCTAGATTTTTTTCTAGATTTTATTTCTAGATTTTTTTTCTAGATTTTTTTTCTAGATTTTTTTCTAGATTTTTTTTCTAGATTTTTTTTCTAGATTTTTTTTCTAGATTTTTTTCTAGATTTTTTTTCTAGATTTTTTTTCTAGATTTTTTTTCTAGATTTTTTTCTAGATTTTTTTTCTAGATTTTTTTCTAGATTTTTTTTCTAGATTTTTTTTCTAGATTTTTTTTCTAGATTTTTTTCTAGATTTTTTTTCTAGATTTCTTTTCTAGATTTTTTTTCTAGATTTTTTTCTAGATTTTTTTTCTAGATTTTTTTCTAGATTTTTTTTCTAGATTTTTTTTCTAGATTTTTTTCTAGATTTTATTTCTAGATTTTTTTTCTAGATTTTTTTTCTAGATTTTTTTGTAGATTTTTTTTGTAGATTTTTTTTGTAGATTTTTTTTATAGATTTTTTTCTAGATTTTTTTTCTAGATTTTTTTTCCAGATTTTTTTCTAGATTTTTTTTGTAGATTTTTTTTGTAGATTTTTTTCTAGATTTTTTTTCTAGATTTTTTTCTAGATTTTTTTTCTAGATTTTTTTTCTAGATTTTTTTTCTAGATTTTTTTCTAGATTTTTTTTCTAGATTTTTTTCTAGATTTTTTTTCTAGATTTTTTTTCTAGATTTTTTTCTAGATTTTATTTCTAGATTTTTTTTCTAGATTTTTTTTCTAGATTTTTTTTCTAGATTTTTTTCTAGATTTTATTTCTAGATTTTTTTTCTAGATTTTTTTTCTAGATTTTTTTCTAGATTTTTTTTCTAGATTTTTTTTTCTAGATTTTTTTTCTCGATTTTTTTCTAGATTTTTTTTCTAGATTTTTTTCTAGATTTTTTTTCTAGATTTTTTTTCTAGATTTTTTTTCTAGATTTTTTTCTAGATTTTTTTTCTAGATTTTTTTCTAGATTTTTTTTCTAGATTTTTTTCTAGATTTTTTTTCTAGATTTTTTTCTAGATTTTTTTTCTAGATTTTTTTTCTAGATTTTTTTCTAGATTTTTTTTCTAGATTTTTTTCTAGATTTTTTTCTAGATTTTTTTTCTAGATTTTTTTTCTAGATTTTTTTTCTAGATTTTTTTTCTAGATTTTTTTCTAGATTTTTTTTCTAGATTTTTTTCTAGATTTTTTTTCTAGATTTTTTTTCTAGATTTTTTTTCTAGATTTTTTTCTAGATTTTTTTTCTAGATTTTTTTCTAGATTTTTTTTCTAGATTTTTTTTCTAGATTTTTTTTCTAGATTTTTTTCTAGATTTTTTTTCTAGATTTTTTTTCTAGATTTTTTTTCTCGATTTTTTTCTAGATTTTTTTTCTAGATTTTTTTCTAGATTTTTTTTCTAGATTTTTTTTCTAGATTTTTTTTCTAGATTTTTTTCTAGATTTTTTTTCTAGATTTTTTTCTAGATTTTTTTTCTAGATTTTTTTCTAGATTTTTTTTCTAGATTTTTTTCTAGATTTTTTTTCTAGATTTTTTTCTAGATTTTTTTTCTAGATTTTTTTCTAGATTTTTTTTCTAGATTTTTTTTCTAGATTTTTTTTCTAGATTTTTTTCTAGATTTTTTTTCTAGATTTTTTTCTAGATTTTTTTTCTAGATTTTTTTTCTAGATTTTTTTTCTAGATTTTTTTCTAGATTTTTTTTCTAGATTTTTTTTCTAGATTTTTTTTCTCGATTTTTTTCTAGATTTTTTTTCTAGATTTTTTTCTAGATTTTTTTTCTAGATTTTTTTTCTAAATTTTTTTTCTAGATTTTTTTCTAGATTTTTTTTCTAGATTTTTTTCTAGATTTTTTTTCTAGATTTTTTTCTAGATTTTTTTTCTAGATTTTTTTCTAGATTTTTTTTCTAGATTTCTTTTCTAGATTTTTTTTCTAGATTTTTTTCTAGATTTTTTTTCTAGATTTTTTTCTAGATTTTTTTTCTAGATTTTTTTTCTAGATTTTTTTCTATATTTTTTTTCTAGATTTTTTTTCTAGATTTTTTTTCTAGATTTTTTTCTAGATTTTTTTTGTAGATTTTTTTTCTAGATTTTCTTCTAGATTTTTTTTCTAGATTTTTTTTCTAGATTTTTTTTCTAGATTTTTTTCTAGATTTTTTTTCTAGATTTTTTTTCTAGATTTTTTTTCTAGATTTTTTTCTAGATTTTTTTTCTAGATTTTTTTCTAGATTTTTTTTCTAGATTTTTTTCTAGATTTTTTTTCTAGATTTTTTTCTAGATTTTTTTCTAGATTTTTTTTCTAGATTTTTTTCTAGATTTTTTTCTAGATTTTTTTTCTAGATTTTTTTTCTAGATTTTTTTTCTAGATTTTTTTCTAGATTTTTTTTGTAGATTTTTTTTCTAGATTTTCTTCTAGATTTTTTTTCTAGATTTTTTTTCTAGATTTTTTTTCTAGATTTTTTTCTAGATTTTTTTCTAGATTTTTTTCTAGATTTTTTTTCTAGATTTTTTTTCTAGATTTTTTTTCTAGATTTTTTTTCTAGATTTTTTTCTAGATTTTTTTTCTAGATTTTTTTCTAGATTTTTTTTCTAGATTTTTTTTCTAGATTTTTTTTCTAGATTTTTTTCTAGATTTTTTTTCTAGATTTTTTTTCTAGATTTTTTTTCTAGATTTTTTTCTAGATTTTTTTTCTAGATTTTTTTCTAGATGTTTTTTCTAGATTTTTTTCTAGATTTTTTTTCTAGATTTTTTTCTAGATTTTTTTCTAGATTTTTTTTCTAGATTTTTTTCTAGATTTTTTTCTAGATTTTTTTTCTAGATTTTTTTTCTAGATTTTTTTTCTAGATTTTTTTTCTAGATTTTTTTCTAGATTTTTTTTCTAGATTTTTTTCTAGATTTTTTTTCTAGATTTTTTTTCTAGATTTTTTTTCTAGATTTTTTTCTAGATTTTTTTTCTAGATTTTTTTTCTAGATTTTTTTTCTAGATTTTTTTCTAGATTTTTTTCTAGATTTTTTTCTAGATTTTTTTTCTAGATTTTTTTTCTAGATTTTTTTCTAGATTTTTTTTCTAGATTTTTTTTCTAGATTTTTTTCTAGATTTTTTTTCTAGATTTTTTTTCTAGATTTTTTTTCTAGATTTTTTTCTAGATTTTTTTTCTAGATTTTTTTCTAGATTTTTTTTCTAGATTTTTTTTCTAGATTTTTTTCTAGATTTTTTTCTAGATTTTTTTTCTAGATTTTTTTTCTAGATTTTTTTTCTAGATTTTTTTCTAGATTTTATTTCTAGATTTTTTTTCTAGATTTTTTTTCTAGATTTTTTTTCTAGATTTTTTTCTAGATTTTTTTTCTAGATTTCTTTTCTAGATTTTTTTTCTAGATTTTTTTCTAGATTTTTTTTCTAGATTTTTTTTCTAGATTTTTTTCTAGATTTTTTTTCTAGATTTTTTTTCTAGATTTTTTTCTAGATTTTATTTCTAGATTTTTTTTCTAGATTTTTTTTCTAGATTTTTTTGTAGATTTTTTTTCTAGATTTTTTTTGTAGATTTTTTTTATAGATTTTTTTCTAGATTTTTTTTCTAGATTTTTTTTCCAGATTTTTTTGTAGATTTTTTTTGTAGATTTTTTTTGTAGATTTTTTTCTAGATTTTTTTTCTAGATTTTTTTCTAGATTTTTTTTCTAGATTTTTTTTCTAGATTTTTTTTCTAGATTTTTTTCTAGATTTTTTTTCTAGATTTTTTTCTAGATTTTTTTCTAGATTTTTTTTGTAGATTTTTTTTCTAGATTTTCTTCTAGATTTTTTTTCTAGATTTTTTTTCTAGATTTTTTTTCTAGATTTTTTTCTAGATTTTTTTCTAGATTTTTTTCTAGATTTTTTTTCTAGATTTTTTTTCTAGATTTTTTTTCTAGATTTTTTTTCTAGATTTTTTTCTAGATTTTTTTTCTAGATTTTTTTCTAGATTTTTTTTCTAGATTTTTTTTCTAGATTTTTTTTCTAGATTTTTTTCTAGATTTTTTTTCTAGATTTTTTTCTAGATTTTTTTTCTAGATTTTTTTTCTAGATTTTTTTTCTAGATTTTTTTCTAGATTTTTTTTCTAGATTTTTTTCTAGATTTTTTTCTAGATTTTTTTCTAGATTTTTTTTCTAGATTTTTTTTCTAGATTTTTTTTCTAGATTTTTTTTCTAGATTTTTTTCTAGATTTTTTTTCTAGATTTTTTTCTAGATTTTTTTCTAGATTTTTTTTCTAGATTTTTTTTCTAGATTTTTTTCTAGATTTTTTTCTAGATTTTTTTTCTAGATTTTTTTTCTAGATTTTTTTTCTAGATTTTTTTCTAGATTTTTTTTCTAGATTTTTTTCTAGATTTTTTTTCTAGATTTTTTTTCTAGATTTTTTTTCTAGATTTTTTTCTAGATTTTTTTTCTAGATTTTTTTCTAGATTTTTTTCTAGATTTTTTTTCTAGATTTTTTTCTAGATTTTATTTCTAGATTTTTTTTCTAGATTTTTTTTCTAGATTTTTTTTCTAGATTTTTTTCTAGATTTTATTTCTAGATTTTTTTTCTAGATTTTTTTTCTAGATTTTTTTCTAGATTTTTTTTCTAGATTTTTTTTCTAGAATTTTTTTCTAGATTTTTTTCTAGATTTTTTTTCTAGATTTTTTTTCTAGATTTTTTTTCTAGATTTTTTTCTAGATTTTTTTTCTAGATTTTTTTCTAGATTTTTTTTCTAGATTTTTTTTCTAGATTTTTTTTCTAGATTTTTTTCTAGATTTTTTTTCTAGATTTCTTTTCTAGATTTTTTTTCTAGATTTTTTTCTAGATTTTTTTTCTAGATTTTTTTCTAGATTTTTTTTCTAGATTTTTTTTCTAGATTTTTTTGTAGATTTTTTTTGTAGATTTTTTTTGTAGATTTTTTTTATAGATTTTTTTCTAGATTTTTTTTCTAGATTTTTTTTCCAGATTTTTTTCTAGATTTTTTTTGTAGATTTTTTTTGTAGATTTTTTTCTAGATTTTTTTTCTAGATTTTTTTCTAGATTTTTTTTCTAGATTTTTTTTCTAGATTTTTTTTCTAGATTTTTTTCTAGATTTTTTTTCTAGATTTTTTTCTAGATTTTTTTTCTAGATTTTTTTTCTAGATTTTTTTTCTAGATTTTTTTCTAGATTTTTTTTCTAGATTTTTTTCTAGATTTTTTTTCTAGATTTTTTTTCTAGATTTTTTTCTAGATTTTATTTCTAGATTTTTTTTCTAGATTTTTTTTCTAGATTTTTTTTCTAGATTTTTTTCTAGATTTTATTTCTAGATTTTTTTTCTAGATTTTTTTTCTAGATTTTTTTCTAGATTTTTTTTCTAGATTTTTTTTCTAGATTTTTTTTCTAGATTTTTTTCTAGATTTTTTTTCTAGATTTTTTTTCTAGATTTTTTTTCTAGATTTTTTTCTAGATTTTTTTTCTAGATTTTTTTCTAGATTTTTTTTCTAGATTTTTTTTCTAGATTTTTTTTCTAGATTTTTTTCTAGATTTTTTTTCTAGATTTTTTTCTAGATTTTTTTTCTAGATTTTTTTCTAGATTTTTTTTCTAGATTTTTTTCTAGATTTTTTTTCTAGATTTCTTTTCTAGATTTTTTTTCTAGATTTCTTTTCTAGATTTTTTTCTAGATTTTTTTCTAGATTTTTTTTGTAGATTTTTTTTCTAGATTTTCTTCTAGATTTTTTTTCTAGATTTTTTTTCTAGATTTTTTTTCTAGATTTTTTTCTAGATTTTTTTCTAGATTTTTTTCTAGATTTTTTTTCTAGATTTTTTTTCTAGATTTTTTTTCTAGATTTTTTTTCTAGATTTTTTTCTAGATTTTTTTTCTAGATTTTTTTCTAGATTTTTTTTCTAGATTTTTTTTCTAGATTTTTTTCTAGATTTTTTTTCTAGATTTTTTTCTAGATTTTTTTTCTAGATTTTTTTTCTAGATTTTTTTTCTAGATTTTTTTTCTAGATTTTTTTCTAGATTTTTTTCTAGATTTTTTTCTAGATTTTTTTTCTAGATTTTTTTTCTAGATTTTTTTTCTAGATTTTTTTTCTAGATTTTTTTCTAGATTTTTTTTCTAGATTTTTTTCTAGATTTTTTTTCTAGATTTTTTTTCTAGATTTTTTTCTAGATTTTTTTTCTAGATTTTTTTCTAGATTTTTTTTCTAGATTTTTTTTCTAGATTTTTTTTCTAGATTTTTTTCTAGATTTTTTTTCTAGATTTTTTTCTAGATTTTTTTTCTAGATTTTTTTTCTAGATTTTTTTCTAGATTTTATTTCTAGATTTTTTTTCTAGATTTTTTTTCTAGATTTTTTTTCTAGATTTTTTTCTAGATTTTATTTCTAGATTTTTTTTCTAGATTTTTTTTCTAGATTTTTTTCTAGATTTTTTTTCTAGATTTTTTTTCTAGATTTTTTTTCTAGATTTTTTTCTAGATTTTTTTTCTAGATTTTTTTTCTAGATTTTTTTTCTAGATTTTTTTCTAGATTTTTTTTCTAGATTTTTTTCTAGATTTTTTTTCTAGATTTTTTTTCTAGATTTTTTTTCTAGATTTTTTTCTAGATTTTTTTTCTAGATTTCTTTTCTAGATTTTTTTTCTAGATTTTTTTCTAGATTTTTTTTCTAGATTTTTTTCTAGATTTTTTTTCTAGATTTTTTTTCTAGATTTTTTTCTAGATTTTATTTCTAGATTTTTTTTCTAGATTTTTTTTCTAGATTTTTTTGTAGATTTTTTTTGTAGATTTTTTTTGTAGATTTTTTTTATAGATTTTTTTCTAGATTTTTTTTCTAGATTTTTTTTCCAGATTTTTTTCTAGATTTTTTTTGTAGATTTTTTTTGTAGATTTTTTTCTAGATTTTTTTTCTAGATTTTTTTCTAGATTTTTTTTCTAGATTTTTTTTCTAGATTTTTTTTCTAGATTTTTTTCTAGATTTTTTTTCTAGATTTTTTTCTAGATTTTTTTTCTAGATTTTTTTTCTAGATTTTTTTCTAGATTTTATTTCTAGATTTTTTTTCTAGATTTTTTTTCTAGATTTTTTTTCTAGATTTTTTTCTAGATTTTATTTCTAGATTTTTTTTCTAGATTTTTTTTCTAGATTTTTTTCTAGATTTTTTTTCTAGATTTTTTTTCTAGATTTTTTTTCTAGATTTTTTTCTAGATTTTTTTTCTAGATTTTTTTTCTAGATTTTTTTTCTCGATTTTTTTCTAGATTTTTTTTCTAGATTTTTTTCTAGATTTTTTTTCTAGATTTTTTTTCTAGATTTTTTTTCTAGATTTTTTTCTAGATTTTTTTTCTAGATTTTTTTCTAGATTTTTTTTCTAGATTTTTTTCTAGATTTTTTTTCTAGATTTTTTTCTAGATTTTTTTTCTAGATTTCTTTTCTAGATTTTTTTTCTAGATTTTTTTCTAGATTTTTTTTCTAGATTTTTTTCTAGATTTTTTTTCTAGATTTTTTTTCTAGATTTTTTTCTATATTTTTTTTCTAGATTTTTTTTCTAGATTTTTTTTCTAGATTTTTTTCTAGATTTTTTTTGTAGATTCTTTTTCTAGATTTTCTTCTAGATTTTTTTTCTAGATTTTTTTTCTAGATTTTTTTTCTAGATTTTTTTCTAGATTTTTTTCTAGATTTTTTTCTAGATTTTTTTTCTAGATTTTTTTTCTAGATTTTTTTTCTAGATTTTTTTTCTAGATTTTTTTCTAGATTTTTTTTCTAGATTTTTTTCTAGATTTTTTTTCTAGATTTTTTTTCTAGATTTTTTTTCTAGATTTTTTTCTAGATTTTTTTTCTAGATTTTTTTTCTAGATTTTTTTTCTAGATTTTTTTCTAGATTTTTTTTCTAGATTTTTTTCTAGATTTTTTTCTAGATTTTTTTTCTAGATTTTTTTCTAGATTTTTTTCTAGATTTTTTTTCTAGATTTTTTTTCTAGATTTTTTTTCTAGATTTTTTTCTAGATTTTTTTTGTAGATTTTTTTTCTAGATTTTCTTCTAGATTTTTTTTCTAGATTTTTTTTCTAGATTTTTTTTCTAGATTTTTTTCTAGATTTTTTTCTAGATTTTTTTCTAGATTTTTTTTCTAGATTTTTTTTCTAGATTTTTTTTCTAGATTTTTTTTCTAGATTTTTTTCTAGATTTTTTTTCTAGATTTTTTTCTAGATTTTTTTTCTAGATTTTTTTTCTAGATTTTTTTTCTAGATTTTTTTCTAGATTTTTTTTCTAGATTTTTTTTCTAGATTTTTTTTCTAGATTTTTTTCTAGATTTTTTTTCTAGATTTTTTTCTAGATTTTTTTTCTAGATTTTTTTCTAGATTTTTTTTCTAGATTTTTTTCTAGATTTTTTTCTAGATTTTTTTTCTAGATTTTTTTCTAGATTTTTTTCTAGATTTTTTTTCTAGATTTTTTTTCTAGATTTTTTTTCTAGATTTTTTTTCTAGATTTTTTTCTAGATTTTTTTTCTAGATTTTTTTCTAGATTTTTTTTCTAGATTTTTTTTCTAGATTTTTTTTCTAGATTTTTTTCTAGATTTTTTTTCTAGATTTTTTTCTAGATTTTTTTTCTAGATTTTTTTTCTAGATTTTTTTCTAGATTTTATTTCTAGATTTTTTTTCTAGATTTTTTTTCTAGATTTTTTTTCTAGATTTTTTTCTAGATTTTATTTCTAGATTTTTTTTCTAGATTTTTTTTCTAGATTTTTTTTCTAGATTTTTTTCTAGATTTTTTTTCTAGATTTCTTTTCTAGATTTTTTTTCTAGATTTTTTTCTAGATTTTTTTTCTAGATTTTTTTTCTAGATTTTTTTCTAGATTTTTTTTCTAGATTTTTTTTCTAGATTTTTTTCTAGATTTTATTTCTAGATTTTTTTTCTAGATTTTTTTTCTAGATTTTTTTGTAGATTTTTTTTCTAGATTTTTTTTGTAGATTTTTTTTATAGATTTTTTTCTAGATTTTTTTTCTAGATTTTTTTTCCAGATTTTTTTGTAGATTTTTTTTGTAGATTTTTTTTGTAGATTTTTTTCTAGATTTTTTTTCTAGATTTTTTTCTAGATTTTTTTTCTAGATTTTTTTTCTAGATTTTTTTTCTAGATTTTTTTCTAGATTTTTTTTCTAGATTTTTTTCTAGATTTTTTTCTAGATTTTTTTTGTAGATTTTTTTTCTAGATTTTCTTCTAGATTTTTTTTCTAGATTTTTTTTCTAGATTTTTTTCTAGATTTTTTTTCTAGATTTTTTTCTAGATTTTTTTTCTAGATTTTTTTTCTAGATTTTTTTGTAGATTTTTTTTGTAGATTTTTTTTGTAGATTTTTTTTATAGATTTTTTTCTAGATTTTTTTTCTAGATTTTTTTTCCAGATTTTTTTCTAGATTTTTTTTGTAGATTTTTTTTGTAGATTTTTTTCTAGATTTTTTTTCTAGATTTTTTTCTAGATTTTTTTTCTAGATTTTTTTTCTAGATTTTTTTTCTAGATTTTTTTCTAGATTTTTTTTCTAGATTTTTTTCTAGATTTTTTTTCTAGATTTTTTTTCTAGATTTTTTTTCTAGATTTTTTTCTAGATTTTTTTTCTAGATTTTTTTCTAGATTTTTTTTCTAGATTTTTTTTCTAGATTTTTTTCTAGATTTTATTTCTAGATTTTTTTTCTAGATTTTTTTTCTAGATTTTTTTTCTAGATTTTTTTCTAGATTTTATTTCTAGATTTTTTTTCTAGATTTTTTTTCTAGATTTTTTTCTAGATTTTTTTTCTAGATTTTTTTTCTAGATTTTTTTTCTAGATTTTTTTCTAGATTTTTTTTCTAGATTTTTTTTCTAGATTTTTTTTCTAGATTTTTTTCTAGATTTTTTTTCTAGATTTTTTTCTAGATTTTTTTTCTAGATTTTTTTTCTAGATTTTTTTTCTAGATTTTTTTCTAGATTTTTTTTCTAGATTTTTTTCTAGATTTTTTTTCTAGATTTTTTTCTAGATTTTTTTTCTAGATTTTTTTCTAGATTTTTTTTCTAGATTTCTTTTCTAGATTTTTTTTCTAGATTTCTTTTCTAGATTTTTTTCTAGATTTTTTTCTAGATTTTTTTTGTAGATTTTTTTTCTAGATTTTCTTCTAGATTTTTTTTCTAGATTTTTTTTCTAGATTTTTTTTCTAGATTTTTTTCTAGATTTTTTTCTAGATTTTTTTCTAGATTTTTTTTCTAGATTTTTTTTCTAGATTTTTTTTCTAGATTTTTTTTCTAGATTTTTTTCTAGATTTTTTTTCTAGATTTTTTTCTAGATTTTTTTTCTAGATTTTTTTTCTAGATTTTTTTCTAGATTTTTTTTCTAGATTTTTTTCTAGATTTTTTTTCTAGATTTTTTTTCTAGATTTTTTTTCTAGATTTTTTTTCTAGATTTTTTTCTAGATTTTTTTCTAGATTTTTTTCTAGATTTTTTTTCTAGATTTTTTTTCTAGATTTTTTTTCTAGATTTTTTTTCTAGATTTTTTTCTAGATTTTTTTTCTAGATTTTTTTCTAGATTTTTTTTCTAGATTTTTTTTCTAGATTTTTTTCTAGATTTTTTTTCTAGATTTTTTTCTAGATTTTTTTTCTAGATTTTTTTTCTAGATTTTTTTTCTAGATTTTTTTCTAGATTTTTTTTCTAGATTTTTTTCTAGATTTTTTTTCTAGATTTTTTTTCTAGATTTTTTTCTAGATTTTATTTCTAGATTTTTTTTCTAGATTTTTTTTCTAGATTTTTTTTCTAGATTTTTTTCTAGATTTTATTTCTAGATTTTTTTTCTAGATTTTTTTTCTAGATTTTTTTCTAGATTTTTTTTCTAGATTTTTTTTCTAGATTTTTTTTCTAGATTTTTTTCTAGATTTTTTTTCTAGATTTTTTTTCTAGATTTTTTTTCTAGATTTTTTTCTAGATTTTTTTTCTAGATTTTTTTCTAGATTTTTTTTCTAGATTTTTTTTCTAGATTTTTTTTCTAGATTTTTTTCTAGATTTTTTTTCTAGATTTCTTTTCTAGATTTTTTTTCTAGATTTTTTTCTAGATTTTTTTTCTAGATTTTTTTCTAGATTTTTTTTCTAGATTTTTTTTCTAGATTTTTTTCTAGATTTTATTTCTAGATTTTTTTTCTAGATTTTTTTTCTAGATTTTTTTGTAGATTTTTTTTGTAGATTTTTTTTGTAGATTTTTTTTATAGATTTTTTTCTAGATTTTTTTTCTAGATTTTTTTTCCAGATTTTTTTCTAGATTTTTTTTGTAGATTTTTTTTGTAGATTTTTTTCTAGATTTTTTTTCTAGATTTTTTTCTAGATTTTTTTTCTAGATTTTTTTTCTAGATTTTTTTTCTAGATTTTTTTCTAGATTTTTTTTCTAGATTTTTTTCTAGATTTTTTTTCTAGATTTTTTTTCTAGATTTTTTTCTAGATTTTATTTCTAGATTTTTTTTCTAGATTTTTTTTCTAGATTTTTTTTCTAGATTTTTTTCTAGATTTTATTTCTAGATTTTTTTTCTAGATTTTTTTTCTAGATTTTTTTCTAGATTTTTTTTCTAGATTTTTTTTCTAGATTTTTTTTCTAGATTTTTTTCTAGATTTTTTTTCTAGATTTTTTTTCTAGATTTTTTTTCTCGATTTTTTTCTAGATTTTTTTTCTAGATTTTTTTCTAGATTTTTTTTCTAGATTTTTTTTCTAGATTTTTTTTCTAGATTTTTTTCTAGATTTTTTTTCTAGATTTTTTTCTAGATTTTTTTTCTAGATTTTTTTCTAGATTTTTTTTCTAGATTTTTTTCTAGATTTTTTTTCTAGATTTCTTTTCTAGATTTTTTTTCTAGATTTTTTTCTAGATTTTTTTTCTAGATTTTTTTCTAGATTTTTTTTCTAGATTTTTTTTCTAGATTTTTTTCTATATTTTTTTTCTAGATTTTTTTTCTAGATTTTTTTTCTAGATTTTTTTCTAGATTTTTTTTGTAGATTCTTTTTCTAGATTTTCTTCTAGATTTTTTTTCTAGATTTTTTTTCTAGATTTTTTTTCTAGATTTTTTTCTAGATTTTTTTCTAGATTTTTTTCTAGATTTTTTTTCTAGATTTTTTTTCTAGATTTTTTTTCTAGATTTTTTTTCTAGATTTTTTTCTAGATTTTTTTTCTAGATTTTTTTCTAGATTTTTTTTCTAGATTTTTTTTCTAGATTTTTTTTCTAGATTTTTTTCTAGATTTTTTTTCTAGATTTTTTTTCTAGATTTTTTTTCTAGATTTTTTTCTAGATTTTTTTTCTAGATTTTTTTCTAGATTTTTTTCTAGATTTTTTTTCTAGATTTTTTTCTAGATTTTTTTCTAGATTTTTTTTCTAGATTTTTTTTCTAGATTTTTTTTCTAGATTTTTTTCTAGATTTTTTTTGTAGATTTTTTTTCTAGATTTTCTTCTAGATTTTTTTTCTAGATTTTTTTTCTAGATTTTTTTTCTAGATTTTTTTCTAGATTTTTTTCTAGATTTTTTTCTAGATTTTTTTTCTAGATTTTTTTTCTAGATTTTTTTTCTAGATTTTTTTTCTAGATTTTTTTCTAGATTTTTTTTCTAGATTTTTTTCTAGATTTTTTTTCTAGATTTTTTTTCTAGATTTTTTTTCTAGATTTTTTTCTAGATTTTTTTTCTAGATTTTTTTTCTAGATTTTTTTTCTAGATTTTTTTCTAGATTTTTTTTCTAGATTTTTTTCTAGATTTTTTTTCTAGATTTTTTTCTAGATTTTTTTTCTAGATTTTTTTCTAGATTTTTTTCTAGATTTTTTTTCTAGATTTTTTTCTAGATTTTTTTCTAGATTTTTTTTCTAGATTTTTTTTCTAGATTTTTTTTCTAGATTTTTTTTCTAGATTTTTTTCTAGATTTTTTTTCTAGATTTTTTTCTAGATTTTTTTTCTAGATTTTTTTTCTAGATTTTTTTTCTAGATTTTTTTCTAGATTTTTTTTCTAGATTTTTTTCTAGATTTTTTTTCTAGATTTTTTTTCTAGATTTTTTTCTAGATTTTATTTCTAGATTTTTTTTCTAGATTTTTTTTCTAGATTTTTTTTCTAGATTTTTTTCTAGATTTTATTTCTAGATTTTTTTTCTAGATTTTTTTTCTAGATTTTTTTTCTAGATTTTTTTCTAGATTTTTTTTCTAGATTTCTTTTCTAGATTTTTTTTCTAGATTTTTTTCTAGATTTTTTTTCTAGATTTTTTTTCTAGATTTTTTTCTAGATTTTTTTTCTAGATTTTTTTTCTAGATTTTTTTCTAGATTTTATTTCTAGATTTTTTTTCTAGATTTTTTTTCTAGATTTTTTTGTAGATTTTTTTTCTAGATTTTTTTTGTAGATTTTTTTTATAGATTTTTTTCTAGATTTTTTTTCTAGATTTTTTTTCCAGATTTTTTTGTAGATTTTTTTTGTAGATTTTTTTTGTAGATTTTTTTCTAGATTTTTTTTCTAGATTTTTTTCTAGATTTTTTTTCTAGATTTTTTTTCTAGATTTTTTTTCTAGATTTTTTTCTAGATTTTTTTTCTAGATTTTTTTCTAGATTTTTTTCTAGATTTTTTTTGTAGATTTTTTTTCTAGATTTTCTTCTAGATTTTTTTTCTAGATTTTTTTTCTAGATTTTTTTTCTAGATTTTTTTCTAGATTTTTTTCTAGATTTTTTTCTAGATTTTTTTTCTAGATTTTTTTTCTAGATTTTTTTTCTAGATTTTTTTTCTAGATTTTTTTCTAGATTTTTTTTCTAGATTTTTTTCTAGATTTTTTTTCTAGATTTTTTTCTAGATTTTTTTTCTAGATTTTTTTCTAGATTTTTTTCTAGATTTTTTTTCTAGATTTTTTTCTAGATTTTTTTCTAGATTTTTTTTCTAGATTTTTTTTCTAGATTTTTTTTCTAGATTTTTTTTCTAGATTTTTTTCTAGATTTTTTTTCTAGATTTTTTTCTAGATTTTTTTTCTAGATTTTTTTTCTAGATTTTTTTTCTAGATTTTTTTCTAGATTTTTTTTCTAGATTTTTTTTCTAGATTTTTTTTCTAGATTTTTTTCTAGATTTTTTTCTAGATTTTTTTCTAGATTTTTTTTCTAGATTTTTTTTCTAGATTTTTTTCTAGATTTTTTTTCTAGATTTTTTTTCTAGATTTTTTTCTAGATTTTTTTTCTAGATTTTTTTTCTAGATTTTTTTTCTAGATTTTTTTCTAGATTTTTTTTCTAGATTTTTTTCTAGATTTTTTTTCTAGATTTTTTTTCTAGATTTTTTTCTAGATTTTATTTCTAGATTTTTTTTCTAGATTTTTTTTCTAGATTTTTTTTCTAGATTTTTTTCTAGATTTTATTTCTAGAATTTTTTTCTAGATTTTTTTTCTAGATTTTTTTTCTAGATTTTTTTCTAGATTTTTTTTCTAGATTTCTTTTCTAGATTTTTTTTCTAGATTTTTTTCTAGATTTTTTTTCTAGATTTTTTTTCTAGATTTTTTTCTAGATTTTTTTTCTAGATTTTTTTTCTAGATTTTTTTCTAGATTTTATTTCTAGATTTTTTTTCTAGATTTTTTTTCTAGATTTTTTTGTAGATTTTTTTTCTAGATTTTTTTTGTAGATTTTTTTTATAGATTTTTTTCTAGATTTTTTTTCTAGATTTTTTTTCCAGATTTTTTTGTAGATTTTTTTTGTAGATTTTTTTTGTAGATTTTTTTCTAGATTTTTTTTCTAGATTTTTTTCTAGATTTTTTTTCTAGATTTTTTTTCTAGATTTTTTTTCTAGATTTTTTTCTAGATTTTTTTTCTAGATTTTTTTCTAGATTTTTTTTCTAGATTTTTTTCTAGATTTTTTTTCTAGATTTTTTTTCTAGATTTTTTTCTAGATTTTATTTCTAGATTTTTTTTCTAGATTTTTTTTCTAGATTTTTTTTCTAGATTTTTTTCTAGATTTTATTTCTAGATTTTTTTTCTAGATTTTTTTTCTAGATTTTTTTCTAGATTTTTTTTCTAGATTTCTTTTCTAGATTTTTTTTCTAGATTTTTTTCTAGATTTTTTTTCTAGATTTTTTTCTAGATTTTTTTTCTAGATTTTTTTTCTAGATTTTTTTCTAGATTTTTTTTCTAGATTTCTTTTCTAGATTTTTTTTCTAGATTTTTTTTGTAGATTTTTTTTCTAGATTTTCTTCTAGATTTTTTTTCTAGATTTTTTTTCTAGATTTTTTTTCTAGATTTTTTTCTAGATTTTTTTCTAGATTTTTTTCTAGATTTTTTTTCTAGATTTTTTTTCTAGATTTTTTTTCTAGATTTTTTTCTAGATTTTTTTTCTAGATTTTTTTCTAGATTTTTTTTCTAGATTTTTTTTCTAGATTTTTTTTCTAGATTTTTTTCTAGATTTTTTTTCTAGATTTTTTTTCTAGATTTTTTTTCTAGATTTTTTTCTAGATTTTTTTTCTAGATTTTTTTCTAGATTTTTTTTCTAGATTTTTTTCTAGATTTTTTTTCTAGATTTTTTTCTAGATTTTTTTCTAGATTTTTTTTCTAGATTTTTTTCTAGATTTTTTTCTAGATTTTTTTTCTAGATTTTTTTTCTAGATTTTTTTTCTAGATTTTTTTTCTAGATTTTTTTCTAGATTTTTTTTCTAGATTTTTTTCTAGATTTTTTTTCTAGATTTTTTTTCTAGATTTTTTTTCTAGATTTTTTTCTAGATTTTTTTTCTAGATTTTTTTCTAGATTTTTTTCTAGATTTTTTTCTAGATTTTTTTTCTAGATTTTTTTTCTAGATTTTTTTCTAGATTTTTTTTTCTAGATTTTTTTTCTAGATTTTTTTTCTAGATTTTTTTCTAGATTTTTTTTGTAGATTTTTTTTCTAGATTTTTTTCTAGATTTTTTTTCTAGATTTTTTTTCTAGATTTTTTTTCTAGATTTTTTTCTAGATTTTTTTTCTAGATTTTTTTTCTAGATTTTTTTTCTAGATTTTTTTCTAGATTTTTATTCTAGATTTTTTTTCTAGATTTTTTTCTAGATTTTTTTTGTAGATTTTTTTTCCAGATTTTTTTGTAGATTTTTTTTGTAGATTTTTTTTCTAGATTTTTTTCTAGATTTTTTTCTAGAATTTTTTTCTAGATTTTTTTTCTAGATTTTTTTCTAGATTTTTTTTCTAGATTTTTTTCTAGATTTTTTTTCTAGATTTTTTTCTAGATTTTTTTCTAGATTTTTTTTCTAGATTTTTTTCTAGATTTTTTTCTAGATTTTTTTTCTAGATTTTTTTTCTAGATTTTTTTTCTAGATTTTTTTCTAGATTTTTTTTGTAGATTTTTTTTCTAGATTTTCTTCTAGATTTTTTTTCTAGATTTTTTTTCTAGATTTTTTTTCTAGATTTTTTTCTAGATTTTTTTCTAGATTTTTTTCTAGATTTTTTTTCTAGATTTTTTTTCTAGATTTTTTTTCTAGATTTTTTTTCTAGATTTTTTTCTAGATTTTTTTTCTAGATTTTTTTCTAGATTTTTTTTCTAGATTTTTTTTCTAGATTTTTTTTCTAGATTTTTTTCTAGATTTTTTTTCTAGATTTTTTTTCTAGATTTTTTTTCTAGATTTTTTTCTAGATTTTTTTTCTAGATTTTTTTCTAGATTTTTTTTCTAGATTTTTTTCTAGATTTTTTTTCTAGATTTTTTTCTAGATTTTTTTCTAGATTTTTTTTCTAGATTTTTTTCTAGATTTTTTTCTAGATTTTTTTTCTAGATTTTTTTTCTAGATTTTTTTTCTAGATTTTTTTTCTAGATTTTTTTCTAGATTTTTTTTCTAGATTTTTTTCTAGATTTTTTTTCTAGATTTTTTTTCTAGATTTTTTTTCTAGATTTTTTTCTAGATTTTTTTTCTAGATTTTTTTTCTAGATTTTTTTTCTAGATTTTTTTCTAGATTTTTTTCTAGATTTTTTTCTAGATTTTTTTTCTAGATTTTTTTTCTAGATTTTTTTCTAGATTTTTTTTCTAGATTTTTTTTCTAGATTTTTTTCTAGATTTTTTTTCTAGATTTTTTTTCTAGATTTTTTTTCTAGATTTTTTTCTAGATTTTTTTTCTAGATTTTTTTCTAGATTTTTTTTCTAGATTTTTTTTCTAGATTTTTTTCTAGATTTTATTTCTAGATTTTTTTTCTAGATTTTTTTTCTAGATTTTTTTTCTAGATTTTTTTCTAGATTTTATTTCTAGATTTTTTTTCTAGATTTTTTTTCTAGATTTTTTTTCTAGATTTTTTTCTAGATTTTTTTTCTAGATTTCTTTTCTAGATTTTTTTTCTAGATTTTTTTCTAGATTTTTTTTCTAGATTTTTTTTCTAGATTTTTTTCTAGATTTTTTTTCTAGATTTTTTTTCTAGATTTTTTTCTAGATTTTTTTTCTAGATTTTTTTTCTAGATTTTTTTTCTAGATTTTTTTCTAGATTTTTTTTCTAGATTTTTTTCTAGATTTTTTTCTAGATTTTTTTCTAGATTTTTTTTCTAGATTTTTTTTCTAGATTTTTTTCTAGATTTTTTTTTCTAGATTTTTTTTCTAGATTTTTTTTCTAGATTTTTTTCTAGATTTTTTTTGTAGATTTTTTTTCTAGATTTTTTTCTAGATTTTTTTTCTAGATTTTTTTTCTAGATTTTTTTTCTAGATTTTTTTCTAGATTTTTTTTCTAGATTTTTTTTCTAGATTTTTTTTCTAGATTTTTTTCTAGATTTTTATTCTAGATTTTTTTTCTAGATTTTTTTCTAGATTTTTTTTGTAGATTTTTTTTCCAGATTTTTTTGTAGATTTTTTTTGTAGATTTTTTTTCTAGATTTTTTTCTAGATTTTTTTCTAGAATTTTTTTCTAGATTTTTTTTCTAGATTTTTTTCTAGATTTTTTTTCTAGATTTTTTTCTAGATTTTTTTTCTAGATTTTTTTCTAGATTTTTTTCTAGATTTTTTTTCTAGATTTTTTTCTAGATTTTTTTCTAGATTTTTTTTCTAGATTTTTTTTCTAGATTTTTTTTCTAGATTTTTTTCTAGATTTTTTTTGTAGATTTTTTTTCTAGATTTTCTTCTAGATTTTTTTTCTAGATTTTTTTTCTAGATTTTTTTTCTAGATTTTTTTCTAGATTTTTTTCTAGATTTTTTTCTAGATTTTTTTTCTAGATTTTTTTTCTAGATTTTTTTTCTAGATTTTTTTTCTAGATTTTTTTCTAGATTTTTTTTCTAGATTTTTTTCTAGATTTTTTTTCTAGATTTTTTTTCTAGATTTTTTTTCTAGATTTTTTTCTAGATTTTTTTTCTAGATTTTTTTTCTAGATTTTTTTTCTAGATTTTTTTCTAGATTTTTTTTCTAGATTTTTTTCTAGATTTTTTTTCTAGATTTTTTTCTAGATTTTTTTTCTAGATTTTTTTCTAGATTTTTTTCTAGATTTTTTTTCTAGATTTTTTTCTAGATTTTTTTCTAGATTTTTTTTCTAGATTTTTTTTCTAGATTTTTTTTCTAGATTTTTTTTCTAGATTTTTTTCTAGATTTTTTTTCTAGATTTTTTTCTAGATTTTTTTTCTAGATTTTTTTTCTAGATTTTTTTTCTAGATTTTTTTCTAGATTTTTTTTCTAGATTTTTTTTCTAGATTTTTTTTCTAGATTTTTTTCTAGATTTTTTTCTAGATTTTTTTCTAGATTTTTTTTCTAGATTTTTTTTCTAGATTTTTTTCTAGATTTTTTTTCTAGATTTTTTTTCTAGATTTTTTTCTAGATTTTTTTTCTAGATTTTTTTTCTAGATTTTTTTTCTAGATTTTTTTCTAGATTTTTTTTCTAGATTTTTTTCTAGATTTTTTTTCTAGATTTTTTTTCTAGATTTTTTTCTAGATTTTATTTCTAGATTTTTTTTCTAGATTTTTTTTCTAGATTTTTTTTCTAGATTTTTTTCTAGATTTTATTTCTAGATTTTTTTTCTAGATTTTTTTTCTAGATTTTTTTTCTAGATTTTTTTCTAGATTTTTTTTCTAGATTTCTTTTCTAGATTTTTTTTCTAGATTTTTTTCTAGATTTTTTTTCTAGATTTTTTTTCTAGATTTTTTTCTAGATTTTTTTTCTAGATTTTTTTTCTAGATTTTTTTCTAGATTTTATTTCTAGATTTTTTTTCTAGATTTTTTTTCTAGATTTTTTTGTAGATTTTTTTTCTAGATTTTTTTTGTAGATTTTTTTTATAGATTTTTTTCTAGATTTTTTTTCTAGATTTTTTTTCCAGATTTTTTTGTAGATTTTTTTTGTAGATTTTTTTTGTAGATTTTTTTCTAGATTTTTTTTCTAGATTTTTTTCTAGATTTTTTTTCTAGATTTTTTTTCTAGATTTTTTTTCTAGATTTTTTTCTAGATTTTTTTTCTAGATTTTTTTCTAGATTTTTTTCTAGATTTTTTTTGTAGATTTTTTTTCTAGATTTTCTTCTAGATTTTTTTTCTAGATTTTTTTTCTAGATTTTTTTTCTAGATTTTTTTCTAGATTTTTTTCTAGATTTTTTTCTAGATTTTTTTTCTAGATTTTTTTTCTAGATTTTTTTTCTAGATTTTTTTCTAGATTTTTTTTCTAGATTTTTTTCTAGATTTTTTTTCTAGATTTTTTTCTAGATTTTTTTTCTAGATTTTTTTCTAGATTTTTTTCTAGATTTTTTTTCTAGATTTTTTTTCTAGATTTTTTTTCTAGATTTTTTTCTAGATTTTTTTTCTAGATTTTTTTCTAGATTTTTTTCTAGATTTTTTTTGTAGATTTTTTTTCTAGATTTTCTTCTAGATTTTTTTTCTAGATTTTTTTTCTAGATTTTTTTTCTAGATTTTTTTCTAGATTTTTTTCTAGATTTTTTTCTAGATTTTTTTTCTAGATTTTTTTTCTAGATTTTTTTTCTAGATTTTTTTTCTAGATTTTTTTCTAGATTTTTTTTCTAGATTTTTTTCTAGATTTTTTTTCTAGATTTTTTTCTAGATTTTTTTTCTAGATTTTTTTTCTAGATTTTTTTCTAGATTTTTTTCTAGATTTTTTTTGTAGATTTTTTTTCTAGATTTTCTTC
Source organism: Oncorhynchus mykiss (assembly GCF_057628025.1). Classification (NCBI taxonomy): domain Eukaryota; kingdom Metazoa; phylum Chordata; class Actinopteri; order Salmoniformes; family Salmonidae; genus Oncorhynchus; species Oncorhynchus mykiss. The sequence continues at coordinate 763,181 of NW_028322057.1, forward strand.
TAGATTTTTTTTCTAGATTTTTTTTCTAGATTTTTTTTCTAGATTTTTTTCTAGATTTTTTTCTAGATTTTTTTCTAGATTTTTTTTCTAGATTTTTTTTCTAGATTTTTTTTCTAGATTTTTTTTCTAGATTTTTTTCTAGATTTTTTTTCTAGATTTTTTTCTAGATTTTTTTTCTAGATTTTTTTCTAGATTTTTTTTCTAGATTTTTTTCTAGATTTTTTTCTAGATTTTTTTTCTAGATTTTTTTCTAGATTTTTTTCTAGATTTTTTTTCTAGATTTTTTTTCTAGATTTTTTTTCTAGATTTTTTTTCTAGATTTTTTTCTAGATTTTTTTTCTAGATTTTTTTCTAGATTTTTTTTCTAGATTTTTTTTCTAGATTTTTTTTCTAGATTTTTTTCTAGATTTTTTTTCTAGATTTTTTTTCTAGATTTTTTTTCTAGATTTTTTTCTAGATTTTTTTCTAGATTTTTTTCTAGATTTTTTTTCTAGATTTTTTTTCTAGATTTTTTTCTAGATTTTTTTTCTAGATTTTTTTTCTAGATTTTTTTCTAGATTTTTTTTCTAGATTTTTTTTCTAGATTTTTTTTCTAGATTTTTTTCTAGATTTTTTTTCTAGATTTTTTTCTAGATTTTTTTTCTAGATTTTTTTTCTAGATTTTTTTCTAGATTTTATTTCTAGATTTTTTTTCTAGATTTTTTTTCTAGATTTTTTTTCTAGATTTTTTTCTAGATTTTATTTCTAGATTTTTTTTCTAGATTTTTTTTCTAGATTTTTTTTCTAGATTTTTTTCTAGATTTTTTTTCTAGATTTCTTTTCTAGATTTTTTTTCTAGATTTTTTTCTAGATTTTTTTTCTAGATTTTTTTTCTAGATTTTTTTCTAGATTTTTTTTCTAGATTTTTTTTCTAGATTTTTTTCTAGATTTTATTTCTAGATTTTTTTTCTAGATTTTTTTTCTAGATTTTTTTGTAGATTTTTTTTCTAGATTTTTTTTGTAGATTTTTTTTATAGATTTTTTTCTAGATTTTTTTTCTAGATTTTTTTTCCAGATTTTTTTGTAGATTTTTTTTGTAGATTTTTTTTGTAGATTTTTTTCTAGATTTTTTTTCTAGATTTTTTTCTAGATTTTTTTTCTAGATTTTTTTTCTAGATTTTTTTTCTAGATTTTTTTCTAGATTTTTTTTCTAGATTTTTTTCTAGATTTTTTTTCTAGATTTTTTTCTAGATTTTTTTTCTAGATTTTTTTTCTAGATTTTTTTCTAGATTTTATTTCTAGATTTTTTTTCTAGATTTTTTTTCTAGATTTTTTTTCTAGATTTTTTTCTAGATTTTATTTCTAGATTTTTTTTCTAGATTTTTTTTCTAGATTTTTTTCTAGATTTTTTTTCTAGATTTCTTTTCTAGATTTTTTTTCTAGATTTTTTTCTAGATTTTTTTTCTAGATTTTTTTCTAGATTTTTTTTCTAGATTTTTTTTCTAGATTTTTTTCTAGATTTTTTTTCTAGATTTCTTTTCTAGATTTTTTTTCTAGATTTTTTTTGTAGATTTTTTTTCTAGATTTTCTTCTAGATTTTTTTTCTAGATTTTTTTTCTAGATTTTTTTTCTAGATTTTTTTCTAGATTTTTTTCTAGATTTTTTTCTAGATTTTTTTTCTAGATTTTTTTTCTAGATTTTTTTTCTAGATTTTTTTCTAGATTTTTTTTCTAGATTTTTTTCTAGATTTTTTTTCTAGATTTTTTTTCTAGATTTTTTTTCTAGATTTTTTTCTAGATTTTTTTTCTAGATTTTTTTTCTAGATTTTTTTTCTAGATTTTTTTCTAGATTTTTTTTCTAGATTTTTTTCTAGATTTTTTTTCTAGATTTTTTTCTAGATTTTTTTTCTAGATTTTTTTCTAGATTTTTTTCTAGATTTTTTTTCTAGATTTTTTTCTAGATTTTTTTCTAGATTTTTTTTCTAGATTTTTTTTCTAGATTTTTTTTCTAGATTTTTTTTCTAGATTTTTTTCTAGATTTTTTTTCTAGATTTTTTTCTAGATTTTTTTTCTAGATTTTTTTTCTAGATTTTTTTTCTAGATTTTTTTCTAGATTTTTTTTCTAGATTTTTTTTCTAGATTTTTTTTCTAGATTTTTTTCTAGATTTTTTTCTAGATTTTTTTCTAGATTTTTTTTCTAGATTTTTTTTCTAGATTTTTTTCTAGATTTTTTTTTCTAGATTTTTTTTCTAGATTTTTTTTCTAGATTTTTTTCTAGATTTTTTTTGTAGATTTTTTTTCTAGATTTTTTTCTAGATTTTTTTTCTAGATTTTTTTTCTAGATTTTTTTTCTAGATTTTTTTCTAGATTTTTTTTCTAGATTTTTTTTCTAGATTTTTTTTCTAGATTTTTTTCTAGATTTTTATTCTAGATTTTTTTTCTAGATTTTTTTCTAGATTTTTTTTGTAGATTTTTTTTCCAGATTTTTTTCTAGATTTTTTTTGTAGATTTTTTTTCTAGATTTTTTTCTAGATTTTTTTCTAGATTTTTTTTCTAGATTTTTTTTCTAGATTTTTTTCTAGATTTTTTTTCTAGATTTTTTTCTAGATTTTTTTTCTAGATTTTTTTCTAGATTTTTTTCTAGATTTTTTTTCTAGATTTTTTTTCTAGATTTTTTTTCTAGATTTTTTTTCTAGATTTTTTTCTAGATTTTTTTTCTAGATTTTTTTCTAGATTTTTTTTTCTAGATTTCTTTTCTAGATTTTTTTTCTAGATTTTTTTTGTAGATTTTTTTTCTAGATTTTCTTCTAGATTTTTTTTCTAGATTTTTTTTCTAGATTTTTTTTCTAGATTTTTTTTCTAGATTTTTTTTCTAGATTTTTTTCTAGATTTTTTTTCTAGATTTTTTTCTATATTTTTTTTCTAGATTTTTTTCTAGATTTTTTTCTAGATTTTTTTTCTAGATTTTTTTCTAGATTTTTTTTCTAGATTTTTTTTCTAGATTTTTTTTCTAGATTTTTTTCTAGATTTTTTTCTAGATTTTTTTCTAGATTTTTTTTCTAGATTTTTTTTCTAGATTTTTTTCTAGATTTTTTTTCTAGATTTCTTTTCTAGATTTTTTTTCTAGATTTTTTTTGTAGATTTTTTTTCTAGATTTTCTTCTAGATTTTTTTTCTAGATTTTTTTTCTAGATTTTTTTTCTAGATTTTTTTCTAGATTTTTTTCTAGATTTTTTTCTAGATTTTTTTTCTAGATTTTTTTTCTAGATTTTTTTTCTAGATTTTTTTCTAGATTTTTTTTCTAGATTTTTTTCTAGATTTTTTTTCTAGATTTTTTTTCTAGATTTTTTTTCTAGATTTTTTTCTAGATTTTTTTTCTAGATTTTTTTTGTAGATTTTTTTTCTAGATTTTTTTCTAGATTTTTTTCTAGATTTTTTTTCTAGATTTTTTTTCTAGATTTTTTTCTAGATTTTTTTTCTAGATTTTTTTCTAGATTTTTTTTCTAGATTTTTTTCTAGATTTTTTTCTAGATTTTTTTTCTAGATTTTTTTTCTAGATTTTTTTTCTAGATTTTTTTTCTAGATTTTTTTCTAGATTTTTTTTCTAGATTTTTTTCTAGATTTTTTTTTCTAGATTTCTTTTCTAGATTTTTTTTCTAGATTTTTTTTGTAGATTTTTTTTCTAGATTTTCTTCTAGATTTTTTTTCTAGATTTTTTTTCTAGATTTTTTTTCTAGATTTTTTTTCTAGATTTTTTTTCTAGATTTTTTTCTAGATTTTTTTTCTAGATTTTTTTCTATATTTTTTTTCTAGATTTTTTTCTAGATTTTTTTCTAGATTTTTTTTCTAGATTTTTTTCTAGATTTTTTTTCTAGATTTTTTTTCTAGATTTTTTTTCTAGATTTTTTTCTAGATTTTTTTTCTAGATTTTTTTCTAGATTTTTTTTCTAGATTTTTTTTCTAGATTTTTTTCTAGATTTTTTTTCTAGATTTCTTTTCTAGATTTTTTTTCTAGATTTTTTTTGTAGATTTTTTTTCTAGATTTTCTTCTAGATTTTTTTTCTAGATTTTTTTTCTAGATTTTTTTTCTAGATTTTTTTCTAGATTTTTTTCTAGATTTTTTTCTAGATTTTTTTTCTAGATTTTTTTTCTAGATTTTTTTTCTAGATTTTTTTCTAGATTTTTTTTCTAGATTTTTTTCTAGATTTTTTTTCTAGATTTTTTTTCTAGATTTTTTTTCTAGATTTTTTTCTAGATTTTTTTTCTAGATTTTTTTTCTAGATTTTTTTTCTAGATTTTTTTCTAGATTTTTTTTCTAGATTTTTTTCTAGATTTTTTTTCTAGATTTTTTTCTAGATTTTTTTTCTAGATTTTTTTCTAGATTTTTTTCTAGATTTTTTTTCTAGATTTTTTTCTAGATTTTTTTCTAGATTTTTTTTCTAGATTTTTTTTCTAGATTTTTTTTCTAGATTTTTTTTCTAGATTTTTTTCTAGATTTTTTTTCTAGATTTTTTTCTAGATTTTTTTTCTAGATTTTTTTTCTAGATTTTTTTTCTAGATTTTTTTCTAGATTTTTTTTCTAGATTTTTTTTCTAGATTTTTTTTCTAGATTTTTTTCTAGATTTTTTTCTAGATTTTTTTCTAGATTTTTTTTCTAGATTTTTTTTCTAGATTTTTTTCTAGATTTTTTTTTCTAGATTTTTTTTCTAGATTTTTTTTCTAGATTTTTTTCTAGATTTTTTTTGTAGATTTTTTTTCTAGATTTTTTTCTAGATTTTTTTTCTAGATTTTTTTTCTAGATTTTTTTTCTAGATTTTTTTCTAGATTTTTTTTCTAGATTTTTTTTCTAGATTTTTTTTCTAGATTTTTTTCTAGATTTTTATTCTAGATTTTTTTTCTAGATTTTTTTCTAGATTTTTTTTGTAGATTTTTTTTCCAGATTTTTTTCTAGATTTTTTTTGTAGATTTTTTTTCTAGATTTTTTTCTAGATTTTTTTCTAGATTTTTTTTCTAGATTTTTTTTCTAGATTTTTTTCTAGATTTTTTTTCTAGATTTTTTTCTAGATTTTTTTTCTAGATTTTTTTCTAGATTTTTTTCTAGATTTTTTTTCTAGATTTTTTTTCTAGATTTTTTTTCTAGATTTTTTTTCTAGATTTTTTTCTAGATTTTTTTTCTAGATTTTTTTCTAGATTTTTTTTTCTAGATTTCTTTTCTAGATTTTTTTTCTAGATTTTTTTTGTAGATTTTTTTTCTAGATTTTCTTCTAGATTTTTTTTCTAGATTTTTTTTCTAGATTTTTTTTCTAGATTTTTTTCTAGATTTTTTTCTAGATTTTTTTCTAGATTTTTTTTCTAGATTTTTTTTCTAGATTTTTTTTCTAGATTTTTTTCTAGATTTTTTTTCTAGATTTTTTTCTAGATTTTTTTTCTAGATTTTTTTCTAGATTTTTTTTCTAGATTTTTTTTCTAGATTTTTTTTCTAGATTTTTTTCTAGATTTTTTTTCTAGATTTTTTTCTATATTTTTTTTCTAGATTTTTTTCTAGATTTTTTTCTAGATTTTTTTTCTAGATTTTTTTCTAGATTTTTTTTCTAGATTTTTTTTCTAGATTTTTTTTCTAGATTTTTTTCTAGATTTTTTTTCTAGATTTTTTTCTAGATTTTTTTTCTAGATTTTTTTCTAGATTTTTTTTCTAGATTTTTTTTCTAGATTTTTTTTCTAGATTTTTTTCTAGATTTTTTTTCTAGATTTTTTTTCTAGATTTTTTTCTAGATTTTTTTTCTAGATTTCTTTTCTAGATTTTTTTTCTAGATTTTTTTCTAGATTTTTTTTCTAGATTTTTTTTCTAGATTTTTTTCTAGATTTTTTTTCTAGATTTTTTTTCTAGATTTTTTTCTAGATTTTATTTCTAGATTTTTTTTCTAGATTTTTTTTCTAGATTTTTTTCTAGATTTTTTTTCTAGATTTTTTTTCCAGATTTTTTTGTAGATTTTTTTTGTAGATTTTTTTTGTAGATTTTTTTCTAGATTTTTTTTCTAGATTTTTTTCTAGATTTTTTTTCTAGATTTTTTTTCTAGATTTTTTTTCTAGATTTTTTTCTAGATTTTTTTTCTAGATTTTTTTCTAGATTTTTTTTCTAGATTTTTTTCTAGATTTTTTTTCTAGATTTTTTTTCTAGATTTTTTTCTAGATTTTATTTCTAGATTTTTTTTCTAGATTTTTTTTCTAGATTTTTTTTCTAGATTTTTTTCTAGATTTTATTTCTAGATTTTTTTTCTAGATTTTTTTTCTAGATTTTTTTCTAGATTTTTTTTCTAGATTTCTTTTCTAGATTTTTTTTCTAGATTTTTTTCTAGATTTTTTTTCTAGATTTTTTTCTAGATTTTTTTTCTAGATTTTTTTTCTAGATTTTTTTCTAGATTTTTTTTCTAGATTTCTTTTCTAGATTTTTTTTCTAGATTTTTTTTGTAGATTTTTTTTCTAGATTTTCTTCTAGATTTTTTTTCTAGATTTTTTTTCTAGATTTTTTTTCTAGATTTTTTTCTAGATTTTTTTCTAGATTTTTTTCTAGATTTTTTTTCTAGATTTTTTTTCTAGATTTTTTTTCTAGATTTTTTTCTAGATTTTTTTTCTAGATTTTTTTCTAGATTTTTTTTCTAGATTTTTTTTCTAGATTTTTTTTCTAGATTTTTTTCTAGATTTTTTTTCTAGATTTTTTTTCTAGATTTTTTTTCTAGATTTTTTTCTAGATTTTTTTTCTAGATTTTTTTCTAGATTTTTTTTCTAGATTTTTTTCTAGATTTTTTTTCTAGATTTTTTTCTAGATTTTTTTCTAGATTTTTTTTCTAGATTTTTTTCTAGATTTTTTTCTAGATTTTTTTTCTAGATTTTTTTTCTAGATTTTTTTTCTAGATTTTTTTTCTAGATTTTTTTCTAGATTTTTTTTCTAGATTTTTTTCTAGATTTTTTTTCTAGATTTTTTTTCTAGATTTTTTTTCTAGATTTTTTTCTAGATTTTTTTTCTAGATTTTTTTTCTAGATTTTTTTTCTAGATTTTTTTCTAGATTTTTTTCTAGATTTTTTTCTAGATTTTTTTTCTAGATTTTTTTTCTAGATTTTTTTCTAGATTTTTTTTTCTAGATTTTTTTTCTAGATTTTTTTTCTAGATTTTTTTCTAGATTTTTTTTGTAGATTTTTTTTCTAGATATTTTTCTAGATTTTTTTTCTAGATTTTTTTTCTAGATTTTTTTTCTAGATTTTTTTCTAGATTTTTTTTCTAGATTTTTTTTCTAGATTTTTTTTCTAGATTTTTTTCTAGATTTTTATTCTAGATTTTTTTTCTAGATTTTTTTCTAGATTTTTTTTGTAGATTTTTTTTCCAGATTTTTTTCTAGATTTTTTTTGTAGATTTTTTTTCTAGATTTTTTTCTAGATTTTTTTCTAGATTTTTTTTCTAGATTTTTTTTCTAGATTTTTTTCTAGATTTTTTTTCTAGATTTTTTTCTAGATTTTTTTTCTAGATTTTTTTCTAGATTTTTTTCTAGATTTTTTTTCTAGATTTTTTTTCTAGATTTTTTTTCTAGATTTTTTTTCTAGATTTTTTTCTAGATTTTTTTTCTAGATTTTTTTCTAGATTTTTTTTTCTAGATTTCTTTTCTAGATTTTTTTTCTAGATTTTTTTTGTAGATTTTTTTTCTAGATTTTCTTCTAGATTTTTTTTCTAGATTTTTTTTCTAGATTTTTTTTCTAGATTTTTTTCTAGATTTTTTTCTAGATTTTTTTCTAGATTTTTTTTCTAGATTTTTTTTCTAGATTTTTTTTCTAGATTTTTTTCTAGATTTTTTTTCTAGATTTTTTTCTAGATTTTTTTTCTAGATTTTTTTCTAGATTTTTTTTCTAGATTTTTTTTCTAGATTTTTTTTCTAGATTTTTTTCTAGATTTTTTTTCTAGATTTTTTTCTAGATTTTTTTTCTAGATTTTTTTCTAGATTTTTTTCTAGATTTTTTTTCTAGATTTTTTTCTAGATTTTTTTTCTAGATTTTTTTTCTAGATTTTTTTTCTAGATTTTTTTCTAGATTTTTTTTCTAGATTTTTTTCTAGATTTTTTTTCTAGATTTTTTTCTAGATTTTTTTTCTAGATTTTTTTTCTAGATTTTTTTTCTAGATTTTTTTCTAGATTTTTTTTCTAGATTTTTTTCTAGATTTTTTTTCTAGATTTTTTTCTAGATTTTTTTTCTAGATTTTTTTCTAGATTTTTTTCTAGATTTTTTTTCTAGATTTTTTTCTAGATTTTTTTCTAGATTTTTTTTCTAGATTTTTTTTCTAGATTTTTTTTCTAGATTTTTTTTCTAGATTTTTTTCTAGATTTTTTTTCTAGATTTTTTTCTAGATTTTTTTTCTAGATTTTTTTTCTAGATTTTTTTTCTAGATTTTTTTCTAGATTTTTTTTCTAGATTTTTTTTCTAGATTTTTTTTCTAGATTTTTTTCTAGATTTTTTTCTAGATTTTTTTCTAGATTTTTTTTCTAGATTTTTTTTCTAGATTTTTTTCTAGATTTTTTTTTCTAGATTTTTTTTCTAGATTTTTTTTCTAGATTTTTTTCTAGATTTTTTTTGTAGATTTTTTTTCTAGATTTTTTTCTAGATTTTTTTTCTAGATTTTTTTTCTAGATTTTTTTTCTAGATTTTTTTCTAGATTTTTTTTGTAGATTTTTTTTCTAGATTTTTTTTCTAGATTTTTTTCTAGATTTTTATTCTAGATTTTTTTTCTAGATTTTTTTCTAGATTTTTTTTGTAGATTTTTTTTCCAGATTTTTTTCTAGATTTTTTTTGTAGATTTTTTTTCTAGATTTTTTTCTAGATTTTTTTCTAGATTTTTTTTCTAGATTTTTTTTCTAGATTTTTTTCTAGATTTTTTTTCTAGATTTTTTTCTAGATTTTTTTTCTAGATTTTTTTCTAGATTTTTTTCTAGATTTTTTTTCTAGATTTTTTTTCTAGATTTTTTTTCTAGATTTTTTTTCTAGATTTTTTTCTAGATTTTTTTTCTAGATTTTTTTCTAGATTTTTTTTCTAGATTTTTTTCTAGATTTTTTTTCTAGATTTTTTTCTAGATTTTTTTTCTAGATTTTTTTTCTAGATTTTTTTCTAGATTTTTATTCTAGATTTTTTTTCTAGATTTTTTTCTAGATTTTTTTTGTAGATTTTTTTTCCAGATTTTTTTCTAGATTTTTTTTGTAGATTTTTTTTCTAGATTTTTTTCTAGATTTTTTTCTAGATTTTTTTTCTAGATTTTTTTTCTAGATTTTTTTCTAGATTTTTTTTCTAGATTTTTTTCTAGATTTTTTTTCTAGATTTTTTTCTAGATTTTTTTCTAGATTTTTTTTCTAGATTTTTTTTCTAGATTTTTTTTCTAGATTTTTTTTCTAGATTTTTTTCTAGATTTTTTTTCTAGATTTTTTTCTAGATTTTTTTTCTAGATTTTTTTCTAGATTTTTTTTCTAGATTTTTTTCTAGATTTTTTTTCTAGATTTTTTTTCTAGATTTTTTTTCTAGATTTTTTTCTAGATTTTTTTCTAGATTTTTTTCTAGATTTTTTTTCTAGATTTTTTTTCTAGATTTTTTTCTAGATTTTTTTTCTAGATTTTTTTTCTAGATTTTTTTTCTAGATTTTTTTCTAGATTTTTTTTCTAGATTTTTTTTCTAGATTTTTTTCTAGATTTTTTTTCTAGATTTTTTTTCTAGATTTTTTTTCTAGATTTTTTTCTAGATTTTTTTTGTAGATTTTTTTTCTAGATTTTTTTTCTAGATTTTTTTCTAGATTTTTATTCTAGATTTTTTTTCTAGATTTTTTTCTAGATTTTTTTTGTAGATTTTTTTTCCAGATTTTTTTCTAGATTTTTTTTGTAGATTTTTTTTCTAGATTTTTTTCTAGATTTTTTTCTAGATTTTTTTTCTAGATTTTTTTTCTAGATTTTTTTCTAGATTTTTTTTCTAGATTTCTTTTCTAGATTTTTTTTCTAGATTTTTTTCTAGATTTTTTTTCTAGATTTTTTTCTAGATTTTTTTTCAAGAATTTTTTTCTAGATTTTTTTCTAGATTTTTTTTCTAGATTTTTTTTCTAGATTTTTTTTCTAGATTTTTTTCTAGATTTTTTTTGTAGATTTTTTTTCTAGATTTTTTTGTAGATTTTTTTTCTAGATTTTTTTTCTAGATTTTTTTTCTAGATTTTTTTTCTAGATTTTTTTTCTAGATTTTTTTTCTAGATTTTTTTCTAGATTTTTTTTCTAGATTTTTTTTCTAGATTTTTTTCTAGATTTTTTTTCTAGATTTTTTTCTAGATTTTTTTTCTAGATTTTTTTTCTAGATTTTTTTTCTAGATTTTTTTCTAGATTTTTTTTGTAGATTTTTTTTCTAGATTTTTTTCTAGATTTTTTTTCTAGATTTTTTTTCTAGATTTTTTTTCTAGATTTTTTTCTAGATTTTTTTCTAGATTTTTTTTCTAGATTTTTTTTCTAGATTTTTTTCTAGATTTTTTTTCTAGATTTTTTTTCTAGATTTTTTTTCTAGATTTTTTTCTAGATTTTTTTTCTAGATTTTTTTCTAGATTTTTTTCTAGATTTTTTTTCTAGATTTTTTTTGTAGATTTTTTTTCTAGATTTTTTTCTAGATTTTTTTTCTAGATTTTTTTTCTAGATTTTTTTTCTAGATTTTTTTCTAGATTTTTTTTGTAGATTTTTTTTGTAGATTTTTTTTCTAGATTTTTTTCTAGATTTTTATTCTAGATTTTTTTTCTAGATTTTTTTCTAGATTTTTTTTGTAGATTTTTTTTCCAGATTTTTTTCTAGATTTTTTTTGTAGATTTTTTTTCTAGATTTTTTTCTAGATTTTTTTTCTAGATTTTTTTTCTAGATTTTTTTCTAGATTTTTTTTCTAGATTTTTTTTCTAGATTTTTTTTCTAGATTTTTTTCTAGATTTTTTTTCTAGATTTTTTTTGTAGATTTTTTTTCTAGATTTTTTTTCTAGATTTTTTTTCTAGATTTTTTTCTAGATTTTTTTTCTAGATTTTTTTTCTAGATTTTTTTTCTAGATTTTTTTCTAGATTTTTTTTTGTAGATTTTTTTTCTAGATTTTTTTTCTAGATTTTTTTTCTAGATTTTTTTTCTAGATTTTTTTCTAGATTTTTTTTGTAGATTTTTTTTCTAGATTTTTTTCTAGATTTTTTTTCTAGATTTTTTTTCTAGATTTTTTTTCTAGATTTTTTTCTCGATTTTTTTTGTAGATTTTTTTTCTAGATTTTTTTTCTAGATTTTTTTCTAGATTTTTTTTCTAGATTTTTTTTGTAGATTTTTTTTCTAGATTTTTTTTCTAGATTTTTTTTCTAGATTTTTTTCTAGATTTTTTTTCTAGATTTTTTTTCTAGATTTTTTTTCTAGATTTTTTTCTAGATTTTTTTTTGTAGATTTTTTTTCTAGATTTTTTTTCTAGATTTTTTTTCTAGATTTTTTTTCTAGATTTTTTTCTAGATTTTTTTTGTAGATTTTTTTTCTAGATTTTTTTCTAGATTTTTTTTCTAGATTTTTTTTCTAGATTTTTTTTCTAGATTTTTTTCTAGATTTTTTTTGTAGATTTTTTTTCTAGATTTTTTTCTAGATTTTTTTTCTAAATTTGTTCTAGATTTTTTTTGTAGATTTTTTTTCTATAATTTTTTTCTAGATTTTTTTCTAGATTTTTTTTGTAGATTTTTTTTCTAGATTTTTTTCTAGATTTTTTTTGTAGATTTTTTTTCTAGATTTTTTTCTAGATTTTTTTTCTAGATTTTTTTTCTAGATTTTTTTTCTAGATTTTTTTGTAGATTTTTTTTGTAGATTTTTTTTGTAGATTTTTTTTATAGATTTTTTTCTAGATTTTTTTTCTAGATTTTTTTTCCAGATTTTTTTCTAGATTTTTTTTGTAGATTTTTTTTCTAGATTTTTTTCTAGATTTTTTTTCTAGATTTTTTTTCTAGAATTTTTTTCTAGATTTTTTTTCTAGATTTTTTTTCTAGATTTTTTTTCTAGATTTTTTTCTAGATTTTTTTTCTAGATTTTTTTTCTAGATTTTTTTTCTAGATTTTTTTCTAGATTTTTTTTCTAGATTTTTTTCTAGATTTTTTTTCTAGATTTTTTTTCTAGATTTTTTTTCTAGATTTTTTTCTAGATTTTTTTTCTAGATTTCTTTTCTAGATTTTTTTTCTAGATTTTTTTCTAGATTTTTTTTCTAGATTTTTTTCTAGATTTTTTTTCTAGATTTTTTTTCTAGATTTTTTTCTAGATTTTTTTTCTAGATTTCTTTTCTAGATTTTTTTTCTAGATTTTTTTCTAGATTTTTTTTCTAGATTTTTTTCTAGATTTTTTTTCTAGATTTTTTTTCTAGATTTTTTTCTATATTTTTTTTCTAGATTTTTTTTCTAGATTTTTTTCTAGATTTTTTTTCTAGATTTTTTTCTAGATTTTTTTTCTAGATTTTTTTTCTAGATTTTTTTTCTAGATTTTTTTCTAGATTTTTTTTCTAGATTTTTTTTCTAGATTTTTTTCTAGATTTTTTTCTAGATTTTTTTCTAGATTTTTTTTCTAGATTTTTTTTCTAGATTTTTTTCTAGATTTTTTTTCTAGATTTTTTTTCTAGATTTTCTTTCTAGATTTTTTTCTAGATTTTTTTTGTAGATTTTTTTTCTATATTTTTTTCTAGATTTTTTTTCTAGATTTTTTTTCTAGATTTTTTTTCTAGATTTTTTTCTAGATTTTTTTTCTAGATTTTTTTCTAGATTTTTATTCTAGATTTTTTTTCTAGATTTTTTTCTAGATTTTTTTTGTAGATTTTTTTTCCAGATTTTTTTCTAGATTTTTTTTGTAGATTTTTTTTCTAGATTTTTTTCTAGATTTTTTTCTAGATTTTTTTTCTAGATTTTTTTTCTAGATTTTTTTCTAGATTTTTTTTCTAGATTTCTTTTCTAGATTTTTTTTCTAGATTTTTTTTCTAGATTTTTTTCTAGATTTTTTTTCTAGATTTTTTTTCTAGATTTTTTTTCTAGATTTTTTTCTAGATTTTTTTTGTAGATTTTTTTTCTAGATTTTTTTCTAGATTTTTTTTGTAGATTTTTTTTCTAGATTTTTTTTCTAGATTTTTTTTCTAGATTTTTTTTCTAGATTTTTTTTCTAGATTTTTTTCTAGATTTTTTTTCTAGATTTTTTTTCTAGATTTTTTTCTAGATTTTTTTTCTAGATTTTTTTTCTAGATTTTTTTCTAGATTTTTTTTGTAGATTTTTTTTCTAGATTTTTTTTCTAGATTTTTTTTCTAGATTTTTTTTCTAGATTTTTTTTCTAGATTTTTTTCTAGATTTTTTTTCTAGATTTTTTTTCTAGATTTTTTTCTAGATTTTTTTTCTAGATTTTTTTTCTAGATTTTTTTTCTAGATTTTTTTCTAGATTTTTTTTCTAGATTTTTTTCTAGATTTTTTTTCTAGATTTTTTTTCTAGATTTTTTTCTAGATTTTTTTTCTAGATTTTTTTTCTAGATTTTTTTTCTAGATTTTTTTCTAGATTTTTTTTGTAGATTTTTTTTCTAGATTTTTTTCTAGATTTTTTTTCTAGATTTTTTTTCTAGATTTTTTTTCTAGATTTTTTTCTAGATTTTTTTCTAGATTTTTTTTCTAGATTTTTTTTCTAGATTTTTTTTCTAGATTTTTTTCTAGATTTTTTTTCTAGATTTTTTTTCTAGATTTTTTTTCTAGATTTTTTTCTAGATTTTTTTTCTAGATTTTTTTCTAGATTTTTTTCTAGATTTTTTTTCTAGATTTTTTTTGTAGATTTTTTTTCTAGATTTTTTTCTAGATTTTTTTTCTAGATTTTTTTTCTAGATTTTTTTTCTAGATTTTTTTCTAGATTTTTTTTGTAGATTTTTTTTGTAGATTTTTTTTCTAGATTTTTTTCTAGATTTTTATTCTAGATTTTTTTTCTAGATTTTTTTCTAGATTTTTTTTGTAGATTTTTTTTCCAGATTTTTTTCTAGATTTTTTTTGTAGATTTTTTTTCTAGATTTTTTTCTAGATTTTTTTTCTAGATTTTTTTTCTAGATTTTTTTCTAGATTTTTTTTCTAGATTTTTTTTCTAGATTTTTTTTCTAGATTTTTTTCTAGATTTTTTTTCTAGATTTTTTTTGTAGATTTTTTTTGTAGATTTTTTTTCTAGATTTTTTTTCTAGATTTTTTTCTAGATTTTTTTTCTAGATTTTTTTTCTAGATTTTTTTTCTAGATTTTTTTCTAGATTTTTTTTTGTAGATTTTTTTTCTAGATTTTTTTTCTAGATTTTTTTTCTAGATTTTTTTTCTAGATTTTTTTCTAGATTTTTTTTGTAGATTTTTTTTCTAGATTTTTTTCTAGATTTTTTTTCTAGATTTTTTTTCTAGATTTTTTTTCTAGATTTTTTTCTCGATTTTTTTTGTAGATTTTTTTTCTAGATTTTTTTTCTAGATTTTTTTCTAGATTTTTTTTCTAGATTTTTTTTGTAGATTTTTTTTCTAGATTTTTTTTCTAGATTTTTTTTCTAGATTTTTTTCTAGATTTTTTTTCTAGATTTTTTTTCTAGATTTTTTTTCTAGATTTTTTTCTAGATTTTTTTTTGTAGATTTTTTTTCTAGATTTTTTTTCTAGATTTTTTTTCTAGATTTTTTTTCTAGATTTTTTTCTAGATTTTTTTTCTAGATTTTTTTCTAGATTTTTTTTCTAGATTTTTTTTCTAGATTTTTTTTCTAGATTTTTTTCTAGATTTTTTTTGTAGATTTTTTTTCTAGATTTTTTTCTAGATTTTTTTTCTAAATTTGTTCTAGATTTTTTTTGTAGATTTTTTTTCTATAATTTTTTTCTAGATTTTTTTCTAGATTTTTTTTGTAGATTTTTTTTCTAGATTTTTTTCTAGATTTTTTTTGTAGATTTTTTTTCTAGATTTTTTTCTAGATTTTTTTTCTAGATTTTTTTTCTAGATTTTTTTTCTAGATTTTTTTGTAGATTTTTTTTGTAGATTTTTTTTGTAGATTTTTTTTATAGATTTTTTTCTAGATTTTTTTTCTAGATTTTTTTTCCAGATTTTTTTCTAGATTTTTTTTGTAGATTTTTTTTCTAGATTTTTTTCTAGATTTTTTTTCTAGATTTTTTTTCTAGATTTTTTTTCTAGATTTTTTTCTAGATTTTATTTCTAGATTTTTTTTCTAGATTTTTTTTCTAGATTTTTTTCTAGATTTTTTTTCTAGATTTTTTTTCTAGATTTTTTTTCTAGATTTTTTTCTAGATTTTTTTTCTAGATTTTTTTTCTAGATTTTTTTTCTAGATTTTTTTCTAGATTTTTTTTCTAGATTTTTTTCTAGATTTTTTTTCTAGATTTTTTTTCTAGATTTTTTTTCTAGATTTTTTTCTAGATTTTTTTTCTAGATTTCTTTTCTAGATTTTTTTTCTAGATTTTTTTCTAGATTTTTTTTCTAGATTTTTTTCTAGATTTTTTTTCTAGATTTTTTTTCTAGATTTTTTTCTAGATTTTTTTTCTAGATTTCTTTTCTAGATTTTTTTTCTAGATTTTTTTCTAGATTTTTTTTCTAGATTTTTTTCTAGATTTTTTTTCTAGATTTTTTTTCTAGATTTTTTTCTATATTTTTTTTCTAGATTTTTTTTCTAGATTTTTTTCTAGATTTTTTTTCTAGATTTTTTTCTAGATTTTTTTTCTAGATTTTTTTTCTAGATTTTTTTTCTAGATTTTTTTCTAGATTTTTTTTCTAGATTTTTTTTCTAGATTTTTTTCTAGATTTTTTTCTAGATTTTTTTCTAGATTTTTTTTCTAGATTTTTTTTCTAGATTTTTTTCTAGATTTTTTTTCTAGATTTTTTTTCTAGATTTTCTTTCTAGATTTTTTTCTAGATTTTTTTTGTAGATTTTTTTTCTATATTTTTTTCTAGATTTTTTTTCTAGATTTTTTTTCTAGATTTTTTTTCTAGATTTTTTTCTAGATTTTTTTTCTAGATTTTTTTCTAGATTTTTATTCTAGATTTTTTTTCTAGATTTTTTTCTAGATTTTTTTTGTAGATTTTTTTTCCAGATTTTTTTCTAGATTTTTTTTGTAGATTTTTTTTCTAGATTTTTTTCTAGATTTTTTTCTAGATTTTTTTTCTAGATTTTTTTTCTAGATTTTTTTCTAGATTTTTTTTCTAGATTTCTTTTCTAGATTTTTTTTCTAGATTTTTTTTCTAGATTTTTTTCTAGATTTTTTTTCTAGATTTTTTTTCTAGATTTTTTTTCTAGATTTTTTTCTAGATTTTTTTTGTAGATTTTTTTTCTAGATTTTTTTCTAGATTTTTTTTGTAGATTTTTTTTCTAGATTTTTTTTCTAGATTTTTTTTCTAGATTTTTTTTCTAGATTTTTTTTCTAGATTTTTTTCTAGATTTTTTTTCTAGATTTTTTTTCTAGATTTTTTTCTAGATTTTTTTTCTAGATTTTTTTTCTAGATTTTTTTTCTAGATTTTTTTCTAGATTTTTTTTCTAGATTTTTTTCTAGATTTTTTTTCTAGATTTTTTTTCTAGATTTTTTTCTAGATTTTTTTTCTAGATTTTTTTTCTAGATTTTTTTTCTAGATTTTTTTCTAGATTTTTTTTGTAGATTTTTTTTCTAGATTTTTTTCTAGATTTTTTTTCTAGATTTTTTTTCTAGATTTTTTTTCTAGATTTTTTTCTAGATTTTTTTTCTAGATTTTTTTTCTAGATTTTTTTTCTAGATTTTTTTCTAGATTTTTATTCTAGATTTTTTTTCTAGATTTTTTTCTAGATTTTTTTTGTAGATTTTTTTTCCAGATTTTTTTCTAGATTTTTTTTGTAGATTTTTTTTCTAGATTTTTTTCTAGATTTTTTTTCTAGATTTTTTTTCTAGATTTTTTTCTAGATTTTTTTTCTAGATTTTTTTTCTAGATTTTTTTTCTAGATTTTTTTCTAGATTTTTTTTCTAGATTTTTTTTGTAGATTTTTTTTGTAGATTTTTTTTCTAGATTTTTTTTCTAGATTTTTTTCTAGATTTTTTTCTAGATTTTTTTTCCAGATTTTTTTCTAGATTTTTTTTCTAGATTTTTTTTCTAGATTTTTTTCTAGATTTTTTTCTAGATTTTTTTTCTAGATTTTTTTTGTAGATTTTTTTGTAGATTTTTTTTGTAGATTTTTTTTGTAGATTTTTTTTATAGATTTTTTTCTAGATTTTTTTTCTAGATTTTTTTTCCAGATTTTTTTCTAGATTTTTTTTGTAGATTTTTTTTGTAGATTTTTTTCTAGATTTTTTTTCTAGATTTTTTTCTAGATTTTTTTTCTAGATTTTTTTTCTAGATTTTTTTCTAGATTTTTTTTTGTAGATTTTTTTTCTAGATTTTTTTTCTAGATTTTTTTTCTAGATTTTTTTTCTAGATTTTTTTCTAGATTTTTTTTGTAGATTTTTTTTCTAGATTTTTTTCTAGATTTTTTTTCTAGATTTTTTTTCTAGATTTTTTTTCTAGATTTTTTTCTAGATTTTTTTTGTAGATTTTTTTTCTAGATTTTTTTCTAGATTTTTTTTCTAAATTTGTTCTAGATTTTTTTTGTAGATTTTTTTTCTAGAATTTTTTTCTAGATTTTTTTCTAGATTTTTTTTCTAGATTTTTTTTCTAGATTTTTTTCTAGATTTTTTTTGTAGATTTTTTTTCTAGATTTTTTTCTAGATTTTTTTTCTAGATTTTTTTTCTAGATTTTTTTTCTAGATTTTTTTGTAGATTTTTTTTGTAGATTTTTTTTGTAGATTTTTTTTATAGATTTTTTTCTAGATTTTTTTTCTAGATTTTTTTTCCAGATTTTTTTCTAGATTTTTTTTGTAGATTTTTTTTGTAGATTTTTTTCTAGATTTTTTTTCTAGATTTTTTTCTAGATTTTTTTTCTAGATTTTTTTTCTAGATTTTTTTTCTAGATTTTTTTCTAGATTTTTTTTCTAGATTTTTTTCTAGATTTTTTTTCTAGATTTTTTTTCTAGATTTTTTTCTAGATTTTATTTCTAGATTTTTTTTCTAGATTTTTTTTCTAGATTTTTTTCTATATTTTTTTTCTAGATTTTTTTTCTAGATTTTTTTTCTAGATTTTTTTTCTAGATTTTTTTCTAGATTTTTTTTCTAGATTTTTTTTCTAGATTTTTTTCTAGATTTTTTTCTAGATTTTTTTCTAGATTTTTTTTCTAGATTTTTTTTCTAGATTTTTTTCTAGATTTTTTTTCTAGATTTTTTTTCTAGATTTTTTTTCTAGATTTTTTTCTAGATTTTTTTTGTAGATTTTTTTTCTATATTTTTTTCTAGATTTTTTTTCTAGATTTTTTTTCTAGATTTTTTTTCTAGATTTTTTTCTAGATTTTTTTTCTAGATTTTTTTTCTAGATTTTTTTTCTAGATTTTTTTCTAGATTTTTTTTCTAGATTTTTTTTCTAGATTTTTTTCTAGATTTTTTTCTAGATTTTTTTCTAGAATTTTTTTCTAGATTTTTTTTCTAGATTTTTTTCTAGATTTTTTTTCTAGATTTTTTTTCTAGATTTTTTTTCTAGATTTTTTTCTAGATTTTTTTTGTAGATTTTTTTTCTATATTTTTTTCTAGATTTTTTTTCTAGATTTTTTTTCTAGATTTTTTTTCTAGATTTTTTTCTAGATTTTTTTTCTAGATTTTTTTCTAGATTTTTATTCTAGATTTTTTTTCTAGATTTTTTTCTAGATTTTTTTTGTAGATTTTTTTTCCAGATTTTTTTCTAGATTTTTTTTGTAGATTTTTTTTCTAGATTTTTTTCTAGATTTTTTTCTAGATTTTTTTTCTAGATTTTTTTTCTAGATTTTTTTCTAGATTTTTTTTCTAGATTTCTTTTCTAGATTTTTTTTCTAGATTTTTTTCTAGATTTTTTTTCTAGATTTTTTTCTAGATTTTTTTTCTAGATTTTTTTTCTAGATTTTTTTCTAGATTTTTTTTCTAGATTTTTTTTCTAGATTTTTTTTCCAGATTTTTTTGTAGATTTTTTTTGTAGATTTTTTTTGTAGATTTTTTTCTAGATTTTTTTTCTAGATTTTTTTCTAGATTTTTTTTCTAGATTTTTTTCTAGATTTTTTTTCTAGATTTTTTTCTAGATTTTTTTTCTAGATTTTTTTCTAGATTTTTTTTCTAGATTTTTTTTCTAGATTTTTTTCTAGATTTTATTTCTAGATTTTTTTTCTAGATTTTTTTTCTAGATTTTTTTTCTAGATTTTTTTCTAGATTTTATTTCTAGATTTTTTTTCTAGATTTTTTTTCTAGATTTTTTTCTAGATTTTTTTTCTAGATTTCTTTTCTAGATTTGTTTTCTAGATTTTTTTCTAGATTTTTTTTCTAGATTTTTTTCTAGATTTTTTTTCTAGATTTTTTTTCTAGATTTTTTTCTAGATTTTTTTTCTAGATTTCTTTTCTAGATTTTTTTTCTAGATTTTTTTTGTAGATTTTTTTTCTAGATTTTCTTCTAGATTTTTTTTCTAGATTTTTTTTCTAGATTTTTTTTCTAGATTTTTTTCTAGATTTTTTTCTAGATTTTTTTCTAGATTTTTTTTCTAGATTTTTTTTCTAGATTTTTTTTCTAGATTTTTTTCTAGATTTTTTTTCTAGATTTTTTTCTAGATTTTTTTTCTAGATTTTTTTTCTAGATTTTTTTTCTAGATTTTTTTCTAGATTTTTTTTCTAGATTTTTTTTCTAGATTTTTTTCTAGATTTTTTTTCTAGATTTTTTTTCTAGATTTTTTTTCTAGATTTTTTTCTAGATTTTTTTTGTAGATTTTTTTTCTAGATTTTTTTCTAGATTTTTTTTCTAGATTTTTTTTCTAGATTTTTTTTCTAGATTTTTTTCTAGATTTTTTTTGTAGATTTTTTTTCTAGATTTTTTTTCTAGATTTTTTTCTAGATTTTTATTCTAGATTTTTTTTCTAGATTTTTTTCTAGATTTTTTTTGTAGATTTTTTTTCCAAATTTTTTTCTAGATTTTTTTTGTAGATTTTTTTTCTAGATTTTTTTCTAGATTTTTTTCTAGATTTTTTTTCTAGATTTTTTTTCTAGATTTTTTTCTAGATTTTTTTCTAGATTTTATTTCTAGATTTTTTTTCTAGATTTTTTTTCTAGATTTTTTTCTAGATTTTTTTTCTAGATTTCTTTTCTAGATTTGTTTTCTAGATTTTTTTCTAGATTTTTTTTCTAGATTTTTTTCTAGATTTTTTTTCTAGATTTTTTTTCTAGATTTTTTTTCTAGATTTTTTTCTAGATTTTTTTTCTAGATTTTTTTTCTAGATTTTTTTTCCAGATTTTTTTGTAGATTTTTTTTGTAGATTTTTTTTGTAGATTTTTTTCTAGATTTTTTTTCTAGATTTTTTTCTAGATTTTTTTTCTAGATTTTTTTTCTAGATTTTTTTTCTAGATTTTTTTCTAGATTTTTTTTCTAGATTTTTTTCTAGATTTTTTTTCTAGATTTTTTTCTAGATTTTTTTTCTATATTTTTTTTCTAGATTTTTTTCTAGATTTTATTTCTAGATTTTTTTTCTAGATTTTTTTTCTAGATTTTTTTTCTAGATTTTTTTCTAGATTTTATTTCTAGATTTTTTTTCTAGATTTTTTTTCTAGATTTTTTTCTAGATTTTTTTTCTAGATTTCTTTTCTAGATTTGTTTTCTAGATTTTTTTCTAGATTTTTTTTCTAGATTTTTTTCTAGATTTTTTTTCTAGATTTTTTTTCTAGATTTTTTTCTAGATTTTTTTTCTAGATTTCTTTTCTAGATTTTTTTTCTAGATTTTTTTTGTAGATTTTTTTTCTAGATTTTCTTCTAGATTTTTTTTCTAGATTTTTTTTCTAGATTTTTTTTCTAGATTTTTTTCTAGATTTTTTTCTAGATTTTTTTCTAGATTTTTTTTCTAGATTTTTTTTCTAGATTTTTTTTCTAGATTTTTTTCTAGATTTTTTTTCTAGATTTTTTTCTAGATTTTTTTTCTAGATTTTTTTTCTAGATTTTTTTTCTAGATTTTTTTCTAGATTTTTTTTCTAGATTTTTTTTCTAGATTTTTTTCTAGATTTTTTTTCTAGATTTTTTTTCTAGATTTTTTTTCTAGATTTTTTTCTAGATTTTTTTTGTAGATTTTTTTTCTAGATTTTTTTCTAGATTTTTTTTCTAGATTTTTTTTCTAGATTTTTTTTCTAGATTTTTTTCTAGATTTTTTTTGTAGATTTTTTTTCTAGATTTTTTTTCTAGATTTTTTTCTAGATTTTTATTCTAGATTTTTTTTCTAGATTTTTTTCTAGATTTTTTTTGTAGATTTTTTTTCCAAATTTTTTTCTAGATTTTTTTTGTAGATTTTTTTTCTAGATTTTTTTCTAGATTTTTTTCTAGATTTTTTTTCTAGATTTTTTTTCTAGATTTTTTTCTAGATTTTTTTTCTAGATTTCTTTTCTAGATTTTTTTTCTAGATTTTTTTCTAGATTTTTTTTCTAGATTTTTTTCTAGATTTTTTTTCAAGATTTTTTTTCTAGATTTTTTTCTAGATTTTTTTTCTAGATTTTTTTTCTAGATTTTTTTTCTAGATTTTTTTCTAGATTTTTTTTGTAGATTTTTTTTCTAGATTTTTTTCTAGATTTTTTTTGTAGATTTTTTTTCTAGATTTTTTTTCTAGATTTTTTTTCTAGATTTTTTTTCTAGATTTTTTTTCTAGATTTTTTTCTAGATTTTTTTTCTAGATTTTTTTTCTAGATTTTTTTCTAGATTTTTTTTCTAGATTTTTTTTCTAGATTTTTTTTCTAGATTTTTTTCTAGATTTTTTTTCTAGATTTTTTTCTAGATTTTTTTTCTAGATTTTTTTTCTAGATTTTTTTCTAGATTTTTTTTCTAGATTTTTTTTCTAGATTTTTTTTCTAGATTTTTTTCTAGATTTTTTTTGTAGATTTTTTTTCTAGATTTTTTTCTAGATTTTTTTTCTAGATTTTTTTTCTAGATTTTTTTTCTAGATTTTTTTCTAGATTTTTTTCTAGATTTTTTTCTAGATTTTTTTTCTAGATTTTTTTTCTAGATTTTTTTCTAGATTTTTTTTCTAGATTTTTTTTCTAGATTTTTTTTCTAGATTTTTTTCTAGATTTTTTTTCTAGATTTTTTTCTAGATTTTTTTCTAGATTTTTTTTCTAGATTTTTTTTGTAGATTTTTTTTCTAGATTTTTTTCTAGATTTTTTTTCTAGATTTTTTTTCTAGATTTTTTTTCTAGATTTTTTTCTAGATTTTTTTTGTAGATTTTTTTTGTAGATTTTTTTTCTAGATTTTTTTCTAGATTTTTATTCTAGATTTTTTTTCTAGATTTTTTTCTAGATTTTTTTTGTAGATTTTTTTTCCAGATTTTTTTCTAGATTTTTTTTGTAGATTTTTTTTCTAGATTTTTTTCTAGATTTTTTTTCTAGATTTTTTTTCTAGATTTTTTTCTAGATTTTTTTTGTAGATTTTTTTTGTAGATTTTTTTTCTAGATTTTTTTCTAGATTTTTATTCTAGATTTTTTTTCTAGATTTTTTTCTAGATTTTTTTTGTAGATTTTTTTTCCAGATTTTTTTCTAGATTTTTTTTGTAGATTTTTTTTCTAGATTTTTTTCTAGATTTTTTTTCTAGATTTTTTTTCTAGATTTTTTTCTAGATTTTTTTTCTAGATTTTTTTTCTAGATTTTTTTTCTAGATTTTTTTCTAGATTTTTTTTCTAGATTTTTTTTGTAGATTTTTTTTGTAGATTTTTTTTCTAGATTTTTTTTCTAGATTTTTTTCTAGATTTTTTTTCTAGATTTTTTTTCTAGATTTTTTTTCTAGATTTTTTTCTAGATTTTTTTTTGTAGATTTTTTTTCTAGATTTTTTTTCTAGATTTTTTTTCTAGATTTTTTTTCTAGATTTTTTTCTAGATTTTTTTTCTAGATTTTTTTTCTAGATTTTTTTCTAGATTTTTTTTCTAGATTTTTTTTCTAGATTTTTTTTCTAGATTTTTTTCTAGATTTTTTTTGTAGATTTTTTTTGTAGATTTTTTTTCTAGATTTTTTTCTAGAATTTTTTTCTAGATTTTTTTTCTAGATTTTTTTTCTAGATTTTTTTCTAGATTTTTTTTTGTAGATTTTTTTTCTAGATTTTTTTTCTAGATTTTTTTTCTAGATTTTTTTTCTAGATTTTTTTCTAGATTTTTTTTCTAGATTTTTTTTCTAGATTTTTTTCTAGATTTTTTTTCTAGATTTTTTTTCTAGATTTTTTTTCTAGATTTTTTTCTAGATTTTTTTTGTAGATTTTTTTTCTAGATTTTTTTCTAGATTTTTTTTCTAAATTTGTTCTAGATTTTTTTTGTAGATTTTTTTTCTAGAATTTTTTTCTAGATTTTTTTCTAGATTTTTTTTGTAGATTTTTTTTCTAGATTTTTTTCTAGATTTTTTTTGTAGATTTTTTTTCTAGATTTTTTTCTAGATTTTTTTTCTAGATTTTTTTTCTAGATTTTTTTTCTAGATTTTTTTGTAGATTTTTTTTGTAGATTTTTTTTGTAGATTTTTTTTATAGATTTTTTTCTAGATTTTTTTTCTAGATTTTTTTTCCAGATTTTTTTCTAGATTTTTTTTGTAGATTTTTTTTGTAGATTTTTTTCTAGATTTTTTTTCTAGATTTTTTTCTAGATTTTTTTTCTAGATTTTTTTTCTAGATTTTTTTTCTAGATTTTTTTCTAGATTTTTTTTCTAGATTTTTTTCTAGATTTTTTTTCTAGATTTTTTTTCTAGATTTTTTTCTAGATTTTATTTCTAGATTTTTTTTCTAGATTTTTTTTCTAGATTTTTTTTCTAGATTTTTTTCTAGATTTTATTTCTAGATTTTTTTTCTAGATTTTTTTTCTAGATTTTTTTCTAGATTTTTTTTCTAGATTTTTTTTCTAGATTTTTTTTCTAGATTTTTTTCTAGATTTTTTTTGTAGATTTTTTTTGTAGATTTTTTTTATAGATTTTTTTCTAGATTTTTTTTGTAGATTTTTTTTCTAGAATTTTTTTCTAGATTTTTTTCTAGATTTTTTTTGTAGATTTTTTTTCTAGATTTTTTTCTAGATTTTTTTTGTAGATTTTTTTTCTAGATTTTTTTCTAGATTTTTTTTCTAGATTTTTTTTCTAGATTTTTTTTCTAGATTTTTTTGTAGATTTTTTTTGTAGATTTTTTTTGTAGATTTTTTTTATAGATTTTTTTCTAGATTTTTTTTCTAGATTTTTTTTCCAGATTTTTTTCTAGATTTTTTTTGTAGATTTTTTTTGTAGATTTTTTTCTAGATTTTTTTTCTAGATTTTTTTCTAGATTTTTTTTCTAGATTTTTTTTCTAGATTTTTTTTCTAGATTTTTTTCTAGATTTTTTTTCTAGATTTTTTTCTAGATTTTTTTTCTAGATTTTTTTTCTAGATTTTTTTCTAGATTTTATTTCTAGATTTTTTTTCTAGATTTTTTTTCTAGATTTTTTTTCTAGATTTTTTTCTAGATTTTATTTCTAGATTTTTTTTCTAGATTTTTTTTCTAGATTTTTTTCTAGATTTTTTTTCTAGATTTTTTTTCTAGATTTTTTTTCTAGATTTTTTTCTAGATTTTTTTTCTAGATTTTTTTTCTAGATTTTTTTTCTAGATTTTTTTTCTAGATTTTTTTCTAGATTTTATTTCTAGATTTTTTTTCTAGATTTTTTTTCTAGATTTTTTTTCTAGATTTTTTTCTAGATTTTATTTCTAGATTTTTTTTCTAGATTTTTTTTCTAGATTTTTTTCTAGATTTTTTTTCTAGATTTCTTTTCTAGATTTGTTTTCTAGATTTTTTTCTAGATTTTTTTTCTAGATTTTTTTCTAGATTTTTTTTCTAGATTTTTTTTCTAGATTTTTTTCTAGATTTTTTTTCTAGATTTCTTTTCTAGATTTTTTTTCTAGATTTTTTTTGTAGATTTTTTTTCTAGATTTTCTTCTAGATTTTTTTTCTAGATTTTTTTTCTAGATTTTTTTTCTAGATTTTTTTCTAGATTTTTTTCTAGATTTTTTTCTAGATTTTTTTTCTAGATTTTTTTTCTAGATTTTTTTTCTAGATTTTTTTCTAGATTTTTTTTCTAGATTTTTTTCTAGATTTTTTTTCTAGATTTTTTTTCTAGATTTTTTTTCTAGATTTTTTTCTAGATTTTTTTTCTAGATTTTTTTTCTAGATTTTTTTCTAGATTTTTTTTCTAGATTTTTTTTCTAGATTTTTTTTCTAGATTTTTTTCTAGATTTTTTTTGTAGATTTTTTTTCTAGATTTTTTTCTAGATTTTTTTTCTAGATTTTTTTTCTAGATTTTTTTTCTAGATTTTTTTCTAGATTTTTTTTGTAGATTTTTTTTCTAGATTTTTTTTCTAGATTTTTTTCTAGATTTTTATTCTAGATTTTTTTTCTAGATTTTTTTCTAGATTTTTTTTGTAGATTTTTTTTCCAAATTTTTTTCTAGATTTTTTTTGTAGATTTTTTTTCTAGATTTTTTTCTAGATTTTTTTCTAGATTTTTTTTCTAGATTTTTTTTCTAGATTTTTTTCTAGATTTTTTTTCTAGATTTCTTTTCTAGATTTTTTTTCTAGATTTTTTTCTAGATTTTTTTTCTAGATTTTTTTCTAGATTTTTTTTCAAGATTTTTTTTCTAGATTTTTTTCTAGATTTTTTTTCTAGATTTTTTTTCTAGATTTTTTTTCTAGATTTTTTTCTAGATTTTTTTTGTAGATTTTTTTTCTAGATTTTTTTCTAGATTTTTTTTGTAGATTTTTTTTCTAGATTTTTTTTCTAGATTTTTTTTCTAGATTTTTTTTCTAGATTTTTTTTCTAGATTTTTTTCTAGATTTTTTTTCTAGATTTTTTTTCTAGATTTTTTTCTAGATTTTTTTTCTAGATTTTTTTTCTAGATTTTTTTTCTAGATTTTTTTCTAGATTTTTTTTCTAGATTTTTTTCTAGATTTTTTTTCTAGATTTTTTTTCTAGATTTTTTTCTAGATTTTTTTTCTAGATTTTTTTTCTAGATTTTTTTTCTAGATTTTTTTCTAGATTTTTTTTGTAGATTTTTTTTCTAGATTTTTTTCTAGATTTTTTTTCTAGATTTTTTTTCTAGATTTTTTTTCTAGATTTTTTTCTAGATTTTTTTCTAGATTTTTTTCTAGATTTTTTTTCTAGATTTTTTTTCTAGATTTTTTTCTAGATTTTTTTTCTAGATTTTTTTTCTAGATTTTTTTTCTAGATTTTTTTCTAGATTTTTTTTCTAGATTTTTTTCTAGATTTTTTTCTAGATTTTTTTTCTAGATTTTTTTTGTAGATTTTTTTTCTAGATTTTTTTCTAGATTTTTTTTCTAGATTTTTTTTCTAGATTTTTTTTCTAGATTTTTTTCTAGATTTTTTTTGTAGATTTTTTTTGTAGATTTTTTTTCTAGATTTTTTTCTAGATTTTTATTCTAGATTTTTTTTCTAGATTTTTTTCTAGATTTTTTTTGTAGATTTTTTTTCCAGATTTTTTTCTAGATTTTTTTTGTAGATTTTTTTTCTAGATTTTTTTCTAGATTTTTTTTCTAGATTTTTTTTCTAGATTTTTTTCTAGATTTTTTTTGTAGATTTTTTTTGTAGATTTTTTTTCTAGATTTTTTTCTAGATTTTTATTCTAGATTTTTTTTCTAGATTTTTTTCTAGATTTTTTTTGTAGATTTTTTTTCCAGATTTTTTTCTAGATTTTTTTTGTAGATTTTTTTTCTAGATTTTTTTCTAGATTTTTTTTCTAGATTTTTTTTCTAGATTTTTTTCTAGATTTTTTTTCTAGATTTTTTTTCTAGATTTTTTTTCTAGATTTTTTTCTAGATTTTTTTTCTAGATTTTTTTTGTAGATTTTTTTTGTAGATTTTTTTTCTAGATTTTTTTTCTAGATTTTTTTCTAGATTTTTTTTCTAGATTTTTTTTCTAGATTTTTTTTCTAGATTTTTTTCTAGATTTTTTTTTGTAGATTTTTTTTCTAGATTTTTTTTCTAGATTTTTTTTCTAGATTTTTTTTCTAGATTTTTTTCTAGATTTTTTTTCTAGATTTTTTTTCTAGATTTTTTTCTAGATTTTTTTTCTAGATTTTTTTTCTAGATTTTTTTTCTAGATTTTTTTCTAGATTTTTTTTGTAGATTTTTTTTGTAGATTTTTTTTCTAGATTTTTTTCTAGAATTTTTTTCTAGATTTTTTTTCTAGATTTTTTTTCTAGATTTTTTTCTAGATTTTTTTTTGTAGATTTTTTTTCTAGATTTTTTTTCTAGATTTTTTTTGTAGATTTTTTTTCTAGATTTTTTTCTAGATTTTTTTTCTAGATTTTTTTTCTAGATTTTTTTCTAGATTTTTTTTCTAGATTTTTTTTCTAGATTTTTTTTCTAGATTTTTTTCTAGATTTTTTTTGTAGATTTTTTTTCTAGATTTTTTTCTAGATTTTTTTTCTAAATTTGTTCTAGATTTTTTTTGTAGATTTTTTTTCTAGAATTTTTTTCTAGATTTTTTTCTAGATTTTTTTTGTAGATTTTTTTTCTAGATTTTTTTCTAGATTTTTTTTGTAGATTTTTTTTCTAGATTTTTTTCTAGATTTTTTTTCTAGATTTTTTTTCTAGATTTTTTTTCTAGATTTTTTTGTAGATTTTTTTTGTAGATTTTTTTTGTAGATTTTTTTTATAGATTTTTTTCTAGATTTTTTTTCTAGATTTTTTTTCCAGATTTTTTTCTAGATTTTTTTTGTAGATTTTTTTTGTAGATTTTTTTCTAGATTTTTTTTCTAGATTTTTTTCTAGATTTTTTTTCTAGATTTTTTTTCTAGATTTTTTTTCTAGATTTTTTTCTAGATTTTTTTTCTAGATTTTTTTCTAGATTTTTTTTCTAGATTTTTTTTCTAGATTTTTTTCTAGATTTTATTTCTAGATTTTTTTTCTAGATTTTTTTTCTAGATTTTTTTTCTAGATTTTTTTCTAGATTTTATTTCTAGATTTTTTTTCTAGATTTTTTTTCTAGATTTTTTTCTAGATTTTTTTTCTAGATTTTTTTTCTAGATTTTTTTTCTAGATTTTTTTCTAGATTTTTTTTGTAGATTTTTTTTGTAGATTTTTTTTATAGATTTTTTTCTAGATTTTTTTTGTAGATTTTTTTTCTAGAATTTTTTTCTAGATTTTTTTCTAGATTTTTTTTGTAGATTTTTTTTCTAGATTTTTTTCTAGATTTTTTTTGTAGATTTTTTTTCTAGATTTTTTTCTAGATTTTTTTTCTAGATTTTTTTTCTAGATTTTTTTTCTAGATTTTTTTGTAGATTTTTTTTGTAGATTTTTTTTGTAGATTTTTTTTATAGATTTTTTTCTAGATTTTTTTTCTAGATTTTTTTTCCAGATTTTTTTCTAGATTTTTTTTGTAGATTTTTTTTGTAGATTTTTTTCTAGATTTTTTTTCTAGATTTTTTTCTAGATTTTTTTTCTAGATTTTTTTTCTAGATTTTTTTTCTAGATTTTTTTCTAGATTTTTTTTCTAGATTTTTTTCTAGATTTTTTTTCTAGATTTTTTTTCTAGATTTTTTTCTAGATTTTATTTCTAGATTTTTTTTCTAGATTTTTTTTCTAGATTTTTTTTCTAGATTTTTTTCTAGATTTTATTTCTAGATTTTTTTTCTAGATTTTTTTTCTAGATTTTTTTCTAGATTTTTTTTCTAGATTTTTTTTCTAGATTTTTTTTCTAGATTTTTTTCTAGATTTTTTTTCTAGATTTTTTTTCTAGATTTTTTTTCTAGATTTTTTTCTAGATTTTTTTTCTAGATTTTTTTCTAGATTTTTTTTCTAGATTTTTTTTCTAGATTTTTTTTCTAGATTTGTTTCTAGATTTTTTTTCTAGATTTCTTTTCTAGATTTTTTTTCTAGATTTTTTTCTAGATTTTTTTTCTAGATTTTTTTCTAGATTTTTTTTCTAGATTTTTTTTCTAGATTTTTTTCTAGATTTTTTTTCTAGATTTCTTTTCTAGATTTTTTTTCTAGATTTTTTTCTAGATTTTTTTTCTAGATTTTTTTCTAGATTTTTTTTCTAGATTTTTTTTCTAGATTTTTTTCTATATTTTTTTTCTAGATTTTTTTTCTAGATTTTTTTCTAGATTTTTTTTCTAGATTTTTTTCTAGATTTTTTTTCTAAATTTTTTTTCTAGATTTTTTTTCTAGATTTTTTTCTAGATTTTTTTTCTAGATTTTTTTTCTAGATTTTTTTCTAGATTTTTTTCTAGATTTTTTTCTAGATTTTTTTTCTAGATTTTTTTTCTAGATTTTTTTCTAGATTTTTTTTCTAGATTTTTTTTCTAGATTTTTTTTCTAGATTTTTTTCTAGATTTTTTTTGTAGATTTTTTTTCTATATTTTTTTCTAGATTTTTTTTCTAGATTTTTTTTCTAGATTTTTTTTCTAGATTTTTTTCTAGATTTTTTTTCTAGATTTTTTTCTAGATTTTTATTCTAGATTTTTTTTCTAGATTTTTTTCTAGATTTTTTTTGTAGATTTTTTTTCCAGATTTTTTTCTAGATTTTTTTTGTAGATTTTTTTTCTAGATTTTTTTCTAGATTTTTTTCTAGATTTTTTTTCTAGATTTTTTTTCTAGATTTTTTTCTAGATTTTTTTTCTAGATTTCTTTTCTAGATTTTTTTTCTAGATTTTTTTCTAGATTTTTTTTCTAGATTTTTTTCTAGATTTTTTTTCTAGATTTTTTTTCTAGATTTTTTTCTAGATTTTTTTTCTAGATTTTTTTTCTAGATTTTTTTCTAGATTTTTTTTCTAGATTTTTTTCTAGATTTTTTTTCTAGATTTTTTTTCTAGATTTTTTTCTAGATTTTTTTTCTAGATTTTTTTTCTAGATTTTTTTTCTAGATTTTTTTCTAGATTTTTTTTGTAGATTTTTTTTCTAGATTTTTTTCTAGATTTTTTTTCTAGATTTTTTTTCTAGATTTTTTTTCTAGATTTTTTTCTAGATTTTTTTTGTAGATTTTTTTTCTAGATTTTTTTTCTAGATTTTTTTCTAGATTTTTATTCTAGATTTTTTTTCTAGATTTTTTTCTAGATTTTTTTTGTAGATTTTTTTTCCAGATTTTTTTCTAGATTTTTTTTGTAGATTTTTTTTCTAGATTTTTTTCTAGATTTTTTTTCTAGATTTTTTTTCTAGATTTTTTTCTAGATTTTTTTTCTAGATTTTTTTTCTAGATTTTTTTTCTAGATTTTTTTCTAGATTTTTTTTCTAGATTTTTTTTGTAGATTTTTTTTGTAGATTTTTTTTGTAGATTTTTTTTCTAGATTTTTTTCTAGATTTTTTTCTAGATTTTTTTTCCAGATTTTTTTCTAGATTTTTTTTCTAGATTTTTTTTCTAGATTTTTTTCTAGATTTTTTTCTAGATTTTTTTTCTAGATTTTTTTTGTAGATTTTTTTGTAGATTTTTTTTGTAGATTTTTTTTGTAGATTTTTTTTATAGATTTTTTTCTAGATTTTTTTTCTAGATTTTTTTTCCAGATTTTTTTCTAGATTTTTTTTGTAGATTTTTTTTGTAGATTTTTTTCTAGATTTTTTTTCTAGATTTTTTTCTAGATTTTTTTTCTAGATTTTTTTTCTAGATTTTTTTCTAGATTTTTTTTTGTAGATTTTTTTTCTAGATTTTTTTTCTAGATTTTTTTTCTAGATTTTTTTTCTAGATTTTTTTCTAGATTTTTTTTGTAGATTTTTTTTCTAGATTTTTTTCTAGATTTTTTTTCTAGATTTTTTTTCTAGATTTTTTTTCTAGATTTTTTTCTAGATTTTTTTTGTAGATTTTTTTTCTAGATTTTTTTCTAGATTTTTTTTCTAAATTTGTTCTAGATTTTTTTTGTAGATTTTTTTTCTAGAATTTTTTTCTAGATTTTTTTCTAGATTTTTTTTCTAGATTTTTTTTCTAGATTTTTTTCTAGATTTTTTTTCTAGATTTTTTTCTAGATTTTATTTCTAGATTTTTTTTCTAGATTTTTTTTCTAGATTTTTTTCTAGATTTTTTTTCTAGATTTTTTTTCTAGATTTTTTTTCTAGATTTTTTTCTAGATTTTTTTTCTAGATTTTTTTTCTAGATTTTTTTTCTAGATTTTTTTCTAGATTTTTTTTCTAGATTTTTTTCTAGATTTTTTTTCTAGATTTTTTTTCTAGATTTTTTTTCTAGATTTGTTTCTAGATTTTTTTTCTAGATTTCTTTTCTAGATTTTTTTTCTAGATTTTTTTCTAGATTTTTTTTCTAGATTTTTTTCTAGATTTTTTTTCTAGATTTTTTTTCTAGATTTTTTTCTAGATTTTTTTTCTAGATTTCTTTTCTAGATTTTTTTTCTAGATTTTTTTCTAGATTTTTTTTCTAGATTTTTTTCTAGATTTTTTTTCTAGATTTTTTTTCTAGATTTTTTTCTATATTTTTTTTCTAGATTTTTTTTCTAGATTTTTTTCTAGATTTTTTTTCTAGATTTTTTTCTAGATTTTTTTTCTAAATTTTTTTTCTAGATTTTTTTTCTAGATTTTTTTCTAGATTTTTTTTCTAGATTTTTTTTCTAGATTTTTTTCTAGATTTTTTTCTAGATTTTTTTCTAGATTTTTTTTCTAGATTTTTTTTCTAGATTTTTTTCTAGATTTTTTTTCTAGATTTTTTTTCTAGATTTTTTTTCTAGATTTTTTTCTAGATTTTTTTTGTAGATTTTTTTTCTATATTTTTTTCTAGATTTTTTTTCTAGATTTTTTTTCTAGATTTTTTTTCTAGATTTTTTTCTAGATTTTTTTTCTAGATTTTTTTCTAGATTTTTATTCTAGATTTTTTTTCTAAATTTTTTTTCTAGATTTTTTTTCTAGATTTTTTTCTAGATTTTTTTTCTAGATTTTTTTTCTAGATTTTTTTCTAGATTTTTTTCTAGATTTTTTTCTAGATTTTTTTTCTAGATTTTTTTTCTAGATTTTTTTCTAGATTTTTTTTCTAGATTTTTTTTCTAGATTTTTTTTCTAGATTTTTTTCTAGATTTTTTTTGTAGATTTTTTTTCTATATTTTTTTCTAGATTTTTTTTCTAGATTTTTTTTCTAGATTTTTTTTCTAGATTTTTTTCTAGATTTTTTTTCTAGATTTTTTTCTAGATTTTTATTCTAGATTTTTTTTCTAGATTTTTTTCTAGATTTTTTTTGTAGATTTTTTTTCCAGATTTTTTTCTAGATTTTTTTTGTAGATTTTTTTTCTAGATTTTTTTCTAGATTTTTTTCTAGATTTTTTTTCTAGATTTTTTTTCTAGATTTTTTTCTAGATTTTTTTTCTAGATTTCTTTTCTAGATTTTTTTTCTAGATTTTTTTCTAGATTTTTTTTCTAGATTTTTTTCTAGATTTTTTTTCTAGATTTTTTTTCTAGATTTTTTTCTAGATTTTTTTTCTAGATTTTTTTTCTAGATTTTTTTCTAGATTTTTTTTCTAGATTTTTTTCTAGATTTTTTTTCTAGATTTTTTTTCTAGATTTTTTTCTAGATTTTTTTTCTAGATTTTTTTTCTAGATTTTTTTTCTAGATTTTTTTCTAGATTTTTTTTGTAGATTTTTTTTCTAGATTTTTTTCTAGATTTTTTTTCTAGATTTTTTTTCTAGATTTTTTTTCTAGATTTTTTTCTAGATTTTTTTTGTAGATTTTTTTTCTAGATTTTTTTTCTAGATTTTTTTCTAGATTTTTATTCTAGATTTTTTTTCTAGATTTTTTTCTAGATTTTTTTTGTAGATTTTTTTTCCAGATTTTTTTCTAGATTTTTTTTGTAGATTTTTTTTCTAGATTTTTTTCTAGATTTTTTTTCTAGATTTTTTTTCTAGATTTTTTTCTAGATTTTTTTTCTAGATTTTTTTTCTAGATTTTTTTTCTAGATTTTTTTCTAGATTTTTTTTCTAGATTTTTTTTGTAGATTTTTTTTGTAGATTTTTTTTGTAGATTTTTTTTCTAGATTTTTTTCTAGATTTTTTTCTAG
Organism: Oncorhynchus mykiss; assembly: GCF_057628025.1. Classification (NCBI taxonomy): domain Eukaryota; kingdom Metazoa; phylum Chordata; class Actinopteri; order Salmoniformes; family Salmonidae; genus Oncorhynchus; species Oncorhynchus mykiss. The sequence goes on from NW_028322057.1 coordinate 796,271, forward strand.
ATTTTTTTTCCAGATTTTTTTCTAGATTTTTTTTCTAGATTTTTTTTCTAGATTTTTTTCTAGATTTTTTTCTAGATTTTTTTTCTAGATTTTTTTTGTAGATTTTTTTGTAGATTTTTTTTGTAGATTTTTTTTGTAGATTTTTTTTATAGATTTTTTTCTAGATTTTTTTTCTAGATTTTTTTTCCAGATTTTTTTCTAGATTTTTTTTGTAGATTTTTTTTGTAGATTTTTTTCTAGATTTTTTTTCTAGATTTTTTTCTAGATTTTTTTTCTAGATTTTTTTTCTAGATTTTTTTCTAGATTTTTTTTTGTAGATTTTTTTTCTAGATTTTTTTTCTAGATTTTTTTTCTAGATTTTTTTTCTAGATTTTTTTCTAGATTTTTTTTGTAGATTTTTTTTCTAGATTTTTTTCTAGATTTTTTTTCTAGATTTTTTTTCTAGATTTTTTTTCTAGATTTTTTTCTAGATTTTTTTTGTAGATTTTTTTTCTAGATTTTTTTCTAGATTTTTTTTCTAAATTTGTTCTAGATTTTTTTTGTAGATTTTTTTTCTAGAATTTTTTTCTAGATTTTTTTCTAGATTTTTTTTCTAGATTTTTTTTCTAGATTTTTTTCTAGATTTTTTTTCTAGATTTTTTTCTAGATTTTATTTCTAGATTTTTTTTCTAGATTTTTTTTCTAGATTTTTTTCTAGATTTTTTTTCTAGATTTTTTTTCTAGATTTTTTTTCTAGATTTTTTTCTAGATTTTTTTTCTAGATTTTTTTTCTAGATTTTTTTTCTAGATTTTTTTCTAGATTTTTTTTCTAGATTTTTTTCTAGATTTTTTTTCTAGATTTTTTTTCTAGATTTTTTTTCTAGATTTGTTTCTAGATTTTTTTTCTAGATTTCTTTTCTAGATTTTTTTTCTAGATTTTTTTCTAGATTTTTTTTCTAGATTTTTTTCTAGATTTTTTTTCTAGATTTTTTTTCTAGATTTTTTTCTAGATTTTTTTTCTAGATTTCTTTTCTAGATTTTTTTTCTAGATTTTTTTCTAGATTTTTTTTCTAGATTTTTTTCTAGATTTTTTTTCTAGATTTTTTTTCTAGATTTTTTTCTATATTTTTTTTCTAGATTTTTTTTCTAGATTTTTTTCTAGATTTTTTTTCTAGATTTTTTTCTAGATTTTTTTTCTAAATTTTTTTTCTAGATTTTTTTTCTAGATTTTTTTCTAGATTTTTTTTCTAGATTTTTTTTCTAGATTTTTTTCTAGATTTTTTTCTAGATTTTTTTCTAGATTTTTTTTCTAGATTTTTTTTCTAGATTTTTTTCTAGATTTTTTTTCTAGATTTTTTTTCTAGATTTTTTTTCTAGATTTTTTTCTAGATTTTTTTTGTAGATTTTTTTTCTATATTTTTTTCTAGATTTTTTTTCTAGATTTTTTTTCTAGATTTTTTTTCTAGATTTTTTTCTAGATTTTTTTTCTAGATTTTTTTCTAGATTTTTATTCTAGATTTTTTTTCTAGATTTTTTTCTAGATTTTTTTTGTAGATTTTTTTTCCAGATTTTTTTCTAGATTTTTTTTGTAGATTTTTTTTCTAGATTTTTTTCTAGATTTTTTTCTAGATTTTTTTTCTAGATTTTTTTTCTAGATTTTTTTCTAGATTTTTTTTCTAGATTTCTTTTCTAGATTTTTTTTCTAGATTTTTTTCTAGATTTTTTTTCTAGATTTTTTTCTAGATTTTTTTTCTAGATTTTTTTTCTAGATTTTTTTCTAGATTTTTTTTCTAGATTTTTTTTCTAGATTTTTTTTCTAGATTTTTTTCTAGATTTTTTTTGTAGATTTTTTTTCTAGATTTTTTTCTAGATTTTTTTTGTAGATTTTTTTTCTAGATTTTTTTTCTAGATTTTTTTTCTAGATTTTTTTTCTAGATTTTTTTTCTAGATTTTTTTCTAGATTTTTTTCTAGATTTTTTTTCTAGATTTTTTTCTAGATTTTTTTTCTAGATTTTTTTTCTAGATTTTTTTTCTAGATTTTTTTCTAGATTTTTTTTCTAGATTTTTTTCTAGATTTTTTTTCTAGATTTTTTTTCTAGATTTTTTTCTAGATTTTTTTTCTAGATTTTTTTTCTAGATTTTTTTTCTAGATTTTTTTCTAGATTTTTTTTGTAGATTTTTTTTCTAGATTTTTTTCTAGATTTTTTTTCTAGATTTTTTTTCTAGATTTTTTTTCTAGATTTTTTTCTAGATTTTTTTTGTAGATTTTTTTTCTAGATTTTTTTTCTAGATTTTTTTCTAGATTTTTATTCTAGATTTTTTTTCTAGATTTTTTTCTAGATTTTTTTTGTAGATTTTTTTTCCAGATTTTTTTCTAGATTTTTTTTGTAGATTTTTTTTCTAGATTTTTTTCTAGATTTTTTTTCTAGATTTTTTTTCTAGATTTTTTTCTAGATTTTTTTTCTAGATTTTTTTTCTAGATTTTTTTTCTAGATTTTTTTCTAGATTTTTTTTCTAGATTTTTTTTGTAGATTTTTTTTGTAGATTTTTTTTGTAGATTTTTTTTCTAGATTTTTTTCTAGATTTTTTTCTAGATTTTTTTTCCAGATTTTTTTCTAGATTTTTTTTCTAGATTTTTTTTCTAGATTTTTTTCTAGATTTTTTTCTAGATTTTTTTTCTAGATTTTTTTTGTAGATTTTTTTGTAGATTTTTTTTGTAGATTTTTTTTGTAGATTTTTTTTATAGATTTTTTTCTAGATTTTTTTTCTAGATTTTTTTTCCAGATTTTTTTCTAGATTTTTTTTGTAGATTTTTTTTGTAGATTTTTTTCTAGATTTTTTTTCTAGATTTTTTTCTAGATTTTTTTTCTAGATTTTTTTTCTAGATTTTTTTCTAGATTTTTTTTTGTAGATTTTTTTTCTAGATTTTTTTTCTAGATTTTTTTTCTAGATTTTTTTTCTAGATTTTTTTCTAGATTTTTTTTGTAGATTTTTTTTCTAGATTTTTTTCTAGATTTTTTTTCTAGATTTTTTTTCTAGATTTTTTTTCTAGATTTTTTTCTAGATTTTTTTTGTAGATTTTTTTTCTAGATTTTTTTCTAGATTTTTTTTCTAAATTTGTTCTAGATTTTTTTTGTAGATTTTTTTTCTAGAATTTTTTTCTAGATTTTTTTCTAGATTTTTTTTCTAGATTTTTTTTCTAGATTTTTTTCTAGATTTTTTTTGTAGATTTTTTTTCTAGATTTTTTTCTAGATTTTTTTTCTAGATTTTTTTTCTAGATTTTTTTTCTAGATTTTTTTGTAGATTTTTTTTGTAGTTTTTTTTTATAGTTTTTTTTTATAGATTTTTTTCTAGATTTTTTTTCTAGATTTTTTTTCCAGATTTTTTTCTAGATTTTTTTTGTAGATTTTTTTTCTAGATTTTTTTTCTAGATTTTTTTCTAGATTTTTTTCTAGATTTTTTTTCTAGATTTTTTTTCTAGATTTTTTTTCTAGATTTTTTTCTAGATTTTTTTTCTAGATTTTTTTCTAGATTTTTTTTCTAGATTTTTTTTCTAGATTTTTTTCTAGATTTTATTTCTAGATTTTTTTTCTAGATTTTTTTTCTAGATTTTTTTTCTAGATTTTTTTCTAGATTTTATTTCTAGATTTTTTTTCTAGATTTTTTTTCTAGATTTTTTTCTAGATTTTTTTTCTAGATTTTTTTTCTAGATTTTTTTCTAGATTTTTTTTCTAGATTTTTTTTCTAGATTTTTTTTCTAGATTTTTTTCTAGATTTTTTTTCTAGATTTTTTTCTAGATTTTTTTTCTAGATTTTTTTTCTAGATTTTTTTTCTAGATTTTTTTCTAGATTTTTTTTCTAGATTTCTTTTCTAGATTTTTTTTCTAGATTTTTTTCTAGATTTTTTTTCTAGATTTTTTTCTAGATTTTTTTTCTAGATTTTTTTTCTAGATTTTTTTCTAGATTTTTTTTCTAGATTTCTTTTCTAGATTTTTTTTCTAGATTTTTTTCTAGATTTTTTTTCTAGATTTTTTTCTAGATTTTTTTTCTAGATTTTTTTTCTAGATTTTTTTCTATATTTTTTTTCTAGATTTTTTTTCTAGATTTTTTTCTAGATTTTTTTTCTAGATTTTTTTCTAGATTTTTTTTCTAGATTTTTTTTCTAGATTTTTTTTCTAGATTTTTTTCTAGATTTTTTTTCTAGATTTTTTTTCTAGATTTTTTTCTAGATTTTTTTCTAGATTTTTTTCTAGATTTTTTTTCTAGATTTTTTTTCTAGATTTTTTTCTAGATTTTTTTTCTAGATTTTTTTTCTAGATTTTTTTTCTAGATTTTTTTCTAGATTTTTTTTCTAGATTTTTTTCTATATTTTTTTTCTAGATTTTTTTTCTAGATTTTTTTCTAGATTTTTTTTCTAGATTTTTTTCTAGATTTTTTTTCTAGATTTTTTTTCTAGATTTTTTTTCTAGATTTTTTTCTAGATTTTTTTTCTAGATTTTTTTTCTAGATTTTTTTCTAGATTTTTTTCTAGATTTTTTTCTAGATTTTTTTTCTAGATTTTTTTCTAGATTTTTTTTCTAGATTTTTTTTCTAGATTTTTTTTCTAGATTTTTTTCTAGATTTTTTTTGTAGATTTTTTTTCTATATTTTTTTCTAGATTTTTTTTCTAGATTTTTTTTCTAGATTTTTTTTCTAGATTTTTTTCTAGATTTTTTTTCTAGATTTTTTTCTAGATTTTTATTCTAGATTTTTTTTCTAGATTTTTTTCTAGATTTTTTTTGTAGATTTTTTTTCCAGATTTTTTTCTAGATTTTTTTTGTAGATTTTTTTTCTAGATTTTTTTCTAGATTTTTTTCTAGATTTTTTTTCTAGATTTTTTTTCTAGATTTTTTTCTAGATTTTTTTTCTAGATTTCTTTTCTAGATTTTTTTTCTAGATTTTTTTCTAGATTTTTTTTCTAGATTTTTTTCTAGATTTTTTTTCTAGATTTTTTTTCTAGATTTTTTTTCTAGATTTTTTTCTAGATTTTTTTTCTAGATTTTTTTCTAGATTTTTTTTCTAGATTTTTTTTCTAGATTTTTTTTCTAGATTTGTTTCTAGATTTTTTTTCTAGATTTCTTTTCTAGATTTTTTTTCTAGATTTTTTTCTAGATTTTTTTTCTAGATTTTTTTCTAGATTTTTTTTCTAGATTTTTTTTCTAGATTTTTTTCTAGATTTTTTTTCTAGATTTTTTTCTAGATTTTTTTTCTAGATTTTTTTTCTAGATTTTTTTTCTAGATTTGTTTCTAGATTTTTTTTCTAGATTTCTTTTCTAGATTTTTTTTCTAGATTTTTTTCTAGATTTTTTTTCTAGATTTTTTTCTAGATTTTTTTTCTAGATTTTTTTTCTAGATTTTTTTCTAGATTTTTTTTCTAGATTTCTTTTCTAGATTTTTTTTCTAGATTTTTTTCTAGATTTTTTTTCTAGATTTTTTTCTAGATTTTTTTTCTAGATTTTTTTTCTAGATTTTTTTCTAGATTTTTTTTCTAGATTTTTTTTCTAGATTTTTTTCTAGATTTTTTTTCTAGATTTTTTTCTAGATTTTTTTTCTAAATTTTTTTTCTAGATTTTTTTTCTAGATTTTTTTCTAGATTTTTTTTCTAGATTTTTTTTCTAGATTTTTTTCTAGATTTTTTTCTAGATTTTTTTCTAGATTTTTTTTCTAGATTTTTTTTCTAGATTTTTTTCTAGATTTTTTTTCTAGATTTTTTTTCTAGATTTTTTTTCTAGATTTTTTTCTAGATTTTTTTTGTAGATTTTTTTTCTAGATTTTTTTCTAGATTTTTTTTCTAGATTTTTTTTCTAGATTTTTTTTCTAGATTTTTTTCTAGATTTTTTTTCTAGATTTTTTTCTAGATTTTTATTCTAGATTTTTTTTCTAGATTTTTTTCTAGATTTTTTTTGTAGATTTTTTTTCCAGATTTTTTTCTAGATTTTTTTTGTAGATTTTTTTTCTAGATTTTTTTCTAGATTTTTTTCTAGATTTTTTTTCTAGATTTTTTTTCTAGATTTTTTTCTAGATTTTTTTTCTAGATTTCTTTTCTAGATTTTTTTTCTAGATTTTTTTCTAGATTTTTTTTCTAGATTTTTTTCTAGATTTTTTTTCTAGATTTTTTTTCTAGATTTTTTTCTAGATTTTTTTTCTAGATTTTTTTTCTAGATTTTTTTTCTAGATTTTTTTCTAGATTTTTTTTGTAGATTTTTTTTCTAGATTTTTTTCTAGATTTTTTTTGTAGATTTTTTTTCTAGATTTTTTTTCTAGATTTTTTTTCTAGATTTTTTTTCTAGATTTTTTTTCTAGATTTTTTTCTAGATTTTTTTCTAGATTTTTTTTCTAGATTTTTTTCTAGATTTTTTTTCTAGATTTTTTTTCTAGATTTTTTTTCTAGATTTTTTTCTAGATTTTTTTTCTAGATTTTTTTCTAGATTTTTTTTCTAGATTTTTTTTCTAGATTTTTTTCTAGATTTTTTTTCTAGATTTTTTTTCTAGATTTTTTTTCTAGATTTTTTTCTAGATTTTTTTTGTAGATTTTTTTTCTAGATTTTTTTCTAGATTTTTTTTCTAGATTTTTTTTCTAGATTTTTTTTCTAGATTTTTTTCTAGATTTTTTTTGTAGATTTTTTTTCTAGATTTTTTTTCTAGATTTTTTTCTAGATTTTTATTCTAGATTTTTTTTCTAGATTTTTTTCTAGATTTTTTTTGTAGATTTTTTTTCCAGATTTTTTTCTAGATTTTTTTTGTAGATTTTTTTTCTAGATTTTTTTCTAGATTTTTTTTCTAGATTTTTTTTCTAGATTTTTTTCTAGATTTTTTTTCTAGATTTTTTTTCTAGATTTTTTTTCTAGATTTTTTTCTAGATTTTTTTTCTAGATTTTTTTTGTAGATTTTTTTTGTAGATTTTTTTTGTAGATTTTTTTTCTAGATTTTTTTCTAGATTTTTTTCTAGATTTTTTTTCCAGATTTTTTTCTAGATTTTTTTTCTAGATTTTTTTTCTAGATTTTTTTCTAGATTTTTTTCTAGATTTTTTTTCTAGATTTTTTTTGTAGATTTTTTTGTAGATTTTTTTTGTAGATTTTTTTTGTAGATTTTTTTTATAGATTTTTTTCTAGATTTTTTTTCTAGATTTTTTTTCCAGATTTTTTTCTAGATTTTTTTTGTAGATTTTTTTTGTAGATTTTTTTCTAGATTTTTTTTCTAGATTTTTTTCTAGATTTTTTTTCTAGATTTTTTTTCTAGATTTTTTTCTAGATTTTTTTTTGTAGATTTTTTTTCTAGATTTTTTTTCTAGATTTTTTTTCTAGATTTTTTTTCTAGATTTTTTTCTAGATTTTTTTTGTAGATTTTTTTTCTAGATTTTTTTCTAGATTTTTTTTCTAGATTTTTTTTCTAGATTTTTTTTCTAGATTTTTTTCTAGATTTTTTTTGTAGATTTTTTTTCTAGATTTTTTTCTAGATTTTTTTTCTAAATTTGTTCTAGATTTTTTTTGTAGATTTTTTTTCTAGAATTTTTTTCTAGATTTTTTTCTAGATTTTTTTTCTAGATTTTTTTTCTAGATTTTTTTCTAGATTTTTTTTGTAGATTTTTTTTCTAGATTTTTTTCTAGATTTTTTTTCTAGATTTTTTTTCTAGATTTTTTTTCTAGATTTTTTTGTAGATTTTTTTTGTAGTTTTTTTTTATAGTTTTTTTTTATAGATTTTTTTCTAGATTTTTTTTCTAGATTTTTTTTCCAGATTTTTTTCTAGATTTTTTTTGTAGATTTTTTTTCTAGATTTTTTTTCTAGATTTTTTTCTAGATTTTTTTCTAGATTTTTTTTCTAGATTTTTTTTCTAGATTTTTTTTCTAGATTTTTTTCTAGATTTTTTTTCTAGATTTTTTTCTAGATTTTTTTTCTAGATTTTTTTTCTAGATTTTTTTCTAGATTTTATTTCTAGATTTTTTTTCTAGATTTTTTTTCTAGATTTTTTTTCTAGATTTTTTTCTAGATTTTATTTCTAGATTTTTTTTCTAGATTTTTTTTCTAGATTTTTTTCTAGATTTTTTTTCTAGATTTTTTTTCTAGATTTTTTTTCTAGATTTTTTTCTAGATTTTTTTTCTAGATTTTTTTTCTAGATTTTTTTTCTAGATTTTTTTCTAGATTTTTTTTCTAGATTTTTTTCTAGATTTTTTTTCTAGATTTTTTTTCTAGATTTTTTTTCTAGATTTTTTTCTAGATTTTTTTTCTAGATTTCTTTTCTAGATTTTTTTTCTAGATTTTTTTCTAGATTTTTTTTCTAGATTTTTTTCTAGATTTTTTTTCTAGATTTTTTTTCTAGATTTTTTTCTAGATTTTTTTTCTAGATTTCTTTTCTAGATTTTTTTTCTAGATTTTTTTCTAGATTTTTTTTCTAGATTTTTTTCTAGATTTTTTTTCTAGATTTTTTTTCTAGATTTTTTTCTATATTTTTTTTCTAGATTTTTTTTCTAGATTTTTTTCTAGATTTTTTTTCTAGATTTTTTTCTAGATTTTTTTTCTAGATTTTTTTTCTAGATTTTTTTTCTAGATTTTTTTCTAGATTTTTTTTCTAGATTTTTTTTCTAGATTTTTTTCTAGATTTTTTTCTAGATTTTTTTCTAGATTTTTTTTCTAGATTTTTTTTCTAGATTTTTTTCTAGATTTTTTTTCTAGATTTTTTTTCTAGATTTTTTTTCTAGATTTTTTTCTAGATTTTTTTTCTAGATTTTTTTCTATATTTTTTTTCTAGATTTTTTTTCTAGATTTTTTTCTAGATTTTTTTTCTAGATTTTTTTCTAGATTTTTTTTCTAGATTTTTTTTCTAGATTTTTTTTCTAGATTTTTTTCTAGATTTTTTTTCTAGATTTTTTTTCTAGATTTTTTTCTAGATTTTTTTCTAGATTTTTTTCTAGATTTTTTTTCTAGATTTTTTTCTAGATTTTTTTTCTAGATTTTTTTTCTAGATTTTTTTTCTAGATTTTTTTCTAGATTTTTTTTGTAGATTTTTTTTCTATATTTTTTTCTAGATTTTTTTTCTAGATTTTTTTTCTAGATTTTTTTTCTAGATTTTTTTCTAGATTTTTTTTCTAGATTTTTTTCTAGATTTTTATTCTAGATTTTTTTTCTAGATTTTTTTCTAGATTTTTTTTGTAGATTTTTTTTCCAGATTTTTTTCTAGATTTTTTTTGTAGATTTTTTTTCTAGATTTTTTTCTAGATTTTTATTCTAGATTTTTTTTCTAGATTTTTTTCTAGATTTTTTTTGTAGATTTTTTTTCCAGATTTTTTTCTAGATTTTTTTTGTAGATTTTTTTTCTAGATTTTTTTCTAGATTTTTTTTCTAGATTTTTTTTCTAGATTTTTTTCTAGATTTTTTTTCTAGATTTTTTTTCTAGATTTTTTTTCTAGATTTTTTTCTAGATTTGTTTTCTAGATTTTTTTTGTAGATTTTTTTTCTAGATTTTTTTTCTAGATTTTTTTTCTAGATTTTTTTCTAGATTTTTTTCTAGATTTTTTTTCCAGATTTTTTTCTAGATTTTTTTTCTAGATTTTTTTTCTAGATTTTTTTCTAGATTTTTTTCTAGATTTTTTTTCTAGATTTTTTTTGTAGATTTTTTTGTAGATTTTTTTTGTAGATTTTTTTTGTAGATTTTTTTTATAGATTTTTTTCTAGATTTTTTTTCTAGATTTTTTTTCTAGATTTTTTTTCTAGATTTTTTTCTAGATTTTTTTTCTAGATTTTTTTCTATATTTTTTTTCTAGATTTTTTTTCTAGATTTTTTTCTAGATTTTTTTTCTAGATTTTTTTCTAGATTTTTTTTCTAGATTTTTTTTCTAGATTTTTTTTCTAGATTTTTTTCTAGATTTTTTTTCTAGATTTTTTTTCTAGATTTTTTTCTAGATTTTTTTCTAGATTTTTTTCTAGATTTTTTTTCTAGATTTTTTTCTAGATTTTTTTTCTAGATTTTTTTTCTAGATTTTTTTTCTAGATTTTTTTCTAGATTTTTTTTGTAGATTTTTTTTCTATATTTTTTTCTAGATTTTTTTTCTAGATTTTTTTTCTAGATTTTTTTTCTAGATTTTTTTCTAGATTTTTTTTCTAGATTTTTTTCTAGATTTTTATTCTAGATTTTTTTTCTAGATTTTTTTCTAGATTTTTTTTGTAGATTTTTTTTCCAGATTTTTTTCTAGATTTTTTTTGTAGATTTTTTTTCTAGATTTTTTTCTAGATTTTTATTCTAGATTTTTTTTCTAGATTTTTTTCTAGATTTTTTTTGTAGATTTTTTTTCCAGATTTTTTTCTAGATTTTTTTTGTAGATTTTTTTTCTAGATTTTTTTCTAGATTTTTTTTCTAGATTTTTTTTCTAGATTTTTTTCTAGATTTTTTTTCTAGATTTTTTTTCTAGATTTTTTTTCTAGATTTTTTTCTAGATTTGTTTTCTAGATTTTTTTTGTAGATTTTTTTTCTAGATTTTTTTTCTAGATTTTTTTTCTAGATTTTTTTCTAGATTTTTTTCTAGATTTTTTTTCCAGATTTTTTTCTAGATTTTTTTTCTAGATTTTTTTTCTAGATTTTTTTCTAGATTTTTTTGTAGATTTTTTTTGTAGATTTTTTTTGTAGATTTTTTTGTAGATTTTTTTTGTAGATTTTTTTTGTAGATTTTTTTTATAGATTTTTTTCTAGATTTTTTTTCTAGATTTTTTTTCCAGATTTTTTTCTAGATTTTTTTTGTAGATTTTTTTTGTAGATTTTTTTCTAGATTTTTTTTCTAGATTTTTTTCTAGATTTTTTTTCTAGATTTTTTTTCTAGATTTTTTTCTAGATTTTTTTTCTAGATTTTTTTTATAGATTTTTTTCTAGATTTTTTTTCTAGATTTTTTTTCCAGATTTTTTTTCTAGATTTTTTTTGTAGATTTTTTTTGTAGATTTTTTTGTAGATTTTTTTTCTAGATTTTTTTCTAGATTTTTTTTCTAGATTTTTTTTCTAGATTTTTTTTCTAGATTTTTTTCTAGATTTTTTTTCTAGATTTTTTTTCTAGATTTTTTTCTAGATTTTTTTTCTAGATTTTTTTTCTAGATTTTTTTTCTAGATTTTTTTCTAGATTTTTTTCTAGATTTTTTTTCTAGATTTTTTTTCTAGATTTTTTTTCTAGATTTTTTTTCTAGATTTTTTTCTAGATTTTTTTCTAGATTTTTTTCTAGATTTTTTTTCTAGATTTTTTTTCTAGATTTTTTTCTAGATTTTTTTTCTAGATTTTTTTTCTAGATTTTTTTTCTAGATTTTTTTCTAGATTTTTTTTGTAGATTTTTTTTCTAGATTTTTGTCTAGATTTTTTTCTAGATTTTTTTTGTAGATTTTTTTTCTAGATTTTTTTTCTAGATTTTTTTCTAGATTTTTATTCTAGATTTTTTTTCTAGATTTTTTTCTAGATTTTTTTTGTAGATTTTTTTTCCAGATTTTTTTCTAGATTTTTTTTGTAGATTTTTTTTCTAGATTTTTTTCTAGATTTTTTTCTAGATTTTTTTTCTAGATTTTTTTTCTAGATTATTTTCTAGATTTTTTTTCTAGATTTCTTTTCTAGATTTTTTTTCTAGATTTTTTTCTAGATTTTTTTTCTAGATTTTTTTTCTAGATTTTTTTTCTAGATTTTTTTCTATATTTTTTTTCTAGATTTTTTTTCTAGATTTTTTTTCTAGATTTTTTTCTAGATTTTTTTTGTAGATTTTTTTTCTAGATTTTCTTCTAGATTTTTTTTCTAGATTTTTTTTCTAGATTTTTTTTCTAGATTTTTTTCTAGATTTTTTTCTAGATTTTTTTCTAGATTTTTTTTCTAGATTTTTTTTCTAGATTTTTTTTCTAGATTTTTTTTCTAGATTTTTTTCTAGATTTTTTTTCTAGATTTTTTTCTAGATTTTTTTTCTAGATTTTTTTTCTAGATTTTTTTTCTAGATTTTTTTCTAGATTTTTTTTCTAGATTTTTTTTCTAGATTTTTTTTCTAGATTTTTTTCTAGATTTTTTTTCTAGATTTTTTTCTAGATTTTTTTCTAGATTTTTTTTCTAGATTTTTTTCTAGATTTTTTTCTAGATTTTTTTTCTAGATTTTTTTCTAGATTTTTTTCTAGATTTTTTTTCTAGATTTTTTTTCTAGATTTTTTTTCTAGATTTTTTTTCTAGATTTTTTTCTAGATTTTTTTTCTAGATTTTTTTCTAGATTTTTTTTCTAGATTTTTTTTCTAGATTTTTTTTCTAGATTTTTTTCTAGATTTTTTTTCTAGATTTTTTTTCTAGATTTTTTTTCTAGATTTTTTTCTAGATTTTTTTCTAGATTTTTTTCTAGATTTTTTTTCTAGATTTTTTTTCTAGATTTTTTTCTAGATTTTTTTTCTAGATTTTTTTTCTAGATTTTTTTTCTAGATTTTTTTCTAGATTTTTTTTGTAGATTTTTTTTCTAGATTTTTGTCTAGATTTTTTTCTAGATTTTTTTTGTAGATTTTTTTTCTAGATTTTTTTTCTAGATTTTTTTCTAGATTTTTATTCTAGATTTTTTTTCTAGATTTTTTTCTAGATTTTTTTTGTAGATTTTTTTTCCAGATTTTTTTCTAGATTTTTTTTGTAGATTTTTTTTCTAGATTTTTTTCTAGATTTTTTTCTAGATTTTTTTTCTAGATTTTTTTTCTAGATTATTTTCTAGATTTTTTTTCTAGATTTCTTTTCTAGATTTTTTTTCTAGATTTTTTTCTAGATTTTTTTTCTAGATTTTTTTTCTAGATTATTTTCTAGATTGTTTTTCTAGATTTCTTTTCTAGATTTCTTTTCTAGATTTTTTTTCTAGATTTTTTTCTAGATTTTTTTTCTAGATTTTTTTTCTAGATTTTTTTTCTAGATTTTTTTCTAGATTTTTTTTCTAGATTTTTTTTCTAGATTTTTTTTCTAGATTTTTTTCTAGATTTTTTTTCTAGATTTTTTTCTAGATTTTTTTTCTAGATTTTTTTTCTAGATTTTTTTTCTAGATTTTTTTTCTAGATTTTTTTTCTAGATTTTTTTTCTAGATTTTTTTCTAGATTTTTTTTCTAGATTTTTTTCTAGATTTTTTTTCTAGATTTTTTTTCTAGATTTTTTTTCTAGATTTTTTTCTAGATTTTTTTTCTAGATTTTTTTTCTAGATTTTTTTTCTAGATTTTTTTCTAGATTTTTTTTCTAGATTTTTTTCTAGATTTTTTTTCTAGATTTTTTTCTAGATTTTTTTTCTAGATTTTTTTCTAGATTTTTTTCTAGATTTTTTTTCTAGATTTTTTTCTAGATTTTTTTCTAGATTTTTTTTCTAGATTTTTTTTCTAGATTTTTTTCTAGATTTTTTTTCTAGATTTTTTTCTAGATTTTTTTTCTAGATTTTTTTCTAGATTTTTTTTCTAGATTTTTTTTCTAGATTTTTTTCTAGATTTTTTTTCTAGATTTTTTTTCTAGATTTTTTTTCTAGATTTTTTTCTAGATTTTTTTCTAGATTTTTTTCTAGATTTTTTTTCTAGATTTTTGTCTAGATTTTTTTCTAGATTTTTTTTGTAGATTTTTTTTCTAGATTTTTTTTCTAGATTTTTTTCTAGATTTTTATTCTAGATTTTTTTTCTAGATTTTTTTCTAGATTTTTTTTGTAGATTTTTTTTCCAGATTTTTTTCTAGATTTTTTTTGTAGATTTTTTTTCTAGATTTTTTTCTAGATTTTTTTCTAGATTTTTTTTCTAGATTTTTTTTCTAGATTTTTTTCTAGATTTTTTTTCTAGATTTCTTTTCTAGATTTTTTTTCTAGATTTTTTTCTAGATTTTTTTTCTAGATTTTTTTCTAGATTTTTTTTCTAGATTTTTTTTCTAGATTTTTTTCTATATTTTTTTTCTAGATTTTTTTTCTAGATTTTTTTCTAGATTTTTTTTCTAGATTTTTTTCTAGATTTTTTTTCTAAATTTTTTTTCTAGATTTTTTTTCTAGATTTTTTTCTAGATTTTTTTTCTAGATTTTTTTTCTAGATTTTTTTCTAGATTTTTTTCTAGATTTTTTTCTAGATTTTTTTTCTAGATTTTTTTTCTAGATTTTTTTCTAGATTTTTTTTGTAGATTTTTTTTCTAGATTTTTTTCTAGATTTTTTTTCTAGATTTTTTTTCTAGATTTTTTTTCTAGATTTTTTTGTAGATTTTTTTTGTAGTTTTTTTTTATAGTTTTTTTTTATAGATTTTTTTCTAGATTTTTTTTCTAGATTTTTTTTCCAGATTTTTTTCTAGATTTTTTTTGTAGATTTTTTTTCTAGATTTTTTTTCTAGATTTTTTTCTAGATTTTTTTCTAGATTTTTTTTCTAGATTTTTTTTCTAGATTTTTTTTCTAGATTTTTTTCTAGATTTTTTTTCTAGATTTTTTTCTAGATTTTTTTTCTAGATTTTTTTTCTAGATTTTTTTCTAGATTTTATTTCTAGATTTTTTTTCTAGATTTTTTTTCTAGATTTTTTTTCTAGATTTTTTTCTAGATTTTATTTCTAGATTTTTTTTCTAGATTTTTTTCTAGATTTTTTTCTAGATTTTTTTTCTAGATTTTTTTTCTAGATTTTTTTTCTAGATTTTTTTCTAGATTTTTTTTCTAGATTTTTTTTCTAGATTTTTTTTCTAGATTTTTTTCTAGATTTTTTTTCTAGATTTTTTTCTAGATTTTTTTTCTAGATTTTTTTTCTAGATTTTTTTTCTAGATTTTTTTCTAGATTTTTTTTCTAGATTTCTTTTCTAGATTTTTTTTCTAGATTTTTTTCTAGATTTTTTTTCTAGATTTTTTTCTAGATTTTTTTTCTAGATTTTTTTTCTAGATTTTTTTCTAGATTTTTTTTCTAGATTTCTTTTCTAGATTTTTTTTCTAGATTTTTTTCTAGATTTTTTTTCTAGATTTTTTTCTAGATTTTTTTTCTAGATTTTTTTTCTAGATTTTTTTCTATATTTTTTTTCTAGATTTTTTTTCTAGATTTTTTTCTAGATTTTTTTTCTAGATTTTTTTCTAGATTTTTTTTCTAGATTTTTTTTCTAGATTTTTTTTCTAGATTTTTTTCTAGATTTTTTTTCTAGATTTTTTTTCTAGATTTTTTTCTAGATTTTTTTCTAGATTTTTTTCTAGATTTTTTTTCTAGATTTTTTTTCTAGATTTTTTTCTAGATTTTTTTTCTAGATTTTTTTTCTAGATTTTTTTTCTAGATTTTTTTCTAGATTTTTTTTCTAGATTTTTTTCTATATTTTTTTTCTAGATTTTTTTTCTAGATTTTTTTCTAGATTTTTTTTCTAGATTTTTTTCTAGATTTTTTTTCTAGATTTTTTTTCTAGATTTTTTTTCTAGATTTTTTTCTAGATTTTTTTCTAGATTTTTTTTCTAGATTTTTTTCTAGATTTTTTTCTAGATTTTTTTCTAGATTTTTTTTCTAGATTTTTTTCTAGATTTTTTTTCTAGATTTTTTTTCTAGATTTTTTTTCTAGATTTTTTTCTAGATTTTTTTTGTAGATTTTTTTTCTATATTTTTTTCTAGATTTTTTTTCTAGATTTTTTTTCTAGATTTTTTTTCTAGATTTTTTTCTAGATTTTTTTTCTAGATTTTTTTCTAGATTTTTATTCTAGATTTTTTTTCTAGATTTTTTTCTAGATTTTTTTTGTAGATTTTTTTTCCAGATTTTTTTCTAGATTTTTTTTGTAGATTTTTTTTCTAGATTTTTTTCTAGATTTTTTTCTAGATTTTTTTTCTAGATTTTTTTTCTAGATTTTTTTCTAGATTTTTTTTCTAGATTTCTTTTCTAGATTTTTTTTCTAGATTTTTTTCTAGATTTTTTTTCTAGATTTTTTTCTAGATTTTTTTTCTAGATTTTTTTTCTAGATTTTTTTTCTAGATTTTTTTCTAGATTTTTTTTGTAGATTTTTTTTCTAGATTTTTTTCTAGATTTTTTTTGTAGATTTTTTTTCTAGATTTTTTTTCTAGATTTTTTTTCTAGATTTTTTTTCTAGATTTTTTTTCTAGATTTTTTTCTAGATTTTTTTTCTAGATTTTTTTTCTAGATTTTTTTCTAGATTTTTTTTCTAGATTTTTTTTCTAGATTTTTTTTCTAGATTTTTTTCTGGATTTTTTTTCTAGATTTTTTTCTAGATTTTTTTTCTAGATTTTTTTTCTAGATTTTTTTCTAGATTTTTTTTCTAGATTTTTTTTCTAGATTTTTTTTCTAGATTTTTTTCTAGATTTTTTTTGTAGATTTTTTTTCTAGATTTTTTTCTAGATTTTTTTTCTAGATTTTTTTTCTAGATTTTTTTTCTAGATTTTTTTCTAGATTTTTTTTGTAGATTTTTTTTCTAGATTTTTTTTCTAGATTTTTTTCTAGATTTTTATTCTAGATTTTTTTTCTAGATTTTTTTCTAGATTTTTTTTGTAGATTTTTTTTCCAGATTTTTTTCTAGATTTTTTTTGTAGATTTTTTTTCTAGATTTTTTTCTAGATTTTTTTTCTAGATTTTTTTTCTAGATTTTTTTCTAGATTTTTTTTCTAGATTTTTTTTCTAGATTTTTTTTCTAGATTTTTTTCTAGATTTGTTTTCTAGATTTTTTTTGTAGATTTTTTTTCTAGATTTTTTTTCTAGATTTTTTTTCTAGATTTCTTTCTAGATTTTTTTCTAGATTTTTTTTCCAGATTTTTTTCTAGATTTTTTTTCTAGATTTTTTTTCTAGATTTTTTTCTAGATTTTTTTCTAGATTTTTTTTCTAGATTTTTTTTGTAGATTTTTTTGTAGATTTTTTTTGTAGATTTTTTTTGTAGATTTTTTTTATAGATTTTTTTCTAGATTTTTTTTCTAGATTTTTTTTCCAGATTTTTTTCTAGATTTTTTTTGTAGATTTTTTTTGTAGATTTTTTTCTAGATTTTTTTTCTAGATTTTTTTCTAGATTTTTTTTCTAGATTTTTTTTCTAGATTTTTTTCTAGATTTTTTTTCTAGATTTTTTTTATAGATTTTTTTCTAGATTTTTTTTCTAGATTTTTTTTCCAGATTTTTTTTCTAGATTTTTTTTGTAGATTTTTTTTGTAGATTTTTTTGTAGATTTTTTTTCTAGATTTTTTTCTAGATTTTTTTTCTAGATTTTTTTTCTAGATTTTTTTTCTAGATTTTTTTCTAGATTTTTTTTCTAGATTTTTTTTCTAGATTTTTTTCTAGATTTTTTTTCTAGATTTTTTTTCTAGATTTTTTTTCTAGATTTTTTTCTAGATTTTTTTCTAGATTTTTTTTCTAGATTTTTTTTCTAGATTTTTTTTCTAGATTTTTTTTCTAGATTTTTTTCTAGATTTTTTTCTAGATTTTTTTCTAGATTTTTTTTCTAGATTTTTTTTCTAGATTTTTTTCTAGATTTTTTTTCTAGATTTTTTTTCTAGATTTTTTTTCTAGATTTTTTTCTAGATTTTTTTTGTAGATTTTTTTTCTAGATTTTTGTCTAGATTTTTTTCTAGATTTTTTTTGTAGATTTTTTTTCTAGATTTTTTTTCTAGATTTTTTTCTAGATTTTTATTCTAGATTTTTTTTCTAGATTTTTTTCTAGATTTTTTTTGTAGATTTTTTTTCCAGATTTTTTTCTAGATTTTTTTTGTAGATTTTTTTTCTAGATTTTTTTCTAGATTTTTTTCTAGATTTTTTTTCTAGATTTTTTTTCTAGATTATTTTCTAGATTTTTTTTCTAGATTTCTTTTCTAGATTTTTTTTCTAGATTTTTTTCTAGATTTTTTTTCTAGATTTTTTTTCTAGATTTTTTTTCTAGATTTTTTTCTATATTTTTTTTCTAGATTTTTTTTCTAGATTTTTTTTCTAGATTTTTTTCTAGATTTTTTTTGTAGATTTTTTTTCTAGATTTTCTTCTAGATTTTTTTTCTAGATTTTTTTTCTAGATTTTTTTTCTAGATTTTTTTCTAGATTTTTTTCTAGATTTTTTTCTAGATTTTTTTTCTAGATTTTTTTTCTAGATTTTTTTTCTAGATTTTTTTTCTAGATTTTTTTCTAGATTTTTTTTCTAGATTTTTTTCTAGATTTTTTTTCTAGATTTTTTTTCTAGATTTTTTTTCTAGATTTTTTTCTAGATTTTTTTTCTAGATTTTTTTCTAGATTTTTTTCTAGATTTTTTTTCTAGATTTTTTTCTAGATTTTTTTCTAGATTTTTTTTCTAGATTTTTTTCTAGATTTTTTTCTAGATTTTTTTTCTAGATTTTTTTTCTAGATTTTTTTTCTAGATTTTTTTTCTAGATTTTTTTCTAGATTTTTTTTCTAGATTTTTTTCTAGATTTTTTTTCTAGATTTTTTTTCTAGATTTTTTTTCTAGATTTTTTTCTAGATTTTTTTTCTAGATTTTTTTTCTAGATTTTTTTTCTAGATTTTTTTCTAGATTTTTTTCTAGATTTTTTTCTAGATTTTTTTTCTAGATTTTTTTTCTAGATTTTTTTCTAGATTTTTTTTCTAGATTTTTTTTCTAGATTTTTTTTCTAGATTTTTTTCTAGATTTTTTTTGTAGATTTTTTTTCTAGATTTTTGTCTAGATTTTTTTCTAGATTTTTTTTGTAGATTTTTTTTCTAGATTTTTTTTCTAGATTTTTTTCTAGATTTTTATTCTAGATTTTTTTTCTAGATTTTTTTCTAGATTTTTTTTGTAGATTTTTTTTCCAGATTTTTTTCTAGATTTTTTTTGTAGATTTTTTTTCTAGATTTTTTTCTAGATTTTTTTCTAGATT
Source organism: Oncorhynchus mykiss (assembly GCF_057628025.1). Classification (NCBI taxonomy): domain Eukaryota; kingdom Metazoa; phylum Chordata; class Actinopteri; order Salmoniformes; family Salmonidae; genus Oncorhynchus; species Oncorhynchus mykiss. The sequence continues at coordinate 815,058 of NW_028322057.1, forward strand.
TTTTTTCTAGATTTTTTTTCTAGATTATTTTCTAGATTTTTTTTCTAGATTTCTTTTCTAGATTTTTTTTCTAGATTTTTTTCTAGATTTTTTTTCTAGATTTTTTTTCTAGATTATTTTCTAGATTGTTTTTCTAGATTTCTTTTCTAGATTTCTTTTCTAGATTTTTTTTCTAGATTTTTTTCTAGATTTTTTTTCTAGATTTTTTTTCTAGATTTTTTTTCTAGATTTTTTTCTAGATTTTTTTTCTAGATTTTTTTTCTAGATTTTTTTTCTAGATTTTTTTCTAGATTTTTTTTCTAGATTTTTTTCTAGATTTTTTTTCTAGATTTTTTTTCTAGATTTTTTTTCTAGATTTTTTTTCTAGATTTTTTTTCTAGATTTTTTTTCTAGATTTTTTTCTAGATTTTTTTTCTAGATTTTTTTCTAGATTTTTTTTCTAGATTTTTTTTCTAGATTTTTTTTCTAGATTTTTTTCTAGATTTTTTTTCTAGATTTTTTTTCTAGATTTTTTTTCTAGATTTTTTTCTAGATTTTTTTTCTAGATTTTTTTCTAGATTTTTTTTCTAGATTTTTTTCTAGATTTTTTTTCTAGATTTTTTTCTAGATTTTTTTCTAGATTTTTTTTCTAGATTTTTTTCTAGATTTTTTTCTAGATTTTTTTTCTAGATTTTTTTTCTAGATTTTTTTCTAGATTTTTTTTCTAGATTTTTTTCTAGATTTTTTTTCTAGATTTTTTTCTAGATTTTTTTTCTAGATTTTTTTTCTAGATTTTTTTCTAGATTTTTTTTCTAGATTTTTTTTCTAGATTTTTTTTCTAGATTTTTTTCTAGATTTTTTTCTAGATTTTTTTCTAGATTTTTTTTCTAGATTTTTGTCTAGATTTTTTTCTAGATTTTTTTTGTAGATTTTTTTTCTAGATTTTTTTTCTAGATTTTTTTCTAGATTTTTATTCTAGATTTTTTTTCTAGATTTTTTTCTAGATTTTTTTTGTAGATTTTTTTTCCAGATTTTTTTCTAGATTTTTTTTGTAGATTTTTTTTCTAGATTTTTTTCTAGATTTTTTTCTAGATTTTTTTTCTAGATTTTTTTTCTAGATTTTTTTCTAGATTTTTTTTCTAGATTTCTTTTCTAGATTTTTTTTCTAGATTTTTTTCTAGATTTTTTTTCTAGATTTTTTTCTAGATTTTTTTTCTAGATTTTTTTTCTAGATTTTTTTCTATATTTTTTTTCTAGATTTTTTTTCTAGATTTTTTTCTAGATTTTTTTTCTAGATTTTTTTCTAGATTTTTTTTCTAAATTTTTTTTCTAGATTTTTTTTCTAGATTTTTTTCTAGATTTTTTTTCTAGATTTTTTTTCTAGATTTTTTTCTAGATTTTTTTCTAGATTTTTTTCTAGATTTTTTTTCTAGATTTTTTTTCTAGATTTTTTTCTAGATTTTTTTTCTAGATTTTTTTTCTAGATTTTTTTTCTAGATTTTTTTCTAGATTTTTTTTGTAGATTTTTTTTCTATATTTTTTTCTAGATTTTTTTTCTAGATTTTTTTTCTAGATTTTTTTTCTAGATTTTTTTCTAGATTTTTTTTCTAGATTTTTTTCTAGATTTTTATTCTAGATTTTTTTTCTAGATTTTTTTCTAGATTTTTTTTGTAGATTTTTTTTCCAGATTTTTTTCTAGATTTTTTTTGTAGATTTTTTTTCTAGATTTTTTTCTAGATTTTTTTCTAGATTTTTTTTCTAGATTTTTTTTCTAGATTTTTTTCTAGATTTTTTTTCTAGATTTCTTTTCTAGATTTTTTTTCTAGATTTTTTTCTAGATTTTTTTTCTAGATTTTTTTCTAGATTTTTTTTCTAGATTTTTTTTCTAGATTTTTTTCTAGATTTTTTTCTAGATTTTTTTTCTAGATTTTTTTCTAGATTTTTTTTCTAGATTTTTTTTCTAGATTTTTTTTCTAGATTTTTTTCTAGATTTTTTTTCTAGATTTTTTTCTAGATTTTTTTTCTAGATTTTTTTTCTAGATTTTTTTCTAGATTTTTTTTCTAGATTTTTTTTCTAGATTTTTTTCTAGATTTTTTTTGTAGATTTTTTTTCTAGATTTTTTTCTAGATTTTTTTTGTAGATTTTTTTTCTAGATTTTTTTTCTAGATTTTTTTTCTAGATTTTTTTTCTAGATTTTTTTCTAGATTTTTTTCTAGATTTTTTTTCTAGATTTTTTTCTAGATTTTTTTTCTAGATTTTTTTTCTAGATTTTTTTTCTAGATTTTTTTCTAGATTTTTTTTCTAGATTTTTTTCTAGATTTTTTTTCTAGATTTTTTTTCTAGATTTTTTTCTAGATTTTTTTTCTAGATTTTTTTTCTAGATTTTTTTTCTAGATTTTTTTCTAGATTTTTTTTGTAGATTTTTTTTGTAGATTTTTTTCTAGATTTTTTTTCTAGATTTTTTTTCTAGATTTTTTTTCTAGATTTTTTTCTAGATTTTTTTTGTAGATTTTTTTTCTAGATTTTTTTTCTAGATTTTTTTCTAGATTTTTATTCTAGATTTTTTTTCTAGATTTTTTTCTAGATTTTTTTTGTAGATTTTTTTTCCAGATTTTTTTCTAGATTATTTTTGTAGATTTTTTTTCTAGATTTTTTTCTAGATTTTTTTTCTAGATTTTTTTTCTAGATTTTTTTCTAGATTTTTTTTCTAGATTTTTTTCTAGATTTTTTTTCTAGATTTTTTTCTAGATTTTTATTCTAGATTTTTTTTCTAGATTTTTTTCTAGATTTTTTTTGTAGATTTTTTTTCCAGATTTTTTTCTAGATTTTTTTTGTAGATTTTTTTTCTAGATTTTTTTCTAGATTTTTTTCTAGATTTTTTTTCTAGATTTTTTTTCTAGATTTTTTTCTAGATTTTTTTTCTAGATTTCTTTTCTAGATTTTTTTTCTAGATTTTTTTCTAGATTTTTTTTCTAGATTTTTTTCTAGATTTTTTTTCTAGATTTTTTTTCTAGATTTTTTTCTAGATTTTTTTCTAGATTTTTTTTCTAGATTTTTTTCTAGATTTTTTTTCTAGATTTTTTTTCTAGATTTTTTTTCTAGATTTTTTTCTAGATTTTTTTTCTAGATTTTTTTCTAGATTTTTTTTCTAGATTTTTTTTCTAGATTTTTTTCTAGATTTTTTTTCTAGATTTTTTTTCTAGATTTTTTTCTAGATTTTTTTTGTAGATTTTTTTTCTAGATTTTTTTCTAGATTTTTTTTGTAGATTTTTTTTCTAGATTTTTTTTCTAGATTTTTTTTCTAGATTTTTTTTCTAGATTTTTTTTCTAGATTTTTTTTCTAGATTTTTTTCTAGATTTTTTTCTAGATTTTTTTTCTAGATTTTTTTCTAGATTTTTTTTCTAGATTTTTTTTCTAGATTTTTTTTCTAGATTTTTTTCTAGATTTTTTTTCTAGATTTTTTTCTAGATTTTTTTTCTAGATTTTTTTTCTAGATTTTTTTCTAGATTTTTTTTCTAGATTTTTTTTCTAGATTTTTTTTCTAGATTTTTTTCTAGATTTTTTTTGTAGATTTTTTTTCTAGATTTTTTTCTAGATTTTTTTTCTAGATTTTTTTTCTAGATTTTTTTTCTAGATTTTTTTCTAGATTTTTTTTGTAGATTTTTTTTCTAGATTTTTTTTCTAGATTTTTTTCTAGATTTTTATTCTAGATTTTTTTTCTAGATTTTTTTCTAGATTTTTTTTGTAGATTTTTTTTCCAGATTTTTTTCTAGATTTTTTTTGTAGATTTTTTTTCTAGATTTTTTTCTAGATTTTTTTTCTAGATTTTTTTTCTAGATTTTTTTCTAGATTTTTTTTCTAGATTTTTTTTCTAGATTTTTTTTCTAGATTTTTTTCTAGATTTTTTTTCTAGATTTTTTTTGTAGATTTTTTTTGTAGATTTTTTTTCTAGATTTTTTTTCTAGATTTTTTTCTAGATTTTTTTCTAGATTTTTTTTCCAGATTTTTTTCTAGATTTTTTTTCTAGATTTTTTTTCTAGATTTTTTTCTAGATTTTTTTCTAGATTTTTTTTCTAGATTTTTTTTGTAGATTTTTTTGTAGATTTTTTTTGTAGATTTTTTTTGTAGATTTTTTTTATAGATTTTTTTCTAGATTTTTTTTCTAGATTTTTTTTCCAGATTTTTTTCTAGATTTTTTTTGTAGATTTTTTTTGTAGATTTTTTTCTAGATTTTTTTTCTAGATTTTTTTCTAGATTTTTTTTCTAGATTTTTTTTCTAGATTTTTTTCTAGATTTTTTTTTGTAGATTTTTTTTCTAGATTTTTTTTCTAGATTTTTTTTCTAGATTTTTTTTCTAGATTTTTTTCTAGATTTTTTTTGTAGATTTTTTTTCTAGATTTTTTTCTAGATTTTTTTTCTAGATTTTTTTTCTAGATTTTTTTTCTAGATTTTTTTCTAGATTTTTTTTGTAGATTTTTTTTCTAGATTTTTTTCTAGATTTTTTTTCTAAATTTGTTCTAGATTTTTTTTGTAGATTTTTTTTCTAGAATTTTTTTCTAGATTTTTTTCTAGATTTTTTTTCTAGATTTTTTTTCTAGATTTTTTTCTAGATTTTTTTTGTAGATTTTTTTTCTAGATTTTTTTCTAGATTTTTTTTGTAGATTTTTTTTCTAGATTTTTTTGTAGATTTTTTTTCTAGATTTTTTTTGTAGTTTTTTTTTATAGATTTTTTTCTAGATTTTTTTTCTAGATTTTTTTTCCAGATTTTTTTCTAGATTTTTTTTGTAGATTTTTTTTGTAGATTTTTTTGTAGATTTTTTTTCTAGATTTTTTTCTAGATTTTTTTTCTAGATTTCTTTTCTAGATTTTTTTTCTAGATTTTTTTCTAGATTTTTTTTCTAGATTTTTTTCTAGATTTTTTTTCTAGATTTTTTTTCTAGATTTTTTTCTATATTTTTTTTCTAGATTTTTTTTCTAGATTTTTTCCTAGATTTTTTTTCTAGATTTTTTTCTAGATTTTTTTTCTAAATTTTTTTTCTAGATTTTTTTTCTAGATTTTTTTCTAGATTTTTTTTCTAGATTTTTTTTCTAGATTTTTTTCTAGATTTTTTTCTAGATTTTTTTCTAGATTTTTTTTCTAGATTTTTTTTCTAGATTTTTTTCTAGATTTTTTTTCTAGATTTTTTTTCTAGATTTTTTTTCTAGATTTTTTTCTAGATTTTTTTTGTAGATTTTTTTTCTATATTTTTTTCTAGATTTTTTTTCTAGATTTTTTTTCTAGATTTTTTTTCTAGATTTTTTTCTAGATTTTTTTTCTAGATTTTTTTCTAGATTTTTATTCTAGATTTTTTTTCTAGATTTTTTTCTAGATTTTTTTTGTAGATTTTTTTTCCAGATTTTTTTCTAGATTTTTTTTGTAGATTTTTTTTCTAGATTTTTTTCTAGATTTTTTTTCTAGATTTTTTTCTAGATTTTTTTTCTAGATTTTTTTTCTAGATTTTTTTCTAGATTTTTTTTCTAGATTTTTTTTCTAGATTTTTTTTCTAGATTTTTTTCTAAATTTTTTTTGTAGATTTTTTTTCTAGATTTTTTTCTAGATTTTTTTTCTAGATTTTTTTTCTAGATTTTTTTTCTAGATTTTTTTCTAGATTTTTTTTGTAGATTTTTTTTCTAGATTTTTTTTCTAGATTTTTTTCTAGATTTTTATTCTAGATTTTTTTTCTAGATTTTTTTCTAGATTTTCTTTTGTAGATTTTTTTTCCAGATTTTTTTCTAGATTTTTTTTGTAGATTTTTTTTCTAGATTTTTTTCTAGATTTTTTTTCTAGATTTTTTTTCTAGATTTTTTTCTAGATTTTTTTTCTAGATTTTTTTTCTAGATTTTTTTTCTAGATTTTTTTCTAGATTTTTTTTCTAGATTTTTTTTGTAGATTTTTTTTGTAGATTTTTTTTCTAGATTTTTTTTCTAGATTTTTTTCTAGATTTTTTTCTAGATTTTTTTTCCAGATTTTTTTCTAGATTTTTTTTCTAGATTTTTTTTCTAGATTTTTTTCTAGATTTTTTTCTAGATTTTTTTTCTAGATTTTTTTTGTAGATTTTTTTGTAGATTTTTTTTGTAGATTTTTTTTGTAGATTTTTTTTATAGATTTTTTTCTAGATTTTTTTTCTAGATTTTTTTTCCAGATTTTTTTCTAGATTTTTTTTGTAGATTTTTTTTGTAGATTTTTTTCTAGATTTTTTTTCTAGATTTTTTTCTAGATTTTTTTTCTAGATTTTTTTTCTAGATTTTTTTCTAGATTTTTTTTTGTAGATTTTTTTTCTAGATTTTTTTTCTAGATTTTTTTTCTAGATTTTTTTTCTAGATTTTTTTCTAGATTTTTTTTGTAGATTTTTTTTCTAGATTTTTTTCTAGATTTTTTTTCTAGATTTTTTTTCTAGATTTTTTTTCTAGATTTTTTTCTAGATTTTTTTTGTAGATTTTTTTTCTAGATTTTTTTCTAGATTTTTTTTCTAAATTTGTTCTAGATTTTTTTTGTAGATTTTTTTTCTAGAATTTTTTTCTAGATTTTTTTCTAGATTTTTTTTCTAGATTTTTTTTCTAGATTTTTTTCTAGATTTTTTTTGTAGATTTTTTTTCTAGATTTTTTTCTAGATTTTTTTTCTAGATTTTTTTTCTAGATTTTTTTTCTAGATTTTTTTGTAGATTTTTTTTGTAGATTTTTTTTGTAGTTTTTTTTTATAGATTTTTTTCTAGATTTTTTTTCTAGATTTTTTTTCCAGATTTTTTTCTAGATTTTTTTTGTAGATTTTTTTTGTAGATTTTTTTGTAGATTTTTTTTCTAGATTTTTTTCTAGATTTTTTTTCTAGATTTTTTTTCTAGATTTTTTTTCTAGATTTTTTTCTAGATTTTTTTTCTAGATTTTTTTCTAGATTTTTTTTCTAGATTTTTTTTCTAGATTTTTTTCTAGATTTTATTTCTAGATTTTTTTTCTAGATTTTTTTTCTAGATTTTTTTTCTAGATTTTTTTCTAGATTTTATTTCTAGATTTTTTTTCTAGATTTTTTTTCTAGATTTTTTTCTAGATTTTTTTTCTAGATTTTTTTTCTAGATTTTTTTTCTAGATTTTTTTCTAGATTTTTTTTCTAGATTTTTTTTCTAGATTTTTTTTCTAGATTTTTTTCTAGATTTTTTTTCTAGATTTTTTTCTAGATTTTTTTTCTAGATTTTTTTTCTAGATTTTTTTTCTAGATTTTTTTCTAGATTTTTTTTCTAGATTTCTTTTCTAGATTTTTTTTCTAGATTTTTTTCTAGATTTTTTTTCTAGATTTTTTTCTAGATTTTTTTTCTAGATTTTTTTTCTAGATTTTTTTCTAGATTTTTTTTCTAGATTTCTTTTCTAGATTTTTTTTCTAGATTTTTTTCTAGATTTTTTTTCTAGATTTTTTTCTAGATTTTTTTTCTAGATTTTTTTTCTAGATTTTTTTCTATATTTTTTTTCTAGATTTTTTTTCTAGATTTTTTTCTAGATTTTTTTTCTAGATTTTTTTCTAGATTTTTTTTCTAGATTTTTTTTCTAGATTTTTTTTCTAGATTTTTTTCTAGATTTTTTTTCTAGATTTTTTTTCTAGATTTTTTTCTAGATTTTTTTCTAGATTTTTTTCTAGATTTTTTTTCTAAATTTTTTTTCTAGATTTTTTTCTAGATTTTTTTTCTAGATTTTTTTTCTAGATTTTTTTTCTAGATTTTTTTCTAGATTTTTTTTCTAGATTTTTTTCTAGATTTTTTTTCTAGATTTTTTTTCTAGATTTTTTTCTAGATTTTTTTTCTAGATTTTTTTCTAGATTTTTTTTCTAGATTTTTTTCTAGATTTTTTTTCTAGATTTTTTTTCTAGATTTTTTTCTAGATTTTTTTCTAGATTTTTTTCTAGATTTTTTTTCTAGATTTTTTTTCTAGATTTTTTTCTAGATTTTTTTTCTAGATTTTTTTTCTAGATTTTTTTTCTAGATTTTTTTCTAGATTTTTTTTGTAGATTTTTTTTCTATATTTTTTTCTAGATTTTTTTTCTAGATTTTTTTTCTAGATTTTTTTTCTAGATTTTTTTCTAGATTTTTTTTCTAGATTTTTTTCTAGATTTTTATTCTAGATTTTTTTTCTAGATTTTTTTCTAGATTTTTTTTGTAGATTTTTTTTCCAGATTTTTTTCTAGATTTTTTTTGTAGATTTTTTTTCTAGATTTTTTTCTAGATTTTTTTCTAGATTTTTTTTCTAGATTTTTTTTCTAGATTTTTTTCTAGATTTTTTTTCTAGATTTCTTTTCTAGATTTTTTTTCTAGATTTTTTTCTAGATTTTTTTTCTAGATTTTTTTCTAGATTTTTTTTCTAGATTTTTTTTCTAGATTTTTTTTCTAGATTTTTTTCTAGATTTTTTTTGTAGATTTTTTTTCTAGATTTTTTTCTAGATTTTTTTTGTAGATTTTTTTTCTAGATTTTTTTTCTAGATTTTTTTTCTAGATTTTTTTTCTAGATTTTTTTTCTAGATTTTTTTCTAGATTTTTTTTCTAGATTTTTTTTCTAGATTTTTTTCTAGATTTTTTTTCTAGATTTTTTTCTAGATTTTTTTTGTAGATTTTTTTTCTAGATTTTTTTCTAGATTTTTTTTCTAGATTTTTTTTCTAGATTTTTTTTCTAGATTTTTTTCTAGATTTTTTTTGTAGATTTTTTTTCTAGATTTTTTTTCTAGATTTTTTTCTAGATTTTTATTCTAGATTTTTTTTCTAGATTTTTTTCTAGATTTTTTTTGTAGATTTTTTTTCCAGATTTTTTTCTAGATTTTTTTTGTAGATTTTTTTTCTAGATTTTTTTCTAGATTTTTTTTCTAGATTTTTTTTCTAGATTTTTTTCTAGATTTTTTTTCTAGATTTTTTTTCTAGATTTTTTTTCTAGATTTTTTTCTAGATTTTTTTTCTAGATTTTTTTTGTAGATTTTTTTTGTAGATTTTTTTTCTAGATTTTTTTTCTAGATTTTTTTCTAGATTTTTTTCTAGATTTTTTTTCCAGATTTTTTTCTAGATTTTTTTTCTAGATTTTTTTTCTAGATTTTTTTCTAGATTTTTTTCTAGATTTTTTTTCTAGATTTTTTTTGTAGATTTTTTTGTAGATTTTTTTTGTAGATTTTTTTTGTAGATTTTTTTTATAGATTTTTTTCTAGATTTTTTTTCTAGATTTTTTTTCCAGGTTTTTTTCTAGATTTTTTTTGTAGATTTTTTTTGTAGATTTTTTTCTAGATTTTTTTTCTAGATTTTTTTCTAGATTTTTTTTCTAGATTTTTTTTCTAGATTTTTTTCTAGATTTTTTTTATAGATTTTTTTTATAGATTTTTTTCTAGATTTTTTTTCTAGATTTTTTTTCCAGATTTTTTTTCTAGATTTTTTTCTAGATTTTTTTCTAGATTTTTTTTCTAGATTTTTTTTCTAGATTTTTTTTCTAGATTTTTTTTCTAGATTTTTTTCTAGATTTTTTTCTAGATTTTTTTCTAGATTTTTTTTCTAGATTTTTTTTCTAGATTTTTTTCTAGATTTTTTTTCTAGATTTTTTTTCTAGATTTTTTTTCTAGATTTTTTTCTAGATTTTTTTTGTAGATTTTTTTTCTAGATTTTTGTCTAGATTTTTTTCTAGATTTTTTTTGTAGATTTTTTTTCTAGATTTTTTTTCTAGATTTTTTTCTACATTTTTATTCTAGATTTTTTTTCTAGATTTTTTTCTAGATTTTTTTTGTAGATTTTTTTTCCAGATTTTTTTCTAGATTTTTTTTGTAGATTTTTTTTCTAGATTTTTTTCTAGATTTTTTTCTAGATTTTTTTTCTAGATTTTTTTTCTAGATTATTTTCTAGATTTTTTTTCTAGATTTCTTTTCTAGATTTTTTTTCTAGATTTTTTTCTAGATTTTTTTTCTAGATTTTTTTTCTAGATTTTTTTTCTAGATTTTTTTCTATATTTTTTTTCTAGATTTTTTTTCTAGATTTTTTTTCTAGATTTTTTTCTAGATTTTTTTTGTAGATTTTTTTTCTAGATTTTCTTCTAGATTTTTTTTCTAGATTTTTTTTCTAGATTTTTTTTCTAGATTTTTTTCTAGATTTTTTTCTAGATTTTTTTCTAGATTTTTTTTCTAGATTTTTTTTCTAGATTTTTTTTCTAGATTTTTTTTCTAGATTTTTTTCTAGATTTTTTTTCTAGATTTTTTTCTAGATTTTTTTTCTAGATTTTTTTTCTAGATTTTTTTTCTAGATTTTTTTCTAGATTTTTTTTCTAGATTTTTTTTCTAGATTTTTTTTCTAGATTTTTTTCTAGATTTTTTTTCTAGATTTTTTTTCTAGATTTTTTTCTAGATTTTTTTCTAGATTTTTTTCTAGATTTTTTTTCTAGATTTTTTTTCTAGATTTTTTTCTAGATTTTTTTTCTAGATTTTTTTTCTAGATTTTTTTTCTAGATTTTTTTCTAGATTTTTTTTCTAGATTTTTTTCTATATTTTTTTTCTAGATTTTTTTTCTAGATTTTTTTCTAGATTTTTTTTCTAGATTTTTTTCTAGATTTTTTTTCTAGATTTTTTTTCTAGATTTTTTTTCTAGATTTTTTTCTAGATTTTTTTTCTAGATTTTTTTTCTAGATTTTTTTCTAGATTTTTTTCTAGATTTTTTTCTAGATTTTTTTTCTAGATTTTTTTTCTAGATTTTTTTCTAGATTTTTTTTCTAGATTTTTTTTCTAGATTTTTTTTCTAGATTTTTTTCTAGATTTTTTTTGTAGATTTTTTTTCTATATTTTTTTCTAGATTTTTTTTCTAGATTTTTTTTCTAGATTTTTTTTCTAGATTTTTTTCTAGATTTTTTTTCTAGATTTTTTTCTAGATTTTTATTCTAGATTTTTTTTCTAGATTTTTTTCTAGATTTTTTTTGTAGATTTTTTTTCCAGATTTTTTTCTAGATTTTTTTTGTAGATTTTTTTTCTAGATTTTTTTCTAGATTTTTTTCTAGATTTTTTTTCTAGATTTTTTTTCTAGATTTTTTTCTAGATTTTTTTTCTAGATTTCTTTTCTAGATTTTTTTTCTAGATTTTTTTCTAGATTTTTTTTCTAGATTTTTTTCTAGATTTTTTTTCTAGATTTTTTTTCTAGATTTTTTTTCTAGATTTTTTTCTAGATTTTTTTTGTAGATTTTTTTTCTAGATTTTTTTCTAGATTTTTTTTGTAGATTTTTTTTCTAGATTTTTTTTCTAGATTTTTTTTCTAGATTTTTTTTCTAGATTTTTTTTCTAGATTTTTTTTCTAGATTTTTTTCTAGATTTTTTTTGTAGATTTTTTTTCTAGATTTTTTTCTAGATTTTTTTTCTAGATTTTTTTTCTAGATTTTTTTTCTAGATTTTTTTCTAGATTTTTTTCTAGATTTTTTTTCTAGATTTTTTTTCTAGATTTTTTTTCTAGATTTTTTTTCTAGATTTTTTTCTAGATTTTTTTCTAGATTTTTTTCTAGATTTTTTTTCTAGATTTTTTTTCTAGATTTTTTTCTAGATTTTTTTTCTAGATTTTTTTTCTAGATTTTTTTTCTAGATTTTTTTCTAGATTTTTTTTGTAGATTTTTTTTCTAGATTTTTGTCTAGATTTTTTTCTAGATTTTTTTTGTAGATTTTTTTTCTAGATTTTTTTTCTAGATTTTTTTCTAGATTTTTATTCTAGATTTTTTTTCTAGATTTTTTTCTAGATTTTTTTTGTAGATTTTTTTTCCAGATTTTTTTCTAGATTTTTTTTGTAGATTTTTTTTCTAGATTTTTTTCTAGATTTTTTTCTAGATTTTTTTTCTAGATTTTTTTTCTAGATTATTTTCTAGATTTTTTTTCTAGATTTCTTTTCTAGATTTTTTTTCTAGATTTTTTTCTAGATTTTTTTTCTAGATTTTTTTTCTAGATTTTTTTTCTAGATTTTTTTCTAGATTTTTTTTCTAGATTTTTTTTCTAGATTTTTTTTCTAGATTTTTTTCTAGATTTTTTTTGTAGATTTTTTTTCTAGATTTTCTTCTAGATTTTTTTTCTAGATTTTTTTTCTAGATTTTTTTTCTAGATTTTTTTCTAGATTTTTTTCTAGATTTTTTTCTAGATTTTTTTTCTAGATTTTTTTTCTAGATTTTTTTTCTAGATTTTTTTTCTAGATTTTTTTCTAGATTTTTTTTCTAGATTTTTTTCTAGATTTTTTTTCTAGATTTTTTTTCTAGATTTTTTTTCTAGATTTTTTTCTAGATTTTTTTTCTAGATTTTTTTTCTAGATTTTTTTTCTAGATTTTTTTCTAGATTTTTTTTCTAGATTTTTTTCTAGATTTTTTTCTAGATTTTTTTTCTAGATTTTTTTCTAGATTTTTTTCTAGATTTTTTTTCTAGATTTTTTTCTAGATTTTTTTCTAGATTTTTTTTCTAGATTTTTTTTCTAGATTTTTTTTCTAGATTTTTTTTCTAGATTTTTTTCTAGATTTTTTTTCTAGATTTTTTTCTAGATTTTTTTTCTAGATTTTTTTTCTAGATTTTTTTTCTAGATTTTTTTCTAGATTTTTTTTCTAGATTTTTTTTCTAGATTTTTTTTCTAGATTTTTTTCTAGATTTTTTTCTAGATTTTTTTCTAGATTTTTTTTCTAGATTTTTTTTCTAGATTTTTTTCTAGATTTTTTTTCTAGATTTTTTTTCTAGATTTTTTTTCTAGATTTTTTTCTAGATTTTTTTTGTAGATTTTTTTTCTAGATTTTTGTCTAGATTTTTTTCTAGATTTTTTTTCTAGATTTTTTTTCTAGATTTTTTTTCTAGATTTTTTTCTAGATTTTTTTTCTAGATTTTTTTCTATATTTTTTTTCTAGATTTTTTTTCTAGATTTTTTTCTAGATTTTTTTTCTAGATTTTTTTCTAGATTTTTTTTCTAGATTTTTTTTCTAGATTTTTTTTCTAGATTTTTTTCTAGATTTTTTTTCTAGATTTTTTTTCTAGATTTTTTTCTAGATTTTTTTCTAGATTTTTTTCTAGATTTTTTTTCTAGATTTTTTTTCTAGATTTTTTTCTAGATTTTTTTTCTAGATTTTTTTTCTAGATTTTTTTTCTAGATTTTTTTCTAGATTTTTTTTGTAGATTTTTTTTCTATATTTTTTTCTAGAATTTTTTTCTAGATTTTTTTTCTAGATTTTTTTTCTAGATTTTTTTCTAGATTTTTTTTCTAGATTTTTTTCTAGATTTTTATTCTAGATTTTTTTTCTAGATTTTTTTCTAGATTTTTTTTGTAGATTTTTTTTCCAGATTTTTTTCTAGATTTTTTTTGTAGATTTTTTTTCTAGATTTTTTTCTAGATTTTTTTCTAGATTTTTTTTCTAGATTTTTTTTCTAGATTTTTTTCTAGATTTTTTTTCTAGATTTCTTTTCTAGATTTTTTTTCTAGATTTTTTTCTAGATTTTTTTTCTAGATTTTTTTCTAGATTTTTTTTCTAGATTTTTTTTCTAGATTTTTTTTCTAGATTTTTTTCTAGATTTTTTTTGTAGATTTTTTTTCTAGATTTTTTTCTAGATTTTTTTTGTAGATTTTTTTTCTAGATTTTTTTTCTAGATTTTTTTTCTAGATTTTTTTTCTAGATTTTTTTTCTAGATTTTTTTTCTAGATTTTTTTCTAGATTTTTTTTGTAGATTTTTTTTCTAGATTTTTTTCTAGATTTTTTTTCTAGATTTTTTTTCTAGATTTTTTTTCTAGATTTTTTTCTAGATTTTTTTCTAGATTTTTTTTCTAGATTTTTTTTCTAGATTTTTTTTCTAGATTTTTTTTCTAGATTTTTTTCTAGATTTTTTTCTAGATTTTTTTCTAGATTTTTTTTCTAGATTTTTTTTCTAGATTTTTTTCTAGATTTTTTTTCTAGATTTTTTTTCTAGATTTTTTTTCTAGATTTTTTTCTAGATTTTTTTTGTAGATTTTTTTTCTAGATTTTTGTCTAGATTTTTTTCTAGATTTTTTTTGTAGATTTTTTTTCTAGATTTTTTTTCTAGATTTTTTTCTAGATTTTTATTCTAGATTTTTTTTCTAGATTTTTTTCTAGATTTTTTTTGTAGATTTTTTTTCCAGATTTTTTTCTAGATTTTTTTTGTAGATTTTTTTTCTAGATTTTTTTCTAGATTTTTTTCTAGATTTTTTTTCTAGATTTTTTTTCTAGATTATTTTCTAGATTTTTTTTCTAGATTTCTTTTCTAGATTTTTTTTCTAGATTTTTTTCTAGATTTTTTTTCTAGATTTTTTTTCTAGATTTTTTTTCTAGATTTTTTTCTATATTTTTTTTCTATATTTTTTTTCTAGATTTTTTTTCTAGATTTTTTTCTAGATTTTTTTTGTAGATTTTTTTTCTAGATTTTCTTCTAGATTTTTTTTCTAGATTTTTTTTCTAGATTTTTTTTCTAGATTTTTTTCTAGATTTTTTTCTAGATTTTTTTCTAGATTTTTTTTCTAGATTTTTTTTCTAGATTTTTTTTCTAGATTTTTTTTCTAGATTTTTTTCTAGATTTTTTTTCTAGATTTTTTTCTAGATTTTTTTTCTAGATTTTTTTTCTAGATTTTTTTTCTAGATTTTTTTCTAGATTTTTTTTCTAGATTTTTTTTCTAGATTTTTTTTCTAGATTTTTTTCTAGATTTTTTTTCTAGATTTTTTTCTAGATTTTTTTCTAGATTTTTTTTCTAGATTTTTTTCTAGATTTTTTTCTAGATTTTTTTTCTAGATTTTTTTCTAGATTTTTTTCTAGATTTTTTTTCTAGATTTTTTTTCTAGATTTTTTTTCTAGATTTTTTTTCTAGATTTTTTTCTAGATTTTTTTTCTAGATTTTTTTCTAGATTTTTTTTCTAGATTTTTTTTCTAGATTTTTTTTCTAGATTTTTTTCTAGATTTTTTTTCTAGATTTTTTTTCTAGATTTTTTTTCTAGATTTTTTTCTAGATTTTTTTCTAGATTTTTTTCTAGATTTTTTTTCTAGATTTTTTTTCTAGATTTTTTTCTAGATTTTTTTTCTAGATTTTTTTTCTAGATTTTTTTTCTAGATTTTTTTCTAGATTTTTTTTGTAGATTTTTTTTCTAGATTTTTGTCTAGATTTTTTTCTAGATTTTTTTTGTAGATTTTTTTTCTAGATTTTTTTTCTAGATTTTTTTCTAGATTTTTATTCTAGATTTTTTTTCTAGATTTTTTTCTAGATTTTTTTTGTAGATTTTTTTTCCAGATTTTTTTCTAGATTTTTTTTGTAGATTTTTTTTCTAGATTTTTTTCTAGATTTTTTTCTAGATTTTTTTTCTAGATTTTTTTTCTAGATTATTTTCTAGATTTTTTTTCTAGATTTCTTTTCTAGATTTTTTTTCTAGATTTTTTTCTAGATTTTTTTTCTAGATTTTTTTTCTAGATTATTTTCTAGATTGTTTTTCTAGATTTCTTTTCTAGATTTCTTTTCTAGATTTTTTTTCTAGATTTTTTTCTAGATTTTTTTTCTAGATTTTTTTTCTAGATTTTTTTTCTAGATTTTTTTCTAGATTTTTTTTCTAGATTTTTTTTCTAGATTTTTTTTCTAGATTTTTTTCTAGATTTTTTTTCTAGATTTTTTTCTAGATTTTTTTTCTAGATTTTTTTTCTAGATTTTTTTTCTAGATTTTTTTTCTAGATTTTTTTTCTAGATTTTTTTTCTAGATTTTTTTCTAGATTTTTTTTCTAGATTTTTTTCTAGATTTTTTTTCTAGATTTTTTTTCTAGATTTTTTTTCTAGATTTTTTTCTAGATTTTTTTTCTAGATTTTTTTTCTAGATTTTTTTTCTAGATTTTTTTCTAGATTTTTTTTCTAGATTTTTTTCTAGATTTTTTTTCTAGATTTTTTTCTAGATTTTTTTTCTAGATTTTTTTCTAGATTTTTTTCTAGATTTTTTTTCTAGATTTTTTTCTAGATTTTTTTCTAGATTTTTTTTCTAGATTTTTTTTCTAGATTTTTTTTCTAGATTTTTTTTCTAGATTTTTTTCTAGATTTTTTTTCTAGATTTCTTTTCTAGATTTTTTTTCTAGATTTTTTTCTAGATTTTTTTTCTAGATTTTTTTCTAGATTTTTTTTCTAGATTTTTTTTCTAGATTTTTTTCTATATTTTTTTTCTAGATTTTTTTTCTAGATTTTTTTCTAGATTTTTTTTCTAGATTTTTTTCTAGATTTTTTTTCTAAATTTTTTTTCTAGATTTTTTTTCTAGATTTTTTTCTAGATTTTTTTTCTAGATTTTTTTTCTAGATTTTTTTCTAGATTTTTTTCTAGATTTTTTTCTAGATTTTTTTTCTAGATTTTTTTTCTAGATTTTTTTCTAGATTTTTTTTCTAGATTTTTTTTCTAGATTTTTTTTCTAGATTTTTTTCTAGATTTTTTTTGTAGATTTTTTTTCTATATTTTTTTCTAGATTTTTTTTCTAGATTTTTTTTCTAGATTTTTTTTCTAGATTTTTTTCTAGATTTTTTTTCTAGATTTTTTTCTAGATTTTTATTCTAGATTTTTTTTCTAGATTTTTTTCTAGATTTTTTTTGTAGATTTTTTTTCCAGATTTTTTTCTAGATTTTTTTTGTAGATTTTTTTTCTAGATTTTTTTCTAGATTTTTTTCTAGATTTTTTTTCTAGATTTTTTTTCTAGATTTTTTTCTAGATTTTTTTTCTAGATTTCTTTTCTAGATTTTTTTTCTAGATTTTTTTCTAGATTTTTTTTCTAGATTTTTTTCTAGATTTTTTTTCTAGATTTTTTTTCTAGATTTTTTTCTAGATTTTTTTCTAGATTTTTTTTCTAGATTTTTTTCTAGATTTTTTTTCTAGATTTTTTTTCTAGATTTTTTTTCTAGATTTTTTTCTAGATTTTTTTTCTAGATTTTTTTCTAGATTTTTTTTCTAGATTTTTTTTCTAGATTTTTTTCTAGATTTTTTTTCTAGATTTTTTTTCTAGATTTTTTTCTAGATTTTTTTTGTAGATTTTTTTTCTAGATTTTTTTCTAGATTTTTTTTGTAGATTTTTTTTCTAGATTTTTTTTCTAGATTTTTTTTCTAGATTTTTTTTCTAGATTTTTTTTCTAGATTTTTTTCTAGATTTTTTTCTAGATTTTTTTTCTAGATTTTTTTCTAGATTTTTTTTCTAGATTTTTTTTCTAGATTTTTTTTCTAGATTTTTTTCTAGATTTTTTTTCTAGATTTTTTTCTAGATTTTTTTTCTAGATTTTTTTTCTAGATTTTTTTCTAGATTTTTTTTCTAGATTTTTTTTCTAGATTTTTTTTCTAGATTTTTTTCTAGATTTTTTTTGTAGATTTTTTTTCTAGATTTTTTTCTAGATTTTTTTTCTAGATTTTTTTTCTAGATTTTTTTTCTAGATTTTTTTCTAGATTTTTTTTGTAGATTTTTTTTCTAGATTTTTTTTCTAGATTTTTTTCTAGATTTTTATTCTAGATTTTTTTTCTAGATTTTTTTCTAGATTTTTTTTGTAGATTTTTTTTCCAGATTTTTTTCTAGATTTTTTTTGTAGATTTTTTTTCTAGATTTTTTTCTAGATTTTTTTTCTAGATTTTTTTTCTAGATTTTTTTCTAGATTTTTTTTCTAGATTTTTTTTCTAGATTTTTTTTCTAGATTTTTTTCTAGATTTTTTTTCTAGATTTTTTTTGTAGATTTTTTTTGTAGATTTTTTTTCTAGATTTTTTTTCTAGATTTTTTTCTAGATTTTTTTCTAGATTTTTTTTCCAGATTTTTTTCTAGATTTTTTTTCTAGATTTTTTTTCTAGATTTTTTTCTAGATTTTTTTCTAGATTTTTTTTCTAGATTTTTTTTGTAGATTTTTTTGTAGATTTTTTTTGTAGATTTTTTTTGTAGATTTTTTTTATAGATTTTTTTCTAGATTTTTTTTCTAGATTTTTTTTCCAGATTTTTTTCTAGATTTTTTTTGTAGATTTTTTTTGTAGATTTTTTTCTAGATTTTTTTTCTAGATTTTTTTCTAGATTTTTTTTCTAGATTTTTTTTCTAGATTTTTTTCTAGATTTTTTTTTGTAGATTTTTTTTCTAGATTTTTTTTCTAGATTTTTTTTCTAGATTTTTTTTCTAGATTTTTTTCTAGATTTTTTTTGTAGATTTTTTTTCTAGATTTTTTTCTAGATTTTTTTTCTAGATTTTTTTTCTAGATTTTTTTTCTAGATTTTTTTCTAGATTTTTTTTGTAGATTTTTTTTCTAGATTTTTTTCTAGATTTTTTTTCTAAATTTGTTCTAGATTTTTTTTGTAGATTTTTTTTCTAGAATTTTTTTCTAGATTTTTTTCTAGATTTTTTTTCTAGATTTTTTTTCTAGATTTTTTTCTAGATTTTTTTTGTAGATTTTTTTTCTAGATTTTTTTCTAGATTTTTTTTCTAGATTTTTTTTCTAGATTTTTTTCTAGATTTTTTTTGTAGTTTTTTTTTATAGATTTTTTTCTAGATTTTTTTTCTAGATTTTTTTTCCAGATTTTTTTCTAGATTTTTTTTGTAGATTTTTTTTGTAGATTTTTTTGTAGATTTTTTTTCTAGATTTTTTTCTAGATTTTTTTTCTAGATTTCTTTTCTAGATTTTTTTTCTAGATTTTTTTCTAGATTTTTTTTCTAGATTTTTTTCTAGATTTTTTTTCTAGATTTTTTTTCTAGATTTTTTTCTATATTTTTTTTCTAGATTTTTTTTCTAGATTTTTTTCTAGATTTTTTTTCTAGATTTTTTTCTAGATTTTTTTTCTAAATTTTTTTTCTAGATTTTTTTTCTAGATTTTTTTCTAGATTTTTTTTCTAGATTTTTTTTCTAGATTTTTTTCTAGATTTTTTTCTAGATTTTTTTCTAGATTTTTTTTCTAGATTTTTTTTCTAGATTTTTTTCTAGATTTTTTTTCTAGATTTTTTTTCTAGATTTTTTTTCTAGATTTTTTTCTAGATTTTTTTTGTAGATTTTTTTTCTATATTTTTTTCTAGATTTTTTTTCTAGATTTTTTTTCTAGATTTTTTTTCTAGATTTTTTTCTAGATTTTTTTTCTAGATTTTTTTCTAGATTTTTATTCTAGATTTTTTTTCTAGATTTTTTTCTAGATTTTTTTTGTAGATTTTTTTTCCAGATTTTTTTCTAGATTTTTTTTGTAGATTTTTTTTCTAGATTTTTTTCTAGATTTTTTTTCTAGATTTTTTTCTAGATTTTTTTTCTAGATTTTTTTTCTAGATTTTTTTTCTAGATTTTTTTTCTAGATTTTTTTCTAGATTTTTTTTGTAGATTTTTTTTCTAGATTTTTTTCTAGATTTTTTTTCTAGATTTTTTTTCTAGATTTTTTTTCTAGATTTTTTTCTAGATTTTTTTTGTAGATTTTTTTTCTAGATTTTTTTTCTAGATTTTTTTCTAGATTTTTATTCTAGATTTTTTTTCTAGATTTTTTTCTAGATTTTTTTTGTAGATTTTTTTTCCAGATTTTTTTCTAGATTTTTTTTGTAGATTTTTTTTCTAGATTTTTTTCTAGATTTTTTTTCTAGATTTTTTTTCTAGATTTTTTTCTAGATTTTTTTTCTAGATTTTTTTTCTAGATTTTTTTTCTAGATTTTTTTCTAGATTTTTTTTCTAGATTTTTTTTGTAGATTTTTTTTGTAGATTTTTTTTCTAGATTTTTTTTCTAGATTTTTTTCTAGATTTTTTTCTAGATTTTTTTTCCAGATTTTTTTCTAGATTTTTTTTCTAGATTTTTTTTCTAGATTTTTTTCTAGATTTTTTTCTAGATTTTTTTTCTAGATTTTTTTTGTAGATTTTTTTGTAGATTTTTTTTGTAGATTTTTTTTGTAGATTTTTTTTATAGATTTTTTTCTAGATTTTTTTTCTAGATTTTTTTTCCAGATTTTTTTCTAGATTTTTTTTGTAGATTTTTTTTGTAGATTTTTTTCTAGATTTTTTTTCTAGATTTTTTTCTAGATTTTTTTTCTAGATTTTTTTTCTAGATTTTTTTCTAGATTTTTTTTTGTAGATTTTTTTTCTAGATTTTTTTTCTAGATTTTTTTTCTAGATTTTTTTTCTAGATTTTTTTCTAGATTTTTTTTGTAGATTTTTTTTCTAGATTTTTTTCTAGATTTTTTTTCTAGATTTTTTTTCTAGATTTTTTTTCTAGATTTTTTTCTAGATTTTTTTTGTAGATTTTTTTTCTAGATTTTTTTCTAGATTTTTTTTCTAAATTTGTTCTAGATTTTTTTTGTAGATTTTTTTTCTAGAATTTTTTTCTAGATTTTTTTCTAGATTTTTTTTCTAGATTTTTTTTCTAGATTTTTTTCTAGATTTTTTTTGTAGATTTTTTTTCTAGATTTTTTTCTAGATTTTTTTTCTAGATTTTTTTTCTAGATTTTTTTTCTAGATTTTTTTGTAGATTTTTTTTGTAGATTTTTTTTGTAGTTTTTTTTTATAGATTTTTTTCTAGATTTTTTTTCTAGATTTTTTTTCCAGATTTTTTTCTAGATTTTTTTTGTAGATTTTTTTTGTAGATTTTTTTGTAGATTTTTTTTCTAGATTTTTTTCTAGATTTTTTTTCTAGATTTTTTTTCTAGATTTTTTTTCTAGATTTTTTTCTAGATTTTTTTTCTAGATTTTTTTCTAGATTTTTTTTCTAGATTTTTTTTCTAGATTTTTTTCTAGATTTTATTTCTAGATTTTTTTTCTAGATTTTTTTTCTAGATTTTTTTTCTAGATTTTTTTCTAGATTTTATTTCTAGATTTTTTTTCTAGATTTTTTTTCTAGATTTTTTTCTAGATTTTTTTTCTAGATTTTTTTTCTAGATTTTTTTTCTAGATTTTTTTCTAGATTTTTTTTCTAGATTTTTTTTCTAGATTTTTTTTCTAGATTTTTTTCTAGATTTTTTTTCTAGATTTTTTTCTAGATTTTTTTTCTAGATTTTTTTTCTAGATTTTTTTTCTAGATTTTTTTCTAGATTTTTTTTCTAGATTTCTTTTCTAGATTTTTTTTCTAGATTTTTTTCTAGATTTTTTTTCTAGATTTTTTTCTAGATTTTTTTTCTAGATTTTTTTTCTAGATTTTTTTCTAGATTTTTTTTCTAGATTTCTTTTCTAGATTTTTTTTCTAGATTTTTTTCTAGATTTTTTTTCTAGATTTTTTTCTAGATTTTTTTTCTAGATTTTTTTTCTAGATTTTTTTCTATATTTTTTTTCTAGATTTTTTTTCTAGATTTTTTTCTAGATTTTTTTTCTAGATTTTTTTCTAGATTTTTTTTCTAGATTTTTTTTCTAGATTTTTTTTCTAGATTTTTTTCTAGATTTTTTTTCTAGATTTTTTTTCTAGATTTTTTTCTAGATTTTTTTCTAGATTTTTTTCTAGATTTTTTTTCTAGATTTTTTTTCTAGATTTTTTTCTAGATTTTTTTTCTAGATTTTTTTTCTAGATTTTTTTTCTAGATTTTTTTCTAGATTTTTTTTCTAGATTTTTTTCTATATTTTTTTTCTAGATTTTTTTTCTAGATTTTTTTCTAGATTTTTTTTCTAGATTTTTTTCTAGATTTTTTTTCTAGATTTTTTTTCTAGATTTTTTTTCTAGATTTTTTTCTAGATTTTTTTTCTAGATTTTTTTTCTAGATTTTTTTCTAGATTTTTTTCTAGATTTTTTTCTAGATTTTTTTTCTAGATTTTTTTTCTAGATTTTTTTCTAGATTTTTTTTCTAGATTTTTTTTCTAGATTTTTTTTCTAGATTTTTTTCTAGATTTTTTTTGTAGATTTTTTTTCTAGATTTTTTTCTAGATTTTTTTTCTAGATTTTTTTTCTAGATTTTTTTTCTAGATTTTTTTCTAGATTTTTTTTCTAGATTTTTTTCTAGATTTTTATTCTAGATTTTTTTTCTAGATTTTTTTCTAGATTTTTTTTGTAGATTTTTTTTCCAGATTTTTTTCTAGATTTTTTTTGTAGATTTTTTTTCTAGATTTTTTTCTAGATTTTTTTCTAGATTTTTTTTCTAGATTTTTTTTCTAGATTTTTTTCTAGATTTTTTTTCTAGATTTCTTTTCTAGATTTTTTTTCTAGATTTTTTTCTAGATTTTTTTTCTAGATTTTTTTCTAGATTTTTTTTCTAGATTTTTTTTCTAGATTTTTTTTCTAGATTTTTTTCTAGATTTTTTTTGTAGATTTTTTTTCTAGATTTTTTTCTAGATTTTTTTTGTAGATTTTTTTTCTAGATTTTTTTTCTAGATTTTTTTTCTAGATTTTTTTTCTAGATTTTTTTTCTAGATTTTTTTCTAGATTTTTTTTCTAGATTTTTTTTCTAGATTTTTTTCTAGATTTTTTTTCTAGATTTTTTTTCTAGATTTTTTTTCTAGATTTTTTTCTAGATTTTTTTTCTAGATTTTTTTCTAGATTTTTTTTCTAGATTTTTTTTCTAGATTTTTTTCTAGATTTTTTTTCTAGATTTTTTTTCTAGATTTTTTTTCTAGATTTTTTTCTAGATTTTTTTTGTAGATTTTTTTTCTAGATTTTTTTCTAGATTTTTTTTCTAGATTTTTTTTCTAGATTTTTTTTCTAGATTTTTTTCTAGATTTTTTTTGTAGATTTTTTTTCTAGATTTTTTTTCTAGATTTTTTTCTAGATTTTTATTCTAGATTTTTTTTCTAGATTTTTTTCTAGATTTTTTTTGTAGATTTTTTTTCCAGATTTTTTTCTAGATTTTTTTTGTAGATTTTTTTTCTAGATTTTTTTCTAGATTTTTTTTCTAGATTTTTTTTCTAGATTTTTTTCTAGATTTTTTTTCTAGATTTTTTTTCTAGATTTTTTTTCTAGATTTTTTTCTAGATTTTTTTTCTAGATTTTTTTTGTAGATTTTTTTTGTAGATTTTTTTTCTAGATTTTTTTTCTAGATTTTTTTCTAGATTTTTTTCTAGATTTTTTTTCCAGATTTTTTTCTAGATTTTTTTTCTAGATTTTTTTTCTAGATTTTTTTCTAGATTTTTTTCTAGATTTTTTTTCTAGATTTTTTTTGTAGATTTTTTTGTAGATTTTTTTTGTAGATTTTTTTTGTAGATTTTTTTTATAGATTTTTTTCTAGATTTTTTTTCTAGATTTTTTTTCCAGGTTTTTTTCTAGATTTTTTTTGTAGATTTTTTTTGTAGATTTTTTTCTAGATTTTTTTTCTAGATTTTTTTCTAGATTTTTTTTCTAGATTTTTTTTCTAGATTTTTTTCTAGATTTTTTTTCTAGATTTTTTTTATAGATTTTTTTCTAGATTTTTTTTCTAGATTTTTTTTCCAGATTTTTTTTCTAGATTTTTTTCTAGATTTTTTTCTAGATTTTTTTTCTAGATTTTTTTTCTAGATTTTTTTTCTAGATTTTTTTTCTAGATTTTTTTCTAGATTTTTTTCTAGATTTTTTTCTAGATTTTTTTTCTAGATTTTTTTTCTAGATTTTTTTCTAGATTTTTTTTCTAGATTTTTTTTCTAGATTTTTTTTCTAGATTTTTTTCTAGATTTTTTTTGTAGATTTTTTTTCTAGATTTTTGTCTAGATTTTTTTCTAGATTTTTTTTGTAGATTTTTTTTCTAGATTTTTTTTCTAGATTTTTTTCTAGATTTTTATTCTAGATTTTTTTTCTAGATTTTTTTCTAGATTTTTTTTGTAGATTTTTTTTCCAGATTTTTTTCTAGATTTTTTTTGTAGATTTTTTTTCTAGATTTTTTTCTAGATTTTTTTCTAGATTTTTTTTCTAGATTTTTTTTCTAGATTATTTTCTAGATTTTTTTTCTAGATTTCTTTTCTAGATTTTTTTTCTAGATTTTTTTCTAGATTTTTTTTCTAGATTTTTTTTCTAGATTTTTTTTCTAGATTTTTTTCTATATTTTTTTTCTAGATTTTTTTTCTAGATTTTTTTTCTAGATTTTTTTCTAGATTTTTTTTGTAGATTTTTTTTCTAGATTTTCTTCTAGATTTTTTTTCTAGATTTTTTTTCTAGATTTTTTTTCTAGATTTTTTTCTAGATTTTTTTCTAGATTTTTTTCTAGATTTTTTTTCTAGATTTTTTTTCTAGATTTTTTTTCTAGATTTTTTTTCTAGATTTTTTTCTATATTTTTTTTCTAGATTTTTTTCTAGATTTTTTTTCTAGATTTTTTTTCTAGATTTTTTTTCTAGATTTTTTTCTAGATTTTTTTTCTAGATTTTTTTTCTAGATTTTTTTTCTAGATTTTTTTCTAGATTTTTTTTCTAGATTTTTTTTCTAGATTTTTTTCTAGATTTTTTTCTAGATTTTTTTCTAGATTTTTTTTCTAGATTTTTTTTCTAGATTTTTTTCTAGATTTTTTTTCTAGATTTTTTTTCTAGATTTTTTTTCTAGATTTTTTTCTAGATTTTTTTTCTAGATTTTTTTCTATATTTTTTTTCTAGATTTTTTTTCTAGATTTTTTTCTAGATTTTTTTTCTAGATTTTTTTCTAGATTTTTTTTCTAGATTTTTTTTCTAGATTTTTTTTCTAGATTTTTTTCTAGATTTTTTTTCTAGATTTTTTTTCTAGATTTTTTTCTAGATTTTTTTCTAGATTTTTTTCTAGATTTTTTTTCTAGATTTTTTTTCTAGATTTTTTTCTAGATTTTTTTTCTAGATTTTTTTTCTAGATTTTTTTTCTAGATTTTTTTCTAGATTTTTTTTGTAGATTTTTTTTCTATATTTTTTTCTAGATTTTTTTTCTAGATTTTTTTTCTAGATTTTTTTTCTAGATTTTTTTCTAGATTTTTTTTCTAGATTTTTTTCTAGATTTTTATTCTAGATTTTTTTTCTAGATTTTTTTCTAGATTTTTTTTGTAGATTTTTTTTCCAGATTTTTTTCTAGATTTTTTTTGTAGATTTTTTTTCTAGATTTTTTTCTAGATTTTTTTCTAGATTTTTTTTCTAGATTTTTTTTCTAGATTTTTTTCTAGATTTTTTTTCTAGATTTCTTTTCTAGATTTTTTTTCTAGATTTTTTTCTAGATTTTTTTTCTAGATTTTTTTCTAGATTTTTTTTCTAGATTTTTTTTCTAGATTTTTTTTCTAGATTTTTTTCTAGATTTTTTTTGTAGATTTTTTTTCTAGATTTTTTTCTAGATTTTTTTTGTAGATTTTTTTTCTAGATTTTTTTTCTAGATTTTTTTTCTAGATTTTTTTTCTAGATTTTTTTTCTAGATTTTTTTCTAGATTTTTTTTCTAGATTTTTTTTCTAGATTTTTTTCTAGATTTTTTTTCTAGATTTTTTTTCTAGATTTTTTTTCTAGATTTTTTTCTAGATTTTTTTTCTAGATTTTTTTCTAGATTTTTTTTCTAGATTTTTTTTCTAGATTTTTTTCTAGATTTTTTTTCTAGATTTTTTTTCTAGATTTTTTTTCTAGATTTTTTTCTAGATTTTTTTGGTAGATTTTTTTTCTAGATTTTTTTCTAGATTTTTTTTCTAGATTTTTTTTCTAGATTTTTTTTCTAGATTTTTTTCTAGATTTTTTTTGTAGATTTTTTTTCTAGATTTTTTTTCTAGATTTTTTTCTAGATTTTTATTCTAGATTTTTTTTCTAGATTTTTTTCTAGATTTTTTTTGTAGATTTTTTTTCCAGATTTTTTTCTAGATTTTTTTTGTAGATTTTTTTTCTAGATTTTTTTCTAGATTTTTTTTCTAGATTTTTTTTCTAGATTTTTTTCTAGATTTTTTTTCTAGATTTTTTTTCTAGATTTTTTTTCTAGATTTTTTTCTAGATTTTTTTTCTAGATTTTTTTTGTAGATTTTTTTTGTAGATTTTTTTTCTAGATTTTTTTTCTAGATTTTTTTCTAGATTTTTTTCTAGATTTTTTTTCCAGATTTTTTTCTAGATTTTTTTTCTAGATTTTTTTTCTAGATTTTTTTCTAGATTTTTTTCTAGATTTTTTTTCTAGATTTTTTTTGTAGATTTTTTTGTAGATTTTTTTTGTAGATTTTTTTTGTAGATTTTTTTTATAGATTTTTTTCTAGATTTTTTTTCTAGATTTTTTTTCCAGGTTTTTTTCTAGATTTTTTTTGTAGATTTTTTTTGTAGATTTTTTTCTAGATTTTTTTTCTAGATTTTTTTCTAGATTTTTTTTCTAGATTTTTTTTCTAGATTTTTTTCTAGATTTTTTTTCTAGATTTTTTTTATAGATTTTTTTCTAGATTTTTTTTCTAGATTTTTTTTCCAGATTTTTTTTCTAGATTTTTTTCTAGATTTTTTTCTAGATTTTTTTTCTAGATTTTTTTTCTAGATTTTTTTTCTAGATTTTTTTTCTAGATTTTTTTCTAGATTTTTTTCTAGATTTTTTTCTAGATTTTTTTTCTAGATTTTTTTTCTAGATTTTTTTCTAGATTTTTTTTCTAGATTTTTTTTCTAGATTTTTTTTCTAGATTTTTTTCTAGATTTTTTTTGTAGATTTTTTTTCTAGATTTTTGTCTAGATTTTTTTCTAGATTTTTTTTGTAGATTTTTTTTCTAGATTTTTTTTCTAGATTTTTTTCTAGATTTTTATTCTAGATTTTTTTTCTAGATTTTTTTCTAGATTTTTTTTGTAGATTTTTTTTCCAGATTTTTTTCTAGATTTTTTTTGTAGATTTTTTTTCTAGATTTTTTTCTAGATTTTTTTCTAGATTTTTTTTCTAGATTTTTTTTCTAGATTATTTTCTAGATTTTTTTTCTAGATTTCTTTTCTAGATTTTTTTTCTAGATTTTTTTCTAGATTTTTTTTCTAGATTTTTTTTCTAGATTTTTTTTCTAGATTTTTTTCTATATTTTTTTTCTAGATTTTTTTTCTAGATTTTTTTTCTAGATTTTTTTCTAGATTTTTTTTGTAGATTTTTTTTCTAGATTTTCTTCTAGATTTTTTTTCTAGATTTTTTTTCTAGATTTTTTTTCTAGATTTTTTTCTAGATTTTTTTCTAGATTTTTTTCTAGATTTTTTTTCTAGATTTTTTTTCTAGATTTTTTTTCTAGATTTTTTTTCTAGATTTTTTTCTAGATTTTTTTTCTAGATTTTTTTCTAGATTTTTTTTCTAGATTTTTTTTCTAGATTTTTTTTCTAGATTTTTTTCTAGATTTTTTTTCTAGATTTTTTTTCTAGATTTTTTTTCTAGATTTTTTTCTAGATTTTTTTTCTAGATTTTTTTCTAGATTTTTTTCTAGATTTTTTTTCTAGATTTTTTTCTAGATTTTTTTCTAGATTTTTTTTCTAGATTTTTTTCTAGATTTTTTTCTAGATTTTTTTTCTAGATTTTTTTTCTAGATTTTTTTTCTAGATTTTTTTTCTAGATTTTTTTCTAGATTTTTTTTCTAGATTTTTTTCTAGATTTTTTTTCTAGATTTTTTTTCTAGATTTTTTTTCTAGATTTTTTTCTAGATTTTTTTTCTAGATTTTTTTTCTAGATTTTTTTTCTAGATTTTTTTCTAGATTTTTTTCTAGATTTTTTTCTAGATTTTTTTTCTAGATTTTTTTTCTAGATTTTTTTCTAGATTTTTTTTCTAGATTTTTTTTCTAGATTTTTTTTCTAGATTTTTTTCTAGATTTTTTTTCTAGATTTTTTTTCTAGATTTTTTTCTAGATTTTTTTCTAGATTTTTTTCTAGATTTTTTTTCTAGATTTTTTTTCTAGATTTTTTTCTAGATTTTTTTTCTAGATTTTTTTTGTAGATTTTTTTTCTATATTTTTTTCTAGATTTTTTTTGTAGATTTTTTTTCTATATTTTTTTCTAGATTTTTTTTCTAGATTTTTTTTCTAGATTTTTTTTCTAGATTTTTTTCTAGATTTTTTTTCTAGATTTTTTTCTAGATTTTTATTCTAGATTTTTTTTCTAGATTTTTTTCTATATTTTTTTTGTAGATTTTTTTTCCAGATTTTTTTCTAGATTTTTTTTGTAGATTTTTTTTCTAGATTTTTTTCTAGATTTTTTTCTAGATTTTTTTTCTAGATTTTTTTTCTAGATTTTTTTCTAGATTTTTTTTCTAGATTTCTTTTCTAGATTTTTTTTCTAGATTTATTTCTAGATTTTTTTTCTAGATTTTTTTCTAGATTTTTTTTCTAGATTTTTTTTCTAGATTTTTTTTCTAGATTTTTTTCTAGATTTTTTTTGTAGATTTTTTTTCTAGATTTTTTTCTAGATTTTTTTTGTAGATTTTTTTTCTAGATTTTTTTTCTAGATTTTTTTTCTAGATTTTTTTTCTAGATTTTTTTTCTAGATTTTTTTCTAGATTTTTTTTCTAGATTTTTTTTCTAGATTTTTTTCTAGATTTTTTTTCTAGATTTTTTTTCTAGATTTTTTTTCTAGATTTTTTTCTAGATTTTTTTTCTAGATTTTTTTCTAGATTTTTTTTCTAGATTTTTTTTCTAGATTTTTTTCTAGATTTTTTTTCTAGATTTTTTTTCTAGATTTTTTTTCTAGATTTTTTTCTAGATTTTTTTTGTAGATTTTTTTTCTAGATTTTTTTCTAGATTTTTTTTCTAGATTTTTTTTCTAGATTTTTTTTCTAGATTTTTTTCTAGATTTTTTTTGTAGATTTTTTTTCTAGATTTTTTTTCTAGATTTTTTTCTAGATTTTTATTCTAGATTTTTTTTCTAGATTTTTTTCTAGATTTTTTTTGTAGATTTTTTTTCCAGATTTTTTTCTAGATTTTTTTTGTAGATTTTTTTTCTAGATTTTTTTCTAGATTTTTTTTCTAGATTTTTTTTCTAGATTTTTTTCTAGATTTTTTTTCTAGATTTTTTTTCTAGATTTTTTTTCTAGATTTTTTTCTAGATTTTTTTTCTAGATTTTTTTTGTAGATTTTTTTTGTAGATTTTTTTTCTAGATTTTTTTTCTAGATTTTTTTCTAGATTTTTTTCTAGATTTTTTTTCCAGATTTTTTTCTAGATTTTTTTTCTAGATTTTTTTTCTAGATTTTTTTCTAGATTTTTTTCTAGATTTTTTTTCTAGATTTTTTTTGTAGATTTTTTTGTAGATTTTTTTTGTAGATTTTTTTTGTAGATTTTTTTTATAGATTTTTTTCTAGATTTTTTTTCTAGATTTTTTTTCCAGATTTTTTTCTAGATTTTTTTTCTAGATTTTTTTTGTAGATTTTTTTGTAGATTTTTTTTGTAGATTTTTTTTGTAGATTTTTTTTATAGATTTTTTTCTAGATTTTTTTTCTAGATTTTTTTTCCAGGTTTTTTTCTAGATTTTTTTTGTAGATTTTTTTTGTAGATTTTTTTCTAGATTTTTTTTCTAGATTTTTTTCTAGATTTTTTTTCTAGATTTTTTTTCTAGATTTTTTTCTAGATTTTTTTTCTAGATTTTTTTTATAGATTTTTTTCTAGATTTTTTTTCTAGATTTTTTTTCCAGATTTTTTTTCTAGATTTTTTTCTAGATTTTTTTCTAGATTTTTTTTCTAGATTTTTTTTCTAGATTTTTTTTCTAGATTTTTTTTCTAGATTTTTTTCTAGATTTTTTTCTAGATTTTTTTCTAGATTTTTTTTCTAGATTTTTTTTCTAGATTTTTTTCTAGATTTTTTTTCTAGATTTTTTTTCTAGATTTTTTTTCTAGATTTTTTTCTAGATTTTTTTTGTAGATTTTTTTTCTAGATTTTTGTCTAGATTTTTTTCTAGATTTTTTTTGTAGATTTTTTTTCTAGATTTTTTTTCTAGATTTTTTTCTAGATTTTTATTCTAGATTTTTTTTCTAGATTTTTTTCTAGATTTTTTTTGTAGATTTTTTTTCCAGATTTTTTTCTAGATTTTTTTTGTAGATTTTTTTTCTAGATTTTTTTCTAGATTTTTTTCTAGATTTTTTTTCTAGATTTTTTTTCTAGATTATTTTCTAGATTTTTTTTCTAGATTTCTTTTCTAGATTTTTTTTCTAGATTTTTTTCTAGATTTTTTTTCTAGATTTTTTTTCTAGATTTTTTTTCTAGATTTTTTTCTATATTTTTTTTCTAGATTTTTTTTCTAGATTTTTTTTCTAGATTTTTTTCTAGATTTTTTTTGTAGATTTTTTTTCTAGATTTTCTTCTAGATTTTTTTTCTAGATTTTTTTTCTAGATTTTTTTTCTAGATTTTTTTCTAGATTTTTTTCTAGATTTTTTTCTAGATTTTTTTTCTAGATTTTTTTTCTAGATTTTTTTTCTAGATTTTTTTTCTAGATTTTTTTCTAGATTTTTTTTCTAGATTTTTTTCTAGATTTTTTTTCTAGATTTTTTTTCTAGATTTTTTTTCTAGATTTTTTTCTAGATTTTTTTTCTAGATTTTTTTTCTAGATTTTTTTTCTAGATTTTTTTCTAGATTTTTTTTCTAGATTTTTTTCTAGATTTTTTTCTAGATTTTTTTTCTAGATTTTTTTCTAGATTTTTTTCTAGATTTTTTTTCTAGATTTTTTTCTAGATTTTTTTCTAGATTTTTTTTCTAGATTTTTTTTCTAGATTTTTTTTCTAGATTTTTTTTCTAGATTTTTTTCTAGATTTTTTTTCTAGATTTTTTTCTAGATTTTTTTTCTAGATTTTTTTTCTAGATTTTTTTTCTAGATTTTTTTCTAGATTTTTTTTCTAGATTTTTTTTCTAGATTTTTTTTCTAGATTTTTTTCTAGATTTTTTTCTAGATTTTTTTCTAGATTTTTTTTCTAGATTTTTTTTCTAGATTTTTTTCTAGATTTTTTTTCTAGATTTTTTTTCTAGATTTTTTTTCTAGATTTTTTTCTAGATTTTTTTTCTAGATTTTTTTTCTAGATTTTTTTCTAGATTTTTTTCTAGATTTTTTTCTAGATTTTTTTTCTAGATTTTTTTTCTAGATTTTTTTCTAGATTTTTTTTCTAGATTTTTTTTCTAGATTTTTTTTCTAGATTTTTTTCTAGATTTTTTTTGTAGATTTTTTTTCTATATTTTTTTCTAGATTTTTTTTCTAGATTTTTTTTCTAGATTTTTTTTCTAGATTTTTTTCTAGATTTTTTTTCTAGATTTTTTTCTAGATTTTTATTCTAGATTTTTTTTCTAGATTTTTTTCTATATTTTTTTTGTAGATTTTTTTTCCAGATTTTTTTCTAGATTTTTTTTGTAGATTTTTTTTCTAGATTTTTTTCTAGATTTTTTTCTAGATTTTTTTTCTAGATTTTTTTTCTAGATTTTTTTCTAGATTTTTTTTCTAGATTTCTTTTCTAGATTTTTTTTCTAGATTTTTTTCTAGATTTTTTTTCTAGATTTTTTTCTAGATTTTTTTTCTAGATTTTTTTTCTAGATTTTTTTTCTAGATTTTTTTCTAGATTTTTTTTGTAGATTTTTTTTCTAGATTTTTTTCTAGATTTTTTTTGTAGATTTTTTTTCTAGATTTTTTTTCTAGATTTTTTTTCTAGATTTTTTTTCTAGATTTTTTTTCTAGATTTTTTTCTAGATTTTTTTTCTAGATTTTTTTTCTAGATTTTTTTCTAGATTTTTTTTCTAGATTTTTTTTCTAGATTTTTTTTCTAGATTTTTTTCTAGATTTTTTTTCTAGATTTTTTTCTAGATTTTTTTTCTAGATTTTTTTTCTAGATTTTTTTCTAGATTTTTTTTCTAGATTTTTTTTCTAGATTTTTTTTCTAGATTTTTTTCTAGATTTTTTTTGTAGATTTTTTTTCTAGATTTTTTTCTAGATTTTTTTTCTAGATTTTTTTTCTAGATTTTTTTTCTAGATTTTTTTCTAGATTTTTTTTGTAGATTTTTTTTCTAGATTTTTTTTCTAGATTTTTTTCTAGATTTTTATTCTAGATTTTTTTTCTAGATTTTTTTCTAGATTTTTTTTGTAGATTTTTTTTCCAGATTTTTTTCTAGATTTTTTTTGTAGATTTTTTTTCTAGATTTTTTTCTAGATTTTTTTTCTAGATTTTTTTTCTAGATTTTTTTCTAGATTTTTTTTCTAGATTTTTTTTCTAGATTTTTTTTCTAGATTTTTTTCTAGATTTTTTTTCTAGATTTTTTTTGTAGATTTTTTTTGTAGATTTTTTTTCTAGATTTTTTTTCTAGATTTTTTTCTAGATTTTTTTCTAGATTTTTTTTCCAGATTTTTTTCTAGATTTTTTTTCTAGATTTTTTTTCTAGATTTTTTTCTAGATTTTTTTCTAGATTTTTTTTCTAGATTTTTTTTGTAGATTTTTTTGTAGATTTTTTTTGTAGATTTTTTTTGTAGATTTTTTTTATAGATTTTTTTCTAGATTTTTTTTCTAGATTTTTTTTCCAGATTTTTTTCTAGATTTTTTTTGTAGATTTTTTTTGTAGATTTTTTTCTAGATTTTTTTTCTAGATTTTTTTCTAGATTTTTTTTCTAGATTTTTTTTCTAGATTTTTTTCTAGATTTTTTTTCTAGATTTTTTTTATAGATTTTTTTCTAGATTTTTTTTCTAGATTTTTTTTCCAGATTTTTTTTCTAGATTTTTTTTGTAGATTTTTTTTGTAGATTTTTTTGTAGATTTTTTTTCTAGATTTTTTTCTAGATTTTTTTTCTAGATTTTTTTTCTAGATTTTTTTTCTAGATTTTTTTCTAGATTTTTTTTGTAGATTTTTTTTCTAGATTTTTTTCTAGATTTTTTTTCTAGATTTTTTTTCTAGATTTTTTTTCTAGATTTTTTTCTAGATTTTTTTCTAGATTTTTTTTCTAGATTTTTTTTCTAGATTTTTTTTCTAGATTTTTTTTCTAGATTTTTTTCTAGATTTTTTTCTAGATTTTTTTCTAGATTTTTTTTCTAGATTTTTTTTCTAGATTTTTTTCTAGATTTTTTTTCTAGATTTTTTTTCTAGATTTTTTTCTAGATTTTTTTCTAGATTTTTTTTCTAGATTTTTTTTGTAGATTTTTTTGTAGATTTTTTTTGTAGATTTTTTTTGTAGATTTTTTTTATAGATTTTTTTCTAGATTTTTTTTCTAGATTTTTTTTCCAGATTTTTTTCTAGATTTTTTTTGTAGATTTTTTTTGTAGATTTTTTTCTAGATTTTTTTTCTAGATTTTTTTCTAGATTTTTTTTCTAGATTTTTTTTCTAGATTTTTTTCTAGATTTTTTTTCTAGATTTTTTTTATAGATTTTTTTCTAGATTTTTTTTCTAGATTTTTTTTCCAGATTTTTTTTCTAGATTTTTTTTGTAGATTTTTTTTGTAGATTTTTTTGTAGATTTTTTTTCTAGATTTTTTTCTAGATTTTTTTTCTAGATTTTTTTTCTAGATTTTTTTTCTAGATTTTTTTCTAGATTTTTTTTGTAGATTTTTTTTCTAGATTTTTTTCTAGATTTTTTTTCTAGATTTTTTTTCTAGATTTTTTTCTAGATTTTTTTTCTAGATTTTTTTTCTAGATTATTTTCTAGATTTTTTTTCTAGATTTCTTTTCTAGATTTTTTTTCTAGATTTTTTTCTAGATTTTTTTTCTAGATTTTTTTTCTAGATTTTTTTTCTAGATTTTTTTCTATATTTTTTTTCTAGATTTTTTTTCTAGATTTTTTTTCTAGATTTTTTTCTAGATTTTTTTTGTAGATTTTTTTTCTAGATTTTCTTCTAGATTTTTTTTCTAGATTTTTTTTCTAGATTTTTTTTCTAGATTTTTTTCTAGATTTTTTTCTAGATTTTTTTCTAGATTTTTTTTCTAGATTTTTTTTCTAGATTTTTTTTCTAGATTTTTTTTCTAGATTTTTTTCTAGATTTTTTTTCTAGATTTTTTTCTAGATTTTTTTTCTAGATTTTTTTTCTAGATTTTTTTTCTAGATTTTTTTCTAGATTTTTTTTCTAGATTTTTTTTCTAGATTTTTTTTCTAGATTTTTTTCTAGATTTTTTTTCTAGATTTTTTTCTAGATTTTTTTCTAGATTTTTTTTCTAGATTTTTTTCTAGATTTTTTTCTAGATTTTTTTTCTAGATTTTTTTCTAGATTTTTTTCTAGATTTTTTTTCTAGATTTTTTTTCTAGATTTTTTTTCTAGATTTTTTTTCTAGATTTTTTTCTAGATTTTTTTTCTAGATTTTTTTCTAGATTTTTTTTCTAGATTTTTTTTCTAGATTTTTTTTCTAGATTTTTTTCTAGATTTTTTTTCTAGAATTTTTTTCTAGATTTTTTTTCTAGATTTTTTTCTAGATTTTTTTCTAGATTTTTTTCTAGATTTTTTTTCTAGATTTTTTTTCTAGATTTTTTTCTAGATTTTTTTTCTAGATTTTTTTTCTAGATTTTTTTTCTAGATTTTTTTCTAGATTTTTTTTGTAGATTTTTTTTCTAGATTTTTGTCTAGATTTTTGTCTAGATTTTTTTTGTAGATTTTTTTTCTAGATTTTTTTTCTAGATTTTTTTCTAGATTTTTATTCTAGATTTTTTTTCTAGATTTTTTTCTAGATTTTTTTTGTAGATTTTTTTTCCAGATTTTTTTCTAGATTTTTTTTGTAGATTTTTTTTCTAGATTTTTTTCTAGATTTTTTTCTAGATTTTTTTTCTAGATTTTTTTTCTAGATTATTTTCTAGATTTTTTTTCTAGATTTCTTTTCTAGATTTTTTTTCTAGATTTTTTTCTAGATTTTTTTTCTAGATTTTTTTTCTAGATTATTTTCTAGATTTTTTTTCTAGATTTCTTTTCTAGATTTCTTTTCTAGATTTTTTTTCTAGATTTTTTTCTAGATTTTTTTTCTAGATTTTTTTTCTAGATTTTTTTTCTAGATTTTTTTCTAGATTTTTTTTCTAGATTTTTTTTCTAGATTTTTTTTCTAGATTTTTTTCTAGATTTTTTTTCTAGATTTTTTTCTAGATTTTTTTTCTAGATTTTTTTTCTAGATTTTTTTTCTAGATTTTTTTTCTAGATTTTTTTTCTAGATTTTTTTTCTAGATTTTTTTCTAGATTTTTTTTCTAGATTTTTTTCTAGATTTTTTTTCTAGATTTTTTTTCTAGATTTTTTTTCTAGATTTTTTTCTAGATTTTTTTTCTAGATTTTTTTTCTAGATTTTTTTTCTAGATTTTTTTCTAGATTTTTTTTCTAGATTTTTTTCTAGATTTTTTTTCTAGATTTTTTTCTAGATTTTTTTTCTAGATTTTTTTCTAGATTTTTTTCTAGATTTTTTTTCTAGATTTTTTTCTAGATTTTTTTCTAGATTTTTTTTCTAGATTTTTTTTCTAGATTTTTTTTCTAGATTTTTTTTCTAGATTTTTTTCTAGATTTTTTTTCTAGATTTTTTTCTAGATTTTTTTTCTAGATTTTTTTTCTAGATTTTTTTCTAGATTTTTTTTCTAGATTTTTTTTCTAGATTTTTTTTCTAGATTTTTTTCTAGATTTTTTTCTAGATTTTTTTCTAGATTTTTTTTCTAGATTTTTGTCTAGATTTTTTTCTAGATTTTTTTTGTAGATTTTTTTTCTAGATTTTTTTTCTAGATTTTTTTCTAGATTTTTATTCTAGATTTTTTTTCTAGATTTTTTTCTAGATTTTTTTTGTAGATTTTTTTTCCAGATTTTTTTCTAGATTTTTTTTGTAGATTTTTTTTCTAGATTTTTTTCTAGATTTTTTTCTAGATTTTTTTTCTAGATTTTTTTTCTAGATTATTTTCTAGATTTTTTTTCTAGATTTCTTTTCTAGATTTTTTTTCTAGATTTTTTTCTAGATTTTTTTTCTAGATTTTTTTTCTAGATTTTTTTTCTAGATTTTTTTCTAGATTTTTTTTCTAGATTTTTTTTCTAGATTTTTTTTCTAGATTTTTTTCTAGATTTTTTTTGTAGATTTTTTTTCTAGATTTTCTTCTAGATTTTTTTTCTAGATTTTTTTTCTAGATTTTTTTTCTAGATTTTTTTCTAGATTTTTTTCTAGATTTTTTTCTAGATTTTTTTCTAGATTTTTTTTCTAGATTTTTTTTCTAGATTTTTTTCTAGATTTTTTTTCTAGATTTTTTTCTAGATTTTTTTTCTAGATTTTTTTTGTAGATTTTTTTTCTAGATTTTTATCTAGATTTTTTTTCTAGATTTTTTTTCTAGATTTTTTTTCTAGATTTTTTTCTAGATTTTTTTTCTAGATTTTTTTCTAGATTTTTTTCTAGATTTTTTTTCTAGATTTTTTTCTAGATTTTTTTCTAGATTTTTTTTCTAGATTTTTTTTCTAGATTTTTTTTCTAGATTTTTTTTCTAGATTTTTTTCTAGATAATTTTTCTAGATTTTTTTCTAGATTTTTTTTCTAGATTTTTTTTCTAGATTTTTTTTCTAGATTTTTTTTCTAGATTTTTTTCTAGATTTTTTTTCTAGATTTTTTTCTAGATTTTTTTTCTAGATTTTTTTTCTAGATTTTTTTTCTAGATTTTTTTCTAGATTTTTTTTCTAGATTTTTTTCTAGATTTTTTTCTAGATTTTTTTTCTAGATTTTTTTTCTAGATTTTTTTCTAGATTTTTTTTCTAGATTTTTTTCTAGATTTTTTTTCTAGATTTTTTTTCTAGATTTTTTTTCTAGATTTTTTTTCTAGATTTTTTTCTAGATTTTTTTTGTAGATTTTTTTTCTAGATTTTTGTCTAGATTTTTTTCTAGATTTTTTTTGTAGATTTTTTTTCTAGATTTTTTTTCTAGATTTTTTTCTAGATTTTTTTTCTAGATTTTTTTTCTAGATTTTTTTCTAGATTTTTTTTGTAGATTTTTTTTCTAGATTTTTTTTCTAGATTTTTTTCTAGATTTTTTTCTAGATTTTTTTTCTAGATTTTTTTTCTAGATTTTTTTTCTAGATTTTTTTTCTAGATTTTTTTCTAGATTTTTTTCTAGATTTTTTTCTAGATTTTTTTTCTAGATTTTTTTTCTAGATTTTTTTCTAGATTTTTTTTCTAGATTTTTTTTCTAGATTTTTTTTCTAGATTTTTTTCTAGATTTTTTTTGTAGATTTTTTTTCTAGATTTTTGTCTAGATTTTTTTCTAGATTTTTTTTGTAGATTTTTTTTCTAGATTTTTTTCTAGATTTTTATTCTAGATTTTTTTTCTAGATTTTTTTCTAGATTTTTTTTGTAGATTTTTTTTCCAGATTTTTTTCTAGATTTTTTTTGTAGATTTTTTTTCTAGATTTTTTTCTAGATTTTTTTCTAGATTTTTTTTCTAGATTTTTTTTCTAGATTATTTTCTAGATTTTTTTTCTAGATTTCTTTTCTAGATTTTTTTTCTAGATTTTTTTCTAGATTTTTTTTCTAGATTTTTTTTCTAGATTTTTTTTCTAGATTTTTTTCTAGATTTTTTTTCTAGATTTTTTTTCTAGATTTTTTTTCTAGATTTTTTTTCTAGATTTTTTTCTAGATTTTTTTTGTAGATTTTTTTTCTAGATTTTTGTCTAGATTTTTTTCTAGATTTTTTTTTGTAGATTTTTTTTCTAGATTTTTTTTCTAGATTTTTTTCTAGATTTTTTTTCTAGATTTTTTTTCTAGATTTTTTTCTAGATTTTTTTTGTAGATTTTTTTTCTAGATTTTTTTTCTAGATTTTTTTCTAGATTTTTTTCTAGATTTTTTTTCTAGATTTTTTTTCTAGATTTTTTTTCTAGATTTTTTTTCTAGATTTTTTTCTAGATTTTTTTCTAGATTTTTTTCTAGATTTTTTTTCTAGATTTTTTTTCTAGATTTTTTTCTAGATTTTTTTTCTAGATTTTTTTTCTAGATTTTTTTTCTAGATTTTTTTCTAGATTTTTTTTGTAGATTTTTTTTCTAGATTTTTGTCTAGATTTTTTTCTAGATTTTTTTTGTAGATTTTTTTTCTAGATTTTTTTCTAGATTTTTATTCTAGATTTTTTTTCTAGATTTTTTTCTAGATTTTTTTTGTAGATTTTTTTTCCAGATTTTTTTCTAGATTTTTTTTGTAGATTTTTTTTCTAGATTTTTTTCTAGATTTTTTTCTAGATTTTTTTTCTAGATTTTTTTTCTAGATTATTTTCTAGATTTTTTTTCTAGATTTCTTTTCTAGATTTTTTTTCTAGATTTTTTTCTAGATTTTTTTTCTAGATTTTTTTTCTAGATTTTTTTTCTAGATTTTTTTCTAGATTTTTTTTCTAGATTTTTTTTCTAGATTTTTTTTCTAGATTTTTTTCTAGATTTTTTTTGTAGATTTTTTTTCTAGATTTTCTTCTAGATTTTTTTTCTAGATTTTTTTTCTAGATTTTTTTTCTAGATTTTTTTCTAGATTTTTTTCTAGATTTTTTTCTAGATTTTTTTTCTAGATTTTTTTTCTAGATTTTTTTTCTAGATTTTTTTTCTAGATTTTTTTCTAGATTTTTTTTCTAGATTTTTTTCTAGATTTTTTTTCTAGATTTTTTTTCTAAGATTTTTTTTCTAGATTTTTTTCTAGATTTTTTTTCTAGATTTTTTTTCTAGATTTTTTTTCTAGATTTTTTTCTAGATTTTTTTTCTAGATTTTTTTCTAGATTTTTTTTCTAGATTTTTTTCTAGATTTTTTTTCTAGATTTTTTTCTAGATTTTTTTCTAGATTTTTTTTCTAGATTTTTTTCTAGATTTTTTTCTAGATTTTTTTTCTAGATTTTTTTTCTAGATTTTTTTTCTAGATTTTTTTCTAGATTTTTTTTCTAGATTTTTTTCTAGATTTTTTTTCTAGATTTTTTTTCTAGATTTTTTCTCTAGATTTTTTTCTAGATTTTTTTTCTAGATTTTTTTTCTAGATTTTTTTTCTAGATTTTTTTTCTAGATTTTTTTTCTAGATTTTTTTCTAGATTTTTTTTCTAGATTTTTTTTCTAGATTTTTTTTCTAGATTTTTTTCTAGATTTTTTTTGTAGATTTTTTTTCTAGATTTTTTTTCTAGATTTTTTTCTAGATTTTTTTTCTAGATTTTTTTTCTAGATTTTTTTTCTAGATTTTTTTCTAGATTTTTTTTCTAGATTTTTTTCTATATTTTTTTTCTAGATTTTTTTCTAGATTTTTATCTAGATTTTTTTTCTAGATTTTTTTTCTAGATTTTTTTTCTAGATTTTTTTCTAGATTTTTTTTGTAGATTTTTTTTGTAGATTTTTTTTCTAGATTTTTTTTCTAGATTTTTTTTCTAGATTTTTTTTCTAGATTTTTTTCTAGATTTTTTTTCTAGATTTTTTTTCTAGATTTTTTTCTAGATTTTTTTTCTAGATTTTTTTTCTAGATTTTTTTTCTAGATTTTTTTCTAGATTTTTTTTCTAGATTTTTTTCTAGATTTTTTTTCTAGATTTTTTTTCTAGATTTTTTTCTAGATTTTTTTTCTAGATTTTTTTTCTAGATTTTTTTTCTAGATTTTTTTCTAGATTTTTTTTGTAGATTTTTTTTCTAGATTTTTTTCTAGATTTTTTTTCTAGATTTTTTTTCTAGATTTTTTTTCTAGATTTTTTTCTAGATTTTTTTTGTAGATTTTTTTTCTAGATTTTTTTTCTAGATTTTTTTCTAGATTTTTATTCTAGATTTTTTTTCTAGATTTTTTTCTAGATTTTTTTTGTAGATTTTTTTTCCAGATTTTTTTCTAGATTTTTTTTGTAGATTTTTTTTCTAGATTTTTTTCTAGATTTTTTTTCTAGATTTTTTTTCTAGATTTTTTTCTAGATTTTTTTTCTAGATTTTTTTTCTAGATTTTTTTTCTAGATTTTTTTCTAGATTTTTTTTCTAGATTTTTTTTGTAGATTTTTTTTCTAGATTTTTTTTCTAGATTTTTTTCTAGATTTTTTTTCTAGATTTTTTTTCTAGATTTTTTTTCTAGATTTTTTTCTAGATTTTTTTTTGTAGATTTTTTTTCTAGATTTTTTTTCTAGATTTTTTTCTAGATTTTTTTTCCAGATTTTTTTCTAGATTTTTTTTCTAGATTTTTTTTCTAGATTTTTTTCTAGATTTTTTTCTAGATTTTTTTTCTAGATTTTTTTTGTAGATTTTTTTTCTAAATTTGTTCTAGATTTTTTTTGTAGATTTTTTTTCTAGAATTTTTTTCTAGATTTTTTTCTAGATTTTTTTTCTAGATTTTTTTTCTAGATTTTTTTCTAGATTTTTTTTCTAGATTTTTTTTCTAGATTTTTTTTCTAGATTTTTTTCTAGATTTTTTTTCTAGATTTTTTTCTATATTTTTTTTCTAGATTTTTTTCTAGATTTTTATCTAGATTTTTTTTCTAGATTTTTTTTCTAGATTTTTTTTCTAGATTTTTTTCTAGATTTTTTTTGTAGATTTTTTTTGTAGATTTTTTTTCTAGATTTTTTTTCTAGATTTTTTTTCTAGATTTTTTTTCTAGATTTTTTTCTAGATTTTTTTTCTAGATTTTTTTTCTAGATTTTTTTCTAGATTTTTTTTCTAGATTTTTTTTCTAGATTTTTTTTCTAGATTTTTTTCTAGATTTTTTTTCTAGATTTTTTTCTAGATTTTTTTTCTAGATTTTTTTTCTAGATTTTTTTCTAGATTTTTTTTCTAGATTTTTTTTCTAGATTTTTTTTCTAGATTTTTTTCTAGATTTTTTTTGTAGATTTTTTTTCTAGATTTTTTTCTAGATTTTTTTTCTAGATTTTTTTTCTAGATTTTTTTTCTAGATTTTTTTCTAGATTTTTTTTGTAGATTTTTTTTCTAGATTTTTTTTCTAGAT
The DNA here is from genome assembly GCF_057628025.1 of Oncorhynchus mykiss. NCBI lineage: Eukaryota > Metazoa > Chordata > Actinopteri > Salmoniformes > Salmonidae > Oncorhynchus > Oncorhynchus mykiss. The sequence goes on from NW_028322057.1 coordinate 855,622, forward strand.
TTTTTTCTAGATTTTTATTCTAGATTTTTTTTCTAGATTTTTTTCTAGATTTTTTTTGTAGATTTTTTTTCCAGATTTTTTTCTAGATTTTTTTTGTAGATTTTTTTTCTAGATTTTTTTCTAGATTTTTTTTCTAGATTTTTTTTCTAGATTTTTTTCTAGATTTTTTTTCTAGATTTTTTTTCTAGATTTTTTTTCTAGATTTTTTTCTAGATTTTTTTTCTAGATTTTTTTTGTAGATTTTTTTTCTAGATTTTTTTTCTAGATTTTTTTCTAGATTTTTTTTCTAGATTTTTTTTCTAGATTTTTTTTCTAGATTTTTTTCTAGATTTTTTTTTGTAGATTTTTTTTCTAGATTTTTTTTCTAGATTTTTTTCTAGATTTTTTTTCCAGATTTTTTTCTAGATTTTTTTTCTAGATTTTTTTTCTAGATTTTTTTCTAGATTTTTTTCTAGATTTTTTTTCTAGATTTTTTTTGTAGATTTTTTTTCTAAATTTGTTCTAGATTTTTTTTGTAGATTTTTTTTCTAGAATTTTTTTCTAGATTTTTTTCTAGATTTTTTTTCTAGATTTTTTTTCTAGATTTTTTTCTAGATTTTTTTTGTAGATTTTTTTTCTAGATTTTTTTCTAGATTTTTTTTCTAGATTTTTTTTCTAGATTTTTTTTCTAGATTTTTTTGTAGATTTTTTTTGTAGATTTTTTTTGTAGATTTTTTTTATAGATTTTTTTCTAGATTTTTTTTCTAGATTTTTTTTCCAGATTTTTTTCTAGATTTTTTTTGTAGATTTTTTTTGTAGATTTTTTTCTAGATTTTTTTTCTAGATTTTTTTCTAGATTTTTTTTCTAGATTTTTTTTCTAGATTTTTTTTCTAGATTTTTTTCTAGATTTTTTTTCTAGATTTTTTTCTAGATTTTTTTTCTAGATTTTTTTTCTAGATTTTTTTTCTAGATTTTTTTCTAGATTTTTTTTCTAGATTTTTTTCTAGATTTTTTTTCCAGATTTTTTTCTAGATTTTTTTTCTAGATTTTTTTTCTAGATTTTTTTCTAGATTTTTTTCTAGATTTTTTTTCTAGATTTTTTTTGTAGATTTTTTTTCTAAATTTGTTCTAGATTTTTTTTGTAGATTTTTTTTCTAGAATTTTTTTCTAGATTTTTTTCTAGATTTTTTTTCTAGATTTTTTTTCTAGATTTTTTTCTAGATTTTTTTTGTAGATTTTTTTTCTAGATTTTTTTCTAGATTTTTTTTCTAGATTTTTTTTCTAGATTTTTTTGTAGATTTTTTTTGTAGATTTTTTTTGTAGATTTTTTTTATAGATTTTTTTCTAGATTTTTTTTCTAGATTTTTTTTCCAGATTTTTTTCTAGATTTTTTTTGTAGATTTTTTTTGTAGATTTTTTTGTAGATTTTTTTCTAGATTTTTTTTCTAGATTTTTTTCTAGATTTTTTTTGTAGATTTTTTTTCTAGATTTTTTTCTAGATTTTTTTTCTAGATTTTTTTTCTAGATTTTTTTGTAGATTTTTTTTGTAGATTTTTTTTGTAGATTTTTTTTATAGATTTTTTTCTAGATTTTTTTTCTAGATTTTTTTTCCAGATTTTTTTCTAGATTTTTTTTGTAGATTTTTTTTGTAGATTTTTTTGTAGATTTTTTTTCTAGATTTTTTTCTAGATTTTTTTTCTAGATTTTTTTTCTAGATTTTTTTTCTAGATTTTTTTCTAGATTTTTTTTCTAGATTTTTTTCTAGATTTTTTTTCTAGATTTTTTTTCTAGATTTTTTTCTAGATTTTATTTCTAGATTTTTTTTCTAGATTTTTTTCTAGATTTTTTTTCTAGATTTTTTTCTAGATTTTTTTTCTAGATTTTTTTTCTAGATTTTTTTCTAGATTTTTTTTCTAGATTTTTTTTCTAGATTTTTTTTCTAGATTTTTTTCTAGATTTTTTTTGTAGATTTTTTTTCTAGATTTTCTTCTAGATTTTTTTTCTAGATTTTTTTTCTAGATTTTTTTTCTAGATTTTTTTCTAGATTTTTTTCTAGATTTTTTTCTAGATTTTTTTTCTAGATTTTTTTTCTAGATTTTTTTTCTAGATTTTTTTCTAGATTTTTTTTCTAGATTTTTTTCTAGATTTTTTTTCTAGATTTTTTTTCTAGATTTTTTTTCTAGATTTTTTTCTAGATTTTTTTTCTAGATTTTTTTTCTAGATTTTTTTTCTAGATTTTTTTCTAGATTTTTTTTCTAGATTTTTTTCTAGATTTTTTTTCTAGATTTTTTTCTAGATTTTTTTTCTAGATTTTTTTCTAGATTTTTTTCTAGATTTTTTTTCTAGATTTTTTTCTAGATTTTTTTCTAGATTTTTTTTCTAGATTTTTTTTCTAGATTTTTTTTCTAGATTTTTTTTCTAGATTTTTTTCTAGATTTTTTTTCTAGATTTTTTTCTAGATTTTTTTTCTAGATTTTTTTTCTAGATTTTTTTTCTAGATTTTTTTCTAGATTTTTTTTCTAGATTTTTTTTCTAGATTTTTTTTCTAGATTTTTTTCTAGATTTTTTTCTAGATTTTTTTCTAGATTTTTTTTCTAGATTTTTTTTCTAGATTTTTTTCTAGATTTTTTTTCTAGATTTTTTTTCTAGATTTTTTTTCTAGATTTTTTTCTAGATTTTTTTTGTAGATTTTTTTTCTAGATTTTTTTCTAGATTTTTTTCTAGATTTTTTTTCTAGATTTTTTTTCTAGATTTTTTTTCTAGATTTTTTTCTAGATTTTTATTCTAGATTTTTTTTCTAGATTTTTTTCTAGATTTTTTTTGTAGATTTTTTTTCCAGATTTTTTTCTAGATTTTTTTTGTAGATTTTTTTTCTAGATTTTTTTCTAGATTTTTTTCTAGATTTTTTTTCTAGATTTTTTTCTAGATTTTTTTTCTAGATTTTTTTCTAGATTTTTTTTCTAGATTTTTTTCTAGATTTTTTTTCTAGATTTTTTTTCTAGATTTTTTTCTAGATTTTTTTTCTATATTTTTTTTCTAGATTTTCTTCTAGATTTTTTTTCTAGATTTTTTTTCTAGATTTTTTTTTCTAGATTTTTTTCTAGATTTTATTTCTAGATTTTTTTTCTAGATTTTTTTCTAGATTTTTTTTCTAGATTTTTTTCTAGATTTTTTTTCTAGATTTTTTTTCTAGATTTTTTTCTATATTTTTTTTCTAGATTTTTTTTCTAGATTTTTTTTCTAGATTTTTTTCTAGATTTTTTTTGTAGATTTTTTTTGTAGATTTTCTTCTAGATTTTTTTTCTAGATTTTTTTTCTAGATTTTTTTTCTAGATTTTTTTCTAGATTTTTTTCTAGATTTTTTTCTAGATTTTTTTTCTAGATTTTTTTTCTAGATTTTTTTTCTAGATTTTTTTTCTAGATTTTTTTCTAGATTTTTTTTCTAGATTTTTTTCTAGATTTTTTTTCTAGATTTTTTTTCTAGATTTTTTTTCTAGATTTTTTTCTAGATTTTTTTTCTAGATTTTTTTTCTAGATTTTTTTTCTAGATTTTTTTCTAGATTTTTTTTCTAGATTTTTTTCTAGATTTTTTTCTAGATTTTTTTCTAGATTTTTTTTCTAGATTTTTTTCTAGATTTTTTTCTAGATTTTTTTTCTAGATTTTTTTCTAGATTTTTTTCTAGATTTTTTTTCTAGATTTATTTTCTAGATTTTTTTTCTAGATTTTTTTTCTAGATTTTTTTCTAGATTTTTTTTCTAGATTTTTTTCTAGATTTTTTTTCTAGATTTTTTTCTAGATTTTTTTTCTAGATTTTTTTTCTAGATTTTTTTTCTAGATTTTTTTCTAGATTTTTTTCTAGATTTTTTTCTAGATTTTTTTTCTAGATTTTTTTTCTAGATTTTTTTCTAGATTTTTTTTCTAGATTTTTTTTCTAGATTTTTTTTCTAGATTTTTTTCTAGATTTTTTTTGTAGATTTTTTTTCTAGATTTTTTTCTAGATTTTTTTCTAGATTTTTTTTGTAGATTTTTTTTCTAGATTTTTTTTCTAGATTTTTTTCTAGATTTTTATTCTAGATTTTTTTTCTAGATTTTTTTCTAGATTTTTTTTGTAGATTTTTTTTCCAGATTTTTTTCTAGATTTTTTTTGTAGATTTTTTTTCTAGATTTTTTTCTAGATTTTTTTTCTAGATTTTTTTTCTAGATTTTTTTTCTAGATTTTTTTCTAGATTTTTTTCTAGATTTTTTTCTAGATTTTTTTTCTAGATTTTTTTTCTAGATTTTTTTCTAGATTTTTTTTCTAGATTTTTTTTCTAGATTTTTTTTCTAGATTTTTTTCTAGATTTTTTTTGTAGATTTTTTTTCTAGATTTTTTTCTAGATTTTTTTCTAGATTTTTTTTGTAGATTTTTTTTCTAGATTTTTTTTCTAGATTTTTTTCTAGATTTTTATTCTAGATTTTTTTTCTAGATTTTTTTCTAGATTTTTTTTGTAGATTTTTTTTCCAGATTTTTTTCTAGATTTTTTTTGTAGATTTTTTTTCTAGATTTTTTTCTAGATTTTTTTCTAGATTTTTTTTCTAGATTTTTTTCTAGATTTTTTTTCTAGATTTTTTTTCTAGATTTTTTTTCTAGATTTTTTTCTAGATTTTTTTTGTAGATTTTTTTTCTAGATTTTTGTCTAGATTTTTTTCTAGATTTTTTTTGTAGATTTTTTTTCTAGATTTTTTTTCTAGATTTTTTTCTAGATTTTTTTTCTAGATTTTTTTTCTAGATTTTTTTCTAGATTTTTTTTGTAGATTTTTTTTCTAGATTTTTTTTCTAGATTTTTTTCTAGATTTTTTTCTAGATTTTTTTTCTAGATTTTTTTTCTAGATTTTTTTTCTAGATTTTTTTTCTAGATTTTTTTCTAGATTTTTTTCTAGATTTTTTTCTAGATTTTTTTTCTAGATTTTTTTTCTAGATTTTTTTCTAGATTTTTTTTGTAGATTTTTTTTCTAGATTTTTTTTCTAGATTTTTTTCTAGATTTTTTTTGTAGATTTTTTTTCTAGATTTTTGTCTAGATTTTTTTCTAGATTTTTTTTGTAGATTTTTTTTCTAGATTTTTTTCTAGATTTTTATTCTAGATTTTTTTTCTAGATTTTTTTCTAGATTTTTTTTGTAGATTTTTTTTCCAGATTTTTTTCTAGATTTTTTTTGTAGATTTTTTTTCTAGATTTTCTTCTAGATTTTTTTTCTAGATTTTTTTTCTAGATTTTTTTTCTAGATTTTTTTCTAGATTTTTTTCTAGATTTTTTTCTAGATTTTTTTTCTAGATTTTTTTTCTAGATTTTTTTTCTAGATTTTTTTTCTAGATTTTTTTCTAGATTTTTTTTCTAGATTTTTTTCTAGATTTTTTTTCTAGATTTTTTTTCTAGATTTTTTTTCTAGATTTTTTTCTAGATTTTTTTTCTAGATTTTTTTTCTAGATTTTTTTTCTAGATTTTTTTCTAGATTTTTTTTCTAGATTTTTTTCTAGATTTTTTTTCTAGATTTTTTTCTAGATTTTTTTTCTAGATTTTTTTCTAGATTTTTTTCTAGATTTTTTTTCTAGATTTTTTTCTAGATTTTTTTCTAGATTTTTTTTCTAGATTTTTTTTCTAGATTTTTTTTCTAGATTTTTTTTCTAGATTTTTTTCTAGATTTTTTTTCTAGATTTTTTTCTAGATTTTTTTTCTAGATTTTTTTTCTAGATTTTTTTTCTAGATTTTTTTCTAGATTTTTTTTCTAGATTTTTTTTCTAGATTTTTTTTCTAGATTTTTTTTCTAGATTTTTTTTCTAGATTTTTTTCTAGATTTTTTTTCTAGATTTTTTTTCTAGATTTTTTTTCTAGATTTTTTTCTAGATTTTTTTTGTAGATTTTTTTTCTAGATTTTTTTTCTAGATTTTTTTCTAGATTTTTTTTCTAGATTTTTTTTCTAGATTTTTTTTCTAGATTTTTTTCTAGATTTTTTTTCTAGATTTTTTTCTAGATTTTTTTTCTAGATTTTTTTCTAGATTTTTTTTCTAGATTTTTTTCTAGATTTTTATCTAGATTTTTTTTCTAGATTTTTTTTCTAGATTTTTTTTCTAGATTTTTTTCTAGATTTTTTTTGTAGATTTTTTTTCTAGATTTTTTTTCTAGATTTTTTTCTAGATTTTTATTCTAGATTTTTTTTCTAGATTTTTTTCTAGATTTTTTTTGTAGATTTTTTTTCCAGATTTTTTTCTAGATTTTTTTTGTAGATTTTTTTTCTAGATTTTTTTCTAGATTTTTTTTCTAGATTTTTTTTCTAGATTTTTTTCTAGATTTTTTTTCTAGATTTTTTTTCTAGATTTTTTTCTAGATTTTTATTCTAGATTTTTTTTCTAGATTTTTTTCTAGATTTTTTTTGTAGATTTTTTTTCCAGATTTTTTTCTAGATTTTTTTTGTAGATTTTTTTTCTAGATTTTTTTTCTAGATTTTTTTCTAGATTTTTATTCTAGATTTTTTTTCTAGATTTTTTTCTAGATTTTTTTTGTAGATTTTTTTTCCAGATTTTTTTCTAGATTTTTTTTGTAGATTTTTTTTCTAGATTTTTTTCTAGATTTTTTTTCTAGATTTTTTTTCTAGATTTTTTTGTAGATTTTTTTTCTAGATTTTTTTTCTAGATTTTTTTCTAGATTTTTATTCTAGATTTTTTTTCTAGATTTTTTTCTAGATTTTTTTTGTAGATTTTTTTTCCAGATTTTTTTCTAGATTTTTTTTGTAGATTTTTTTTCTAGATTTTTTTCTAGATTTTTTTCTAGATTTTTTTTCTAGATTTTTTTTCTAGATTTTTTTCTAGATTTTTTTTCTAGATTTCTTTTCTAGATTTTTTTTCTAGATTTTTTTCTAGATTTTTTTTCTAGATTTTTTTCTAGATTTTTTTTCTAGATTTTTTTTCTAGATTTTTTTCTAGATTTTTTTTCTAGATTTTTTTTCTAGATTTTTTTTCTAGATTTTTTTCTAGATTTTTTTTGTAGATTTTTTTTCTAGATTTTTTTCTAGATTTTTTTTGTAGATTTTTTTTCTAGATTTTTTTTCTAGATTTTTTTTCTAGATTTTTTTTCTAGATTTTTTTCTAGATTTTTTTTCTAGATTTTTTTTCTAGATTTTTTTCTAGATTTTTTTTCTAGATTTTTTTTCTAGATTTTTTTTCTAGATTTTTTTCTAGATTTTTTTTCTAGATTTTTTTCTAGATTTTTTTTCTAGATTTTTTTTCTAGATTTTTTTCTAGATTTTTTTTCTAGATTTTTTTTCTAGATTTTTTTTCTAGATTTTTTTCTAGATTTTTTTTGTAGATTTTTTTTCTAGATTTTTTTCTAGATTTTTTTTCTAGATTTTTTTTCTAGATTTTTTTCTAGATTTTTTTCTAGATTTTTTTTCTAGATTTTTTTCTAGATTTTTTTCTAGATTTTTTTTCTAGATTTTTTTTCTAGATTTTTTTTCTAGATTTTTTTTCTAGATTTTTTTCTAGATTTTTTTTCTAGATTTTTTTCTAGATTTTTTTTCTAGATTTTTTTTCTAGATTTTTTTTCTAGATTTTTTTCTAGATTTTTTTTCTAGATTTTTTTTCTAGATTTTTTTTCTAGATTTTTTTCTAGATTTTTTTCTAGATTTTTTTCTAGATTTTTTTTCTAGATTTTTTTTCTAGATTTTTTTCTAGATTTTTTTTCTAGATTTTTTTTCTAGATTTTTTTTCTAGATTTTTTTCTAGATTTTTTTTGTAGATTTTTTTTCTAGATTTTTTTCTAGATTTTTTTCTAGATTTTTTTTCTAGATTTTTTTTCTAGATTTTTTTTCTAGATTTTTTTCTAGATTTTTATTCTAGATTTTTTTTCTAGATTTTTTTCTAGATTTTTTTTGTAGATTTTTTTTCCAGATTTTTTTCTAGATTTTTTTTGTAGATTTTTTTTCTAGATTTTTTTCTAGATTTTTTTCTAGATTTTTTTTCTAGATTTTTTTCTAGATTTTTTTTCTAGATTTTTTTCTAGATTTTTTTTCTAGATTTTTTTCTAGATTTTTTTTCTAGATTTTTTTTCTAGATTTTTTTCTAGATTTTTTTTCTATATTTTTTTTCTAGATTTTCTTCTAGATTTTTTTTCTAGATTTTTTTTCTAGATTTTTTTTTCTAGATTTTTTTCTAGATTTTATTTCTAGATTTTTTTTCTAGATTTTTTTCTAGATTTTTTTTCTAGATTTTTTTCTAGATTTTTTTTCTAGATTTTTTTTCTAGATTTTTTTCTATATTTTTTTTCTAGATTTTTTTTCTAGATTTTTTTTCTAGATTTTTTTCTAGATTTTTTTTGTAGATTTTTTTTGTAGATTTTCTTCTAGATTTTTTTTCTAGATTTTTTTTCTAGATTTTTTTTCTAGATTTTTTTCTAGATTTTTTTCTAGATTTTTTTCTAGATTTTTTTTCTAGATTTTTTTTCTAGATTTTTTTTCTAGATTTTTTTTCTAGATTTTTTTCTAGATTTTTTTTCTAGATTTTTTTCTAGATTTTTTTTCTAGATTTTTTTTCTAGATTTTTTTTCTAGATTTTTTTCTAGATTTTTTTTCTAGATTTTTTTTCTAGATTTTTTTTCTAGATTTTTTTCTAGATTTTTTTTCTAGATTTTTTTCTAGATTTTTTTCTAGATTTTTTTCTAGATTTTTTTTCTAGATTTTTTTCTAGATTTTTTTCTAGATTTTTTTTCTAGATTTTTTTCTAGATTTTTTTCTAGATTTTTTTTCTAGATTTATTTTCTAGATTTTTTTTCTAGATTTTTTTTCTAGATTTTTTTCTAGATTTTTTTTCTAGATTTTTTTCTAGATTTTTTTTCTAGATTTTTTTCTAGATTTTTTTTCTAGATTTTTTTTCTAGATTTTTTTTCTAGATTTTTTTCTAGATTTTTTTCTAGATTTTTTTCTAGATTTTTTTTCTAGATTTTTTTTCTAGATTTTTTTCTAGATTTTTTTTCTAGATTTTTTTTCTAGATTTTTTTTCTAGATTTTTTTCTAGATTTTTTTTGTAGATTTTTTTTCTAGATTTTTTTCTAGATTTTTTTCTAGATTTTTTTTGTAGATTTTTTTTCTAGATTTTTTTTCTAGATTTTTTTCTAGATTTTTATTCTAGATTTTTTTTCTAGATTTTTTTCTAGATTTTTTTTGTAGATTTTTTTTCCAGATTTTTTTCTAGATTTTTTTTGTAGATTTTTTTTCTAGATTTTTTTCTAGATTTTTTTTCTAGATTTTTTTTCTAGATTTTTTTTCTAGATTTTTTTCTAGATTTTTTTCTAGATTTTTTTCTAGATTTTTTTTCTAGATTTTTTTTCTAGATTTTTTTCTAGATTTTTTTTCTAGATTTTTTTTCTAGATTTTTTTTCTAGATTTTTTTCTAGATTTTTTTTGTAGATTTTTTTTCTAGATTTTTTTCTAGATTTTTTTCTAGATTTTTTTTGTAGATTTTTTTTCTAGATTTTTTTTCTAGATTTTTTTCTAGATTTTTATTCTAGATTTTTTTTCTAGATTTTTTTCTAGATTTTTTTTGTAGATTTTTTTTCCAGATTTTTTTCTAGATTTTTTTTGTAGATTTTTTTTCTAGATTTTTTTCTAGATTTTTTTCTAGATTTTTTTTCTAGATTTTTTTCTAGATTTTTTTTCTAGATTTTTTTTCTAGATTTTTTTTCTAGATTTTTTTCTAGATTTTTTTTGTAGATTTTTTTTCTAGATTTTTGTCTAGATTTTTTTCTAGATTTTTTTTGTAGATTTTTTTTCTAGATTTTTTTTCTAGATTTTTTTCTAGATTTTTTTTCTAGATTTTTTTTCTAGATTTTTTTCTAGATTTTTTTTGTAGATTTTTTTTCTAGATTTTTTTTCTAGATTTTTTTCTAGATTTTTTTCTAGATTTTTTTTCTAGATTTTTTTTCTAGATTTTTTTTCTAGATTTTTTTTCTAGATTTTTTTCTAGATTTTTTTCTAGATTTTTTTCTAGATTTTTTTTCTAGATTTTTTTTCTAGATTTTTTTCTAGATTTTTTTTGTAGATTTTTTTTCTAGATTTCTTTTCTAGATTTTTTTCTAGATTTTTTTTGTAGATTTTTTTTCTAGATTTTTGTCTAGATTTTTTTCTAGATTTTTTTTGTAGATTTTTTTTCTAGATTTTTTTCTAGATTTTTATTCTAGATTTTTTTTCTAGATTTTTTTCTAGATTTTTTTTGTAGATTTTTTTTCCAGATTTTTTTCTAGATTTTTTTTGTAGATTTTTTTTCTAGATTTTCTTCTAGATTTTTTTTCTAGATTTTTTTTCTAGATTTTTTTTCTAGATTTTTTTCTAGATTTTTTTCTAGATTTTTTTCTAGATTTTTTTTCTAGATTTTTTTTCTAGATTTTTTTTCTAGATTTTTTTTCTAGATTTTTTTCTAGATTTTTTTTCTAGATTTTTTTCTAGATTTTTTTTCTAGATTTTTTTTCTAGATTTTTTTTCTAGATTTTTTTCTAGATTTTTTTTCTAGATTTTTTTTCTAGATTTTTTTTCTAGATTTTTTTCTAGATTTTTTTTCTAGATTTTTTTCTAGATTTTTTTTCTAGATTTTTTTCTAGATTTTTTTTCTAGATTTTTTTCTAGATTTTTTTCTAGATTTTTTTTCTAGATTTTTTTCTAGATTTTTTTCTAGATTTTTTTTCTAGATTTTTTTTCTAGATTTTTTTTCTAGATTTTTTTTCTAGATTTTTTTCTAGATTTTTTTTCTAGATTTTTTTCTAGATTTTTTTTCTAGATTTTTTTTCTAGATTTTTTTTCTAGATTTTTTTCTAGATTTTTTTTCTAGATTTTTTTTCTAGATTTTTTTTCTAGATTTTTTTTCTAGATTTTTTTTCTAGATTTTTTTCTAGATTTTTTTTCTAGATTTTTTTTCTAGATTTTTTTTCTAGATTTTTTTCTAGATTTTTTTTGTAGATTTTTTTTCTAGATTTTTTTTCTAGATTTTTTTCTAGATTTTTTTTCTAGATTTTTTTTCTAGATTTTTTTTCTAGATTTTTTTCTAGATTTTTTTTCTAGATTTTTTTCTAGATTTTTTTTCTAGATTTTTTTCTAGATTTTTTTTCTAGATTTTTTTCTAGATTTTTATCTAGATTTTTTTTCTAGATTTTTTTTCTAGATTTTTTTTCTAGATTTTTTTCTAGATTTTTTTTGTAGATTTTTTTTCTAGATTTTTTTTCTAGATTTTTTTCTAGATTTTTATTCTAGATTTTTTTTCTAGATTTTTTTCTAGATTTTTTTTGTAGATTTTTTTTCCAGATTTTTTTCTAGATTTTTTTTGTAGATTTTTTTTCTAGATTTTTTTCTAGATTTTTTTTCTAGATTTTTTTTCTAGATTTTTTTCTAGATTTTTTTTCTAGATTTTTTTTCTAGATTTTTTTCTAGATTTTTATTCTAGATTTTTTTTCTAGATTTTTTTCTAGATTTTTTTTGTAGATTTTTTTTCCAGATTTTTTTCTAGATTTTTTTTGTAGATTTTTTTTCTAGATTTTTTTTCTAGATTTTTTTCTAGATTTTTATTCTAGATTTTTTTTCTAGATTTTTTTCTAGATTTTTTTTGTAGATTTTTTTTCCAGATTTTTTTCTAGATTTTTTTTGTAGATTTTTTTTCTAGATTTTTTTCTAGATTTTTTTTCTAGATTTTTTTTCTAGATTTTTTTGTAGATTTTTTTTCTAGATTTTTTTTCTAGATTTTTTTCTAGATTTTTATTCTAGATTTTTTTTCTAGATTTTTTTCTAGATTTTTTTTGTAGATTTTTTTTCCAGATTTTTTTCTAGATTTTTTTTGTAGATTTTTTTTCTAGATTTTTTTCTAGATTTTTTTCTAGATTTTTTTTCTAGATTTTTTTTCTAGATTTTTTTCTAGATTTTTTTTCTAGATTTCTTTTCTAGATTTTTTTTCTAGATTTTTTTCTAGATTTTTTTTCTAGATTTTTTTCTAGATTTTTTTTCTAGATTTTTTTTCTAGATTTTTTTCTAGATTTTTTTTCTAGATTTTTTTTCTAGATTTTTTTTCTAGATTTTTTTCTAGATTTTTTTTGTAGATTTTTTTTCTAGATTTTTTTCTAGATTTTTTTTGTAGATTTTTTTTCTAGATTTTTTTTCTAGATTTTTTTTCTAGATTTTTTTTCTAGATTTTTTTCTAGATTTTTTTTCTAGATTTTTTTTCTAGATTTTTTTCTAGATTTTTTTTCTAGATTTTTTTTCTAGATTTTTTTTCTAGATTTTTTTCTAGATTTTTTTTCTAGATTTTTTTCTAGATTTTTTTTCTAGATTTTTTTTCTAGATTTTTTTCTAGATTTTTTTTCTAGATTTTTTTTCTAGATTTTTTTTCTAGATTTTTTTCTAGATTTTTTTTGTAGATTTTTTTTCTAGATTTTTTTCTAGATTTTTTTTCTAGATTTTTTTTCTAGATTTTTTTTCTAGATTTTTTTCTAGATTTTTTTTGTAGATTTTTTTTCTAGATTTTTTTTCTAGATTTTTTTCTAGATTTTTATTCTAGATTTTTTTTCTAGATTTTTTTCTAGATTTTTTTTGTAGATTTTTTTTCCAGATTTTTTTCTAGATTTTTTTTCTAGATTTTTTTTCTAGATTTTTTTTGTAGATTTTTTTTCCAGATTTTTTTCTAGATTTTTTTTGTAGATTTTTTTTCTAGATTTTTTTTCTAGATTTTTTTCTAGATTTTTATTCTAGATTTTTTTTCTAGATTTTTTTCTAGATTTTTTTTGTAGATTTTTTTTCCAGATTTTTTTCTAGATTTTTTTTGTAGATTTTTTTTCTAGATTTTTTTCTAGATTTTTTTTCTAGATTTTTTTTCTAGATTTTTTTGTAGATTTTTTTTCTAGATTTTTTTTCTAGATTTTTTTCTAGATTTTTATTCTAGATTTTTTTTCTAGATTTTTTTCTAGATTTTTTTTGTAGATTTTTTTTCCAGATTTTTTTCTAGATTTTTTTTGTAGATTTTTTTTCTAGATTTTTTTCTAGATTTTTTTCTAGATTTTTTTTCTAGATTTTTTTTCTAGATTTTTTTCTAGATTTTTTTTCTAGATTTCTTTTCTAGATTTTTTTTCTAGATTTTTTTCTAGATTTTTTTTCTAGATTTTTTTCTAGATTTTTTTTCTAGATTTTTTTTCTAGATTTTTTTCTAGATTTTTTTTCTAGATTTTTTTTCTAGATTTTTTTTCTAGATTTTTTTCTAGATTTTTTTTGTAGATTTTTTTTCTAGATTTTTTTCTAGATTTTTTTTGTAGATTTTTTTTCTAGATTTTTTTTCTAGATTTTTTTTCTAGATTTTTTTTCTAGATTTTTTTCTAGATTTTTTTTCTAGATTTTTTTTCTAGATTTTTTTCTAGATTTTTTTTCTAGATTTTTTTTCTAGATTTTTTTTCTAGATTTTTTTCTAGATTTTTTTTCTAGATTTTTTTCTAGATTTTTTTTCTAGATTTTTTTTCTAGATTTTTTTCTAGATTTTTTTTCTAGATTTTTTTTCTAGATTTTTTTTCTAGATTTTTTTCTAGATTTTTTTTGTAGATTTTTTTTCTAGATTTTTTTCTAGATTTTTTTTCTAGATTTTTTTTCTAGATTTTTTTTCTAGATTTTTTTCTAGATTTTTTTTGTAGATTTTTTTTCTAGATTTTTTTTCTAGATTTTTTTCTAGATTTTTATTCTAGATTTTTTTTCTAGATTTTTTTCTAGATTTTTTTTGTAGATTTTTTTTCCAGATTTTTTTCTAGATTTTTTTTCTAGATTTTTTTTCTAGATTTTTTTCTAGATTTTTTTTCTAGATTTTTTTTCTAGATTTTTTTCTAGATTTTTTTTCTAGATTTTTTTTCTAGATTTTTTTTCTAGATTTTTTTCTAGATTTTTTTTCTAGATTTTTTTTGTAGATTTTTTTTCTAGATTTTTTTTCTAGATTTTTTTCTAGATTTTTTTTCTAGATTTTTTTTCTAGATTTTTTTTCTAGATTTTTTTCTAGATTTTTTTTTGTAGATTTTTTTTCTAGATTTTTTTTCTAGATTTTTTTCTAGATTTTTTTTCCAGATTTTTTTCTAGATTTTTTTTCTAGATTTTTTTTCTAGATTTTTTTCTAGATTTTTTTCTAGATTTTTTTTCTAGATTTTTTTTGTAGATTTTTTTTCTAAATTTGTTCTAGATTTTTTTTCTAGATTTTTTTCTAGATTTTTTTCTAGATTTTTTTCTAGATTTTTTTTCTAGATTTTTTTTCTAGATTTTTTTTCTAGATTTTTTTTCTAGATTTTTTTCTAGATTTTTTTTCTAGATTTTTTTCTAGATTTTTTTTGTAGATTTTTTTTCTAGATTTTTTTTCTAGATTTTTTTCTAGATTTTTTTTCTAGATTTTTTTTCTAGATTTTTTTTCTAGATTTTTTTCTAGATTTTTTTTCTAGATTTTTTTCTAGATTTTTTTTCTAGATTTTTTTCTAGATTTTTTTTCTAGATTTTTTTCTAGATTTTTATCTAGATTTTTTTTCTAGATTTTTTTTCTAGATTTTTTTTCTAGATTTTTTTCTAGATTTTTTTTGTAGATTTTTTTTCTAGATTTTTTTTCTAGATTTTTTTCTAGATTTTTATTCTAGATTTTTTTTCTAGATTTTTTTCTAGATTTTTTTTGTAGATTTTTTTTCCAGATTTTTTTCTAGATTTTTTTTGTAGATTTTTTTTCTAGATTTTTTTCTAGATTTTTTTCTAGATTTTTTTTCTAGATTTTTTTTCTAGATTTTTTTCTAGATTTTTTTTCTAGATTTCTTTTCTAGATTTTTTTTCTAGATTTTTTTCTAGATTTTTTTTCTAGATTTTTTTCTAGATTTTTTTTCTAGATTTTTTTTCTAGATTTTTTTCTAGATTTTTTTTCTAGATTTTTTTTCTAGATTTTTTTTCTAGATTTTTTTCTAGATTTTTTTTGTAGATTTTTTTTCTAGATTTTTTTCTAGATTTTTTTTGTAGATTTTTTTTCTAGATTTTTTTTCTAGATTTTTTTTCTAGATTTTTTTTCTAGATTTTTTTCTAGATTTTTTTTCTAGATTTTTTTTCTAGATTTTTTTCTAGATTTTTTTTCTAGATTTTTTTTCTAGATTTTTTTTCTAGATTTTTTTCTAGATTTTTTTTCTAGATTTTTTTCTAGATTTTTTTTCTAGATTTTTTTTCTAGATTTTTTTCTAGATTTTTTTTCTAGATTTTTTTTCTAGATTTTTTTTCTAGATTTTTTTCTAGATTTTTTTTGTAGATTTTTTTTCTAGATTTTTTTCTAGATTTTTTTTCTAGATTTTTTTTCTAGATTTTTTTTCTAGATTTTTTTCTAGATTTTTTTTGTAGATTTTTTTTCTAGATTTTTTTTCTAGATTTTTTTCTAGATTTTTATTCTAGATTTTTTTTCTAGATTTTTTTCTAGATTTTTTTTGTAGATTTTTTTTCCAGATTTTTTTCTAGATTTTTTTTGTAGATTTTTTTTCTAGATTTTTTTCTAGATTTTTTTTCTAGATTTTTTTTCTAGATTTTTTTCTAGATTTTTTTTCTAGATTTTTTTTCTAGATTTTTTTTCTAGATTTTTTTCTAGATTTTTTTTCTAGATTTTTTTTGTAGATTTTTTTTCTAGATTTTTTTTCTAGATTTTTTTCTAGATTTTTTTTCCAGATTTTTTTCTAGATTTTTTTTCTAGATTTTTTTTCTAGATTTTTTTCTAGATTTTTTTCTAGATTTTTTTTCTAGATTTTTTTTGTAGATTTTTTTTCTAAATTTGTTCTAGATTTTTTTTGTAGATTTTTTTCTAGATTTTTTTTCTAGATTTTTTTTCTAGATTTTTTTTCTAGATTTTTTTGTAGATTTTTTTTGTAGATTTTTTTTGTAGATTTTTTTTATAGATTTTTTTCTAGATTTTTTTTCTAGATTTTTTTTCCAGATTTTTTTCTAGATTTTTTTTGTAGATTTTTTTTGTAGATTTTTTTCTAGATTTTTTTTCTAGATTTTTTTCTAGATTTTTTTTCTAGATTTTTTTTCTAGATTTTTTTTCTAGATTTTTTTCTAGATTTTTTTTCTAGATTTTTTTCTAGATTTTTTTTCTAGATTTTTTTTCTAGATTTTTTTTCTAGATTTTTTTCTAGATTTTTTTTCTAGATTTTTTTCTAGATTTTTTTTCCAGATTTTTTTCTAGATTTTTTTTCTAGATTTTTTTTCTAGATTTTTTTCTAGATTTTTTTCTAGATTTTTTTTCTAGATTTGTTTTGTAGATTTTTTTTCTAAATTTGTTCTAGATTTTTTTTGTAGATTTTTTTTCTAGAATTTTTTTCTAGATTTTTTTCTAGATTTTTTTTCTAGATTTTTTTTCTAGATTTTTTTCTAGATTTTTTTTGTAGATTTTTTTTCTAGATTTTTTTCTAGAATTTTTTTCTAGATTTTTTTTCTAGATTTTTTTGTAGATTTTTTTTTTAGATTTTTTTTGTAGATTTTTTTTATAGATTTTTTTCTAGATTTTTTTTCTAGATTTTTTTTCCAGATTTTTTTCTAGATTTTTTTTGTAGATTTTTTTTGTAGATTTTTTTCTAGATTTTTTTTCTAGATTTTTTTCTAGATTTTTTTTCTAGATTTTTTTTCTAGATTTTTTTTCTAGATTTTTTTCTAGATTTTTTTTCTAGATTTTTTTCTAGATTTTTTTTCTAGATTTTTTTTCTAGATTTTTTTCTAGATTTTATTTCTAGATTTTTTTTCTAGATTTTTTTCTAGATTTTTTTTCTAGATTTTTTTCTATATTTTTTTTCTAGATTTTTTTTCTAGATTTTTTTTCTAGATTTTTTTCTAGATTTTTTTTGTAGATTTTTTTTCTAGATTTTCTTCTAGATTTTTTTTCTAGATTTTTTTCTAGATTTTTTTTCTAGATTTTTTTCTAGATTTTTTTCTAGATTTTTTTCTAGATTTTTTTTCTAGATTTTTTTTCTAGATTTTTTTTCTAGATTTTTTTTCTAGATTTTTTTCTAGATTTTTTTTCTAGATTTTTTTCTAGATTTTTTTTCTAGATTTTTTTTCTAGATTTTTTTTCTAGATTTTTTTCTAGATTTTTTTTCTAGATTTTTTTTCTAGATTTTTTTTCTAGATTTTTTTCTAGATTTTTTTTCTAGATTTTTTTCTAGATTTTTTTTCTAGATTTTTTTCTAGATTTTTTTTCTAGATTTTTTTCTAGATTTTTTTCTAGATTTTTTTTCTAGATTTTTTTCTAGATTTTTTTCTAGATTTTTTTTCTAGATTTTTTTTCTAGATTTTTTTTCTAGATTTTTTTTCTAGATTTTTTTCTAGATTTTTTTTCTAGATTTTTTTCTAGATTTTTTTTCTAGATTTTTTTTCTAGATTTTTTTTCTAGATTTTTTTCTAGATTTTTTTTCTAGATTTTTTTTCTAGATTTTTTTTCTAGATTTTTTTCTAGATTTTTTTCTAGATTTTTTTCTAGATTTTTTTTCTAGATTTTTTTTCTAGATTTTTTTCTAGATTTTTTTTCTAGATTTTTTTTCTAGATTTTTTTTCTAGATTTTTTTCTAGATTTTTTTTCTAGATTTTTTTTCTAGATTTTTTTTCTAGATTTTTTTCTAGATTTTTATTCTAGATTTTTTTTCTAGATTTTTTTCTAGATTTTTTTTGTAGATTTTTTTTCCAGATTTTTTTCTAGATTTTTTTTGTAGATTTTTTTTCTAGATTTTTTTCTAGATTTTTTTCTAGATTTTTTTTCTAGATTTTTTTTCTAGATTTTTTTTCTAGATTTTTTTCTAGATTTTTTTCTAGATTTTTTTCTAGATTTTTTTTCTAGATTTTTTTCTAGATTTTTTTTCTAGATTTTTTTTCTAGATTTTTTTTCTATATTTTTTTCTAGATTTTTTTTCTAGATTTTTTTTCTAGATTTTCTTCTAGATTTTTTTTCTAGATTTTTTTTCTAGATTTTTTTTCTAGATTTTTTTCTAGATTTTATTTCTAGATTTTTTTTCTAGATTTTTTTCTAGATTTTTTTTCTAGATTTTTTTCTAGATTTTTTTTCTAGATTTTTTTTCTAGATTTTTTTCTATATTTTTTTTCTATATTTTTTTTCTAGATTTTTTTTCTAGATTTTTTTCTAGATTTTTTTTGTAGATTTTTTTTCTAGATTTTCTTCTAGATTTTTTTTCTAGATTTTTTTTCTAGATTTTTTTTCTAGATTTTTTTCTAGATTTTTTTCTAGATTTTTTTCTAGATTTTTTTTCTAGATTTTTTTTCTAGATTTTTTTTCTAGATTTTTTTTCTAGATTTTTTTCTAGATTTTTTTTCTAGATTTTTTTCTAGATTTTTTTTCTAGATTTTTTTTCTAGATTTTTTTTCTAGATTTTTTTCTAGATTTTTTTTCTAGATTTTTTTTCTAGATTTTTTTTCTAGATTTTTTTCTAGATTTTTTTTCTAGATTTTTTTCTAGATTTTTTTTCTAGATTTTTTTCTAGATTTTTTTTCTAGATTTTTTTCTAGATTTTTTTCTAGATTTTTTTTCTAGATTTTTTTCTAGATTTTTTTCTAGATTTTTTTTCTAGATTTTTTTTCTAGATTTTTTTTCTAGATTTTTTTTCTAGATTTTTTTCTAGATTTTTTTTCTAGATTTTTTTCTAGATTTTTTTTCTAGATTTTTTTTCTAGATTTTTTTTCTAGATTTTTTTCTAGATTTTTTTTGTAGATTTTTTTTCTAGATTTTTTTTCTAGATTTTTTTCTAGATTTTTATTCTAGATTTTTTTTCTAGATTTTTTTCTAGATTTTTTTTGTAGATTTTTTTTCCAGATTTTTTTCTAGATTTTTTTTGTAGATTTTTTTTCTAGATTTTTTTCTAGATTTTTTTCTAGATTTTTTTTCTAGATTTTTTTTCTAGATTTTTTTCTAGATTTTTTTTCTAGATTTCTTTTCTAGATTTTTTTTCTAGATTTTTTTCTAGATTTTTTTTCTAGATTTTTTTCTAGATTTTTTTTCTAGATTTTTTTCTAGATTTTTTTTCTAGATTTTTTTTCTAGATTTTTTTTCTAGATTTTTTTCTAGATTTTTTTTCTAGATTTTTTTTCTAGATTTTCTTCTAGATTTTTTTTCTAGATTTTTTTCTAGATTTTTTTTCTAGATTTCTTTTCTAGATTTTTTTTCTAGATTTTTTTCTAGATTTTTTTTCTAGATTTTTTTCTAGATTTTTTTTCTAGATTTTTTTCTAGATTTTTTTTCTAGATTTTTTTTCTAGATTTTTTTTCTAGATTTTTTTCTAGATTTTTTTTCTAGATTTTTTTTCTAGATTTTCTTCTAGATTTTTTTTCTAGATTTTTTTTCTAGATTTTTTTTCTAGATTTTTTTCTAGATTTTTTTCTAGATTTTTTTCTAGATTTTTTTTCTAGATTTTTTTTCTAGATTTTTTTTCTAGATTTTTTTTCTAGATTTTTTTCTAGATTTTTTTTCTAGATTTTTTTCTAGATTTTTTTTCTAGATTTTTTTTCTAGATTTTTTTTCTAGATTTTTTTCTAGATTTTTTTTCTAGATTCTTTTTCTAGATTTTTTTTCTAGATTTTTTTCTAGATTTTTTTTCTAGATTTTTTTCTAGATTTTTTTTCTAGATTTTTTTCTAGATTTTTTTTCTAGATTTTTTTCTAGATTTTTTTCTAGATTTTTTTTCTAGATTTTTTTCTAGATTTTTTTCTAGATTTTTTTTCTAGATTTTTTTTCTAGATTTTTTTTCTAGATTTTTTTTCTAGATTTTTTTCTAGATTTTTTTTCTAGATTTTTTTCTAGATTTTTTTTCTAGATTTTTTTTCTAGATTTTTTTTCTAGATTTTTTTCTAGATTTTTTTTCTAGATTTTTTTTCTAGATTTTTTTTCTAGATTTTTTTCTAGATTTTTTTCTAGATTTTTTTCTAGATTTTTTTTCTAGATTTTTTTTCTAGATTTTTTTCTAGATTTTTTTTCTAGATTTTTTTTCTAGATTTTTTTTCTAGATTTTTTTCTAGATTTTTTTTGTAGATTTTTTTTCTAGATTTTTTTTCTAGATTTTTTTCTAGATTTTTTTTCTAGATTTTTTTTCTAGATTTTTTTTCTAGATTTTTTTCTAGATTTTTTTTCTAGATTTTTTTCTAGATTTTTTTTCTAGATTTTTTTCTAGATTTTTTTTCTAGATTTTTTTCTAGATTTTTTTCTAGATTTTTTTTCTAGATTTTTTTTCTAGATTTTTTTCTAGATTTTTTTTTGTAGATTTTTTTTCTAGATTTTTTTTCTAGATTTTTTTCTAGATTTTTTTTCCAGATTTTTTTCTAGATTTTTTTTCTAGATTTTTTTTCTAGATTTTTTTCTAGATTTTTTTCTAGATTTTTTTTCTAGATTTTTTTTGTAGATTTTTTTTCTACATTTGTTCTAGATTTTTTTTGTAGATTTTTTTTCTAGAATTTTTTTCTAGATTTTTTTCTAGATTTTTTTTCTAGATTTTTTTTCTAGATTTTTTTCTAGATTTTTTTTGTAGATTTTTTTTCTAGATTTTTTTTCTAGATTTTTTTCTAGATTTTTTTTGTAGATTTTTTTCTAGATTTTTTTTCTAGATTTTTTTCTAGATTTTTTTTCTAGATTTTTTTTCTAGATTTTTTTTCTAGATTTTTTTCTAGATTTTTTTTCTAGATTTTTTTCTAGATTTTTTTTCTAGATTTTTTTTCTAGATTTTTTTCTAGATTTTATTTCTAGATTTTTTTTCTAGATTTTTTTTCTAGATTTTTTTTCTAGATTTTTTTCTAGATTTTATTTCTAGATTTTTTTTCTAGATTTTTTTCTAGATTTTTTTTCTAGATTTTTTTCTAGATTTTTTTCTAGATTTTTTTTCTAGATTTTTTTTCTAGATTTTTTATCTAGATTTTTTTTCTAGATTTTTTTCTAGATTTTTTTTCTAGATTTTTTTTCTAGATTTTTTTTCTAGATTTTTTTTCTAGATTTTTTTTCTAGATTTTTTTTCTAGATTTTTTTTCTAGATTTTTTTCTAGATTTTTTTCTAGATTTTTTTCTAGATTTTTTTTCTAGATTTTTTTTCTAGATTTTTTTCTAGATTTTTTTCTAGATTTTTTTTCTAGATTTTTTTTCTAGATTTTTTTCTAGATTTTTTTCTAGATTTTTTTTGTAGATTTTTTTTCTAGATTTTTTTTCTAGATTTTTTTTCTAGATTTTTTTCTAGATTTTTTTTCTAGATTTTTTTCTAGATTTTTTTTCTAGATTTTTTTCTAGATTTTTTTTCTAGATTTTTTTCTAGATTTTTTTCTAGATTTTTTTTCTAGATTTTTTTCTAGATTTTTTTCTAGATTTTTTTTCTAGATTTTTTTTCTAGATTTTTTATCTAGATTTTTTTTCTAGATTTTTTTTCTAGATTTTTTTTCTAGATTTTTTTCTAGATTTTTTTCTAGATTTTTTTCTAGATTTTTTTTCTAGATTTTTTTTCTAGTTTTTTTTCTAGATTTTTTTTCTAGATTTTTTTTCTAGATTTTTTTTCTAGATTTTTTTTCTAGATTTTTTTTCTAGATTTTTTTTCTAGATTTTTTTTCTAGATTTTTTTTCTAGATTTTTTTCTAGATTTTTTTTCTAGATTTTTTTTCTAGATTTTTTTTCTAGATTTTTTTTCTAGATTTTTTTCTAGATTTTTTTTCTAGATTTTTTTTCTAGATTTTTTTTCTAGATTTTTTTCTAGATTTTTTTTCTAGATTTTTTTTCTAGATTTTTTTCTAGATTTTTTTCTAGATTTTTTTTCTAGATTTTTTTCTAGATTTTTTTTCTAGATTTTTTTTCTAGATTTTTTTTCTAGATTTTTTTCTTGATTTTTTTTGTAGATTTTTTTTCTAGATTTTTTTCTAGATTTTTTTTCTAGATTTTTTTTCCAGATTTTTTTCTAGATTTTTTTTCTAGATTTTTTTTCTAGATTTTTTTCTAGATTTTTTTTCTAGATGTTTTTTCTAGATGTTTTTCTAGATTTTTTTTCTAGATTTTTTTTCTAGATTTTTTTCTAGATTTTTTTTCTAGATTTTTTTTCTAGATTTTTTTCTAGATTTTTTTTGTAGATTTTTTTTCTAGATTTTTTTTCTAGATTTTTTTCTAGATTTTTTTTCTAGATTTTTTTTCTAGATTTTTTTTCTAGATTTTTTTTCTAGATTTTTTTCTAGATTTTTTTTCTAGATTTTTTTTTAGATTTTTTTTCTAGATTTTTTTCTAGATTTTTTTCTAGATTTTTTTTCTAGATTTTTTTCTAGATTTTTTTTCTAGATTTTTTTTCTAGATTTTTTTTCTAGAATTTTTTCTAGATTTTTTTTCTAGATTTTTTTTCTAGATTTTTTTTCTAGATTTTTTTCTAGATTTTTTTCTAGATTTTTTTTCTAGATTTTTTTTCTAGATTTCTTTTGTAGATTTTTTTTGTAGATTTTTTTTCTAGATTTTTTTTCTAGATTTTTTTCTAGATTTTTTTTCTAGATTTTTTTCTAGATTTTTTTTCTAGATTTTTTTTCTAGATTTTTTTTCTAGATTTTTTTCTAGATTTTTTTTCTAGATTTTTTTTCTAGATTTTTTTCTAGATTTTTTTTCCAGATTTTTTTCTAGATTTTTTTTCTAGATTTTTTTTCTAGATTTTTTTCTAGATTTTTTTCTAGATTTTTTTTCTAGATTTTTTTTGTAGATTTTTTTTCTAAATTTGTTCTAGATTTTTTTTGTAGATTTTTTTTCTAGAATTTTTTTCTAGATTTTTTTCTAGATTTTTTTTCTAGATTTTTTTTCCAGATTTTTTTCTAGATTTTTTTTCCAGATTTTTTTCTAGATTTTTTTTCTAGATTTTTTTTCTAGATTTTTTTCTAGATTTTTTTCTAGATTTTTTTTCTAGATTTTTTTTGTAGATTTTTTTTCTAGATTTTTTTTCTAGATTTTTTTCTAGATTTTTTTTCCAGATTTTTTTCTAGATTTTTTTTATAGATTTTTTTTCTAGATTTTTTTCTAGATTTTTTTTCTAGATTTTTTTCTAGATTTTTTTTCTAGATTTTTTTCTAGATTTTTTTTCTAGATTTTTTTTCTAGATTTTCTTCTAGATTTTTTTTCTAGATTTTTTTCTAGATTTTTTTTCTAGATTTCTTTTCTAGATTTTTTTTCTAGATTTTTTTCTAGATTTTTTTTCTAGATTTTTTTCTAGATTTTTTTTCTAGATTTTTTTCTAGATTTTTTTTCTAGATTTTTTTTCTAGATTTTTTTTCTAGATTTTTTTCTAGATTTTTTTTCTAGATTTTTTTTCTAGATTTTCTTCTAGATTTTTTTTCTAGATTTTTTTTCTAGATTTTTTTTCTAGATTTTTTTCTAGATTTTTTTCTAGATTTTTTTCTAGATTTTTTTTCTAGATTTTTTTTCTAGATTTTTTTTCTAGATTTTTTTTCTAGATTTTTTTCTAGATTTTTTTTCTAGATTTTTTTCTAGATTTTTTTTCTAGATTTTTTTTCTAGATTTTTTTTCTAGATTTTTTTCTAGATTTTTTTTCTAGATTCTTTTTCTAGATTTTTTTTCTAGATTTTTTTCTAGATTTTTTTTCTAGATTTTTTTCTAGATTTTTTTTCTAGATTTTTTTCTAGATTTTTTTTCTAGATTTTTTTCTAGATTTTTTTCTAGATTTTTTTTCTAGATTTTTTTCTAGATTTTTTTCTAGATTTTTTTTCTAGATTTTTTTTCTAGATTTTTTTTCTAGATTTTTTTTCTAGATTTTTTTCTAGATTTTTTTTCTAGATTTTTTTCTAGATTTTTTTTCTAGATTTTTTTTCTAGATTTTTTTTCTAGATTTTTTTCTAGATTTTTTTTCTAGATTTTTTTTCTAGATTTTTTTTCTAGATTTTTTTCTAGATTTTTTTCTAGATTTTTTTCTAGATTTTTTTTCTAGATTTTTTTTCTAGATTTTTTTCTAGATTTTTTTTCTAGATTTTTTTTCTAGATTTTTTTTCTAGATTTTTTTCTAGATTTTTTTTCTAGATTTTTTTTCTAGATTTTTTTTCTAGATTTTTTTCTAGATTTTTTTTCTAGATTTTTTTCTAGATTTTTTTTCTAGATTTTTTTCTAGATTTTTTTTCTAGATTTTTTTCTAGATTTTTTTCTAGATTTTTTTTCTAGATTTTTTTTCTAGATTTTTTTCTAGATTTTTTTTTGTAGATTTTTTTTCTAGATTTTTTTTCTAGATTTTTTTCTAGATTTTTTTTCCAGATTTTTTTCTAGATTTTTTTTCTAGATTTTTTTTCTAGATTTTTTTCTAGATTTTTTTCTAGATTTTTTTTCTAGATTTTTTTTGTAGATTTTTTTTCTACATTTGTTCTAGATTTTTTTTGTAGATTTTTTTTCTAGAATTTTTTTCTAGATTTTTTTCTAGATTTTTTTTCTAGATTTTTTTTCTAGATTTTTTTCTAGATTTTTTTTGTAGATTTTTTTTCTAGATTTTTTTCTAGATTTTTTTTCTAGATTTTTTTTCTAGATTTTTTTTCTAGATTTTTTTGTAGATTTTTTTTGTAGATTTTTTTTGTAGATTTTTTTTATAGATTTTTTTCTAGATTTTTTTTCTAGATTTTTTTTCCAGATTTTTTTCTAGATTTTTTTTCTAGATTTTTTTTGTAGATTTTTTTCTAGATTTTTTTTCTAGATTTTTTTCTAGATTTTTTTTCTAGATTTTTTTTCTAGATTTTTTTTCTAGATTTTTTTCTAGATTTTTTTTCTAGATTTTTTTCTAGATTTTTTTTCTAGATTTTTTTTCTAGATTTTTTTCTAGATTTTATTTCTAGATTTTTTTTCTAGATTTTTTTTCTAGATTTTTTTTCTAGATTTTTTTCTAGATTTTATTTCTAGATTTTTTTTCTAGATTTTTTTCTAGATTTTTTTTCTAGATTTTTTTCTAGATTTTTTTCTAGATTTTTTTTCTAGATTTTTTTTCTAGATTTTTTATCTAGATTTTTTTTCTAGATTTTTTTCTAGATTTTTTTTCTAGATTTTTTTCTAGATTTTTTTTCTAGATTTTTTTTCTAGATTTTTTTTCTAGATTTTTTTCTAGATTTTTTTCTAGATTTTTTTTCTAGATTTTTTTTCTAGATTTTTTTCTAGATTTTTTTCTAGATTTTTTTTGTAGATTTTTTTTCTAGATTTTTTTTCTAGATTTTTTTCTAGATTTTTTTTCTAGATTTTTTTTCTAGATTTTTTTTCTAGATTTTTTTCTAGATTTTTTTTCTAGATTTTTTTCTAGATTTTTTTTCTAGATTTTTTTCTAGATTTTTTTTCTAGATTTTTTTCTAGATTTTTTTCTAGATTTTATTTCTAGATTTTTTTTCTAGATTTTTTTTCTAGATTTTTTTTCTAGATTTTTTTCTAGATTTTATTTCTAGATTTTTTTTCTAGATTTTTTTCTAGATTTTTTTTCTAGATTTTTTTCTAGATTTTTTTCTAGATTTTTTTTCTAGATTTTTTTTCTAGATTTTTTATCTAGATTTTTTTTCTAGATTTTTTTCTAGATTTTTTTTCTAGATTTTTTTCTAGATTTTTTTCTAGATTTTTTTCTAGATTTTTTTTCTAGATTTTTTTTCTAGATTTTTTTTCTAGATTTTTTTTCTAGATTTTTTTCTAGATTTTTTTTCTAGATTTTTTTTCTAGATTTTTTTTCTAGATTTTTTTTCTAGATTTTTTTCTAGATTTTTTTTCTAGATTTTTTTCTAGATTTTTTTTCTAGATTTTTTTTCTAGATTTTTTTTCTAGATTTTTTTCTAGATTTTTTTTCTAGATTCTTTTTCTAGATTTTTTTTCTAGATTTTTTTCTAGATTTTTTTTCTAGATTTTTTTCTAGATTTTTTTTCTAGATTTTTTTCTAGATTTTTTTTCTAGATTTTTTTCTAGATTTTTTTCTAGATTTTTTTTCTAGATTTTTTTCTAGATTTTTTTCTAGATTTTTTTTCTAGATTTTTTTTCTAGATTTTTTTTCTAGATTTTTTTTCTAGATTTTTTTCTAGATTTTTTTTCTAGATTTTTTTCTAGATTTTTTTTCTAGATTTTTTTTCTAGATTTTTTTTCTAGATTTTTTTCTAGATTTTTTTTCTAGATTTTTTTTCTAGATTTTTTTTCTAGATTTTTTTCTAGATTTTTTTCTAGATTTTTTTCTAGATTTTTTTTCTAGATTTTTTTTCTAGATTTTTTTCTAGATTTTTTTTCTAGATTTTTTTTCTAGATTTTTTTTCTAGATTTTTTTCTAGATTTTTTTTGTAGATTTTTTTTCTAGATTTTTTTTCTAGATTTTTTTCTAGATTTTTTTCTAGATTTTTTTTCTAGATTTTTTTTCTAGATTTTTTTCTAGATTTTTTTTTGTAGATTTTTTTTCTAGATTTTTTTTCTAGATTTTTTTCTAGATTTTTTTTCCAGATTTTTTTCTAGATTTTTTTTCTAGATTTTTTTTCTAGATTTTTTTCTAGATTTTTTTCTAGATTTTTTTTCTAGATTTTTTTTGTAGATTTTTTTTCTACATTTGTTCTAGATTTTTTTTGTAGATTTTTTTTCTAGAATTTTTTTCTAGATTTTTTTCTAGATTTTTTTTCTAGATTTTTTTTCTAGATTTTTTTCTAGATTTTTTTTGTAGATTTTTTTTCTAGATTTTTTTCTAGATTTTTTTTCTAGATTTTTTTTCTAGATTTTTTTTCTAGATTTTTTTGTAGATTTTTTTTGTAGATTTTTTTTGTAGATTTTTTTTATAGATTTTTTTCTAGATTTTTTTTCTAGATTTTTTTTCCAGATTTTTTTCTAGATTTTTTTTCTAGATTTTTTTTGTAGATTTTTTTCTAGATTTTTTTTCTAGATTTTTTTCTAGATTTTTTTTCTAGATTTTTTTTCTAGATTTTTTTTCTAGATTTTTTTCTAGATTTTTTTTCTAGATTTTTTTCTAGATTTTTTTTCTAGATTTTTTTCTAGATTTTATTTCTAGATTTTTTTTCTAGATTTTTTTTCTAGATTTTTTTTCTAGATTTTTTTCTAGATTTTATTTCTAGATTTTTTTTCTAGATTTTTTTCTAGATTTTTTTTCTAGATTTTTTTCTAGATTTTTTTCTAGATTTTTTTTCTAGATTTTTTTTCTAGATTTTTTTTCTAGATTTTTTTCTAGATTTTTTTTCTAGATTTTTTTTCTAGATTTTTTTCTAGATTTTTTTTCTAGATTTTTTTTCTAGATTTTTTTCTAGATTTTTTTTCTAGATTTTTTTTCTAGATTTTTTTTCTAGATTTTTTTTCTAGATTTTTTTTCTAGATTTTTTTTCTAGATTTTTTTTCTAGATTTTTTTTCTAGATTTTTTTCTAGATTTTTTTCTAGATTTTTTTTCTAGATTTTTTTTCTAGATTTTTTTTCTAGATTTTTTTCTAGATTTTTTTTCTAGATTTTTTTTCTAGATTTTTTTTCTAGATTTTTTTCTAGATTTTTTTTCTAGATTTTTTTTCTAGATTTTTTTCTAGATTTTTTTCTAGATTTTTTTTCTAGATTTTTTTCTAGATTTTTTTTCTAGATTTTTTTTCTAGATTTTTTTTCTAGATTTTTTTCTTGATTTTTTTTGTAGATTTTTTTTCTAGATTTTTTTCTAGATTTTTTTTCTAGATTTTTTTTCCAGATTTTTTTCTAGATTTTTTTTCTAGATTTTTTTTCTAGATTTTTTTCTAGATTTTTTTTCTAGATGTTTTTTCTAGATGTTTTTCTAGATTTTTTTTCTAGATTTTTTTTCTAGATTTTTTTCTAGATTTTTTTTGTAGATTTTTTTTCTAGATTTTTTTCTAGATTTTTTTTCTAGATTTTTTTTCTAGATTTTTTTTCTAGATTTTTTTCTAGATTTTTTTTCTAGATTTTTTTTCTAGATTTTTTTTCTAGATTTTTTTTCTAGATTTTTTTCTAGATTTTTTTTCTAGATTTTTTTTTAGATTTTTTTTCTAGATTTTTTTCTAGATTTTTTTCTAGATTTTTTTTCTAGATTTTTTTCTAGATTTTTTTTCTAGATTTTTTTTCTAGATTTTTTTTCTAGAATTTTTTCTAGATTTTTTTTCTAGATTTTTTTTCTAGATTTTTTTTCTAGATTTTTTTCTAGATTTTTTTCTAGATTTTTTTTCTAGATTTTTTTTCTAGATTTCTTTTGTAGATTTTTTTTGTAGATTTTTTTTCTAGATTTTTTTTCTAGATTTTTTTCTAGATTTTTTTTCTAGATTTTTTTCTAGATTTTTTTTCTAGATTTTTTTTCTAGATTTTTTTTCTAGATTTTTTTCTAGATTTTTTTTCTAGATTTTTTTTCTAGATTTTTTTCTAGATTTTTTTTCCAGATTTTTTTCTAGATTTTTTTTCTAGATTTTTTTTCTAGATTTTTTTCTAGATTTTTTTCTAGATTTTTTTTCTAGATTTTTTTTGTAGATTTTTTTTCTAAATTTGTTCTAGATTTTTTTTGTAGATTTTTTTTCTAGAATTTTTTTCTAGATTTTTTTCTAGATTTTTTTTCTAGATTTTTTTTCCAGATTTTTTTCTAGATTTTTTTTCCAGATTTTTTTCTAGATTTTTTTTCTAGATTTTTTTTCTAGATTTTTTTCTAGATTTTTTTCTAGATTTTTTTTCTAGATTTTTTTTGTAGATTTTTTTTCTAGATTTTTTTTCTAGATTTTTTTCTAGATTTTTTTTCCAGATTTTTTTCTAGATTTTTTTTATAGATTTTTTTTCTAGATTTTTTTCTAGATTTTTTTCTAGATTTTTTTCTAGATTTTTTTTCTAGATTTTTTTTGTAGATTTTTTTTCTAGATTTTTTTTCTAGATTTTTTTCTAGATTTTTTTTCCAGATTTTTTTCTAGATTTTTTTTATAGATTTTTTTTCTAGATTTTTTTTCTAGATTTTTTTCTAGATTTTTTTCTAGATTTTTTTTCTAGATTTTTTTTGTAGATTTTTTTTCTAAATTTGTTCTAGATTTTTTTTGTAGATTTTTTTTCTAGAATTTTTTTCTAGATTTTTTTCTAGATTTTTTTTCTAGATTTTTTTTCCAGATTTTTTTCTAGATTTTTTTTCCAGATTTTTTTCTAGATTTTTTTTCTAGATTTTTTTTCTAGATTTTTTTCTAGATTTTTTTCTAGATTTTTTTTCTAGATTTTTTTTGTAGATTTTTTTTCTAGATTTTTTTTCTAGATTTTTTTCTAGATTTTTTTTCCAGATTTTTTTCTAGATTTTTTTTATAGATTTTTTTTCTAGATTTTTTTCTAGATTTTTTTTCTAGATTTTTTTCTAGATTTTTTTTCTAGATTTTTTTCTAGATTTTTTTTCTAGATTTTTTTTCTAGATTTTCTTCTAGATTTTTTTTCTAGATTTTTTTCTAGATTTTTTTTCTAGATTTCTTTTCTAGATTTTTTTTCTAGATTTTTTTCTAGATTTTTTTTCTAGATTTTTTTCTAGATTTTTTTTCTAGATTTTTTTCTAGATTTTTTTTCTAGATTTTTTTTCTAGATTTTTTTTCTAGATTTTTTTCTAGATTTTTTTTCTAGATTTTTTTTCTAGATTTTCTTCTAGATTTTTTTTCTAGATTTTTTTTCTAGATTTTTTTTCTAGATTTTTTTCTAGATTTTTTTCTAGATTTTTTTCTAGATTTTTTTTCTAGATTTTTTTTCTAGATTTTTTTTCTAGATTTTTTTTCTAGATTTTTTTCTAGATTTTTTTTCTAGATTTTTTTCTAGATTTTTTTTCTAGATTTTTTTTCTAGATTTTTTTTCTAGATTTTTTTCTAGATTTTTTTTCTAGATTCTTTTTCTAGATTTTTTTTCTAGATTTTTTTCTAGATTTTTTTTCTAGATTTTTTTCTAGATTTTTTTTCTAGATTTTTTTCTAGATTTTTTTTCTAGATTTTTTTCTAGATTTTTTTCTAGATTTTTTTTCTAGATTTTTTTCTAGATTTTTTTCTAGATTTTTTTTCTAGATTTTTTTTCTAGATTTTTTTTCTAGATTTTTTTCTAGATTTTTTTTCTAGATTTTTTTCTAGATTTTTTTTCTAGATTTTTTTTCTAGATTTTTTTTCTAGATTTTTTTCTAGATTTTTTTTCTAGATTTTTTTTCTAGATTTTTTTTCTAGATTTTTTTCTAGATTTTTTTCTAGATTTTTTTCTAGATTTTTTTTCTAGATTTTTTTTCTAGATTTTTTTCTAGATTTTTTTTCTAGATTTTTTTTCTAGATTTTTTTTCTAGATTTTTTTCTAGATTTTTTTTCTAGATTTTTTTTCTAGATTTTTTTTCTAGATTTTTTTCTAGATTTTTTTTCTAGATTTTTTTCTAGATTTTTTTTCTAGATTTTTTTCTAGATTTTTTTTCTAGATTTTTTTCTAGATTTTTTTCTAGATTTTTTTTCTAGATTTTTTTTCTAGATTTTTTTCTAGATTTTTTTTTGTAGATTTTTTTTCTAGATTTTTTTTCTAGATTTTTTTCTAGATTTTTTTTCCAGATTTTTTTCTAGATTTTTTTTCTAGATTTTTTTTCTAGATTTTTTTCTAGATTTTTTTCTAGATTTTTTTTCTAGATTTTTTTTCTACATTTGTTCTAGATTTTTTTTCTAGATTTTTTTTCTAGATTTTTTTTCTAGATTTTTTTGTAGATTTTTTTTCTAGATTTTTTTTCTAGATTTTTTTCTAGATTTTTTTTCTAGATTTTTTTTCTAGATTTTTTTTCTAGATTTTTTTCTAGATTTTTTTTCTAGATTTTTTTCTAGATTTTTTTTCTAGATTTTTTTCTAGATTTTTTTTCTAGATTTTTTTCTAGATTTTTTTCTAGATTTTTTTTCTAGATTTTTTTCTAGATTTTTTTCTAGATTTTTTTTCTAGATTTTTTTTCTAGATTTTTTATCTAGATTTTTTTTCTAGATTTTTTTTCTAGATTTTTTTTCTAGATTTTTTTCTAGATTTTTTTCTAGATTTTTTTCTAGATTTTTTTTCTAGATTTTTTTTCTAGATTTTTTTCTAGATTTTTTTTCTAGATTTTTTTTCTAGATTTTTTTTCTAGATTTTTTTTCTAGATTTTTTTTCTAGATTTTTTTTCTAGATTTTTTTTCTAGATTTTTTTTCTAGATTTTTTTCTAGATTTTTTTTCTAGATTTTTTTTCTAGATTTTTTTTCTAGATTTTTTTTCTAGATTTTTTTCTAGATTTTTTTTCTAGATTTTTTTTCTAGATTTTTTTTCTAGATTTTTTTCTAGATTTTTTTTCTAGATTTTTTTTCTAGATTTTTTTCTAGATTTTTTTCTAGATTTTTTTTCTAGATTTTTTTCTAGATTTTTTTTCTAGATTTTTTTTCTAGATTTTTTTTCTAGATTTTTTTCTTGATTTTTTTTGTAGATTTTTTTCTAGATTTTTTTCTAGATTTTTTTTCTAGATTTTTTTTCCAGATTTTTTTCTAGATTTTTTTTCTAGATTTTTTTTCTAGATTTTTTTCTAGATTTTTTTTCTAGATGTTTTTTCTAGATGTTTTTCTAGATTTTTTTTCTAGATTTTTTTTCTAGATTTTTTTCTAGATTTTTTTTGTAGATTTTTTTTCTAGATTTTTTTCTAGATTTTTTTTCTAGATTTTTTTTCTAGATTTTTTTTCTAGATTTTTTTCTAGATTTTTTTTCTAGATTTTTTTTCTAGATTTTTTTTCTAGATTTTTTTTCTAGATTTTTTTCTAGATTTTTTTTCTAGATTTTTTTTTAGATTTTTTTTCTAGATTTTTTTCTAGATTTTTTTCTAGATTTTTTTTCTAGATTTTTTTCTAGATTTTTTTTCTAGATTTTTTTCTAGATTTTTTTCTAGATTTTTTTTCTAGATTTTTTTCTAGATTTTTTTTCTAGATTTTTTTTCTAGATTTTTTTTCTAGAATTTTTTCTAGATTTTTTTTCTAGATTTTTTTTCTAGATTTTTTTTCTAGATTTTTTTCTAGATTTTTTTTCTAGATTTTTTATCTAGATTTTTTTCTAGATTTTTTTTCTAGATTTTTTTTTAGATTTTTTTTCTAGATTTTTTTTGTAGATTTTTTATCTAGATTTTTTTCTAGATTTTTTTTCTAGATTTTTTTTCCAGATTTTTTTCTAGATTTTTTTTCTAGATTTTTTTTCTAGATTTTTTTCTAGATTTTTTTTCTAGATGTTTTTTCTAGATGTTTTTCTAGATTTTTTTTCTAGATTTTTTTTCTAGATTTTTTTCTAGATTTTTTTTGTAGATTTTTTTTCTAGATTTTTTTCTAGATTTTTTTTCTAGATTTTTTTTCTAGATTTTTTTTCTAGATTTTTTTCTAGATTTTTTTTCTAGATTTTTTTTCTAGATTTTTTTTCTAGATTTTTTTTCTAGATTTTTTTCTAGATTTTTTTTCTAGATTTTTTTTTAGATTTTTTTTCTAGATTTTTTTCTAGATTTTTTTCTAGATTTTTTTTCTAGATTTTTTTCTAGATTTTTTTTCTAGATTTTTTTTCTAGATTTTTTTTCTAGAATTTTTTCTAGATTTTTTTTCTAGATTTTTTTTCTAGATTTTTTTTCTAGATTTTTTTCTAGATTTTTTTCTAGATTTTTTTTCTAGATTTTTTTTCTAGATTTCTTTTGTAGATTTTTTTTGTAGATTTTTTTTCTAGATTTTTTTTCTAGATTTTTTTCTAGATTTTTTTTCTAGATTTTTTTCTAGATTTTTTTTCTAGATTTTTTTTCTAGATTTTTTTTCTAGATTTTTTTCTAGATTTTTTTTCTAGATTTTTTTTCTAGATTTTTTTCTAGATTTTTTTTCCAGATTTTTTTCTAGATTTTTTTTCTAGATTTTTTTTCTAGATTTTTTTCTAGATTTTTTTCTAGATTTTTTTTCTAGATTTTTTTTGTAGATTTTTTTTCTAAATTTGTTCTAGATTTTTTTTGTAGATTTTTTTTCTAGAATTTTTTTCTAGATTTTTTTCTAGATTTTTTTTCTAGATTTTTTTTCCAGATTTTTTTCTAGATTTTTTTTCCAGATTTTTTTCTAGATTTTTTTTCTAGATTTTTTTTCTAGATTTTTTTCTAGATTTTTTTCTAGATTTTTTTTCTAGATTTTTTTTGTAGATTTTTTTTCTAGATTTTTTTTCTAGATTTTTTTCTAGATTTTTTTTCCAGATTTTTTTCTAGATTTTTTTTATAGATTTTTTTTCTAGATTTTTTTCTAGATTTTTTTTCTAGATTTTTTTCTAGATTTTTTTTCTAGATTTTTTTCTAGATTTTTTTTCTAGATTTTTTTTCTAGATTTTCTTCTAGATTTTTTTTCTAGATTTTTTTCTAGATTTTTTTTCTAGATTTCTTTTCTAGATTTTTTTTCTAGATTTTTTTCTAGATTTTTTTTCTAGATTTTTTTCTAGATTTTTTTTCTAGATTTTTTTCTAGATTTTTTTTCTAGATTTTTTTTCTAGATTTTTTTTCTAGATTTTTTTCTAGATTTTTTTTCTAGATTTTTTTTCTAGATTTTCTTCTAGATTTTTTTTCTAGATTTTTTTTCTAGATTTTTTTTCTAGATTTTTTTCTAGATTTTTTTCTAGATTTTTTTCTAGATTTTTTTTCTAGATTTTTTTTCTAGATTTTTTTTCTAGATTTTTTTCTAGATTTTTTTTCTAGATTTTTTTCTAGATTTTTTTTCTAGATTTTTTTTCTAGATTTTTTTTCTAGATTTTTTTCTAGATTTTTTTTCTAGATTCTTTTTCTAGATTTTTTTTCTAGATTTTTTTCTAGATTTTTTTTCTAGATTTTTTTCTAGATTTTTTTTCTAGATTTTTTTCTAGATTTTTTTTCTAGATTTTTTTTCTAGATTTTTTTCTAGATTTTTTTTCTAGATTCTTTTTCTAGATTTTTTTTCTAGATTTTTTTCTAGATTTTTTTTCTAGATTTTTTTCTAGATTTTTTTTCTAGATTTTTTTCTAGATTTTTTTTCTAGATTTTTTTCTAGATTTTTTTCTAGATTTTTTTTCTAGATTTTTTTCTAGATTTTTTTCTAGATTTTTTTTCTAGATTTTTTTCTAGATTTTTTTTCTAGATTTTTTTTCTAGATTTTTTTCTAGATTTTTTTTCTAGATTTTTTTCTAGATTTTTTTTCTAGATTTTTTTTCTAGATTTTTTTTCTAGATTTTTTTCTAGATTTTTTTTCTAGATTTTTTTTCTAGATTTTTTTTCTAGATTTTTTTCTAGATTTTTTTCTAGATTTTTTTCTAGATTTTTTTTCTAGATTTTTTTTCTAGATTTTTTTCTAGATTTTTTTTCTAGATTTTTTTTCTAGATTTTTTTTCTAGATTTTTTTCTAGATTTTTTTTCTAGATTTTTTTTCTAGATTTTTTTTCTAGATTTTTTTCTAGATTTTTTTTCTAGATTTTTTTCTAGATTTTTTTTCTAGATTTTTTTCTAGATTTTTTTTCTAGATTTTTTTCTAGATTTTTTTCTAGATTTTTTTTCTAGATTTTTTTTCTAGATTTTTTTCTAGATTTTTTTTTGTAGATTTTTTTTCTAGATTTTTTTTCTAGATTTTTTTCTAGATTTTTTTTCCAGATTTTTTTCTAGATTTTTTTTCTAGATTTTTTTTCTAGATTTTTTTCTAGATTTTTTTCTAGATTTTTTTTCTAGATTTTTTTTCTACATTTGTTCTAGATTTTTTTTCTAGATTTTTTTTCTAGATTTTTTTTCTAGATTTTTTTGTAGATTTTTTTTCTAGATTTTTTTTCTAGATTTTTTTCTAGATTTTTTTTCTAGATTTTTTTTCTAGATTTTTTTTCTAGATTTTTTTCTAGATTTTTTTTCTAGATTTTTTTCTAGATTTTTTTTCTAGATTTTTTTCTAGATTTTTTTTCTAGATTTTTTTCTAGATTTTTTTCTAGATTTTTTTTCTAGATTTTTTTCTAGATTTTTTTCTAGATTTTTTTTCTAGATTTTTTTTCTAGATTTTTTATCTAGATTTTTTTTCTAGATTTTTTTTCTAGATTTTTTTTCTAGATTTTTTTCTAGATTTTTTTCTAGATTTTTTTTCTAGATTTTTTTTCTAGATTTTTTTCTAGATTTTTTTTCTAGATTTTTTTTCTAGATTTTTTTTCTAGATTTTTTTTCTAGATTTTTTTTCTAGATTTTTTTTCTAGATTTTTTTTCTAGATTTTTTTTCTAGATTTTTTTCTAGATTTTTTTTCTAGATTTTTTTTCTAGATTTTTTTTCTAGATTTTTTTTCTAGATTTTTTTCTAGATTTTTTTTCTAGATTTTTTTTCTAGATTTTTTTTCTAGATTTTTTTCTAGATTTTTTTTCTAGATTTTTTTTCTAGATTTTTTTCTAGATTTTTTTCTAGATTTTTTTTCTAGATTTTTTTCTAGATTTTTTTTCTAGATTTTTTTTCTAGATTTTTTTTCTAGATTTTTTTCTTGATTTTTTTTGTAGATTTTTTTTCTAGATTTTTTTCTAGATTTTTTTTCTAGATTTTTTTTCCAGATTTTTTTCTAGATTTTTTTTCTAGATTTTTTTTCTAGATTTTTTTCTAGATTTTTTTTCTAGATGTTTTTTCTAGATGTTTTTCTAGATTTTTTTTCTAGATTTTTTTTCTAGATTTTTTTCTAGATTTTTTTTGTAGATTTTTTTTCTAGATTTTTTTCTAGATTTTTTTTCTAGATTTTTTTTCTAGATTTTTTTTCTAGATTTTTTTCTAGATTTTTTTTCTAGATTTTTTTTCTAGATTTTTTTTCTAGATTTTTTTTCTAGATTTTTTTCTAGATTTTTTTTCTAGATTTTTTTTTAGATTTTTTTTCTAGATTTTTTTCTAGATTTTTTTCTAGATTTTTTTTCTAGATTTTTTTCTAGATTTTTTTTCTAGATTTTTTTTCTAGATTTTTTTTCTAGAATTTTTTCTAGATTTTTTTTCTAGATTTTTTTTCTAGATTTTTTTTCTAGATTTTTTTCTAGATTTTTTTTCTAGATTTTTTATCTAGATTTTTTTTCTAGATTTTTTTCTAGATTTTTTTTCTAGATTTTTTTCTAGATTTTTTTTCTAGATTTTTTTTCTAGATTTTTTTTCTAGATTTTTTTCTAGATTTTTTTTCTAGATTTTTTTTCTAGATTTTTTTTCTAGATTTTTTTTCTAGATTTTTTTCTAGATTTTTTTCTAGATTTTTTTCTAGATTTTTTTTCTAGATTTTTTTTCTAGATTTTTTTCTAGATTTTTTTCTAGATTTTTTTTCTAGATTTTTTTTCTAGATTTTTTTCTAGATTTTTTTCTAGATTTTTTTTGTAGATTTTTTTCTAGATTTTTTTTCTAGATTTTTTTCTAGATTTTTTTTCTAGATTTTTTTTCTAGATTTTTTTTCTAGATTTTTTTCTAGATTTTTTTTCTAGATTTTTTTTCTAGATTTTTTTTCTAGATTTTTTTTCTAGATTTTTTTTCTAGATTTTTTTTCTAGATTTTTTTTCTAGATTTTTTTCTAGATTTTTTTTCTAGATTTTTTTTCTAGATTTTTTTTCTAGATTTTTTTTCTAGATTTTTTTCTAGATTTTTTTTCTAGATTTTTTTTCTAGATTTTTTTTCTAGATTTTTTTCTAGATTTTTTTTCTAGATTTTTTTTCTAGATTTTTTTCTAGATTTTTTTCTAGATTTTTTTTCTAGATTTTTTTCTAGATTTTTTTTCTAGATTTTTTTTCTAGATTTTTTTTCTAGATTTTTTTCTTGATTTTTTTTGTAGATTTTTTTTCTAGATTTTTTTCTAGATTTTTTTTCTAGATTTTTTTTCCAGATTTTTTTCTAGATTTTTTTTCTAGATTTTTTTTCTAGATTTTTTTCTAGATTTTTTTTCTAGATGTTT
This sequence comes from Oncorhynchus mykiss, assembly GCF_057628025.1. Taxonomy (NCBI): domain Eukaryota; kingdom Metazoa; phylum Chordata; class Actinopteri; order Salmoniformes; family Salmonidae; genus Oncorhynchus; species Oncorhynchus mykiss. The sequence continues at coordinate 892,502 of NW_028322057.1, forward strand.
TTTCTAGATGTTTTTCTAGATTTTTTTTCTAGATTTTTTTTCTAGATTTTTTTCTAGATTTTTTTTGTAGATTTTTTTTCTAGATTTTTTTCTAGATTTTTTTTCTAGATTTTTTTTCTAGATTTTTTTTCTAGATTTTTTTCTAGATTTTTTTTCTAGATTTTTTTTCTAGATTTTTTTTCTCGATTTTTTTTCTAGATTTTTTTCTAGATTTTTTTTCTAGATTTTTTTTTAGATTTTTTTTCTAGATTTTTTTCTAGATTTTTTTCTAGATTTTTTTTCTAGATTTTTTTCTAGATTTTTTTTCTAGATTTTTTTTCTAGATTTTTTTTCTAGAATTTTTTCTAGATTTTTTTTCTAGATTTTTTTTCTAGATTTTTTTTCTAGATTTTTTTCTAGATTTTTTTCTAGATTTTTTTTCTAGATTTTTTTTCTAGATTTCTTTTCTAGATTTTTTTTCTAGATTTTTTTTCTAGATTTTTTTTCTAGATTTTTTTCTAGATTTTTTTTCTAGATTTTTTTTCTAGATTTTTTTCTAGATTTTTTTTCCAGATTTTTTTCTAGATTTTTTTTCTAGATTTTTTTTCTAGATTTTTTTCTAGATTTTTTTCTAGATTTTTTTTCTAGATTTTTTTTGTAGATTTTTTTTCTAAATTTGTTCTAGATTTTTTTTGTAGATTTTTTTTCTAGAATTTTTTTCTAGATTTTTTTCTAGATTTTTTTTCTAGATTTTTTTTCCAGATTTTTTTCTAGATTTTTTTTCCAGATTTTTTTCTAGATTTTTTTTCTAGATTTTTTTTCTAGATTTTTTTCTAGATTTTTTTCTAGATTTTTTTTCTAGATTTTTTTTGTAGATTTTTTTTCTAGATTTTTTTTCTAGATTTTTTTCTAGATTTTTTTTCCAGATTTTTTTCTAGATTTTTTTTCTAGATTTTTTTTCTAGATTTTTTTCTAGATTTTTTTCTAGATTTTTTTTCTAGATTTTTTTTGTAGATTTTTTTTCTAAATTTGTTCTAGATTCTTTTTGTAGATTTTTTTTCTAGAATTTTTTTCTAGATTTTTTTCTAGATTTTTTTTCTAGATTTTTTTTCTAGATTTTTTTCTAGATTTTTTTTGTAGATTTTTTTTCTAGATTTTTTTCTAGATTTTTTTCTAGATTTTTTTTGTAGATTTTTTTTGTAGATTTTTTTTATAGATTTTTTTCTAGATTTTTTTTCTAGATTTTTTTTCCAGATTTTTTTCTAGATTTTTTTTGTAGATTTTTTTTGTAGATTTTTTTCTAGATTTTTTTTCTAGATTTTTTTCTAGATTTTTTTTCTAGATTTTTTTTCTAGATTTTTTTTCTAGATTTTTTTTCTAGATTTCTTTTGTAGATTTTTTTTGTAGATTTTTTTTCTAGATTTTTTTCTAGATTTTTTTTCTAGATTTTTTTCTAGATTTTTTTTCTAGATTTTTTTTCTAGATTTTTTTTCTAGATTTTTTTCTAGATTTTTTTTCTAGATTTTTTTTCTAGATTTTTTTCTAGATTTTTTTTCCAGATTTTTTTCTAGATTTTTTTTCTAGATTTTTTTTCTAGATTTTTTTCTAGATTTTTTTCTAGATTTTTTTTCTAGATTTTTTTTGTAGATTTTTTTTCTAAATTTGTTCTAGATTTTTTTTGTAGATTTTTTTTCTAGAATTTTTTTCTAGATTTTTTTCTAGATTTTTTTTCTAGATTTTTTTTCCAGATTTTTTTCTAGATTTTTTTTCCAGATTTTTTTCTAGATTTTTTTTCTAGATTTTTTTTCTAGATTTTTTTCTAGATTTTTTTCTAGATTTTTTTTCTAGATTTTTTTCTAGATTTTTTTTCTAGATTTTTTTTCTAGATTTTTTTTCTAGATTTTTTTTCTAGATTTTTTTTCTAGATTTTTTTTCTAGATTTTTTTCTAGATTTTTTTTCTAGATTTTTTTTCTAGATTTTTTTTCTAGATTTTTTTTCTAGATTTTTTTCTAGATTTTTTTTCTAGATTTTTTTTCTAGATTTTTTTTCTAGATTTTTTTCTAGATTTTTTTTCTAGATTTTTTTTCTAGATTTTTTTCTAGATTTTTTTCTAGATTTTTTTTCTAGATTTTTTTCTAGATTTTTTTTCTAGATTTTTTTTCTAGATTTTTTTTCTAGATTTTTTTCTTGATTTTTTTTGTAGATTTTTTTTCTAGATTTTTTTCTAGATTTTTTTTCTAGATTTTTTTTCCAGATTTTTTTCTAGATTTTTTTTCTAGATTTTTTTTCTAGATTTTTTTCTAGATTTTTTTTCTAGATGTTTTTTCTAGATGTTTTTCTAGATTTTTTTTCTAGATTTTTTTTCTAGATTTTTTTCTAGATTTTTTTTGTAGATTTTTTTTCTAGATTTTTTTCTAGATTTTTTTTCTAGATTTTTTTTCTAGATTTTTTTTCTAGATTTTTTTCTAGATTTTTTTTCTAGATTTTTTTTCTAGATTTTTTTTCTCGATTTTTTTTCTAGATTTTTTTCTAGATTTTTTTTCTAGATTTTTTTTTAGATTTTTTTTCTAGATTTTTTTCTAGATTTTTTTCTAGATTTTTTTTCTAGATTTTTTTCTAGATTTTTTTTCTAGATTTTTTTTCTAGATTTTTTTTCTAGAATTTTTTCTAGATTTTTTTTCTAGATTTTTTTTCTAGATTTTTTTTCTAGATTTTTTTCTAGATTTTTTTCTAGATTTTTTTTCTAGATTTTTTTTCTAGATTTCTTTTGTAGATTTTTTTTGTAGATTTTTTTTCTAGATTTTTTTTCTAGATTTTTTTCTAGATTTTTTTTCTAGATTTTTTTCTAGATTTTTTTTCTAGATTTTTTTTCTAGATTTTTTTTCTAGATTTTTTTCTAGATTTTTTTTCTAGATTTTTTTTCTAGATTTTTTTCTAGATTTTTTTTCCAGATTTTTTTCTAGATTTTTTTTCTAGATTTTTTTTCTAGATTTTTTTCTAGATTTTTTTCTAGATTTTTTTTCTAGATTTTTTTTGTAGATTTTTTTTCTAAATTTGTTCTAGATTTTTTTTGTAGATTTTTTTTCTAGAATTTTTTTCTAGATTTTTTTCTAGATTTTTTTTCTAGATTTTTTTTCCAGATTTTTTTCTAGATTTTTTTTCCAGATTTTTTTCTAGATTTTTTTTCTAGATTTTTTTTCTAGATTTTTTTCTAGATTTTTTTCTAGATTTTTTTTCTAGATTTTTTTTGTAGATTTTTTTTCTAGATTTTTTTTCTAGATTTTTTTCTAGATTTTTTTTCCAGATTTTTTTCTAGATTTTTTTTCTAGATTTTTTTTCTAGATTTTTTTCTAGATTTTTTTCTAGATTTTTTTTCTAGATTTTTTTTGTAGATTTTTTTTCTAAATTTGTTCTAGATTCTTTTTGTAGATTTTTTTTCTAGAATTTTTTTCTAGATTTTTTTCTAGATTTTTTTTCTAGATTTTTTTTCTAGATTTTTTTCTAGATTTTTTTTGTAGATTTTTTTTCTAGATTTTTTTCTAGATTTTTTTCTAGATTTTTTTTGTAGATTTTTTTTGTAGATTTTTTTTATAGATTTTTTTCTAGATTTTTTTTCTAGATTTTTTTTCCAGATTTTTTTCTAGATTTTTTTTGTAGATTTTTTTTGTAGATTTTTTTCTAGATTTTTTTTCTAGATTTTTTTCTAGATTTTTTTTCTAGATTTTTTTTCTAGATTTTTTTCTAGATTTTTTTTCTAGATTTCTTTTGTAGATTTTTTTTGTAGATTTTTTTTCTAGATTTTTTTCTAGATTTTTTTTCTAGATTTTTTTCTAGATTTTTTTTCTAGATTTTTTTTCTAGATTTTTTTTCTAGATTTTTTTCTAGATTTTTTTTCTAGATTTTTTTTCTAGATTTTTTTCTAGATTTTTTTTCCAGATTTTTTTCTAGATTTTTTTTCTAGATTTTTTTTCTAGATTTTTTTCTAGATTTTTTTCTAGATTTTTTTTCTAGATTTTTTTTGTAGATTTTTTTTCTAAATTTGTTCTAGATTTTTTTTGTAGATTTTTTTTCTAGAATTTTTTTCTAGATTTTTTTCTAGATTTTTTTTCTAGATTTTTTTTCCAGATTTTTTTCTAGATTTTTTTTCCAGATTTTTTTCTAGATTTTTTTTCTAGATTTTTTTTCTAGATTTTTTTCTAGATTTTTTTCTAGATTTTTTTTCTAGATTTTTTTTGTAGATTTTTTTTCTAGATTTTTTTTGTAGATTTTTTTCTAGATTTTTTTTCCAGATTTTTTTCTAGATTTTTTTTCTAGATTTTTTTTCTAGATTTTTTTCTAGATTTTTTTCTAGATTTTTTTTCTAGATTTTTTTTGTAGATTTTTTTTCTAAATTTGTTCTAGATTTTTTTTGTAGATTTTTTTTCTAGAATTTTTTTCTAGATTTTTTTCTAGATTTTTTTTCTAGATTTTTTTTCTAGATTTTTTTCTAGATTTTTTTTGTAGATTTTTTTTCTAGATTTTTTTCTAGATTTTTTTTCTAGATTTTTTTTCTAGATTTTTTTTCTAGATTTTTTTCTAGATTTTTTTTCTAGATTTTTTTTGTAGATTTTTTTTATAGATTTTTTTCTAGATTTTTTTTCTAGATTTTTTTTCCAGATTTTTTTCTAGATTTTTTTTGTAGATTTTTTTTGTAGATTTTTTTCTAGATTTTTTTTCTAGATTTTTTTCTAGATTTTTTTTCTAGATTTTTTTTCTAGATTTTTTTTCTAGATTTTTTTCTAGATTTTTTTTCTAGATTTTTTTCTAGATTTTTTTTCTAGATTTTTTTTCTAGATTTTTTTCTAGATTTTATTTCTAGATTTTTTTTCTAGATTTTTTTTCTAGATTTTTTTTCTAGATTTTTTTCTAGATTTTATTTCTAGATTTTTTTTCTAGATTTTTTTTCTAGATTTTTTTCTAGATTTTTTTTCTAGATTTTTTTTCTAGATTTTTTTTCTAGATTTTTTTTGTAGATTTTTTTTCTAGATTTTCTTCTAGATTTTTTTTCTAGATTTTTTTTCTAGATTTTTTTTCTAGATTTTTTTCTAGATTTTTTTCTAGATTTTTTTCTAGATTTTTTTTCTAGATTTTTTTTCTAGATTTTTTTTCTAGATTTTTTTTCTAGATTTTTTTCTAGATTTTTTTTCTAGATTTTTTTCTAGATTTTTTTTCTAGATTTTTTTTCTAGATTTTTTTTCTAGATTTTTTTCTAGATTTTTTTTCTAGATTTTTTTTCTAGATTTTTTTTCTAGATTTTTTTCTAGATTTTTTTTCTAGATTTTTTTCTAGATTTTTTTTCTAGATTTTTTTCTAGATTTTTTTTCTAGATTTTTTTCTAGATTTTTTTCTAGATTTTTTTTCTAGATTTTTTTCTAGATTTTTTTCTAGATTTTTTTTCTAGATTTTTTTTCTAGATTTTTTTTCTAGATTTTTTTTCTAGATTTTTTTCTAGATTTTTTTTCTAGATTTTTTTCTAGATTTTTTTTCTAGATTTTTTTTCTAGATTTTTTTTCTAGATTTTTTTCTAGATTTTTTTTCTAGATTTTTTTTCTAGATTTTTTTTCTAGATTTTTTTCTAGATTTTTTTCTAGATTTTTTTCTAGATTTTTTTTCTAGATTTTTTTTCTAGATTTTTTTCTAGATTTTTTTTCTAGATTTTTTTTCTAGATTTTTTTTCTAGATTTTTTTCTAGATTTTTTTTGTAGATTTTTTTTCTAGATTTTTTTCTAGATTTTTTTCTAGATTTTTTTTGTAGATTTTTTTTCTAGATTTTTTTTCTAGATTTTTTTCTAGATTTTTATTCTAGATTTTTTTTCTAGATTTTTTTCTAGATTTTTTTTGTAGATTTTTTTTCCAGATTTTTTTCTAGATTTTTTTTGTAGATTTTTTTTCTAGATTTTTTTCTAGATTTTTTTCTAGATTTTTTTTCTAGATTTTTTTTCTAGATTTTTTTCTAGATTTTTTTTCTAGATTTCTTTTCTAGATTTTTTTTCTAGATTTTTTTCTAGATTTTTTTTCTAGATTTTTTTCTAGATTTTTTTTCTAGATTTTTTTTCTAGATTTTTTTCTAGATTTTTTTTCTAGATTTTTTTTCTAGATTTTTTTTCTAGATTTTTTTCTAGATTTTTTTTCTAGATTTTTTTTCTAGATTTTCTTCTAGATTTTTTTTCTAGATTTTTTTCCTAGATTTTTTTTCTAGATTTTTTTCTAGATTTTTTTCTAGATTTTTTTCTAGATTTTTTTTCTAGATTTTTTTTCTAGATTTTTTTTCTAGATTTTTTTTCTAGATTTTTTTCTAGATTTTTTTTCTAGATTTTTTTCTAGATTTTTTTTCTAGATTTTTTTTCTAGATTTTTTTTCTAGATTTTTTTCTAGATTTTTTTTCTAGATTCTTTTTCTAGATTTTTTTTCTAGATTTTTTTCTAGATTTTTTTTCTAGATTTTTTTTCTAGATTTTTTTTCTAGATTTTTTTCTAGATTTTTTTTCTAGATTTCTTTTCTAGATTTTTTTTCTAGATTTTTTTCTAGATTTTTTTTCTAGATTTTTTTCTAGATTTTTTTCTAGATTTTTTTTCTAGATTTTTTTTCTAGATTTTTTTTCTAGATTTTTTTTCTAGATTTTTTTCTAGATTTTTTTTCTAGATTTTTTTCTAGATTTTTTTTCTAGATTTTTTTTCTAGATTTTTTTTCTAGATTTTTTTCTAGATTTTTTTTCTAGATTTTTTTTCTAGATTTTTTTTCTAGATTTTTTTCTAGATTTTTTTCTAGATTTTTTTCTAGATTTTTTTTCTAGATTTTTTTTCTAGATTTTTTTCTAGATTTTTTTTCTAGATTTTTTTTCTAGATTTTTTTTCTAGATTTTTTTCTAGATTTTTTTTGTAGATTTTTTTTCTAGATTTTTTTTCTAGATTTTTTTCTAGATTTTTTTTCTAGATTTTTTTTCTAGATTTTTTTTCTAGATTTTTTTCTAGATTTTTTTTCTAGATTTTTTTCTAGATTTTTTTTCTAGATTTTTTTCTAGATTTTTTTTCTAGATTTTTTTCTAGATTTGTTTCTAGATTTTTTTTCTAGATTTTTTTTCTAGATTTTTTTCTAGATTTTTTTTTGTAGATTTTTTTTCTAGATTTTTTTTCTAGATTTTTTTCTAGATTTTTTTTCCAGATTTTTTTCTAGATTTTTTTTCTAGATTTTTTTTCTAGATTTTTTTCTAGATTTTTTTCTAGATTTTTTTTCTAGATTTTTTTTGTAGATTTTTTTTCTACATTTGTTCTAGATTTTTTTTGTAGATTTTTTTTCTAGAATTTTTTTCTAGATTTTTTTCTAGATTTTTTTTCTAGATCTTTTTTCTAGATTTTTTTCTAGATTTTTTTTGTAGATTTTTTTTCTAGATTTTTTTCTAGATTTTTTTTCTAGATTTTTTTTCTAGATTTTTTTTCTAGATTTTTTTGTAGATTTTTTTTGTAGATTTTTTTTGTAGATTTTTTTTATAGATTTTTTTCTAGATTTTTTTTCTAGATTTTTTTTCCAGATTTTTTTCTAGATTTTTTTTCTAGATTTTTTTTGTAGATTTTTTTCTAGATTTTTTTTCTAGATTTTTTTCTAGATTTTTTTTCTAGATTTTTTTTCTAGATTTTTTTTCTAGATTTTTTTCTAGATTTTTTTTCTAGATTTTTTTCTAGATTTTTTTTCTAGATTTTTTTTCTAGATTTTTTTCTAGATTTTATTTCTAGATTTTTTTTCTAGATTTTTTTTCTAGATTTTGTTTCTAGATTTTTTTCTAGATTTTATTTCTAGATTTTTTTTCTAGATTTTTTTCTAGATTTTTTTTCTAGATTTTTTTCTAGATTTTTTTCTAGATTTTTTTTCTAGATTTTTTTTCTAGATTTTTTATCTAGATTTTTTTTCTAGATTTTTTTCTAGATTTTTTTTCTAGATTTTTTTCTAGATTTTTTTTCTAGATTTTTTTTCTAGATTTTTTTTCTAGATTTTTTTCTAGATTTTTTTCTAGATTTTTTTTCTAGATTTTTTTCTAGATTTTTTTCTAGATTTTTTTTCTAGATTTTTTTTCTAGATTTTTTTTCTAGATTTTTTTCTAGATTTTTTTTCTAGATTTTTTTTCTAGATTTTTTTTCTAGATTTTTTTCTAGATTTTTTTTCTAGATTTTTTTTCTAGATTTTTTTTCTAGATTTTTTTTCTAGATTTTTTTTCTAGATTTTTTATCTAGATTTTTTTTCTAGATTTTTTTTCTAGATTTTTTTTCTAGATTTTTTTCTAGATTTTTTTCTAGATTTTTTTCTAGATTTTTTTTCTAGATTTTTTTTCTAGATTTTTTTCTAGATTTTTTTTCTAGATTTTTTTTCTAGATTTTTTTTCTAGATTTTTTTCTAGATTTTTTTTCTAGATTTTTTTCTAGATTTTTTTTCTAGATTTTTTTTCTAGATTTTTTTTCTAGATTTTTTTCTAGATTTTTTTTCTAGATTCTTTTTCTAGATTTTTTTTCTAGATTTTTTTCTAGATTTTTTTTCTAGATTTTTTTCTAGATTTTTTTTCTAGATTTTTTTCTAGATTTTTTTTCTAGATTTTTTTCTAGATTTTTTTCTAGATTTTTTTTCTAGATTTTTTTCTAGATTTTTTTCTAGATTTTTTTTCTAGATTTTTTTTCTAGATTTTTTTTCTAGATTTTTTTTCTAGATTTTTTTCTAGATTTTTTTTCTAGATTTTTTTCTAGATTTTTTTTCTAGATTTTTTTTCTAGATTTTTTTTCTAGATTTTTTTCTAGATTTTTTTTCTAGATTTTTTTTCTAGATTTTTTTTCTAGATTTTTTTCTAGATTTTTTTCTAGATTTTTTTTCTAGATTTTTTTTCTAGATTTTTTTTCTAGATTTTTTTTCTAGATTTTTTTCTAGATTTTTTTTCTAGATTTTTTTCTAGATTTTTTTTCTAGATTTTTTTTCTAGATTTTTTTTCTAGATTTTTTTCTAGATTTTTTTTCTAGATTTTTTTTCTAGATTTTTTTCTAGATTTTTTTTCTAGATTTTTTTCTAGATTTGTTTCTAGATTTTTTTTCTAGATTTTTTTTCTAGATTTGTTTCTAGATTTTTTTTTGTAGATTTTTTTTCTAGATTTTTTTTCTAGATTTTTTTCTAGATTTTTTTTCCAGATTTTTTTCTAGATTTTTTTTCTAGATTTTTTTTCTAGATTTTTTTCTAGATTTTTTTCTAGATTTTTTTTCTAGATTTTTTTTGTAGATTTTTTTTCTACATTTGTTCTAGATTTTTTTTGTAGATTTTTTTTCTAGAATTTTTTTCTAGATTTTTTTCTAGATTTTTTTTCTAGATCTTTTTTCTAGATTTTTTTCTAGATTTTTTTTGTAGATTTTTTTTCTAGATTTTTTTCTAGATTTTTTTTCTAGATTTTTTTTCTAGATTTTTTTTCTAGATTTTTTTGTAGATTTTTTTTGTAGATTTTTTTTGTAGATTTTTTTTATAGATTTTTTTCTAGATTTTTTTTCTAGATTTTTTTTCCAGATTTTTTTCTAGATTTTTTTTCTAGATTTTTTTTGTAGATTTTTTTCTAGATTTTTTTTCTAGATTTTTGTCTAGATTTTTTTTCTAGATTTTTTTTCTAGATTTTTTTTCTAGATTTTTTTCTAGATTTTTTTTCTAGATTTTTTTCTAGATTTTTTTTCTAGATTTTTTTTCTAGATTTTTTTCTAGATTTTATTTCTAGATTTTTTTTCTAGATTTTTTTTCTAGATTTTGTTTCTAGATTTTTTTCTAGATTTTATTTCTAGATTTTTTTTCTAGATTTTTTTCTAGATTTTTTTTCTAGATTTTTTTCTAGATTTTTTTCTAGATTTTTTTTCTAGATTTTTTTTCTAGATTTTTTATCTAGATTTTTTTTCTAGATTTTTTTCTAGATTTTTTTTCTAGATTTTTTTCTAGATTTTTTTTCTAGATTTTTTTTCTAGATTTTTTTTCTAGATTTTTTTCTAGATTTTTTTCTAGATTTTTTTTCTAGATTTTTTTCTAGATTTTTTTCTAGATTTTTTTTCTAGATTTTTTTTCTAGATTTTTTTTCTAGATTTTTTTTCTAGATTTTTTTCTAGATTTTTTTTCTAGATTTTTTTCTAGATTTTTTTTCTAGATTTTTTTTCTAGATTTTTTTTCTAGATTTTTTTCTAGATTTTTTTTCTAGATTTTTTTTCCAGATTTTTTTCTAGATTTTTTTTCTAGATTTTTTTTCTAGATTTTTTTCTAGATTTTTTTTCTAGATGTTTTTTCTAGATGTTTTTCTAGATTTTTTTTCTAGATTTTTTTTCTAGATTTTTTTCTAGATTTTTTTTGTAGATTTTTTTTGTAGATTTTTTTCTAGATTTTTTTTCTAGATTTTTTTTCTAGATTTTTTTTCTAGATTTTTTTCTAGATTTTTTTTCTAGATTTCTTTTGTAGATTTTTTTTGTAGATTTTTTTTCTAGATTTTTTTTCTAGATTTTTTTCTAGATTTTTTTTCTAGATTTTTTTCTAGATTTTTTTTCTAGATTTTTTTTCTAGATTTTTTTTCTAGATTTTTTTCTAGATTTTTTTTCTAGATTTTTTTTCTAGATTTTTTTCTAGATTTTTTTTCCAGATTTTTTTCTAGATTTTTTTTCTAGATTTTTTTTCTAGATTTTTTTCTAGATTTTTTTCTAGATTTTTTTTCTAGATTTTTTTTGTAGATTTTTTTTCTAAATTTGTTCTAGATTTTTTTTGTAGATTTTTTTTCTAGAATTTTTTTCTAGATTTTTTTCTAGATTTTTTTTCTAGATTTTTTTTCCAGATTTTTTTCTAGATTTTTTTTCCAGATTTTTTTCTAGATTTTTTTTCTAGATTTTTTTTCTAGATTTTTTTCTAGATTTTTTTCTAGATTTTTTTTCTAGATTTTTTTTGTAGATTTTTTTTCTAGATTTTTTTTCTAGATTTTTTTCTAGATTTTTTTTCCAGATTTTTTTCTAGATTTTTTTTCTAGATTTTTTTTCTAGATTTTTTTCTAGATTTTTTTCTAGATTTTTTTTCTAGATTTTTTTTGTAGATTTTTTTTCTAAATTTGTTCTAGATTTTTTTTGTAGATTTTTTTTCTAGAATTTTTTTCTAGATTTTTTTCTAGATTTTTTTTCTAGATTTTTTTTCTAGATTTTTTTCTAGATTTTTTTTGTAGATTTTTTTTCTAGATTTTTTTCTAGATTTTTTTTCTAGATTTTTTTTCTAGATTTTTTTTCTAGATTTTTTTCTAGATTTTTTTTGTAGATTTTTTTTGTAGATTTTTTTTATAGATTTTTTTCTAGATTTTTTTTCTAGATTTTTTTTCCAGATTTTTTTCTAGATTTTTTTTGTAGATTTTTTTTGTAGATTTTTTTCTAGATTTTTTTTCTAGATTTTTTTCTAGATTTTTTTTCTAGATTTTTTTTCTAGATTTTTTTTCTAGATTTTTTTCTAGATTTTTTTTCTAGATTTTTTTCTAGATTTTTTTTCTAGATTTTTTTTCTAGATTTTTTTCTAGATTTTATTTCTAGATTTTTTTTCTAGATTTTTTTTCTAGATTTTTTTTCTAGATTTTTTTTCTAGATTTTTTTCTAGATTTTTTTTCTAGATTTTTTTTCTAGATTTTTTTTCTAGATTTTTTTCTAGATTTTATTTCTAGATTTTTTTTCTAGATTTTTTTTCTAGATTTTTTTCTAGATTTTTTTTCTAGATTTTTTTTCTAGATTTTTTTTCTAGATTTTTTTCTAGATTTTTTTTCTAGATTTTTTTCTAGATTTTTTTTCTAGATTTTTTTTCTAGATTTTTTTCTAGATTTTTTTTCTAGATTTTTTTTCTAGATTTTTTTTCTAGATTTTTTTCTAGATTTTTTTCTAGATTTTTTTTCTAGATTTTTTTTCTAGATTTTTTTCTAGATTTTTTTTCTAGATTTTTTTTCTAGATTTTTTTTCTAGATTTTTTTTCTAGATTTTTTTTCTAGATTTTTTTTCTAGATTTTTTTTCTAGATTTTTTTCTAGATTTTTTTTCTAGATTTTTTTTCTAGATTTTTTTTCTAGATTTTTTTTCTAGATTTTTTTCTAGATTTTTTTTCTAGATTTTTTTTCTAGATTTTTTTTCTAGATTTTTTTCTAGATTTTTTTTCTAGATTTTTTTTCTAGATTTTTTTTCTAGATTTTTTTTCTAGATTTTTTTTCTAGATTTTTTTTCTAGATTTTTTTCTAGATTTTTTTTCTAGATTTTTTTTCTAGATTTTTTTTCTAGATTTTTTTTCCAGATTTTTTTCTAGATTTTTTTTCTAGATTTTTTTTCTAGATTTTTTTCTAGATTTTTTTTCTAGATGTTTTTTCTAGATGTTTTTCTAGATTTTTTTTCTAGATTTTTTTTCTAGTTTTTTTTCTAGATTTTTTTTGTAGATTTTTTTTCTAGATTTTTTTTCTAGATTTTTTTCTAGATTTTTTTTCTAGATTTTTTTTCTAGATTTTTTTTCTAGATTTTTTTCTAGATTTTTTTTCTAGATTTTTTTTCTAGATTTTTTTTCTAGATTTTTTTCTAGATTTTTTTTCTAGATTTTTTTTCTAGATTTTTTTCTAGATTTTTTTCTAGATTTTTTTTCTAGATTTTTTTTCTAGATTTTTTTCTAGATTTTTTTTCTAGATTTTTTTTCTAGATTTTTTTTCTAGATTTTTTTCTAGATTTTTTTTCTAGATTTTTTTTTAGATTTTTTTTCTAGATTTTTTTCTAGATTTTTTTCTAGATTTTTTTTCTAGATTTTTTTTCTAGATTTTTTTTCTAGATTTTTTTTCTAGATTTTTTTTCTAGATTTTTTTTCTAGATTTTTTTCTAGATTTTTTTTCTAGATTTTTTTTCTAGATTTTTTTTCTAGATTTTTTTTCTAGATTTTTTTCTAGATTTTTTTTCTAGATTTTTTTTCTAGATTTTTTTCTAGATTTTTTTTCTAGATTTTTTTTCTAGATTTTTTTTCTAGATTTTTTTTCCAGATTTTTTTCTAGATTTTTTTTCTAGATTTTTTTTCTAGATTTTTTTCTAGATTTTTTTTCTAGATTTTTTTTCTAGATTTTTTTTCTAGATTTTTTTCTAGATTTTTTTTCTAGATTTTTTTTCTAGATTTTTTTTCTAGATTTTTTTCTAGATTTTTTTTCTAGATTTTTTTTCTAGATTTTTTTCTAGATTTTTTTCTAGATTTTTTTTCTAGATTTTTTTCTAGATTTTTTTTCTAGATTTTTTTTCTAGATTTTTTTTCTCGATTTTTTTCTTGATTTTTTTTGTAGATTTTTTTTCTAGATTTTTTTCTAGATTTTTTTTCTAGATTTTTTTTCCAGATTTTTTTCTAGATTTTTTTTCTAGATTTTTTTTCTAGATTTTTTTCTAGATTTTTTTTCTAGATGTTTTTTCTAGATGTTTTTCTAGATTTTTTTTCTAGATTTTTTTTCTAGATTTTTTTCTAGATTTTTTTTGTAGATTTTTTTTGTAGATTTTTTTCTAGATTTTTTTTCTAGATTTTTTTTCTAGATTTTTTTTCTAGATTTTTTTCTAGATTTTTTTTCTAGATTTCTTTTGTAGATTTTTTTTGTAGATTTTTTTTCTAGATTTTTTTTCTAGATTTTTTTCTAGATTTTTTTTCTAGATTTTTTTCTAGATTTTTTTTCTAGATTTTTTTTCTAGATTTTTTTTCTAGATTTTTTTCTAGATTTTTTTTCTAGATTTTTTTTCTAGATTTTTTTCTAGATTTTTTTTCCAGATTTTTTTCTAGATTTTTTTTCTAGATTTTTTTTCTAGATTTTTTTCTAGATTTTTTTCTAGATTTTTTTTCTAGATTTTTTTTGTAGATTTTTTTTCTAAATTTGTTCTAGATTTTTTTTGTAGATTTTTTTTCTAGAATTTTTTTCTAGATTTTTTTCTAGATTTTTTTTCTAGATTTTTTTTCCAGATTTTTTTCTAGATTTTTTTTCCAGATTTTTTTCTAGATTTTTTTTCTAGATTTTTTTTCTAGATTTTTTTCTAGATTTTTTTCTAGATTTTTTTTCTAGATTTTTTTTGTAGATTTTTTTTCTAGATTTTTTTTCTAGATTTTTTTCTAGATTTTTTTTCCAGATTTTTTTCTAGATTTTTTTTCTAGATTTTTTTTCTAGATTTTTTTCTAGATTTTTTTCTAGATTTTTTTTCTAGATTTTTTTTGTAGATTTTTTTTCTAAATTTGTTCTAGATTTTTTTTGTAGATTTTTTTTCTAGAATTTTTTTCTAGATTTTTTTCTAGATTTTTTTTCTAGATTTTTTTTCTAGATTTTTTTCTAGATTTTTTTTGTAGATTTTTTTTCTAGATTTTTTTCTAGATTTTTTTTCTAGATTTTTTTTCTAGATTTTTTTTCTAGATTTTTTTCTAGATTTTTTTTGTAGATTTTTTTTGTAGATTTTTTTTATAGATTTTTTTCTAGATTTTTTTTCTAGATTTTTTTTCCAGATTTTTTTCTAGATTTTTTTTGTAGATTTTTTTTGTAGATTTTTTTCTAGATTTTTTTTCTAGATTTTTTTCTAGATTTTTTTTCTAGATTTTTTTTCTAGATTTTTTTTCTAGATTTTTTTCTAGATTTTTTTTCTAGATTTTTTTCTAGATTTTTTTTCTAGATTTTTTTTCTAGATTTTTTTCTAGATTTTATTTCTAGATTTTTTTTCTAGATTTTTTTTCTAGATTTTTTTTCTAGATTTTTTTTCTAGATTTTTTTCTAGATTTTTTTTCTAGATTTTTTTTCTAGATTTTTTTTCTAGATTTTTTTCTAGATTTTATTTCTAGATTTTTTTTCTAGATTTTTTTTCTAGATTTTTTTCTAGATTTTTTTTCTAGATTTTTTTTCTAGATTTTTTTTCTAGATTTTTTTCTAGATTTTTTTTCTAGATTTTTTTCTAGATTTTTTTTCTAGATTTTTTTTCTAGATTTTTTTCTAGATTTTTTTTCTAGATTTTTTTTCTAGATTTTTTTTCTAGATTTTTTTCTAGATTTTTTTCTAGATTTTTTTTCTAGATTTTTTTTCTAGATTTTTTTCTAGATTTTTTTTCTAGATTTTTTTTCTAGATTTTTTTTCTAGATTTTTTTTCTAGATTTTTTTTCTAGATTTTTTTTCTAGATTTTTTTTCTAGATTTTTTTCTAGATTTTTTTTCTAGATTTTTTTTCTAGATTTTTTTTCTAGATTTTTTTTCTAGATTTTTTTCTAGATTTTTTTTCTAGATTTTTTTTCTAGATTTTTTTTCTAGATTTTTTTCTAGATTTTTTTTCTAGATTTTTTTTCTAGATTTTTTTTCTAGATTTTTTTTCTAGATTTTTTTTCTAGATTTTTTTTCTAGATTTTTTTCTAGATTTTTTTTCTAGATTTTTTTTCTAGATTTTTTTTCTAGATTTTTTTTCCAGATTTTTTTCTAGATTTTTTTTCTAGATTTTTTTTCTAGATTTTTTTCTAGATTTTTTTTCTAGATGTTTTTTCTAGATGTTTTTCTAGATTTTTTTTCTAGATTTTTTTTCTAGTTTTTTTTCTAGATTTTTTTTGTAGATTTTTTTTCTAGATTTTTTTTCTAGATTTTTTTCTAGATTTTTTTTCTAGATTTTTTTTCTAGATTTTTTTTCTAGATTTTTTTCTAGATTTTTTTTCTAGATTTTTTTTCTAGATTTTTTTTCTAGATTTTTTTCTAGATTTTTTTTCTAGATTTTTTTTCTAGATTTTTTTCTAGATTTTTTTCTAGATTTTTTTTCTAGATTTTTTTTCTAGATTTTTTTCTAGATTTTTTTTCTAGATTTTTTTTCTAGATTTTTTTTCTAGATTTTTTTCTAGATTTTTTTTCTAGATTTTTTTTTAGATTTTTTTTCTAGATTTTTTTCTAGATTTTTTTCTAGATTTTTTTTCTAGATTTTTTTTCTAGATTTTTTTTCTAGATTTTTTTTCTAGATTTTTTTTCTAGATTTTTTTTCTAGATTTTTTTCTAGATTTTTTTTCTAGATTTTTTTTCTAGATTTTTTTTCTAGATTTTTTTTCTAGATTTTTTTCTAGATTTTTTTTCTAGATTTTTTTTCTAGATTTTTTTTCTAGATTTTTTTCTAGATTTTTTTTCTAGATTTTTTTTCTAGATTTTTTTTCTAGATTTTTTTTCTAGATTTTTTTTCTAGATTTTTTTTCTAGATTTTTTTCTAGATTTTTTTTCTAGATTTTTTTTCTAGATTTTTTTTCTAGATTTTTTTTCCAGATTTTTTTCTAGATTTTTTTTCTAGATTTTTTTTCTAGATTTTTTTCTAGATTTTTTTTCTAGATTTTTTTTCTAGATGTTTTTCTAGATTTTTTTTCTAGATTTTTTTTCTAGATTTTTTTCTAGATTTTTTTTGTAGATTTTTTTTCTAGATTTTTTTTCTAGATTTTTTTCTAGATTTTTTTTCTAGATTTTTTTTCTAGATTTTTTTTCTAGATTTTTTTCTAGATTTTTTTTCTAGATTTTTTTTCTAGATTTTTTTTCTAGATTTTTTTCTAGATTTTTTTTCTAGATTTTTTTTCTAGATTTTTTTCTAGATTTTTTTCTAGATTTTTTTTCTAGATTTTTTTTCTAGATTTTTTTCTAGATTTTTTTTCTAGATTTTTTTTCTAGATTTTTTTTCTAGATTTTTTTCTAGATTTTTTTTCTAGATTTTTTTTTAGATTTTTTTTCTAGATTTTTTTCTAGATTTTTTTCTAGATTTTTTTTCTAGATTTTTTTTCTAGATTTTTTTTCTAGATTTTTTTTCTAGATTTTTTTTCTAGATTTTTTTTCTAGATTTTTTTCTAGATTTTTTTTCTAGATTTTTTTTCTAGATTTTTTTTCTAGATTTTTTTCTAGATTTTTTTTCTAGATTTTTTTTCTAGATTTTTTTCTAGATTTTTTTCTAGATTTTTTTTCTAGATTTTTTTCTAGATTTTTTTTCTAGATTTTTTTTCTAGATTTTTTTTCTAGATTTTTTTCTAGATTTTTTTTGTAGATTTTTTTTCTAAATTTTTTTCTAGATTTTTTTTCTAGATTTTTTTTCCAGATTTTTTTCTAGATTTTTTTTCTAGATTTTTTTTCTAGATTTTTTTCTAGATTTTTTTTCTAGATTTTTTTTCTAGATTTTTTTTCTAGGTTTTTTTCTAGATTTTTTTTCTAGATTTTTTTTCTAGATTTTTTTTCTAGATTTTTTTCTAGATTTTTTTTCTAGATTTTTTTTCTAGATTTTTTTTCTAGATTTTTTTTCTAGATTTTTTTTCTAGATTTTTTTTCTAGATTTTTTTCTAGATTTTTTTTCTAGATTTTTTTTCTAGATTTTTTTTCTAGATTTTTTTTCCAGATTTTTTTCTAGATTTTTTTTCTAGATTTTTTTTCTAGATTTTTTTCTAGATTTTTTTTCTAGATGTTTTTTCTAGATGTTTTTCTAGATTTTTTTTCTAGATTTTTTTTCTAGATTTTTTTCTAGATTTTTTTTGTAGATTTTTTTTCTAGATTTTTTTTCTAGATTTTTTTCTAGATTTTTTTTCTAGATTTTTTTTCTAGATTTTTTTTCTAGATTTTTTTCTAGATTTTTTTTCTAGATTTTTTTTCTAGATTTTTTTTCTAGATTTTTTTCTAGATTTTTTTTCTAGATTTTTTTTCTAGATTTTTTTCTAGATTTTTTTCTAGATTTTTTTTCTAGATTTTTTTTCTAGATTTTTTTCTAGATTTTTTTTCTAGATTTTTTTTCTAGATTTTTTTTCTAGATTTTTTTCTAGATTTTTTTTCTAGATTTTTTTTTAGATTTTTTTTCTAGATTTTTTTCTAGATTTTTTTCTAGATTTTTTTTCTAGATTTTTTTTCTAGATTTTTTTTCTAGATTTTTTTTCTAGATTTTTTTTCTAGATTTTTTTTCTAGATTTTTTTCTAGATTTGTTTTCTAGATTTTTTTTTTAGATTTTTTTTCTAGATTTTTTTTCTAGATTTTTTTCTAGATTTTTTTTCTAGATTTTTTTTCTAGATTTTTTTTCTAGATTTTTTTCTAGATTTTTTTTCTAGATTTTTTTTCTAGATTTTTTTCTAGATTTTTTTCTAGATTTTTTTTCTAGATTTTTTTCTAGATTTTTTTTCTAGATTTTTTTTCTAGATTTTTTTTCTAGATTTTTTTCTAGATTTTTTTTGTAGATTTTTTTTCTAGATTTTTTTCTAGATTTTTTTTCTAGATTTTTTTTCCAGATTTTTTTCTAGATTTTTTTTCTAGATTTTTTTTCTAGATTTTTTTCTAGATTTTTTTTCTAGATGTTTTTTCTAGATGTTTTTCTAGATTTTTTTTCTAGATTTTTTTTCTAGATTTTTTTCTAGATTTTTTTTGTAGATTTTTTTTGTAGATTTTTTTTCTAGATTTTTTTCTATATTTTTTTTCTATATTTTTTTTCTATATTTTTTTTCTAGATTTTTTTCTAGATTTTTTTTCTAGATTTTTTTTCTAGATTTTTTTTCTAGATTTTTTTCTAGATTTTTTTTCTAGATTTTTTTTCTAGATTTTTTTTCTAGATTTTTTTTCTAGATTTTTTTTCTAGATTTTTTTTCTAGATTTTTTTTCTAGATTTTTTTCTAGATTTTTTTTCTAGATTTTTTTTCTAGATTTTTTTTCTAGATTTTTTTCTAGATTTTTTTTCTAGATTTTTTTTCTAGATTTTTTTTCTAGATTTTTTTCTAGATTTTTTTCTAGATTTTTTTCTAGATTTTTTTTCTAGATTTTTTTTCTAGATTTTTTTCTAGATTTTTTTTCTAGATTTTTTTTCTAGATTTTTTTTCTAGATTTTTTTCTAGATTTTTTTTGTAGATTTTTTTTCTAGATTTTTTTTCTAGATTTTTTTCTAGATTTTTTTTCTAGATTTTTTTTCTAGATTTTTTTTCTAGATTTTTTTCTAGATTTTTTTTCTAGATTTTTTTCTAGATTTTTTTTCTAGATTTTTTTCTAGATTTTTTTTCTAGATTTTTTTCTAGATTTGTTTCTAGATTTTTTTTCTAGATTTTTTTTCTAGATTTTTTTCTAGATTTTTTTTTGTAGATTTTTTTTCTAGATTTTTTTTCTAGATTTTTTTCTAGATTTTTTTTCCAGATTTTTTTCTAGATTTTTTTTCTAGATTTTTTTTCTAGATTTTTTTCTAGATTTTTTTCTAGATTTTTTTTCTAGATTTTTTTTGTAGATTTTTTTTCTACATTTGTTCTAGATTTTTTTTGTAGATTTTTTTTCTAGAATTTTTTTCTAGATTTTTTTCTAGATTTTTTTTCTAGATCTTTTTTCTAGATTTTTTTCTAGATTTTTTTTGTAGATTTTTTTTCTAGATTTTTTTCTAGATTTTTTTTCTAGATTTTTTTTCTAGATTTTTTTTCTAGATTTTTTTGTAGATTTTTTTTGTAGATTTTTTTTGTAGATTTTTTTTATAGATTTTTTTCTAGATTTTTTTTCTAGATTTTTTTTCCAGATTTTTTTCTAGATTTTTTTTCTAGATTTTTTTTGTAGATTTTTTTCTAGATTTTTTTTCTAGATTTTTGTCTAGATTTTTTTTCTAGATTTTTTTTCTAGATTTTTTTTCTAGATTTTTTTCTAGATTTTTTTTCTAGATTTTTTTCTAGATTTTTTTTCTAGATTTTTTTTCTAGATTTTTTTCTAGATTTTATTTCTAGATTTTTTTTCTAGATTTTTTTTCTAGATTTTGTTTCTAGATTTTTTTCTAGATTTTATTTCTAGATTTTTTTTCTAGATTTTTTTCTAGATTTTTTTTCTAGATTTTTTTCTAGATTTTTTTCTAGATTTTTTTTCTAGATTTTTTTTCTAGATTTTTTATCTAGATTTTTTTTCTAGATTTTTTTCTAGATTTTTTTTCTAGATTTTTTTCTAGATTTTTTTTCTAGATTTTTTTTCTAGATTTTTTTTCTAGATTTTTTTCTAGATTTTTTTCTAGATTTTTTTTCTAGATTTTTTTCTAGATTTTTTTCTAGATTTTTTTTCTAGATTTTTTTTCTAGATTTTTTTTCTAGATTTTTTTTCTAGATTTTTTTCTAGATTTTTTTTCTAGATTTTTTTCTAGATTTTTTTTCTAGATTTTTTTTCTAGATTTTTTTTCTAGATTTTTTTCTAGATTTTTTTTCTAGATTTTTTTTCTAGATTTTTTTTCTAGATTTTTTTTCTAGATTTTTTTTCTAGATTTTTTATCTAGATTTTTTTTCTAGATTTTTTTTCTAGATTTTTTTTCTAGATTTTTTTCTAGATTTTTTTCTAGATTTTTTTCTAGATTTTTTTTCTAGATTTTTTTTCTAGATTTTTTTCTAGATTTTTTTTCTAGATTTTTTTTCTAGATTTTTTTTCTAGATTTTTTTTCTAGATTTTTTTTCTAGATTTTTTTTCTAGATTTTTTTTCTAGATTTTTTTTCTAGATTTTTTTCTAGATTTTTTTTCTAGATTTTTTTTCTAGATTTTTTTTCTAGATTTTTTTTCTAGATTTTTTTCTAGATTTTTTTTCTAGATTTTTTTTCTAGATTTTTTTTCTAGATTTTTTTCTAGATTTTTTTTCTAGATTTTTTTTCTAGATTTTTTTCTAGATTTTTTTCTAGATTTTTTTTCTAGATTTTTTTCTAGATTTTTTTTCTAGATTTTTTTTCTAGATTTTTTTTCTCGATTTTTTTCTTGATTTTTTTTGTAGATTTTTTTTCTAGATTTTTTTCTAGATTTTTTTTCTAGATTTTTTTTCCAGATTTTTTTCTAGATTTTTTTTCTAGATTTTTTTTCTAGATTTTTTTCTAGATTTTTTTTCTAGATGTTTTTTCTAGATGTTTTTCTAGATTTTTTTTCTAGATTTTTTTTCTAGATTTTTTTCTAGATTTTTTTTGTAGATTTTTTTTGTAGATTTTTTTCTAGATTTTTTTTCTAGATTTTTTTTCTAGATTTTTTTTCTAGATTTTTTTCTAGATTTTTTTTCTAGATTTCTTTTGTAGATTTTTTTTGTAGATTTTTTTTCTAGATTTTTTTTCTAGATTTTTTTCTAGATTTTTTTTCTAGATTTTTTTCTAGATTTTTTTTCTAGATTTTTTTTCTAGATTTTTTTTCTAGATTTTTTTCTAGATTTTTTTTCTAGATTTTTTTTCTAGATTTTTTTCTAGATTTTTTTTCCAGATTTTTTTCTAGATTTTTTTTCTAGATTTTTTTTCTAGATTTTTTTCTAGATTTTTTTCTAGATTTTTTTTCTAGATTTTTTTTGTAGATTTTTTTTCTAAATTTGTTCTAGATTTTTTTTGTAGATTTTTTTTCTAGAATTTTTTTCTAGATTTTTTTCTAGATTTTTTTTCTAGATTTTTTTTCCAGATTTTTTTCTAGATTTTTTTTCCAGATTTTTTTCTAGATTTTTTTTCTAGATTTTTTTTCTAGATTTTTTTCTAGATTTTTTTCTAGATTTTTTTTCTAGATTTTTTTTGTAGATTTTTTTTCTAGATTTTTTTTCTAGATTTTTTTCTAGATTTTTTTTCCAGATTTTTTTCTAGATTTTTTTTCTAGATTTTTTTTCTAGATTTTTTTCTAGATTTTTTTCTAGATTTTTTTTCTAGATTTTTTTTGTAGATTTTTTTTCTAAATTTGTTCTAGATTTTTTTTGTAGATTTTTTTTCTAGAATTTTTTTCTAGATTTTTTTCTAGATTTTTTTTCTAGATTTTTTTTCTAGATTTTTTTCTAGATTTTTTTTGTAGATTTTTTTTCTAGATTTTTTTCTAGATTTTTTTTCTAGATTTTTTTTCTAGATTTTTTTTCTAGATTTTTTTCTAGATTTTTTTTGTAGATTTTTTTTGTAGATTTTTTTTATAGATTTTTTTCTAGATTTTTTTTCTAGATTTTTTTTCCAGATTTTTTTCTAGATTTTTTTTGTAGATTTTTTTTGTAGATTTTTTTCTAGATTTTTTTTCTAGATTTTTTTCTAGATTTTTTTTCTAGATTTTTTTTCTAGATTTTTTTTCTAGATTTTTTTCTAGATTTTTTTTCTAGATTTTTTTCTAGATTTTTTTCTAGATTTTTTTCTAGATTTTTTTTCTAGATTTTTTTCTAGATTTTTTTTCTAGATTTTTTTTCTAGATTTTTTTTCTAGATTTTTTTCTAGATTTTTTTTCTAGATTTTTTTTCTAGATTTTTTTCTAGATTTTTTTTCCAGATTTTTTTCTAGATTTTTTTTCTAGATTTTTTTTCTAGATTTTTTTCTAGATTTTTTTCTAGATTTTTTTTCTAGATTTTTTTTGTAGATTTTTTTTCTAAATTTGTTCTAGATTTTTTTTGTAGATTTTTTTTCTAGAATTTTTTTCTAGATTTTTTTCTAGATTTTTTTTCTAGATTTTTTTTCCAGATTTTTTTCTAGATTTTTTTTCCAGATTTTTTTCTAGATTTTTTTTCCAGATTTTTTTCTAGATTTTTTTTCCAGATTTTTTTCTAGATTTTTTTTCTAGATTTTTTTTCTAGATTTTTTTCTAGATTTTTTTTCTAGATTTTTTTTCCAGATTTTTTTCTAGATTTTTTTTCCAGATTTTTTTCTAGATTTTTTTTCCAGATTTTTTTCTAGATTTTTTTTCCAGATTTTTTTCTAGATTTTTTTTCTAGATTTTTTTTCTAGATTTTTTTCTAGATTTTTTTCTAGATTTTTTTTCTAGATTTTTTTTGTAGATTTTTTTTCTAGATTTTTTTTCTAGATTTTTTTCTAGATTTTTTTTCCAGATTTTTTTCTAGATTTTTTTTCTAGATTTTTTTTCTAGATTTTTTTCTAGATTTTTTTCTAGATTTTTTTTCTAGATTTTTTTTGTAGATTTTTTTTCTAAATTTGTTCTAGATTTTTTTTGTAGATTTTTTTTCTAGAATTTTTTTCTAGATTTTTTTCTAGATTTTTTTTCTAGATTTTTTTTCTAGATTTTTTTCTAGATTTTTTTTGTAGATTTTTTTTCTAGATTTTTTTCTAGATTTTTTTTCTAGATTTTTTTTCTAGATTTTTTTTCTAGATTTTTTTCTAGATTTTTTTTGTAGATTTTTTTTGTAGATTTTTTTTATAGATTTTTTTCTAGATTTTTTTTCTAGATTTTTTTTCCAGATTTTTTTCTAGATTTTTTTTGTAGATTTTTTTTGTAGATTTTTTTCTAGATTTTTTTTCTAGATTTTTTTCTAGATTTTTTTTCTAGATTTTTTTTCTAGATTTTTTTTCTAGATTTTTTTCTAGATTTTTTTTCTAGATTTTTTTCTAGATTTTTTTCTAGATTTTTTTCTAGATTTTTTTTCTAGATTTTTTTCTAGATTTTTTTTCTAGATTTTTTTTCTAGATTTTTTTTCTAGATTTTTTTCTAGATTTTTTTTCTAGATTTTTTTTCTAGATTTTTTTCTAGATTTTTTTTCCAGATTTTTTTCTAGATTTTTTTTCTAGATTTTTTTTCTAGATTTTTTTCTAGATTTTTTTCTAGATTTTTTTTCTAGATTTTTTTTGTAGATTTTTTTTCTAAATTTGTTCTAGATTTTTTTTGTAGATTTTTTTTCTAGAATTTTTTTCTAGATTTTTTTCTAGATTTTTTTTCTAGATTTTTTTTCCAGATTTTTTTCTAGATTTTTTTTCCAGATTTTTTTCTAGATTTTTTTTCTAGATTTTTTTTCTAGATTTTTTTCTAGATTTTTTTCTAGATTTTTTTTCTAGATTTTTTTTGTAGATTTTTTTTCTAGATTTTTTTTCTAGATTTTTTTCTAGATTTTTTTTCCAGATTTTTTTCTAGATTTTTTTTCTAGATTTTTTTTCTAGATTTTTTTCTAGATTTTTTTCTAGATTTTTTTTCTAGATTTTTTTTGTAGATTTTTTTTCTAAATTTGTTCTAGATTTTTTTTGTAGATTTTTTTTCTAGAATTTTTTTCTAGATTTTTTTCTAGATTTTTTTTCTAGATTTTTTTTCTAGATTTTTTTCTAGATTTTTTTTGTAGATTTTTTTTCTAGATTTTTTTCTAGATTTTTTTTCTAGATTTTTTTTCTAGATTTTTTTTCTAGATTTTTTTCTAGATTTTTTTTGTAGATTTTTTTTGTAGATTTTTTTTATAGATTTTTTTGTAGATTTTTTTTCTAGATTTTTTTTCCAGATTTTTTTCTAGATTTTTTTTGTAGATTTTTTTTGTAGATTTTTTTCTAGATTTTTTTTCTAGATTTTTTTCTAGATTTTTTTTCTAGATTTTTTTTCTAGATTTTTTTTCTAGATTTTTTTCTAGATTTTTTTTCTAGATTTTTTTCTAGATTTTTTTTCTAGATTTTTTTTCTAGATTTTTTTCTAGATTTTATTTCTAGATTTTTTTTCTAGATTTTTTTTCTAGATTTTTTTTCTAGATTTTTTTTCTAGATTTTTTTCTAGATTTTTTTTCTAGATTTTTTTTCTAGATTTTTTTTCTAGATTTTTTTCTAGATTTTATTTCTAGATTTTTTTTCTAGATTTTTTTTCTAGATTTTTTTCTAGATTTTTTTTCTAGATTTTTTTTCTAGATTTTTTTTCTAGATTTTTTTCTAGATTTTTTTTCTAGATTTTTTTCTAGATTTTTTTTCTAGATTTTTTTTCTAGATTTTTTTCTAGATTTTTTTTCTAGATTTTTTTTCTAGATTTTTTTTCTAGATTTTTTTCTAGATTTTTTTCTAGATTTTTTTTCTAGATTTTTTTTCTAGATTTTTTTCTAGATTTTTTTTCTAGATTTTTTTTCTAGATTTTTTTTCTAGATTTTTTTTCTAGATTTTTTTTCTAGATTTTTTTTCTAGATTTTTTTTCTAGATTTTTTTCTAGATTTTTTTTCTAGATTTTTTTTCTAGATTTTTTTTCTCGATTTTTTTTCTAGATTTTTTTCTAGATTTTTTTTCTAGATTTTTTTTCTAGATTTTTTTTCTAGATTTTTTTCTAGATTTTTTTTCTAGATTTTTTTTCTAGATTTTTTTTCTAGATTTTTTTTCTAGATTTTTTTTCTAGATTTTTTTTCTAGATTTTTTTCTAGATTTTTTTTCTAGATTTTTTTTCTAGATTTTTTTTCTAGATTTTTTTTCCAGATTTTTTTCTAGATTTTTTTTCTAGATTTTTTTTCTAGATTTTTTTCTAGATTTTTTTTCTAGATGTTTTTTCTAGATGTTTTTCTAGATTTTTTTTCTAGATTTTTTTTCTAGATTTTTTTCTAGATTTTTTTTGTAGATTTTTTTTCTAGATTTTTTTTCTAGATTTTTTTCTAGATTTTTTTTCTAGATTTTTTTTCTAGATTTTTTTTCTAGATTTTTTTCTAGATTTTTTTTCTAGATTTTTTTTCTAGATTTTTTTTCTAGATTTTTTTTCTAGATTTTTTTTCTAGATTTTTTTCTAGATTTTTTTTGTAGATTTTTTTTCTAAATTTTTTTCTAGATTTTTTTTCTAGATTTTTTTTCCAGATTTTTTTCTAGATTTTTTTTGTAGATTTTTTTTCTAGATTTTTTTTCTAGATTTTTTTCTAGATTTTTTTTCTAGATTTTTTTTCTAGATTTTTTTTCTAGATTTTTTTCTAGATTTTTTTTCTAGATTTTTTTTCTAGATTTTTTTTCTAGATTTTTTTCTAGATTTTTTTTCTAGATTTTTTTTCTAGATTTTTTTCTAGATTTTTTTCTAGATTTTTTTTCTAGATTTTTTTTCTAGATTTTTTTCTAGATTTTTTTTCTAGATTTTTTTTCTAGATTTTTTTTCTAGATTTTTTTCTAGATTTTTTTTCTAGATTTTTTTTTAGATTTTTTTTCTAGATTTTTTTCTAGATTTTTTTCTAGATTTTTTTTCTAGATTTTTTTTCTAGATTTTTTTTCTAGATTTTTTTTCTAGATTTTTTTTCTAGATTTTTTTTCTAGATTTTTTTCTAGATTTTTTTTCTAGATTTTTTTTCTAGATTTTTTTTCTAGATTTTTTTCTAGATTTTTTTTCTAGATTTTTTTTCTAGATTTTTTTCTAGATTTTTTTCTAGATTTTTTTTCTAGATTTTTTTCTAGATTTTTTTTCTAGATTTTTTTTCTAGATTTTTTTTCTAGATTTTTTTCTAGATTTTTTTTCTAGATTTTTTTTCTAAATTTTTTTCTAGATTTTTTTTCTAGATTTTTTTTCCAGATTTTTTTCTAGATTTTTTTTCTAGATTTTTTTTCTAGATTTTTTTCTAGATTTTTTTTCTAGATTTTTTTTCTAGATTTTTTTTCTAGGTTTTTTTCTAGATTTTTTTTCTAGATTTTTTTTCTAGATTTTTTTTCTAGATTTTTTTCTAGATTTTTTTTCTAGATGTTTTTTCTAGATTTTTTTTCTAGATTTTTTTCCTAGATTTTTTTTCTAGATTTTTTTTCTAGATTTTTTTCTAGATTTTTTTTGTAGATTTTTTTTCTAGATTTTTTTTCTAGATTTTTTTTCTAGATTTTTTTCTAGATTTTTTTTGTAGATTTTTTTTGTAGATTTTTTTCTAGATTTTTTTTCTAGATTTTTTTCTAGATTTTTTTTCTAGATTTTTTTTCTAGATTTTTTTTCTAGATTTTTTTCTAGATTTTTTTTCTAGATTTTTTTTCTAGATTTTTTTCTAGATTTTATTTCTAGATTTTTTTTCTAGATTTTTTTTCTAGATTTTTTTTCTAGATTTTTTTTCTAGATTTTTTTCTAGATTTTTTTTCTAGATTTTTTTTCTAGATTTTTTTTCTAGATTTTTTTCTAGATTTTATTTCTAGATTTTTTTTCTAGATTTTTTTTCTAGATTTTTTTCTAGATTTTTTTTCTAGATTTTTTTTCTAGATTTTTTTTCTAGATTTTTTTCTAGATTTTTTTTCTAGATTTTTTTCTAGATTTTTTTTCTAGATTTTTTTTCTAGATTTTTTTCTAGATTTTTTTTCTAGATTTTTTTTCTAGATTTTTTTTCTAGATTTTTTTCTAGATTTTTTTCTAGATTTTTTTTCTAGATTTTTTTTCTAGATTTTTTTCTAGATTTTTTTTCTAGATTTTTTTTCTAGATTTTTTTTCTAGATTTTTTTTCTAGATTTTTTTTCTAGATTTTTTTTCTAGATTTTTTTTCTAGATTTTTTTCTAGATTTTTTTTCTAGATTTTTTTTCTAGATTTTTTTTCTCGATTTTTTTTCTAGATTTTTTTCTAGATTTTTTTTCTAGATTTTTTTTCTAGATTTTTTTTCTAGATTTTTTTCTAGATTTTTTTTCTAGATTTTTTTTCTAGATTTTTTTTCTAGATTTTTTTTCTAGATTTTTTTTCTAGATTTTTTTTCTAGATTTTTTTCTAGATTTTTTTTCTAGATTTTTTTCTAGATTTTTTTTCTAGATTTTTTTTCTAGATTTTTTTTCTAGATTTTTTTTCTAGATTTTTTTTCTAGATTTTTTTCTAGATTTTTTTTCTAGATTTTTTTTCTAGATTTTTTTTCTAGATTTTTTTTCCAGATTTTTTTCTAGATTTTTTTTCTAGATTTTTTTTCTAGATTTTTTTCTAGATTTTTTTTCTAGATGTTTTTTCTAGATGTTTTTCTAGATTTTTTTTCTAGATTTTTTTTCTAGATTTTTTTCTAGATTTTTTTTGTAGATTTTTTTTCTAGATTTTTTTTCTAGATTTTTTTCTAGATTTTTTTTCTAGATTTTTTTTCTAGATTTTTTTTCTAGATTTTTTTCTAGATTTTTTTTCTAGATTTTTTTTCTAGATTTTTTTTCTAGATTTTTTTTCTAGATTTTTTTTCTAGATTTTTTTCTAGATTTTTTTTGTAGATTTTTTTTCTAAATTTTTTTCTAGATTTTTTTTCTAGATTTTTTTTCCAGATTTTTTTCTAGATTTTTTTTGTAGATTTTTTTTGTAGATTTTTTTTCTAGATTTTTTTCTAGATTTTTTTTCTAGATTTTTTTTCTAGATTTTTTTTCTAGATTTTTTTCTAGATTTTTTTTCTAGATTTTTTTTCTAGATTTTTTTTCTAGATTTTTTTCTAGATTTTTTTTCTAGATTTTTTTTCTAGATTTTTTTCTAGATTTTTTTCTAGATTTTTTTTCTAGATTTTTTTTCTAGATTTTTTTCTAGATTTTTTTTCTAGATTTTTTTTCTAGATTTTTTTTCTAGATTTTTTTCTAGATTTTTTTTCTAGATTTTTTTTTAGATTTTTTTTCTAGATTTTTTTCTAGATTTTTTTCTAGATTTTTTTTCTAGATTTTTTTTCTAGATTTTTTTTCTAGATTTTTTTTCTAGATTTTTTTTCTAGATTTTTTTTCTAGATTTTTTTCTAGATTTTTTTTCTAGATTTTTTTTCTAGATTTTTTTTCTAGATTTTTTTCTAGATTTTTTTTCTAGATTTTTTTTCTAGATTTTTTTCTAGATTTTTTTCTAGATTTTTTTTCTAGATTTTTTTCTAGATTTTTTTTCTAGATTTTTTTCTAGATTTTTTTTGTAGATTTTTTTTCTAAATTTTTTTCTAGATTTTTTTTCTAGATTTTTTTTCCAGATTTTTTTCTAGATTTTTTTTCTAGATTTTTTTTCTAGATTTTTTTCTAGATTTTTTTTCTAGATTTTTTTTCTAGATTTTTTTTCTAGGTTTTTTTCTAGATTTTTTTTCTAGATTTTTTTTCTAGATTTTTTTTCTAGATTTTTTTCTAGATTTTTTTTCTAGATTTTTTTTCTAGATTTTTTTTCTAGATTTTTTTTCTAGATTTTTTTTCTAGATTTTTTTTCTAGATTTTTTTCTAGATTTTTTTTCTAGATTTTTTTTCTAGATTTTTTTTCTAGATTTTTTTTCCAGATTTTTTTCTAGATTTTTTTTCTAGATTTTTTTTCTAGATTTTTTTCTAGATTTTTTTTCTAGATGTTTTTTCTAGATGTTTTTCTAGATTTTTTTTCTAGATTTTTTTTCTAGATTTTTTTCTAGATTTTTTTTGTAGATTTTTTTTCTAGATTTTTTTTCTAGATTTTTTTCTAGATTTTTTTTCTAGATTTTTTTTCTAGATTTTTTTTCTAGATTTTTTTCTAGATTTTTTTTCTAGATTTTTTTTCTAGATTTTTTTTCTAGATTTTTTTCTAGATTTTTTTTCTAGATTTTTTTTCTAGATTTTTTTCTAGATTTTTTTCTAGATTTTTTTTCTAGATTTTTTTTCTAGATTTTTTTCTAGATTTTTTTTCTAGATTTTTTTTCTAGATTTTTTTTCTAGATTTTTTTCTAGATTTTTTTTCTAGATTTTTTTTTAGATTTTTTTTCTAGATTTTTTTCTAGATTTTTTTCTAGATTTTTTTTCTAGATTTTTTTTCTAGATTTTTTTTCTAGATTTTTTTTCTAGATTTTTTTTCTAGATTTTTTTTCTAGATTTTTTTCTAGATTTGTTTTCTAGATTTTTTTTCTAGATTTTTTTTCTAGATTTTTTTTCTAGATTTTTTTCTAGATTTTTTTTCTAGATTTTTTTTCTAGATTTTTTTTCTAGATTTTTTTCTAGATTTTTTTTCTAGATTTTTTTTCTAGATTTTTTTCTAGATTTCTTTCTAGATTTTTTTTCTAGATTTTTTTCTAGATTTTTTTTCTAGATTTTTTTTCTAGATTTTTTTTCTAGATTTTTTTCTAGATTTTTTTTGTAGATTTTTTTTCTAGATTTTTTTCTAGATTTTTTTTCTAGATTTTTTTTCCAGATTTTTTTCTAGATTTTTTTTCTAGATTTTTTTTCTAGATTTTTTTCTAGATTTTTTTTCTAGATGTTTTTTCTAGATGTTTTTCTAGATTTTTTTTCTAGATTTTTTTTCTAGATTTTTTTCTAGATTTTTTTTGTAGATTTTTTTTCTAGATTTTTTTTCTAGATTTTTTTCTATATTTTTTTTCTAGATTTTTTTTCTAGATTTTTTTTCTAGATTTTTTTCTAGATTTTTTTTCTAGATTTTTTTTCTAGATTTTTTTTCTAGATTTTTTTCTAGATTTTTTTTCTAGATTTTTTTTCTAGATTTTTTTCTAGATTTTTTTTCTAGATTTTTTTTCTAGATTTTTTTTCTAGATTTTTTTTCTAGATTTTTTTCTAGATTTTTTTTCTAGATTTTTTTTCTAGATTTTTTTTCTAGATTTTTTTCTAGATTTTTTTTCTAGATTTTTTTTCTAGATTTTTTTCTAGATTTTTTTTCTAGATTTTTTTTCTAGATTTTTTTCTAGATTTTTTTTGTAGATTTTTTTTCTAGATTTTTTTCTAGATTTTTTTTCTAGATTTTTTTTCCAGATTTTTTTCTAGATTTTTTTTCTAGATTTTTTTTCTAGATTTTTTTCTAGATTTTTTTTCTAGATGTTTTTTGTAGATTTTTTTTCTAGATTTTTTTTCTAGATTTTTTTCTAGATTTTTTTTCTAGATTTTTTTTCTAGATTTTTTTTCTAGATTTTTTTCTAGATTTTTTTTCTAGATTTTTTTTCTAGATTTTTTTTCTAGATTTTTTTCTAGATTTTTTTTCTAGATTTTTTTTCTAGATTTTTTTCTAGATTTTTTTCTAGATTTTTTATCTAGATTTTTTTTCTAGATTTTTTTCTAGATTTTTTTTCTAGATTTTTTTTCTAGATTTTTTTTCTAGATTTTTTTCTAGATTTTTTTTCTAGATTTTTTTTTAGATTTTTTTTCTAGATTTTTTTCTAGATTTTTTTCTAGATTTTTTTTCTAGATTTTTTTCTAGATTTTTTTTCTAGATTTTTTTTCTAGATTTTTTTTCTAGAATTTTTTCTAGATTTTTTTTCTAGATTTTTTTTCTAGATTTTTTTTCTAGATTTTTTTTCTAGATTTTTTTTCTAGATTTTTTTTCTAGATTTCTTTTGTAGATTTTTTTTGTAGATTTTTTTTGTAGATTTTTTTCTAGATTTTTTTTCTAGATTTTTTTCTAGATTTTTTTTCTAGATTTTTTTTCTAGATTTTTTTTCTAGATTTTTTTCTAGATTTTTTTTCTAGATTTTTTTTCTAGATTTTTTTCTAGATTTTTTTTCCAGATTTTTTTCTAGATTTTTTTTCTAGATTTTTTTTCTAGATTTTTTTCTAGATTTTTTTCTAGATTTTTTTTCTAGATTTTTTTTGTAGATTTTTTTTCTAAATTTGTTCTAGATTTTTTTCTAGATTTTTTTTCTAGATTTTTTTTCTAGATTTTTTTCTAGATTTTTTTTCTAGATGTTTTTTCTAGATGTTTTTCTAGATTTTTTTTCTAGATTTTTTTTCTAGATTTTTTTCTAGATTTTTTTTGTAGATTTTTTTTCTAGATTTTTTTTCTAGATTTTTTTCTAGATTTTTTTTCTAGATTTTTTTTCTAGATTTTTTTTCTAGATTTTTTTCTAGATTTTTTTTCTAGATTTTTTTTCTAGATTTTTTTTCTAGATTTTTTTCTAGATTTTTTTTCTAGATTTTTTTTCTAGATTTTTTTTCTAGATTTTTTTCTAGATTTTTTTTCTAGATTTTTTTCTAGATTTTTTTTCTAGATTTTTTTTCTAGATTTTTTTTCTAGATTTTTTTTCTAGATTTTTTTTCTAGATTTTTTTTCTAGATTTTTTTTCTAGATTTTTTTTCTAGATTTTTTTCTAGATTTTTTTTCTAGATTTTTTTTCTAGATTTTTTTTCTAGATTTTTTTTCCAGATTTTTTTCTAGATTTTTTTTCTAGATTTTTTTTCTAGATTTTTTTCTAGATTTTTTTTCTAGATGTTTTTTCTAGATGTTTTTCTAGATTTTTTTTCTAGATTTTTTTTCTAGATTTTTTTCTAGATTTTTTTTGTAGATTTTTTTTCTAGATTTTTTTTCTAGATTTTTTTCTAGATTTTTTTTCTAGATTTTTTTTCTAGATTT
This sequence comes from Oncorhynchus mykiss, assembly GCF_057628025.1. Lineage (NCBI taxonomy): Eukaryota > Metazoa > Chordata > Actinopteri > Salmoniformes > Salmonidae > Oncorhynchus > Oncorhynchus mykiss. The sequence continues at coordinate 924,373 of NW_028322057.1, forward strand.
TTTTTCTAGATTTTTTTCTAGATTTTTTTTCTAGATTTTTTTTCTAGATTTTTTTTCTAGATTTTTTTTCTAGATTTTTTTTCTAGATTTTTTTCTAGATTTTTTTTGTAGATTTTTTTTCTAAATTTTTTTCTAGATTTTTTTTCTAGATTTTTTTTCCAGATTTTTTTCTAGATTTTTTTTGTAGATTTTTTTTCTAGATTTTTTTTCTAGATTTTTTTCTAGATTTTTTTTCTAGATTTTTTTTCTAGATTTTTTTTCTAGATTTTTTTCTAGATTTTTTTTCTAGATTTTTTTTCTAGATTTTTTTTCTAGATTTTTTTCTAGATTTTTTTTCTAGATTTTTTTTCTAGATTTTTTTCTAGATTTTTTTCTAGATTTTTTTTCTAGATTTTTTTTCTAGATTTTTTTCTAGATTTTTTTTCTAGATTTTTTTTCTAGATTTTTTTTCTAGATTTTTTTCTAGATTTTTTTTCTAGATTTTTTTTTAGATTTTTTTTCTAGATTTTTTTCTAGATTTTTTTCTAGATTTTTTTTCTAGATTTTTTTTCTAGATTTTTTTTCTAGATTTTTTTTCTAGATTTTTTTTCTAGATTTTTTTTCTAGATTTTTTTCTAGATTTTTTTTCTAGATTTTTTTTCTAGATTTTTTTTCTAGATTTTTTTCTAGATTTTTTTTCTAGATTTTTTTTCTAGATTTTTTTCTAGATTTTTTTCTAGATTTTTTTTCTAGATTTTTTTCTAGATTTTTTTTCTAGATTTTTTTTCTAGATTTTTTTTCTAGATTTTTTTCTAGATTTTTTTTGTAGATTTTTTTTCTAAATTTTTTTCTAGATTTTTTTTCTAGATTTTTTTTCCAGATTTTTTTCTAGATTTTTTTTCTAGATTTTTTTTCTAGATTTTTTTCTAGATTTTTTTTCTAGATTTTTTTTCTAGATTTTTTTTCTAGGTTTTTTTCTAGATTTTTTTTCTAGATTTTTTTTCTAGATTTTTTTTCTAGATTTTTTTCTAGATTTTTTTTCTAGATTTTTTTTCTAGATTTTTTTTCTAGATTTTTTTTCTAGATTTTTTTTCTAGATTTTTTTTCTAGATTTTTTTCTAGATTTTTTTTCTAGATTTTTTTTCTAGATTTTTTTTCTAGATTTTTTTTCCAGATTTTTTTCTAGATTTTTTTTCTAGATTTTTTTTCTAGATTTTTTTCTAGATTTTTTTTCTAGATGTTTTTTCTAGATGTTTTTCTAGATTTTTTTTCTAGATTTTTTTTCTAGATTTTTTTCTAGATTTTTTGTGTAGATTTTTTTTCTAGATTTTTTTTCTAGATTTTTTTCTAGATTTTTTTTCTAGATTTTTTTTCTAGATTTTTTTTCTAGATTTTTTTCTAGATTTTTTTTCTAGATTTTTTTTCTAGATTTTTTTTCTAGATTTTTTTCTAGATTTTTTTTCTAGATTTTTTTTCTAGATTTTTTTCTAGATTTTTTTCTAGATTTTTTTTCTAGATTTTTTTTCTAGATTTTTTTCTAGATTTTTTTTCTAGATTTTTTTTCTAGATTTTTTTTCTAGATTTTTTTCTAGATTTTTTTTCTAGATTTTTTTTTAGATTTTTTTTCTAGATTTTTTTCTAGATTTTTTTCTAGATTTTTTTTCTAGATTTTTTTTCTAGATTTTTTTTCTAGATTTTTTTTCTAGATTTTTTTTCTAGATTTTTTTTCTAGATTTTTTTCTAGATTTGTTTTCTAGATTTTTTTTCTAGATTTTTTTTCTAGATTTTTTTTCTAGATTTTTTTCTAGATTTTTTTTCTAGATTTTTTTTCTAGATTTTTTTTCTAGATTTTTTTCTAGATTTTTTTTCTAGATTTTTTTCTAGATTTTTTTTGTAGATTTTTTTTCTAGATTTTTTTCTAGATTTTTTTTCTAGATTTTTTTTCCAGATTTTTTTCTAGATTTTTTTTCTAGATTTTTTTTCTAGATTTTTTTCTAGATTTTTTTTCTAGATGTTTTTTCTAGATGTTTTTCTAGATTTTTTTTCTAGATTTTTTTTCTAGATTTTTTTCTAGATTTTTTTTGTAGATTTTTTTTCTAGATTTTTTTTCTAGATTTTTTTCTATATTTTTTTTCTAGATTTTTTTTCTAGATTTTTTTTCTAGATTTTTTTCTAGATTTTTTTTCTAGATTTTTTTTCTAGATTTTTTTTCTAGATTTTTTTCTAGATTTTTTTTCTAGATTTTTTTTCTAGATTTTTTTCTAGATTTTTTTTCTAGATTTTTTTTCTAGATTTTTTTTCTAGATTTTTTTTCTAGATTTTTTTCTAGATTTTTTTTCTAGATTTTTTTTCTAGATTTTTTTTCTAGATTTTTTTCTAGATTTTTTTTCTAGATTTTTTTTCTAGATTTTTTTCTAGATTTTTTTTCTAGATTTTTTTTCTAGATTTTTTTCTAGATTTTTTTTGTAGATTTTTTTTCTAGATTTTTTTCTAGATTTTTTTTCTAGATTTTTTTTCCAGATTTTTTTCTAGATTTTTTTTCTAGATTTTTTTTCTAGATTTTTTTCTAGATTTTTTTTCTAGATGTTTTTTGTAGATTTTTTTTCTAGATTTTTTTTCTAGATTTTTTTCTAGATTTTTTTTCTAGATTTTTTTTCTAGATTTTTTTTCTAGATTTTTTTCTAGATTTTTTTTCTAGATTTTTTTTCTAGATTTTTTTTCTAGATTTTTTTCTAGATTTTTTTTCTAGATTTTTTTTCTAGATTTTTTTCTAGATTTTTTTCTAGATTTTTTATCTAGATTTTTTTTCTAGATTTTTTTCTAGATTTTTTTTCTAGATTTTTTTTCTAGATTTTTTTTCTAGATTTTTTTCTAGATTTTTTTTCTAGATTTTTTTTTAGATTTTTTTTCTAGATTTTTTTCTAGATTTTTTTCTAGATTTTTTTTCTAGATTTTTTTCTAGATTTTTTTTCTAGATTTTTTTTCTAGATTTTTTTTCTAGAATTTTTTCTAGATTTTTTTTCTAGATTTTTTTTCTAGATTTTTTTTCTAGATTTTTTTCTAGATTTTTTTCTAGATTTTTTTTCTAGATTTTTTTTCTAGATTTTTTTTCTAGATTTCTTTTGTAGATTTTTTTTGTAGATTTTTTTTGTAGATTTTTTTCTAGATTTTTTTTCTAGATTTTTTTCTAGATTTTTTTTCTAGATTTTTTTTCTAGATTTTTTTTCTAGATTTTTTTCTAGATTTTTTTTCTAGATTTTTTTTCTAGATTTTTTTCTAGATTTTTTTTCCAGATTTTTTTCTAGATTTTTTTTCTAGATTTTTTTTCTAGATTTTTTTCTAGATTTTTTTCTAGATTTTTTTTCTAGATTTTTTTTGTAGATTTTTTTTCTAAATTTGTTCTAGATTTTTTTCTAGATTTTTTTTCTAGATTTTTTTTCTAGATTTTTTTCTAGATTTTTTTTCTAGATGTTTTTTCTAGATGTTTTTCTAGATTTTTTTTCTAGATTTTTTTTCTAGATTTTTTTCTAGATTTTTTTTGTAGATTTTTTTTCTAGATTTTTTTTCTAGATTTTTTTCTAGATTTTTTTTCTAGATTTTTTTTCTAGATTTTTTTTCTAGATTTTTTTCTAGATTTTTTTTCTAGATTTTTTTTCTAGATTTTTTTTCTAGATTTTTTTCTAGATTTTTTTTCTAGATTTTTTTTCTAGGTTTTTTTCTAGATTTTTTTCTAGATTTTTTTTCTAGATTTTTTTTCTAGATTTTTTTTCTAGATTTTTTTCTAGATTTTTTTTCTAGATTTTTTTTCTAGATTTTTTTCTAGATTTTTTTCTAGATTTTTTATCTAGATTTTTTTTCTAGATTTTTTTCTAGATTTTTTTTCTAGATTTTTTTTCTAGATTTTTTTTCTAGATTTTTTTCTAGATTTTTTTTCTAGATTTTTTTTTAGATTTTTTTTCTAGATTTTTTTCTAGATTTTTTTCTAGATTTTTTTTCTAGATTTTTTTCTAGATTTTTTTTCTAGATTTTTTTTCTAGATTTTTTTTCTAGAATTTTTTCTAGATTTTTTTTCTAGATTTTTTTTCTAGATTTTTTTTCTAGATTTTTTTCTAGATTTTTTTCTAGATTTTTTTTCTAGATTTTTTTTCTAGATTTTTTTTCTAGATTTCTTTTGTAGATTTTTTTTGTAGATTTTTTTTGTAGATTTTTTTCTAGATTTTTTTTCTAGATTTTTTTCTAGATTTTTTTTCTAGATTTTTTTTCTAGATTTTTTTTCTAGATTTTTTTCTAGATTTTTTTTCTAGATTTTTTTTCTAGATTTTTTTCTAGATTTTTTTTCCAGATTTTTTTCTAGATTTTTTTTCTAGATTTTTTTTCTAGATTTTTTTCTAGATTTTTTTCTAGATTTTTTTTCTAGATTTTTTTTGTAGATTTTTTTTCTAAATTTGTTCTAGATTTTTTTTGTAGATTTTTTTTCTAGAATTTTTTTCTAGATTTTTTTCTAGATTTTTTTTCTAGATTTTTTTTCCTGATTTTTTTCTAGATTTTTTTTCCAGATTTTTTTCTAGATTTTTTTTCTAGATTTTTTTTCTAGATTTTTTTCTAGATTTTTTTCTAGATTTTTTTTCTAGATTTTTTTTGTAGATTTTTTTTCTAGATTTTTTTTCTAGATTTTTTTCTAGATTTTTTTTCCAGATTTTTTTCTAGATTTTTTTTCTAGATTTTTTTTCTAGATTTTTTTCTAGATTTTTTTTGTAGATTTTTTTTCTAAATTTGTTCTAGATTTTTTTTGTAGATTTTTTTTCTAGAATTTTTTTCTAGATTTTTTTCTAGATTTTTTTTCTAGATTTTTTTTCTAGATTTTTTTCTAGATTTTTTTTGTAGATTTTTTTTCTAGATTTTTTTCTAGATTTTTTTTCTAGATTTTTTTTCTAGATTTTTTTTCTAGATTTTTTTGTAGATTTTTTTTGTAGATTTTTTTTGTAGATTTTTTTTATAGATTTTTTTCTAGATTTTTTTTCTAGATTTTTTTTCCAGATTTTTTTCTAGATTTTTTTTGTAGATTTTTTTTGTAGATTTTTTTCTAGATTTTTTTTCTAGATTTTTTTCTAGATTTTTTTTCTAGATTTTTTTTCTAGATTTTTTTTCTAGATTTTTTTCTAGATTTTTTTTCTAGATTTTTTTCTAGATTTTTTTTCTAGATTTTTTTTCTAGATTTTTTTCTAGATTTTTTTCTAGATTTTTTTTCTAGATTTTTTTTCTAGATTTTTTTCTAGATTTTATTTCTAGATTTTTTTCTAGATTTTTTTCTAGATTTTTTTTCTAGATGTTTTTTCTAGATGTTTTTCTAGATTTTTTTTCTAGATTTTTTTTCTAGATTTTTTTCTAGATTTTTTTTGTAGATTTTTTTTCTAGATTTTTTTTCTAGATTTTTTTCTAGATTTTTTTTCTAGATTTTTTTTCTAGATTTTTTTTCTAGATTTTTTTCTAGATTTTTTTTCTAGATTTTTTTTCTAGATTTTTTTTCTAGATTTTTTTCTAGATTTTTTTTCTAGATTTTTTTTCTAGATTTTTTTCTAGATTTTTTTCTAGATTTTTTTTCTAGATTTTTTTTGTAGATTTTTTTTCTAAATTTGTTCTAGATTTTTTTCTAGATTTTTTTTCTAGATTTTTTTTCTAGATTTTTTTCTAGATTTTTTTTCTAGATGTTTTTTCTAGATGTTTTTCTAGATTTTTTTTCTAGATTTTTTTTCTAGATTTTTTTCTAGATTTTTTTTCTAGATTTTTTTCTAGATTTTTTTTCTAGATTTTTTTTCTAGATTTTTTTTCTAGATTTTTTTCTAGATTTTTTTTCTAGATTTTTTTTCTAGATTTTTTTTCTAGATTTTTTTCTAGATTTTTTTTCTAGATTTTTTTCTAGATTTTTTTTCTAGATTTTTTTCTAGATTTTTTTTCTAGATTTTTTTTCTAGATTTTTTTCTAGATTTTTTTTCTAGATTTTTTTTCTAGATTTTTTTTCTAGATTTTTTTCTAGATTTTTTTTCTAGATTTTTTTTTAGATTTTTTTTCTAGATTTTTTTCTAGATTTTTTTCTAGATTTTTTTTCTAGATTTTTTTTCTAGATTTTTTTTCTAGATTTTTTTTCTAGATTTTTTTTCTAGATTTTTTTTCTAGATTTTTTTTCTAGATTTTTTTCTAGATTTTTTTTCTAGATTTTTTTTCTAGATTTTTTTTCTAGATTTTTTTCTAGATTTTTTTTCTAGATTTTTTTTCTAGATTTTTTTTCTAGATTTTTTTTCTAGATTTTTTTTCTAGATTTTTTTTCTAGATTTTTTTTCTAGATTTTTTTCTAGATTTTTTTTCTAGATTTTTTTTCTAGATTTTTTTTCTAGATTATTTTTCCAGATTTTTTTCTAGATTTTTTTTCTAGATTTTTTTTCTAGATTTTTTTCTAGATTTTTTTTCTAGATTTTTTTTCTAGATTTTTTTTCTAGATTTTTTTCTAGATTTTTTTTCTAGATTTTTTTCTAGATTTTTTTTCTAGATTTTTTTTCTAGATTTTTTTTCTAGATTTTTTTTCTAGATTTTTTTTCTAGATTTTTTTTCTAGATTTTTTTTCTAGATTTTTTTTCTAGATTTTTTTCTAGATTTTTTTTCTAGATTTTTTTTCTAGATTTTTTTTCTAGATTTTTTTTCCAGATTTTTTTCTAGATTTTTTTTCTAGATTTTTTTTCTAGATTTTTTTCTAGATTTTTTTTCTAGATGTTTTTTCTAGATGTTTTTCTAGATTTTTTTTCTAGATTTTTTTTCTAGATTTTTTTCTAGATTTTTTTTGTAGATTTTTTTTCTAGATTTTTTTTCTAGATTTTTTTCTAGATTTTTTTTCTAGATTTTTTTTCTAGATTTTTTTTCTAGATTTTTTTCTAGATTTTTTTTCTAGATTTTTTTTCTAGATTTTTTTTCTAGATTTTTTTTCTAGATTTTTTTTCTAGATTTTTTTCTAGATTTTTTTTGTAGATTTTTTTTCTAAATTTTTTTCTAGATTTTTTTTCTAGATTTTTTTTCCAGATTTTTTTCTAGATTTTTTTTGTAGATTTTTTTTCTAGATTTTTTTTCTAGATTTTTTTCTAGATTTTTTTTCTAGATTTTTTTTCTAGATTTTTTTTCTAGATTTTTTTCTAGATTTTTTTTCTAGATTTTTTTTCTAGATTTTTTTTCTAGATTTTTTTCTAGATTTTTTTTCTAGATTTTTTTTCTAGATTTTTTTCTAGATTTTTTTCTAGATTTTTTTTCTAGATTTTTTTTCTAGATTTTTTTCTAGATTTTTTTTCTAGATTTTTTTTCTAGATTTTTTTTCTAGATTTTTTTCTAGATTTTTTTTCTAGATTTTTTTTTAGATTTTTTTTCTAGATTTTTTTCTAGATTTTTTTCTAGATTTTTTTTCTAGATTTTTTTTCTAGATTTTTTTTCTAGATTTTTTTTCTAGATTTTTTTTCTAGATTTTTTTTCTAGATTTTTTTCTAGATTTTTTTTCTAGATTTTTTTTCTAGATTTTTTTTCTAGATTTTTTTCTAGATTTTTTTTCTAGATTTTTTTTCTAGATTTTTTTCTAGATTTTTTTCTAGATTTTTTTTCTAGATTTTTTTCTAGATTTTTTTTCTAGATTTTTTTTCTAGATTTTTTTTCTAGATTTTTTTCTAGATTTTTTTTGTAGATTTTTTTTCTAAATTTTTTTCTAGATTTTTTTTCTAGATTTTTTTTCCAGATTTTTTTCTAGATTTTTTTTCTAGATTTTTTTTCTAGATTTTTTTCTAGATTTTTTTTCTAGATTTTTTTTCTAGATTTTTTTTCTAGGTTTTTTTCTAGATTTTTTTTCTAGATTTTTTTTCTAGATTTTTTTTCTAGATTTTTTTCTAGATTTTTTTTCTAGATTTTTTTTCTAGATTTTTTTTCTAGATTTTTTTTCTAGATTTTTTTTCTAGATTTTTTTTCTAGATTTTTTTCTAGATTTTTTTTCTAGATTTTTTTTCTAGATTTTTTTTCTAGATTTTTTTTCCAGATTTTTTTCTAGATTTTTTTTCTAGATTTTTTTTCTAGATTTTTTTCTAGATTTTTTTTCTAGATGTTTTTTCTAGATGTTTTTCTAGATTTTTTTTCTAGATTTTTTTTCTAGATTTTTTTCTAGATTTTTTGTGTAGATTTTTTTTCTAGATTTTTTTTCTAGATTTTTTTCTAGATTTTTTTTCTAGATTTTTTTTCTAGATTTTTTTTCTAGATTTTTTTCTAGATTTTTTTTCTAGATTTTTTTTCTAGATTTTTTTTCTAGATTTTTTTCTAGATTTTTTTTCTAGATTTTTTTTCTAGATTTTTTTCTAGATTTTTTTCTAGATTTTTTTTCTAGATTTTTTTTCTAGATTTTTTTCTAGATTTTTTTTCTAGATTTTTTTTCTAGATTTTTTTTCTAGATTTTTTTCTAGATTTTTTTTCTAGATTTTTTTTTAGATTTTTTTTCTAGATTTTTTTCTAGATTTTTTTCTAGATTTTTTTTCTAGATTTTTTTTCTAGATTTTTTTTCTAGATTTTTTTTCTAGATTTTTTTTCTAGATTTTTTTTCTAGATTTTTTTCTAGATTTGTTTTCTAGATTTTTTTTCTAGATTTTTTTTCTAGATTTTTTTTCTAGATTTTTTTCTAGATTTTTTTTCTAGATTTTTTTTCTAGATTTTTTTTCTAGATTTTTTTCTAGATTTTTTTTCTAGATTTTTTTCTAGATTTTTTTTGTAGATTTTTTTTCTAGATTTTTTTCTAGATTTTTTTTCTAGATTTTTTTTCCAGATTTTTTTCTAGATTTTTTTTCTAGATTTTTTTTCTAGATTTTTTTCTAGATTTTTTTTCTAGATGTTTTTTCTAGATGTTTTTCTAGATTTTTTTTCTAGATTTTTTTTCTAGATTTTTTTCTAGATTTTTTTTGTAGATTTTTTTTCTAGATTTTTTTTCTAGATTTTTTTCTATATTTTTTTTCTAGATTTTTTTTCTAGATTTTTTTTCTAGATTTTTTTCTAGATTTTTTTTCTAGATTTTTTTTCTAGATTTTTTTTCTAGATTTTTTTCTAGATTTTTTTTCTAGATTTTTTTTCTAGATTTTTTTCTAGATTTTTTTTCTAGATTTTTTTTCTAGATTTTTTTTCTAGATTTTTTTTCTAGATTTTTTTCTAGATTTTTTTTCTAGATTTTTTTTCTAGATTTTTTTTCTAGATTTTTTTCTAGATTTTTTTTCTAGATTTTTTTTCTAGATTTTTTTCTAGATTTTTTTTCTAGATTTTTTTTCTAGATTTTTTTCTAGATTTTTTTTGTAGATTTTTTTTCTAGATTTTTTTCTAGATTTTTTTTCTAGATTTTTTTTCCAGATTTTTTTCTAGATTTTTTTTCTAGATTTTTTTTCTAGATTTTTTTCTAGATTTTTTTTCTAGATGTTTTTTGTAGATTTTTTTTCTAGATTTTTTTTCTAGATTTTTTTCTAGATTTTTTTTCTAGATTTTTTTTCTAGATTTTTTTTCTAGATTTTTTTCTAGATTTTTTTTCTAGATTTTTTTTCTAGATTTTTTTTCTAGATTTTTTTCTAGATTTTTTTTCTAGATTTTTTTTCTAGATTTTTTTCTAGATTTTTTTCTAGATTTTTTATCTAGATTTTTTTTCTAGATTTTTTTCTAGATTTTTTTTCTAGATTTTTTTTCTAGATTTTTTTTCTAGATTTTTTTCTAGATTTTTTTTCTAGATTTTTTTTTAGATTTTTTTTCTAGATTTTTTTCTAGATTTTTTTCTAGATTTTTTTTCTAGATTTTTTTCTAGATTTTTTTTCTAGATTTTTTTTCTAGATTTTTTTTCTAGAATTTTTTCTAGATTTTTTTTCTAGATTTTTTTTCTAGATTTTTTTTCTAGATTTTTTTCTAGATTTTTTTCTAGATTTTTTTTCTAGATTTTTTTTCTAGATTTTTTTTCTAGATTTCTTTTGTAGATTTTTTTTGTAGATTTTTTTTGTAGATTTTTTTCTAGATTTTTTTTCTAGATTTTTTTCTAGATTTTTTTTCTAGATTTTTTTTCTAGATTTTTTTTCTAGATTTTTTTCTAGATTTTTTTTCTAGATTTTTTTTCTAGATTTTTTTCTAGATTTTTTTTCCAGATTTTTTTCTAGATTTTTTTTCTAGATTTTTTTTCTAGATTTTTTTCTAGATTTTTTTCTAGATTTTTTTTCTAGATTTTTTTTGTAGATTTTTTTTCTAAATTTGTTCTAGATTTTTTTCTAGATTTTTTTTCTAGATTTTTTTTCTAGATTTTTTTCTAGATTTTTTTTCTAGATGTTTTTTCTAGATGTTTTTCTAGATTTTTTTTCTAGATTTTTTTTCTAGATTTTTTTCTAGATTTTTTTTGTAGATTTTTTTTCTAGATTTTTTTTCTAGATTTTTTTCTAGATTTTTTTTCTAGATTTTTTTTCTAGATTTTTTTTCTAGATTTTTTTCTAGATTTTTTTTCTAGATTTTTTTTCTAGATTTTTTTTCTAGATTTTTTTCTAGATTTTTTTTCTAGATTTTTTTTCTAGGTTTTTTTCTAGATTTTTTTCTAGATTTTTTTTCTAGATTTTTTTTCTAGATTTTTTTTCTAGATTTTTTTCTAGATTTTTTTTCTAGATTTTTTTTCTAGATTTTTTTCTAGATTTTTTTCTAGATTTTTTATCTAGATTTTTTTTCTAGATTTTTTTCTAGATTTTTTTTCTAGATTTTTTTTCTAGATTTTTTTTCTAGATTTTTTTCTAGATTTTTTTTCTAGATTTTTTTTTAGATTTTTTTTCTAGATTTTTTTCTAGATTTTTTTCTAGATTTTTTTTCTAGATTTTTTTCTAGATTTTTTTTCTAGATTTTTTTTCTAGATTTTTTTTCTAGAATTTTTTCTAGATTTTTTTTCTAGATTTTTTTTCTAGATTTTTTTTCTAGATTTTTTTCTAGATTTTTTTCTAGATTTTTTTTCTAGATTTTTTTTCTAGATTTTTTTTCTAGATTTCTTTTGTAGATTTTTTTTGTAGATTTTTTTTGTAGATTTTTTTCTAGATTTTTTTTCTAGATTTTTTTCTAGATTTTTTTTCTAGATTTTTTTTCTAGATTTTTTTTCTAGATTTTTTTCTAGATTTTTTTTCTAGATTTTTTTTCTAGATTTTTTTCTAGATTTTTTTTCCAGATTTTTTTCTAGATTTTTTTTCTAGATTTTTTTTCTAGATTTTTTTCTAGATTTTTTTCTAGATTTTTTTTCTAGATTTTTTTTGTAGATTTTTTTTCTAAATTTGTTCTAGATTTTTTTTGTAGATTTTTTTTCTAGAATTTTTTTCTAGATTTTTTTCTAGATTTTTTTTCTAGATTTTTTTTCCTGATTTTTTTCTAGATTTTTTTTCCAGATTTTTTTCTAGATTTTTTTTCTAGATTTTTTTTCTAGATTTTTTTCTAGATTTTTTTCTAGATTTTTTTTCTAGATTTTTTTTGTAGATTTTTTTTCTAGATTTTTTTTCTAGATTTTTTTCTAGATTTTTTTTCCAGATTTTTTTCTAGATTTTTTTTCTAGATTTTTTTTCTAGATTTTTTTCTAGATTTTTTTTGTAGATTTTTTTTCTAAATTTGTTCTAGATTTTTTTTGTAGATTTTTTTTCTAGAATTTTTTTCTAGATTTTTTTCTAGATTTTTTTTCTAGATTTTTTTTCTAGATTTTTTTCTAGATTTTTTTTGTAGATTTTTTTTCTAGATTTTTTTCTAGATTTTTTTTCTAGATTTTTTTTCTAGATTTTTTTTCTAGATTTTTTTGTAGATTTTTTTTGTAGATTTTTTTTGTAGATTTTTTTTATAGATTTTTTTCTAGATTTTTTTTCTAGATTTTTTTTCCAGATTTTTTTCTAGATTTTTTTTGTAGATTTTTTTTGTAGATTTTTTTCTAGATTTTTTTTCTAGATTTTTTTCTAGATTTTTTTTCTAGATTTTTTTTCTAGATTTTTTTTCTAGATTTTTTTCTAGATTTTTTTTCTAGATTTTTTTCTAGATTTTTTTTCTAGATTTTTTTTCTAGATTTTTTTCTAGATTTTTTTCTAGATTTTTTTTCTAGATTTTTTTTCTAGATTTTTTTCTAGATTTTATTTCTAGATTTTTTTCTAGATTTTTTTCTAGATTTTTTTTCTAGATGTTTTTTCTAGATGTTTTTCTAGATTTTTTTTCTAGATTTTTTTTCTAGATTTTTTTCTAGATTTTTTTTGTAGATTTTTTTTCTAGATTTTTTTTCTAGATTTTTTTCTAGATTTTTTTTCTAGATTTTTTTTCTAGATTTTTTTTCTAGATTTTTTTCTAGATTTTTTTTCTAGATTTTTTTTCTAGATTTTTTTTCTAGATTTTTTTCTAGATTTTTTTTCTAGATTTTTTTTCTAGATTTTTTTCTAGATTTTTTTCTAGATTTTTTTTCTAGATTTTTTTTGTAGATTTTTTTTCTAAATTTGTTCTAGATTTTTTTCTAGATTTTTTTTCTAGATTTTTTTTCTAGATTTTTTTCTAGATTTTTTTTCTAGATGTTTTTTCTAGATGTTTTTCTAGATTTTTTTTCTAGATTTTTTTTCTAGATTTTTTTCTAGATTTTTTTTCTAGATTTTTTTCTAGATTTTTTTTCTAGATTTTTTTTCTAGATTTTTTTTCTAGATTTTTTTCTAGATTTTTTTTCTAGATTTTTTTTCTAGATTTTTTTTCTAGATTTTTTTCTAGATTTTTTTTCTAGATTTTTTTCTAGATTTTTTTTCTAGATTTTTTTCTAGATTTTTTTTCTAGATTTTTTTTCTAGATTTTTTTCTAGATTTTTTTTCTAGATTTTTTTTCTAGATTTTTTTTCTAGATTTTTTTCTAGATTTTTTTTCTAGATTTTTTTTTAGATTTTTTTTCTAGATTTTTTTCTAGATTTTTTTCTAGATTTTTTTTCTAGATTTTTTTTCTAGATTTTTTTTCTAGATTTTTTTTCTAGATTTTTTTTCTAGATTTTTTTTCTAGATTTTTTTTCTAGATTTTTTTCTAGATTTTTTTTCTAGATTTTTTTTCTAGATTTTTTTTCTAGATTTTTTTCTAGATTTTTTTTCTAGATTTTTTTTCTAGATTTTTTTTCTAGATTTTTTTTCTAGATTTTTTTTCTAGATTTTTTTTCTAGATTTTTTTTCTAGATTTTTTTCTAGATTTTTTTTCTAGATTTTTTTTCTAGATTTTTTTTCTAGATTATTTTTCCAGATTTTTTTCTAGATTTTTTTTCTAGATTTTTTTTCTAGATTTTTTTCTAGATTTTTTTTCTAGATGTTTTTTCTAGATGTTTTTCTAGATTTTTTTTCTAGATTTTTTTTCTAGATTTTTTTCTAGATTTTTTTTGTAGATTTTTTTTCTAGATTTTTTTTCTAGATTTTTTTCTAGATTTTTTTTCTAGATTTTTTTTCTAGATTTTTTTTCTAGATTTTTTTCTAGATTTTTTTTCTAGATTTTTTTTCTAGATTTTTTTTCTAGATTTTTTTCTAGATTTTTTTTCTAGATTTTTTTTCTAGATTTTTTTCTAGATTTTTTTCTAGATTTTTTTTCTAGATTTTTTTTCTAGATTTTTTTCTAGATTTTTTTTCTAGATTTTTTTTCTAGATTTTTTTTCTAGATTTTTTTCTAGATTTTTTTTCTAGATTTTTTTTTAGATTTTTTTTCTAGATTTTTTTCTAGATTTTTTTCTAGATTTTTTTTCTAGATTTTTTTTCTAGATTTTTTTTCTAGATTTTTTTTCTAGATTTTTTTTCTAGATTTTTTTTCTAGATTTTTTTCTAGATTTTTTTTCTAGATTTTTTTTCTAGATTTTTTTCTAGATTTTTTTCTAGATTTTTTTTCTAGATTTTTTTCTAGATTTTTTTTCTAGATTTTTTTTCTAGATTTTTTTTCTAGATTTTTTTCTAGATTTTTTTTGTAGATTTTTTTTCTAAATTTTTTTCTAGATTTTTTTTCTAGATTTTTTTTCCAGATTTTTTTCTAGATTTTTTTTCTAGATTTTTTTTCTAGATTTTTTTCTAGATTTTTTTTCTAGATTTTTTTTCTAGATTTTTTTTCTAGGTTTTTTTCTAGATTTTTTTTCTAGATTTTTTTTCTAGATTTTTTTTCTAGGTTTTTTTCTAGATTTTTTTTCTAGATTTTTTTTCTAGATTTTTTTTCTAGATTTTTTTTCTAGATTTTTTTTCCAGATTTTTTTCTAGATTTTTTTTCTAGATTTTTTTTCTAGATTTTTTTCTAGATTTTTTTTCTAGATTTTTTTTCTAGATTTTTTTTCTAGATTTTTTTTCTAGATTTTTTTTCCAGATTTTTTTCTAGATTTTTTTTCTAGATTTTTTTTCTAGATTTTTTTCTAGATTTTTTTTCTAGATGTTTTTTCTAGATGTTTTTCTAGATTTTTTTTCTAGATTTTTTTTCTAGATTTTTTTCTAGATTTTTTTTGTAGATTTTTTTTCTAGATTTTTTTTCTAGATTTTTTTCTAGATTTTTTTTCTAGATTTTTTTTCTAGATTTTTTTTCTAGATTTTTTTCTAGATTTTTTTTCTAGATTTTTTTTCTAGATTTTTTTTCTAGATTTTTTTCTAGATTTTTTTTCTAGATTTTTTTTCTAGATTTTTTTCTAGATTTTTTTCTAGATTTTTTTTCTAGATTTTTTTTCTAGATTTTTTTCTAGATTTTTTTTCTAGATTTTTTTTCTAGATTTTTTTTCTAGATTTTTTTCTAGATTTTTTTTCTAGATTTTTTTTCTAGATTTTTTTCTAGATTTTTTTCTAGATTTTTTTTCTAGATTTTTTTCTAGATTTTTTTTCTAGATTTTTTTTCTAGATTTTTTTTCTAGATTTTTTTGTAGATTTTTTTTGTAGATTTTTTTTCTAGATTTTTTTCTAGATTTTTTTTCTAGATTTTTTTTCCAGATTTTTTTCTAGATTTTTTTTCTAGATTTTTTTTCTAGATTTTTTTCTAGATTTTTTTTGTAGATTTTTTTTCTAGATTTTTTTTCTAGATTTTTTTCTATATTTTTTTTCTAGATTTTTTTTCTAGATTTTTTTTCTAGATTTTTTTCTAGATTTTTTTTCTAGATTTTTTTTCTAGATTTTTTTTCTAGATTTTTTTCTAGATTTTTTTTCTAGATTTTTTTTCTAGATTTTTTTCTAGATTTTTTTTCTAGATTTTTTTTCTAGATTTTTTTTCTAGATTTTTTTTCTAGATTTTTTTCTAGATTTTTTTTCTAGATTTTTTTTCTAGATTTTTTTTCTAGATTTTTTTCTAGATTTTTTTTCTAGATTTTTTTTCTAGATTTTTTTCTAGATTTTTTTTCTAGATTTTTTTTCTAGATTTTTTTCTAGATTTTTTTTGTAGATTTTTTTTCTAGATTTTTTTCTAGATTTTTTTTCTAGATTTTTTTTCCAGATTTTTTTCTAGATTTTTTTTCTAGATTTTTTTTCTAGATTTTTTTCTAGATTTTTTTTCTAGATGTTTTTTCTAGATGTTTTTCTAGATTTTTTTTCTAGATTTTTTTTCTAGATTTTTTTCTAGATTTTTTTTGTAGATTTTTTTTCTAGATTTTTTTTCTAGATTTTTTTCTAGATTTTTTTTCTAGATTTTTTTTCTAGATTTTTTTTCTAGATTTTTTTCTAGATTTTTTTTCTAGATTTTTTTTCTAGATTTTTTTTCTAGATTTTTTTCTAGATTTTTTTTCTAGATTTTTTTTCTAGATTTTTTTCTAGATTTTTTTCTAGATTTTTTATCTAGATTTTTTTTCTAGATTTTTTTCTAGATTTTTTTTCTAGATTTTTTTTCTAGATTTTTTTTCTAGATTTTTTTCTAGATTTTTTTTCTAGATTTTTTTTTAGATTTTTTTTCTAGATTTTTTTCTAGATTTTTTTCTAGATTTTTTTTCTAGATTTTTTTCTAGATTTTTTTTCTAGATTTTTTTTCTAGATTTTTTTTCTAGAATTTTTTCTAGATTTTTTTTCTAGATTTTTTTTCTAGATTTTTTTTCTAGATTTTTTTCTAGATTTTTTTCTAGATTTTTTTTCTAGATTTTTTTTCTAGATTTTTTTTCTAGATTTCTTTTGTAGATTTTTTTTGTAGATTTTTTTTGTAGATTTTTTTCTAGATTTTTTTTCTAGATTTTTTTCTAGATTTTTTTTCTAGATTTTTTTTCTAGATTTTTTTTCTAGATTTTTTTCTAGATTTTTTTTCTAGATTTTTTTTCTAGATTTTTTTCTAGATTTTTTTTCCAGATTTTTTTCTAGATTTTTTTTCTAGATTTTTTTTCTAGATTTTTTTCTAGATTTTTTTCTAGATTTTTTTTCTAGATTTTTTTTGTAGATTTTTTTTCTAAATTTGTTCTAGATTTTTTTTGTAGATTTTTTTTCTAGAATTTTTTTCTAGATTTTTTTCTAGATTTTTTTTCTAGATTTTTTTTCCTGATTTTTTTCTAGATTTTTTTTCCAGATTTTTTTCTAGATTTTTTTTCTAGATTTTTTTTCTAGATTTTTTTCTAGATTTTTTTCTAGATTTTTTTTCTAGATTTTTTTTGTAGATTTTTTTTCTAGATTTTTTTTCTAGATTTTTTTCTAGATTTTTTTTCCAGATTTTTTTCTAGATTTTTTTTCTAGATTTTTTTTCTAGATTTTTTTCTAGATTTTTTTTGTAGATTTTTTTTCTAAATTTGTTCTAGATTTTTTTTGTAGATTTTTTTTCTAGAATTTTTTTCTAGATTTTTTTCTAGATTTTTTTTCTAGATTTTTTTTCTAGATTTTTTTCTAGATTTTTTTTGTAGATTTTTTTTCTAGATTTTTTTCTAGATTTTTTTTCTAGATTTTTTTTCTAGATTTTTTTTCTAGATTTTTTTGTAGATTTTTTTTGTAGATTTTTTTTGTAGATTTTTTTTATAGATTTTTTTCTAGATTTTTTTTCTAGATTTTTTTTCCAGATTTTTTTCTAGATTTTTTTTGTAGATTTTTTTTGTAGATTTTTTTCTAGATTTTTTTTCTAGATTTTTTTCTAGATTTTTTTTCTAGATTTTTTTTCTAGATTTTTTTTCTAGATTTTTTTCTAGATTTTTTTTCTAGATTTTTTTCTAGATTTTTTTTCTAGATTTTTTTTCTAGATTTTTTTCTAGATTTTTTTCTAGATTTTTTTTCTAGATTTTTTTTCTAGATTTTTTTCTAGATTTTATTTCTAGATTTTTTTTCTAGATTTTTTTTCTAGATTTTTTTTCTAGATTTTTTTCTAGATTTTATTTCTAGATTTTTTTTCTAGATTTTTTTTCTAGATTTTTTTCTAGATTTTTTTTCTAGATTTTTTTTCTAGATTTTTTTTCTAGATTTTTTTCTAGATTTTTTTTCTAGATTTTTTTTCTAGATTTTTTTTCTAGATTTTTTTCTAGATTTTTTTTCTAGATTTTTTTCTAGATTTTTTTTCTAGATTTTTTTTCTAGATTTTTTTTCTAGATTTTTTTCTAGATTTTTTTCTAGATTTTTTTTCTAGATTTTTTTCTAGATTTTTTTCTAGATTTTTTTTCTAGATTTTTTTCTAGATTTTTTTCTAGATTTTTTTTCTAGATTTTTTTTCTAGATTTTTTATCTAGATTTTTTTTCTAGATTTTTTTCTAGATTTTTTTTCTAGATTTTTTTCTAGATTTTTTTCTAGATTTTTTTCTAGATTTTTTTTCTAGATTTTTTTTCTAGATTTTTTTCTAGATTTTTTTTCTAGATTTTTTTTCTAGATTTTTTTTCTAGATTTTTTTCTAGATTTTTTTTCTAGATTTTTTTTCTAGATTTTTTTTCTAGATTTTTTTCTAGATTTTTTTTCTAGATTTTTTTCTAGATTTTTTTTCTAGATTTTTTTTCTAGATTTTTTTTCTAGATTTTTTTCTAGATTTTTTTCTAGATTTTTTTTCTAGATTTTTTTCTAGATTTTTTTCTAGATTTTTTTTCTAGATTTTTTTCTAGATTTTTTTCTAGATTTTTTTTCTAGATTTTTTTTCTAGATTTTTTATCTAGATTTTTTTTCTAGATTTTTTTCTAGATTTTTTTTCTAGATTTTTTTCTAGATTTTTTTCTAGATTTTTTTCTAGATTTTTTTTCTAGATTTTTTTTCTAGATTTTTTTCTAGATTTTTTTTCTAGATTTTTTTTCTAGATTTTTTTTCTAGATTTTTTTCTAGATTTTTTTTCTAGATTTTTTTTCTAGATTTTTTTTCTAGATTTTTTTCTAGATTTTTTTTCTAGATTTTTTTTCTAGATTTTTTTTCTAGATTTTTTTCTAGATTTTTTTTCTAGATTTTTTTCTAGATTTTTTTTCTAGATTTTTTTCTAGATTTTTTTTCTAGATTTTTTTTCTAGATTTTTTTTCTAGATTTTTTTCTAGATTTTTTTCTAGATTTTTTTCTAGATTTTTTTTCTAGATTTTTTTTCTAGATTTTTTTCTAGATTTTTTTTCTAGATTTTTTTTCTAGATTTTTTTTCTAGATTTTTTTCTAGATTTTTTTTGTAAGATTTTTTTTCTAGATTTTTTTTCTAGATTTTTTTCTAGATTTTTTTTCTAGATTTTTTTTCTAGATTTTTTTTCTAGATTTTTTTCTAGATTTTTTTTCTAGATTTTTTTCTAGATTTTTTTTCTAGATTTTTTTCTAGATTTTTTTTCTAGATTTTTTTCTAGATTTTTTTCTAGATTTTTTTTCTAGATTTTTTTCTAGATTTTTTTTCTAGATTTTTTTTCTAGATTTTTTATCTAGATTTTTTTTCTAGATTTTTTTCTAGATTTTTTTTCTAGATTTTTTTCTAGATTTTTTTCTAGATTTTTTTTCTAGATTTTTTTCTAGATTTTTTTCTAGATTTTTTTTCTAGATTTTTTTTCTAGATTTTTTTTCTAGATTTTTTTTCTAGATTTTTTTCTAGATTTTTTTTCTAGATTTTTTTCTAGATTTTTTTTCTAGATTTTTTTTCTAGATTTTTTTTCTAGATTTTTTTCTAGATTTTTTTCTAGATTTTTTTTCTAGATTTTTTTCTAGATTTTTTTCTAGATTTTTTTTCTAGATTTTTTTTCTAGATTTTTTTTCTAGATTTTTTTTCTAGATTTTTTTCTAGATTTTTTTTCTAGATTTTTTTCTAGATTTTTTTTCTAGATTTTTTTTCTAGATTTTTTTTCTAGATTTTTTTCTAGATTTTTTTTCTAGATTTTTTTTCTAGATTTTTTTTCTAGATTTTTTTCTAGATTTTTTTCTAGATTTTTTTCTAGATTTTTTTTCTAGATTTTTTTTCTAGATTTTTTTCTAGATTTTTTTTCTAGATTTTTTTTCTAGATTTTTTTTCTAGATTTTTTTTCTAGATTTTTTTTCTAGATTTTTTTTCTAGATTTTTTTTCTAGATTTTTTTCTAGATTTTTTTTCTAGATTTTTTTTCTAGATTTTTTTTCTAGATTTTTTTTCTAGATTTTTTTCTAGATTTTTTTTCTAGATTTTTTTTCTAGATTTTTTTTCTAGATTTTTTTCTAGATTTTTTTTCTAGATTTTTTTTCTAGATTTTTTTCTAGATTTTTTTCTAGATTTTTTTCTAGATTTTTTTCTAGATTTTTTTTCTAGATTTTTTTTCTAGATTTTTTTTCTAGATTTTTTTCTTGATTTTTTTTGTAGATTTTTTTTCTAGATTTTTTTCTAGATTTGTTTTCTAGATTTTTTTTCCAGATTTTTTTCTAGATTTTTTTTCTAGATTTTTTTTCTAGATTTTTTTTCTAGATTTTTTTCTAGATTTTTTTCTAGATTTTTTTTCTAGATTTTTTTTCTAGATTTTTTTTCTAGATTTCTTTTGTAGATTTTTTTTGTAGATTTTTTTTCTAGATTTTTTTCTAGATTTTTTTTCTAGATTTTTTTCTAGATTTTTTTTCTAGATTTTTTTTCTAGATTTTTTTTCTAGATTTTTTTCTAGATTTTTTTTCTAGATTTTTTTTCTAGATTTTTTTTCTAGATTTTTTTTCTAGATTTTTTTCTAGATTTTTCTTCTAGATTTTTTTCTAGATTTTTTTTCTAGATTTTTTTCTAGATTTTTTTCTAGATTTTTTTTCTAGATTTTTTTTCTAGATTTTTTTCTAGATTTTTTTTCTAGATTTTCTTTCTAGATTTTTTTTCTAGATTTTTTTCTAGATTTTTTTTCTAGATTTTTTTTTAGATTTTTTTTCTAGATTTTTTTCTAGATTTTTTTCTAGATTTTTTTTCTAGATTTTTTTCTAGATTTTTTTTCTAGATTTTTTTTCTAGATTTTTTTTCTAGAATTTTTTCTAGATTTTTTTTCTAGATTTTTTTTCTAGATTTTTTTTCTAGATTTTTTTCTAGATTTTTTTTGTAGATTTTTTTTCTAGATTTTTTTCTAGATTTTTTTTCTAGATTTTTTTTCCAGATTTTTTTCTAGATTTTTTTTCTAGATTTTTTTTCTAGATTTTTTTCTAGATTTTTTTTCTAGATGTTTTTTCTAGATGTTTTTCTAGATTTTTTTTCTAGATTTTTTTTCTAGATTTTTTTCTAGATTTTTTTTGTAGATTTTTTTTCTAGATTTTTTTTCTAGATTTTTTTCTAGATTTTTTTTCTAGATTTTTTTTCTAGATTTTTTTCTAGATTTTTTTCTAGATTTTTTTTCTAGATTTTTTTTCTAGATTTTTTTTCTAGAATTTTTTCTAGATTTTTTTTCTAGATTTTTTTTCTAGATTTTTTTTCTAGATTTTTTTCTAGATTTTTTTCTAGATTTTTTTTCTAGATTTTTTTTCTAGATTTTTTTTCTAGATTTCTTTTGTAGATTTTTTTTGTAGATTTTTTTTGTAGATTTTTTTCTAGATTTTTTTTCTAGATTTTTTTCTAGATTTTTTTTCTAGATTTTTTTCTAGATTTTTTTTCTAGATTTTTTTCTAGATTTTTTTTCTAGATTTTTTTTCTAGATTTTTTTCTAGATTTTTTTTCCAGATTTTTTTCTAGATTTTTTTTCTAGATTTTTTTTCTAGATTTTTTTCTAGATTTTTTTCTAGATTTTTTTTCTAGATTTTTTTTGTAGATTTTTTTTCTAAATTTGTTCTAGATTTTTTTTGTAGATTTTTTTTCTAGAATTTTTTTCTAGATTTTTTTCTAGATTTTTTTTCTAGATTTTTTTTCCAGATTTTTTTCTAGATTTTTTTTCCAGATTTTTTTCTAGATTTTTTTTCTAGATTTTTTTTCTAGATTTTTTTCTAGATTTTTTTCTAGATTTTTTTTCTAGATTTTTTTTGTAGATTTTTTTTCTAGATTTTTTTTCTAGATTTTTTTCTAGATTTTTTTTCCAGATTTTTTTCTAGATTTTTTTTCTAGATTTTTTTTCTAGATTTTTTTCTAGATTTTTTTCTAGATTTTTTTTCTAGATTTTTTTTGTAGATTTTTTTTCTAAATTTGTTCTAGATTTTTTTTGTAGATTTTTTTTCTAGAATTTTTTTCTAGATTTTTTTCTAGATTTTTTTTCTAGATTTTTTTTCTAGATTTTTTTCTAGATTTTTTTTGTAGATTTTTTTTCTAGATTTTTTTCTAGATTTTTTTTCTAGATTTTTTTTCTAGATTTTTTTTCTAGATTTTTTTGTAGATTTTTTTTGTAGATTTTTTTTGTAGATTTTTTTTATAGATTTTTTTCTAGATTTTTTTTCTAGATTTTTTTTCCAGATTTTTTTCTAGATTTTTTTTGTAGATTTTTTTTGTAGATTTTTTTCTATATTTTTTTTCTAGATTTTTTTCTAGATTTTTTTTCTAGATTTTTTTTCTAGATTTTTTTTCTAGATTTTTTTTCTAGATTTTTTTCTAGATTTTTTTTCTAGATTTTTTTTCTAGATTTTTTTTCTAGATTTTTTTCTAGATTTTTTTTCTAGATTTTTTTCTAGATTTTTTTTCTAGATTTTTTTTCTAGATTTTTTTTCTAGATTTTTTTCTAGATTTTTTTTCTAGATTTCTTTTCTAGATTTTTTTTCTAGATTTTTTTTCTAGATTTTTTTCTAGATTTTTTTTCTAGATTTTTTTCTAGATTTTTTTCTAGATTTTTTTTCTAGATTTTTTTCTAGATTTTTTTCTAGATTTTTTTTCTAGATTTTTTTTCTAGATTTTTTTTGTAGATTTTTTTTCTAGATTTTTTTTCTAGATTTTTTTCTAGATTTTTTTTCCAGATTTTTTTCTAGATTTTTTTTCTAGATTTTTTTTCTAGATTTTTTTCTAGATTTTTTTCTAGATTTTTTTTCTAGATTTTTTTTGTAGATTTTTTTTCTAAATTTGTTCTAGATTTTTTTTGTAGATTTTTTTTCTAGAATTTTTTTCTAGATTTTTTTCTAGATTTTTTTTCTAGATTTTTTTTCTAGATTTTTTTCTAGATTTTTTTTGTAGATTTTTTTTCTAGATTTTTTTCTAGATTTTTTTTCTAGATTTTTTTTCTAGATTTTTTTTCTAGATTTTTTTGTAGATTTTTTTTGTAGATTTTTTTTGTAGATTTTTTTTATAGATTTTTTTCTAGATTTTTTTTCTAGATTTTTTTTCCAGATTTTTTTCTAGATTTTTTTTGTAGATTTTTTTTGTAGATTTTTTTCTATATTTTTTTTCTAGATTTTTTTCTAGATTTTTTTTCTAGATTTTTTTTCTAGATTTTTTTTCTAGATTTTTTTTCTAGATTTTTTTCTAGATTTTTTTTCTAGATTTTTTTTCTAGATTTTTTTTCTAGATTTTTTTCTAGATTTTTTTTCTAGATTTTTTTCTAGATTTTTTTTCTAGATTTTTTTTCTAGATTTTTTTTCTAGATTTTTTTCTAGATTTTTTTTCTAGATTTCTTTTCTAGATTTTTTTTCTAGATTTTTTTTCTAGATTTTTTTCTAGATTTTTTTTCTAGATTTTTTTCTAGATTTTTTTCTAGATTTTTTTTCTAGATTTTTTTCTAGATTTTTTTCTAGATTTTTTTTCTAGATTTTTTTTCTAGATTTTTTATCTAGATTTTTTTTCTAGATTTTTTTCTAGATTTTTTTTCTAGATTTTTTTCTAGATTTTTTTCTAGATTTTTTTCAAGATTTTTTTTCTAGATTTTTTTTCTAGATTTTTTTCTAGATTTTTTTTCTAGATTTTTTTTCTAGATTTTTTTTCTAGATTTTTTTCTAGATTTTTTTTCTAGATTTTTTTTCTAGATTTTTTTCTAGATTTTTTTTCTAGATTTTTTTTCTAGATTTTTTTCTAGATTTTTTTCTAGATTTTTTTCTAGATTTTTTTTCTAGATTTTTTTTCTAGATTTTTTTCTAGATTTTTTTTCTAGATTTTTTTTCTAGATTTTTTTTCTAGATTTTTTTTCTAGATTTTTTTTCTAGATTTTTTTTCTAGATTTTTTTTCTAGATTTTTTTCTAGATTTTTTTCTAGATTTTTTTTCTAGATTTTTTTTCTAGATTTTTTTTCTAGATTTTTTTTCTAGATTTTTTTTCTAGATTTTTTTCTAGATTTTTTTTCTAGATTTTTTTTCTAGATTTTTTTCTAGATTTTTTTCTAGATTTTTTTTCTAGATTTTTTTTCTAGATTTTTTTTCTAGATTTTTTTCTTGATTTTTTTTGTAGATTTTTTTTCTAGATTTTTTTCTAGATTTTTTTTCTAGATTTTTTTTCCAGATTTTTTTCTAGATTTTTTTTCTAGATTTTTTTTCTAGATTTTTTTTCTAGATTTTTTTTCTAGATTTTTTTCTAGATTTTTTTCTAGATTTTTTTTCTAGATTTTTTTTCTAGATTTTTTTTCTAGATTTCTTTTGTAGATTTTTTTTGTAGATTTTTTTTCTAGATTTTTTTCTAGATTTTTTTTCTAGATTTTTTTCTAGATTTTTTTTCTAGATTTTTTTCTAGATTTTTTTTCTAGATTTTTTTTCTAGATTTTTTTTCTAGATTTTTTTTCTAGATTTTTTTCTAGATTTTTCTTCTAGATTTTTTTCTAGATTTTTTTTCTAGATTTTTTTCTAGATTTTTTTCTAGATTTTTTTTCTAGATTTTTTTCTAGATTTTTTTTCTAGATTTTTTTTCTAGATTTTTTTTCTAGATTTTTTTCTAGATTTTTTTTCTAGATTTTTTTTCTAGATTTTTTTCTAGATTTTTTTTCTAGATTTTTTTTCTAGATTTTTTTCTAGATTTTTTTCTAGATTTTTTTCTAGATTTTTTTTCTAGATTTTTTTTCTAGATTTTTTTCTAGATTTTTTTTCTAGATTTTTTTTCTAGATTTTTTTTCTAGATTTTTTTTCTAGATTTTTTTTCTAGATTTTTTTTCTAGATTTTTTTTCTAGATTTTTTTCTAGATTTTTTTCTAGATTTTTTTTCTAGATTTTTTTTCTAGATTTTTTTTCTAGATTTTTTTTCTAGATTTTTTTCTAGATTTTTTTTCTAGATTTTTTTTCTAGATTTTTTTTCTAGATTTTTTTCTAGATTTTTTTTCTAGATTTTTTTTCTAGATTTTTTTCTAGATTTTTTTCTAGATTTTTTTTCTAGATTTTTTTTCTAGATTTTTTTTCTAGATTTTTTTCTTGATTTTTTTTGTAGATTTTTTTTCTAGATTTTTTTCTAGATTTTTTTTCTAGATTTTTTTTCCAGATTTTTTTCTAGATTTTTTTTCTAGATTTTTTTTCTAGATTTTTTTTCTAGATTTTTTTTCTAGATTTTTTTCTAGATTTTTTTCTAGATTTTTTTTCTAGATTTTTTTTCTAGATTTTTTTTCTAGATTTCTTTTGTAGATTTTTTTTGTAGATTTTTTTTCTAGATTTTTTTCTAGATTTTTTTTCTAGATTTTTTTCTAGATTTTTTTTCTAGATTTTTTTCTAGATTTTTTTTCTAGATTTTTTTTCTAGATTTTTTTTCTAGATTTTTTTTCTAGATTTTTTTCTAGATTTTTCTTCTAGATTTTTTTCTAGATTTTTTTTCTAGATTTTTTTCTAGATTTTTTTCTAGATTTTTTTTCTAGATTTTTTTTCTAGATTTTTTTCTAGATTTTTTTTCTAGATTTTCTTTCTAGATTTTTTTTCTAGATTTTTTTCTAGATTTTTTTTCTAGATTTTTTTTTAGATTTTTTTTCCAGATTTTTTTCTAGATTTTTTTCTAGATTTTTTTTCTAGATTTTTTTCTAGATTTTTTTTCTAGATTTTTTTTCTAGATTTTTTTTCTAGATTTTTTTCTAGATTTTTTTTCTAGATTTTTTTTCCAGATTTTTTTCTAGATTTTTTTTCTAGATTTTTTTTCTAGATTTTTTTTCTAGATTTTTTTTCTAGATTTTTTTCTAGATTTTTTTCTAGATTTTTTTTCTAGATTTTTTTTCTAGATTTTTTTTCTAGATTTCTTTTGTAGATTTTTTTTGTAGATTTTTTTTCTAGATTTTTTTCTAGATTTTTTTTCTAGATTTTTTTCTAGATTTTTTTTCTAGATTTTTTTCTAGATTTTTTTTCTAGATTTTTTTTCTAGATTTTTTTTCTAGATTTTTTTCTAGATTTTTTTCTAGATTTTTTTTCTAGATTTTTTTTCTAGATTTTTTTCTAGATTTTTTTCTAGATTTTTTTTCTAGATTTTTTTTCTAGATTTTTTTTCTAGATTTCTTTTGTAGATTTTTTTTGTAGATTTTTTTTCTAGATTTTTTTCTAGATTTTTTTTCTAGATTTTTTTCTAGATTTTTTTTCTAGATTTTTTTCTAGATTTTTCTTCTAGATTTTTTTCTAGATTTTTTTTCTAGATTTTTTTCTAGATTTTTTTCTAGATTTTTTTTCTAGATTTTTTTTCTAGATTTTTTTCTAGATTTTTTTTCTAGATTTTCTTTCTAGATTTTTTTTCTAGATTTTTTTCTAGATTTTTTTTCTAGATTTTTTTTTAGATTTTTTTTCCAGATTTTTTTCTAGATTTTTTTCTAGATTTTTTTTCTAGATTTTTTTCTAGATTTTTTTTCTAGATTTTTTTTCTAGATTTTTTTTCTAGATTTTTTTCTAGATTTTTTTTCTAGATTTTTTTCTAGATTTTTTTCTAGATTTTTTTCTAGATTTTTTTTCTAGATTTTTTTTCTAGATTTTTTTTCTAGATTTTTTTTCTAGATTTTTTATCTAGATTTTTTTTCTAGATTTTTTTCTAGATTTTTTTTCTAGATTTTTTTCTAGATTTTTTTCTAGATTTTTTTCTAGATTTTTTTTCTAGATTTTTTTTCTAGATTTTTTTCTAGATTTTTTTTCTAGATTTTTTTTCTAGATTTTTTTTCTAGATTTTTTTCTAGATTTTTTTTGTAGATTTTTTTTCTAGATTTTTTTTCTAGATTTTTTTCTAGATTTTTTTTCTAGATTTTTTTCTAGATTTTTTTTCTAGATTTTTTTTCTAGATTTTTTTTCTAGATTTTTTTCTAGATTTTTTTCTAGATTTTTTTTCTAGATTTTTTTTCTAGATTTTTTTCTAGATTTTTTTCTAGATTTTTTTTCTAGATTTTTTTTCTAGATTTTTTTTCTAGATTTCTTTTGTAGATTTTTTTTGTAGATTTTTTTTCTAGATTTTTTTCTAGATTTTTTTTCTAGATTTTTTTCTAGATTTTTTTTCTAGATTTTTTTCTAGATTTTTCTTCTAGATTTTTTTCTAGATTTTTTTTCTAGATTTTTTTCTAGATTTTTTTCTAGATTTTTTTTCTAGATTTTTTTTCTAGATTTTTTTCTAGATTTTTTTTCTAGATTTTCTTTCTAGATTTTTTTTCTAGATTTTTTTCTAGATTTTTTTTCTAGATTTTTTTTTAGATTTTTTTTCCAGATTTTTTTCTAGATTTTTTTCTAGATTTTTTTTCTAGATTTTTTTCTAGATTTTTTTTCTAGATTTTTTTTCTAGATTTTTTTTCTAGATTTTTTTCTAGATTTTTTTTCTAGATTTTTTTCTAGATTTTTTTCTAGATTTTTTTCTAGATTTTTTTTCTAGATTTTTTTTCTAGATTTTTTTTCTAGATTTTTTTTCTAGATTTTTTATCTAGATTTTTTTTCTAGATTTTTTTCTAGATTTTTTTTCTAGATTTTTTTCTAGATTTTTTTCTAGATTTTTTTCTAGATTTTTTTTCTAGATTTTTTTTCTAGATTTTTTTCTAGATTTTTTTTCTAGATTTTTTTTCTAGATTTTTTTTCTAGATTTTTTTCTAGATTTTTTTTGTAGATTTTTTTTCTAGATTTTTTTTCTAGATTTTTTTCTAGATTTTTTTTCTAGATTTTTTTTCTAGATTTTTTTTCTAGATTTTTTTCTAGATTTTTTTTCTAGATTTTTTTCTAGATTTTTTTTCTAGATTTTTTTCTAGATTTTTTTTCTAGATTTTTTTTCTAGATTTTTTTTCTAGATTTTTTTCTAGATTTTTTTCTAGATTTTTTTCTAGATTTTTTTTCTAGATTTTTTTTCTAGATTTTTTTCTAGATTTTTTTTCTAGATTTTTTTTCTAGATTTTTTTTCTAGATTTTTTTCTAGATTTTTTTTCTAGATTTTTTTCTAGATTTTTTTTCTAGATTTTTTTCTAGATTTTTTTTCTAGATTTTTTTTCTAGATTTTTTTTCTAGATTTTTTTTCTAGATTTTTTTCTAGATTTTTCTTCTAGATTTTTTTCTAGATTTTTTTTCTAGATTTTTTTCTAGATTTTTTTCTAGATTTTTTTTCTAGATTTTTTTCTAGATTTTTTTTCTAGATTTTTTTTCTAGATTTTTTTTCTAGATTTTTTTCTAGATTTTTTTTCTAGATTTTTTTTCTAGATTTTTTTCTAGATTTTTTTTCTAGATTTTTTTTCTAGATTTTTTTCTAGATTTTTTTCTAGATTTTTTTCTAGATTTTTTTTCTAGATTTTTTTTCTAGATTTTTTTCTAGATTTTTTTTCTAGATTTTTTTTCTAGATTTTTTTTCTAGATTTTTTTTCTAGATTTTTTTTCTAGATTTTTTTTCTAGATTTTTTTTCTAGATTTTTTTCTAGATTTTTTTCTAGATTTTTTTTCTAGATTTTTTTTCTAGATTTTTTTTCTAGATTTTTTTTCTAGATTTTTTTCTAGATTTTTTTTCTAGATTTTTTTTCTAGATTTTTTTTCTAGATTTTTTTCTAGATTTTTTTCTAGATTTTTTTTCTAGATTTTTTTTCTAGATTTTTTTTCTAGATTTTTTTCTTGATTTTTTTTGTAGATTTTTTTTCTAGATTTTTTTCTAGATTTTTTTTCTAGATTTTTTTTCCAGATTTTTTTCTAGATTTTTTTTCTAGATTTTTTTTCTAGATTTTTTTTCTAGATTTTTTTTCTAGATTTTTTTCTAGATTTTTTTCTAGATTTTTTTTCTAGATTTTTTTTCTAGATTTTTTTTCTAGATTTCTTTTGTAGATTTTTTTTGTAGATTTTTTTTCTAGATTTTTTTCTAGATTTTTTTTCTAGATTTTTTTCTAGATTTTTTTTCTAGATTTTTTTCTAGATTTTTTTTCTAGATTTTTTTTCTAGATTTTTTTTCTAGATTTTTTTTCTAGATTTTTTTCTAGATTTTTCTTCTAGATTTTTTTCTAGATTTTTTTTCTAGATTTTTTTCTAGATTTTTTTCTAGATTTTTTTTCTAGATTTTTTTTCTAGATTTTTTTCTAGATTTTTTTTCTAGATTTTCTTTCTAGATTTTTTTTCTAGATTTTTTTCTAGATTTTTTTTCTAGATTTTTTTTTAGATTTTTTTTCCAGATTTTTTTCTAGATTTTTTTCTAGATTTTTTTTCTAGATTTTTTTCTAGATTTTTTTTCTAGATTTTTTTTCTAGATTTTTTTTCTAGATTTTTTTCTAGATTTTTTTTCTAGATTTTTTTCTAGATTTTTTTCTAGATTTTTTTCTAGATTTTTTTTCTAGATTTTTTTTCTAGATTTTTTTTCTAGATTTTTTTTCTAGATTTTTTATCTAGATTTTTTTTCTAGATTTTTTTCTAGATTTTTTTTCTAGATTTTTTTCTAGATTTTTTTCTAGATTTTTTTCTAGATTTTTTTTCTAGATTTTTTTTCTAGATTTTTTTCTAGATTTTTTTTCTAGATTTTTTTTCTAGATTTTTTTTCTAGATTTTTTTCTAGATTTTTTTTGTAGATTTTTTTTCTAGATTTTTTTTCTAGATTTTTTTCTAGATTTTTTTTCTAGATTTTTTTTCTAGATTTTTTTTCTAGATTTTTTTCTAGATTTTTTTTCTAGATTTTTTTCTAGATTTTTTTTCTAGATTTTTTTCTAGATTTTTTTTCTAGATTTTTTTTCTAGATTTTTTTTCTAGATTTTTTTCTAGATTTTTTTCTAGATTTTTTTCTAGATTTTTTTTCTAGATTTTTTTTCTAGATTTTTTTCTAGATTTTTTTTCTAGATTTTTTTTCTAGATTTTTTTTCTAGATTTTTTTCTAGATTTTTTTTGTAGATTTTTTTCTAGATTTTTTTTCTAGATTTTTTTCTATATTTTTTTTCTAGATTTTTTTTCTAGATTTTTTTTCTAGATTTTTTTCTAGATTTTTTTTCTAGATTTTTTTCTAGATTTTTTTTCTAGATTTTTTTCTAGATTTTTTTTCTAGATTTTTTTCTAGATTTTTTTCTAGATTTTTTTTCTAGATTTTTTTCTAGATTTTTTTCTAGATTTTTTTTCTAGATTTTTTTTCTAGATTTTTTATCTAGATTTTTTTTCTAGATTTTTTTCTAGATTTTTTTTCTAGATTTTTTTCTAGATTTTTTTCTAGATTTTTTTTCTAGATTTTTTTCTAGATTTTTTTCTAGATTTTTTTTCTAGATTTTTTTTCTAGATTTTTTTTCTAGATTTTTTTTCTAGATTTTTTTCTAGATTTTTTTTCTAGATTTTTTTCTAGATTTTTTTTCTAGATTTTTTTTCTAGATTTTTTTTCTAGATTTTTTTTCTAGATTTTTTTTCTAGATTTTTTTCTAGATTTTTTTCTAGATTTTTTTCTAGATTTTTTTTCTACATTTTTTTTCTTGATTTTTTTTGTAGATTTTTTTTGTAGATTTTTTTTCTAGATTCTTTTCTAGATTTTTTTTCTACATTTTTTTTCCAGATTTTTTTCTAGATTTTTTTTCTAGATTTTTTTTCTAGATTTTTTTTCTAGATTTTTTTCTAGATTTTTTTTGTAGATTTTTTTTCTAGATTTTTTATCTAGATTTTTTTTCTAGATTTTTTTCTAGATTTTTTTTCTAGATTTTTTTCTAGATTTTTTTCTAGATTTTTTTTCTAGATTTTTTTCTAGATTTTTTTCTAGATTTTTTTTCTAGATTTTTTTTCTAGATTTTTTTTCTAGATTTTTTTTCTAGATTTTTTTCTAGATTTTTTTTCTAGATTTTTTTCTAGATTTTTTTTCTAGATTTTTTTTCTAGATTTTTTTTCTAGATTTTTTTTCTAGATTTTTTTTCTAGATTTTTTTCTAGATTTTTTTCTAGATTTTTTTCTACATTTTTTTTCTACATTTTTTTTCTAGATTTTTTTCTTGATTTTTTTTGTAGATTTTTTTTCTAGATTCTTTTCTAGATTTTTTTTCTAGATTTTTTTTCCAGATTTTTTTCTAGATTTTTTTTCTAGATTTTTTTTCTAGATTTTTTTTCTAGATTTTTTTCTAGATTTTTTTTGTAGATTTTTTTTCTAGATTTTTTTTCTAGATTTTTTTCTAGATTTTTTTTCTAGATTTTTTTTCTAGATTTTTTTTCTAGATTTTTTTCTAGATATTTTTTCTAGATTTTTTTCTAGATTTTTTTTCTAGATTTTTTTCTAGATTTTTTTTCTAGATTTTTTTTCTAGATTTTTTTTCTAGATTTTTTTCTAGATTTTTTTCTAGATTTTTTTCTAGATTTTTTTTCTAGATTTTTTTTCTAGATTTTTTTCTAGATTTTTTTTCTAGATTTTTTTTCTAGATTTTTTTTCTAGATTTTTTTCTAGATTTTTTTTGTAGATTTTTTTTCTAGATTTTTTTTCTAGATTTTTTTCTAGATTTTTTTTCTAGATTTTTTTTCTAGATTTTTTTTCTAGATTTTTTTCTAGATTTTTTTTCTAGATTTTTTTCTAGATTATTTTTCTAGATTTTTTTCTAGATTTGTTTTCTAGATTTTTTTCAAGATTTTTTTCTAGATTTTTTTTCTAGATTTTTTTCTAGATTTTTTTCTAGATTTTTTTTCAAGATTTTTTTTCTAGATTTTTTATCTAGATTTTTTTTCTAGATTTTTTTCTAGATTTTTTTTCTAGATTTTTTTCTAGATTTTTTTCTAGATTTTTTTTCTAGATTTTTTTCTAGATTTTTTTCTAGATTTTTTTTCTAGATTTTTTTTCTAGATTTTTTATCTAGATTTTTTTTCTAGATTTTTTTCTAGATTTTTTTTCTAGATTTTTTTCTAGATTTTTTTCTAGATTTTTTTCTAGATTTTTTTTCTAGATTTTTTTTCTAGATTTTTTTCTAGATTTTTTTTCTAGATTTTTTTTTAGATTTTTTTTCCAGATTTTTTTCTAGATTTTTTTCTAGATTTTTTTTCTAGATTTTTTTCTAGATTTTTTTTCTAGATTTTTTTTCTAGATTTTTTTTCTAGATTTTTTTCTAGATTTTTTTTCTAGATTTTTTTCTAGATTTTTTTCTAGATTTTTTTCTAGATTTTTTTTCTAGATTTTTTTTCTAGATTTTTTTTCTAGATTTTTTTTCTAGATTTTTTATCTAGATTTTTTTTCTAGATTTTTTTCTAGATTTTTTTTCTAGATTTTTTTCTAGATTTTTTTCTAGATTTTTTTCTAGATTTTTTTTCTAGATTTTTTTTCTAGATTTTTTTCTAGATTTTTTTTCTAGATTTTTTTTCTAGATTTTTTTTCTAGATTTTTTTCTAGATTTTTTTTGTAGATTTTTTTTCTAGATTTTTTTTCTAGATTTTTTTCTAGATTTTTTTTCTAGATTTTTTTTCTAGATTTTTTTTCTAGATTTTTTTCTAGATTTTTTTTCTAGATTTTTTTCTAGATTTTTTTTCTAGATTTTTTTTCTAGATTTTTTTTCTAGATTTTTTTTCTAGATTTTTTTTCTAGATTTTTTTCTAGATTTTTTTCTAGATTTTTTTCTAGATTTTTTTTCTAGATTTTTTTTCTAGATTTTTTTCTAGATTTTTTTTCTAGATTTTTTTTCTAGATTTTTTTTCTAGATTTTTTTCTAGATTTTTTTTGTAGATTTTTTTTCTAGATTTTTTTTCTAGATTTTTTTCTATATTTTTTTTCTAGATTTTTTTTCTAGATTTTTTTTCTAGATTTTTTTCTAGATTTTTTGTCTAGATTTTTTTCTAGATTTTTTTTCTAGATTTTTTTCTAGATTTTTTTTCTAGATTTTTTTCTAGATTTTTTTCTAGATTTTTTTTCTAGATTTTTTTCTAGATTTTTTTCTAGATTTTTTTTCTAGATTTTTTTTCTAGATTTTTTATCTAGATTTTTTTTCTAGATTTTTTTCTAGATTTTTTTTCTAGATTTTTTTCTAGATTTTTTTCTAGATTTTTTTTCTAGATTTTTTTCTAGATTTTTTTCTAGATTTTTTTTCTAGATTTTTTTTCTAGATTTTTTTTCTAGATTTTTTTTCTAGATTTTTTTCTAGATTTTTTTTCTAGATTTTTTTCTAGATTTTTTTTCTAGATTTTTTTTCTAGATTTTTTTTCTAGATTTTTTTTCTAGATTTTTTTTCTAGATTTTTTTCTAGATTTTTTTCTAGATTTTTTTCTAGATTTTTTTTCTACATTTTTTTTCTTGATTTTTTTTGTAGATTTTTTTTGTAGATTTTTTTTCTAGATTCTTTTCTAGATTTTTTTTCTACATTTTTTTTCCAGATTTTTTTCTAGATTTTTTTTCTAGATTTTTTTTCTAGATTTTTTTTCTAGATTTTTTTCTAGATTTTTTTTGTAGATTTTTTTTCTAGATTTTTTATCTAGATTTTTTTTCTAGATTTTTTTCTAGATTTTTTTTCTAGATTTTTTTCTAGATTTTTTTCTAGATTTTTTTTCTAGATTTTTTTCTAGATTTTTTTCTAGATTTTTTTTCTAGATTTTTTTTCTAGATTTTTTTTCTAGATTTTTTTTCTAGATTTTTTTCTAGATTTTTTTTCTAGATTTTTTTCTAGATTTTTTTTCTAGATTTTTTTTCTAGATTTTTTTTCTAGATTTTTTTTCTAGATTTTTTTTCTAGATTTTTTTCTAGATTTTTTTCTAGATTTTTTTCTACATTTTTTTTCTACATTTTTTTTCTAGATTTTTTTCTTGATTTTTTTTGTAGATTTTTTTTCTAGATTCTTTTCTAGATTTTTTTTCTAGATTTTTTTTCCAGATTTTTTTCTAGATTTTTTTTCTAGATTTTTTTTCTAGATTTTTTTTCTAGATTTTTTTCTAGATTTTTTTTGTAGATTTTTTTTCTAGATTTTTTTTCTAGATTTTTTTCTAGATTTTTTTTCTAGATTTTTTTTCTAGATTTTTTTTCTAGATTTTTTTCTAGATATTTTTTCTAGATTTTTTTCTAGATTTTTTTTCTAGATTTTTTTTCTAGATTTTTTTTCTAGATTTTTTTCTAGATTTTTTTCTAGATTTTTTTCTAGATTTTTTTTCTAGATTTTTTTTCTAGATTTTTTTCTAGATTTTTTTTCTAGATTTTTTTTCTAGATTTTTTTTCTAGATTTTTTTCTAGATTTTTTTTGTAGATTTTTTTTCTAGATTTTTTTTCTAGATTTTTTTCTAGATTTTTTTTCTAGATTTTTTTTCTAGATTTTTTTTCTAGATTTTTTTCTAGATTTTTTTTCTAGATTTTTTTCTAGATTATTTTTCTAGATTTTTTTCTAGATTTGTTTTCTAGATTTTTTTCAAGATTTTTTTCTAGATTTTTTTTCTAGATTTTTTTCTAGATTTTTTTCTAGATTTTTTTTCAAGATTTTTTTTCTAGATTTTTTATCTAGATTTTTTTTCTAGATTTTTTTCTAGATTTTTTTTCTAGATTTTTTTCTAGATTTTTTTCTAGATTTTTTTTCTAGATTTTTTTCTAGATTTTTTTCTAGATTTTTTTTCTAGATTTTTTTTCTAGATTTTTTTTCTAGATTTTTTTTCTAGATTTTTTTCTAGATTTTTTTTCTAGATTTTTTTCTAGATTTTTTTTCTAGATTTTTTTTCTAGATTTTTTTTCTAGATTTTTTTCTAGATTTTTTTTCTAGATTTTTTTTCTAGATTTTTTTTCTAGATTTTTTTCTAGATTTTTTTCTAGATTTTTTTCTAGATTTTTTTTCTAGATTTTTTTTCTAGATTTTTTTCTAGATTTTTTTTCTAGATTTTTTTTCTAGATTTTTTTTCTAGATTTTTTTTCTAGATTTTTTTTCTAGATTTTTTTTCTAGATTTTTTTTCTAGATTTTTTTTCTAGATTTTTTTCTAGATTTTTTTTCTAGATGTTTTTTCTAGATTTTTTTTCTAGATTTTTTTTCTAGATTTTTTTCTAGATTTTTTTTCTAGATTTTTTTTCTAGATTTTTTTTCTAGATTTTTTTCTAGATTTTTTTTCTAGATTTTTTTTCTAGATTTTTTTCTAGATTTTTTTCTAGATTTTTTTTCTAGATTTTTTTCTAGATTTTTTTTCTAGATTTTTTTTCTAGATTTTTTTTGTAGATTTTTTTTGTAGATTTTTTTTGTAGATTTTTTTTCTAGATTTTTTTCTAGATTTTTTTTCTAGATTTTTTTTCTAGATTTTTTTCTAGATTTTTTTCTAGATTTTTTTCTAGATTTTTTTTCTAGATTTTTTTTCTAGATTTTTTTTCTAGATTTCTTTTGTAGATTTTTTTTGTAGATTTTTTTTCTAGATTTTTTTCTAGATTTTTTTTCTAGATTTTTTTCTAGATTTTTTTTCTAGATTTTTTTTCTAGATTTTTTTTCTAGATTTTTTTCTAGATTTTTTTTCTAGATTTTTTTTCTATATTTTTTTTCTAGATTTTTTTTCTAGATTTTTTTCTAGATTTTTCTTCTAGATTTTTTTCTAGATTTTTTTTCTAGATTTTTTTCTAGATTTTTTTCTAGATTTTTTTTCTAGATTTTTTTTCTAGATTTTTTTCTAGATTTTTTTTCTAGATTTTCTTTCTAGATTTTTTTTCTAGATTTTTTTCTAGATTTTTTTTCTAGATTTTTTTTTAGATTTTTTTTCTAGATTTTTTTCTAGATTTTTTTCTAGATTTTTTTTCTAGATTTTTTTCTAGATTTTTTTTCTAGATTTTTTTTCTAGATTTTTTTTCTAGAATTTTTTCTAGATTTTTTTCTAGATTTTTTTTCTAGATTTTTTTTCTAGATTTTTTTCTAGATTTTTTTCTAGATTTTTTTTCTAGATTTTTTTTCTAGATTTTTTTTCTAGATTTCTTTTGTAGATTTTTTTTGTAGATTTTTTTTCTAGATTTTTTTCTAGATTTTTTTTCTAGATTTTTTTCTAGATTTTTTTTCTAGATTTTTTTTCTAGATTTTTTTTCTAGATTTTTTTCTAGATTTTTTTTCTAGATTTTTTTTCTAGATTTTTTTTCTAGATTTTTTTTCTAGATTTTTTTTCTAGATTTTTTTTCTAGATTTTTTTCTAGATTTTTCTTCTAGATTTTTTTCTAGATTTTTTTTCTAGATTTTTTTCTAGATTTTTTTTCTAGATTTTTTTCTAGATTTTTTTTCTAGATTTTTTTCTAGATTTTTTTTCTAGATTTTTTTTCTAGATTTTTTTTCTTGATTTTTTTCTTGATTTTTTTTGTAGATTTTTTTTCTAGATTTTTTTCTAGATTTTTTTCTAGATTTTTTTTCTAGATTTTTTTTCTAGATTTTTTTTCTAGATTTTTTTTCTAGATTTTTTTCTAGATTTT
Source organism: Oncorhynchus mykiss (assembly GCF_057628025.1). Classification (NCBI taxonomy): domain Eukaryota; kingdom Metazoa; phylum Chordata; class Actinopteri; order Salmoniformes; family Salmonidae; genus Oncorhynchus; species Oncorhynchus mykiss. The sequence continues at coordinate 960,280 of NW_028322057.1, forward strand.
TTTTCTAGATTTTTTTCTAGATTTTTTTTCTAGATTTTTTTTCTAGATTTTTTTTCTAGATTTTTTTTCTAGATTTTTTTTCTAGATTTTTTTCTAGATTTTTTTCTAGATTTTTTTCTAGATTTTTTTTCTAGATTTTTTTTCTAGATTTTTTTCTAGATTTTTTTTCTAGATTTTTTTTCTAGATTTTTTTTCTAGATTTTTTTCTAGATTTTTTTTGTAGATTTTTTTTCTAGATTTTTTTTCTAGATTTTTTTCTAGATTTTTTTTCTAGATTTTTTTTCTAGATTTTTTTTCTAGATTTTTTTCTAGATTTTTTTTCTAGATTTTTTTCTAGATTTTTTTTCTAGATTTTTTTCTAGATTTTTTTTCTAGATTTTTTTCTAGATTTTTTTCTAGATTTTTTTTCTAGATTTTTTTCTAGATTTTTTTCTAGATTTTTTTTCAAGATTTTTTTTCTAGATTTTTTATCTAGATTTTTTTTCTAGATGTTTTTTCTAGATTTTTTTTCTAGATTTTTTTTCTAGATTTTTTTCTAGATTTTTTTTCTAGATTTTTTTCTAGATTTTTTTTCTAGATTTTTTTCTAGATTTTTTTCTAGATTTTTTTTCAAGATTTTTTTTCTAGATTTTTTTCTAGATTTTTTTTCTAGATGTTTTTTCTAGATTTTTTTTCTAGATTTTTTTTCTAGATTTTTTTCTAGATTTTTTTTCTAGATTTTTTTTCTAGATTTTTTTTCTAGATTTTTTTCTAGATTTTTTTTCTAGATTTTTTTTCTAGATTTTTTTCTAGATTTTTTTCTAGATTTTTTTTCTAGATTTTTTTCTAGATTTTTTTTCTAGATTTTTTTTCTAGATTTTTTTTGTAGATTTTTTTTGTAGATTTTTTTTGTAGATTTTTTTTCTAGATTTTTTTCTAGATTTTTTTTCTAGATTTTTTTTCTAGATTTTTTTCTAGATTTTTTTCTAGATTTTTTTCTAGATTTTTTTTCTAGATTTTTTTTCTAGATTTTTTTTCTAGATTTCTTTTGTAGATTTTTTTTGTAGATTTTTTTTCTAGATTTTTTTCTAGATTTTTTTTCTAGATTTTTTTCTAGATTTTTTTTCTAGATTTTTTTTCTAGATTTTTTTTCTAGATTTTTTTCTAGATTTTTTTTCTAGATTTTTTTTCTATATTTTTTTTCTAGATTTTTTTTCTAGATTTTTTTCTAGATTTTTCTTCTAGATTTTTTTCTAGATTTTTTTTCTAGATTTTTTTCTAGATTTTTTTCTAGATTTTTTTTCTAGATTTTTTTTCTAGATTTTTTTCTAGATTTTTTTTCTAGATTTTCTTTCTAGATTTTTTTTCTAGATTTTTTTCTAGATTTTTTTTCTAGATTTTTTTTTAGATTTTTTTTCTAGATTTTTTTCTAGATTTTTTTCTAGATTTTTTTTCTAGATTTTTTTCTAGATTTTTTTTCTAGATTTTTTTTCTAGATTTTTTTTCTAGAATTTTTTCTAGATTTTTTTCTAGATTTTTTTTCTAGATTTTTTTTCTAGATTTTTTTCTAGATTTTTTTCTAGATTTTTTTTCTAGATTTTTTTTCTAGATTTTTTTTCTAGATTTCTTTTGTAGATTTTTTTTGTAGATTTTTTTTCTAGATTTTTTTCTAGATTTTTTTTCTAGATTTTTTTCTAGATTTTTTTTCTAGATTTTTTTTCTAGATTTTTTTTCTAGATTTTTTTCTAGATTTTTTTTCTAGATTTTTTTTCTAGATTTTTTTTCTAGATTTTTTTTCTAGATTTTTTTCTAGATTTTTCTTCTAGATTTTTTTCTAGATTTTTTTTCTAGATTTTTTTCTAGATTTTTTTTCTAGATTTTTTTTCTAGATTTTTTTTCTAGATTTTTTTCTAGATTTTTTTTCTAGATTTTTTTCTAGATTTTTTTTCTAGATTTTTTTTCTAGATTTTTTTTCTAGATTTTTTTTCTAGATTTTTTTTCTAGATTTTTTTCTAGATTTTTTTCTAGATTTTTTTCTACATTTTTTTTCTACATTTTTTTTCTAGATTTTTTTCTTGATTTTTTTTGTAGATTTTTTTTCTAGATTCTTTTCTAGATTTTTTTTCTAGATTTTTTTTCCAGATTTTTTTCTAGATTTTTTTTCTAGATTTTTTTTCTAGATTTTTTTTCTAGATTTTTTTCTAGATTTTTTTTGTAGATTTTTTTTCTAGATTTTTTTTCTAGATTTTTTTCTAGATTTTTTTTCTAGATTTTTTTTCTAGATTTTTTTTCTAGATTTTTTTCTAGATATTTTTTCTAGATTTTTTTCTAGATTTTTTTTCTAGATTTTTTTTCTAGATTTTTTTTCTAGATTTTTTTCTAGATTTTTTTCTAGATTTTTTTCTAGATTTTTTTTCTAGATTTTTTTTCTAGATTTTTTTCTAGATTTTTTTTCTAGATTTTTTTTCTAGATTTTTTTTCTAGATTTTTTTCTAGATTTTTTTTGTAGATTTTTTTTCTAGATTTTTTTTCTAGATTTTTTTCTAGATTTTTTTTCTAGATTTTTTTTCTAGATTTTTTTTCTAGATTTTTTTCTAGATTTTTTTTCTAGATTTTTTTCTAGATTATTTTTCTAGATTTTTTTCTAGATTTGTTTTCTAGATTTTTTTCAAGATTTTTTTCTAGATTTTTTTTCTAGATTTTTTTCTAGATTTTTTTCTAGATTTTTTTTCAAGATTTTTTTTCTAGATTTTTTATCTAGATTTTTTTTCTAGATTTTTTTCTAGATTTTTTTTCTAGATTTTTTTCTAGATTTTTTTCTAGATTTTTTTTCTAGATTTTTTTCTAGATTTTTTTCTAGATTTTTTTTCTAGATTTTTTTTCTAGATTTTTTTTCTAGATTTTTTTTCTAGATTTTTTTCTAGATTTTTTTTCTAGATTTTTTTCTAGATTTTTTTTCTAGATTTTTTTTCTAGATTTTTTTTCTAGATTTTTTTCTAGATTTTTTTTCTAGATTTTTTTTCTAGATTTTTTTTCTAGATTTTTTTCTAGATTTTTTTCTAGATTTTTTTCTAGATTTTTTTTCTAGATTTTTTTTCTAGATTTTTTTCTAGATTTTTTTTCTAGATTTTTTTTCTAGATTTTTTTTCTAGATTTTTTTTCTAGATTTTTTTTCTAGATTTTTTTTCTAGATTTTTTTTCTAGATTTTTTTTCTAGATTTTTTTCTAGATTTTTTTTCTAGATGTTTTTTCTAGATTTTTTTTCTAGATTTTTTTTCTAGATTTTTTTCTAGATTTTTTTTCTAGATTTTTTTTCTAGATTTTTTTTCTAGATTTTTTTCTAGATTTTTTTTCTAGATTTTTTTTCTAGATTTTTTTCTAGATTTTTTTCTAGATTTTTTTTCTAGATTTTTTTCTAGATTTTTTTTCTAGATTTTTTTTCTAGATTTTTTTTGTAGATTTTTTTTGTAGATTTTTTTTGTAGATTTTTTTTCTAGATTTTTTTCTAGATTTTTTTTCTAGATTTTTTTTCTAGATTTTTTTCTAGATTTTTTTCTAGATTTTTTTCTAGATTTTTTTTCTAGATTTTTTTTCTAGATTTTTTTTCTAGATTTCTTTTGTAGATTTTTTTTGTAGATTTTTTTTCTAGATTTTTTTCTAGATTTTTTTTCTAGATTTTTTTCTAGATTTTTTTTCTAGATTTTTTTTCTAGATTTTTTTTCTAGATTTTTTTCTAGATTTTTTTTCTAGATTTTTTTTCTATATTTTTTTTCTAGATTTTTTTTCTAGATTTTTTTCTAGATTTTTCTTCTAGATTTTTTTCTAGATTTTTTTTCTAGATTTTTTTCTAGATTTTTTTCTAGATTTTTTTTCTAGATTTTTTTTCTAGATTTTTTTCTAGATTTTTTTTCTAGATTTTCTTTCTAGATTTTTTTTCTAGATTTTTTTCTAGATTTTTTTTCTAGATTTTTTTTTAGATTTTTTTTCTAGATTTTTTTCTAGATTTTTTTCTAGATTTTTTTTCTAGATTTTTTTCTAGATTTTTTTTCTAGATTTTTTTTCTAGATTTTTTTTCTAGAATTTTTTCTAGATTTTTTTCTAGATTTTTTTTCTAGATTTTTTTTCTAGATTTTTTTCTAGATTTTTTTCTAGATTTTTTTTCTAGATTTTTTTTCTAGATTTTTTTTCTAGATTTCTTTTGTAGATTTTTTTTGTAGATTTTTTTTCTAGATTTTTTTCTAGATTTTTTTTCTAGATTTTTTTCTAGATTTTTTTTCTAGATTTTTTTTCTAGATTTTTTTTCTAGATTTTTTTCTAGATTTTTTTTCTAGATTTTTTTTCTAGATTTTTTTTCTAGATTTTTTTTCTAGATTTTTTTTCTAGATTTTTTTTCTAGATTTTTTTCTAGATTTTTCTTCTAGATTTTTTTCTAGATTTTTTTTCTAGATTTTTTTCTAGATTTTTTTTCTAGATTTTTTTCTAGATTTTTTTTCTAGATTTTTTTCTAGATTTTTTTTCTAGATTTTTTTTCTAGATTTTTTTTCTTGATTTTTTTCTTGATTTTTTTTGTAGATTTTTTTTCTAGATTTTTTTCTAGATTTTTTTCTAGATTTTTTTTCTAGATTTTTTTTCTAGATTTTTTTTCTAGATTTTTTTTCTAGATTTTTTTCTAGATTTTTTTTCTAGATTTTTTTCTAGATTTTTTTTCTAGATTTTTTTTCTAGATTTTTTTTCTAGATTTTTTTTCTAGATTTTTTTTCTAGATTTTTTTCTAGATTTTTTTCTAGATTTTTTTCTAGATTTTTTTTCTAGATTTTTTTTCTAGATTTTTTTCTAGATTTTTTTTCTAGATTTTTTTTCTAGATTTTTTTTCTAGATTTTTTTCTAGATTTTTTTTGTAGATTTTTTTTCTAGATTTTTTTTCTAGATTTTTTTCTAGATTTTTTTTCTAGATTTTTTTTCTAGATTTTTTTTCTAGATTTTTTTCTAGATTTTTTTTCTAGATTTTTTTCTAGATTTTTTTTCTAGATTTTTTTCTAGATTTTTTTTCTAGATTTTTTTCTAGATTTTTTTCTAGATTTTTTTTCTAGATTTTTTTCTAGATTTTTTTCTAGATTTTTTTTCAAGATTTTTTTTCTAGATTTTTTATCTAGATTTTTTTTCTAGATGTTTTTTCTAGATTTTTTTTCTAGATTTTTTTTCTAGATTTTTTTCTAGATTTTTTTTCTAGATTTTTTTCTAGATTTTTTTTCTAGATTTTTTTCTAGATTTTTTTCTAGATTTTTTTTCAAGATTTTTTTTCTAGATTTTTTTCTAGATTTTTTTTCTAGATGTTTTTTCTAGATTTTTTTTCTAGATTTTTTTTCTAGATTTTTTTCTAGATTTTTTTTCTAGATTTTTTTTCTAGATTTTTTTTCTAGATTTTTTTCTAGATTTTTTTTCTAGATTTTTTTTCTAGATTTTTTTCTAGATTTTTTTCTAGATTTTTTTTCTAGATTTTTTTCTAGATTTTTTTTCTAGATTTTTTTTCTAGATTTTTTTTGTAGATTTTTTTTGTAGATTTTTTTTGTAGATTTTTTTTCTAGATTTTTTTCTAGATTTTTTTTCTAGATTTTTTTTCTAGATTTTTTTCTAGATTTTTTTCTAGATTTTTTTCTAGATTTTTTTTCTAGATTTTTTTTCTAGATTTTTTTTCTAGATTTCTTTTGTAGATTTTTTTTGTAGATTTTTTTTCTAGATTTTTTTCTAGATTTTTTTTCTAGATTTTTTTCTAGATTTTTTTTCTAGATTTTTTTTCTAGATTTTTTTTCTAGATTTTTTTCTAGATTTTTTTTCTAGATTTTTTTTCTATATTTTTTTTCTAGATTTTTTTTCTAGATTTTTTTCTAGATTTTTCTTCTAGATTTTTTTCTAGATTTTTTTTCTAGATTTTTTTCTAGATTTTTTTCTAGATTTTTTTTCTAGATTTTTTTTCTAGATTTTTTTCTAGATTTTTTTTCTAGATTTTCTTTCTAGATTTTTTTTCTAGATTTTTTTCTAGATTTTTTTTCTAGATTTTTTTTTAGATTTTTTTTCTAGATTTTTTTCTAGATTTTTTTCTAGATTTTTTTTCTAGATTTTTTTCTAGATTTTTTTTCTAGATTTTTTTTCTAGATTTTTTTTCTAGAATTTTTTCTAGATTTTTTTCTAGATTTTTTTTCTAGATTTTTTTTCTAGATTTTTTTCTAGATTTTTTTCTAGATTTTTTTTCTAGATTTTTTTTCTAGATTTTTTTTCTAGATTTCTTTTGTAGATTTTTTTTGTAGATTTTTTTTCTAGATTTTTTTCTAGATTTTTTTTCTAGATTTTTTTCTAGATTTTTTTTCTAGATTTTTTTTCTAGATTTTTTTTCTAGATTTTTTTCTAGATTTTTTTTCTAGATTTTTTTTCTAGATTTTTTTTCTAGATTTTTTTTCTAGATTTTTTTCTAGATTTTTCTTCTAGATTTTTTTCTAGATTTTTTTTCTAGATTTTTTTCTAGATTTTTTTTCTAGATTTTTTTTCTAGATTTTTTTTCTAGATTTTTTTCTAGATTTTTTTTCTAGATTTTTTTCTAGATTTTTTTTCTAGATTTTTTTTCTAGATTTTTTTTCTTGATTTTTTTCTTGATTTTTTTTGTAGATTTTTTTTCTAGATTTTTTTCTAGATTTTTTTCTAGATTTTTTTTCTAGATTTTTTTTCTAGATTTTTTTTCTAGATTTTTTTTCTAGATTTTTTTCTAGATTTTTTTTCTAGATTTTTTTCTAGATTTTTTTTCTAGATTTTTTTTCTAGATTTTTTTTCTAGATTTTTTTTCTAGATTTTTTTTCTAGATTTTTTTCTAGATTTTTTTCTAGATTTTTTTTCTAGATTTTTTTTCTAGATTTTTTTTCTAGATTTTTTTCTAGATTTTTTTTCTAGATTTTTTTCTAGATTTTTTTTCTAGATTTTTTTTCTAGATTTTTTTTCTTGATTTTTTTCTTGATTTTTTTTGTAGATTTTTTTTGTAGATTTTTTTCTAGATTTTTTTCTAGATTTTTATTCTAGATTTTTTTTCTAGATTTTTTTCTAGATTTTTTTTGTAGATTTTTTTTCCAGATTTTTTTCTAGCTTTTTTTTGTAGATTTTTTTTCTAGATTTTTTTCTAGATTTTTTTTCTAGATTTTTTTTCTAGATTTTTTTCTAGATTTTTTTTCTAGATTTTTTCTAGATTTTTTTTCTAGATTTTTTTTCTAGATTTTTTTCTAGATTTTATTTCTAGATTTTTTTTCTAGATTTTTTTTCTAGATTTTTTTCTAGATTTTTTTTCTAGATTTTTTTTCTAGATTTTTTTTCTAGATTTTTTTCTAGATTTTTTTCTAGATTTTTTTTCTAGATTTTTTTCTAGATTTTTTTCTAGATTTTTTTTCTAGATTTTTTTTCTAGATTTTTTTTCTAGATTTTTTTTCTAGATTTTTTTCTAGATTTTTTTTCTAGATTTTTTTCTAGATTTTTTTTCTAGATTTTTTTTCTAGATTTTTTTTCTAGATTTTTTTTCTAGATTTTTTTCTAGATTTTTTTCTAGATTTTTTTCTAGATTTTTTTTCTACATTTTTTTTCTAGATTTTTTTCTTGATTTTTTTTGTAGATTTTTTTTCTAGATTCTTTTCTAGATTTTTTTTCTAGATTTTTTTTCCAGATTTTTTTCTAGATTTTTTTTCTAGATTTTTTTTGTAGATTTTTTTTCTAGATTTTTTTCTAGATTTTTTTTGTAGATTTTTTTTCTAGATTTTTTATCTAGATTTTTTTTCTAGATTTTTTTCTAGATTTTTTTTCTAGATTTTTTTCTAGATTTTTTTCTAGATTTTTTTTCTAGATTTTTTTCTAGATTTTTTTCTAGATTTTTTTTCTAGATTTTTTTTCTAGATTTTTTTTCTAGATTTTTTTTCTAGATTTTTTTCTAGATTTTTTTTCTAGATTTTTTTCTAGATTTTTTTTCTAGATTTTTTTTCTAGATTTTTTTTCTAGATTTTTTTTCTAGATTTTTTTCTAGATTTTTTTCTAGATTTTTTTCTAGATTTTTTTTCTACATTTTTTTTCTAGATTTTTTTCTTGATTTTTTTTGTAGATTTTTTTTCTAGATTCTTTTCTAGATATTTTTTCTAGATTTTTTTCTAGATTTTTTTTCTACATTTTTTTTCTAGATTTTTTTCTTGATTTTTTTTGTAGATTTTTTTTCTAGATTTTTTTCTAGATATTTTTTCTAGATTTTTTTATGGATTTTTTTTCTAGATTTTTTTCTAGATTTTTTTTCTAGATTTTTTTTCTAGATTTTTTTTCTAGATTTTTTTCTAGATTTTTTTCTAGATTTTTTTCTAGATTTTTTTTCTAGATTTTTTTTCTAGATTTTTTTCTAGATTTTTTTTCTAGATTTTTTTTCTAGATTTTTTTTCTAGATTTTTTTCTAGATTTTTTTTGTAGATTTTTTTTCTAGATTTTTTTTCTAGATTTTTTTCTAGATTTTTTTTCTAGATTTTTTTTCTAGATTTTTTTTCTAGATTTTTTTCTAGATTTTTTTTCTAGATTTTTTTCTAGATTTTTTTTCTAGATTTTTTTCTAGATTTTTTTTCTAGATTTTTTTCTAGATTTTTTTCTAGATTTTTTTTCTAGATTTTTTTCTAGATTTTTTTCTAGATTTTTTTTCAAGATTTTTTTTCTAGATTTTTTATCTAGATTTTTTTTCTAGATTTTTTTCTAGATTTTTTTTCTAGATTTTTTTCTAGATTTTTTTCTAGATTTTTTTTCTAGATTTTTTTCTAGATTTTTTTCTAGATTTTTTTTCTAGATTTTTTTTCTAGATTTTTTTTCTAGATTTTTTTTCTAGATTTTTTTCTAGATTTTTTTTCTAGATTTTTTTCTAGATTTTTTTTCTAGATTTTTTTTCTAGATTTTTTTCTAGATTTTTTTCTAGATTTTTTTCTAGATTTTTTTTCTAGATTTTTTTTCTAGATTTTTTTTCTAGATTTTTTTCTAGATTTTTTTTCTAGATTTTTTTTCTAGATTTTTTTTCTAGATTTTTTTTCTAGATTTTTTTTCTAGATTTTTTTTCTAGATTTTTTTTCTAGATTTTTTTTCTAGATTTTTTTCTAGATTTTTTTTCTAGATTTTTTTTCTAGATTTTTTTTCTAGATTTTTTTTCTAGATTTTTTTCTAGATTTTTTTTCTAGATTTTTTTTCTAGATTTTTTTTCTAGATTTTTTTCTAGATTTTTTTTCTAGATTTTTTTTCTAGATTTTTTTCTAGATTTTTTTCTAGATTTTTTTTCTAGATTTTTTTCTAGATTTTTTTTCTAGATTTTTTTTCTAGATTTTTTTTCTAGATTTTTTTCTTGATTTTTTTCTTGATTTTTTTTCTAGATTTTTTTCTAGATTTTTTTTCTAGATTTTTTTTCTAGATTTTTTTCTAGATTTTTTTCTAGATTTTTTTTCTAGATTTTTTTTCTAGATTTTTTTTCTAGATTTCTTTTGTAGATTTTTTTTGTAGATTTTTTTTCTAGATTTTTTTCTAGATTTTTTTTCTAGATTTTTTTCTAGATTTTTTTTCTAGATTTTTTTTCTAGATTTTTTTTCTAGATTTTTTTCTAGATTTTTTTTCTAGATTTTTTTCTATATTTTTTTTCTAGATTTTTTTTCTAGATTTTTTTCTAGATTTTTCTTCTAGATTTTTTTCTAGATTTTTTTTCTAGATTTTTTTCTAGATTTTTTTCTAGATTTTTTTTCTAGATTTTTTTTCTAGATTTTTTTCTAGATTTTTTTTCTAGATTTTCTTTCTAGATTTTTTTTCTAGATTTTTTTTCTAGATTTTTTTCTAGATTTTTTTTCTAGATTTTTTTCTAGATTTTTTTTCTAGATTTTTTTTCTAGATTTTTTTTCTAGATTTTTTTCTAGATTTTTTTCTAGATTTTTTTCTAGATTTTTTTTCTACATTTTTTTTCTAGATTTTTTTCTTGATTTTTTTTGTAGATTTTTTTTCTAGATTCTTTTCTAGATTTTTTTTCTAGATTTTTTTTCCAGATTTTTTTCTAGATTTTTTTTCTAGATTTTTTTTGTAGATTTTTTTTCTAGATTTTTTTCTAGATTTTTTTTGTAGATTTTTTTTCTAGATTTTTTATCTAGATTTTTTTTCTAGATTTTTTTCTAGATTTTTTTTCTAGATTTTTTTCTAGATTTTTTTCTAGATTTTTTTTCTAGATTTTTTTCTAGATTTTTTTCTAGATTTTTTTTCTAGATTTTTTTTCTAGATTTTTTTTCTAGATTTTTTTTCTAGATTTTTTTCTAGATTTTTTTTCTAGATTTTTTTCTAGATTTTTTTTCTAGATTTTTTTTCTAGATTTTTTTTCTAGATTTTTTTTCTAGATTTTTTTTCTAGATTTTTTTCTAGATTTTTTTCTAGATTTTTTTCTAGATTTTTTTTCTACATTTTTTTTCTAGATTTTTTTCTTGATTTTTTTTGTAGATTTTTTTTCTAGATTCTTTTCTAGATATTTTTTCTAGATTTTTTTCTAGATTTTTTTTCTACATTTTTTTTCTAGATTTTTTTCTTGATTTTTTTTGTAGATTTTTTTTCTAGATTTTTTTCTAGATATTTTTTCTAGATTTTTTTATGGATTTTTTTTCTAGATTTTTTTCTAGATTTTTTTTCTAGATTTTTTTTCTAGATTTTTTTCTAGATTTTTTTCTAGATTTTTTTCTAGATTTTTTTCTAGATTTTTTTTCTAGATTTTTTTTCTAGATTTTTTTCTAGATTTTTTTTCTAGATTTTTTTTCTAGATTTTTTTTCTAGATTTTTTTCTAGATTTTTTTGTAGATTTTTTTTCTAGATTTTTTTTCTAGATTTTTTTCTAGATTTTTTTTCTAGATTTTTTTTCTAGATTTTTTTTCTAGATTTTTTTCTAGATTTTTTTTCTAGATTTTTTTCTAGATTTTTTTTCTAGATTTTTTTCTAGATTTTTTTCTAGATTTTTTTTCTAGATTTTTTTCTAGATTTTTTTCTAGATTTTTTTTCAAGATTTTTTTTCTAGATTTTTTATCTAGATTTTTTTTCTAGATTTTTTTCTAGATTTTTTTTCTAGATTTTTTTCTAGATTTTTTTCTAGATTTTTTTTCTAGATTTTTTTCTAGATTTTTTTCTAGATTTTTTTTCTAGATTTTTTTTCTAGATTTTTTTTCTAGATTTTTTTTCTAGATTTTTTTCTAGATTTTTTTTCTAGATTTTTTTCTAGATTTTTTTTCTAGATTTTTTTTCTAGATTTTTTTCTAGATTTTTTTCTAGATTTTTTTCTAGATTTTTTTTCTAGATTTTTTTTCTAGATTTTTTTTCTAGATTTTTTTCTAGATTTTTTTTCTAGATTTTTTTTCTAGATTTTTTTTCTAGATTTTTTTTCTAGATTTTTTTTCTAGATTTTTTTTCTAGATTTTTTTTCTAGATTTTTTTTCTAGATTTTTTTCTAGATTTTTTTTCTAGATTTTTTTTCTAGATTTTTTTTCTAGATTTTTTTTCTAGATTTTTTTCTAGATTTTTTTTCTAGATTTTTTTTCTAGATTTTTTTTCTAGATTTTTTTCTAGATTTTTTTTCTAGATTTTTTTTCTAGATTTTTTTCTAGATTTTTTTCTAGATTTTTTTTCTAGATTTTTTTCTAGATTTTTTTTCTAGATTTTTTTTCTAGATTTTTTTTCTAGATTTTTTTCTTGATTTTTTTCTTGATTTTTTTTCTAGATTTTTTTCTAGATTTTTTTTCTAGATTTTTTTTCTAGATTTTTTTCTAGATTTTTTTCTAGATTTTTTTCTAGATTTTTTTTCTAGATTTTTTTTCTAGATTTTTTTTCTAGATTTCTTTTGTAGATTTTTTTTGTAGATTTTTTTTCTAGATTTTTTTCTAGATTTTTTTTCTAGATTTTTTTCTAGATTTTTTTCTAGATTTTTTTTCTAGATTTTTTTTCTAGATTTTTTTCTAGATTTTTTTTCTAGATTTTTTTTCTATATTTTTTTTCTAGATTTTTTTTCTAGATTTTTTTCTAGATTTTTCTTCTAGATTTTTTTTCTAGATTTTTTTCTAGATTTTTCTTCTAGATTTTTTTCTAGATTTTTTTTCTAGATTTTTTTTCTAGATTTTTTTCTAGATTTTTTTTCTAGATTTTCTTTCTAGATTTTTTTTCTAGATTTTTTTCTAGATTTTTTTTCTAGATTTTTTTTTAGATTTTTTTTCTAGATTTTTTTCTAGATTTTTTTCTAGATTTTTTTTCTAGATTTTTTTCTAGATTTTTTTTCTAGATTTTTTTTCTAGATTTTTTTTCTAGAATTTTTTCTAGATTTTTTTTCTAGATTTTTTTTCTAGATTTTTTTTCTAGATTTTTTTCTAGATTTTTTTCTAGATTTTTTTTCTAGATTTTTTTTCTAGATTTTTTTTCTAGATTTCTTTTGTAGATTTTTTTTGTAGATTTTTTTTCTAGATTTTTTTCTAGATTTTTTTTCTAGATTTTTTTCTAGATTTTTTTTCTAGATTTTTTTTCTAGATTTTTTTTCTAGATTTTTTTCTAGATTTTTTTTCTAGATTTTTTTCTAGATTTTTTTTCTAGATTTTTTTTCTAGATTTTTTTTCTAGATTTTTTTCTAGATTTTTTTTCTAGATTTTTTTCTAGATTTTTTTTCTAGATTTTTTTTCTAGATTTTTTTTCTTGATTTTTTTCTTGATTTTTTTTGTAGATTTTTTTTCTAGATTTTTTTCTAGATTTTTTTCTAGATTTTTATTCTAGATTTTTTTTCTAGATTTTTTTCTAGATTTTTTTTGTAGATTTTTTTTCCAGATTTTTTTCTAGCTTTTTTTTGTAGATTTTTTTTCTAGATTTTTTTCTAGATTTTTTTTCTAGATTTTTTTTCTAGATTTTTTTCTAGATTTTTTTTCTAGATTTTTTCTAGATTTTTTTTCTAGATTTTTTTTCTAGATTTTTTTCTAGATTTTATTTCTAGATTTTTTTTCTAGATTTTTTTTCTAGATTTTTTTCTAGATTTTTTTTCTAGATTTTTTTTCTAGATTTTTTTTCTAGATTTTTTTCTAGATTTTTTTTGTAGATTTTTTTTGTAGATTTTCTTCTAGATTTTTTTCTAGATTTTTTTTCTAGATTTTTTTCTAGATTTTTTTTCTAGATTTTTTTTCTAGATTTTTTTTCTAGATTTTTTCTAGATTTTTTTTCTAGATTTTTTTTCTAGATTTTTTTCTAGATTTTATTTCTAGATTTTTTTTCTAGATTTTTTTTCTAGATTTTTTTCTAGATTTTTTTTCTAGATTTTTTTTCTAGATTTTTTTTCTAGATTTTTTTCTAGATTTTTTTTGTAGATTTTTTTTGTAGATTTTCTTCTAGATTTTTTTCTAGATTTTTTTTCTAGATTTTTTTCTAGATTTTTTTTCTAGATTTTTTTTCTAGATTTTTTTTCTAGATTTTTTTCTAGATTTTTTTCTAGATTTGTTTTCTAGATTTTTTTTCTAGATTTTTTTTCTAGATTTTTTTTCTAGATTTTTTTCTAGATTTTTTTTCTAGATTTTTTTCTAGATTTTTTTTCTAGATTTTTTTTCTAGATTTTTTTTCTAGATTTTTTTCTAGATTTTTTTTCTAGATTTTTTTTCTAGATTTTTTTTCTAGATTTTTTTCTAGATTTTTTTTCTAGATTTTTTTCTAGATTTTTTTTCTAGATTTTTTTTCTAGATTTTTTTCTAGATTTTTTTTCTAGATTTTTTTTCTAGATTTTTTTTCTAGATTTTTTTCTAGATTTTTTTTGTAGATTTTTTTTCTAGATTTTTTTCTAGATTTTTTTTCTAGATTTTTTTTCTAGATTTTTTTTCTAGATTTTTTTCTAGATTTTCTTTGTAGATTTTTTTTCTAGATTTTTTTTCTAGATTTTTTTCTAGATTTTTTTTGTAGATTTTTTTTCCAGATTTTTTTCTAGATTTTTTTTGTAGATTTTTTTTCTAGATTTTTTTCTAGATTTTTTTTCTAGATTTTTTTTCTAGATTTTTTTTATAGATTTTTTTCTAGATTTTTTTTGTAGATTTTTTTTCTAGATTTTTTTTCTAGATTTTTTTCTAGATTTTTTTTGTAGATTTTTTTTCCTGATTTTTTTCTAGATTTTTTTTGTAGATTTTTTTTCTAGATTTTTTTCTAGATTTTTTTTCTAGATTTTTTTTCTAGATTTTTTTCTAGATTTTTTTTCTAGATTTTTTTTCTAGATTTTTTTTCTAGATTTTTTTCTAGATTTTTTTTCTAGATTTTTTTTGTAGATTTTTTTTCTAGATTTTTTTTCTAGATTTTTTTTCTAGATTTTTTTCTAGATTTTTTTTCTAGATTTTTTTTCTAGATTTTTTTTCTAGATTTTTTTCTAGATTTTTTTTTGTAGATTTTTTTTCTAGATTTTTTTTCTAGATTTTTTTCTAGATTTTTTTTCCAGATTTTTTTCTAGATTTTTTTTCTAGATTTTTTTTCTAGATTTTTTTCTAGATTTTTTTCTAGATTTTTTTTCTAGATTTTTTTTGTAGATTTTTTTTCTAAATTTGTTCTAGATTTTTTTTGTAGATTTTTTTTCTAGAATTTTTTTCTAGATTTTTTTCTAGATTTTTTTTCTAGATTTTTTTTGTAGATTTTTTTTCTAAATTTGTTCTAGATTTTTTTTGTAGATTTTTTTTCTAGAATTTTTTTCTAGATTTTTTTCTAGATTTTTTTTCTAGATTTTTTTTCTAGATTTTTTTCTAGATTTTTTTTGTAGATTTTTTTTCTAGATTTTTTTCTAGATTTTTTTTCTAGATTTTTTTTCTAGATTTTTTTTCTAGATTTTTTTCTAGATTTTTTTTGTAGATTTTTTTTGTAGATTTTTTTTATAGATTTTTTTCTAGATTTTTTTTCTAGATTTTTTTTCCAGATTTTTTTCTAGATTTTTTTTGTAGATTTTTTTTGTAGATTTTTTTCTAGATTTTTTTTCTAGATTTTTTTCTAGATTTTTTTTCTAGATTTTTTTTCTAGATTTTTTTTCTAGATTTTTTTCTAGATTTTTTTTCTAGATTTTTTTCTAGATTTTTTTTCTAGATTTTTTTTCTAGATTTTTTTCTAGATTTTATTTCTAGATTTTTTTTCTAGATTTTTTTCTTGATTTTTTTTGTAGATTTTTTTTCTAGATTTTTTTCTAGATTTTTTTTCTAGATTTTTTTTCCAGATTTTTTTCTAGATTTTTTTTCTAGATTTTTTTTCTAGATTTTTTTCTAGATTTTTTTCTAGATTTTTTTCTAGATTTTTTTTCTAGATTTTTTTTCTAGATTTTTTTTCTAGATTTCTTTTGTAGATTTTTTTTGTAGATTTTTTTTCTAGATTTTTTTCTAGATTTTTTTTCTAGATTTTTTTCTAGATTTTTTTTCTAGATTTTTTTTCTAGATTTTTTTTCTAGATTTTTTTTCTAGATTTTTTTTCTAGATTTTTTTCTAGATTTTTCTTCTAGATTTTTTTCTAGATTTTTTTTCTAGATTTTTTTCTAGATTTTTTTCTAGATTTTTTTTCTAGATTTTTTTTCTAGATTTTTTTCTAGATTTTTTTTCTAGATTTTCTTTCTAGATTTGTTTTCTAGATTTTTTTCTAGATTTTTTTTCTAGATTTTTTTTTAGATTTTTTTTCTAGATTTTTTTCTAGATTTTTTTCTAGATTTTTTTTCTAGATTTTTTTCTAGATTTTTTTTCTAGATTTTTTTTCTAGATTTTTTTTCTAGAATTTTTTCTAGATTTTTTTTCTAGATTTTTTTTCTAGATTTTTTTTCTAGATTTTTTTCTAGATTTTTTTCTAGATTTTTTTTCTAGATTTTTTTTCTAGATTTTTTTTCTAGATTTCTTTTGTAGATTTTTTTTGTAGATTTTTTTTCTAGATTTTTTTCTAGATTTTTTTTCTAGATTTTTTTCTAGATTTTTTTTCTAGATTTTTTTTCTAGATTTTTTTTCTAGATTTTTTTCTAGATTTTTTTTCTAGATTTTTTTTCTAGATTTTTTTTCTAGATTTTTTTTCTAGATTTTTTTCTAGATTTTTCTTCTAGATTTTTTTCTAGATTTTTTTTCTAGATTTTTTTCTAGATTTTTTTTCTAGATTTTTTTTCTAGATTTTTTTTCTAGATTTTTTTCTAGATTTTTTTTCTAGATTTTTTTCTAGATTTTTTTTCTAGATTTTTTTTCTAGATTTTTTTTCTTGATTTTTTTCTTGATTTTTTTTGTAGATTTTTTTTCTAGATTTTTTTCTAGATTTTTTTCTAGATTTTTATTCTAGATTTTTTTTCTAGATTTTTTTCTAGATTTTTTTTGTAGATTTTTTTTCCAGATTTTTTTCTAGATTTTTTTTGTAGATTTTTTTTCTAGATTTTTTTCTAGATTTTTTTTCTAGATTTTTTTTCTAGATTTTTTTCTAGATTTTTTTTCTAGATTTTTTCTAGATTTTTTTTCTAGATTTTTTTTCTAGATTTTTTTCTAGATTTTATTTCTAGATTTTTTTTCTAGATTTTTTTTCTAGATTTTTTTCTAGATTTTTTTTCTAGATTTTTTTTCTAGATTTTTTTTCTAGATTTTTTTCTAGATTTTTTTTGTAGATTTTTTTTGTAGATTTTCTTCTAGATTTTTTTCTAGATTTTTTTTCTAGATTTTTTTCTAGATTTTTTTTCTAGATTTTTTTTCTAGATTTTTTTTCTAGATTTTTTTCTAGATTTTTTTCTAGATTTGTTTTCTAGATTTTTTTTCTAGATTTTTTTTCTAGATTTTTTTTCTAGATTTTTTTCTAGATTTTTTTTCTAGATTTTTTTCTAGATTTTTTTTCTAGATTTTTTTTCTAGATTTTTTTTCTAGAATTTTTTTCTAGATTTTTTTCTAGATTTTTTTTCTAGATTTTTTTTGTAGATTTTTTTTCTAAATTTGTTCTAGATTTTTTTTGTAGATTTTTTTTCTAGAATTTTTTTCTAGATTTTTTTCTAGATTTTTTTTCTAGATTTTTTTTCTAGATTTTTTTCTAGATTTTTTTTGTAGATTTTTTTTCTAGATTTTTTTCTAGATTTTTTTTCTAGATTTTTTTTCTAGATTTTTTTTCTAGATTTTTTTCTAGATTTTTTTTGTAGATTTTTTTTGTAGATTTTTTTTATAGATTTTTTTCTAGATTTTTTTTCTAGATTTTTTTTCCAGATTTTTTTCTAGATTTTTTTTGTAGATTTTTTTTGTAGATTTTTTTCTAGATTTTTTTTCTAGATTTTTTTCTAGATTTTTTTTCTAGATTTTTTTTCTAGATTTTTTTTCTAGATTTTTTTCTAGATTTTATTTCTAGATTTTTTTTCTAGATTTTTTTTCTAGATTTTTTTTCTAGAATTTTTTCTAGATTTTTTTTCTAGATTTTTTTTCTAGATTTTTTTTCTAGATTTTTTTCTAGATTTTTTTCTAGATTTTTTTTCTAGATTTTTTTTCTAGATTTTTTTTCTAGATTTCTTTTGTAGATTTTTTTTGTAGATTTTTTTTCTAGATTTTTTTCTAGATTTTTTTTCTAGATTTTTTTCTAGATTTTTTTTCTAGATTTTTTTTCTAGATTTTTTTTCTAGATTTTTTTCTAGATTTTTTTTCTAGATTTTTTTTCTAGATTTTTTTTCTAGATTTTTTTTCTAGATTTTTTTCTAGATTTTTCTTCTAGATTTTTTTCTAGATTTTTTTTCTAGATTTTTTTTCTAGATTTTTTTTCTAGATTTTTTTCTAGATTTTTTTTGTAGATTTTTTTTGTAGATTTTTTTTATAGATTTTTTTCTAGATTTTTTTTCTAGATTTTTTTTCCAGATTTTTTTCTAGATTTTTTTTGTAGATTTTTTTTGTAGATTTTTTTCTAGATTTTTATTCTAGATTTTTTTCTAGATTTTTTTTCTAGATTTTTTTTCTAGATTTTTTTTCTAGATTTTTTTCTAGATTTTTTTTCTGGATTTTTTTCTAGATTTTTTTTCTAGATTTTTTTTCTAGATTTTTTTCTAGATTTTATTTCTAGATTTTTTTTCTAGATTTTTTTCTTGATTTTTTTTGTAGATTTTTTTTCTAGATTTTTTTCTAGATTTTTTTTCTAGATTTTTTTTCCAGATTTTTTTCTAGATTTTTTTTCTAGATTTTTTTTCTAGATTTTTTTCTAGATTTTTTTCTAGATTTTTTTCTAGATTTTTTTTCTAGATTTTTTTTCTAGATTTTTTTTCTAGATTTCTTTTGTAGATTTTTTTTGTAGATTTTTTTTCTAGATTTTTTTCTAGATTTTTTTTCTAGATTTTTTTCTAGATTTTTTTTCTAGATTTTTTTTCTAGATTTTTTTTCTAGATTTTTTTTCTAGATTTTTTTTCTAGATTTTTTTCTAGATTTTTCTTCTAGATTTTTTTCTAGATTTTTTTTCTAGATTTTTTTCTAGATTTTTTTCTAGATTTTTTTTCTAGATTTTTTTTCTAGATTTTTTTCTAGATTTTTTTTCTAGATTTTCTTTCTAGATTTGTTTTCTAGATTTTTTTCTAGATTTTTTTTCTAGATTTTTTTTTAGATTTTTTTTCTAGATTTTTTTCTAGATTTTTTTCTAGATTTTTTTTCTAGATTTTTTTCTAGATTTTTTTTCTAGATTTTTTTTCTAGATTTTTTTTCTAGAATTTTTTCTAGATTTTTTTTCTAGATTTTTTTTCTAGATTTTTTTTCTAGATTTTTTTCTAGATTTTTTTCTAGATTTTTTTTCTAGATTTTTTTTCTAGATTTTTTTTCTAGATTTCTTTTGTAGATTTTTTTTGTAGATTTTTTTTCTAGATTTTTTTCTAGATTTTTTTTCTAGATTTTTTTCTAGATTTTTTTTCTAGATTTTTTTTCTAGATTTTTTTTCTAGATTTTTTTCTAGATTTTTTTTCTAGATTTTTTTTCTAGATTTTTTTTCTAGATTTTTTTTCTAGATTTTTTTCTAGATTTTTCTTCTAGATTTTTTTCTAGATTTTTTTTCTAGATTTTTTTCTAGATTTTTTTTCTAGATTTTTTTTCTAGATTTTTTTTCTAGATTTTTTTCTAGATTTTTTTTCTAGATTTTTTTCTAGATTTTTTTTCTAGATTTTTTTTCTAGATTTTTTTTCTTGATTTTTTTCTTGATTTTTTTTGTAGATTTTTTTTCTAGATTTTTTTCTAGATTTTTTTCTAGATTTTTATTCTAGATTTTTTTTCTAGATTTTTTTCTAGATTTTTTTTGTAGATTTTTTTTCCAGATTTTTTTCTAGATTTTTTTTGTAGATTTTTTTTCTAGATTTTTTTCTAGATTTTTTTTCTAGATTTTTTTTCTAGATTTTTTTCTAGATTTTTTTTCTAGATTTTTTCTAGATTTTTTTTCTAGATTTTTTTTCTAGATTTTTTTCTAGATTTTATTTCTAGATTTTTTTTCTAGATTTTTTTTCTAGATTTTTTTCTAGATTTTTTTTCTAGATTTTTTTTCTAGATTTTTTTTCTAGATTTTTTTCTAGATTTTTTTTGTAGATTTTTTTTGTAGATTTTCTTCTAGATTTTTTTCTAGATTTTTTTTCTAGATTTTTTTCTAGATTTTTTTTCTAGATTTTTTTTCTAGATTTTTTTTCTAGATTTTTTTCTAGATTTTTTTCTAGATTTGTTTTCTAGATTTTTTTTCTAGATTTTTTTTCTAGATTTTTTTTCTAGATTTTTTTCTAGATTTTTTTTCTAGATTTTTTTCTAGATTTTTTTTCTAGATTTTTTTTCTAGATTTTTTTTCTAGAATTTTTTTCTAGATTTTTTTCTAGATTTTTTTTCTAGATTTTTTTTGTAGATTTTTTTTCTAAATTTGTTCTAGATTTTTTTTGTAGATTTTTTTTCTAGAATTTTTTTCTAGATTTTTTTCTAGATTTTTTTTCTAGATTTTTTTTCTAGATTTTTTTCTAGATTTTTTTTGTAGATTTTTTTTCTAGATTTTTTTCTAGATTTTTTTTCTAGATTTTTTTTCTAGATTTTTTTTCTAGATTTTTTTCTAGATTTTTTTTGTAGATTTTTTTTGTAGATTTTTTTTATAGATTTTTTTCTAGATTTTTTTTCTAGATTTTTTTTCCAGATTTTTTTCTAGATTTTTTTTGTAGATTTTTTTTGTAGATTTTTTTCTAGATTTTTTTTCTAGATTTTTTTCTAGATTTTTTTTCTAGATTTTTTTTCTAGATTTTTTTTCTAGATTTTTTTCTAGATTTTATTTCTAGATTTTTTTTCTAGATTTTTTTTCTAGATTTTTTTTCTAGAATTTTTTCTAGATTTTTTTTCTAGATTTTTTTTCTAGATTTTTTTTCTAGATTTTTTTCTAGATTTTTTTCTAGATTTTTTTTCTAGATTTTTTTTCTAGATTTTTTTTCTAGATTTCTTTTGTAGATTTTTTTTGTAGATTTTTTTTCTAGATTTTTTTCTAGATTTTTTTTCTAGATTTTTTTCTAGATTTTTTTTCTAGATTTTTTTTCTAGATTTTTTTTCTAGATTTTTTTCTAGATTTTTTTTCTAGATTTTTTTTCTAGATTTTTTTTCTAGATTTTTTTTCTAGATTTTTTTCTAGATTTTTCTTCTAGATTTTTTTCTAGATTTTTTTTCTAGATTTTTTTCTAGATTTTTTTTCTAGATTTTTTTTCTAGATTTTTTTTCTAGATTTTTTTCTAGATTTTTTTTCTAGATTTTTTTCTAGATTTTTTTTCTAGATTTTTTTTCTAGATTTTTTTTCTTGATTTTTTTCTTGATTTTTTTTGTAGATTTTTTTTCTAGATTTTTTTCTAGATTTTTTTCTAGATTTTTATTCTAGATTTTTTTTCTAGATTTTTTTCTAGATTTTTTTTGTAGATTTTTTTTCCAGATTTTTTTCTAGCTTTTTTTTGTAGATTTTTTTTCTAGATTTTTTTCTAGATTTTTTTCTAGATTTTTTTTCTAGATTTTTTCTAGATTTTTTTTCTAGATTTTTTTTCTAGATTTTTTTCTAGATTTTATTTCTAGATTTTTTTTCTAGATTTTTTTTCTAGATTTTTTTCTAGATTTTTTTTCTAGATTTTTTTTCTAGATTTTTTTTCTAGATTTTTTTCTAGATTTTTTTTGTAGATTTTTTTTGTAGATTTTCTTCTAGATTTTTTTCTAGATTTTTTTTCTAGATTTTTTTCTAGATTTTTTTTCTAGATTTTTTTTCTAGATTTTTTTTCTAGATTTTTTTCTAGATTTTTTTCTAGATTTGTTTTCTAGATTTTTTTTCTAGATTTTTTTTCTAGATTTTTTTTCTAGATTTTTTTCTAGATTTTTTTTCTAGATTTTTTTCTAGATTTTTTTTCTAGATTTTTTTTCTAGATTTTTTTTCTAGAATTTTTTTCTAGATTTTTTTCTAGATTTTTTTTCTAGATTTTTTTTGTAGATTTTTTTTCTAAATTTGTTCTAGATTTTTTTTGTAGATTTTTTTTCTAGAATTTTTTTCTAGATTTTTTTCTAGATTTTTTTTCTAGATTTTTTTTCTAGATTTTTTTCTAGATTTTTTTTGTAGATTTTTTTTCTAGATTTTTTTCTAGATTTTTTTTCTAGATTTTTTTTCTAGATTTTTTTTCTAGATTTTTTTCTAGATTTTTTTTGTAGATTTTTTTTGTAGATTTTTTTTATAGATTTTTTTCTAGATTTTTTTTCTAGATTTTTTTTCCAGATTTTTTTCTAGATTTTTTTTGTAGATTTTTTTTGTAGATTTTTTTCTAGATTTTTTTTCTAGATTTTTTTCTAGATTTTTTTTCTAGATTTTTTTTCTAGATTTTTTTTCTAGATTTTTTTCTAGATTTTATTTCTAGATTTTTTTTCTAGATTTTTTTTCTAGATTTTTTTTCTAGATTTTTTTCTAGATTTTATTTCTAGATTTTTTTTCTAGATTTTTTTTCTAGATTTTTTTCTAGATTTTTTTTCTAGATTTTTTTTCTAGATTTTTTTCTAGATTTTTTTTCTAGATTTTTTTTCTAGATTTTTTTTCTAGATTTTTTTCTAGATTTTTTTCTAGATTTTTTTTCTAGATTTTTTTTCTAGATTTTTTTTCTAGATTTTTTTTCTAGATTTTTTTCTAGAATTTTTTTCTAGATTTTTTTCTAGATTTTTTTTCTAGATTTTTTTCTAGATTTTTTTCTAGATTTGTTTTCTAGATTTTTTTTCTAGATTTTTTTTCTAGATTTTTTTTCTAGATTTTTTTCTAGATTTTTTTTCTAGATTTTTTTCTAGATTTTTTTTCTAGATTTTTTTTCTAGATTTTTTTTCTAGAATTTTTTTCTAGATTTTTTTCTAGATTTTTTTTCTAGATTTTTTTTGTAGATTTTTTTTCTAAATTTGTTCTAGATTTTTTTTGTAGATTTTTTTTCTAGAATTTTTTTCTAGATTTTTTTCTAGATTTTTTTTCTAGATTTTTTTTCTAGATTTTTTTCTAGATTTTTTTTGTAGATTTTTTTTCTAGATTTTTTTCTAGATTTTTTTTCTAGATTTTTTTTCTAGATTTTTTTTCTAGATTTTTTTCTAGATTTTTTTTGTAGATTTTTTTTGTAGATTTTTTTTATAGATTTTTTTCTAGATTTTTTTTCTAGATTTTTTTTCCAGATTTTTTTCTAGATTTTTTTCTAGATTTTTTTCTAGATTTTTTTCTAGATTTTTTTTCTAGATTTTTTTTCTAGATTTTTTTTCTAGATTTTTTTTCTAGATTTTTTTCTAGATTTTTTTTCTAGATTTTTTTCTAGATTTCTTTTCTAGATTTTTTTTCTAGATTTTTTTTCTAGATTTTTTTCTAGATTTTTTTTCTAGATTTTTTTTCTAGATTTTTTTTCTAGATTTTTTTCTAGATTTTTTTTCTAGATTTTTTTCTAGATTTTTTTTCTAGATTTTTTTCTAGATTTTTTTTCTAGATTTTTTTCTAGATTTTTTTCTAGTTTTTTTTCTAGATTTTTTTCTAGATTTTTTTCTAGATTTTTTTTCTAGATTTTTTTTCTAGATTTTTTTTCTAGATTTTTTTTCTAGATTTTTTTCTAGATTTTTTTTCTAGATTTTTTTCTAGATTTTTTTTCTAGATTTTTTTTCTAGATTTTTTTTCTAGAATTTTTTCTAGATTTTTTTTCTAGATTTTTTTTCTAGATTTTTTTTCTAGATTTTTTTCTAGATTTTTTTCTAGATTTTTTTCTAGATTTTTTTTCTAGATTTTTTTTCTAGATTTTTTTCTAGATTTTTTTTCTAGATTTTTTTCTAGATTTTTTTTCTAGATTTTTTTTCTAGATTTTTTTTCTAGATTTTTTTCTAGATTTTTTTTGTAGATTTTTTTTCTAGATTTTTTTTCTAGATTTTTTTCTAGATTTTTATTCTAGATTTTTTTTCTAGATTTTTTTCTAGATTTTTTTTGTAGATTTTTTTTCCAGATTTTTTTCTAGATTTTTTTTGTAGATTTTTTTTCTAGATTTTTTTCTAGATTTTTTTCTAGATTTTTTTTCTAGATTTTTTTTCTAGATTTTTTTCTAGATTTTTTTTCTAGATTTCTTTTCTAGATTTTTTTTCTAGATTTTTTTCTAGATTTTTTTTCTAGATTTTTTTCTAGATTTTTTTTCTAGATTTTTTTTCTAGATTTTTTTCTAGATTTTTTTTCTAGATTTTTTTTCTAGATTTTTTTTCTAGATTTTTTTCTAGATTTTTTTTGTAGATTTTTTTTGTAGATTTTCTTCTAGATTTTTTTTCTAGATTTTTTTTCTAGATTTTTTTTCTAGATTTTTTTCTAGATTTTTTTTCTAGATTTTTTTTCTAGATTTTTTTCTAGATTTTTTTTGTAGATTTTTTTTCTAGATTTTTTTTCTAGATTTTTTTCTAGATTTTTTTTGTAGATTTTTTTTCTAGATTTTCTTCTAGATTTTTTTTCTAGATTTTTTTTCTAGATTTTTTTTCTAGATTTTTTTCTAGATTTTTTTCTAGATTTTTTTCTAGATTTTTTTTCTAGATTTTTTTTCTAGATTTTTTTTCTAGATTTTTTTTCTAGATTTTTTTCTAGATTTTTTTTCTAGATTTTTTTCTAGATTTCTTTTCTAGATTTTTTTTCTAGATTTTTTTTCTAGATTTTTTTCTAGATTTTTTTTCTAGATTTTTTTTCTAGATTTTTTTTCTAGATTTTTTTCTAGATTTTTTTTCTAGATTTTTTTCTAGATTTTTTTTCTAGATTTTTTTCTAGATTTTTTTTCTAGATTTTTTTCTAGATTTTTTTCTAGTTTTTTTTCTAGATTTTTTTTCTAGATTTTTTTCTAGATTTTTTTTCTAGATTTTTTTTCTAGATTTTTTTTCTAGATTTTTTTTCTAGATTTTTTTCTAGATTTTTTTTCTAGATTTTTTTCTAGATTTTTTTTCTAGATTTTTTTTCTAGATTTTTTTTCTAGATTTTTTTCTAGATTTTTTTTCTAGATTTTTTTTCTAGATTTTTTTTCTAGATTTTTTTCTAGATTTTTTTCTAGATTTTTTTCTAGATTTTTTTTCTAGATTTTTTTTCTAGATTTTTTTCTAGATTTTTTTTCTAGATTTTTTTCTAGATTTTTTTTCTAGATTTTTTTTCTAGATTTTTTTTCTAGATTTTTTTCTAGATTTTTTTTGTAGATTTTTTTTCTAGATTTTTTTTCTAGATTTTTTTCTAGATTTTTATTCTAGA
Organism: Oncorhynchus mykiss; assembly: GCF_057628025.1. NCBI lineage: Eukaryota > Metazoa > Chordata > Actinopteri > Salmoniformes > Salmonidae > Oncorhynchus > Oncorhynchus mykiss. The sequence continues at coordinate 985,009 of NW_028322057.1, forward strand.
TTTTTTTTCTAGATTTTTTTCTAGATTTTTTTTGTAGATTTTTTTTCCAGATTTTTTTCTAGATTTTTTTTGTAGATTTTTTTTCTAGATTTTTTTCTAGATTTTTTTCTAGATTTTTTTTCTAGATTTTTTTTCTAGATTTTTTTCTAGATTTTTTTTCTAGATTTCTTTTCTAGATTTTTTTTCTAGATTTTTTTCTAGATTTTTTTTCTAGATTTTTTTCTAGATTTTTTTTCTAGATTTTTTTTCTAGATTTTTTTCTAGATTTTTTTTCTAGATTTTTTTTCTAGATTTTTTTTCTAGATTTTTTTCTAGATTTTTTTTGTAGATTTTTTTTGTAGATTTTCTTCTAGATTTTTTTTCTAGATTTTTTTTCTAGATTTTTTTTCTAGATTTTTTTCTAGATTTTTTTCTAGATTTTTTTTCTAGATTTTTTTTCTAGATTTTTTTTCTAGATTTTTTTTCTAGATTTTTTTCTAGAATTTTTTTCTAGATTTTTTTCTAGATTTTTTTTCTAGATTTTTTTCTAGATTTTTTTCTAGATTTGTTTTCTAGATTTTTTTTCTAGATTTTTTTTCTAGATTTTTTTTCTAGATTTTTTTCTAGATTTTTTTTCTAGATTTTTTTCTAGATTTTTTTTCTAGATTTTTTTTCTAGATTTTTTTTCTAGAATTTTTTTCTAGATTTTTTTCTAGATTTTTTTTCTAGATTTTTTTTGTAGATTTTTTTTCTAAATTTGTTCTAGATTTTTTTTGTAGATTTTTTTTCTAGATTTTTTTCTAGATTTTTTTTCTAGATTTTTTTTCTAGATTTTTTTTCTAGATTTTTTTCTAGATTTTTTTTGTAGATTTTTTTTGTAGATTTTTTTTATAGATTTTTTTCTAGATTTTTTTTCTAGATTTTTTTTCCAGATTTTTTTCTAGATTTTTTTCTAGATTTTTTTCTAGATTTTTTTCTAGATTTTTTTTCTAGATTTTTTTTCTAGATTTTTTTTCTAGATTTTTTTTCTAGATTTTTTTCTAGATTTTTTTTCTAGATTTTTTTCTAGATTTCTTTTCTAGATTTTTTTTCTAGATTTTTTTTCTAGATTTTTTTCTAGATTTTTTTTCTAGATTTTTTTTCTAGATTTTTTTTCTAGATTTTTTTCTAGATTTTTTTTCTAGATTTTTTTCTAGATTTTTTTTCTAGATTTTTTTCTAGATTTTTTTTCTAGATTTTTTTCTAGATTTTTTTCTAGTTTTTTTTCTAGATTTTTTTCTAGATTTTTTTCTAGATTTTTTTTCTAGATTTTTTTTCTAGATTTTTTTTCTAGATTTTTTTTCTAGATTTTTTTCTAGATTTTTTTTCTAGATTTTTTTCTAGATTTTTTTTCTAGATTTTTTTTCTAGATTTTTTTTCTAGAATTTTTTCTAGATTTTTTTTCTAGATTTTTTTTCTAGATTTTTTTTCTAGATTTTTTTCTAGATTTTTTTTCTAGATTTTTTTTCTAGATTTTTTTTCTAGATTTTTTTCTAGATTTTTTTTGTAGATTTTTTTTCTAGATTTTTTTTCTAGATTTTTTTCTAGATTTTTATTCTAGATTTTTTTTCTAGATTTTTTTCTAGATTTTTTTTGTAGATTTTTTTTCCAGATTTTTTTCTAGATTTTTTTTGTAGATTTTTTTTCTAGATTTTTTTCTAGATTTTTTTCTAGATTTTTTTTCTAGATTTTTTTTCTAGATTTTTTTCTAGATTTTTTTTCTAGATTTCTTTTCTAGATTTTTTTTCTAGATTTTTTTCTAGATTTTTTTTCTAGATTTTTTTCTAGATTTTTTTTCTAGATTTTTTTTCTAGATTTTTTTCTAGATTTTTTTTCTAGATTTTTTTTCTAGATTTTTTTTCTAGATTTTTTTCTAGATTTTTTTTGTAGATTTTTTTTGTAGATTTTCTTCTAGATTTTTTTTCTAGATTTTTTTTCTAGATTTTTTTTCTAGATTTTTTTCTAGATTTTTTTCTAGATTTTTTTTCTAGATTTTTTTTCTAGATTTTTTTTCTAGATTTTTTTTCTAGATTTTTTTCTAGAATTTTTTTCTAGATTTTTTTCTAGATTTTTTTTCTAGATTTTTTTTCTAGATTTTTTTTCTAGATTTTTTTCTAGATTTTTTTTCTAGATTTTTTTTCTAGATTTTTTTTCTAGATTTTTTTCTAGATTTTTTTTCTAGATTTTTTTCTAGATTTTTTTTCTAGATTTTTTTCTAGATTTTTTTTCTAGATTTTTTTTCTAGATTTTTTTTCTAGATTTTTTTTCTAGATTTTTTTTCTAGATTTTTTTCTAGATTTTTTTTCTAGATTTTTTTCTAGATTTTTTTTCTAGATTTTTTTTCTAGATTTTTTTTCTAGATTTTTTTCTAGATTTTTTTTCTAGATTTTTTTTCTAGATTTTTTTTCTAGATTTTTTTCTAGATTTTTTTTCTAGATTTTTTTTCTAGATTTTTTTCTAGATTTTTTTTCTAGATTTTTTTTCTAGATTTTTTTTCTAGATTTTTTTCTAGATTTTTTTTGTAGATTTTTTTTCTAGATTTTTTTTGTAGATTTTTTTTCTAGATTTTTTTTCTAGATTTTTTTCTAGATTTTTATTCTAGATTTTTTTTCTAGATTTTTTTCTAGATTTTTTTTGTAGATTTTTTTTCCAGATTTTTTTTCTAGATTTTTTTTCTAGATTTTTTTCTAGATTTTTTTTCTAGATTTTTTTTCTAGATTTTTTTCTAGATTTTTTTTCTAGATTTTTTTTCTAGATTTTTTTCTAGATTTTTTTTCTAGATTTTTTTCTAGATTTTTTTTCTAGATTTTTTTTCTAGATTTTTTTCTAGATTTTTTTTCTAGATTTTTTTTCTAGATTTTTTTTCTAGATTTTTTTCTAGATTTTTTTTCTAGATTTTTTTTGTAGATTTTTTTTCTAGATTTTTTTTCTAGATTTTTTTTCTAGATTTTTTTCTAGATTTTTTTTCTAGATTTTTTTTCTAGATTTTTTTTCTAGATTTTTTTCTAGATTTTTTTTTGTAGATTTTTTTTCTAGATTTTTTTTCTAGATTTTTTTCTAGATTTTTTTTCCAGATTTTTTTCTAGATTTTTTTTGTAGATTTTTTTTCTAGATTTTTTTCTAGATTTTTTTTCTAGATTTTTTTTCTAGATTTTTTTCTAGATTTTTTTTGTAGATTTTGTTTCTAGAATTTTTTTCTAGATTTTTTTCTAGATTTTTTTTCTAGATTTTTTTTCTAGATTTTTTTCTAGATTTTTTTTGTAGATTTTTTTTGTAGATTTTTTTCTAGATTTTTTTTCTAGATTTTTTTTCTAGATTTTTTTTCTAGATTTTTTTGTAGATTTTTTTTGTAGATTTTTTTTGTAGATTTTTTTTATAGATTTTTTTCTAGATTTTTTTTCTAGATTTTTTTTCCAGATTTTTTTCTAGATTTTTTTTGTAGATTTTTTTTGTAGATTTTTTTCTAGATTTTTTTTCTAGATTTTTTTCTAGATTTTTTTTCTAGATTTTTTTTCTAGATTTTTTTTCTAGATTATTTTCTAGATTTTTTTTCTAGATTTTTTTCTAGATTTTTTTTCTAGATTTTTTTTCTAGATTTTTTTCTAGATTTTATTTCTAGATTTTTTTTCTAGATTTTTTTTCTAGATTTTTTTTCTAGATTTTTTTCTAGATTTTATTTCTAGATTTTTTTTCTAGATTTTTTTTCTAGATTTTTTTCTAGATTTTTTTTCTAGATTTTTTTTCTAGATTTTTTTTCTAGATTTTTTTCTAGATTTTTTTTCTAGATTTTTTTTCTAGATTTTTTTTCTAGATTTTTTTCTAGATTTTTTTTCTAGATTTTTTTCTAGATTTTTTTTCTAGATTTTTTTTCTAGATTTTTTTCTAGATTTTTTTTCTAGATTTTTTTTCTAGATTTTTTTTCTAGATTTTTTTTCTAGATTTTTTTTCTAGATTTTTTTCTAGATTTTTTTTCTAGATTTTTTTCTAGATTTTTTTTCTAGATTTTTTTTCTAGATTTTTTTTCTAGATTTTTTTCTAGATTTTTTTTCTAGATTTTTTTTCTAGATTTTTTTTCTAGATTTTTTTCTAGATTTTTTTTCTAGATTTTTTTTCTAGATTTTTTTCTAGATTTTTTTTCTAGATTTTTTTTCTAGATTTTTTTTCTAGATTTTTTTCTAGATTTTTTTTGTAGATTTTTTTTCTAGATTTTTTTCTAGATTTTTTTTCTAGATTTTTTTTCTAGATTTTTTTCTAGATTTTTTTTGTAGATTTTTTTTCTAGATTTTTTTTCTAGATTTTTTTCTAGATTTTTATTCTAGATTTTTTTTCTAGATTTTTTTCTAGATTTTTTTTGTAGATTTTTTTTCCAGATTTTTTTTCTAGATTTTTTTTCTAGATTTTTTTTCTAGATTTTTTTCTAGATTTTTTTTCTAGATTTTTTTTCTAGATTTTTTTCTAGATTTTTTTTCTAGATTTTTTTTCTAGATTTTTTTCTAGATTTTTTTTCTAGATTTTTTTCTAGATTTTTTTTCTAGATTTTTTTTCTAGATTTTTTTCTAGATTTTTTTTCTAGATTTTTTTTCTAGATTTTTTTTCTAGATTTTTTTCTAGATTTTTTTTCTAGATTTTTTTTGTAGATTTTTTTTCTAGATTTTTTTTCTAGTTTTTTTTCTAGATTTTTTTCTAGATTTTTTTTCTAGATTTTTTTTCTAGATTTTTTTTCTAGATTTTTTTCTAGATTTTTTTTTGTAGATTTTTTTTCTAGATTTTTTTTCTAGATTTTTTTCTAGATTTTTTTTCCAGATTTTTTTCTAGATTTTTTTTGTAGATTTTTTTTCTAGATTTTTTTCTAGATTTTTTTTCTAGATTTTTTTTCTAGATTTTTTTCTAGATTTTTTTTGTAGATTTTTTTTCTAGAATTTTTTTCTAGATTTTTTTCTAGATTTTTTTTCTAGATTTTTTTCTAGATTTTTTTTGTAGATTTTTTTTGTAGATTTTTTTCTAGATTTTTTTTCTAGATTTTTTTTCTAGATTTTTTTGTAGATTTTTTTTGTAGATTTTTTTTGTAGATTTTTTTTATAGATTTTTTTCTAGATTTTTTTTCTAGATTTTTTTTCCAGATTTTTTTCTAGATTTTTTTTGTAGATTTTTTTTGTAGATTTTTTTCTAGATTTTTTTTCTAGATTTTTTTCTAGATTTTTTTTCTAGATTTTTTTTCTGGATTTTTTTTCTAGATTTTTTTCTAGATTTTTTTTCTAGATTTTTTTCTAGATTTTTTTTCTAGATTTTTTTTCTAGATTTTTTTCTAGATTTTATTTCTAGATTTTTTTTCTAGATTTTTTTTCTAGATTTTTTTTCTAGATTTTTTTCTAGATTTTATTTCTAGATTTTTTTTCTAGATTTTTTTTCTAGATTTTTTTCTAGATTTTTTTTCTAGATTTTTTTTCTAGATTTTTTTCTAGATTTTTTTTCTAGATTTTTTTTCTAGATTTTTTTTCTAGATTTTTTTCTAGATTTTTTTTCTAGATTTTTTTCTAGATTTTTTTTCTAGATTTTTTTTCTAGATTTTTTTTCTAGATTTCTTTTCTAGATTTTTTTTCTAGATTTTTTTCTAGATTTTTTTCTAGATTTTTTTCTAGATTTTTTTTCTAGATTTTTTTTCTAGATTTTTTTCTAGATTTTTTTTCTAGATTTCTTTTCTAGATTTTTTTTCTAGATTTTTTTCTAGATTTTTTTTCTAGATTTTTTTCTAGATTTTTTTTCTAGATTTTTTTTCTAGATTTTTTTCTATATTTTTTTTCTAGATTTTTTTTCTAGATTTTTTTCTAGATTTTTTTTCTAGATTTTTTTCTAGATTTTTTTTCTAGATTTTTTTTCTAGATTTTTTTTCTAGATTTTTTTCTAGATTTTTTTTCTAGATTTTTTTTCTAGATTTTTTTTCTAGATTTTTTTTCTAGATTTTTTTCTAGATTTTTTTTCTAGAATTTTTTTCTAGATTTTTTTTCTAGATTTTTTTTCTAGATTTTTTTTCTAGATTTTTTTTCTAGATTTTTTTTCTAGATTTTTTTCTAGATTTTTTTTCTAGATTTTTTTTCTAGATTTTTTTTCTAGATTTTTTTTCTAGATTTTTTTCTAGATTTTTTTTCTAGATTTTTTTTCTAGATTTTTTTCTAGATTTTTTTTCTAGATTTTTTTCTAGATTTTTTTTCTAGATTTTTTTTCTAGATTTTTTTCTAGATTTTTTTTCTAGATTTTTTTTCTAGATTTTTTTTCTAGATTTTTTTCTAGATTTTTTTTCTAGATTTTTTTTGTAGATTTTTTTTCTAGATTTTTTTTCTAGATTTTTTTTCTAGATTTTTTTCTAGATTTTTTTTCTAGATTTTTTTTCTAGATTTTTTTTCTAGATTTTTTTCTAGATTTTTTTTTGTAGATTTTTTTTCTAGATTTTTTTTCTAGATTTTTTTCTAGATTTTTTTTCCAGATTTTTTTCTAGATTTTTTTTGTAGATTTTTTTTCTAGATTTTTTTCTAGATTTTTTTTCTAGATTTTTTTTCTAGATTTTTTTCTAGATTTTTTTTGTAGATTTTGTTTCTAGAATTTTTTTCTAGATTTTTTTCTAGATTTTTTTTCTAGATTTTTTTTCTAGATTTTTTTCTAGATTTTTTTTGTAGATTTTTTTTGTAGATTTTTTTCTAGATTTTTTTTCTAGATTTTTTTTCTAGATTTTTTTTCTAGATTTTTTTGTAGATTTTTTTTGTAGATTTTTTTTGTAGATTTTTTTTATAGATTTTTTTCTAGATTTTTTTTCTAGATTTTTTTTCCAGATTTTTTTCTAGATTTTTTTTGTAGATTTTTTTTGTAGATTTTTTTCTAGATTTTTTTTCTAGATTTTTTTCTAGATTTTTTTTCTAGATTTTTTTTCTAGATTTTTTTTCTAGATTATTTTCTAGATTTTTTTTCTAGATTTTTTTCTAGATTTTTTTTCTAGATTTTTTTTCTAGATTTTTTTCTAGATTTTATTTCTAGATTTTTTTTCTAGATTTTTTTTCTAGATTTTTTTTCTAGATTTTTTTCTAGATTTTATTTCTAGATTTTTTTTCTAGATTTTTTTTCTAGATTTTTTTCTAGATTTTTTTTCTAGATTTTTTTTCTAGATTTTTTTTCTAGATTTTTTTCTAGATTTTTTTTCTAGATTTTTTTTCTAGATTTTTTTTCTAGATTTTTTTCTAGATTTTTTTTCTAGATTTTTTTCTAGATTTTTTTTCTAGATTTTTTTTCTAGATTTTTTTCTAGATTTTTTTTCTAGATTTTTTTTCTAGATTTTTTTTCTAGATTTTTTTTCTAGATTTTTTTTCTAGATTTTTTTCTAGATTTTTTTTCTAGATTTTTTTCTAGATTTTTTTTCTAGATTTTTTTTCTAGATTTTTTTTCTAGATTTTTTTCTAGATTTTTTTTCTAGATTTTTTTTCTAGATTTTTTTTCTAGATTTTTTTCTAGATTTTTTTTCTAGATTTTTTTTCTAGATTTTTTTCTAGATTTTTTTTCTAGATTTTTTTTCTAGATTTTTTTTCTAGATTTTTTTCTAGATTTTTTTTGTAGATTTTTTTTCTAGATTTTTTTCTAGATTTTTTTTCTAGATTTTTTTTCTAGATTTTTTTCTAGATTTTTTTTGTAGATTTTTTTTCTAGATTTTTTTTCTAGATTTTTTTCTAGATTTTTATTCTAGATTTTTTTTCTAGATTTTTTTCTAGATTTTTTTTGTAGATTTTTTTTCCAGATTTTTTTTCTAGATTTTTTTTCTAGATTTTTTTTCTAGATTTTTTTCTAGATTTTTTTTCTAGATTTTTTTTCTAGATTTTTTTCTAGATTTTTTTTCTAGATTTTTTTTCTAGATTTTTTTCTAGATTTTTTTTCTAGATTTTTTTCAAGATTTTTTTTCTAGATTTTTTTTCTAGATTTTTTTCTAGATTTTTTTTCTAGATTTTTTTTCTAGATTTTTTTTCTAGATTTTTTTCTAGATTTTTTTTCTAGATTTTTTTTGTAGATTTTTTTTCTAGATTTTTTTTCTAGTTTTTTTTCTAGATTTTTTTCTAGATTTTTTTTCTAGATTTTTTTTCTAGATTTTTTTTCTAGATTTTTTTCTAGATTTTTTTTTGTAGATTTTTTTTCTAGATTTTTTTTCTAGATTTTTTTCTAGATTTTTTTTCCAGATTTTTTTCTAGATTTTTTTTGTAGATTTTTTTTCTAGATTTTTTTCTAGATTTTTTTTCTAGATTTTTTTTCTAGATTTTTTTCTAGATTTTTTTTGTAGATTTTTTTTCTAGAATTTTTTTCTAGATTTTTTTCTAGATTTTTTTTCTAGATTTTTTTCTAGATTTTTTTTGTAGATTTTTTTTGTAGATTTTTTTCTAGATTTTTTTTCTAGATTTTTTTTCTAGATTTTTTTGTAGATTTTTTTTGTAGATTTTTTTTGTAGATTTTTTTTATAGATTTTTTTCTAGATTTTTTTTCTAGATTTTTTTTCCAGATTTTTTTCTAGATTTTTTTTGTAGATTTTTTTTGTAGATTTTTTTCTAGATTTTTTTTCTAGATTTTTTTCTAGATTTTTTTTCTAGATTTTTTTTCTGGATTTTTTTTCTAGATTTTTTTCTAGATTTTTTTTCTAGATTTTTTTCTAGATTTTTTTTCTAGATTTTTTTTCTAGATTTTTTTCTAGATTTTATTTCTAGATTTTTTTTCTAGATTTTTTTTCTAGATTTTTTTTCTAGATTTTTTTCTAGATTTTATTTCTAGATTTTTTTTCTAGATTTTTTTTCTAGATTTTTTTCTAGATTTTTTTTCTAGATTTTTTTTCTAGATTTTTTTCTAGATTTTTTTTCTAGATTTTTTTTCTAGATTTTTTTTCTAGATTTTTTTCTAGATTTTTTTTCTAGATTTTTTTCTAGATTTTTTTTCTAGATTTTTTTTCTAGATTTTTTTTCTAGATTTCTTTTCTAGATTTTTTTTCTAGATTTTTTTCTAGATTTTTTTCTAGATTTTTTTCTAGATTTTTTTTCTAGATTTTTTTTCTAGATTTTTTTCTAGATTTTTTTTCTAGATTTCTTTTCTAGATTTTTTTTCTAGATTTTTTTCTAGATTTTTTTTCTAGATTTTTTTCTAGATTTTTTTTCTAGATTTTTTTTCTAGATTTTTTTCTATATTTTTTTTCTAGATTTTTTTTCTAGATTTTTTTCTAGATTTTTTTTCTAGATTTTTTTCTAGATTTTTTTTCTAGATTTTTTTTCTAGATTTCTTTTCTAGATTTTTTTTCTAGATTTTTTTCTAGATTTTTTTTCTAGATTTTTTTCTAGATTTTTTTTCTAGATTTTTTTTCTAGATTTTTTTCTATATTTTTTTTCTAGATTTTTTTTCTAGATTTTTTTCTAGATTTTTTTTCTAGATTTTTTTCTAGATTTTTTTTCTAGATTTTTTTTCTAGATTTTTTTTCTAGATTTTTTTCTAGATTTTTTTTCTAGATTTTTTTTCTAGATTTTTTTTCTAGATTTTTTTTCTAGATTTTTTTCTAGATTTTTTTTCTAGAATTTTTTTCTAGATTTTTTTTCTAGATTTTTTTTCTAGATTTTTTTTCTAGATTTTTTTTCTAGATTTTTTTTCTAGATTTTTTTCTAGATTTTTTTTCTAGATTTTTTTTCTAGATTTTTTTTCTAGATTTTTTTTCTAGATTTTTTTCTAGATTTTTTTTCTAGATTTTTTTTCTAGATTTTTTTTCTAGATTTTTTTCTAGATTTTTTTTCTAGATTTTTTTTCTAGATTTTTTTCTAGATTTTTTTCTAGATTTTTTTTCTAGATTTTTTTCTAGATTTTTTTTCTAGATTTTTTTTCTAGATTTTTTTTCTAGATTTTTTTCTTGATTTTTTTTGTAGATTTTTTTTCTAGATTTTTTTCTAGATTTTTTTTCTAGATTTTTTTTCTAGATTTTTTTCTAGATTTTTTTCTAGATTTTTTTCTAGATTTTTTTTCTAGATTTTTTTTCTAGATTTTTTTTCTAGATTTCTTTTGTAGATTTTTTTTGTAGATTTTTTTTCTAGATTTTTTTCTAGATTTTTTTTCTAGATTTTTTTCTAGATTTTTTTTCTAGATTTTTTTTCTAGATTTTTTTTCTAGATTTTTTTCTAGATTTTTTTTCTAGATTTTTTTTCTAGATTTTTTTTCTAGATTTTTTTTCTAGATTTTTTTCTAGATTTTTCTTCTAGATTTTTTTCTAGATTTTTTTTCTAGATTTTTTTCTAGATTTTTTTTCTAGATTTTTTTTCTAGATTTTTTTCTAGATTTTTTTTCTAGATTTTTTTTCTAGATTTTTTTTCTAGATTTTTTTCTAGATTTTTTTTGTAGATTTTTTTTGTAGATTTTTTTTATAGATTTTTTTCTAGATTTTTTTTCTAGATTTTTTTTCCAGATTTTTTTCTAGATTTTTTTTGTAGATTTTTTTTGTAGATTTTTTTCTAGATTTTTTTTCTAGATTTTTCTCTAGATTTTTTTTCTAGATTTTTTTTCTAGATTTTTTTTCTAGATTTTTTTCTAGATTTTATTTCTAGATTTTTTTTCTAGATTTTTTTTCTAGATTTTTTTTCTAGAATTTTTTCTAGATTTTTTTTCTAGATTTTTTTTCTAGATTTTTTTTCTAGATTTTTTTCTAGATTTTTTTCTAGATTTTTTTTCTAGATTTTTTTTCTAGATTTTTTTTCTAGATTTCTTTTGTAGATTTTTTTTGTAGATTTTTTTTCTAGATTTTTTTCTAGATTTTTTTTCTAGATTTTTTTCTAGATTTTTTTTCTAGATTTTTTTTCTAGATTTTTTTTCTAGATTTTTTTCTAGATTTTTTTTCTAGATTTTTTTTCTAGATTTTTTTTCTAGATTTTTTTTCTAGATTTTTTTCTAGATTTTTCTTCTAGATTTTTTTCTAGATTTTTTTTCTAGATTTTTTTCTAGATTTTTTTTCTAGATTTTTTTTCTAGATTTTTTTTCTAGATTTTTTTCTAGATTTTTTTTCTAGATTTTTTTCTAGATTTTTTTTCTAGATTTTTTTTCTAGATTTTTTTTCTTGATTTTTTTCTTGATTTTTTTTGTAGATTTTTTTTCTAGATTTTTTTCTAGATTTTTTTCTAGATTTTTATTCTAGATTTTTTTTCTAGATTTTTTTCTAGATTTTTTTTGTAGATTTTTTTTCCAGATTTTTTTCTAGCTTTTTTTTGTAGATTTTTTTTCTAGATTTTTTTCTAGATTTTTTTCTAGATTTTTTTTCTAGATTTTTTCTAGATTTTTTTTCTAGATTTTTTTTCTAGATTTTTTTCTAGATTTTATTTCTAGATTTTTTTTCTAGATTTTTTTTCTAGATTTTTTTCTAGATTTTTTTTCTAGATTTTTTTTCTAGATTTTTTTTCTAGATTTTTTTCTAGATTTTTTTTGTAGATTTTTTTTGTAGATTTTCTTCTAGATTTTTTTCTAGATTTTTTTTCTAGATTTTTTTCTAGATTTTTTTTCTAGATTTTTTTTCTAGATTTTTTTTCTAGATTTTTTTCTAGATTTTTTTCTAGATTTGTTTTCTAGATTTTTTTTCTAGATTTTTTTTCTAGATTTTTTTTCTAGATTTTTTTCTAGATTTTTTTTCTAGATTTTTTTTCTAGATTTTTTTTCTAGAATTTTTTTCTAGATTTTTTTCTAGATTTTTTTTCTAGATTTTTTTTGTAGATTTTTTTTCTAAATTTGTTCTAGATTTTTTTTGTAGATTTTTTTTCTAGAATTTTTTTCTAGATTTTTTTCTAGATTTTTTTTCTAGATTTTTTTTCTAGATTTTTTTCTAGATTTTTTTTGTAGATTTTTTTTCTAGATTTTTTTCTAGATTTTTTTTCTAGATTTTTTTTCTAGATTTTTTTTCTAGATTTTTTTCTAGATTTTTTTTGTAGATTTTTTTTGTAGATTTTTTTTATAGATTTTTTTCTAGATTTTTTTTCTAGATTTTTTTTCCAGATTTTTTTCTAGATTTTTTTTGTAGATTTTTTTTGTAGATTTTTTTCTAGATTTTTTTTCTAGATTTTTTTCTAGATTTTTTTTCTAGATTTTTTTTCTAGATTTTTTTTCTAGATTTTTTTCTAGATTTTATTTCTAGATTTTTTTTCTAGATTTTTTTTCTAGATTTTTTTTCTAGATTTTTTTCTAGATTTTATTTCTAGATTTTTTTTCTAGATTTTTTTTCTAGATTTTTTTCTAGATTTTTTTTCTAGATTTTTTTTCTAGATTTCTTTTCTAGATTTTTTTTCTAGATTTTTTTCTAGATTTTTTTTCTAGATTTTTTTCTAGATTTTTTTTCTAGATTTTTTTTCTAGATTTTTTTCTAGATTTTTTTTGTAGATTTTTTTTCTAGATTTTTTTTCTAGATTTTTTTCTAGATTTTTTTTGTAGATTTTTTTTCTAGATTTTCTTCTAGATTTTTTTTCTAGATTTTTTTTCTAGATTTTTTTTCTAGATTTTTTTCTAGATTTTTTTTCTAGATTTTTTTCTAGATTTTTTTTCTAGATTTTTTTCTAGATTTTTTTTCTAGATTTTTTTCTAGATTTTTTTCTAGTTTTTTTTCTAGATTTTTTTTCTAGATTTTTTTCTAGATTTTTTTTCTAGATTTTTTTTCTAGATTTTTTTTCTAGATTTTTTTTCTAGATTTTTTTCTAGATTTTTTTTCTAGATTTTTTTCTAGATTTTTTTTCTAGATTTTTTTTCTAGATTTTTTTTCTAGATTTTTTTCTAGATTTTTTTTCTAGATTTTTTTTCTAGATTTTTTTTCTAGATTTTTTTCTAGATTTTTTTCTAGATTTTTTTCTAGATTTTTTTTCTAGATTTTTTTTCTAGATTTTTTTCTAGATTTTTTTTCTAGATTTTTTTCTAGATTTTTTTTCTAGATTTTTTTTCTAGATTTTTTTTCTAGATTTTTTTCTAGATTTTTTTTGTAGATTTTTTTTCTAGATTTTTTTTCTAGATTTTTTTCTAGATTTTTATTCTAGATTTTTTTTCTAGATTTTTTTCTAGATTTTTTTTGTAGATTTTTTTTCCAGATTTTTTTCTAGATTTTTTTTGTAGATTTTTTTTCTAGATTTTTTTCTAGATTTTTTTCTAGATTTTTTTTCTAGATTTTTTTTCTAGATTTTTTTCTAGATTTTTTTTCTAGATTTCTTTTCTAGATTTTTTTTCTAGATTTTTTTCTAGATTTTTTTTCTAGATTTTTTTCTAGATTTTTTTTCTAGATTTTTTTTCTAGATTTTTTTCTAGATTTTTTTTCTAGATTTTTTTTCTAGATTTTTTTTCTAGATTTTTTTCTAGATTTTTTTTGTAGATTTTTTTTGTAGATTTTCTTCTAGATTTTTTTTCTAGATTTTTTTTCTAGATTTTTTTTCTAGATTTTTTTCTAGATTTTTTTCTAGATTTTTTTTCTAGATTTTTTTTCTAGATTTTTTTTCTAGATTTTTTTTCTAGATTTTTTTCTAGAATTTTTTTCTAGATTTTTTTCTAGATTTTTTTTCTAGATTTTTTTCTAGATTTTTTTCTAGATTTGTTTTCTAGATTTTTTTTCTAGATTTTTTTTCTAGATTTTTTTTCTAGATTTTTTTCTAGATTTTTTTTCTAGATTTTTTTCTAGATTTTTTTTCTAGATTTTTTTTCTAGATTTTTTTTCTAGAATTTTTTTCTAGATTTTTTTCTAGATTTTTTTTCTAGATTTTTTTTGTAGATTTTTTTTCTAAATTTGTTCTAGATTTTTTTTGTAGATTTTTTTTCTAGAATTTTTTTCTAGATTTTTTTCTAGATTTTTTTTCTAGATTTTTTTTCTAGATTTTTTTCTAGATTTTTTTTGTAGATTTTTTTTCTAGATTTTTTTCTAGATTTTTTTTCTAGATTTTTTTTCTAGATTTTTTTCTAGATTTTTTTTCTAGATTTTTTTCTAGATTTTTTTTCTAGATTTTTTTTCTAGATTTTTTTTCTAGAATTTTTTCTAGATTTTTTTTCTAGATTTTTTTTCTAGATTTTTTTTCTAGATTTTTTTCTAGATTTTTTTCTAGATTTTTTTCTAGATTTTTTTTCTAGATTTTTTTTCTAGATTTTTTTCTAGATTTTTTTTCTAGATTTTTTTCTAGATTTTTTTTCTAGATTTTTTTTCTAGATTTTTTTTCTAGATTTTTTTCTAGATTTTTTTTGTAGATTTTTTTTCTAGATTTTTTTTCTAGATTTTTTTCTAGATTTTTATTCTAGATTTTTTTTCTAGATTTTTTTCTAGATTTTTTTTGTAGATTTTTTTTCCAGATTTTTTTCTAGATTTTTTTTGTAGATTTTTTTTCTAGATTTTTTTCTAGATTTTTTTCTAGATTTTTTTTCTAGATTTTTTTTCTAGATTTTTTTCTAGATTTTTTTTCTAGATTTCTTTTCTAGATTTTTTTTCTAGATTTTTTTCTAGATTTTTTTTCTAGATTTTTTTCTAGATTTTTTTTCTAGATTTTTTTTCTAGATTTTTTTCTAGATTTTTTTTCTAGATTTTTTTTCTAGATTTTTTTTCTAGATTTTTTTCTAGATTTTTTTTGTAGATTTTTTTTGTAGATTTTCTTCTAGATTTTTTTTCTAGATTTTTTTTCTAGATTTTTTTTCTAGATTTTTTTCTAGATTTTTTTCTAGATTTTTTTTCTAGATTTTTTTTCTAGATTTTTTTTCTAGATTTTTTTTCTAGATTTTTTTCTAGAATTTTTTTCTAGATTTTTTTCTAGATTTTTTTTCTAGATTTTTTTTCTAGATTTTTTTTCTAGATTTTTTTCTAGATTTTTTTTCTAGATTTTTTTTCTAGATTTTTTTTCTAGATTTTTTTCTAGATTTTTTTTCTAGATTTTTTTCTAGATTTTTTTTCTAGATTTTTTTCTAGATTTTTTTTCTAGATTTTTTTTCTAGATTTTTTTTCTAGATTTTTTTTCTAGATTTTTTTTCTAGATTTTTTTCTAGATTTTTTTTCTAGATTTTTTTCTAGATTTTTTTTCTAGATTTTTTTTCTAGATTTTTTTTCTAGATTTTTTTCTAGATTTTTTTTCTAGATTTTTTTTCTAGATTTTTTTTCTAGATTTTTTTCTAGATTTTTTTTCTAGATTTTTTTTCTAGATTTTTTTCTAGATTTTTTTTCTAGATTTTTTTTCTAGATTTTTTTTCTAGATTTTTTTCTAGATTTTTTTTGTAGATTTTTTTTCTAGATTTTTTTCTAGATTTTTTTTCTAGATTTTTTTTCTAGATTTTTTTCTAGATTTTTTTTGTAGATTTTTTTTCTAGATTTTTTTTCTAGATTTTTTTCTAGATTTTTATTCTAGATTTTTTTTCTAGATTTTTTTCTAGATTTTTTTTGTAGATTTTTTTTCCAGATTTTTTTTCTAGATTTTTTTTCTAGATTTTTTTTCTAGATTTTTTTCTAGATTTTTTTTCTAGATTTTTTTTCTAGATTTTTTTCTAGATTTTTTTTCTAGATTTTTTTTCTAGATTTTTTTCTAGATTTTTTTTCTAGATTTTTTTCTAGATTTTTTTTCTAGATTTTTTTTCTAGATTTTTTTCTAGATTTTTTTTCTAGATTTTTTTTCTAGATTTTTTTTCTAGATTTTTTTCTAGATTTTTTTTCTAGATTTTTTTTGTAGATTTTTTTTCTAGATTTTTTTTCTAGATTTTTTTTCTAGATTTTTTTCTAGATTTTTTTTCTAGATTTTTTTTCTAGATTTTTTTTCTAGATTTTTTTCTAGATTTTTTTTTGTAGATTTTTTTTCTAGATTTTTTTTCTAGATTTTTTTCTAGATTTTTTTTCCAGATTTTTTTCTAGATTTTTTTTGTAGATTTTTTTTCTAGATTTTTTTCTAGATTTTTTTTCTAGATTTTTTTTCTAGATTTTTTTCTAGATTTTTTTTGTAGATTTTGTTTCTAGAATTTTTTTCTAGATTTTTTTCTAGATTTTTTTTCTAGATTTTTTTTCTAGATTTTTTTCAAGATTTTTTTTGTAGATTTTTTTTGTAGATTTTTTTCTAGATTTTTTTTCTAGATTTTTTTTCTAGATTTTTTTTCTAGATTTTTTTGTAGATTTTTTTTGTAGATTTTTTTTGTAGATTTTTTTTATAGATTTTTTTCTAGATTTTTTTTCTAGATTTTTTTCTAGATTTTTTTTCTAGATTTTTTTTCTAGATTTTTTTTCTAGATTTTTTTCTAGATTTTTTTTCTAGATTTTTTTCTAGATTTTTTTTCTAGATTTTTTTTCTAGATTTTTTTCTAGATTTTATTTCTAGATTTTTTTTCTAGATTTTTTTTCTAGATTTTTTTTCTAGATTTTTTTCTAGATTTTATTTCTAGATTTTTTTTCTAGATTTTTTTTCTAGATTTTTTTCTAGATTTTTTTTCTAGATTTTTTTTCTAGATTTTTTTTCTAGATTTTTTTCTAGATTTTTTTTCTAGATTTTTTTTCTAGATTTTTTTTCTAGATTTTTTTCTAGATTTTTTTTCTAGATTTTTTTCTAGATTTTTTTTCTAGATTTTTTTTCTAGATTTTTTTCTAGATTTTTTTTCTAGATTTTTTTTCTAGATTTTTTTTCTAGATTTTTTTTCTAGATTTTTTTTCTAGATTTTTTTCTAGATTTTTTTTCTAGATTTTTTTCTAGATTTTTTTTCTAGATTTTTTTTCTAGATTTTTTTTCTAGATTTTTTTCTAGATTTTTTTTCTAGATTTTTTTTCTAGATTTTTTTTCTAGATTTTTTTCTAGATTTTTTTTCTAGATTTTTTTTCTAGATTTTTTTCTAGATTTTTTTTCTAGATTTTTTTTCTAGATTTTTTTTCTAGATTTTTTTCTAGATTTTTTTTGTAGATTTTTTTTCTAGATTTTTTTCTAGATTTTTTTTCTAGATTTTTTTTCTAGATTTTTTTCTAGATTTTTTTTGTAGATTTTTTTTCTAGATTTTTTTTCTAGATTTTTTTCTAGATTTTTATTCTAGATTTTTTTTCTAGATTTTTTTCTAGATTTTTTTTGTAGATTTTTTTTCCAGATTTTTTTTCTAGATTTTTTTTCTAGATTTTTTTTCTAGATTTTTTTCTAGATTTTTTTTCTAGATTTTTTTTCTAGATTTTTTTCTAGATTTTTTTTCTAGATTTTTTTTCTAGATTTTTTTCTAGATTTTTTTTCTAGATTTTTTTCTAGATTTTTTTTCTAGATTTTTTTTCTAGATTTTTTTCTAGATTTTTTTTCTAGATTTTTTTTCTAGATTTTTTTTCTAGATTTTTTTCTAGATTTTTTTTCTAGATTTTTTTTGTAGATTTTTTTTCTAGATTTTTTTTCTAGTTTTTTTTCTAGATTTTTTTCTAGATTTTTTTTCTAGATTTTTTTTCTAGATTTTTTTTCTAGATTTTTTTCTAGATTTTTTTTTGTAGATTTTTTTTCTAGATTTTTTTTCTAGATTTTTTTCTAGATTTTTTTTCCAGATTTTTTTCTAGATTTTTTTTGTAGATTTTTTTTCTAGATTTTTTTCTAGATTTTTTTTCTAGATTTTTTTTCTAGATTTTTTTCTAGATTTTTTTTGTAGATTTTTTTTCTAGAATTTTTTTCTAGATTTCTTTCTAGATTTTTTTTCTAGATTTTTTTCTAGATTTTTTTTGTAGATTTTTTTTGTAGATTTTTTTCTAGATTTTTTTTCTAGATTTTTTTTCTAGATTTTTTTTCTAGATTTTTTTCTAGATTTTATTTCTAGATTTTTTTTCTAGATTTTTTTTCTAGATTTTTTTCTAGATTTTTTTTCTAGATTTTTTTTCTAGATTTTTTTCTAGATTTTTTTTCTAGATTTTTTTTCTAGATTTTTTTTCTAGATTTTTTTCTAGATTTTTTTTCTAGATTTTTTTCTAGATTTTTTTTCTAGATTTTTTTTCTAGATTTTTTTTCTAGATTTCTTTTCTAGATTTTTTTTCTAGATTTTTTTCTAGATTTTTTTCTAGATTTTTTTCTAGATTTTTTTTCTAGATTTTTTTTCTAGATTTTTTTCTAGATTTTTTTTCTAGATTTCTTTTCTAGATTTTTTTTCTAGATTTTTTTCTAGATTTTTTTTCTAGATTTTTTTCTAGATTTTTTTTCTAGATTTTTTTTCTAGATTTTTTTCTATATTTTTTTTCTAGATTTTTTTTCTAGATTTTTTTCTAGATTTTTTTTCTAGATTTTTTTCTAGATTTTTTTTCTAGATTTTTTTTCTAGATTTTTTTTCTAGATTTTTTTCTAGATTTTTTTTCTAGATTTTTTTTCTAGATTTTTTTTCTAGATTTTTTTTCTAGATTTTTTTCTAGATTTTTTTTCTAGATTTTTTTCTAGATTTTTTTTCTAGATTTTTTTCTAGATTTTTTTTCTAGATTTTTTTTCTAGATTTTTTTTCTAGATTTTTTTCTAGATTTTTTTTCTAGATTTTTTTTCTAGATTTTTTTTCTAGATTTTTTTCTAGATTTTTTTTCTAGATTTTTTTCTAGATTTTTTTTCTAGATTTTTTTCTAGATTTTTTTTCTAGATTTTTTTCTAGATTTTTTTCTAGATTTTTTTTCTAGATTTTTTTCTAGATTTTTTTCTAGATTTTTTTCTAGATTTTTTTTCTAGATTTTTTTCTAGATTTTTTTTCTAGATTTTTTTTCTAGATTTTTTTTCTAGATTTTTTTCTAGATTTTTTTCTAGATTTTTTTCTAGATTTTTTTTCTAGATTTTTTTTCTAGATTTTTTTCTAGATTTTTTTTCTAGATTTTTTTTCTAGATTTTTTTCTAGATTTTTTTTCTAGATTTTTTTCTAGATTTTTTTTCTAGATTTTTTTTCTAGATTTTTTTCTAGATTTTTTTTCTAGATTTCTTTTCTAGATTTTTTTTCTAGATTTTTTTCTAGATTTTTTTTCTAGATTTTTTTCTAGATTTTTTTTCTAGATTTTTTTTCTAGATTTTTTTTCTAGATTTTTTTCTAGATTTTTTTCTAGATTTTTTTCTAGATTTTTTTTCTAGATTTTTTTTCTAGATTTTTTTCTAGATTTTTTTTCTAGATTTTTTTTCTAGATTTTTTTCTAGATTTTTTTTCTAGATTTTTTTCTAGATTTTTTTTCTAGATTTTTTTTCTAGATTTTTTTCTAGATTTTTTTTCTAGATTTCTTTTCTAGATTTTTTTTCTAGATTTTTTTCTAGATTTTTTTTCTAGATTTTTTTCTAGATTTTTTTTCTAGATTTTTTTTCTAGATTTTTTTCTAGATTTTTTTTCTAGATTTTTTTTCTAGATTTTTTTCTAGATTTTTTTTCTAGATTTTTTTTCTAGATTTTTTTTCTAGATTTTTTTCTAGATTTTATTTCTAGATTTTTTTTCTAGATTTTTTTTCTAGATTTTTTTTCTAGATTTTTTTCTAGATTTTATTTCTAGATTTTTTTTCTAGATTTTTTTTCTAGATTTTTTTCTAGATTTTTTTTCTAGATTTTTTTTCTAGATTTTTTTTCTAGATTTTTTTCTAGATTTTTTTTCTAGATTTTTTTTCTAGATTTTTTTTCTAGATTTTTTTCTAGATTTTTTTTCTAGATTTTTTTCTAGATTTTTTTTCTAGATTTTTTTTCTAGATTTTTTTTCTAGATTTTTTTCTAGATTTTTTTTCTAGATTTTTTTCTAGATTTTTTTTCTAGATTTTTTTCTAGATTTTTTTTCTAGATTTTTTTTCTAGATTTTTTTCTAGATTTTTTTTCTAGATTTTTTTCTAGATTTTTTTTCTAGATTTTTTTTCTAGATTTTTTTTCTAGATTTTTTTCTAGATTTTTTTTCTAGATTTTTTTTCTAGATTTTTTTTCTAGATTTTTTTTCTAGATTTTTTTTCTAGATTTTTTTCTAGATTTTTTTTCTAGATTTTTTTTCTAGATTTTTTTTCTAGATTTTTTTCTAGATTTTTTTCTAGATTTTTTTCTAGATTTTTTTTCTAGATTTTTTTTCTAGATTTTTTTCTAGATTTTTTTTCTAGATTTTTTTTCTAGATTTTTTTTCTAGATTTTTTTCTAGATTTTTTTTGTAGATTTTTTTTCTAGATTTTTTTCTAGATTTTTTTTCTAGATTTTTTTTCTAGATTTTTTTCTAGATTTTTTTTCTAGATTTTTTTCTAGATTTTTTTTCTAGATTTTTTTTCTAGATTTTTTTCTAGATTTTTTTTCTAGATTTTTTTTCTAGATTTTTTTTCTAGATTTTTTTCTAGATTTTTTTTCTAGATTTTTTTTCTAGATTTTTTTCTAGATTTTTTTTCTAGATTTTTTTTCTAGATTTTTTTTCTAGATTTTTTTTCTAGATTTTTTTTCTAGATTTTTTTTCTAGATTTTTTTCTAGATTTTTTTTCTAGATTTTTTTTCTAGATTTTTTTCTAGATTTTTTTTCTAGATTTTTTTTCTAGATTTTTTTTCTAGATTTTTTTCTAGATTTTTTTTGTAGATTTTTTTTCTAGATTTTTTTCTAGATTTTTTTTGTAGATTTTCTTTCTAGATTTTTTTTCTAGATTTTTTTTCTAGATTTTTTTTCTAGATTTTTTTTCTAGATTTTTTTCTAGATTTTTTTTCTAGATTTTTTTTCTAGATTTTTTTTCTAGATTTTTTTCTAGATTTTTTTTCTAGATTTTTTTCTAGATTTTTTTTCTAGATTTTTTTTCTAGATTTTTTTCTAGATTTTTTTTCTAGATTTTTTTTCTAGATTTTTTTCTAGATTTTTTTTCTAGATTTTTTTTCTAGATTTTTTTTCTAGATTTTTTTCTAGATTTTATTTCTAGATTTTTTTTCTAGATTTTTTTTCTAGATTTTTTTTCTAGATTTTTTTCTAGATTTTATTTCTAGATTTTTTTTCTAGATTTTTTTTCTAGATTTTTTTCTAGATTTTTTTTCTAGATTTTTTTTCTAGATTTTTTTTCTAGATTTTTTTCTAGATTTTTTTTCTAGATTTTTTTTCTAGATTTTTTTTCTAGATTTTTTTCTAGATTTTTTTTCTAGATTTTTTTCTAGATTTTTTTTCTAGATTTTTTTTCTAGATTTTTTTTCTAGATTTTTTTCTAGATTTTTTTTCTAGATTTTTTTCTAGATTTTTTTTCTAGATTTTTTTTCTAGATTTTTTTTCTAGATTTTTTTCTAGATTTTTTTTCTAGATTTTTTTTCTAGATTTTTTTCTAGATTTTTTTTCTAGATTTTTTTTCTAGATTTTTTTTCTAGATTTTTTTCTAGATTTTATTTCTAGATTTTTTTTCTAGATTTTTTTTCTAGATTTTTTTTCTAGATTTTTTTCTAGATTTTATTTCTAGATTTTTTTTCTAGATTTTTTTTCTAGATTTTTTTCTAGATTTTTTTTCTAGATTTTTTTTCTAGATTTTTTTTCTAGATTTTTTTCTAGATTTTTTTTCTAGATTTTTTTTCTAGATTTTTTTTCTAGATTTTTTTCTAGATTTTTTTTCTAGATTTTTTTCTAGATTTTTTTTCTAGATTTTTTTTCTAGATTTTTTTTCTAGATTTTTTTCTAGATTTTTTTTCTAGATTTTTTTCTAGATTTTTTTTCTAGATTTTTTTTCTAGATTTTTTTTCTAGATTTTTTTTCTAGATTTTTTTCTAGATTTTTTTTCTAGATTTTTTTCTAGATTTTTTTTCTAGATTTTTTTCTAGATTTTTTTTCTAGATTTTTTTTCTAGATTTTTTTTCTAGATTTTTTTCTAGATTTTTTTTCTAGATTTTTTTTCTAGATTTTTTTTCTAGATTTTTTTCTAGATTTTTTTTCTAGATTTTTTTCTAGATTTTTTTTCTAGATTTTTTTCTAGATTTTTTTTCTAGATTTTTTTCTAGATTTTTTTCTAGATTTTTTTTCTAGATTTTTTTCTAGATTTTTTTCTAGATTTTTTTTCTAGATTTTTTTTCTAGATTTTTTTCTAGATTTTTTTTCTAGATTTTTTTCTAGATTTTTTTTCTAGATTTTTTTTCTAGATTTTTTTTCTAGATTTTTTTCTAGATTTTTTTTCTAGATTTTTTTTCTAGATTTTTTTTCTAGATTTTTTTCTAGATTTTTTTTCTAGATTTTTTTCTAGATTTTTTTTCTAGATTTTTTTCTAGATTTTTTTTCTAGATTTTTTTCTAGATTTTTTTCTAGATTTTTTTTCTAGATTTTTTTCTAGATTTTTTTCTAGATTTTTTTTCTAGATTTTTTTTCTAGATTTTTTTTCTAGATTTTTTTTCTAGATTTTTTTCTAGATTTTTTTTCTAGATTTTTTTCTAGATTTTCTTTCTAGATTTTTTTTCTAGATTTTTTTTCTAGATTTTTTTCTAGATTTTTTTTCTAGATTTTTTTTCTAGATTTTTTTTCTAGATTTTTTTCTAGATTTTTTTCTAGATTTTTTTCTAGATTTTTTTTCTAGATTTTTTTCTAGATTTTTTTTCTAGATTTTTTTTCTAGATTTTTTTTCTAGATTTTTTTCTAGATTTTTTTTGTAGATTTTTTTTGTAGATTTTTTTCTAGATTTTTTTTCTAGATTTTTTTTCTAGATTTTTTTCTAGATTTTTTTTCTAGATTTTTTTCTAGATTTTTTTTCTAGATTTTTTTTCTAGATTTTTTTCTAGATTTTTTTTCTAGATTTTTTTTCTAGATTTTTTTTCTAGATTTTTTTCTAGATTTTTTTTGTAGATTTTTTTTCTAGATTTTTTTCTAGATTTTTTTTCTAGATTTTTTTTCTAGATTTTTTTTCTAGATTTTTTTCTAGATTTTTTTTCTAGATTTTTTTTCTAGATTTTTTTCTAGATTTTTTTTCTAGATTTTTTTTCTAGATTTTTTTCTAGATTTTTTTTCTAGATTTTTTTTCTAGATTTTTTTTCTAGATTTTTTTCTAGATTTTTTTTGTAGATTTTTTTTCTAGATTTTTTTCTAGATTTTTTTTCTAGATTTTTTTTCTAGATTTTTTTTCTAGATTTTTTTTCTAGATTTTTTTTCTAGATTTTTTTTCTAGATTTTTTTCTAGATTTTTTTTCTAGATTTTTTTTCTAGATTTTTTTCTAGATTTTTTTTCTAGATTTTTTTTCTAGATTTTTTTTCTAGATTTTTTTCTAGATTTTTTTTGTAGATTTTTTTTCTAGATTTTTTTCTAGATTTTTTTTCTAGATTTTTTTTCTAGATTTTTTTTCTAGATTTTTTTCTAGATTTTTTTTCTAGATTTTTTTTCTAGATTTTTTTCTAGATTTTTTTTCTAGATTTTTTTTCTAGATTTTTTTCTAGATTTTTTTTGTAGATTTTTTTTGTAGATTTTTTTTATAGATTTTTTTCTAGATTTTTTTTCTAGATTTTTTTTCCAGATTTTTTTCTAGATTTTTTTTGTAGATTTTTTTTGTAGATTTTTTTCTAGATTTTTTTTCTAGATTTTTTTCTAGATTTTTTTTCTAGATTTTTTTTCTAGATTTTTTTTCTAGATTTTTTTCTAGATTTTTTTTCTAGATTTTTTTCTAGATTTTTTTTCTAGATTTTTTTTCTAGATTTTTTTCTAGATTTTATTTCTAGAATTTTTTTCTAGATTTTTTTTCTAGATTTTTTTTCTAGATTTTTTTCTAGATTTTATTTCTAGATTTTTTTTC
Organism: Oncorhynchus mykiss; assembly: GCF_057628025.1. Lineage (NCBI taxonomy): Eukaryota > Metazoa > Chordata > Actinopteri > Salmoniformes > Salmonidae > Oncorhynchus > Oncorhynchus mykiss. The sequence goes on from NW_028322057.1 coordinate 1,008,690, forward strand.
TAGATTTTTTTTCTAGATTTTTTTCTAGATTTTTTTTCTAGATTTTTTTTCTAGATTTTTTTTCTAGATTTTTTTCTAGATTTTTTTTCTAGATTTTTTTTCTAGATTTTTTTTCTAGATTTTTTTCTAGATTTTTTTTCTAGATTTTTTTCTAGATTTTTTTTCTAGATTTTTTTTCTAGATTTTTTTTCTAGATTTTTTTCTAGATTTTTTTTCTAGATTTCTTTTCTAGATTTTTTTTCTAGATTTTTTTCTAGATTTTTTTTCTAGATTTTTTTCTAGATTTTTTTTCTAGATTTTTTTTCTAGATTTTTTTCTAGATTTTTTTTCTAGATTTCTTTTCTAGATTTTTTTTCTAGATTTTTTTCTAGATTTTTTTCTAGATTTTTTTTCTAGATTTTTTTTCTAGATTTTTTTCTAGATTTTTTTTCTAGATTTTTTTTCTAGATTTTTTTCTAGATTTTTTTTCTAGATTTTTTTTCTAGATTTTTTTTCTAGATTTTTTTCTAGATTTTTTTTCTAGATTTTTTTCTAGATTTTTTTTCTAGATTTTTTTCTAGATTTTTTTTCTAGATTTTTTTCTAGATTTTTTTCTAGATTTTTTTTCTAGATTTTTTTTTAGATTTTTTTCTAGATTTTTTTTCTAGATTTTTTTTCTAGATTTTTTTTCTAGATTTTTTTTCTAGATTTTTTTCTAGATTTTTTTTCTAGATTTTTTTCTAGATTTTTTTTCTAGATTTTTTTTCTAGATTTTTTTTCTAGATTTTTTTCTAGATTTTTTTTCTAGATTTTTTTTCTAGATTTTTTTTCTAGATTTTTTTCTAGATTTTTTTTCTAGATTTTTTTCTAGATTTTTTTTCTAGATTTTTTTCTAGATTTTTTTTCTAGATTTTTTTCTAGATTTTTTTTGTAGATTTTTTTTGTAGATTTTTTTCTAGATTTTTTTTCTAGATTTTTTTTCTAGATTTTTTTCTAGATTTTTTTTCTAGATTCTTTTCTAGATTTTTTTTCTAGATTATTTTTCTAGATTTTTTTCTAGATTTTTTTTCTAGATTTTTTTTCTAGATTTTTTTTCTAGATTTTTTTCTAGATTTTTTTGTAGATTTTTTTTCTAGATTTTTTTCTAGATTTTTTTTGTAGATTTTTTTTCTAGATTTTTTTTCTAGATTTTTTTTCTAGATTTTTTTTCTAGATTTTTTTCTAGATTTTTTTTCTAGATTTTTTTTCTAGATTTTTTTCTAGATTTTTTTTCTAGATTTTTTTTCTAGATTTTTTTCTAGATTTTTTTTCTAGATTTTTTTCTAGATTTTTTTTCTAGATTTTTTTTCTAGATTTTTTTCTAGATTTTTTTTCTAGATTTTTTTTCTAGATTTTTTTTCTAGATTTTTTTCTAGATTTTTTTTGTAGATTTTTTTTCTAGTTTTTTTTCTAGATTTTTTTTCTAGATTTTTTTTCTAGATTTTTTTTCTAGATTTTTTTCTAGATTTTTTTTGTAGATTTTTTTTCTAGATTTTTTTTCTAGATTTTTTTCTAGATTTTTATTCTAGATTTTTTTTCTAGATTTTTTTCTAGATTTTTTTTGTAGATTTTTTTTCCAGATTTTTTTCTAGATTTTTTTTGTAGATTTTTTTTCTAGATTTTTTTCTAGATATTTTTTCTAGATTTTTTTTCTAGATTTTTTTCTAGATTTTTTTTCTAGATTTTTTTCTAGATTTTTTTTTGTAGATTTTTTTTCTAGATTTTTTTTCTAGATTTTTTTCTAGATTTTTTTTCCAGATTTTTTTCTAGATTTTTTTTCTAGATTTTTTTTCTAGATTTTTTTCTAGATTTTTTTCTAGATTTTTTTTCTAGATTTTTTTTGTAGATTTTTTTTCTAAATTTGTTCTAGATTTTTTTTGTATATTTTTTTTCTAGAATTTTTTTCTAGATTTTTTTCTAGATTTTTTTCTAGATTTTTTTTCTAGATTTTTTTCTAGATTTTTTTTGTAGATTTTTTTTCTAGATTTTTTTCTAGATTTTTTTTCTAGATTTTTTTTCTAGATTTTTTTTCTAGATTTTTTTGTAGATTTTTTTTGTAGATTTTTTTTGTAGATTTTTTTTATAGATTTTTTTCTAGATTTTTTTTCTAGATTTTTTTTTAGATTTTTTTCTAGATTTTTTTTCTAGATTTTTTTTCTAGATTTTTTTTCTAGATTTTTTTTCTAGATTTTTTTCTAGATTTTTTTTCTAGATTTTTTTCTAGATTTTTTTTCTAGATTTTTTTTCTAGATTTTTTTTCTAGATTTTTTTCTAGATTTTTTTTCTAGATTTTTTTTCTAGATTTTTTTTCTAGATTTTTTTCTAGATTTTTTTTCTAGATTTTTTTCTAGATTTTTTTTCTAGATTTTTTTCTAGATTTTTTTTCTAGATTTTTTTTCTAGATTTTTTTTCTAGATTTTTTTCTAGATTTTTTTTGTAGATTTTTTTTGTAGATTTTTTTCTAGATTTTTTTTCTAGATTTTTTTTCTAGATTTTTTTCTAGATTTTTTTTCTAGATTCTTTTCTAGATTTTTTTTCTAGATTATTTTTCTAGATTTTTTTCTAGATTTTTTTTCTAGATTTTTTTTCTAGATTTTTTTTCTAGATTTTTTTCTAGATTTTTTTGTAGATTTTTTTTCTAGATTTTTTTCTAGATTTTTTTTGTAGATTTTTTTTCTAGATTTTTTTTCTAGATTTTTTTTCTAGATTTTTTTTCTAGATTTTTTTCTAGATTTTTTTTCTAGATTTTTTTTCTAGATTTTTTTCTAGATTTTTTTCTAGATTTTTTTTCTAGATTTTTTTCTAGATTTTTTTTCTAGATTTTTTTCTAGATTTTTTTTCTAGATTTTTTTTCTAGATTTTTTTCTAGATTTTTTTTCTAGATTTTTTTTCTAGATTTTTTTTCTAGATTTTTTTCTAGATTTTTTTTGTAGATTTTTTTTCTAGTTTTTTTTCTAGATTTTTTTTCTAGATTTTTTTTCTAGATTTTTTTTCTAGATTTTTTTCTAGATTTTTTTTGTAGATTTTTTTTCTAGATTTTTTTTCTAGATTTTTTTCTAGATTTTTATTCTAGATTTTTTTTCTAGATTTTTTTCTAGATTTTTTTTGTAGATTTTTTTTCCAGATTTTTTTCTAGATTTTTTTTGTAGATTTTTTTTCTAGATTTTTTTCTAGATATTTTTTCTAGATTTTTTTTCTAGATTTTTTTCTAGATTTTTTTTCTAGATTTTTTTCTAGATTTTTTTTTGTAGATTTTTTTTCTAGATTTTTTTTCTAGATTTTTTTCTAGATTTTTTTTCCAGATTTTTTTCTAGATTTTTTTTCTAGATTTTTTTTCTAGATTTTTTTCTAGATTTTTTTCTAGATTTTTTTTCTAGATTTTTTTTGTAGATTTTTTTTCTAAATTTGTTCTAGATTTTTTTTGTATATTTTTTTTCTAGAATTTTTTTCTAGATTTTTTTCTAGATTTTTTTCTAGATTTTTTTTCTAGATTTTTTTCTAGATTTTTTTTGTAGATTTTTTTTCTAGATTTTTTTCTAGATTTTTTTTCTAGATTTTTTTTCTAGATTTTTTTTCTAGATTTTTTTGTAGATTTTTTTTGTAGATTTTTTTTGTAGATTTTTTTTATAGATTTTTTTCTAGATTTTTTTTCTAGATTTTTTTTCCAGATTTTTTTCTAGATTTTTTTTGTAGATTTTTTTTGTAGATTTTTTTCTAGATTTTTTTTCTAGATTTTTTTCTAGATTTTTTTTCTAGATTTTTTTTCTAGATTTTTTTTCTAGATTTTTTTCTAGATTTTTTTTCTAGATTTTTTTCTAGATTTTTTTTCTAGATGTTTTTTCTAGATTTTTTTCTAGATTTTATTTCTAGATTTTTTTTCTAGATTTTTTTTCTAGATTTTTTTTCTAGATTTTTTTCTAGATTTTATTTCTAGATTTTTTTTCTAGATTTTTTTTCTAGATTTTTTTCTAGATTTTTTTTCTAGATTTTTTTTCTAGATTTTTTTCTAGATTTTTTTTCTAGATTTTTTTTCTAGATTTTTTTTCTAGATTTTTTTCTAGATTTTTTTTCTAGATTTTTTTTCTAGATTTTTTTTCTAGATTTTTTTCTAGATTTTTTTTCTAGATTTTTTTCTAGATTTTTTTTCTAGATTTTTTTTCTAGATTTTTTTTCTAGATTTTTTTCTAGATTTTTTTTCTAGATTTCTTTTCTAGATTTTTTTTCTAGATTTTTTTCTAGATTTTTTTTCTAGATTTTTTTCTAGATTTTTTTTCTAGATTTTTTTTCTAGATTTTTTTCTAGATTTTTTTTCTAGATTTCTTTTCTAGATTTTTTTTCTAGATTTTTTTCTAGATTTTTTTTCTAGATTTTTTTCTAGATTTTTTTTCTAGATTTTTTTTCTAGATTTTTTTCTAGATTTTTTTTCTAGATTTTTTTTCTAGATTTTTTTTCTAGATTTTTTTCTAGATTTTTTTTGTAGATTTTTTTTCTAGATTTTCTTCTAGATTTTTTTTCTAGATTTTTTTTCTAGATTTTTTTTCTAGATTTTTTTCTAGATTTTTTTCTAGATTTTTTTCTAGATTTTTTTTCTAGATTATTTTTCTAGATTTTTTTTCTAGATTTTTTTTCTAGATTTTTTTCTAGATTTTTTTTCTAGATTTTTTTCTAGATTTTTTTTCTAGATTTTTTTTCTAGATTTTTTTTCTAGATTTTTTTCTAGATTTTTTTTCAAGATTTTTTTTCTAGATTTTTTTTCTAGATTTTTTTCTAGATTTTTTTTCTAGATTTTTTTCTAGATTTTTTTTCTAGATTTTTTTCTAGATTTTTTTTCTAGATTTTTTTCTAGATTTTTTTCTAGATTTTTTTTCTAGATTTTTTTCTAGATTTTTTTCTAGATTTTTTTTCTAGATTTTTTTTCTAGATTTTTTTTCTAGATTTTTTTTCTAGATTTTTTTCTAGATTTTTTTTCTAGATTTTTTTCTAGATTTTTTTTCTAGATTTTTTTTCTAGATTTTTTTTCTAGATTTTTTTCTAGATTTTTTTTCTAGATTTTTTTTCTAGATTTTTTTTCTAGATTTTTTTCTAGATTTTTTTCTAGATTTTTTTCTAGATTTTTTTTCTAGATTTTTTTTCTAGATTTTTTTCTAGATTTTTTTTCTAGATTTTTTTTCTAGATTTTTTTTCTAGATTTTTTTCTAGATTTTTTTTGTAGATTTTTTTTGTAGATTTTTTTCTAGATTTTTTTTCTAGATTTTTTTTCTAGATTTTTTTTCTAGATTTTTTTCTAGATTTTTTTTCTAGATTTTTTTTCTAGATTTTTTTTCTAGATTTTTTTCTAGATTTTTTTTCTAGATTTTTTTTCTAGATTTTTTTTCTAGATTTTTTTCTAGATTTTTTTTCTAGATTTTTTTCTAGATTTTTTTTCTAGATTTTTTTTCTAGATTTTTTTCTAGATTTTATTTCTAGATTTTTTTTCTAGATTTTTTTTCTAGATTTTTTTTCTAGATTTTTTTCTAGATTTTATTTCTAGATTTTTTTTCTAGATTTTTTTTCTAGATTTTTTTCTAGATTTTTTTTCTAGATTTTTTTTCTAGATTTTTTTTCTAGATTTTTTTCTAGATTTTTTTTCTAGATTTTTTTTCTAGATTTTTTTTCTAGATTTTTTTCTAGATTTTTTTTCTAGATTTTTTTCTAGATTTTTTTTCTAGATTTTTTTTCTAGATTTTTTTTCTAGATTTTTTTCTAGATTTTTTTTCTAGATTTCTTTTCTAGATTTTTTTTCTAGATTTTTTTCTAGATTTTTTTTCTAGATTTTTTTCTAGATTTTTTTTCTAGATTTTTTTTCTAGATTTTTTTCTAGATTTTTTTTCTAGATTTCTTTTCTAGATTTTTTTTCTAGATTTTTTTCTAGATTTTTTTCTAGATTTTTTTTCTAGATTTTTTTTCTAGATTTTTTTCTAGATTTTTTTTCTAGATTTTTTTTCTAGATTTTTTTCTAGATTTTTTTTCTAGATTTTTTTTCTAGATTTTTTTCTAGATTTTTTTTCTAGATTTTTTTCTAGATTTTTTTTCTAGATTTTTTTCTAGATTTTTTTTCTAGATTTTTTTCTAGATTTTTTTCTAGATTTTTTTTCTAGATTTTTTTTTAGATTTTTTTCTAGATTTTTTTTCTAGATTTTTTTTCTAGATTTTTTTTCTAGATTTTTTTTCTAGATTTTTTTCTAGATTTTTTTTCTAGATTTTTTTCTAGATTTTTTTTCTAGATTTTTTTTCTAGATTTTTTTCTAGATTTTTTTTCTAGATTTTTTTCTAGATTTTTTTTCTAGATTTTTTTCTAGATTTTTTTTCTAGATTTTATTTCTAGATTTTTTTTCTAGATTTTTTTCTAGATTTTTTTTGTAGATTTTTTTTGTAGATTTTTTTCTAGATTTTTTTTGTAGATTTTTTTTCTAGATTTTTTTCTAGATTTTTTTTCTAGATTTTTTTTCTAGATTTTTTTTCTAGATTTTTTTCTAGATTTTTTTTGTAGATTTTTTTTCTAGATTTTCTTCTAGATTTTTTTTCTAGATTTTTTTTCTAGATTTTTTTTCTAGATTTTTTTCTAGATTTTTTTCTAGATTTTTTTCTAGATTTTTTTTCTAGATTTTTTTTCTAGATTTTTTTTCTAGATTTTTTTTCTAGATTTTTTTCTAGATTTTTTTTCTAGATTTTTTTCTAGATTTTTTTTCTAGATTTTTTTTCTAGATTTTTTTTCTAGATTTTTTTCTAGATTTTTTTTCTAGATTTTTTTTCTAGATTTTTTTTCTAGATTTTTTTCTAGATTTTTTTTCTAGATTTTTTTCTAGATTTTTTTTCTAGATTTTTTTCTAGATTTTTTTTCTAGATTTTTTTCTAGATTTTTTTCTAGATTTTTTTTCTAGATTTTTTTCTAGATTTTTTTTCTAGATTTTTTTCTAGATTTTTTTCTAGATTTTTTTTCTAGATTTTTTTCTAGATTTTTTTCTAGATTTTTTTTCTAGATTTTTTTTCTAGATTTTTTTTCTAGATTTTTTTTCTAGATTTTTTTCTAGATTTTTTTTCTAGATTTTTTTCTAGATTTTTTTTCTAGATTTTTTTTCTAGATTTTTTTTCTAGATTTTTTTCTAGATTTTTTTTCTAGATTTTTTTTCTAGATTTTTTTTCTAGATTTTTTTCTAGATTTTTTTCTAGATTTTTTTCTAGATTTTTTTTCTAGATTTTTTTTCTAGATTTTTTTCTAGATTTTTTTTCTAGATTTTTTTTCTAGATTTTTTTTCTAGATTTTTTTCTAGATTTTTTTTGTAGATTTTTTTTCTAGATTTTTTTTCTAGATTTTTTTCTAGATTTTTTTTCTAGATTTTTTTTCTAGATTTTTTTCTAGATTTTTTTCTAGATTTTTTTTCTAGATTTTTTTTGTAGATTTTTTTTCTAAATTTGTTCTAGATTTTTTTTGTAGATTTTTTTTCTAGAATTTTTTTCTAGATTTTTTTCTAGATTTTTTTTCTAGATTTTTTTTCTAGATTTTTTTCTAGATTTTTTTCTAGATTTTTTTTCTAGATTTTTTTTCTAGATTTTTTTCTAGATTTTATTTCTAGATTTTTTTTCTAGATTTTTTTTCTAGATTTTTTTTCTAGATTTTTTTCTAGATTTTTTTCTAGATTTTTTTTCTAGATTTTTTTTCTAGATTTTTTTTCTAGATTTTTTTCTAGATTTTTTTTCTAGATTTTTTTTCTAGATTTTTTTTCTAGATTTTTTTCTAGATTTTTTTTCTAGATTTTTTTCTAGATTTTTTTTCTAGATTTTTTTTCTAGATTTTTTTTCTAGATTTTTTTCTAGATTTTTTTTCTAGATTTCTTTTCTAGATTTTTTTTCTAGATTTTTTTCTAGATTTTTTTTCTAGATTTTTTTCTAGATTTTTTTTCTAGATTTTTTTTCTAGATTTTTTTCTAGATTTTTTTTCTAGATTTCTTTTCTAGATTTTTTTTCTAGATTTTTTTCTAGATTTTTTTTCTAGATTTTTTTCTAGATTTTTTTTCTAGATTTTTTTTCTAGATTTTTTTCTATATTTTTTTTCTAGATTTTTTTTCTAGATTTTTTTTCTAGATTTTTTTCTAGATTTTTTTTGTAGATTTTTTTTCTAGATTTTCTTCTAGATTTTTTTTCTAGATTTTTTTTCTAGATTTTTTTTCTAGATTTTTTTCTAGATTTTTTTCTAGATTTTTTTCTAGATTTTTTTTCTAGATTTTTTTTCTAGATTTTTTTTCTAGATTTTTTTTCTAGATTTTTTTCTAGATTTTTTTTCTAGATTTTTTTCTAGATTTTTTTTCTAGATTTTTTTTCTAGATTTTTTTCTAGATTTTTTTTCTAGATTTTTTTTCTAGATTTTTTTTCTAGATTTTTTTTCTAGATTTTTTTTCTAGATTTTTTTTCTAGATTTTTTTCTAGATTTTTTTTCTAGATTTTTTTCTAGATTTTTTTTCAAGATTTTTTTCTAGATTTTTTTTCTAGATTTTTTTTCTATATTTTTTTTCTAGATTTTTTTCTAGATTTTTTTTGTAGATTTTTTTTGTAGATTTTTTTCTAGATTTTTTTTCTAGATTTTTTTTCTAGATTTTTTTCTAGATTTTTTTTCTAGATTTTTTTTCTAGATTTTTTTTCTAGATTTTTTTCTAGATTTTTTTTGTAGATTTTTTTTCTAGATTTTCTTCTAGATTTTTTTTCTAGATTTTTTTTCTAGATTTTTTTTCTAGATTTTTTTCTAGATTTTTTTCTAGATTTTTTTCTAGATTTTTTTTCTAGATTTTTTTTCTAGATTTTTTTTCTAGATTTTTTTTCTAGATTTTTTTCTAGATTTTTTTTCTAGATTTTTTTCTAGATTTTTTTTCTAGATTTTTTTTCTAGATTTTTTTTCTAGATTTTTTTCTAGATTTTTTTTCTAGATTTTTTTTCTAGATTTTTTTTCTAGATTTTTTTCTAGATTTTTTTCTAGATTTTTTTTCTAGATTTTTTTTCTAGATTTTTTTTCTAGATTTTTTTTCTAGATTTTTTTCTAGATTTTTTTTCTAGATTTTTTTCTAGATTTTTTTTCTAGATTTTTTTTCTAGATTTTTTTTCTAGATTTTTTTCTAGATTTTTTTTCTAGATTTTTTTTCTAGATTTTTTTTCTAGATTTTTTTCTAGATTTTTTTCTAGATTTTTTTTCTAGATTTTTTTTCTAGATTTTTTTCTAGATTTTTTTTCTAGATTTTTTTTCTAGATTTTTTTTCTAGATTTTTTTCTAGATTTTTTTTGTAGATTTTTTTTCTAGATTTTTTTTCTAGATTTTTTTTCTAGATTTTTTTTCTAGATTTTTTTCTAGATTTTTTTTCTAGATTTTTTTCTAGATTTTTTTTCTAGATTTTTTTCTAGATTTTTTTTCTAGATTTTTTTCTAGATTTTTTTTCTAGATTTTTTTTCTAGATTTTTTTTCTAGATTTTTTTCTAGATTTTTTTTCCAGATTTTTTTCTAGATTTTTTTTCTAGATTTTTTTTCTAGATTTTTTTCTAGATTTTTTTCTAGATTTTTTTTCTAGATTTTTTTTGTAGATTTTTTTTCTAAATTTGTTCTAGATTTTTTTTGTAGATTTTTTTTCTATAATTTTTTTCTAGATTTTTTTCTAGATTTTTTTTCTAGATTTTTTTTCTAGATTTTTTTCTAGATTTTTTTCTAGATTTTTTTTCTAGATTTTTTTTCTAGATTTTTTTCTAGATTTTATTTCTAGATTTTTTTTCTAGATTTTTTTTCTAGATTTTTTTTCTAGATTTTTTTCTAGATTTTTTTTCTAGATTTTTTTTCTAGATTTTTTTTCTAGATTTTTTTCTAGATTTTTTTTCTAGATTTTTTTCTAGATTTTTTTTCTAGATTTTTTTTCTAGATTTTTTTTCTAGATTTTTTTCTAGATTTTTTTTCTAGATTTCTTTTCTAGATTTTTTTTCTAGATTTTTTTCTAGATTTTTTTTCTAGATTTTTTTCTAGATTTTTTTTCTAGATTTTTTTCTAGATTTTTTTTCTAGATTTTTTTCTAGATTTTTTTTCTAGATTTTTTTTCTAGATTTTTTTCTAGATTTTTTTTCTAGATTTCTTTTCTAGATTTTTTTTCTAGATTTTTTTCTAGATTTTTTTTCTATATTTTTTTCTAGATTTTTTTTCTAGATTTTTTTTCTAGATTTTTTTCTATATTTTTTTTCTAGATTTTTTTTCTAGATTTTTTTTCTAGATTTTTTTCTAGATTTTTTTTGTAGATTTTTTTTCTAGATTTTCTTCTAGATTTTTTTTCTAGATTTTTTTTCTAGATTTTTTTCTAGATTTTTTTCTAGATTTTTTTCTAGATTTTTTTCTAGATTTTTTTTCTAGATTTTTTTTCTAGATTTTTTTTCTAGATTTTTTTTCTAGATTTTTTTCTAGATTTTTTTTCTAGATTTTTTTCTAGATTTTTTTTCTAGATTTTTTTTCTAGATTTTTTTCTAGATTTTTTTTCTAGATTTTTTTTCTAGATTTTTTTTCTAGATTTTTTTCTAGATTTTTTTTCTAGATTTTTTTTCTAGATTTTTTTTCTAGATTTTTTTCTAGATTTTTTTCTAGATTTTTTTCTAGATTTTTTTTCTAGATTTTTTTTCTAGATTTTTTTCTAGATTTTTTTTCTAGATTTTTTTTCTAGATTTTTTTTCTAGATTTTTTTTGTAGATTTTTTTTCTAGATTTTTTTCTAGATTTTTATTCTAGATTTTTTTTCTAGATTTTTTTCTAGATTTTTTTTGTAGATTTTTTTTCCAGATTTTTTTCTAGATTTTTTTCTAGATTTTTTTTGTAGATTTTTTTTCCAGATTTTTTTCTAGATTTTTTTTGTAGATTTTTTTTCTAGATTTTTTTCTAGATTTTTTTCTAGATTTTTTTTCTAGATTTTTTTTCTAGATTTTTTTTCTAGATTTTTTTCTAGATTTTTTTTCTAGATTTTTTTTCTAGATTTTTTTTCTAGATTTTTTTCTAGATTTTTTTCTAGATTTTTTTTCTAGATTTTTTTTCTAGATTTTTTTTCTAGATTTTTTTTCTAGATTTTTTTCTAGATTTTTTTTCTAGATTTTTTTCTAGATTTTTTTTCTAGATTTTTTTTCTAGATTTTTTTTCTAGATTTTTTTCTAGATTTTTTTTCTAGATTTTTTTTCTAGATTTTTTTTCTAGATTTTTTTCTAGATTTTTTTCTAGATTTTTTTTCTAGATTTTTTTTCTAGATTTTTTTCTAGATTTTTTTTCTAGATTTTTTTTCTAGATTTTTTTTCTAGATTTTTTTCTAGATTTTTTTTGTAGATTTTTTTTCTAGATTTTTTTTCTAGATTTTTTTTCTAGATTTTTTTTCTAGATTTTTTTCTAGATTTTTTTTCTAGATTTTTTTCTAGATTTTTTTTCTAGATTTTTTTCTAGATTTTTTTTCTAGATTTTTTTCTAGATTTTTTTTCTAGATTTTTTTTCTAGATTTTTTTTCTAGATTTTTTTCTAGATTTTTTTTCCAGATTTTTTTCTAGATTTTTTTTCTAGATTTTTTTTCTAGATTTTTTTCTAGATTTTTTTCTAGATTTTTTTTCTAGATTTTTTTTGTAGATTTTTTTTCTAAATTTGTTCTAGATTTTTTTTGTAGATTTTTTTTCTATAATTTTTTTCTAGATTTTTTTCTAGATTTTTTTTCTAGATTTTTTTTCTAGATTTTTTTCTAGATTTTTTTCTAGATTTTTTTTCTAGATTTTTTTTCTAGATTTTTTTCTAGATTTTATTTCTAGATTTTTTTTCTAGATTTTTTTTCTAGATTTTTTTTCTAGATTTTTTTCTAGATTTTTTTTCTAGATTTTTTTTCTAGATTTTTTTTCTAGATTTTTTTCTAGATTTTTTTTCTAGATTTTTTTCTAGATTTTTTTTCTAGATTTTTTTTCTAGATTTTTTTTCTAGATTTTTTTCTAGATTTTTTTTCTAGATTTCTTTTCTAGATTTTTTTTCTAGATTTTTTTCTAGATTTTTTTTCTAGATTTTTTTCTAGATTTTTTTTCTAGATTTTTTTCTAGATTTTTTTTCTAGATTTTTTTCTAGATTTTTTTTCTAGATTTTTTTTCTAGATTTTTTTCTAGATTTTTTTTCTAGATTTCTTTTCTAGATTTTTTTTCTAGATTTTTTTCTAGATTTTTTTTCTATATTTTTTTCTAGATTTTTTTTCTAGATTTTTTTTCTAGATTTTTTTCTATATTTTTTTTCTAGATTTTTTTTCTAGATTTTTTTTCTAGATTTTTTTCTAGATTTTTTTTGTAGATTTTTTTTCTAGATTTTCTTCTAGATTTTTTTTCTAGATTTTTTTTCTAGATTTTTTTCTAGATTTTTTTCTAGATTTTTTTCTAGATTTTTTTCTAGATTTTTTTTCTAGATTTTTTTTCTAGATTTTTTTTCTAGATTTTTTTTCTAGATTTTTTTCTAGATTTTTTTTCTAGATTTTTTTCTAGATTTTTTTTCTAGATTTTTTTTCTAGATTTTTTTCTAGATTTTTTTTCTAGATTTTTTTTCTAGATTTTTTTTCTAGATTTTTTTCTAGATTTTTTTTCTAGATTTTTTTTCTAGATTTTTTTTCTAGATTTTTTTCTAGATTTTTTTCTAGATTTTTTTCTAGATTTTTTTTCTAGATTTTTTTTCTAGATTTTTTTCTAGATTTTTTTTCTAGATTTTTTTTCTAGATTTTTTTTCTAGATTTTTTTTGTAGATTTTTTTTCTAGATTTTTTTCTAGATTTTTATTCTAGATTTTTTTTCTAGATTTTTTTCTAGATTTTTTTTGTAGATTTTTTTTCCAGATTTTTTTCTAGATTTTTTTCTAGATTTTTTTTGTAGATTTTTTTTCCAGATTTTTTTCTAGATTTTTTTTGTAGATTTTTTTTCTAGATTTTTTTCTAGATTTTTTTCTAGATTTTTTTTCTAGATTTTTTTTCTAGATTTTTTTCTAGATTTTTTTTCTAGATTTCTTTTCTAGATTTTTTTTCTAGATTTTTTTCTAGATTTTTTTTCTAGATTTTTTTCTAGATTTTTTTTCTAGATTTTTTTTCTAGATTTTTTTCTAGATTTTTTTTCTAGATTTTTTTTCTAGATTTTTTTTCTAGATTTTTTTCTAGATTTTTTTTGTAGATTTTTTTTCTAGATTTTCTTCTAGATTTTTTTTCTAGATTTTTTTTCTAGATTTTTTTTCTAGATTTTTTTCTAGATTTTTTTCTAGATTTTTTTCTAGATTTTTTTTCTAGATTTTTTTTCTAGATTTTTTTCTAGATTTTTTTTCTAGATTTCTTTTCTAGATTTTTTTTCTAGATTTTTTTCTAGATTTTTTTTCTAGATTTTTTTCTAGATTTTTTTTCTAGATTTTTTTTCTAGATTTTTTTCTAGATTTTTTTTCTAGATTTTTTTTCTAGATTTTTTTCTAGATTTTTTTTCTAGATTTTTTTCTAGATTTTTTTTCTAGATTTTTTTCTAGATTTTTTTTCTAGATTTTTTTCTAGATTTTTTTCTAGATTTTTTTTCTAGATTTTTTTCTAGATTTTTTTCTAGATTTTTTTTCTAGATTTTTTTTCTAGATTTTTTTTCTAGATTTTTTTTCTAGATTTTTTTCTAGATTTTTTTTCTAGATTTTTTTCTAGATTTTTTTTCTAGATTTTTTTTCTAGATTTTTTTTCTAGATTTTTTTCTAGATTTTTTTTCTAGATTTTTTTTCTAGATTTTTTTCTAGATTTTTTTCTAGATTTTTTTCTAGATTTTTTTCTAGATTTTTTTTCTAGATTTTTTTTCTAGATTTTTTTCTAGATTATTTTTCTAGATTTTTTTTCTAGATTTTTTTTCTAGATTTTTTTCTAGATTTTTTTTGTAGATTTTTTTTCTAGATTTTTTTTCTAGATTTTTTTCTAGATTTTTTTTCTAGATTTTTTTTCTAGATTTTTTTTCTAGATTTTTTTCTAGATTTTTTTTCTAGATTTTTTTCTAGATTTTTTTTCTAGATTTTTTTTCTAGATTTTTTTTCTAGATTTTTTTCTAGATTTTTTTCTAGATTTTTTTTCTAGATTTTTTTCTAGATTTTTTTCTAGATTTTTTTTCTAGATTTTTTTCTAGATTTTTTTCTAGATTTTTTTTCAAGATTTTTTTTCTAGATTTTTTTTCTAGATTTTTTTTCTAGATTTTTTTCTAGATTTTTTTTCTAGATTTTTTTCTAGATTTTTTTTCTAGATTTTTTTTCTAGATTTTTTTTCTAGATTTTTTTCTAGATTTTTTTTCTAGATTTTTTTTCTAGATTTTTTTTCTAGATTTTTTTCTAGATTTTTTTCTAGATTTTTTTCTAGATTTTTTTTCTAGATTTTTTTTCTAGATTTTTTTCTAGATTTTTTTTCTAGATTTTTTTTCTAGATTTGTTTTCTAGATTTTTTTCTAGATTTTTTTTCTAGATTTTTTTCTAGATTTTTTTTCTAGATTTTTTTTCTAGATTTTTTTTCTAGATTTTTTTCTAGATTTTTTTTCTAGATTTCTTTTCTAGATTTTTTTTCTAGATTTTTTTCTAGATTTTTTTTCTAGATTTTTTTCTAGATTTTTTTTCTAGATTTTTTTCTAGATTTTTTTTCTAGATTTTTTTCTAGATTTTTTTTCTAGATTTTTTTTCTAGATTTTTTTCTAGATTTTTTTTCTAGATTTCTTTTCTAGATTTTTTTTCTAGATTTTTTCCTAGATTTTTTTTCTAGATTTTTTTTCTAGATTTTTTTTCTAGATTTTTTTCTAGATTTTTTTTCTAGATTTCTTTTCTAGATTTTTTTTCTAGATTTTTTTCTAGATTTTTTTTCTAGATTTTTTTCTAGATTTTTTTTCTAGATTTTTTTCTAGATTTTTTTTCTAGATTTTTTTCTAGATTTTTTTTCTAGATTTTTTTTCTAGATTTTTTTCTAGATTTTTTTTCTAGATTTCTTTTCTAGATTTTTTTTCTAGATTTTTTTCTAGATTTTTTTTCTATATTTTTTTCTATATTTTTTTTCTAGATTTTTTTTCTAGATTTTTTTCTATATTTTTTTTCTAGATTTTTTTTCTAGATTTTTTTTCTAGATTTTTTTCTAGATTTTTTTTGTAGATTTTTTTTCTAGATTTTCTTCTAGATTTTTTTTCTAGATTTTTTTTCTAGATTTTTTTCTAGATTTTTTTCTAGATTTTTTTCTAGATTTTTTTCTAGATTTTTTTTCTAGATTTTTTTTCTAGATTTTTTTTCTTGATTTTTTTTCTAGATTTTTTTCTAGATTTTTTTTCTAGATTTTTTTCTAGATTTTTTTTCTAGATTTTTTTTCTAGATTTTTTTCTAGATTTTTTTTCTAGATTTTTTTTCTAGATTTTTTTTCTAGATTTTTTTCTAGATTTTTTTTCTAGATTTTTTTTCTAGATTTTTTTTCTAGATTTTTTTCTAGATTTTTTTCTAGATTTTTTTCTAGATTTTTTTTCTAGATTTTTTTTCTAGATTTTTTTCTAGATTTTTTTTCTAGATTTTTTTTCTAGATTTTTTTTGTAGATTTTTTTTGTAGATTTTTTTTCTAGATTTTTTTCTAGATTTTTATTCTAGATTTTTTTTCTAGATTTTTTTCTAGATTTTTTTTGTAGATTTTTTTTCCAGATTTTTTTCTAGATTTTTTTCTAGATTTTTTTTGTAGATTTTTTTTCCAGATTTTTTTCTAGATTTTTTTTGTAGATTTTTTTTCTAGATTTTTTTCTAGATTTTTTTCTAGATTTTTTTTCTAGATTTTTTTTCTAGATTTTTTTCTAGATTTTTTTTCTAGATTTCTTTTCTAGATTTTTTTTCTAGATTTTTTTCTAGATTTTTTTTCTAGATTTTTTTCTAGATTTTTTTTCTAGATTTTTTTTCTAGATTTTTTTCTAGATTTTTTTTCTAGATTTTTTTTCTAGATTTTTTTTCTAGATTTTTTTCTAGATTTTTTTTGTAGATTTTTTTTCTAGATTTTCTTCTAGATTTTTTTTCTAGATTTTTTTTCTAGATTTTTTTTCTAGATTTTTTTCTAGATTTTTTTCTAGATTTTTTTCTAGATTTTTTTTCTAGATTTTTTTTCTAGATTTTTTTCTAGATTTTTTTTCTAGATTTCTTTTCTAGATTTTTTTTCTAGATTTTTTTCTAGATTTTTTTTCTAGATTTTTTTCTAGATTTTTTTTCTAGATTTTTTTTCTAGATTTTTTTCTAGATTTTTTTTCTAGATTTTTTTTCTAGATTTTTTTCTAGATTTTTTTTCTAGATTTTTTTCTAGATTTTTTTTCTAGATTTTTTTCTAGATTTTTTTTCTAGATTTTTTTCTAGATTTTTTTCTAGATTTTTTTTGTAGATTTTTTTCTAGATTTTTTTCTAGATTTTTTTTCTAGATTTTTTTTCTAGATTTTTTTTCTAGATTTTTTTTCTAGATTTTTTTCTAGATTTTTTTTCTAGATTTTTTTCTAGATTTTTTTTCTAGATTTTTTTTCTAGATTTTTTTTCTAGATTTTTTTCTAGATTTTTTTTCTAGATTTTTTTTCTAGATTTTTTTTCTAGATTTTTTTCTAGATTTTTTTCTAGATTTTTTTCTAGATTTTTTTTCTAGATTTTTTTTCTAGATTTTTTTCTAGATTTTTTTTCTAGATTTTTTTTCTAGATTTTTTTTCTAGATTTTTTTCTAGATTTTTTTTGTAGATTTTTTTTCTAGATTTTTTTTCTAGATTTTTTTCTAGATTTTTTTTCTAGATTTTTTTTCTAGATTTTTTTTCTAGATTTTTTTCTAGATTTTTTTTCTAGATTTTTTTCTAGATTTTTTTTCTAGATTTTTTTTCTAGATTTTTTTTCTAGATTTTTTTCTAGATTTTTTTCTAGATTTTTTTTCTAGATTTTTTTTCTAGATTTTTTTCTAGATTTTTTTCTAGATTTTTTTCTAGATTTTTTTCTAGATTTTTTTTGTAGATTTTTTTTCTAGATTTTCTTCTAGATTTTTTTTCTAGATTTTTTTTCTAGATTTTTTTTCTAGATTTTTTTCTAGATTTTTTTCTAGATTTTTTTCTAGATTTTTTTTCTAGATTTTTTTTCTAGATTTTTTTCTAGATTTTTTTTCTAGATTTCTTTTCTAGATTTTTTTTCTAGATTTTTTTCTAGATTTTTTTTCTAGATTTTTTTCTAGATTTTTTTTCTAGATTTTTTTTCTAGATTTTTTTCTAGATTTTTTTTCTAGATTTTTTTTCTAGATTTTTTTCTAGATTTTTTTTCTAGATTTTTTTCTAGATTTTTTTTCTAGATTTTTTTCTAGATTTTTTTTCTAGATTTTTTTCTAGATTTTTTTCTAGATTTTTTTTGTAGATTTTTTTCTAGATTTTTTTCTAGATTTTTTTTCTAGATTTTTTTTCTAGATTTTTTTTCTAGATTTTTTTTCTAGATTTTTTTCTAGATTTTTTTTCTAGATTTTTTTCTAGATTTTTTTTCTAGATTTTTTTCTAGATTTTTTTTCTAGATTTTTTTCTAGATTTTTTTTCTAGATTTTTTTTCTAGATTTTTTTCTAGATTTTTTTTCTAGATTTTTTTCTAGATTTTTTTTGTAGATTTTTTTTCCAGATTTTTTTCTAGATTTTTTTTGTAGATTTTTTTTCTAGATTTTTTTCTAGATTTTTTTCTAGATTTTTTTTCTAGATTTTTTTTCTAGATTTTTTTCTAGATTTTTTTTCTAGATTTCTTTTCTAGATTTTTTTTCTAGATTTTTTTCTAGATTTTTTTTCTAGATTTTTTTCTAGATTTTTTTTCTAGACTTTTTTTCTAGATTTTTTTCTAGATTTTTTTTCTAGATTTTTTTTCTAGATTTTTTTTCTAGATTTTTTTCTAGATTTTTTTTGTAGATTTTTTTTCTAGATTTTCTTCTAGATTTTTTTTCTAGATTTTTTTTCTAGATTTTTTTTCTAGATTTTTTTCTAGATTTTTTTCTAGATTTTTTTCTAGATTTTTTTTCTAGATTTTTTTTCTAGATTTTTTTCTAGATTTTTTTTCTAGATTTCTTTTCTAGATTTTTTTTCTAGATTTTTTTCTAGATTTTTTTTCTAGATTTTTTTCTAGATTTTTTTTCTAGATTTTTTTTCTAGATTTTTTTCTAGATTTTTTTTCTAGATTTTTTTTCTAGATTTTTTTCTAGATTTTTTTTCTAGATTTTTTTCTAGATTTTTTTTCTAGATTTTTTTCTAGATTTTTTTTCTAGATTTTTTTCTAGATTTTTTTCTAGATTTTTTTTCTAGATTTTTTTCTAGATTTTTTTCTAGATTTTTTTTCTAGATTTTTTTTCTAGATTTTTTTTCTAGATTTTTTTTCTAGATTTTTTTCTAGATTTTTTTTCTAGATTTTTTTCTAGATTTTTTTTCTAGATTTTTTTTCTAGATTTTTTTTCTAGATTTTTTTCTAGATTTTTTTTCTAGATTTTTTTTCTAGATTTTTTTTCTAGATTTTTTTCTAGATTTTTTTCTAGATTTTTTTCTAGATTTTTTTTCTAGATTTTTTTTCTAGATTTTTTTCTAGATTTTTTTTCTAGATTTTTTTTCTAGATTTTTTTTCTAGATTTTTTTCTAGATTTTTTTTGTAGATTTTTTTTCTAGATTTTTTTTCTAGATTTTTTTCTAGATTTTTTTTCTAGATTTTTTTTCTAGATTTTTTTTCTAGATTTTTTTCTAGATTTTTTTTCTAGATTTTTTTCTAGATTTTTTTTCTAGATTTTTTTTCTAGATTTTTTTTCTAGATTTTTTTCTAGATTTTTTTCTAGATTTTTTTTCTAGATTTTTTTCTAGATTTTTTTCTAGATTTTTTTTCTAGATTTTTTTCTAGATTTTTTTCTAGATTTTTTTTCTAGATTTTTTTTCTAGATTTTTTTTCTAGATTTTTTTTCTAGATTTTTTTCTAGATTTTTTTTCTAGATTTTTTTCTAGATTTTTTTTCTAGATTTTTTTTCTAGATTTTTTTTCTAGATTTTTTTCTAGATTTTTTTTCTAGATTTTTTTTCTAGATTTTTTTTCTAGATTTTTTTCTAGATTTTTTTCTAGATTTTTTTCTAGATTTTTTTTCTAGATTTTTTTTCTAGATTTTTTTCTAGATTTTTTTTCTAGATTTTTTTTCTAGATTTGTTTTCTAGATTTTTTTCTAGATTTTTTTTCTAGATTTTTTTCTAGATTTTTTTCTAGATTTTTTTTCTAGATTTTTTTTGTAGATTTTTTTTCTAAATTTGTTCTAGATTTTTTTTGTAGATTTTTTTTCTAGAATTTTTTTCTAGATTTTTTTCTAGATTTTTTTTCTAGATTTTTTTTCTAGATTTTTTTCTAGATTTTTTTTGTAGATTTTTTTTCTAGATTTTTTTCTAGATTTTTTTTCTAGATTTTTTTTCTAGATTTTTTTTCTAGATTTTTTTGTAGATTTTTTTTGTAGATTTTTTTTGTAGATTTTTTTTATAGATTTTTTTCTAGATTTTTTTTCTAGATTTTTTTTCCAGATTTTTTTCTAGATTTTTTTTGTAGATTTTTTTTGTAGATTTTTTTCTAGATTTTTTTTCTAGATTTTTTTCTAGATTTTTTTTCTAGATTTTTTTTCTAGATTTTTTTTCTAGATTTTTTTCTAGATTTTTTTTCTAGATTTTTTTCTAGATTTTTTTTCTAGATTTTTTTTCTAGATTTTTTTCTAGATTTTATTTCTAGATTTTTTTTCTAGATTTTTTTTCTAGATTTTTTTCTAGATTTTTTTTCTAGATTTTTTTTCTAGATTTTTTTTCTAGATTTTTTTCTAGATTTTTTTCTAGATTTTTTTCTAGATTTTTTTTCTAGATTTTTTTCTAGATTTTTTTTCTAGATTTTTTTTCTAGATTTTTTTTCTAGATTTTTTTCTAGATTTTTTTGTAGATTTTTTTTCTAGATTTTTTTCTAGATTTTTTTTCTAGATTTTTTTTCTAGATTTTTTTTCTAGATTTTTTTCTAGATTTTTTTTGTAGATTTTTTTTCTAGATTTTTTTTCTAGATTTTTTTCTAGATTTTTATTCTAGATTTTTTTTCTAGATTTTTTTCTAGATTTTTTTTGTAGATTTTTTTTCCAGATTTTTTTCTAGATTTTTTTTGTAGATTTTTTTTCTAGATTTTTTTCTAGATTTTTTTCTAGATTTTTTTTCTAGATTTTTTTTCTAGATTTTTTTCTAGATTTTTTTTCTAGATTTCTTTTCTAGATTTTTTTTCTAGATTTTTTTCTAGATTTTTTTTCTAGATTTTTTTCTAGATTTTTTTTCTAGATTTTTTTTCTAGATTTTTTTCTAGATTTTTTTTCTAGATTTTTTTTCTAGATTTATTTTCTAGATTTTTTTCTAGATTTTTTTTGTAGATTTTTTTTCTAGATTTTCTTCTAGATTTTTTTTCTAGATTTTTTTTCTAGATTTTTTTTCTAGATTTTTTTCTAGATTTTTTTCTAGATTTTTTTTCTAGATTTTTTTTCTAGATTTTTTTTCTAGATTTTTTTCTAGATTTTTTTTGTAGATTTTTTTTCTAGATTTTCTTCTAGATTTTTTTTCTAGATTTTTTTTCTAGATTTTTTTTCTAGATTTTTTTCTAGATTTTTTTCTAGATTTTTTTTCTAGATTTTTTTCTAGATTTTTTTTCTAGATTTTTTTTCTAGATTTTTTTTCTAGATTTTTTTCTAGATTTTTTTTGTAGATTTTTTTTGTAGATTTTTTTTCTAGATTTTTTTCTAGATTTTTTTTCTAGATTTTTTTTCTAGATTTTTTTTCTAGATTTTTTTCTAGATTTTTTTTCTAGATTTTTTTCTAGATTTTTTTTCTAGATTTTTTTTCTAGATTTTTTTTCTAGATTTTTTTCTAGATTTTTTTCTAGATTTTTTTTCTAGATTTTTTTCTAGATTTTTTTCTAGATTTTTTTTCTAGATTTTTTTCTAGATTTTTTTCTAGATTTTTTTTCTAGATTTTTTTTCTAGATTTTTTTTCTAGATTTTTTTTCTAGATTTTTTTCTAGATTTTTTTTCTAGATTTTTTTCTAGATTTTTTTTCTAGATTTTTTTTCTAGATTTTTTTTCTAGATTTTTTTCTAGATTTTTTTTCTAGATTTTTTTTCTAGATTTTTTTTCTAGATTTTTTTCTAGATTTTTTTCTAGATTTTTTTCTAGATTTTTTTTCTAGATTTTTTTTCTAGATTTTTTTCTAGATTTTTTTTCTAGATTTTTTTTCTAGATTTTTTTCTAGATTTTTTTTGTAGATTTTTTTTCTAGATTTTTTTTCTAGATTTTTTTCTAGATTTTTTTTCTAGATTTTTTTTCTAGATTTTTTTTCTAGATTTTTTTTGTAGATTTTTTTTCTAGATTTTTTTTCTAGATTTTTTTCTAGATTTTTATTCTAGATTTTTTTGCTAGATTTTTTTCTAGATTTTTTTTGTAGATTTTTTTTCCAGATTTTTTTCTAGATTTTTTTTGTAGATTTTTTTTCTAGATTTTTTTCTAGATTTTTTTCTAGATTTTTTTTCTAGATTTTTTTTCTAGATTTTTTTCTAGATTTTTTTTCTAGATTTCTTTTCTAGATTTTTTTTCTAGATTTTTTTCTAGATTTTTTTTCTAGATTTTTTTCTAGATTTTTTTTCTAGATTTTTTTTCTAGATTTTTTTCTAGATTTTTTTTCTAGATTTTTTTTCTAGATTTTTTTTCTAGATTTTTTTCTAGATTTTTTTTGTAGATTTTTTTTCTAGATTTTCTTCTAGATTTTTTTTCTAGATTTTTTTTCTAGATTTTTTTTCTAGATTTTTTTCTAGATTTTTTTCTAGATTTTTTTCTAGATTTTTTTTCTAGATTTTTTTTCTAGATTTTTTTTCTAGATTTTTTTTCTAGATTTTTTTCTAGATTTTTTTTCTAGATTTTTTTCTAGATTTTTTTTCTAGATTTTTTTCTAGATTTTTTTTCTAGATTTTTTTCTAGATTTTTTTCTAGATTTTTTTTCTAGATTTTTTTCTAGATTTTTTTCTAGATTTTTTTTCTAGATTTTTTTTCTAGATTTTTTTTCTAGATTTTTTTTCTAGATTTTTTTCTAGATTTTTTTTCTAGATTTTTTTTCTAGATTTTTTTTCTAGATTTTTTTCTAGATTTTTTTTCTAGATTTTTTTTCTAGATTTTTTTTCTAGATTTTTTTCTAGATTTTTTTCTAGATTTTTTTCTAGATTTTTTTTCTAGATTTTTTTTCTAGATTTTTTTGGTAGATTTTTTTTCTAAATTTGTTCTAGATTTTTTTTGTAGATTTTTTTTCTAGAATTTTTTTCTAGATTTTTTTCTAGATTTTTTTTCTAGATTTTTTTTCTAGATTTTTTTCTAGATTTTTTTTGTAGATTTTTTTTCTAGATTTTTTTCTAGATTTTTTTTCTAGATTTTTTTTCTAGATTTTTTTTCTAGATTTTTTTGTAGATTTTTTTTGTAGATTTTTTTTGTAGATTTTTTTTATAGATTTTTTTCTAGATTTTTTTTCTAGATTTTTTTTCCAGATTTTTTTCTAGATTTTTTTTGTAGATTTTTTTTGTAGATTTTTTTCTAGATTTTTTTTCTAGATTTTTTTCTAGATTTTTTTTCTAGATTTTTTTTCTAGATTTTTTTTCTAGATTTTTTTCTAGATTTTTTTTCTAGATTTTTTTCTAGATTTTTTTTCTAGATTTTTTTTCTAGATTTTTTTCTAGATTTTATTTCTAGATTTTTTTTCTAGATTTTTTTTCTAGATTTTTTTCTAGATTTTTTTTCTAGATTTTTTTTCTAGATTTTTTTTCTAGATTTTTTTCTAGATTTTTTTCTAGATTTTTTTCTAGATTTTTTTTCTAGATTTTTTTCTAGATTTTTTTTCTAGATTTTTTTTCTAGATTTTTTTTCTAGATTTTTTTCTAGATTTTTTTTGTAGATTTTTTTTCTAGATTTTTTTCTAGATTTTTTTTCTAGATTTTTTTTCTAGATTTTTTTTCTAGATTTTTTTCTAGATTTTTTTTGTAGATTTTTTTTCTAGATTTTTTTTCTAGATTTTTTTCTAGATTTTTATTCTAGATTTTTTTTCTAGATTTTTTTCTAGATTTTTTTTGTAGATTTTTTTTCCAGATTTTTTTCTAGATTTTTTTTGTAGATTTTTTTTCTAGATTTTTTTCTAGATTTTTTTCTAGATTTTTTTTCTAGATTTTTTTTCTAGATTTTTTTCTAGATTTTTTTTCTAGATTTCTTTTCTAGATTTTTTTTCTAGATTTTTTTCTAGATTTTTTTTCTAGATTTTTTTCTAGATTGTTTTTCTAGATTTTTTTTCTAGATTTTTTTCTAGATTTTTTTTCTAGATTTTTTTTCTAGATTTTTTTTCTAGATTTTTTTCTAGATTTTTTTTGTAGATTTTTTTTCTAGATTTTCTTCTAGATTTTTTTTCTAGATTTTTTTTCTAGATTTTTTTTCTAGATTTTTTTCTAGATTTTTTTCTAGATTTTTTTTCTAGATTTTTTTTCTAGATTTTTTTTCTAGATTTTTTTCTAGATTTTTTTTGTAGATTTTTTTTCTAGATTTTCTTCTAGATTTTTTTTCTAGATTTTTTTTCTAGATTTTTTTTCTAGATTTTTTTCTAGATTTTTTTCTAGATTTTTTTTCTAGATTTTTTTCTAGATTTTTTTTCTAGATTTTTTTTCTAGATTTTTTTTCTAGATTTTTTTCTAGATTTTTTTTGTAGATTTTTTTTGTAGATTTTTTTTCTAGATTTTTTTCTAGATTTTTTTCTAGATTTTTTTTCTAGATTTTTTTCTAGATTTTTTTTCTAGATTTTTTTTCTAGATTTTTTTTCTAGATTTTTTTCTAGATTTTTTTTGTAGATTTTTTTTGTAGATTTTTTTTCTAGATTTTTTTCTAGATTTTTTTTCTAGATTTTTTTTCTAGATTTTTTTTCTAGATTTTTTTCTAGATTTTTTTTCTAGATTTTTTTCTAGATTTTTTTTCTAGATTTTTTTTCTAGATTTTTTTTCTAGATTTTTTTTCTAGATTTTTTTTCTAGATTTTTTTCTAGATTTTTTTTCTAGATTTTTTTCTAGATTTTTTTTCTAGATTTTTTTTCTAGATTTTTTTTCTAGATTTTTTTCTAGATTTTTTTTCTAGATTTTTTTTCTAGATTTTTTTTCTAGATTTTTTTCTAGATTTTTTTTCTAGATTTTTTTCTAGATTTTTTTTCTAGATTTTTTTCTAGATTTTTTTTCTAGATTTTTTTTCTAGATTTTTTTTCTAGATTTTTTTCTAGATTTTTTTCTAGATTTTTTTTCTAGATTTTTTTTCTAGATTTTTTTCTAGATTTTTTTCTAGATTTTTTTCTAGATTTTTTTCTAGATTTTTTTTGTAGATTTTTTTTCTAGATTTTCTTCTAGATTTTTTTTCTAGATTTTTTTTCTAGATTTTTTTTCTAGATTTTTTTCTAGATTTTTTTCTAGATTTTTTTCTAGATTTTTTTTCTAGATTTTTTTTCTAGATTTTTTTCTAGATTTTTTTCTAGATTTTTTTTCTAGATTTTTTTCTAGATTTTTTTTCTAGATTTTTTTCTAGATTTTTTTCTAGATTTTTTTTGTAGATTTTTTTCTAGATTTTTTTCTAGATTTTTTTCTAGATTTTTTTTCTAGATTTTTTTCTAGATTTTTTTTCTAGATTTTTTTTCTAGATTTTTTTTCTAGATTTTTTTCTAGATTTTTTTTGTAGATTTTTTTTGTAGATTTTTTTTCTAGATTTTTTTCTAGATTTTTTTTCTAGATTTTTTTTCTAGATTTTTTTTCTAGATTTTTTTCTAGATTTTTTTTCTAGATTTTTTTCTAGATTTTTTTTCTAGATTTTTTTTCTAGATTTTTTTTCTAGATTTTTTTTCTAGATTTTTTTCTAGATTTTTTTTCTAGATTTTTTTCTAGATTTTTTTTCTAGATTTTTTTTC
Organism: Oncorhynchus mykiss; assembly: GCF_057628025.1. Lineage (NCBI taxonomy): Eukaryota > Metazoa > Chordata > Actinopteri > Salmoniformes > Salmonidae > Oncorhynchus > Oncorhynchus mykiss. The sequence continues at coordinate 1,033,743 of NW_028322057.1, forward strand.
TAGATTTTTTTTCTAGATTTTTTTCTAGATTTTTTTTCTAGATTTTTTTTCTAGATTTTTTTTCTAGATTTTTTTCTAGATTTTTTTTCTAGATTTTTTTCTAGATTTTTTTTCTAGATTTTTTTCTAGATTTTTTTTCTAGATTTTTTTTCTAGATTTTTTTCTAGATTTTTTTCTAGATTTTTTTTCTAGATTTTTTTTCTAGATTTTTTTCTAGATTTTTTTCTAGATTTTTTTCTAGATTTTTTTCTAGATTTTTTTTGTAGATTTTTTTTCTAGATTTTCTTCTAGATTTTTTTTCTAGATTTTTTTTCTAGATTTTTTTTCTAGATTTTTTTCTAGATTTTTTTCTAGATTTTTTTCTAGATTTTTTTTCTAGATTTTTTTTCTAGATTTTTTTCTAGATTTTTTTCTAGATTTTTTTTCTAGATTTTTTTCTAGATTTTTTTTCTAGATTTTTTTCTAGATTTTTTTCTAGATTTTTTTTGTAGATTTTTTTCTAGATTTTTTTCTAGATTTTTTTTCTAGATTTTTTTTCTAGATTTTTTTTCTAGATTTTTTTTCTAGATTTTTTTCTAGATTTTTTTTCTAGATTTTTTTCTAGATTTTTTTTCTAGATTTTTTTCTAGATTTTTTTTCTAGATTTTTTTCTAGATTTTTTTTCTAGATTTTTTTTCTAGATTTTTTTCTAGATTTTTTTTCTAGATTTTTTTCTAGATTTTTTTTGTAGATTTTTTTTCCAGATTTTTTTCTAGATTTTTTTTGTAGATTTTTTTTCTAGATTTTTTTCTAGATTTTTTTCTAGATTTTTTTTCTAGATTTTTTTTCTAGATTTTTTTCTAGATTTTTTTTCTAGATTTCTTTTCTAGATTTTTTTTCTAGATTTTTTTCTAGATTTTTTTTCTAGATTTTTTTCTAGATTTTTTTTCTAGACTTTTTTTCTAGATTTTTTTCTAGATTTTTTTTCTAGATTTTTTTTCTAGATTTTTTTTCTAGATTTTTTTCTAGATTTTTTTTGTAGATTTTTTTTCTAGATTTTCTTCTAGATTTTTTTTCTAGATTTTTTTTCTAGATTTTTTTTCTAGATTTTTTTCTAGATTTTTTTCTAGATTTTTTTTCTAGATTTTTTTTCTAGATTTTTTTCTAGATTTTTTTTCTAGATTTCTTTTCTAGATTTTTTTTCTAGATTTTTTTCTAGATTTTTTTTCTAGATTTTTTTCTAGATTTTTTTTCTAGATTTTTTTTCTAGATTTTTTTCTAGATTTTTTTTCTAGATTTTTTTTCTAGATTTTTTTCTAGATTTTTTTTCTAGATTTTTTTCTAGATTTTTTTTCTAGATTTTTTTCTAGATTTTTTTTCTAGATTTTTTTCTAGATTTTTTTCTAGATTTTTTTTCTAGATTTTTTTCTAGATTTTTTTCTAGATTTTTTTTCTAGATTTTTTTTCTAGATTTTTTTTCTAGATTTTTTTTCTAGATTTTTTTCTAGATTTTTTTTCTAGATTTTTTTCTAGATTTTTTTTCTAGATTTTTTTTCTAGATTTTTTTTCTAGATTTTTTTCTAGATTTTTTTTCTAGATTTTTTTTCTAGATTTTTTTTCTAGATTTTTTTCTAGATTTTTTTCTAGATTTTTTTCTAGATTTTTTTTCTAGATTTTTTTTCTAGATTTTTTTCTAGATTTTTTTTCTAGATTTTTTTTCTAGATTTTTTTTCTAGATTTTTTTCTAGATTTTTTTTGTAGATTTTTTTTCTAGATTTTTTTTCTAGATTTTTTTCTAGATTTTTTTTCTAGATTTTTTTTCTAGATTTTTTTTCTAGATTTTTTTCTAGATTTTTTTTCTAGATTTTTTTCTAGATTTTTTTTCTAGATTTTTTTTCTAGATTTTTTTTCTAGATTTTTTTCTAGATTTTTTTCTAGATTTTTTTTCTAGATTTTTTTCTAGATTTTTTTCTAGATTTTTTTTCTAGATTTTTTTCTAGATTTTTTTCTAGATTTTTTTTCTAGATTTTTTTTCTAGATTTTTTTTCTAGATTTTTTTTCTAGATTTTTTTCTAGATTTTTTTTCTAGATTTTTTTCTAGATTTTTTTTCTAGATTTTTTTTCTAGATTTTTTTTCTAGATTTTTTTCTAGATTTTTTTTCTAGATTTTTTTTCTAGATTTTTTTTCTAGATTTTTTTCTAGATTTTTTTCTAGATTTTTTTCTAGATTTTTTTTCTAGATTTTTTTTCTAGATTTTTTTCTAGATTTTTTTTCTAGATTTTTTTTCTAGATTTGTTTTCTAGATTTTTTTCTAGATTTTTTTTCTAGATTTTTTTCTAGATTTTTTTCTAGATTTTTTTTCTAGATTTTTTTTGTAGATTTTTTTTCTAAATTTGTTCTAGATTTTTTTTGTAGATTTTTTTTCTAGAATTTTTTTCTAGATTTTTTTCTAGATTTTTTTTCTAGATTTTTTTTCTAGATTTTTTTCTAGATTTTTTTTGTAGATTTTTTTTCTAGATTTTTTTCTAGATTTTTTTTCTAGATTTTTTTTCTAGATTTTTTTTCTAGATTTTTTTGTAGATTTTTTTTGTAGATTTTTTTTGTAGATTTTTTTTATAGATTTTTTTCTAGATTTTTTTTCTAGATTTTTTTTCCAGATTTTTTTCTAGATTTTTTTTGTAGATTTTTTTTGTAGATTTTTTTCTAGATTTTTTTTCTAGATTTTTTTCTAGATTTTTTTTCTAGATTTTTTTTCTAGATTTTTTTTCTAGATTTTTTTCTAGATTTTTTTTCTAGATTTTTTTCTAGATTTTTTTTCTAGATTTTTTTTCTAGATTTTTTTCTAGATTTTATTTCTAGATTTTTTTTCTAGATTTTTTTTCTAGATTTTTTTTCTAGATTTTTTTTGTAGATTTTTTTTCTAAATTTGTTCTAGATTTTTTTTGTAGATTTTTTTTCTAGAATTTTTTTCTAGATTTTTTTCTAGATTTTTTTTCTAGATTTTTTTTCTAGATTTTTTTCTAGATTTTTTTTGTAGATTTTTTTTCTAGATTTTTTTCTAGATTTTTTTTCTAGATTTTTTTTCTAGATTTTTTTTCTAGATTTTTTTGTAGATTTTTTTTGTAGATTTTTTTTGTAGATTTTTTTTATAGATTTTTTTCTAGATTTTTTTTCTAGATTTTTTTTCCAGATTTTTTTCTAGATTTTTTTTGTAGATTTTTTTTGTAGATTTTTTTCTAGATTTTTTTTCTAGATTTTTTTCTAGATTTTTTTTCTAGATTTTTTTTCTAGATTTTTTTTCTAGATTTTTTTCTAGATTTTTTTTCTAGATTTTTTTCTAGATTTTTTTTCTAGATTTTTTTTCTAGATTTTTTTCTAGATTTTATTTCTAGATTTTTTTTCTAGATTTTTTTTCTAGATTTTTTTCTAGATTTTTTTTCTAGATTTTTTTTCTAGATTTTTTTTCTAGATTTTTTTCTAGATTTTTTTCTAGATTTTTTTCTAGATTTTTTTTCTAGATTTTTTTCTAGATTTTTTTTCTAGATTTTTTTTCTAGATTTTTTTTCTAGATTTTTTTCTAGATTTTTTTGTAGATTTTTTTTCTAGATTTTTTTCTAGATTTTTTTTCTAGATTTTTTTTCTAGATTTTTTTTCTAGATTTTTTTCTAGATTTTTTTTGTAGATTTTTTTTCTAGATTTTTTTTCTAGATTTTTTTCTAGATTTTTATTCTAGATTTTTTTTCTAGATTTTTTTCTAGATTTTTTTTGTAGATTTTTTTTCCAGATTTTTTTCTAGATTTTTTTTGTAGATTTTTTTTCTAGATTTTTTTCTAGATTTTTTTCTAGATTTTTTTTCTAGATTTTTTTTCTAGATTTTTTTCTAGATTTTTTTTCTAGATTTCTTTTCTAGATTTTTTTTCTAGATTTTTTTCTAGATTTTTTTTCTAGATTTTTTTCTAGATTTTTTTTCTAGATTTTTTTTCTAGATTTTTTTCTAGATTTTTTTCTAGATTTTTTTTGTAGATTTTTTTTCTAGATTTTTTTTCTAGATTTTTTTCTAGATTTTTATTCTAGATTTTTTTTCTAGATTTTTTTCTAGATTTTTTTTGTAGATTTTTTTTCCAGATTTTTTTCTAGATTTTTTTTGTAGATTTTTTTTCTAGATTTTTTTCTAGATTTTTTTCTAGATTTTTTTTCTAGATTTTTTTTCTAGATTTTTTTCTAGATTTTTTTTCTAGATTTCTTTTCTAGATTTTTTTTCTAGATTTTTTTCTAGATTTTTTTTCTAGATTTTTTTCTAGATTTTTTTTCTAGATTTTTTTTCTAGATTTTTTTCTAGATTTTTTTTCTAGATTTTTTTTCTAGATTTATTTTCTAGATTTTTTTCTAGATTTTTTTTGTAGATTTTTTTTCTAGATTTTCTTCTAGATTTTTTTTCTAGATTTTTTTTCTAGATTTTTTTTCTAGATTTTTTTCTAGATTTTTTTCTAGATTTTTTTTCTAGATTTTTTTTCTAGATTTTTTTTCTAGATTTTTTTCTAGATTTTTTTTGTAGATTTTTTTTCTAGATTTTCTTCTAGATTTTTTTTCTAGATTTTTTTTCTAGATTTTTTTTCTAGATTTTTTTCTAGATTTTTTTCTAGATTTTTTTTCTAGATTTTTTTCTAGATTTTTTTTCTAGATTTTTTTTCTAGATTTTTTTTCTAGATTTTTTTCTAGATTTTTTTTGTAGATTTTTTTTGTAGATTTTTTTTCTAGATTTTTTTCTAGATTTTTTTTCTAGATTTTTTTTCTAGATTTTTTTTCTAGATTTTTTTCTAGATTTTTTTTCTAGATTTTTTTCTAGATTTTTTTTCTAGATTTTTTTTCTAGATTTTTTTTCTAGATTTTTTTCTAGATTTTTTTCTAGATTTTTTTTCTAGATTTTTTTCTAGATTTTTTTCTAGATTTTTTTTCTAGATTTTTTTCTAGATTTTTTTCTAGATTTTTTTTCTAGATTTTTTTTCTAGATTTTTTTTCTAGATTTTTTTTCTAGATTTTTTTCTAGATTTTTTTTCTAGATTTTTTTCTAGATTTTTTTTCTAGATTTTTTTTCTAGATTTTTTTTCTAGATTTTTTTCTAGATTTTTTTTGTAGATTTTTTTTGTAGATTTTTTTTCTAGATTTTTTTCTAGATTTTTTTTCTAGATTTTTTTTCTAGATTTTTTTTCTAGATTTTTTTCTAGATTTTTTTTCTAGATTTTTTTCTAGATTTTTTTTCTAGATTTTTTTTCTAGATTTTTTTTCTAGATTTTTTTCTAGATTTTTTTCTAGATTTTTTTTCTAGATTTTTTTCTAGATTTTTTTCTAGATTTTTTTTCTAGATTTTTTTCTAGATTTTTTTCTAGATTTTTTTTCTAGATTTTTTTTCTAGATTTTTTTTCTAGATTTTTTTTCTAGATTTTTTTCTAGATTTTTTTTCTAGATTTTTTTCTAGATTTTTTTTCTAGATTTTTTTTCTAGATTTTTTTTCTAGATTTTTTTCTAGATTTTTTTTCTAGATTTTTTTTCTAGATTTTTTTTCTAGATTTTTTTCTAGATTTTTTTCTAGATTTTTTTCTAGATTTTTTTTCTAGATTTTTTTTCTAGATTTTTTTCTAGATTTTTTTTCTAGATTTTTTTTCTAGATTTTTTTCTAGATTTTTTTTGTAGATTTTTTTTCTAGATTTTTTTTCTAGATTTTTTTCTAGATTTTTTTTCTAGATTTTTTTTCTAGATTTTTTTTCTAGATTTTTTTTGTAGATTTTTTTTCTAGATTTTTTTTCTAGATTTTTTTCTAGATTTTTATTCTAGATTTTTTTGCTAGATTTTTTTCTAGATTTTTTTTGTAGATTTTTTTTCCAGATTTTTTTCTAGATTTTTTTTGTAGATTTTTTTTCTAGATTTTTTTCTAGATTTTTTTCTAGATTTTTTTTCTAGATTTTTTTTCTAGATTTTTTTCTAGATTTTTTTTCTAGATTTTTTTTCTAGATTTTTTTCTAGATTTTTTTCTAGATTTTTTTTCTAGATTTTTTTCTAGATTTTTTTCTAGATTTTTTTTCTAGATTTTTTTTCTAGATTTTTTTTCTAGATTTTTTTTCTAGATTTTTTTCTAGATTTTTTTTCTAGATTTTTTTTCTAGATTTTTTTTCTAGATTTTTTTCTAGATTTTTTTTCTAGATTTTTTTTCTAGATTTTTTTTCTAGATTTTTTTCTAGATTTTTTTCTAGATTTTTTTCTAGATTTTTTTTCTAGATTTTTTTTCTAGATTTTTTTTGTAGATTTTTTTTCTAAATTTGTTCTAGATTTTTTTTGTAGATTTTTTTTCTAGAATTTTTTTCTAGATTTTTTTCTAGATTTTTTTTCTAGATTTTTTTTCTAGATTTTTTTCTAGATTTTTTTTGTAGATTTTTTTTCTAGATTTTTTTCTAGATTTTTTTTCTAGATTTTTTTTCTAGATTTTTTTTCTAGATTTTTTTGTAGATTTTTTTTGTAGATTTTTTTTGTAGATTTTTTTTATAGATTTTTTTCTAGATTTTTTTTCTAGATTTTTTTTCCAGATTTTTTTCTAGATTTTTTTTGTAGATTTTTTTTCTAGATTTTTTTCTAGATTTTTTTTCTAGATTTTTTTTCTAGATTTTTTTTCTAGATTTTTTTGTAGATTTTTTTTGTAGATTTTTTTTGTAGATTTTTTTTATAGATTTTTTTCTAGATTTTTTTTCTAGATTTTTTTTCCAGATTTTTTTCTAGATTTTTTTTGTAGATTTTTTTTGTAGATTTTTTTCTAGATTTTTTTTCTAGATTTTTTTCTAGATTTTTTTTCTAGATTTTTTTTCTAGATTTTTTTTCTAGATTTTTTTCTAGATTTTTTTTCTAGATTTTTTTCTAGATTTTTTTTCTAGATTTTTTTTCTAGATTTTTTTCTAGATTTTATTTCTAGATTTTTTTTCTAGATTTTTTTTCTAGATTTTTTTCTAGATTTTTTTTCTAGATTTTTTTTCTAGATTTTTTTTCTAGATTTTTTTCTAGATTTTTTTCTAGATTTTTTTCTAGATTTTTTTTCTAGATTTTTTTCTAGATTTTTTTTCTAGATTTTTTTTCTAGATTTTTTTTCTAGATTTTTTTCTAGATTTTTTTGTAGATTTTTTTTCTAGATTTTTTTCTAGATTTTTTTTCTAGATTTTTTTTCTAGATTTTTTTTCTAGATTTTTTTCTAGATTTTTTTTGTAGATTTTTTTTCTAGATTTTTTTTCTAGATTTTTTTCTAGATTTTTATTCTAGATTTTTTTTCTAGATTTTTTTCTAGATTTTTTTTGTAGATTTTTTTTCCAGATTTTTTTCTAGATTTTTTTTGTAGATTTTTTTTCTAGATTTTTTTCTAGATTTTTTTCTAGATTTTTTTTCTAGATTTTTTTTCTAGATTTTTTTCTAGATTTTTTTTCTAGATTTCTTTTCTAGATTTTTTTTCTAGATTTTTTTCTAGATTTTTTTTCTAGATTTTTTTCTAGATTTTTTTTCTAGATTTTTTTTCTAGATTTTTTTCTAGATTTTTTTCTAGATTTTTTTTGTAGATTTTTTTTCTAGATTTTTTTTCTAGATTTTTTTCTAGATTTTTATTCTAGATTTTTTTTCTAGATTTTTTTCTAGATTTTTTTTGTAGATTTTTTTTCCAGATTTTTTTCTAGATTTTTTTTGTAGATTTTTTTTCTAGATTTTTTTCTAGATTTTTTTCTAGATTTTTTTTCTAGATTTTTTTTCTAGATTTTTTTCTAGATTTTTTTTCTAGATTTCTTTTCTAGATTTTTTTTCTAGATTTTTTTCTAGATTTTTTTTCTAGATTTTTTTCTAGATTTTTTTTCTAGATTTTTTTTCTAGATTTTTTTCTAGATTTTTTTTCTAGATTTTTTTTCTAGATTTATTTTCTAGATTTTTTTCTAGATTTTTTTTGTAGATTTTTTTTCTAGATTTTCTTCTAGATTTTTTTTCTAGATTTTTTTTCTAGATTTTTTTTCTAGATTTTTTTCTAGATTTTTTTCTAGATTTTTTTTCTAGATTTTTTTTCTAGATTTTTTTTCTAGATTTTTTTCTAGATTTTTTTTGTAGATTTTTTTTCTAGATTTTCTTCTAGATTTTTTTTCTAGATTTTTTTTCTAGATTTTTTTTCTAGATTTTTTTCTAGATTTTTTTCTAGATTTTTTTTCTAGATTTTTTTCTAGATTTTTTTTCTAGATTTTTTTTCTAGATTTTTTTTCTAGATTTTTTTCTAGATTTTTTTTGTAGATTTTTTTTGTAGATTTTTTTTCTAGATTTTTTTCTAGATTTTTTTTCTAGATTTTTTTTCTAGATTTTTTTTCTAGATTTTTTTCTAGATTTTTTTTCTAGATTTTTTTCTAGATTTTTTTTCTAGATTTTTTTTCTAGATTTTTTTTCTAGATTTTTTTCTAGATTTTTTTCTAGATTTTTTTTCTAGATTTTTTTCTAGATTTTTTTCTAGATTTTTTTTCTAGATTTTTTTCTAGATTTTTTTCTAGATTTTTTTTCTAGATTTTTTTTCTAGATTTTTTTTCTAGATTTTTTTTCTAGATTTTTTTCTAGATTTTTTTTCTAGATTTTTTTCTAGATTTTTTTTCTAGATTTTTTTTCTAGATTTTTTTTCTAGATTTTTTTCTAGATTTTTTTTCTAGATTTTTTTTCTAGATTTTTTTTCTAGATTTTTTTCTAGATTTTTTTCTAGATTTTTTTCTAGATTTTTTTTCTAGATTTTTTTTCTAGATTTTTTTCTAGATTTTTTTTCTAGATTTTTTTTCTAGATTTTTTTCTAGATTTTTTTTGTAGATTTTTTTTCTAGATTTTTTTTCTAGATTTTTTTCTAGATTTTTTTTCTAGATTTTTTTTCTAGATTTTTTTTCTAGATTTTTTTTGTAGATTTTTTTTCTAGATTTTTTTTCTAGATTTTTTTCTAGATTTTTATTCTAGATTTTTTTGCTAGATTTTTTTCTAGATTTTTTTTGTAGATTTTTTTTCCAGATTTTTTTCTAGATTTTTTTTGTAGATTTTTTTTCTAGATTTTTTTCTAGATTTTTTTCTAGATTTTTTTTCTAGATTTTTTTTCTAGATTTTTTTCTAGATTTTTTTTCTAGATTTTTTTTCTAGATTTTTTTCTAGATTTTTTTCTAGATTTTTTTTCTAGATTTTTTTCTAGATTTTTTTCTAGATTTTTTTTCTAGATTTTTTTTCTAGATTTTTTTTCTAGATTTTTTTTCTAGATTTTTTTCTAGATTTTTTTTCTAGATTTTTTTTCTAGATTTTTTTTCTAGATTTTTTTCTAGATTTTTTTTCTAGATTTTTTTTCTAGATTTTTTTTCTAGATTTTTTTCTAGATTTTTTTCTAGATTTTTTTCTAGATTTTTTTTCTAGATTTTTTTTCTAGATTTTTTTTGTAGATTTTTTTTCTAAATTTGTTCTAGATTTTTTTTGTAGATTTTTTTTCTAGAATTTTTTTCTAGATTTTTTTCTAGATTTTTTTTCTAGATTTTTTTTCTAGATTTTTTTCTAGATTTTTTTTGTAGATTTTTTTTCTAGATTTTTTTCTAGATTTTTTTTCTAGATTTTTTTTCTAGATTTTTTTTCTAGATTTTTTTGTAGATTTTTTTTGTAGATTTTTTTTGTAGATTTTTTTTATAGATTTTTTTCTAGATTTTTTTTCTAGATTTTTTTTCCAGATTTTTTTCTAGATTTTTTTTGTAGATTTTTTTTGTAGATTTTTTTCTAGATTTTTTTTCTAGATTTTTTTCTAGATTTTTTTTCTAGATTTTTTTTCTAGATTTTTTTTCTAGATTTTTTTCTAGATTTTTTTTCTAGATTTTTTTCTAGATTTTTTTTCTAGATTTTTTTTCTAGATTTTTTTCTAGATTTTATTTCTAGATTTTTTTTCTAGATTTTTTTTCTAGATTTTTTTCTAGATTTTTTTTCTAGATTTTTTTTCTAGATTTTTTTTCTAGATTTTTTTCTAGATTTTTTTCTAGATTTTTTTCTAGATTTTTTTTCTAGATTTTTTTCTAGATTTTTTTTCTAGATTTTTTTTCTAGATTTTTTTTCTAGATTTTTTTCTAGATTTTTTTTGTAGATTTTTTTTCTAGATTTTTTTCTAGATTTTTTTTCTAGATTTTTTTTCTAGATTTTTTTTCTAGATTTTTTTCTAGATTTTTTTTGTAGATTTTTTTTCTAGATTTTTTTTCTAGATTTTTTTCTAGATTTTTAATCTAGATTTTTTTTCTAGATTTTTTTCTAGATTTTTTTTGTAGATTTTTTTTCCAGATTTTTTTCTAGATTTTTTTTGTAGATTTTTTTTCTAGATTTTTTTCTAGATTTTTTTCTAGATTTTTTTTCTAGATTTTTTTTCTAGATTTTTTTCTAGATTTTTTTTCTAGATTTCTTTTCTAGATTTTTTTTCTAGATTTTTTTCTAGATTTTTTTTCTAGATTTTTTTCTAGATTGTTTTTCTAGATTTTTTTTCTAGATTTTTTTCTAGATTTTTTTCTAGATTTTTTTTCTAGATTTCTTTTCTAGATTTTTTTTCTAGATTTTTTTCTAGATTTTTTTTCTAGATTTTTTTCTAGATTTTTTTTCTAGATTTTTTTTCTAGATTTTTTTCTAGATTTTTTTTCTAGATTTTTTTTCTAGATTTATTTTCTAGATTTTTTTCTAGATTTTTTTTGTAGATTTTTTTTCTAGATTTTCTTCTAGATTTTTTTTCTAGATTTTTTTTCTAGATTTTTTTTCTAGATTTTTTTCTAGATTTTTTTCTAGATTTTTTTTCTAGATTTTTTTTCTAGATTTTTTTTCTAGATTTTTTTCTAGATTTTTTTTGTAGATTTTTTTTCTAGATTTTCTTCTAGATTTTTTTTCTAGATTTTTTTTCTAGATTTTTTTTCTAGATTTTTTTCTAGATTTTTTTCTAGATTTTTTTTCTAGATTTTTTTCTAGATTTTTTTTCTAGATTTTTTTTCTAGATTTTTTTTCTAGATTTTTTTCTAGATTTTTTTTGTAGATTTTTTTTGTAGATTTTTTTTCTAGATTTTTTTCTAGATTTTTTTTCTAGATTTTTTTTCTAGATTTTTTTTCTAGATTTTTTTCTAGATTTTTTTTCTAGATTTTTTTCTAGATTTTTTTTCTAGATTTTTTTTCTAGATTTTTTTTCTAGATTTTTTTCTAGATTTTTTTCTAGATTTTTTTTCTAGATTTTTTTCTAGATTTTTTTCTAGATTTTTTTTCTAGATTTTTTTCTAGATTTTTTTCTAGATTTTTTTTCTAGATTTTTTTTCTAGATTTTTTTTCTAGATTTTTTTTCTAGATTTTTTTCTAGATTTTTTTTCTAGATTTTTTTCTAGATTTTTTTTCTAGATTTTTTTTCTAGATTTTTTTTCTAGATTTTTTTCTAGATTTTTTTTCTAGATTTTTTTTCTAGATTTTTTTTCTAGATTTTTTTCTAGATTTTTTTCTAGATTTTTTTCTAGATTTTTTTTCTAGATTTTTTTTCTAGATTTTTTTCTAGATTTTTTTTCTAGATTTTTTTTCTAGATTTTTTTCTAGATTTTTTTTGTAGATTTTTTTTCTAGATTTTTTTTCTAGATTTTTTTCTAGATTTTTTTTCTAGATTTTTTTTCTAGATTTTTTTTCTAGATTTTTTTTGTAGATTTTTTTTCTAGATTTTTTTTCTAGATTTTTTTCTAGATTTTTATTCTAGATTTTTTTGCTAGATTTTTTTCTAGATTTTTTTTGTAGATTTTTTTTCCAGATTTTTTTCTAGATTTTTTTTGTAGATTTTTTTTCTAGATTTTTTTCTAGATTTTTTTCTAGATTTTTTTTCTAGATTTTTTTTCTAGATTTTTTTCTAGATTTTTTTTCTAGATTTTTTTTCTAGATTTTTTTCTAGATTTTTTTCTAGATTTTTTTTCTAGATTTTTTTCTAGATTTTTTTCTAGATTTTTTTTCTAGATTTTTTTTCTAGATTTTTTTTCTAGATTTTTTTTCTAGATTTTTTTCTAGATTTTTTTTCTAGATTTTTTTTCTAGATTTTTTTTCTAGATTTTTTTCTAGATTTTTTTTCTAGATTTTTTTTCTAGATTTTTTTTCTAGATTTTTTTCTAGATTTTTTTCTAGATTTTTTTCTAGATTTTTTTTCTAGATTTTTTTTCTAGATTTTTTTTGTAGATTTTTTTTCTAAATTTGTTCTAGATTTTTTTTGTAGATTTTTTTTCTAGAATTTTTTTCTAGATTTTTTTCTAGATTTTTTTTCTAGATTTTTTTTCTAGATTTTTTTCTAGATTTTTTTTGTAGATTTTTTTTCTAGATTTTTTTCTAGATTTTTTTTCTAGATTTTTTTTCTAGATTTTTTTTCTAGATTTTTTTGTAGATTTTTTTTGTAGATTTTTTTTGTAGATTTTTTTTATAGATTTTTTTCTAGATTTTTTTTCTAGATTTTTTTTCCAGATTTTTTTCAAGATTTTTTTTGTAGATTTTTTTTGTAGATTTTTTTCTAGATTTTTTTTCTAGATTTTTTTCTAGATTTTTTTTCTAGATTTTTTTTCTAGATTTTTTTTCTAGATTTTTTTCTAGATTTTTTTTCTAGATTTTTTTCTAGATTTTTTTTCTAGATTTTTTTTCTAGATTTTTTTCTAGATTTTATTTCTAGATTTTTTTTCTAGATTTTTTTTCTAGATTTTTTTCTAGATTTTTTTTCTAGATTTTTTTTCTAGATTTTTTTTCTAGATTTTTTTCTAGATTTTTTTCTAGATTTTTTTCTAGATTTTTTTTCTAGATTTTTTTCTAGATTTTTTTTCTAGATTTTTTTTCTAGATTTTTTTTCTAGATTTTTTTCTAGATTTTTTTTGTAGATTTTTTTTCTAGATTTTTTTCTAGATTTTTTTTCTAGATTTTTTTTCTAGATTTTTTTTCTAGATTTTTTTCTAGATTTTTTTTGTAGATTTTTTTTCTAGATTTTTTTTCTAGATTTTTTTCTAGATTTTTAATCTAGATTTTTTTTCTAGATTTTTTTCTAGATTTTTTTTGTAGATTTTTTTTCCAGATTTTTTTCTAGATTTTTTTTGTAGATTTTTTTTCTAGATTTTTTTCTAGATTTTTTTCTAGATTTTTTTTCTAGATTTTTTTTCTAGATTTTTTTCTAGATTTTTTTTCTAGATTTCTTTTCTAGATTTTTTTTCTAGATTTTTTTCTAGATTTTTTTTCTAGATTTTTTTCTAGATTGTTTTTCTAGATTTTTTTTCTAGATTTTTTTCTAGATTTTTTTTCTAGATTTTTTTTCTAGATTTTTTTTCTAGATTTTTTTCTAGATTTTTTTTGTAGATTTTTTTTCTAGATTTTCTTCTAGATTTTTTTTCTAGATTTTTTTTCTAGATTTTTTTTCTAGATTTTTTTCTAGATTTTTTTCTTGATTTTTTTTCTAGATTTTTTTTCTAGATTTTTTTTCTAGATTTTTTTCTAGATTTTTTTTGTAGATTTTTTTTCTAGATTTTCTTCTAGATTTTTTTTCTAGATTTTTTTTCTAGATTTTTTTTCTAGATTTTTTTCTAGATTTTTTTCTAGATTTTTTTTCTAGATTTTTTTCTAGATTTTTTTTCTAGATTTTTTTTCTAGATTTTTTTTCTAGATTTTTTTCTAGATTTTTTTTGTAGATTTTTTTTGTAGATTTTTTTTCTAGATTTTTTTCTAGATTTTTTTCTAGATTTTTTTTCTAGATTTTTTTCTAGATTTTTTTTCTAGATTTTTTTTCTAGATTTTTTTTCTAGATTTTTTTCTAGATTTTTTTTGTAGATTTTTTTTGTAGATTTTTTTTCTAGATTTTTTTCTAGATTTTTTTTCTAGATTTTTTTTCTAGATTTTTTTTCTAGATTTTTTTCTAGATTTTTTTTCTAGATTTTTTTCTAGATTTTTTTTCTAGATTTTTTTTCTAGATTTTTTTTCTAGATTTTTTTCTAGATTTTTTTCTAGATTTTTTTTCTAGATTTTTTTCTAGATTTTTTTCTAGATTTTTTTTCTAGATTTTTTTTCTAGATTTTTTTCTAGATTTTTTTTGTAGATTTTTTTTGTAGATTTTTTTTCTAGATTTTTTTCTAGATTTTTTTTCTAGATTTTTTTTCTAGATTTTTTTTCTAGATTTTTTTCTAGATTTTTTTTCTAGATTTTTTTCTAGATTTTTTTTCTAGATTTTTTTTCTAGATTTTTTTTCTAGATTTTTTTCTAGATTTTTTTCTAGATTTTTTTTCTAGATTTTTTTCTAGATTTTTTTCTAGATTTTTTTTCTAGATTTTTTTCTAGATTTTTTTCTAGATTTTTTTTCTAGATTTTTTTTCTAGATTTTTTTTCTAGATTTTTTTTCTAGATTTTTTTCTAGATTTTTTTTCTAGATTTTTTTCTAGATTTTTTTTCTAGATTTTTTTCTAGATTTTTTTTCTAGATTTTTTTCTAGATTTTTTTTCTAGATTTTTTTTCTAGATTTTTTTTCTAGATTTTTTTCTAGATTTTTTTCTAGATTTTTTTCTAGATTTTTTTTCTAGATTTTTTTTCTAGATTTTTTTCTAGATTTTTTTTCTAGATTTTTTTTCTAGATTTTTTTCTAGATTTTTTTTGTAGATTTTTTTTCTAGATTTTTTTTCTAGATTTTTTTCTAGATTTTTTTTCTAGATTTTTTTTCTAGATTTTTTTTCTAGATTTTTTTTGTAGATTTTTTTTCTAGATTTTTTTTCTAGATTTTTTTCTAGATTTTTATTCTAGATTTTTTTGCTAGATTTTTTTCTAGATTTTTTTTGTAGATTTTTTTTCCAGATTTTTTTCTAGATTTTTTTTGTAGATTTTTTTTCTAGATTTTTTTCTAGATTTTTTTCTAGATTTTTTTTCTAGATTTTTTTTCTAGATTTTTTTCTAGATTTTTTTTCTAGATTTCTTTTCTAGATTTTTTTTCTAGATTTTTTTCTAGATTTTTTTTCTAGATTTTTTTCTAGATTTTTTTTCTAGATTTTTTTTCTAGATTTTTTTCTAGATTTTTTTTCTAGATTTTTTTTCTAGATTTTTTTTCTAGATTTTTTTCTAGATTTTTTTTCTAGATTTTCTTCTAGATTTTTTTTCTAGATTTTTTTTCTAGATTTTTTTTCTAGATTTTTTTCTAGATTTTTTTCTAGATTTTTTTCTAGATTTTTTTTCTAGATTTTTTTTCTAGATTTTTTTTCTAGATTTTTTTTCTAGATTTTTTTCTAGATTTTTTTTCTAGATTTTTTTCTAGATTTTTTTTCTAGATTTTTTTCTAGATTTTTTTTCTAGATTTTTTTCTAGATTTTTTTCTAGATTTTTTTTCTAGATTTTTTTCTAGATTTTTTTCTAGATTTTTTTTCTAGATTTTTTTTCTAGATTTTTTTTCTAGATTTTTTTTCTAGATTTTTTTCTAGATTTTTTTTCTAGATTTTTTTTCTAGATTTTTTTTCTAGATTTTTTTCTAGATTTTTTTTCTAGATTTTTTTTCTAGATTTTTTTTCTAGATTTTTTTCTAGATTTTTTTCTAGATTTTTTTCTAGATTTTTTTTCTAGATTTTTTTTCTAGATTTTTTTTGTAGATTTTTTTTCTAAATTTGTTCTAGATTTTTTTTGTAGATTTTTTTTCTAGAATTTTTTTCTAGATTTTTTTCTAGATTTTTTTTCTAGATTTTTTTTCTAGATTTTTTTCTAGATTTTTTTTGTAGATTTTTTTTCTAGATTTTTTTCTAGATTTTTTTTCTAGATTTTTTTTCTAGATTTTTTTTCTAGATTTTTTTGTAGATTTTTTTTGTAGATTTTTTTTGTAGATTTTTTTTATAGATTTTTTTCTAGATTTTTTTTCTAGATTTTTTTTCCAGATTTTTTTCTAGATTTTTTTTGTAGATTTTTTTTGTAGATTTTTTTCTAGATTTTTTTTCTAGATTTTTTTCTAGATTTTTTTTCTAGATTTTTTTTCTAGATTTTTTTTCTAGATTTTTTTCTAGATTTTTTTTCTAGATTTTTTTCTAGATTTTTTTTCTAGATTTTTTTTCTAGATTTTTTTCTAGATTTTATTTCTAGATTTTTTTTCTAGATTTTTTTTCTAGATTTTTTTCTAGATTTTTTTTCTAGATTTTTTTTCTAGATTTTTTTTCTAGATTTTATCTAGATTTTTTTCTAGATTTTTTTCTAGATTTTTTTTCTAGATTTTTTTCTAGATTTTTTTTCTAGATTTTTTTTCTAGATTTTTTTTCTAGATTTTTTTCTAGATTTTTTTTGTAGATTTTTTTTCTAGATTTTTTTCTAGATTTTTTTTCTAGATTTTTTTTCTAGATTTTTTTTCTAGATTTTTTTCTAGATTTTTTTTGTAGATTTTTTTTCTAGATTTTTTTTCTAGATTTTTTTCTAGATTTTTATTCTAGATTTTTTTTCTAGATTTTTTTCTAGATTTTTTTTGTAGATTTTTTTTCCAGATTTTTTTCTAGATTTTTTTTGTAGATTTTTTTTCTAGATTTTTTTCTAGATTTTTTTCTAGATTTTTTTTCTAGATTTTTTTTCTAGATTTTTTTCTAGATTTTTTTTCTAGATTTCTTTTCTAGATTTTTTTTCTAGATTTTTTTCTAGATTTTTTTTCTAGATTTTTTTCTAGATTGTTTTTCTAGATTTTTTTTCTAGATTTTTTTCTAGATTTTTTTTCTAGATTTTTTTTCTAGATTTTTTTTCTAGATTTTTTTCTAGATTTTTTTTGTAGATTTTTTTTCTAGATTTTCTTCTAGATTTTTTTTCTAGATTTTTTTTCTAGATTTTTTTCTAGATTTTTTTTCTAGATTTTTTTTCTAGATTTTTTTTCTAGATTTTTTTCTAGATTTTTTTTGTAGATTTTTTTTGTAGATTTTTTTTCTAGATTTTTTTCTAGATTTTTTTTCTAGATTTTTTTTCTAGATTTTTTTTCTAGATTTTTTTCTAGATTTTTTTTCTAGATTTTTTTCTAGATTTTTTTTCTAGATTTTTTTTCTAGATTTTTTTTCTAGATTTTTTTCTAGATTTTTTTCTAGATTTTTTTTCTAGATTTTTTTCTAGATTTTTTTCTAGATTTTTTTTCTAGATTTTTTTTCTAGATTTTTTTCTAGATTTTTTTTGTAGATTTTTTTTGTAGATTTTTTTTCTAGATTTTTTTCTAGATTTTTTTTCTAGATTTTTTTTCTAGATTTTTTTTCTAGATTTTTTTCTAGATTTTTTTTCTAGATTTTTTTCTAGATTTTTTTTCTAGATTTTTTTTCTAGATTTTTTTTCTAGATTTTTTTCTAGATTTTTTTCTAGATTTTTTTTCTAGATTTTTTTCTAGATTTTTTTCTAGATTTTTTTTCTAGATTTTTTTCTAGATTTTTTTCTAGATTTTTTTTCTAGATTTTTTTTCTAGATTTTTTTTCTAGATTTTTTTTCTAGATTTTTTTCTAGATTTTTTTTCTAGATTTTTTTCTAGATTTTTTTTCTAGATTTTTTTCTAGATTTTTTTTCTAGATTTTTTTCTAGATTTTTTTTCTAGATTTTTTTTCTAGATTTTTTTTCTAGATTTTTTTCTAGATTTTTTTCTAGATTTTTTTCTAGATTTTTTTTCTAGATTTTTTTTCTAGATTTTTTTCTAGATTTTTTTTCTAGATTTTTTTTCTAGATTTTTTTCTAGATTTTTTTTGTAGATTTTTTTTCTAGATTTTTTTTCTAGATTTTTTTCTAGATTTTTTTTCTAGATTTTTTTTCTAGATTTTTTTTCTAGATTTTTTTTGTAGATTTTTTTTCTAGATTTTTTTTCTAGATTTTTTTCTAGATTTTTATTCTAGATTTTTTTGCTAGATTTTTTTCTAGATTTTTTTTGTAGATTTTTTTTCCAGATTTTTTTCTAGATTTTTTTTGTAGATTTTTTTTCTAGATTTTTTTCTAGATTTTTTTCTAGATTTTTTTTCTAGATTTTTTTTCTAGATTTTTTTCTAGATTTTTTTTCTAGATTTCTTTTCTAGATTTTTTTTCTAGATTTTTTTCTAGATTTTTTTTCTAGATTTTTTTCTAGATTTTTTTTCTAGATTTTTTTTCTAGATTTTTTTCTAGATTTTTTTTCTAGATTTTTTTTCTAGATTTTTTTTCTAGATTTTTTTCTAGATTTTTTTTGTAGATTTTTTTTCTAGATTTTCTTCTAGATTTTTTTTCTAGATTTTTTTTCTAGATTTTTTTTCTAGATTTTTTTCTAGATTTTTTTCTAGATTTTTTTCTAGATTTTTTTTCTAGATTTTTTTTCTAGATTTTTTTTCTAGATTTTTTTTCTAGATTTTTTTCTAGATTTTTTTTCTAGATTTTTTTCTAGATTTTTTTTCTAGATTTTTTTCTAGATTTTTTTTCTAGATTTTTTTCTAGATTTTTTTCTAGATTTTTTTTCTAGATTTTTTTCTAGATTTTTTTCTAGATTTTTTTTCTAGATTTTTTTTCTAGATTTTTTTTCTAGATTTTTTTTCTAGATTTTTTTCTAGATTTTTTTTCTAGATTTTTTTTCTAGATTTTTTTTCTAGATTTTTTTCTAGATTTTTTTTCTAGATTTTTTTTCTAGATTTTTTTTCTAGATTTTTTTCTAGATTTTTTTCTAGATTTTTTTCTAGATTTTTTTTCTAGATTTTTTTTCTAGATTTTTTTTGTAGATTTTTTTTCTAAATTTGTTCTAGATTTTTTTTGTAGATTTTTTTTCTAGAATTTTTTTCTAGATTTTTTTCTAGATTTTTTTTCTAGATTTTTTTTCTAGATTTTTTTCTAGATTTTTTTTGTAGATTTTTTTTCTAGATTTTTTTCTAGATTTTTTTTCTAGATTTTTTTTCTAGATTTTTTTTCTAGATTTTTTTGTAGATTTTTTTTGTAGATTTTTTTTGTAGATTTTTTTTATAGATTTTTTTCTAGATTTTTTTTCTAGATTTTTTTTCCAGATTTTTTTCTAGATTTTTTTTGTAGATTTTTTTTGTAGATTTTTTTCTAGATTTTTTTTCTAGATTTTTTTCTAGATTTTTTTTCTAGATTTTTTTTCTAGATTTTTTTTCTAGATTTTTTTCTAGATTTTTTTTCTAGATTTTTTTCTAGATTTTTTTTCTAGATTTTTTTTCTAGATTTTTTTCTAGATTTTATTTCTAGATTTTTTTTCTAGATTTTTTTTCTAGATTTTTTTCTAGATTTTTTTTCTAGATTTTTTTTCTAGATTTTTTTTCTAGATTTTATCTAGATTTTTTTCTAGATTTTTTTCTAGATTTTTTTTCTAGATTTTTTTCTAGATTTTTTTTCTAGATTTTTTTTCTAGATTTTTTTTCTAGATTTTTTTCTAGATTTTTTTTGTAGATTTTTTTTCTAGATTTTTTTCTAGATTTTTTTTCTAGATTTTTTTTCTAGATTTTTTTTCTAGATTTTTTTCTAGATTTTTTTTGTAGATTTTTTTTCTAGATTTTTTTTCTAGATTTTTTTCTAGATTTTTATTCTAGATTTTTTTTCTAGATTTTTTTCTAGATTTTTTTTGTAGATTTTTTTTCCAGATTTTTTTCTAGATTTTTTTTGTAGATTTTTTTTCTAGATTTTTTTCTAGATTTTTTTCTAGATTTTTTTTCTAGATTTTTTTTCTAGATTTTTTTCTAGATTTTTTTTCTAGATTTCTTTTCTAGATTTTTTTTCTAGATTTTTTTCTAGATTTTTTTTCTAGATTTTTTTCTAGATTGTTTTTCTAGATTTTTTTTCTAGATTTTTTTCTAGATTTTTTTTCTAGATTTTTTTTCTAGATTTTTTTTCTAGATTTTTTTCTAGATTTTTTTTGTAGATTTTTTTTCTAGATTTTCTTCTAGATTTTTTTTCTAGATTTTTTTTCTAGATTTTTTTCTAGATTTTTTTCTAGATTTTTTTTCTAGATTTTTTTTCTAGATTTTTTTTCTAGATTTTTTTCTAGATTTTTTTTGTAGATTTTTTTTCTAGATTTTCTTCTAGATTTTTTTTCTAGATTTTTTTTCTAGATTTTTTTTCTAGATTTTTTTCTAGATTTTTTTCTAGATTTTTTTTCTAGATTTTTTTCTAGATTTTTTTTCTAGATTTTTTTTCTAGATTTTTTTTCTAGATTTTTTTCTAGATTTTTTTTGTAGATTTTTTTTGTAGATTTTTTTTCTAGATTTTTTTCTAGATTTTTTTTCTAGATTTTTTTTCTAGATTTTTTTTCTAGATTTTTTTCTAGATTTTTTTTCTAGATTTTTTTCTAGATTTTTTTTCTAGATTTTTTTTCTAGATTTTTTTTCTAGATTTTTTTCTAGATTTTTTTCTAGATTTTTTTTCTAGATTTTTTTCTAGATTTTTTTCTAGATTTTTTTTCTAGATTTTTTTCTAGATTTTTTTCTAGATTTTTTTTCTAGATTTTTTTTCTAGATTTTTTTCTAGATTTTTTTTCTAGATTTTTTTCTAGATTTTTTTTCTAGATTTTTTTTCTAGATTTTTTTTCTAGATTTTTTTCTAGATTTTTTTTCTAGATTTTTTTTCTAGATTTTTTTTCTAGATTTTTTTCTAGATTTTTTTCTAGATTTTTTTCTAGATTTTTTTTCTAGATTTTTTTTCTAGATTTTTTTCTAGATTTTTTTTCTAGATTTTTTTTCTAGATTTTTTTCTAGATTTTTTTTGTAGATTTTTTTTCTAGATTTTTTTTCTAGATTTTTTTCTAGATTTTTTTTCTAGATTTTTTTTCTAGATTTTTTTTCTAGATTTTTTTTCTAGATTTTTTTCTAGATTTTTTTTTGTAGATTTTTTTTCTAGATTTTTTTTCTAGATTTTTTTCTAGATTTTTTTTCCAGATTTTTTTCTAGATTTTTTTTCTAGATTTTTTTTCTAGATTTTTTTCTAGATTTTTTTCTAGATTTTTTTTCTAGATTTTTTTTCTAGATTTTTTTCTAGATTTTTTTTCTAGATTTTTTTTCTAGATTTTTTTCTAGATTTTTTTTGTAGATTTTTTTTCTAGATTTTTTTTCTAGATTTTTTTCTAGATTTTTTTTCTAGATTTTTTTTCTAGATTTTTTTTCTAGATTTTTTTTGTAGATTTTTTTTCTAGATTTTTTTTCTAGATTTTTTTCTAGATTTTTATTCTAGATTTTTTTGCTAGATTTTTTTCTAGATTTTTTTTGTAGATTTTTTTTCCAGATTTTTTTCTAGATTTTTTTTGTAGATTTTTTTTCTAGATTTTTTTCTAGATTTTTTTCTAGATTTTTTTTCTAGATTTTTTTTCTAGATTTTTTTCTAGATTTTTTTTCTAGATTTCTTTTCTAGATTTTTTTTCTAGATTTTTTTCTAGATTTTTTTTCTAGATTTTTTTCTAGATTTTTTTTCTAGATTTTTTTTCTAGATTTTTTTCTAGATTTTTTTTCTAGATTTTTTTTCTAGATTTTTTTTCTAGATTTTTTTCTAGATTTTTTTTGTAGATTTTTTTTCTAGATTTTCTTCTAGATTTTTTTTCTAGATTTTTTTTCTAGATTTTTTTTCTAGATTTTTTTCTAGATTTTTTTCTAGATTTTTTTCTAGATTTTTTTTCTAGATTTTTTTTCTAGATTTTTTTTCTAGATTTTTTTTCTAGATTTTTTTCTAGATTTTTTTTCTAGATTTTTTTCTAGATTTTTTTTCTAGATTTTTTTCTAGATTTTTTTTCTAGATTTTTTTCTAGATTTTTTTCTAGATTTTTTTTCTAGATTTTTTTCTAGATTTTTTTCTAGATTTTTTTTCTAGATTTTTTTTCTAGATTTTTTTTCTAGATTTTTTTTCTAGATTTTTTTCTAGATTTTTTTTCTAGATTTTTTTTCTAGATTTTTTTTCTAGATTTTTTTCTAGATTTTTTTTCTAGATTTTTTTTCTAGATTTTTTTTCTAGATTTTTTTCTAGATTTTTTTCTAGATTTTTTTCTAGATTTTTTTTCTAGATTTTTTTTCTAGATTTTTTTTGTAGATTTTTTTTCTAAATTTGTTCTAGATTTTTTTTGTAGATTTTTTTTCTAGAATTTTTTTCTAGATTTTTTTCTAGATTTTTTTTCTAGATTTTTTTTCTAGATTTTTTTCTAGATTTTTTTTGTAGATTTTTTTTCTAGATTTTTTTCTAGATTTTTTTTCTAGATTTTTTTTCTAGATTTTTTTTCTAGATTTTTTTGTAGATTTTTTTTGTAGATTTTTTTTGTAGATTTTTTTTATAGATTTTTTTCTAGATTTTTTTTCTAGAATTTTTTTCCAGATTTTTTTCTAGATTTTTTTTGTAGATTTTTTTTGTAGATTTTTTTCTAGATTTTTTTTCTAGATTTTTTTCTAGATTTTTTTTCTAGATTTTTTTTCTAGATTTTTTTTCTAGATTTTTTTCTAGATTTTTTTTCTAGATTTTTTTCTAGATTTTTTTTCTAGATTTTTTTTCTAGATTTTTTTCTAGATTTTATTTCTAGATTTTTTTTCTAGATTTTTTTTCTAGATTTTTTTCTAGATTTTTTTTCTAGATTTTTTTTCTAGATTTTTTTTCTAGATTTTTTTCTAGATTTTTTTCTAGATTTTTTTCTAGATTTTTTTTCTAGATTTTTTTCTAGATTTTTTTTCTAGATTTTTTTTCTAGATTTTTTTTCTAGATTTTTTTCTAGATTTTTTTTGTAGATTTTTTTTCTAGATTTTTTTCTAGATTTTTTTTCTAGATTTTTTTTCTAGATTTTTTTTCTAGATTTTTTTCTAGATTTTTTTTGTAGATTTTTTTTCTAGATTTTTTTTCTAGATTTTTTTCTAGATTTTTATTCTAGATTTTTTTTCTAGATTTTTTTCTAGATTTTTTTTGTAGATTTTTTTTCCAGATTTTTTTCTAGATTTTTTTTGTAGATTTTTTTTCTAGATTTTTTTCTAGATTTTTTTCTAGATTTTTTTTCTAGATTTTTTTTCTAGATTTTTTTCTAGATTTTTTTTCTAGATTTCTTTTCTAGATTTTTTTTCTAGATTTTTTTCTAGATTTTTTTTCTAGATTTTTTTCTAGATTGTTTTTCTAGATTTTTTTTCTAGATTTTTTTCTAGATTTTTTTTCTAGATTTTTTTTCTAGATTTTTTTTCTAGATTTTTTTCTAGATTTTTTTTGTAGATTTTTTTTCTAGATTTTCTTCTAGATTTTTTTTCTAGATTTTTTTTCTAGATTTTTTTTCTAGATTTTTTTCTAGATTTTTTTCTAGATTTTTTTTCTAGATTTTTTTTCTAGATTTTTTTTCTAGATTTTTTTCTAGATTTTTTTTGTAGATTTTTTTTCTAGATTTTCTTCTAGATTTTTTTTCTAGATTTTTTTTCTAGATTTTTTTTCTAGATTTTTTTCTAGATTTTTTTCTAGATTTTTTTTCTAGATTTTTTTCTAGATTTTTTTCTAGATTTTTTTTCTAGATTTTTTTTCTAGAT
The DNA here is from genome assembly GCF_057628025.1 of Oncorhynchus mykiss. NCBI lineage: Eukaryota > Metazoa > Chordata > Actinopteri > Salmoniformes > Salmonidae > Oncorhynchus > Oncorhynchus mykiss. The sequence goes on from NW_028322057.1 coordinate 1,057,209, forward strand.
TTTTTTTCTAGATTTTTTTCTAGATTTTTTTTGTAGATTTTTTTTCTAGATTTTCTTCTAGATTTTTTTTCTAGATTTTTTTTCTAGATTTTTTTTCTAGATTTTTTTCTAGATTTTTTTCTAGATTTTTTTTCTAGATTTTTTTCTAGATTTTTTTTCTAGATTTTTTTTCTAGATTTTTTTTCTAGATTTTTTTTCTAGATTTTTTTCTAGATTTTTTTTCTAGATTTTTTTCTAGATTTTTTTTCTAGATTTTTTTTCTAGATTTTTTTTCTAGATTTTTTTCTAGATTTTTTTTCTAGATTTTTTTTCTAGATTTTTTTTCTAGATTTTTTTCTAGATTTTTTTCTAGATTTTTTTCTAGATTTTTTTTCTAGATTTTTTTTCTAGATTTTTTTCTAGATTTTTTTTCTAGATTTTTTTTCTAGATTTTTTTCTAGATTTTTTTTGTAGATTTTTTTTCTAGATTTTTTTTCTAGATTTTTTTCTAGATTTTTTTTCTAGATTTTTTTTCTAGATTTTTTTTCTAGATTTTTTTTCTAGATTTTTTTTCTAGATTTTTTTCTAGATTTTTTTTTGTAGATTTTTTTTCTAGATTTTTTTTCTAGATTTTTTTCTAGATTTTTTTTCCAGATTTTTTTCTAGATTTTTTTTCTAGATTTTTTTTCTAGATTTTTTTCTAGATTTTTTTCTAGATTTTTTTTCTAGATTTTTTTTGTAGATTTTTTTTCTAGATTTTTTTCTAGATTTTTTTTCCAGATTTTTTTCTAGATTTTTTTTCTAGATTTTTTTTCTAGATTTTTTTCTAGATTTTTTTCTAGATTTTTTTTCTAGATTTTTTTTGTAGATTTTTTTTCTAAATTTGTTCTAGATTTTTTTTGTAGATTTTTTTTCTAGAATTTTTTTCTAGATTTTTTTCTAGATTTTTTTTCTAGATTTTTTTTCTAGATTTTTTTCTAGATTTTTTTTGTAGATTTTTTTTCTAGATTTTTTTCTAGATTTTTTTTCTAGATTTTTTTTCTAGATTTTTTTCTAGATTTTTTTTCTAGATTTTTTTTCTAGATTTTTTTTCTAGATTTTTTTCTAGATTTTTTTTCTAGATTTTTTTTCTAGATTTTTTTTCTAGATTTTTTTTCTAGATTTTTTTTCTAGATTTTTTTCTAGATTTTTTTTCTAGATTTTTTTCTAGATTTTTTTTCTAGATTTTTTTCTAGATTTTTTTTCTAGATTTTTTTTCTAGATTTTTTTTCTAGATTTTTTTCTAGATTTTTTTTGTAGATTTTTTTTCTAGATTTTCTTCTAGATTTTTTTTCTAGATTTTTTTTCTAGATTTTTTTTCTAGATTTTTTTCTAGATTTTTTTCTAGATTTTTTTTCTAGATTTTTTTCTAGATTTTTTTCTAGATTTTTTTTCTAGATTTTTTTTCTAGATTTTTTTTCTAGATTTTTTTCTAGATTTTTTTTGTAGATTTTTTTTCTAGATTTTCTTCTAGATTTTTTTTCTAGATTTTTTTTCTAGATTTTTTTTCTAGATTTTTTTCTAGATTTTTTTCTAGATTTTTTTTCTAGATTTTTTTCTAGATTTTTTTTCTAGATTTTTTTTCTAGATTTTTTTTCTAGATTTTTTTCTAGATTTTTTTTGTAGATTTTTTTTGTAGATTTTTTTTCTAGATTTTTTTCTAGATTTTTTTTCTAGATTTTTTTTCTAGATTTTTTTTCTAGATTTTTTTCTAGATTTTTTTTCTAGATTTTTTTCTAGATTTTTTTTCTAGATTTTTTTTCTAGATTTTTTTTCTAGATTTTTTTCTAGATTTTTTTCTAGATTTTTTTTCTAGATTTTTTTCTAGATTTTTTTCTAGATTTTTTTTCTAGATTTTTTTCTAGATTTTTTTCTAGATTTTTTTTCTAGATTTTTTTTCTAGATTTTTTTTCTAGATTTTTTTTCTAGATTTTTTTCTAGATTTTTTTTCTAGATTTTTTTCTAGATTTTTTTTCTAGATTTTTTTTCTAGATTTTTTTTCTAGATTTTTTTCTAGATTTTTTTTCTAGATTTTTTTTCTAGATTTTTTTTCTAGATTTTTTTCTAGATTTTTTTCTAGATTTTTTTCTAGATTTTTTTTCTAGATTTTTTTTCTAGATTTTTTTCTAGATTTTTTTTCTAGATTTTTTTTCTAGATTTTTTTCTAGATTTTTTTTGTAGATTTTTTTTCTAGATTTTTTTTCTAGATTTTTTTCTAGATTTTTTTTCTAGATTTTTTTTCTAGATTTTTTTTCTAGATTTTTTTTCTAGATTTTTTTTCTAGATTTTTTTCTAGATTTTTTTTTGTAGATTTTTTTTCTAGATTTTTTTTCTAGATTTTTTTCTAGATTTTTTTTCCAGATTTTTTTCTAGATTTTTTTTCTAGATTTTTTTTCTAGATTTTTTTCTAGATTTTTTTCTAGATTTTTTTTCTAGATTTTTTTTGTAGATTTTTTTTCTAGATTTTTTTCTAGATTTTTTTTCCAGATTTTTTTCTAGATTTTTTTTCTAGATTTTTTTTCTAGATTTTTTTCTAGATTTTTTTCTAGATTTTTTTTCTAGATTTTTTTTGTAGATTTTTTTTCTAAATTTGTTCTAGATTTTTTTTGTAGATTTTTTTTCTAGAATTTTTTTCTAGATTTTTTTCTAGATTTTTTTTCTAGATTTTTTTTCTAGATTTTTTTCTAGATTTTTTTTCTAGATTTTTTTCTAGATTTTTTTTCTAGATTTTTTTTCTAGATTTTTTTTCTAGATTTTTTTCTAGATTTTTTTTCTAGATTTTTTTTCTAGATTTTTTTTCTAGATTTTTTTCTAGATTTTTTTTGTAGATTTTTTTTCTAGATTTTCTTCTAGATTTTTTTTCTAGATTTTTTTTCTAGATTTTTTTTCTAGATTTTTTTCTAGATTTTTTTCTAGATTTTTTTTCTAGATTTTTTTCTAGATTTTTTTCTAGATTTTTTTTCTAGATTTTTTTTCTAGATTTTTTTTCTAGATTTTTTTCTAGATTTTTTTTGTAGATTTTTTTTCTAGATTTTCTTCTAGATTTTTTTTCTAGATTTTTTTTCTAGATTTTTTTTCTAGATTTTTTTCTAGATTTTTTTCTAGATTTTTTTTCTAGATTTTTTTCTAGATTTTTTTTCTAGATTTTTTTTCTAGATTTTTTTTCTAGATTTTTTTCTAGATTTTTTTTGTAGATTTTTTTTGTAGATTTTTTTTCTAGATTTTTTTCTAGATTTTTTTTCTAGATTTTTTTTCTAGATTTTTTTTCTAGATTTTTTTCTAGATTTTTTTTCTAGATTTTTTTCTAGATTTTTTTTCTAGATTTTTTTTCTAGATTTTTTTTCTAGATTTTTTTCTAGATTTTTTTCTAGATTTTTTTTCTAGATTTTTTTCTAGATTTTTTTCTAGATTTTTTTTCTAGATTTTTTTCTAGATTTTTTTCTAGATTTTTTTTCTAGATTTTTTTTCTAGATTTTTTTTCTAGATTTTTTTTCTAGATTTTTTTCTAGATTTTTTTTCTAGATTTTTTTCTAGATTTTTTTTCTAGATTTTTTTTCTAGATTTTTTTTCTAGATTTTTTTCTAGATTTTTTTTCTAGATTTTTTTTCTAGATTTTTTTTCTAGATTTTTTTCTAGATTTTTTTCTAGATTTTTTTCTAGATTTTTTTTCTAGATTTTTTTTCTAGATTTTTTTCTAGATTTTTTTTCTAGATTTTTTTTCTAGATTTTTTTCTAGATTTTTTTTGTAGATTTTTTTTCTAGATTTTTTTTCTAGATTTTTTTCTAGATTTTTTTTCTAGATTTTTTTTCTAGATTTTTTTTCTAGATTTTTTTTCTAGATTTTTTTTCTAGATTTTTTTCTAGATTTTTTTTTGTAGATTTTTTTTCTAGATTTTTTTTCTAGATTTTTTTCTAGATTTTTTTTCCAGATTTTTTTCTAGATTTTTTTTCTAGATTTTTTTTCTAGATTTTTTTCTAGATTTTTTTCTAGATTTTTTTTCTAGATTTTTTTTGTAGATTTTTTTTCTAGATTTTTTTCTAGATTTTTTTTCCAGATTTTTTTCTAGATTTTTTTTCTAGATTTTTTTTCTAGATTTTTTTCTAGATTTTTTTCTAGATTTTTTTTCTAGATTTTTTTTGTAGATTTTTTTTCTAAATTTGTTCTAGATTTTTTTTGTAGATTTTTTTTCTAGAATTTTTTTCTAGATTTTTTTCTAGATTTTTTTTCTAGATTTTTTTTCTAGATTTTTTTCTAGATTTTTTTTCTAGATTTTTTTCTAGATTTTTTTTCTAGATTTTTTTTCTAGATTTTTTTTCTAGATTTTTTTCTAGATTTTTTTTCTAGATTTTTTTTCTAGATTTTTTTTCTAGATTTTTTTTCTAGATTTTTTTTCTAGATTTTTTTCTAGATTTTTTTTCTAGATTTTTTTCTAGATTTTTTTTCTAGATTTTTTTCTAGATTTTTTTTCTAGATTTTTTTTCTAGATTTTTTTTCTAGATTTTTTTCTAGATTTTTTTTCTAGATTTTTTTTCTAGATTTTTTTCTAGATTTTTTTTCTAGATTTTTTTTCTAGATTTTTTTCTAGATTTTTTTTCTAGATTTTTTTTCTAGATTTTTTTTCTAGATTTTTTTCTAGATTTTTTTTGTAGATTTTTTTTCTAGATTTTCTTCTAGATTTTTTTTCTAGATTTTTTTTCTAGATTTTTTTTCTAGATTTTTTTCTAGATTTTTTTCTAGATTTTTTTCTAGATTTTTTTTCTAGATTTTTTTTCTAGATTTTTTTTCTAGATTTTTTTTCTAGATTTTTTTCTAGATTTTTTTTCTAGATTTTTTTCTAGATTTTTTTTCTAGATTTTTTTTCTAGATTTTTTTTCTAGATTTTTTTTCTAGATTTTTTTCTAGATTTTTTTTCTAGATTTTTTTCTAGATTTTTTTTCTAGATTTTTTTTCAAGATTTTTTTTCTAGATTTTTTTCTAGATTTTTTTTCTAGATTTTTTTTCTAGATTTTTTTTCTAGATTTTTTTCTAGATTTTTTTCTAGATTTTTTTTCTAGATTTTTTTTCTAGATTTTTTTCTAGATTTTTTTTCTAGATTTTTTTTCTAGATTTTTTTTCTAGATTTTTTTCTAGATTTTTTTTGTAGATTTTTTTTCTAGATTTTTTTTCTAGATTTTTTTTCTAGATTTTTTTTCTAGATTTTTTTCTAGATTTTTTTTCTAGATTTTTTTCTAGATTTTTTTTCTAGATTTTTTTCTAGATTTTTTTTCTAGATTTTTTTCTAGATTTTTTTTCTAGATTTTTTTTCTAGATTTTTTTTCTAGATTTTTTTCTAGATTTTTTTTCTAGATTTTTTTCTAGATTTTTTTTCTAGATTTTTTTTCTAGATTTTTTTTCTAGATTTTTTTCTAGATTTTTTTTCCAGATTTTTTTCTAGATTTTTTTTCTAGATTTTTTTTCTAGATTTTTTTCTAGATTTTTTTCTAGATTTTTTTTCTAGATTTTTTTTGTAGATTTTTTTTCTAAATTTGTTCTAGATTTTTTTTGTAGATTTTTTTTCTAGAATTTTTTTCTAGATTTTTTTCTAGATTTTTTTTCTAGATTTTTTTTCTAGATTTTTTTCTAGATTTTTTTCTAGATTTTTTTTCTAGATTTTTTTTCTAGATTTTTTTCTAGATTTTATTTCTAGATTTTTTTTCTAGATTTTTTTTCTAGATTTTTTTTCTAGATTTTTTTCTAGATTTTTTTTCTAGATTTTTTTTCTAGATTTTTTTTCTAGATTTTTTTCTAGATTTTTTTTCTAGATTTTTTTCTAGATTTTTTTTCTAGATTTTTTTTCTAGATTTTTTTTCTAGATTTTTTTCTAGATTTTTTTTCTAGATTTCTTTTCTAGATTTTTTTTCTAGATTTTTTTCTAGATTTTTTTTCTAGATTTTTTTCTAGATTTTTTTTCTAGATTTTTTTCTAGATTTTTTTTCTAGATTTTTTTCTAGATTTTTTTTCTAGATTTTTTTCTAGATTTTTTTTCTAGATTTTTTTCTAGATTTTTTTTCTAGATTTTTTTTCTAGATTTTTTTTCTAGATTTTTTTCTAGATTTTTTTTCTAGATTTCTTTTCTAGATTTTTTTTCTAGATTTTTTTCTAGATTTTTTTTCTAGATTTTTTTCTAGATTTTTTTTCTAGATTTTTTTCTAGATTTTTTTTCTAGATTTTTTTCTAGATTTTTTTTCTAGATTTTTTTTCTAGATTTTTTTTCTAGATTTTTTTCTAGATTTTTATTCTAGATTTTTTTGCTAGATTTTTTTCTAGATTTTTTTTGTAGATTTTTTTTCCAGATTTTTTTCTAGATTTTTTTTGTAGATTTTTTTTCTAGATTTTTTTCTAGATTTTTTTCTAGATTTTTTTTCTAGATTTTTTTTCTAGATTTTTTTCTAGATTTTTTTTCTAGATTTCTTTTCTAGATTTTTTTTCTAGATTTTTTTCTAGATTTTTTTTCTAGATTTTTTTCTAGATTTTTTTTCTAGATTTTTTTTCTAGATTTTTTTCTAGATTTTTTTTCTAGATTTTTTTTCTAGATTTTTTTTCTAGATTTTTTTCTAGATTTTTTTTGTAGATTTTTTTTCTAGATTTTCTTCTAGATTTTTTTTCTAGATTTTTTTTCTAGATTTTTTTTCTAGATTTTTTTCTAGATTTTTTTCTAGATTTTTTTCTAGATTTTTTTTCTAGATTTTTTTTCTAGATTTTTTTTCTAGATTTTTTTTCTAGATTTTTTTCTAGATTTTTTTTCTAGATTTTTTTCTAGATTTTTTTTCTAGATTTTTTTCTAGATTTTTTTTCTAGATTTTTTTCTAGATTTTTTTTCTAGATTTTTTTTCTAGATTTTTTTCTAGATTTTTTTTCTAGATTTTTTTTCTAGATTTTTTTTGTAGATTTTTTTTCTAGATTTTTTTTCTAGATTTTTTTCTAGATTTTTATTCTAGATTTTTTTGCTAGATTTTTTTCTAGATTTTTTTTGTAGATTTTTTTTCCAGATTTTTTTCTAGATTTTTTTTGTAGATTTTTTTTCTAGATTTTTTTCTAGATTTTTTTCTAGATTTTTTTTCTAGATTTTTTTTCTAGATTTTTTTCTAGATTTTTTTTCTAGATTTCTTTTCTAGATTTTTTTTCTAGATTTTTTTCTAGATTTTTTTTCTAGATTTTTTTTCTAGATTTTTTTCTAGATTTTTTTTCTAGATTTTTTTTCTAGATTTTTTTTCTAGATTTTTTTCTAGATTTTTTTTGTAGATTTTTTTTCTAGATTTTCTTCTAGATTTTTTTTCTAGATTTTTTTTCTAGATTTTTTTTCTAGATTTTTTTCTAGATTTTTTTCTAGATTTTTTTCTAGATTTTTTTTCTAGATTTTTTTTCTAGATTTTTTTTCTAGATTTTTTTTCTAGATTTTTTTCTAGATTTTTTTTCTAGATTTTTTTCTAGATTTTTTTTCTAGATTTTTTTCTAGATTTTTTTTCTAGATTTTTTTCTAGATTTTTTTCTAGATTTTTTTTCTAGATTTTTTTCTAGATTTTTTTCTAGATTTTTTTTCTAGATTTTTTTCTAGATTTTTTTTTGTAGATTTTTTTTCTAGATTTTTTTTCTAGATTTTTTTCTAGATTTTTTTTCCAGATTTTTTTCTAGATTTTTTTTCTAGATTTTTTTTCTAGATTTTTTTCTAGATTTTTTTCTAGATTTTTTTTCTAGATTTTTTTTGTAGATTTTTTTTCTAGATTTTTTTCTAGATTTTTTTTCCAGATTTTTTTCTAGATTTTTTTTCTAGATTTTTTTTCTAGATTTTTTTCTAGATTTTTTTCTAGATTTTTTTTCTAGATTTTTTTTGTAGATTTTTTTTCTAAATTTGTTCTAGATTTTTTTTGTAGATTTTTTTTCTAGAATTTTTTTCTAGATTTTTTTCTAGATTTTTTTTCTAGATTTTTTTTCTAGATTTTTTTCTAGATTTTTTTTCTAGATTTTTTTTCTAGATTTTTTTTCTAGATTTTTTTTCTAGATTTTTTTTCTAGATTTTTTTTCTAGATTTTTTTCTAGATTTTTTTTCTAGATTTTTTTTCTAGATTTTTTTTCTAGATTTTTTTTCTAGATTTTTTTTCTAGATTTTTTTCTAGATTTTTTTTCTAGATTTTTTTCTAGATTTTTTTTCTAGATTTTTTTCTAGATTTTTTTTCTAGATTTTTTTTCTAGATTTTTTTTCTAGATTTTTTTCTAGATTTTTTTTCTAGATTTTTTTTCTAGATTTTTTTCTAGATTTTTTTTCTAGATTTTTTTTCTAGATTTTTTTCTAGATTTTTTTTCTAGATTTTTTTTCTAGATTTTTTTTCTAGATTTTTTTCTAGATTTTTTTTCTAGATTTTTTTTCAAGATTTTTTTTCTAGATTTTTTTCTAGATTTTTTTTCTAGATTTTTTTTCTAGATTTTTTTTCTAGATTTTTTTCTAGATTTTTTTCTAGATTTTTTTTCTAGATTTTTTTTCTAGATTTTTTTCTAGATTTTTTTTCTAGATTTTTTTTCTAGATTTTTTTTCTAGATTTTTTTCTAGATTTTTTTTGTAGATTTTTTTTCTAGATTTTTTTTCTAGATTTTTTTTCTAGATTTTTTTTCTAGATTTTTTTCTAGATTTTTTTTCTAGATTTTTTTCTAGATTTTTTTTCTAGATTTTTTTCTAGATTTTTTTTCTAGATTTTTTTCTAGATTTTTTTTCTAGATTTTTTTTCTAGATTTTTTTTCTAGATTTTTTTCTAGATTTTTTTTCTAGATTTTTTTCTAGATTTTTTTTCTAGATTTTTTTTCTAGATTTTTTTTCTAGATTTTTTTCTAGATTTTTTTTCCAGATTTTTTTCTAGATTTTTTTTCTAGATTTTTTTTCTAGATTTTTTTCTAGATTTTTTTCTAGATTTTTTTTCTAGATTTTTTTTGTAGATTTTTTTTCTAAATTTGTTCTAGATTTTTTTTGTAGATTTTTTTTCTAGAATTTTTTTCTAGATTTTTTTCTAGATTTTTTTTCTAGATTTTTTTTCTAGATTTTTTTCTAGATTTTTTTCTAGATTTTTTTTCTAGATTTTTTTTCTAGATTTTTTTCTAGATTTTATTTCTAGATTTTTTTTCTAGATTTTTTTTCTAGATTTTTTTTCTAGATTTTTTTCTAGATTTTTTTTCTAGATTTTTTTTCTAGATTTTTTTTCTAGATTTTTTTCTAGATTTTTTTTCTAGATTTTTTTCTAGATTTTTTTTCTAGATTTTTTTTCTAGATTTTTTTTCTAGATTTTTTTCTAGATTTTTTTTCTAGATTTCTTTTCTAGATTTTTTTTCTAGATTTTTTTCTAGATTTTTTTTCTAGATTTTTTTCTAGATTTTTTTTCTAGATTTTTTTCTAGATTTTTTTTCTAGATTTTTTTCTAGATTTTTTTTCTAGATTTTTTTCTAGATTTTTTTTCTAGATTTTTTTCTAGATTTTTTTTCTAGATTTTTTTTCTAGATTTTTTTTCTAGATTTTTTTCTAGATTTTTTTTCTAGATTTCTTTTCTAGATTTTTTTTCTAGATTTTTTTCTAGATTTTTTTTCTAGATTTTTTTCTAGATTTTTTTTCTAGATTTTTTTCTAGATTTTTTTTCTAGATTTTTTTCTAGATTTTTTTTCTAGATTTTTTTTCTAGATTTTTTTTCTAGATTTTTTTCTAGATTTTTATTCTAGATTTTTTTGCTAGATTTTTTTCTAGATTTTTTTTGTAGATTTTTTTTCCAGATTTTTTTCTAGATTTTTTTTGTAGATTTTTTTTCTAGATTTTTTTCTAGATTTTTTTCTAGATTTTTTTTCTAGATTTTTTTTCTAGATTTTTTTCTAGATTTTTTTTCTAGATTTCTTTTCTAGATTTTTTTTCTAGATTTTTTTCTAGATTTTTTTTCTAGATTTTTTTCTAGATTTTTTTTCTAGATTTTTTTTCTAGATTTTTTTCTAGATTTTTTTTCTAGATTTTTTTTCTAGATTTTTTTTCTAGATTTTTTTCTAGATTTTTTTTGTAGATTTTTTTTCTAGATTTTCTTCTAGATTTTTTTTCTAGATTTTTTTTCTAGATTTTTTTTCTAGATTTTTTTCTAGATTTTTTTCTAGATTTTTTTCTAGATTTTTTTTCTAGATTTTTTTTCTAGATTTTTTTTCTAGATTTTTTTTCTAGATTTTTTTCTAGATTTTTTTTCTAGATTTTTTTCTAGATTTTTTTTCTAGATTTTTTTCTAGATTTTTTTTCTAGATTTTTTTCTAGATTTTTTTTCTAGATTTTTTTTCTAGATTTTTTTCTAGATTTTTTTTCTAGATTTTTTTTCTAGATTTTTTTTGTAGATTTTTTTTCTAGATTTTTTTTCTAGATTTTTTTCTAGATTTTTATTCTAGATTTTTTTGCTAGATTTTTTTCTAGATTTTTTTTGTAGATTTTTTTTCCAGATTTTTTTCTAGATTTTTTTTGTAGATTTTTTTTCTAGATTTTTTTCTAGATTTTTTTCTAGATTTTTTTTCTAGATTTTTTTTCTAGATTTTTTTCTAGATTTTTTTTCTAGATTTCTTTTCTAGATTTTTTTTCTAGATTTTTTTCTAGATTTTTTTTCTAGATTTTTTTTCTAGATTTTTTTCTAGATTTTTTTTCTAGATTTTTTTTCTAGATTTTTTTTCTAGATTTTTTTCTAGATTTTTTTTGTAGATTTTTTTTCTAGATTTTCTTCTAGATTTTTTTTCTAGATTTTTTTTCTAGATTTTTTTTCTAGATTTTTTTCTAGATTTTTTTCTAGATTTTTTTCTAGATTTTTTTTCTAGATTTTTTTTCTAGATTTTTTTTCTAGATTTTTTTTCTAGATTTTTTTCTAGATTTTTTTTCTAGATTTTTTTCTAGATTTTTTTTCTAGATTTTTTTCTAGATTTTTTTTCTAGATTTTTTTCTAGATTTTTTTCTAGATTTTTTTTCTAGATTTTTTTCTAGATTTTTTTCTAGATTTTTTTTCTAGATTTTTTTTCTAGATTTTTTTTCTAGATTTTTTTTCTAGATTTTTTTCTAGATTTTTTTTCTAGATTTTTTTTCTAGATTTTTTTTCTAGATTTTTTTCTAGATTTTTTTTCTAGATTTTTTTTCTAGATTTTTTTTCTAGATTTTTTTCTAGATTTTTTTCTAGATTTTTTTCTAGATTTTTTTTCTAGATTTTTTTTCTAGATTTTTTTTGTAGATTTTTTTTCTAAATTTGTTCTAGATTTTTTTTGTAGATTTTTTTTCTAGAATTTTTTTCTAGATTTTTTTCTAGATTTTTTTTCTAGATTTTTTTTCTAGATTTTTTTCTAGATTTTTTTTGTAGATTTTTTTTCTAGATTTTTTTCTAGATTTTTTTTCTAGATTTTTTTTCTAGATTTTTTTTCTAGATTTTTTTGTAGATTTTTTTTGTAGATTTTTTTTGTAGATTTTTTTTATAGATTTTTTTCTAGATTTTTTTTCTAGATTTTTTTTCCAGATTTTTTTCTAGATTTTTTTTGTAGATTTTTTTTGTAGATTTTTTTCTAGATTTTTTTTCTAGATTTTTTTCTAGATTTTTTTTCTAGATTTTTTTTCTAGATTTTTTTTCTAGATTTTTTTCTAGATTTTTTTTCTAGATTTTTTTCTAGATTTTTTTTCTAGATTTTTTTTCTAGATTTTTTTCTAGATTTTATTTCTAGATTTTTTTTCTAGATTTTTTTTCTAGATTTTTTTCTAGATTTTTTTTCTAGATTTTTTTTCTAGATTTTTTTTCTAGATTTTTTTCTAGATTTTTTTCTAGATTTTTTTCTAGATTTTTTTTCTAGATTTTTTTCTAGATTTTTTTTCTAGATTTTTTTTCTAGATTTTTTTTCTAGATTTTTTTCTAGATTTTTTTTCTAGATTTTTTTCTAGATTTTTTTTGTAGATTTTTTTTCTAGATTTTTTTCTAGATTTTTTTTGTAGATTTTTTTTCTAGATTTTTTTTCTAGATTTTTTTCTAGATTTTTTTTCTAGATTTTTTTTCTAGATTTTTTTTCTAGATTTTTTTCTAGATTTTTATTCTAGATTTTTTTTCTAGATTTTTTTCTAGATTTTTTTTGTAGATTTTTTTTCCAGATTTTTTTCTAGATTTTTTTTGTAGATTTTTTTTCTAGATTTTTTTCTAGATTTTTTTCTAGATTTTTTTTCTAGATTTTTTTTCTAGATTTTTTTCTAGATTTTTTTTCTAGATTTCTTTTCTAGATTTTTTTTCTAGATTTTTTTCTAGATTTTTTTTCTAGATTTTTTTCTAGATTGTTTTTCTAGATTTTTTTTCTAGATTTTTTTCTAGATTTTTTTTCTAGATTTTTTTTCTAGATTTTTTTTCTAGATTTTTTTCTAGATTTTTTTTCTAGATTTTTTTTCTAGATTTTCTTCTAGATTTTTTTTCTAGATTTTTTTTCTAGATTTTTTTTCTAGATTTTTTTCTAGATTTTTTTCTAGATTTTTTTTCTAGATTTTTTTTCTAGATTTTTTTTCTAGATTTTTTTCTAGATTTTTTTTGTAGATTTTTTTTCTAGATTTTCTTCTAGATTTTTTTTCTAGATTTTTTTTCTAGATTTTTTTTCTAGATTTTTTTCTAGATTTTTTTCTAGATTTTTTTTCTAGATTTTTTTCTAGATTTTTTTTCTAGATTTTTTTTCTAGATTTTTTTTCTAGATTTTTTTCTAGATTTTTTTTGTAGATTTTTTTTGTAGATTTTTTTTCTAGATTTTTTTCTAGATTTTTTTTCTAGATTTTTTTTCTAGATTTTTTTTCTAGATTTTTTTCTAGATTTTTTTTCTAGATTTTTTTCTAGATTTTTTTTCTAGATTTTTTTTCTAGATTTTTTTTCTAGATTTTTTTCTAGATTTTTTTCTAGATTTTTTTTCTAGATTTTTTTTCTAGATTTTTTTCTAGATTTTTTTTCTAGATTTTTTTTCTAGATTTTTTTTCTAGATTTTTTTCTAGATTTTTTTCTAGATTTTTTTCTAGATTTTTTTTCTAGATTTTTTTTCTAGATTTTTTTCTAGATTTTTTTTCTAGATTTTTTTTCTAGATTTTTTTCTAGATTTTTTTTGTAGATTTTTTTTCTAGATTTTTTTTCTAGATTTTTTTCTAGATTTTTTTTCTAGATTTTTTTTCTAGATTTTTTTTCTAGATTTTTTTTCTAGATTTTTTTTCTAGATTTTTTTCTAGATTTTTTTTTGTAGATTTTTTTTCTAGATTTTTTTTCTAGATTTTTTTCTAGATTTTTTTTCCAGATTTTTTTCTAGATTTTTTTTCTAGATTTTTTTTCTAGATTTTTTTCTAGATTTTTTTCTAGATTTTTTTTCTAGATTTTTTTTGTAGATTTTTTTTCTAAATTTGTTCTAGATTTTTTTTGTAGATTTTTTTTCTAGAATTTTTTTCTAGATTTTTTTCTAGATTTTTTTTCTAGATTTTTTTTCTAGATTTTTTTCTAGATTTTTTTTGTAGATTTTTTTTCTAGATTTTTTTCTAGATTTTTTTTCTAGATTTTTTTTCTAGATTTTTTTCTAGATTTTTTTTCTAGATTTTTTTTCTAGATTTTTTTTCTAGATTTTTTTCTAGATTTTTTTTCTAGATTTTTTTTCTAGATTTTTTTTCTAGATTTTTTTTCTAGATTTTTTTTCTAGATTTTTTTCTAGATTTTTTTTCTAGATTTTTTTCTAGATTTTTTTTCTAGATTTTTTTCTAGATTTTTTTTCTAGATTTTTTTTCTATATTTTTTTTCTAGATTTTTTTCTAGATTTTTTTTGTAGATTTTTTTTGTAGATTTTTTTCTAGATTTTTTTTCTAGATTTTTTTTCTAGATTTTTTTCTAGATTTTTTTTCTAGATTTTTTTTCTAGATTTTTTTTCTAGATTTTTTTCTAGATTTTTTTTGTAGATTTTTTTTCTAGATTTTCTTCTAGATTTTTTTTCTAGATTTTTTTTCTAGATTTTTTTTCTAGATTTTTTTCTAGATTTTTTTCTAGATTTTTTTCTAGATTTTTTTTCTAGATTTTTTTTCTAGATTTTTTTTCTAGATTTTTTTTCTAGATTTTTTTCTAGATTTTTTTTCTAGATTTTTTTCTAGATTTTTTTTCTAGATTTTTTTTCTAGATTTTTTTTCTAGATTTTTTTCTAGATTTTTTTTCTAGATTTTTTTTCTAGATTTTTTTTCTAGATTTTTTTCTAGATTTTTTTCTAGATTTTTTTTCTAGATTTTTTTTCTAGATTTTTTTTCTAGATTTTTTTTCTAGATTTTTTTCTAGATTTTTTTTCTAGATTTTTTTCTAGATTTTTTTTCTAGATTTTTTTTCTAGATTTTTTTTCTAGATTTTTTTCTAGATTTTTTTTCTAGATTTTTTTTCTAGATTTTTTTTCTAGATTTTTTTTCTAGATTTTTTTCTAGATTTTTTTTGTAGATTTTTTTCTAGATTTTTTTTCTAGATTTTTTTCTAGATTTTTTTTCTAGATTTTTTTTCTAGATTTTTTTTCTAGATTTTTTTCTAGATTTTTTTCTAGATTTTTTTCTAGATTTTTTTTCTAGATTTTTTTTCTAGATTTTTTTCTAGATTTTTTTTCTAGATTTTTTTTCTAGATTTTTTTCTAGATTTTTTTTGTAGATTTTTTTTCTAGATTTTTTTTCTAGATTTTTTTCTAGATTTTTTTTCTAGATTTTTTTTCTAGATTTTTTTTCTAGATTTTTTTTCTAGATTTTTTTTCTAGATTTTTTTCTAGATTTTTTTTTGTAGATTTTTTTTCTAGATTTTTTTTCTAGATTTTTTTCTAGATTTTTTTTCCAGATTTTTTTCTAGATTTTTTTTCTAGATTTTTTTTCTAGATTTTTTTCTAGATTTTTTTCTAGATTTTTTTTCTAGATTTTTTTTGTAGATTTTTTTTCTAAATTTGTTCTAGATTTTTTTTGTAGATTTTTTTTCTAGAATTTTTTTCTAGATTTTTTTCTAGATTTTTTTTCTAGATTTTTTTTCTAGATTTTTTTCTAGATTTTTTTTGTAGATTTTTTTTCTAGATTTTTTTCTAGATTTTTTTTCTAGATTTTTTTTCTAGATTTTTTTCTAGATTTTTTTTCTAGATTTTTTTTCTAGATTTTTTTTCTAGATTTTTTTTCTAGATTTTTTTTCTAGATTTTTTTCTAGATTTTTTTTCTAGATTTTTTTCTAGATTTTTTTTCTAGATTTTTTTCTAGATTTTTTTTCTAGATTTTTTTTCTAGATTTTTTTTCTAGATTTTTTTCTAGATTTTTTTTGTAGATTTTTTTTGTAGATTTTTTTCTAGATTTTTTTTCTAGATTTTTTTTCTAGATTTTTTTCTAGATTTTTTTTCTAGATTTTTTTTCTAGATTTTTTTTCTAGATTTTTTTCTAGATTTTTTTTGTAGATTTTTTTTCTAGATTTTCTTCTAGATTTTTTTTCTAGATTTTTTTTCTAGATTTTTTTTCTAGATTTTTTTCTAGATTTTTTTCTAGATTTTTTTCTAGATTTTTTTTCTAGATTTTTTTTCTAGATTTTTTTTCTAGATTTTTTTTCTAGATTTTTTTCTAGATTTTTTTTCTAGATTTTTTTCTAGATTTTTTTTCTAGATTTTTTTTCTAGATTTTTTTTCTAGATTTTTTTCTAGATTTTTTTTCTAGATTTTTTTTCTAGATTTTTTTTCTAGATTTTTTTCTAGATTTTTTTCTAGATTTTTTTTCTAGATTTTTTTTCTAGATTTTTTTTCTAGATTTTTTTTCTAGATTTTTTTCTAGATTTTTTTTCTAGATTTTTTTCTAGATTTTTTTTCTAGATTTTTTTTCTAGATTTTTTTTCTAGATTTTTTTCTAGATTTTTTTTCTAGATTTTTTTTCTAGATTTTTTTTCTAGATTTTTTTCTAGATTTTTTTCTAGATTTTTTTTCTAGATTTTTTTTCTAGATTTTTTTCTAGATTTTTTTTCTAGATTTTTTTTCTAGATTTTTTTTCTAGATTTTTTTCTAGATTTTTTTTGTAGATTTTTTTTCTAGATTTTTTTTCTAGATTTTTTTTCTAGATTTTTTTTCTAGATTTTTTTCTAGATTTTTTTTCTAGATTTTTTTCTAGATTTTTTTTCTAGATTTTTTTCTAGATTTTTTTTCTAGATTTTTTTCTAGATTTTTTTTCTAGATTTTTTTTCTAGATTTTTTTTCTAGATTTTTTTCTAGATTTTTTTTCTAGATTTTTTTCTAGATTTTTTTTCTAGATTTTTTTTCTAGATTTTTTTTCTAGATTTTTTTCTAGATTTTTTTTCCAGATTTTTTTCTAGATTTTTTTTCTAGATTTTTTTTCTAGATTTTTTTCTAGATTTTTTTCTAGATTTTTTTTCTAGATTTTTTTTCTAGATTTTTTTCTAGATTTTTTTTGTAGATTTTTTTTGTAGATTTTTTTCTAGATTTTTTTTCTAGATTTTTTTTCTAGATTTTTTTCTAGATTTTTTTTCTAGATTTTTTTTCTAGATTTTTTTTCTAGATTTTTTTCTAGATTTTTTTTGTAGATTTTTTTTCTAGATTTTCTTCTAGATTTTTTTTCTAGATTTTTTTTCTAGATTTTTTTTCTAGATTTTTTTCTAGATTTTTTTCTAGATTTTTTTCTAGATTTTTTTTCTAGATTTTTTTTCTAGATTTTTTTTCTAGATTTTTTTTCTAGATTTTTTTCTAGATTTTTTTTCTAGATTTTTTTCTAGATTTTTTTTCTAGATTTTTTTTCTAGATTTTTTTTCTAGATTTTTTTCTAGATTTTTTTTCTAGATTTTTTTTCTAGATTTTTTTTCTAGATTTTTTTCTAGATTTTTTTCTAGATTTTTTTTCTAGATTTTTTTTCTAGATTTTTTTTCTAGATTTTTTTTCTAGATTTTTTTCTAGATTTTTTTTCTAGATTTTTTTCTAGATTTTTTTTCTAGATTTTTTTTCTAGATTTTTTTTCTAGATTTTTTTCTAGATTTTTTTTCTAGATTTTTTTTCTAGATTTTTTTTCTAGATTTTTTTCTAGATTTTTTTCTAGATTTTTTTTCTAGATTTTTTTTCTAGATTTTTTTCTAGATTTTTTTTCTAGATTTTTTTTCTAGATTTTTTTTCTAGATTTTTTTCTAGATTTTTTTTGTAGATTTTTTTTCTAGATTTTTTTTCTAGATTTTTTTTCTAGATTTTTTTTCTAGATTTTTTTCTAGATTTTTTTTCTAGATTTTTTTCTAGATTTTTTTTCTAGATTTTTTTCTAGATTTTTTTTCTAGATTTTTTTCTAGATTTTTTTTCTAGATTTTTTTTCTAGATTTTTTTTCTAGATTTTTTTCTAGATTTTTTTTCTAGATTTTTTTCTAGATTTTTTTTCTAGATTTTTTTTCTAGATTTTTTTTCTAGATTTTTTTCTAGATTTTTTTTCCAGATTTTTTTCTAGATTTTTTTTCTAGATTTTTTTTCTAGATTTTTTTCTAGATTTTTTTCTAGATTTTTTTTCTAGATTTTTTTTGTAGATTTTTTTTCTAAATTTGTTCTAGATTTTTTTTGTAGATTTTTTTTCTAGAATTTTTTTCTAGATTTTTTTCTAGATTTTTTTTCTAGATTTTTTTTCTAGATTTTTTTCTAGATTTTTTTCTAGATTTTTTTTCTAGATTTTTTTTCTAGATTTTTTTCTAGATTTTATTTCTAGATTTTTTTTCTAGATTTTTTTTCTAGATTTTTTTTCTAGATTTTTTTCTAGATTTTTTTTCTAGATTTTTTTTCTAGATTTTTTTTCTAGATTTTTTTCTAGATTTTTTTTCTAGATTTTTTTCTAGATTTTTTTTCTAGATTTTTTTTCTAGATTTTTTTTCTAGATTTTTTTCTAGATTTTTTTTCTAGATTTCTTTTCTAGATTTTTTTTCTAGATTTTTTTCTAGATTTTTTTTCTAGATTTTTTTCTAGATTTTTTTTCTAGATTTTTTTCTAGATTTTTTTTCTAGATTTTTTTCTAGATTTTTTTTCTAGATTTTTTTTCTAGATTTTTTTCTAGATTTTTTTTCTAGATTTCTTTTCTAGATTTTTTTTCTAGATTTTTTTCTAGATTTTTTTTCTAGATTTTTTTCTAGATTTTTTTTCTAGATTTTTTTTCTAGATTTTTTTCTATATTTTTTTTCTAGATTTTTTTTCTAGATTTTTTTTCTAGATTTTTTTCTAGATTTTTTTTGTAGATTTTTTTTCTAGATTTTCTTCTAGATTTTTTTTCTAGATTTTTTTTCTAGATTTTTTTCTAGATTTTTTTCTAGATTTTTTTCTAGATTTTTTTCTAGATTTTTTTTCTAGATTTTTTTTCTAGATTTTTTTTCTAGATTTTTTTTCTAGATTTTTTTCTAGATTTTTTTTCTAGATTTTTTTCTAGATTTTTTTTCTAGATTTTTTTTCTAGATTTTTTTCTAGATTTTTTTTCTAGATTTTTTTTCTAGATTTTTTTTCTAGATTTTTTTCTAGATTTTTTTTCTAGATTTTTTTTCTAGATTTTTTTTCTAGATTTTTTTCTAGATTTTTTTCTAGATTTTTTTCTAGATTTTTTTTCTAGATTTTTTTTCTAGATTTTTTTCTAGATTTTTTTTCTAGATTTTTTTTCTAGATTTTTTTTGTAGATTTTTTTTGTAGATTTTTTTTCTAGATTTTTTTCTAGATTTTTATTCTAGATTTTTTTTCTAGATTTTTTTCTAGATTTTTTTTGTAGATTTTTTTTCCAGATTTTTTTCTAGATTTTTTTCTAGATTTTTTTTGTAGATTTTTTTTCCAGATTTTTTTCTAGATTTTTTTTGTAGATTTTTTTTCTAGATTTTTTTCTAGATTTTTTTCTAGATTTTTTTTCTAGATTTTTTTTCTAGATTTTTTTCTAGATTTTTTTTCTAGATTTCTTTTCTAGATTTTTTTTCTAGATTTTTTTCTAGATTTTTTTTCTAGATTTTTTTCTAGATTTTTTTTCTAGATTTTTTTTCTAGATTTTTTTCTAGATTTTTTTTCTAGATTTTTTTTCTAGATTTTTTTTCTAGATTTTTTTCTAGATTTTTTTTGTAGATTTTTTTTCTAGATTTTCTTCTAGATTTTTTTTCTAGATTTTTTTTCTAGATTTTTTTTCTAGATTTTTTTCTAGATTTTTTTCTAGATTTTTTTCTAGATTTTTTTTCTAGATTTTTTTTCTAGATTTTTTTCTAGATTTTTTTTCTAGATTTCTTTTCTAGATTTTTTTTCTAGATTTTTTTCTAGATTTTTTTTCTAGATTTTTTTCTAGATTTTTTTTCTAGATTTTTTTTCTAGATTTTTTTCTAGATTTTTTTTCTAGATTTTTTTTCTAGATTTTTTTCTAGATTTTTTTTCTAGATTTTTTTCTAGATTTTTTTTCTAGATTTTTTTCTAGATTTTTTTTCTAGATTTTTTTCTAGATTTTTTTCTAGATTTTTTTTCTAGATTTTTTTCTAGATTTTTTTCTAGATTTTTTTTCTAGATTTTTTTTCTAGATTTTTTTTCTAGATTTTTTTTCTAGATTTTTTTCTAGATTTTTTTTCTAGATTTTTTTCTAGATTTTTTTTCTAGATTTTTTTTCTAGATTTTTTTTCTAGATTTTTTTCTAGATTTTTTTTCTAGATTTTTTTTCTAGATTTTTTTTCTAGATTTTTTTCTAGATTTTTTTCTAGATTTTTTTCTAGATTTTTTTTCTAGATTTTTTTTCTAGATTTTTTTCTAGATTTTTTTTCTAGATTTTTTTTCTAGATTTTTTTTCTAGATTTTTTTCTAGATTTTTTTTGTAGATTTTTTTTCTAGATTTTTTTTCTAGATTTTTTTCTAGATTTTTTTTCTAGATTTTTTTTCTAGATTTTTTTTCTAGATTTTTTTCTAGATTTTTTTTCTAGATTTTTTTCTAGATTTTTTTTCTAGATTTTTTTTCTAGATTTTTTTTCTAGATTTTTTTCTAGATTTTTTTCTAGATTTTTTTTCTAGATTTTTTTCTAGATTTTTTTCTAGATTTTTTTTCTAGATTTTTTTCTAGATTTTTTTCTAGATTTTTTTTCTAGATTTTTTTTCTAGATTTTTTTTCTAGATTTTTTTTCTAGATTTTTTTCTAGATTTTTTTTCTAGATTTTTTTCTAGATTTTTTTTCTAGATTTTTTTTCTAGATTTTTTTTCTAGATTTTTTTCTAGATTTTTTTTCTAGATTTTTTTTCTAGATTTTTTTTCTAGATTTTTTTCTAGATTTTTTTCTAGATTTTTTTCTAGATTTTTTTTCTAGATTTTTTTTCTAGATTTTTTTCTAGATTTTTTTTCTAGATTTTTTTTCTAGATTTGTTTTCTAGATTTTTTTCTAGATTTTTTTTCTAGATTTTTTTCTAGATTTTTTTCTAGATTTTTTTTCTAGATTTTTTTTGTAGATTTTTTTTCTAAATTTGTTCTAGATTTTTTTTGTAGATTTTTTTTCTAGAATTTTTTTCTAGATTTTTTTCTAGATTTTTTTTCTAGATTTTTTTTCTAGATTTTTTTCTAGATTTTTTTTGTAGATTTTTTTTCTAGATTTTTTTCTAGATTTTTTTTCTAGATTTTTTTTCTAGATTTTTTTTCCAGATTTTTTTCTAGATTTTTTTTGTAGATTTTTTTTCTAGATTTTTTTCTAGATTTTTTTTCTAGATTTTTTTCTAGATTTTTTTTCTAGATTTTTTTTCTAGATTTTTTTTCTAGATTTTTTTCTAGATTTTTTTTCTAGATTTTTTTCTAGATTTTTTTTCTAGATTTTTTTTCTAGATTTTTTTCTAGATTTTATTTCTAGATTTTTTTTCTAGATTTTTTTTCTAGATTTTTTTCTAGATTTTTTTTCTAGATTTTTTTTCTAGATTTTTTTTCTAGATTTTTTTCTAGATTTTTTTCTAGATTTTTTTCTAGATTTTTTTTCTAGATTTTTTTCTAGATTTTTTTTCTAGATTTTTTTTCTAGATTTTTTTTCTAGATTTTTTTCTAGATTTTTTTTCTAGATTTTTTTTCTAGATTTTTTTTCTAGATTTTTTTCTAGATTTTTTTCTAGATTTTTTTTCTAGATTTTTTTCTAGATTTTTTTCTAGATTTTTTTTCTAGATTTTTTTCTAGATTTTTTTCTAGATTTTTTTTCTAGATTTTTTTTCTAGATTTTTTTTCTAGATTTTTTTTCTAGATTTTTTTCTAGATTTTTTTTCTAGATTTTTTTCTAGATTTTTTTTCTAGATTTTTTTTCTAGATTTTTTTTCTAGATTTTTTTCTAGATTTTTTTTCTAGATTTTTTTTCTAGATTTTTTTTCTAGATTTTTTTCTAGATTTTTTTCTAGATTTTTTTCTAGATTTTTTTTCTAGATTTTTTTTCTAGATTTTTTTCTAGATTTTTTTTCTAGATTTTTTTTCTAGATTTGTTTTCTAGATTTTTTTCTAGATTTTTTTTCTAGATTTTTTTCTAGATTTTTTTCTAGATTTTTTTTCTAGATTTTTTTTGTAGATTTTTTTTCTAAATTTGTTCTAGATTTTTTTTGTAGATTTTTTTTCTAGAATTTTTTTCTAGATTTTTTTCTAGATTTTTTTTCTAGATTTTTTTTCTAGATTTTTTTCTAGATTTTTTTTGTAGATTTTTTTTCTAGATTTTTTTCTAGATTTTTTTTCTAGATTTTTTTTCTAGATTTTTTTTCTAGATTTTTTTGTAGATTTTTTTTGTAGATTTTTTTTGTAGATTTTTTTTATAGATTTTTTTCTAGATTTTTTTTCTAGATTTTTTTTCCAGATTTTTTTCTAGATTTTTTTTGTAGATTTTTTTTCTAGATTTTTTTCTAGATTTTTTTTCTAGATTTTTTTCTAGATTTTTTTTCTAGATTTTTTTTCTAGATTTTTTTTCTAGATTTTTTTCTAGATTTTTTTTCTAGATTTTTTTCTAGATTTTTTTTCTAGATTTTTTTTCTAGATTTTTTTCTAGATTTTATTTCTAGATTTTTTTTCTAGATTTTTTTTCTAGATTTTTTTCTAGATTTTTTTTCTAGATTTTTTTTCTAGATTTTTTTTCTAGATTTTTTTCTAGATTTTTTTCTAGATTTTTTTCTAGATTTTTTTTCTAGATTTTTTTCTAGATTTTTTTTCTAGATTTTTTTTCTAGATTTTTTTTCTAGATTTTTTTCTAGATTTTTTTGTAGATTTTTTTTCTAGATTTTTTTCTAGATTTTTTTTCTAGATTTTTTTTCTAGATTTTTTTTCTAGATTTTTTTCTAGATTTTTTTTGTAGATTTTTTTTCTAGATTTTTTTTCTAGATTTTTTTCTAGATTTTTATTCTAGATTTTTTTTCTAGATTTTTTTCTAGATTTTTTTTGTAGATTTTTTTTCCAGATTTTTTTCTAGATTTTTTTTGTAGATTTTTTTTCTAGATTTTTTTCTAGATTTTTTTCTAGATTTTTTTTCTAGATTTTTTTTCTAGATTTTTTTCTAGATTTTTTTTCTAGATTTCTTTTCTAGATTTTTTTTCTAGATTTTTTTCTAGATTTTTTTTCTAGATTTTTTTCTAGATTTTTTTTCTAGATTTTTTTTCTAGATTTTTTTCTAGATTTTTTTTCTAGATTTTTTTTCTAGATTTTTTTTCTAGATTTTTTTCTAGATTTTTTTTGTAGATTTTTTTTCTAGATTTTCTTCTAGATTTTTTTTCTAGATTTTTTTTCTAGATTTTTTTTCTAGATTTTTTTCTAGATTTTTTTCTAGATTTTTTTTCTAGATTTTTTTTCTAGATTTTTTTTCTAGATTTTTTTCTAGATTTTTTTTGTAGATTTTTTTTCTAGATTTTCTTCTAGATTTTTTTTCTAGATTTTTTTTCTAGATTTTTTTTCTAGATTTTTTTCTAGATTTTTTTCTAGATTTTTTTTCTAGATTTTTTTCTAGATTTTTTTTCTAGATTTTTTTTCTAGATTTTTTTTCTAGATTTTTTTCTAGATTTTTTTTGTAGATTTTTTTTGTAGATTTTTTTTCTAGATTTTTTTCTAGATTTTTTTTCTAGATTTTTTTTCTAGATTTTTTTTCTAGATTTTTTTCTAGATTTTTTTTCTAGATTTTTTTCTAGATTTTTTTTCTAGATTTTTTTTCTAGATTTTTTTTCTAGATTTTTTTCTAGATTTTTTTCTAGATTTTTTTTCTAGATTTTTTTCTAGATTTTTTTCTAGATTTTTTTCTAGATTTTTTTCTAGATTTTTTTCTAGATTTTTTTTCTAGATTTTTTTTCTAGATTTTTTTTCTAGATTTTTTTTCTAGATTTTTTTCTAGATTTTTTTTCTAGATTTTTTTCTAGATTTTTTTTCTAGATTTTTTTTCTAGATTTTTTTCTAGATTTTTTTCTAGATTTTTTTTCTAGATTTTTTTTCTAGATTTTTTTTCTAGATTTTTTTCTAGATTTTTTTCTAGATTTTTTTCTAGATTTTTTTTCTAGATTTTTTTTCTAGATTTTTTTCTAGATTTTTTTTCTAGATTTTTTTTCTAGATTTTTTTCTAGATTTTTTTTGTAGATTTTTTTTCTAGATTTTTTTTCTAGATTTTTTTCTAGATTTTTTTTCTAGATTTTTTTTCTAGATTTTTTTTCTAGATTTTTTTTGTAGATTTTTTTTCTAGATTTTTTTTCTAGATTTTTTTCTAGATTTTTATTCTAGATTTTTTTGCTAGATTTTTTTCTAGATTTTTTTTGTAGATTTTTTTTCCAGATTTTTTTCTAGATTTTTTTTGTAGATTTTTTTTCTAGATTTTTTTCTAGATTTTTTTCTAGATTTTTTTTCTAGATTTTTTTTCTAGATTTTTTTCTAGATTTTTTTTCTAGATTTCTTTTCTAGATTTTTTTTCTAGATTTTTTTCTAGATTTTTTTTCTAGATTTTTTTCTAGATTTTTTTTCTAGATTTTTTTTCTAGATTTTTTTCTAGATTTTTTTTCTAGATTTTTTTTCTAGATTTTTTTTCTAGATTTTTTTCTAGATTTTTTTTGTAGATTTTTTTTCTAGATTTTCTTCTAGATTTTTTTTCTAGATTTTTTTTCTAGATTTTTTTTCTAGATTTTTTTCTAGATTTTTTTCTAGATTTTTTTCTAGATTTTTTTTCTAGATTTTTTTTCTAGATTTTTTTTCTAGATTTTTTTTCTAGATTTTTTTCTAGATTTTTTTTCTAGATTTTTTTCTAGATTTTTTTTCTAGATTTTTTTCTAGATTTTTTTTCTAGATTTTTTTCTAGATTTTTTTCTAGATTTTTTTTCTAGATTTTTTTCTAGATTTTTTTCTAGATTTTTTTTCTAGATTTTTTTTCTAGATTTTTTTTCTAGATTTTTTTTCTAGATTTTTTTCTAGATTTTTTTTCTAGATTTTTTTCTAGATTTTTTTTCTAGATTTTTTTTCTAGATTTTTTTTCTAGATTTTTTTCTAGATTTTTTTTCTAGATTTTTTTTCTAGATTTTTTTTCTAGATTTTTTTCTAGATTTTTTTCTAGATTTTTTTCTAGATTTTTTTTCTAGATTTTTTTTCTAGATTTTTTTTGTAGATTTTTTTTCTAAATTTGTTCTAGATTTTTTTTGTAGATTTTTTTTCTAGAATTTTTTTCTAGATTTTTTTCTAGATTTTTTTTCTAGATTTTTTTTCTAGATTTTTTTCTAGATTTTTTTTGTAGATTTTTTTTCTAGATTTTTTTCTAGATTTTTTTTCTAGATTTTTTTTCTAGATTTTTTTTCTAGATTTTTTTTCTAGATTTTTTTTCTAGATTTTTTTGTAGATTTTTTTTGTAGATTTTTTTTCTAGATTTTTTTTCTAGATTTTTTTTCTAGATTTTTTTTCTAGATTTTTTTGTAGATTTTTTTTGTAGATTTTTTTTGTAGATTTTTTTTATAGATTTTTTTCTAGATTTTTTTTCTAGATTTTTTTTCCAGATTTTTTTCTAGATTTTTTT
Source organism: Oncorhynchus mykiss (assembly GCF_057628025.1). Classification (NCBI taxonomy): domain Eukaryota; kingdom Metazoa; phylum Chordata; class Actinopteri; order Salmoniformes; family Salmonidae; genus Oncorhynchus; species Oncorhynchus mykiss. The sequence goes on from NW_028322057.1 coordinate 1,082,225, forward strand.
TGTAGATTTTTTTTGTAGATTTTTTTCTAGATTTTTTTTCTAGATTTTTTTCTAGATTTTTTTTCTAGATTTTTTTTCTAGATTTTTTTTCTAGATTTTTTTTGTAGATTTTTTTTCTAGATTTTTTTTCTAGATTTTTTTCTAGATTTTTATTCTAGATTTTTTTGCTAGATTTTTTTCTAGATTTTTTTTGTAGATTTTTTTTCCAGATTTTTTTCTAGATTTTTTTTGTAGATTTTTTTTCTAGATTTTTTTCTAGATTTTTTTCTAGATTTTTTTTCTAGATTTTTTTTCTAGATTTTTTTCTAGATTTTTTTTCTAGATTTCTTTTCTAGATTTTTTTTCTAGATTTTTTTCTAGATTTTTTTTCTAGATTTTTTTCTAGATTTTTTTTCTAGATTTTTTTTCTAGATTTTTTTCTAGATTTTTTTTCTAGATTTTTTTTCTAGATTTTTTTTCTAGATTTTTTTCTAGATTTTTTTTGTAGATTTTTTTTCTAGATTTTCTTCTAGATTTTTTTCTAGATTTTTTTTGTAGATTTTTTTTGTAGATTTTTTTCTAGATTTTTTTTCTAGATTTTTTTCTAGATTTTTTTTCTAGATTTTTTTTCTAGATTTTTTTTCTAGATTTTTTTCTAGATTTTTTTTCTAGATTTTTTTCTAGATTTTTTTTCTAGATTTTTTTTCTAGATTTTTTTCTAGATTTTATTTCTAGATTTTTTTTCTAGATTTTTTTTCTAGATTTTTTTCTAGATTTTTTTTCTAGATTTTTTTTCTAGATTTTTTTTCTAGATTTTTTTCTAGATTTTTTTCTAGATTTTTTTCTAGATTTTTTTTCTAGATTTTTTTCTAGATTTTTTTTCTAGATTTTTTTTCTAGATTTTTTTTCTAGATTTCTTTTCTAGATTTTTTTTCTAGATTTTTTTCTAGATTTTTTTTCTAGATTTTTTTCTAGATTTTTTTTCTAGATTTTTTTTCTAGATTTTTTTCTAGATTTTTTTTCTAGATTTTTTTTCTAGATTTTTTTTCTAGATTTTTTTCTAGATTTTTTTTGTAGATTTTTTTTCTAGATTTTCTTCTAGATTTTTTTTCTAGATTTTTTTTCTAGATTTTTTTTCTAGATTTTTTTCTAGATTTTTTTCTAGATTTTTTTCTAGATTTTTTTTCTAGATTTTTTTTCTAGATTTTTTTTCTAGATTTTTTTTCTAGATTTTTTTCTAGATTTTTTTTCTAGATTTTTTTCTAGATTTTTTTTCTAGATTTTTTTCTAGATTTTTTTCTAGATTTTTTTTCTAGATTTTTTTCTAGATTTTTTTCTAGATTTTTTTTCTAGATTTTTTTTCTAGATTTTTTTTCTAGATTTTTTTTCTAGATTTTTTTCTAGATTTTTTTTCTAGATTTTTTTCTAGATTTTTTTTCTAGATTTTTTTTCTAGATTTTTTTTCTAGATTTTTTTCTAGATTTTTTTTCTAGATTTTTTTTCTAGATTTTTTTTCTAGATTTTTTTCTAGATTTTTTTCTAGATTTTTTTCTAGATTTTTTTTCTAGATTTTTTTTCTAGATTTTTTTTGTAGATTTTTTTTCTAAATTTGTTCTAGATTTTTTTTGTAGATTTTTTTTCTAGAATTTTTTTCTAGATTTTTTTCTAGATTTTTTTTCTAGATTTTTTTTCTAGATTTTTTTCTAGATTTTTTTTGTAGATTTTTTTTCTAGATTTTTTTCTAGATTTTTTTTCTAGATTTTTTTTCTAGATTTTTTTTCTAGATTTTTTTGTAGATTTTTTTTGTAGATTTTTTTTGTAGATTTTTTTTATAGATTTTTTTCTAGATTTTTTTTCTAGATTTTTTTTCCAGATTTTTTTCTAGATTTTTTTTGTAGATTTTTTTTGTAGATTTTTTTCTAGATTTTTTTTCTAGATTTTTTTCTAGATTTTTTTTCTAGATTTTTTTTCTAGATTTTTTTTCTAGATTTTTTTCTAGATTTTTTTTCTAGATTTTTTTCTAGATTTTTTTTCTAGATTTTTTTTCTAGATTTTTTTCTAGATTTTATTTCTAGATTTTTTTTCTAGATTTTTTTTCTAGATTTTTTTCTAGATTTTTTTTCTAGATTTTTTTTCTAGATTTTTTTTCTAGATTTTTTTCTAGATTTTTTTCTAGATTTTTTTCTAGATTTTTTTTCTAGATTTTTTTCTAGATTTTTTTTCTAGATTTTTTTTCTAGATTTTTTTTCTAGATTTTTTTCTAGATTTTTTTTGTAGATTTTTTTTCTAGATTTTTTTCTAGATTTTTTTTGTAGATTTTTTTTGTAGATTTTTTTTCTAGATTTTTTTCTAGATTTTTTTTCTAGATTTTTTTTCTAGATTTTTTTTCTAGATTTTTTTCTAGATTTTTATTCTAGATTTTTTTTCTAGATTTTTTTCTAGATTTTTTTTGTAGATTTTTTTTCCAGATTTTTTTCTAGATTTTTTTTGTAGATTTTTTTTCTAGATTTTTTTCTAGATTTTTTTCTAGATTTTTTTTCTAGATTTTTTTTCTAGATTTTTTTCTAGATTTTTTTTCTAGATTTCTTTTCTAGATTTTTTTTCTAGATTTTTTTCTAGATTTTTTTTCTAGATTTTTTTCTAGATTGTTTTTCTAGATTTTTTTTCTAGATTTTTTTCTAGATTTTTTTTCTAGATTTTTTTTCTAGATTTTTTTTCTAGATTTTTTTCTAGATTTTTTTTGTAGATTTTTTTTCTAGATTTTCTTCTAGATTTTTTTTCTAGATTTTTTTTCTAGATTTTTTTTCTAGATTTTTTTCTAGATTTTTTTCTAGATTTTTTTTCTAGATTTTTTTTCTAGATTTTTTTTCTAGATTTTTTTCTAGATTTTTTTTGTAGATTTTTTTTCTAGATTTTCTTCTAGATTTTTTTTCTAGATTTTTTTTCTAGATTTTTTTTCTAGATTTTTTTCTAGATTTTTTTCTAGATTTTTTTTCTAGATTTTTTTCTAGATTTTTTTTCTAGATTTTTTTTCTAGATTTTTTTTCTAGATTTTTTTCTAGATTTTTTTTGTAGATTTTTTTTGTAGATTTTTTTTCTAGATTTTTTTCTAGATTTTTTTTCTAGATTTTTTTTCTAGATTTTTTTTCTAGATTTTTTTCTAGATTTTTTTTCTAGATTTTTTTCTAGATTTTTTTTCTAGATTTTTTTTCTAGATTTTTTTTCTAGATTTTTTTCTAGATTTTTTTCTAGATTTTTTTTCTAGATTTTTTTCTAGATTTTTTTCTAGATTTTTTTTCTAGATTTTTTTCTAGATTTTTTTCTAGATTTTTTTTCTAGATTTTTTTTCTAGATTTTTTTTCTAGATTTTTTTTCTAGATTTTTTTCTAGATTTTTTTTCTAGATTTTTTTCTAGATTTTTTTTCTAGATTTTTTTTCTAGATTTTTTTTCTAGATTTTTTTCTAGATTTTTTTTCTAGATTTTTTTTCTAGATTTTTTTTCTAGATTTTTTTCTAGATTTTTTTCTAGATTTTTTTCTAGATTTTTTTTCTAGATTTTTTTTCTAGATTTTTTTCTAGATTTTTTTTCTAGATTTTTTTTCTAGATTTTTTTCTAGATTTTTTTTGTAGATTTTTTTTCTAGATTTTTTTTCTAGATTTTTTTCTAGATTTTTTTTCTAGATTTTTTTTCTAGATTTTTTTTCTAGATTTTTTTTCTAGATTTTTTTTCTAGATTTTTTTCTAGATTTTTTTTTGTAGATTTTTTTTCTAGATTTTTTTTCTAGATTTTTTTCTAGATTTTTTTTCCAGATTTTTTTCTAGATTTTTTTTCTAGATTTTTTTTCTAGATTTTTTTTCTAGATTTTTTTCTAGATTTTTTTTCTAGATTTTTTTTCTAGATTTTTTTTCTAGATTTTTTTCTAGATTTTTTTCTAGATTTTTTTTCTAGATTTTTTTCTAGATTTTTTTCTAGATTTTTTTTCTAGATTTTTTTCTAGATTTTTTTCTAGATTTTTTTTCTAGATTTTTTTTCTAGATTTTTTTTCTAGATTTTTTTTCTAGATTTTTTTCTAGATTTTTTTTCTAGATTTTTTTCTAGATTTTTTTTCTAGATTTTTTTTCTAGATTTTTTTTCTAGATTTTTTTCTAGATTTTTTTTCTAGATTTTTTTTCTAGATTTTTTTTCTAGATTTTTTTCTAGATTTTTTTCTAGATTTTTTTCTAGATTTTTTTTCTAGATTTTTTTTCTAGATTTTTTTCTAGATTTTTTTTCTAGATTTTTTTTCTAGATTTTTTTCTAGATTTTTTTTGTAGATTTTTTTTCTAGATTTTTTTTCTAGATTTTTTTCTAGATTTTTTTTCTAGATTTTTTTTCTAGATTTTTTTTCTAGATTTTTTTTCTAGATTTTTTTTCTAGATTTTTTTTCTAGATTTTTTTTCTAGATTTTTTTTCTAGATTTTTTTCTAGATTTTTTTTTGTAGATTTTTTTTCTAGATTTTTTTTCTAGATTTTTTTCTAGATTTTTTTTCCAGATTTTTTTCTAGATTTTTTTTCTAGATTTTTTTTCTAGATTTTTTTCTAGATTTTTTTCTAGATTTTTTTTCTAGATTTTTTTTGTAGATTTTTTTTCTAAATTTGTTCTAGATTTTTTTTGTAGATTTTTTTTCTAGAATTTTTTTCTAGATTTTTTTCTAGATTTTTTTTCTAGATTTTTTTTCTAGATTTTTTTCTAGATTTTTTTTGTAGATTTTTTTTCTAGATTTTTTTTCTAGATTTTTTTCTAGATTTTTTTTCCAGATTTTTTTCTAGATTTTTTTTCTAGATTTTTTTTCTAGATTTTTTTCTAGATTTTTTTCTAGATTTTTTTTCTAGATTTTTTTTGTAGATTTTTTTTCTAAATTTGTTCTAGATTTTTTTTGTAGATTTTTTTTCTAGAATTTTTTTCTAGATTTTTTTCTAGATTTTTTTTCTAGATTTTTTTTCTAGATTTTTTTCTAGATTTTTTTTGTAGATTTTTTTTCTAGATTTTTTTCTAGATTTTTTTTCTAGATTTTTTTTCTAGATTTTTTTTCTAGATTTTTTTGTAGATTTTTTTTGTAGATTTTTTTTGTAGATTTTTTTTATAGATTTTTTTCTAGATTTTTTTTCTAGATTTTTTTTCCAGATTTTTTTATAGATTTTTTTTGTAGATTTTTTTTGTAGATTTTTTTCTAGATTTTTTTTCTAGATTTTTTTCTAGATTTTTTTTCTAGATTTTTTTTCTAGATTTTTTTTCTAGATTTTTTTCTAGATTTTTTTTCTAGATTTTTTTCTAGATTTTTTTTCTAGATTTTTTTTCTAGATTTTTTTCTAGATTTTATTTCTAGATTTTTTTTCTAGATTTTTTTTCTAGATTTTTTTTCTAGATTTTTTTCTAGATTTTATTTCTAGATTTTTTTTCTAGATTTTTTTTCTAGATTTTTTTCTAGATTTTTTTTCTAGATTTTTTTTCTAGATTTTTTTTCTAGATTTTTTTCTAGATTTTTTTTCTAGATTTTTTTTCTAGATTTTTTTTCTAGATTTTTTTCTAGATTTTTTTTCTAGATTTTTTTCTAGATTTTTTTTCTAGATTTTTTTTCTAGATTTTTTTTCTAGATTTTTTTCTAGATTTTTTTTCTAGATTTCTTTTCTAGATTTTTTTTCTAGATTTTTTTCTAGATTTTTTTTCTAGATTTTTTTCTAGATTTTTTTTCTAGATTTTTTTTCTAGATTTTTTTCTAGATTTTTTTTCTAGATTTCTTTTCTAGATTTTTTTTCTAGATTTTTTTCTAGATTTTTTTTCTAGATTTTTTTCTAGATTTTTTTTCTAGATTTTTTTTCTAGATTTTTTTCTATATTTTTTTTCTAGATTTTTTTTCTAGATTTTTTTTCTAGATTTTTTTCTAGATTTTTTTTGTAGATTTTTTTTCTAGATTTTCTTCTAGATTTTTTTTCTAGATTTTTTTTCTAGATTTTTTTCTAGATTTTTTTCTAGATTTTTTTTCTAGATTTTTTTTCTAGATTTTTTTTCTAGATTTTTTTTCTAGATTTTTTTCTAGATTTTTTTTCTAGATTTTTTTCTAGATTTTTTTTCTAGATTTTTTTTCTAGATTTTTTTCTAGATTTTTTTTCTAGATTTTTTTTCTAGATTTTTTTTCTAGATTTTTTTCTAGATTTTTTTTCTAGATTTTTTTTCTAGATTTTTTTTCTAGATTTTTTTCTAGATTTTTTTCTAGATTTTTTTCTAGATTTTTTTTCTAGATTTTTTTTCTAGATTTTTTTCTAGATTTTTTTTCTAGATTTTTTTTCTAGATTTTTTTTCTAGATTTTTTTCTAGATTTTTTTTGTAGATTTTTTTTCTAGATTTTTTTCTAGATTTTTTTTCTAGATTTTTTTTCTAGATTTTTTTTCTAGATTTTTTTTCTAGATTTTTTTCTAGATTTTTTTTGTAGATTTTTTTTCTAGATTTTTTTTCTAGATTTTTTTCTAGATTTTTATTCTAGATTTTTTTGCTAGATTTTTTTCTAGATTTTTTTTGTAGATTTTTTTTCCAGATTTTTTTCTAGATTTTTTTTGTAGATTTTTTTTCTAGATTTTTTTCTAGATTTTTTTCTAGATTTTTTTTCTAGATTTTTTTCTAGATTTTTTTTCTAGATTTCTTTTCTAGATTTTTTTTCTAGATTTTTTTCTAGATTTTTTTTCTAGATTTTTTTCTAGATTTTTTTTCTAGATTTTTTTTCTAGATTTTTTTCTAGATTTTTTTTCTAGATTTTTTTTCTAGATTTTTTTTCTAGATTTTTTTCTAGATTTTTTTTGTAGATTTTTTTTCTAGATTTTCTTCTAGATTTTTTTTCTAGATTTTTTTTCTAGATTTTTTTTCTAGATTTTTTTCTAGATTTTTTTCTAGATTTTTTTTCTAGATTTTTTTCTAGATTTTTTTTCTAGATTTTTTTCTAGATTTTTTTTCTAGATTTTTTTCTAGATTTTTTTCTAGATTTTTTTTCTAGATTTTTTTCTAGATTTTTTTCTAGATTTTTTTTCTAGATTTTTTTTCTAGATTTTTTTTCTAGATTTTTTTTCTAGATTTTTTTCTAGATTTTTTTTCTAGATTTTTTTCTAGATTTTTTTTCTAGATTTTTTTTCTAGATTTTTTTTCTAGATTTTTTTCTAGATTTTTTTTCTAGATTTTTTTTCTAGATTTTTTTTCTAGATTTTTTTCTAGATTTTTTTCTAGATTTTTTTCTAGATTTTTTTTCTAGATTTTTTTTCTAGATTTTTTTTGTAGATTTTTTTTCTAAATTTGTTCTAGATTTTTTTTGTAGATTTTTTTTCTAGAATTTTTTTCTAGATTTTTTTCTAGATTTTTTTTCTAGATTTTTTTTCTAGATTTTTTTCTAGATTTTTTTTGTAGATTTTTTTTCTAGATTTTTTTCTAGATTTTTTTTCTAGATTTTTTTTCTAGATTTTTTTTCTAGATTTTTTTGTAGATTTTTTTTGTAGATTTTTTTTGTAGATTTTTTTTATAGATTTTTTTCTAGATTTTTTTTATAGATTTTTTTTCCAGATTTTTTTCTAGATTTTTTTTGTAGATTTTTTTTGTAGATTTTTTTCTAGATTTTTTTTCTAGATTTTTTTCTAGATTTTTTTTCTAGATTTTTTTTCTAGATTTTTTTTCTAGATTTTTTTCTAGATTTTTTTTCTAGATTTTTTTCTAGATTTTTTTTCTAGATTTTTTTTCTAGATTTTTTTCTAGATTTTATTTCTAGATTTTTTTTCTAGATTTTTTTTCTAGATTTTTTTCTAGATTTTTTTTCTAGATTTTTTTTCTAGATTTTTTTTCTAGATTTTTTTCTAGATTTTTTTTCTAGATTTTTTTTCTAGATTTTTTTCTAGATTTTTTTTCTAGATTTTTTTTCTAGATTTTTTTTCTAGATTTTTTTCTAGATTTTTTTTCTAGATTTTTTTCTAGATTTTTTTTCTAGATTTTTTTTCTAGATTTTTTTCTAGATTTTTTTTCTAGATTTTTTTTCTAGATTTTTTTTCTAGATTTTTTTCTAGATTTTTTTTCTAGATTTTTTTTCTAGATTTTTTTTCTAGATTTTTTTCTAGATTTTTTTCTAGATTTTTTTCTAGATTTTTTTTCTAGATTTTTTTCTAGATTTTTTTCTAGATTTTTTTCTAGATTTTTTTCTAGATTTTTTTTCTAGATTTTTTTTCTAGATTTTTTTCTAGATTTTTTTTCTAGATTTTTTTTCTAGATTTTTTTTCTAGATTTTTTTCTAGATTTTTTTTGTAGATTTTTTTTCTAGATTTTTTTCTAGATTTTTTTTCTAGATTTTTTTTCTAGATTTTTTTCTAGATTTTTTTTGTAGATTTTTTTTCTAGATTTTTTTTCTAGATTTTTTTCTAGATTTTTATTCCAGATTTTTTTGCTAGATTTTTTTCTAGATTTTTTTTGTAGATTTTTTTTCCAGATTTTTTTCTAGATTTTTTTTGTAGATTTTTTTTCTAGATTTTTTTCTAGATTTTTTTCTAGATTTTTTTTCTAGATTTTTTTTCTAGATTTTTTTCTAGATTTTTTTTCTAGATTTCTTTTCTAGATTTTTTTTCTAGATTTTTTTCTAGATTTCTTTTCTAGATTTTTTTCTAGATTTTTTTTCTAGATTTTTTTTCTAGATTTTTTTCTAGATTTTTTTTCTAGATTTTTTTTCTAGATTTTTTTTCTAGATTTTTTTCTAGATTTTTTTTGTAGATTTTTTTTCTAGATTTTCTTCTAGATTTTTTTTCTAGATTTTTTTTCTAGATTTTTTTTCTAGATTTTTTTCTAGATTTTTTTCTAGATTTTTTTCTAGATTTTTTTTCTAGATTTTTTTTCTAGATTTTTTTTCTAGATTTTTTTTCTAGATTTTTTTCTAGATTTTTTTTCTAGATTTTTTTCTAGATTTTTTTTCTAGATTTTTTTCTAGATTTTTTTTCTAGATTTTTTTCTAGATTTTTTTCTAGATTTTTTTCTAGATTTTTTTCTAGATTTTTTTCTAGATTTTTTTTCTAGATTTTTTTTCTAGATTTTTTTTCTAGATTTTTTTTCTAGATTTTTTTCTAGATTTTTTTTCTAGATTTTTTTCTAGATTTTTTTTCAAGATTTTTTTTCTAGATTTTTTTTCTAGATTTTTTTCTAGATTTTTTTTCTAGATTTTTTTTCTAGATTTTTTTTCTAGATTTTTTTCTAGATTTTTTTCTAGATTTTTTTTCTAGATTTTTTTTCTAGATTTTTTTCTAGATTTTTTTCTAGATTTTTTTCTAGATTTTTTTTCTAGATTTTTTTTCTAGATTTTTTTTGTAGATTTTTTTTCTAAATTTGTTCTAGATTTTTTTTGTAGATTTTTTTTCTAGAATTTTTTTCTAGATTTTTTTCTAGATTTTTTTTCTAGATTTTTTTTCTAGATTTTTTTCTAGATTTTTTTTGTAGATTTTTTTTCTAGATTTTTTTCTAGATTTTTTTTCTAGATTTTTTTTCTAGATTTTTTTTCTAGATTTTTTTGTAGATTTTTTTTGTAGATTTTTTTTGTAGATTTTTTTTATAGATTTTTTTCTAGATTTTTTTTCTAGATTTTTTTTCCAGATTTTTTTCTAGATTTTTTTTGTAGATTTTTTTTGTAGATTTTTTTCTAGATTTTTTTTCTAGATTTTTTTCTAGATTTTTTTTCTAGATTTTTTTTCTAGATTTTTTTTCTAGATTTTTTTCTAGATTTTTTTTCTAGATTTTTTTCTAGATTTTTTTTCTAGATTTTTTTTCTAGATTTTTTTCTAGATTTTATTTCTAGATTTTTTTTCTAGATTTTTTTTCTAGATTTTTTTCTAGATTTTTTTTCTAGATTTTTTTTCTAGATTTTTTTTCTAGATTTTTTTCTAGATTTTTTTCTAGATTTTTTTCTAGATTTTTTTTCTAGATTTTTTTCTAGATTTTTTTTCTAGATTTTTTTTCTAGATTTTTTTTGTAGATTTTTTTCTAGATTTTTTTTGTAGATTTTTTTTCTAGATTTTTTTCTAGATTTTTTTTCTAGATTTTTTTTCTAGATTTTTTTTCTAGATTTTTTTCTAGATTTTTTTTGTAGATTTTTTTTCTAGATTTTTTTTCTAGATTTTTTTCTAGATTTTTATTCTAGATTTTTTTTCTAGATTTTTTTCTAGATTTTTTTTGTAGATTTTTTTTCCAGATTTTTTTCTAGATTTTTTTTGTAGATTTTTTTTCTAGATTTTTTTCTAGATTTTTTTCTAGATTTTTTTTCTAGATTTTTTTTATAGATTTTTTTCTAGATTTTTTTTCTAGATTTCTTTTCTAGATTTTTTTTCTAGATTTTTTTCTAGATTTTTTTTCTAGATTTTTTTCTAGATTTTTTTTCTAGATTTTTTTTCTAGATTTTTTTCTAGATTTTTTTTCTAGATTTTTTTTCTAGATTTTTTTTCTAGATTTTTTTCTAGATTTTTTTTGTAGATTTTTTTTCTAGATTTTCTTCTAGATTTTTTTTCTAGATTTTTTTTCTAGATTTTTTTCTAGATTTTTTTTGTAGATTTTTTTTCTAGATTTTTTTCTAGATTTTTTTTCTAGATTTTTTTTCTAGATTTTTTTTCTAGATTTTTTTCTAGATTTTTTTTGTAGATTTTTTTTCTAGATTTTTTTTCTAGATTTTTTTCTAGATTTTTATTCTAGATTTTTTTTCTAGATTTTTTTCTAGATTTTTTTTGTAGATTTTTTTTCCAGATTTTTTTCTAGATTTTTTTTGTAGATTTTTTTTCTAGATTTTTTTCTAGATTTTTTTCTAGATTTTTTTTCTAGATTTTTTTTCTAGATTTTTTTCTAGATTTTTTTTCTAGATTTCTTTTCTAGATTTTTTTTCTAGATTTTTTTCTAGATTTTTTTTCTAGATTTTTTTCTAGATTTTTTTTCTAGATTTTTTTTCTAGATTTTTTTCTAGATTTTTTTTCTAGATTTTTTTTCTAGATTTTTTTTCTAGATTTTTTTCTAGATTTTTTTTGTAGATTTTTTTTCTAGATTTTCTTCTAGATTTTTTTTCTAGATTTTTTTTCTAGATTTTTTTTCTAGATTTTTTTCTAGATTTTTTTCTAGATTTTTTTTCTAGATTTTTTTTCTAGATTTTTTTTCTAGATTTTTTTCTAGATTTTTTTTGTAGATTTTTTTTCTAGATTTTCTTCTAGATTTTTTTTCTAGATTTTTTTTCTAGATTTTTTTTCTAGATTTTTTTCTAGATTTTTTTCTAGATTTTTTTTCTAGATTTTTTTCTAGATTTTTTTTCTAGATTTTTTTTCTAGATTTTTTTTCTAGATTTTTTTCTAGATTTTTTTTGTAGATTTTTTTTGTAGATTTTTTTTCTAGATTTTTTTCTAGATTTTTTTTCTAGATTTTTTTTCTAGATTTTTTTTCTAGATTTTTTTCTAGATTTTTTTTCTAGATTTTTTTCTAGATTTTTTTTCTAGATTTTTTTTCTAGATTTTTTTTCTAGATTTTTTTCTAGATTTTTTTCTAGATTTTTTTTCTAGATTTTTTTCTAGATTTTTTTCTAGATTTTTTTTCTAGATTTTTTTCTAGATTTTTTTCTAGATTTTTTTTCTAGATTTTTTTTCTAGATTTTTTTTCTAGATTTTTTTTCTAGATTTTTTTCTAGATTTTTTTTCTAGATTTTTTTCTAGATTTTTTTTCTAGATTTTTTTTCTAGATTTTTTTTCTAGATTTTTTTCTAGATTTTTTTTCTAGATTTTTTTTCTAGATTTTTTTTCTAGATTTTTTTCTAGATTTTTTTCTAGATTTTTTTCTAGATTTTTTTTCTAGATTTTTTTTCTAGATTTTTTTCTAGATTTTTTTTCTAGATTTTTTTTCTAGATTTTTTTCTAGATTTTTTTTGTAGATTTTTTTTCTAGATTTTTTTCTAGATTTTTTTTCTAGATTTTTTTTCTAGATTTTTTTTCTAGATTTTTTTCTAGATTTTTTTTGTAGATTTTTTTTCTAGATTTTTTTTCTAGATTTTTTTCTAGATTTTTATTCTAGATTTTTTTTCTAGATTTTTTTCTAGATTTTTTTTGTAGATTTTTTTTCTAGATTTTCTTCTAGATTTTTTTTCTAGATTTTTTTTCTAGATTTTTTTTCTAGATTTTTTTCTAGATTTTTTTCTAGATTTTTTTTCTAGATTTTTTTTCTAGATTTTTTTTCTAGATTTTTTTCTAGATTTTTTTTGTAGATTTTTTTTCTAGATTTTCTTCTAGATTTTTTTTCTAGATTTTTTTTCTAGATTTTTTTTCTAGATTTTTTTCTAGATTTTTTTCTAGATTTTTTTTCTAGATTTTTTTCTAGATTTTTTTTCTAGATTTTTTTTCTAGATTTTTTTTCTAGATTTTTTTCTAGATTTTTTTTCTAGATTTTTTTTCTAGATTTTTTTTCTAGATTTTTTTCTAGATTTTTTTCTAGATTTTTTTCTAGATTTTTTTTCTAGATTTTTTTTCTAGATTTTTTTCTAGATTTTTTTTCTAGATTTTTTTTCTAGATTTTTTTCTAGATTTTTTTCTAGATTTTTTTCTAGATTTTTTTTCTAGATTTTTTTTCTAGATTTTTTTCTAGATTTTTTTTCTAGATTTTTTTTCTAGATTTTTTTTCTAGATTTTTTTCTAGATTTTTTTCTAGATTTTTTTCTAGATTTTTTTTCTAGATTTTTTTTCTAGATTTTTTTCTAGATTTTTTTTCTAGATTTTTTTTCTAGATTTTTTTCTAGATTTTTTTTGTAGATTTTTTTTCTAGATTTTTTTCTAGATTTTTTTTCTAGATTTTTTTTCTAGATTTTTTTCTAGATTTTATTTCTAGATTTTTTTTCTAGATTTTTTTTCTAGATTTTTTTCTAGATTTTTTTTCTAGATTTTTTTTCTAGATTTTTTTTCTAGATTTTTTTCTAGATTTTTTTCTAGATTTTTTTCTAGATTTTTTTTCTAGATTTTTTTCTAGATTTTTTTTCTAGATTTTTTTTCTAGATTTTTTTTGTAGATTTTTTTCTAGATTTTTTTTGTAGATTTTTTTTCTAGATTTTTTTCTAGATTTTTTTTCTAGATTTTTTTTCTAGATTTTTTTTCTAGATTTTTTTCTAGATTTTTTTTGTAGATTTTTTTTCTAGATTTTTTTTCTAGATTTTTTTCTAGATTTTTATTCTAGATTTTTTTTCTAGATTTTTTTCTAGATTTTTTTTGTAGATTTTTTTTCCAGATTTTTTTCTAGATTTTTTTTGTAGATTTTTTTTCTAGATTTTTTTCTAGATTTTTTTCTAGATTTTTTTTCTAGATTTTTTTTATAGATTTTTTTCTAGATTTTTTTTCTAGATTTCTTTTCTAGATTTTTTTTCTAGATTTTTTTCTAGATTTTTTTTCTAGATTTTTTTCTAGATTTTTTTTCTAGATTTTTTTTCTAGATTTTTTTCTAGATTTTTTTTCTAGATTTTTTTTCTAGATTTTTTTTCTAGATTTTTTTCTAGATTTTTTTTGTAGATTTTTTTTCTAGATTTTCTTCTAGATTTTTTTTCTAGATTTTTTTTCTAGATTTTTTTCTAGATTTTTTTTGTAGATTTTTTTTCTAGATTTTTTTCTAGATTTTTTTTCTAGATTTTTTTTCTAGATTTTTTTTCTAGATTTTTTTCTAGATTTTTTTTGTAGATTTTTTTTCTAGATTTTTTTTCTAGATTTTTTTCTAGATTTTTATTCTAGATTTTTTTTCTAGATTTTTTTCTAGATTTTTTTTGTAGATTTTTTTTCCAGATTTTTTTCTAGATTTTTTTTGTAGATTTTTTTTCTAGATTTTTTTCTAGATTTTTTTCTAGATTTTTTTTCTAGATTTTTTTTCTAGATTTTTTTCTAGATTTTTTTTCTAGATTTCTTTTCTAGATTTTTTTTCTAGATTTTTTTCTAGATTTTTTTTCTAGATTTTTTTCTAGATTTTTTTTCTAGATTTTTTTTCTAGATTTTTTTCTAGATTTTTTTTCTAGATTTTTTTTCTAGATTTTTTTTCTAGATTTTTTTCTAGATTTTTTTTGTAGATTTTTTTTCTAGATTTTCTTCTAGATTTTTTTTCTAGATTTTTTTTCTAGATTTTTTTTCTAGATTTTTTTCTAGATTTTTTTCTAGATTTTTTTTCTAGATTTTTTTTCTAGATTTTTTTTCTAGATTTTTTTCTAGATTTTTTTTGTAGATTTTTTTTCTAGATTTTCTTCTAGATTTTTTTTCTAGATTTTTTTTCTAGATTTTTTTTCTAGATTTTTTTCTAGATTTTTTTCTAGATTTTTTTTCTAGATTTTTTTCTAGATTTTTTTTCTAGATTTTTTTTCTAGATTTTTTTTCTAGATTTTTTTCTAGATTTTTTTTGTAGATTTTTTTTGTAGATTTTTTTTCTAGATTTTTTTCTAGATTTTTTTTCTAGATTTTTTTTCTAGATTTTTTTTCTAGATTTTTTTCTAGATTTTTTTTCTAGATTTTTTTCTAGATTTTTTTTCTAGATTTTTTTTCTAGATTTTTTTTCTAGATTTTTTTCTAGATTTTTTTCTAGATTTTTTTTCTAGATTTTTTTCTAGATTTTTTTCTAGATTTTTTTTCTAGATTTTTTTCTAGATTTTTTTCTAGATTTTTTTTCTAGATTTTTTTTCTAGATTTTTTTTCTAGATTTTTTTTCTAGATTTTTTTCTAGATTTTTTTTCTAGATTTTTTTCTAGATTTTTTTTCTAGATTTTTTTTCTAGATTTTTTTTCTAGATTTTTTTCTAGATTTTTTTTCTAGATTTTTTTTCTAGATTTTTTTTCTAGATTTTTTTCTAGATTTTTTTCTAGATTTTTTTCTAGATTTTTTTTCTAGATTTTTTTTCTAGATTTTTTTCTAGATTTTTTTTCTAGATTTTTTTTCTAGATTTTTTTCTAGATTTTTTTTGTAGATTTTTTTTCTAGATTTTTTTCTAGATTTTTTTTCTAGATTTTTTTTCTAGATTTTTTTTCTAGATTTTTTTCTAGATTTTTTTTGTAGATTTTTTTTCTAGATTTTTTTTCTAGATTTTTTTCTAGATTTTTATTCTAGATTTTTTTTCTAGATTTTTTTCTAGATTTTTTTTGTAGATTTTTTTTCTAGATTTTCTTCTAGATTTTTTTTCTAGATTTTTTTTCTAGATTTTTTTTCTAGATTTTTTTCTAGATTTTTTTCTAGATTTTTTTTCTAGATTTTTTTTCTAGATTTTTTTTCTAGATTTTTTTCTAGATTTTTTTTGTAGATTTTTTTTCTAGATTTTCTTCTAGATTTTTTTTCTAGATTTTTTTTCTAGATTTTTTTTCTAGATTTTTTTCTAGATTTTTTTCTAGATTTTTTTTCTAGATTTTTTTCTAGATTTTTTTTCTAGATTTTTTTTCTAGATTTTTTTTCTAGATTTTTTTCTAGATTTTTTTTCTAGATTTTTTTTCTAGATTTTTTTTCTAGATTTTTTTCTAGATTTTTTTCTAGATTTTTTTCTAGATTTTTTTTCTAGATTTTTTTTCTAGATTTTTTTCTAGATTTTTTTTCTAGATTTTTTTTCTAGATTTTTTTCTAGATTTTTTTCTAGATTTTTTTCTAGATTTTTTTTCTAGATTTTTTTTCTAGATTTTTTTCTAGATTTTTTTTCTAGATTTTTTTTCTAGATTTTTTTTCTAGATTTTTTTCTAGATTTTTTTCTAGATTTTTTTCTAGATTTTTTTTCTAGATTTTTTTTCTAGATTTTTTTCTAGATTTTTTTTCTAGATTTTTTTTCTAGATTTTTTTCTAGATTTTTTTTGTAGATTTTTTTTCTAGATTTTTTTCTAGATTTTTTTTCTAGATTTTTTTTCTAGATTTTTTTTCTAGATTTTTTTCTAGATTTTTTTTGTAGATTTTTTTTCTAGATTTTTTTTCTAGATTTTTTTCTAGATTTTTATTCTAGATTTTTTTTCTAGATTTTTTTCTAGATTTTTTTTGTAGATTTTTTTTCCAGATTTTTTTCTAGATTTTTTTTGTAGATTTTTTTTCTAGATTTTTTTCTAGATTTTTTTCTATATTTTTTTTCTAGATTTTTTTTCTAGATTTTTTTCTAGATTTTTTTTCTAGATTTCTTTTCTAGATTTTTTTTCTAGATTTTTTTCTAGATTTTTTTTCTAGATTTTTTTCTAGATTTTTTTTCTAGATTTTTTTTCTAGATTTTTTTCTAGATTTTTTTTCTAGATTTTTTTTCTAGATTTTTTTTCTAGATTTTTTTCTAGATTTTTTTTGTAGATTTTTTTTCTAGATTTTCTTCTAGATTTTTTTTCTAGATTTTTTTTCTAGATTTTTTTTCTAGATTTTTTTCTAGATTTTTTTCTAGATTTTTTTTCTAGATTTTTTTTCTAGATTTTTTTTCTAGATTTTTTTCTAGATTTTTTTTGTAGATTTTTTTTCTAGATTTTCTTCTAGATTTTTTTTCTAGATTTTTTTTCTAGATTTTTTTTCTAGATTTTTTTCTAGATTTTTTTCTAGATTTTTTTTCTAGATTTTTTTCTAGATTTTTTTTCTAGATTTTTTTTCTAGATTTTTTTTCTAGATTTTTTTCTAGATTTTTTTTCTAGATTTTTTTTCTAGATTTTTTTTCTAGATTTTTTTCTAGATTTTTTTCTAGATTTTTTTCTAGATTTTTTTTCTAGATTTTTTTTCTAGATTTTTTTCTAGATTTTTTTTCTAGATTTTTTTTCTAGATTTTTTTCTAGATTTTTTTTGTAGATTTTTTTTCTAGATTTTTTTTCTAGATTTTTTTTCTAGATTTTTTTTCTAGATTTTTTTTCTAGATTTTTTTTCTAGATTTTTTTTCTAGATTTTTTTCTAGATTTTTTTTTGTAGATTTTTTTTCTAGATTTTTTTTCTAGATTTTTTTCTAGATTTTTTTTCCAGATTTTTTTCTAGATTTTTTTTCTAGATTTTTTTTCTAGATTTTTTTCTAGATTTTTTTCTAGATTTTTTTTCTAGATTTTTTTTGTAGATTTTTTTTCTAAATTTGTTCTAGATTTTTTTTGTAGATTTTTTTTCTAGAATTTTTTTCTAGATTTTTTTCTAGATTTTTTTTCTAGATTTTTTTTCTAGATTTTTTTCTAGATTTTTTTTGTAGATTTTTTTTCTAGATTTTTTTCTAGATTTTTTTTCTAGATTTTTTTTCTAGATTTTTTTTCTAGATTTTTTTGTAGATTTTTTTTGTAGATTTTTTTTGTAGATTTTTTTTATAGATTTTTTTCTAGATTTTTTTTCTAGATTTTTTTTCCAGATTTTTTTCTAGATTTTTTTTGTAGATTTTTTTTGTAGATTTTTTTCTAGATTTTTTTTCTAGATTTTTTTCTAGATTTTTTTTCTAGATTTTTTTTCTAGATTTTTTTTCTAGATTTTTTTCTAGATTTTTTTTCTAGATTTTTTTCTAGATTTTTTTTCTAGATTTTTTTTCTAGATTTTTTTCTAGATTTTATTTCTAGATTTTTTTTCTAGATTTTTTTTCTAGATTTTTTTTCTAGATTTTTTTCTAGATTTTATTTCTAGATTTTTTTTCTAGATTTTTTTTCTAGATTTTTTTCTAGATTTTTTTTCTAGATTTTTTTTCTAGATTTTTTTTCTAGATTTTTTTCTAGATTTTTTTTCTAGATTTTTTTTCTAGATTTTTTTTCTAGATTTTTTTCTAGATTTTTTTTCTAGATTTTTTTCTAGATTTTTTTTCTAGATTTTTTTTCTAGATTTTTTTTCTAGATTTTTTTCTAGATTTTTTTTCTAGATTTCTTTTCTAGATTTTTTTTCTAGATTTTTTTCTAGATTTTTTTTCTAGATTTTTTTCTAGATTTTTTTTCTAGATTTTTTTTCTAGATTTTTTTCTAGATTTTTTTTCTAGATTTCTTTTCTAGATTTTTTTTCTAGATTTTTTTCTAGATTTTTTTTCTAGATTTTTTTCTAGATTTTTTTTCTAGATTTTTTTTCTAGATTTTTTTCTATATTTTTTTTCTAGATTTTTTTTCTAGATTTTTTTTCTAGATTTTTTTCTAGATTTTTTTTGTAGATTTTTTTTCTAGATTTTCTTCTAGATTTTTTTTCTAGATTTTTTTTCTAGATTTTTTTCTAGATTTTTTTCTAGATTTTTTTTCTAGATTTTTTTTCTAGATTTTTTTTCTAGATTTTTTTTCTAGATTTTTTTCTAGATTTTTTTTCTAGATTTTTTTCTAGATTTTTTTTCTAGATTTTTTTTCTAGATTTTTTTCTAGATTTTTTTTCTAGATTTTTTTTCTAGATTTTTTTTCTAGATTTTTTTCTAGATTTTTTTTCTAGATTTTTTTTCTAGATTTTTTTTCTAGATTTTTTTCTAGATTTTTTTCTAGATTTTTTTCTAGATTTTTTTTCTAGATTTTTTTCTAGATTTTTTTTCTAGATTTTTTTTCTAGATTTTTTTTCTAGATTTTTTTCTAGATTTTTTTCTAGATTTTTTTCTAGATTTTTTTTCTAGATTTTTTTTCTTGATTTTTTTCTAGATTTTTTTTCTAGATTTTTTTTCTAGATTTTTTTCTAGATTTTTTTTGTAGATTTTTTTTCTAGATTTTTTTTCTAGATTTTTTTCTAGATTTTTTTTCTAGATTTTTTTTCTAGATTTTTTTTCTAGATTTTTTTTCTAGATTTTTTTTCTAGATTTTTTTCTAGATTTTTTTTTGTAGATTTTTTTTCTAGATTTTTTTTCTAGATTTTTTTCTAGATTTTTTTTCCAGATTTTTTTCTAGATTTTTTTTCTAGATTTTTTTTCTAGATTTTTTTCTAGATTTTTTTCTAGATTTTTTTTCTAGATTTTTTTTGTAGATTTTTTTTCTAAATTTGTTCTAGATTTTTTTTGTAGATTTTTTTTCTAGAATTTTTTTCTAGATTTTTTTCTAGATTTTTTTTCTAGATTTTTTTTCTAGATTTTTTTTCTAGATTTTTTTGTAGATTTTTTTTGTAGATTTTTTTTGTAGATTTTTTTTATAGATTTTTTTCTAGATTTTTTTTCTAGATTTTTTTTCCAGATTTTTTTCTAGATTTTTTTTGTAGATTTTTTTTGTAGATTTTTTTCTAGATTTTTTTTCTAGATTTTTTTCTAGATTTTTTTTCTAGATTTTTTTTCTAGATTTTTTTTCTAGATTTTTTTCTAGATTTTTTTTCTAGATTTTTTTCTAGATTTTTTTTCTAGATTTTTTTTCTAGATTTTTTTTCTAGATTTTTTTCTAGATTTTTTTTCTAGATTTTTTTTCTAGATTTTTTTTCTAGATTTTTTTCTAGATTTTTTTTCTAGATTTTTTTTCTAGATTTTTTTTCTAGATTTTTTTCTAGATTTTTTTTCTAGATTTTTTTTCTAGATTTTTTTTCTAGATTTTTTTCTAGATTTTTTTTCTAGATTTTTTTCTAGATTTTTTTTCTAGATTTTTTTTCTAGATTTTTTTTCTAGATTTTTTTCTAGATTTTTTTTCTAGATTTCTTTTCTAGATTTTTTTTCTAGATTTTTTTCTAGATTTTTTTTCTAGATTTTTTTCTAGATTTTTTTTCTAGATTTTTTTTCTAGATTTTTTTCTAGATTTTTTTTCTAGATTTCTTTTCTAGATTTTTTTTCTAGATTTTTTTCTAGATTTTTTTTCTAGATTTTTTTCTAGATTTTTTTTCTAGATTTTTTTTCTAGATTTTTTTCTATATTTTTTTTCTAGATTTTTTTTCTAGATTTTTTTTCTAGATTTTTTTCTAGATTTTTTTTGTAGATTTTTTTTCTAGATTTTCTTCTAGATTTTTTTTCTAGATTTTTTTTCTAGATTTTTTTCTAGATTTTTTTCTAGATTTTTTTTCTAGATTTTTTTTCTAGATTTTTTTTCTAGATTTTTTTTCTAGATTTTTTTCTAGATTTTTTTTCTAGATTTTTTTCTAGATTTTTTTTCTAGATTTTTTTTCTAGATTTTTTTCTAGATTTTTTTTCTAGATTTTTTTTCTAGATTTTTTTTCTAGATTTTTTTCTAGATTTTTTTTCTAGATTTTTTTTCTAGATTTTTTTTCTAGATTTTTTTCTAGATTTTTTTCTAGATTTTTTTCTAGATTTTTTTTCTAGATTTTTTTTCTAGATTTTTTTCTAGATTTTTTTTCTAGATTTTTTTTCTAGATTTTTTTTCTAGATTTTTTTCTAGATTTTTTTTGTAGATTTTTTTTCTAGATTTTTTTCTAGATTTTTTTTCTAGATTTTTTTTCTAGATTTTTTTTCTAGATTTTTTTTCTAGATTTTTTTCTAGATTTTTTTTGTAGATTTTTTTTCTAGATTTTTTTTCTAGATTTTTTTCTAGATTTTTATTCTAGATTTTTTTGCTAGATTTTTTTCTAGATTTTTTTTGTAGATTTTTTTTCCAGATTTTTTTCTAGATTTTTTTTGTAGATTTTTTTTCTAGATTTTTTTCTAGATTTTTTTCTAGATTTTTTTTCTAGATTTTTTTTCTAGATTTTTTTCTAGATTTTTTTTCTAGATTTCTTTTCTAGATTTTTTTTCTAGATTTTTTTCTAGATTTTTTTTCTAGATTTTTTTCTAGATTTTTTTTCTAGATTTTTTTTCTAGATTTTTTTCTAGATTTTTTTTCTAGATTTTTTTTCTAGATTTTTTTTCTAGATTTTTTTCTAGATTTTTTTTGTAGATTTTTTTTCTAGATTTTCTTCTAGATTTTTTTTCTAGATTTTTTTTCTAGATTTTTTTTCTAGATTTTTTTCTAGATTTTTTTCTAGATTTTTTTCTAGATTTTTTTTCTAGATTTTTTTTCTAGATTTTTTTTCTAGATTTTTTTTCTAGATTTTTTTCTAGATTTTTTTTCTAGATTTTTTTCTAGATTTTTTTTCTAGATTTTTTTCTAGATTTTTTTTCTAGATTTTTTTCTAGATTTTTTTCTAGATTTTTTTTCTAGATTTTTTTCTAGATTTTTTTCTAGATTTTTTTTCTAGATTTTTTTTCTAGATTTTTTTTCTAGATTTTTTTTCTAGATTTTTTTCTAGATTTTTTTTCTAGATTTTTTTCTAGATTTTTTTTCTAGATTTTTTTTCTAGATTTTTTTTCTAGATTTTTTTCTAGATTTTTTTTCTAGATTTTTTTTCTAGATTTTTTTCTAGATTTTTTTCTAGATTTTTTTCTAGATTTTTTTTCTAGATTTTTTTCTAGATTTTTTTTCTAGATTTTTTTTCTAGATTTTTTTCTAGATTTTTTTTCTAGATTTTTTTCTAGATTTTTTTTGTAGATTTTTTTTCTAGATTTTTTTTCTAGATTTTTTTCTAGATTTTTTTTCTAGATTTTTTTTCTAGATTTTTTTTCTAGATTTTTTTCTAGATTTTTTTTCTAGATTTTTTTCTAGATTTTTATTCTAGATTTTTTTTCTAGATTTTTTTCTAGATTTTTTTTGTAGATTTTTTTTCCAGATTTTTTTCTAGATTTTTTTTGTAGATTTTTTTTCTAGATTTTTTTCTAGATTTTTTTCTAGATTTTTTTTCTAGATTTTTTTTCTAGATTTTTTTCTAGATTTTTTTTCTAGATTTCTTTTCTAGATTTTTTTTCTAGATTTTTTTCTAGATTTTTTTTCTAGATTTTTTTCTAGATTTTTTTTCTAGATTTTTTTTCTAGATTTTTTTCTAGATTTTTTTTCTAGATTTTTTTTCTAGATTTTTTTTCTAGATTTTTTTCTAGATTTTTTTTGTAGATTTTTTTTCTAGATTTTCTTCTAGATTTTTTTTCTAGATTTTTTTTCTAGATTTTTTTTCTAGATTTTTTTCTAGATTTTTTTCTAGATTTTTTTTCTAGATTTTTTTTCTAGATTTTTTTTCTAGATTTTTTTCTAGATTTTTTTTGTAGATTTTTTTTCTAGATTTTCTTCTAGATTTTTTTTCTAGATTTTTTTTCTAGATTTTTTTTCTAGATTTTTTTCTAGATTTTTTTCTAGATTTTTTTTCTAGATTTTTTTCTAGATTTTTTTTCTAGATTTTTTTTCTAGATTTTTTTTCTAGATTTTTTTCTAGATTTTTTTTGTAGATTTTTTTTGTAGATTTTTTTTCTAGATTTTTTTCTAGATTTTTTTTCTAGATTTTTTTTCTAGATTTTTTTTCTAGATTTTTTTCTAGATTTTTTTTCTAGATTTTTTTCTAGATTTTTTTTCTAGATTTTTTTTCTAGATTTTTTTTCTAGATTTTTTTCTAGATTTTTTTCTAGATTTTTTTCTAGATTTTTTTTCTAGATTTTTTTTCTAGATTTTTTTTCTAGATTTTTTTCTAGATTTTTTTCTAGATTTTTTTCTAGATTTTTTTTCTAGATTTTTTTCTAGATTTTTTTTCTAGATTTTTTTTCTAGATTTTTTTCTAGATTTTTTTTCTAGATTTTTTTTCTAGATTTTTTTCTAGATTTTTTTTCTAGATTTTTTTTCTAGATTTTTTTCTAGATTTTTTTTGTAGATTTTTTTTCTAGATTTTTTTTCTAGATTTTTTTCTAGATTTTTTTTCTAGATTTTTTTTCTAGATTTTTTTTCTAGATTTTTTTTCTAGATTTTTTTTCTAGATTTTTTTCTAGATTTTTTTTTGTAGATTTTTTTTCTAGATTTTTTTTCTAGATTTTTTTCTAGATTTTTTTTCCAGATTTTTTTCTAGATTTTTTTTCTAGATTTTTTTTCTAGATTTTTTTCTAGATTTTTTTCTAGATTTTTTTTCTAGATTTTTTTTGTAGATTTTTTTTCTAAATTTGTTCTAGATTTTTTTTGTAGATTTTTTTTCTAGAATTTTTTTCTAGATTTTTTTCTAGATTTTTTTTCTAGATTTTTTTCCTAGATTTTTTTTCTAGATTTTTTTGTAGATTTTTTTTGTAGATTTTTTTTGTAGATTTTTTTTATAGATTTTTTTCTAGATTTTTTTTCTAGATTTTTTTTCCAGATTTTTTTCTAGATTTTTTTTGTAGATTTTTTTTGTAGATTTTTTTCTAGATTTTTTTTCTAGATTTTTTTCTAGATTTTTTTTCTAGATTTTTTTTCTAGATTTTTTTTCTAGATTTTTTTCTAGATTTTTTTTCTAGATTTTTTTCTAGATTTTTTTTCTAGATTTTTTTTCTAGATTTTTTTTCTAGATTTTTTTCTAGATTTTTTTTCTAGATTTTTTTTCTAGATTTTTTTTCTAGATTTTTTTCTAGATTTTTTTTCTAGATTTTTTTTCTAGATTTTTTTTCTAGATTTTTTTCTAGATTTTTTTTCTAGATTTTTTTTCTAGATTTTTTTTCTAGATTTTTTTCTAGATTTTTTTTCTAGATTTTTTTCTAGATTTTTTTTCTAGATTTTTTTTCTAGATTTTTTTTCTAGATTTTTTTCTAGATTTTTTTTCTAGATTTCTTTTCTAGATTTTTTTTCTAGATTTTTTTCTAGATTTTTTTTCTAGATTTTTTTCTAGATTTTTTTTCTAGATTTTTTTTCTAGATTTTTTTCTAGATTTTTTTTCTAGATTTCTTTTCTAGATTTTTTTTCTAGATTTTTTTCTAGATTTTTTTTCTAGATTTTTTTCTAGATTTTTTTTCTAGATTTTTTTTCTAGATTTTTTTCTATATTTTTTTTCTAGATTTTTTTTCTAGATTTTTTTTCTAGATTTTTTTCTAGATTTTTTTTGTAGATTTTTTTTCTAGATTTTCTTCTAGATTTTTTTTCTAGATTTTTTTTCTAGATTTTTTTCTAGATTTTTTTCTAGATTTTTTTTCTAGATTTTTTTTCTAGATTTTTTTTCTAGATTTTTTTTCTAGATTTTTTTCTAGATTTTTTTTCTAGATTTTTTTCTAGATTTTTTTTCTAGATTTTTTTTCTAGATTTTTTTCTAGATTTTTTTTCTAGATTTTTTTTCTAGATTTTTTTTCTAGATTTTTTTCTAGATTTTTTTTCTAGATTTTTTTTCTAGATTTTTTTTCTAGATTTTTTTCTAGATTTTTTTCTAGATTTTTTTCTAGATTTTTTTTCTAGATTTTTTTTCTAGATTTTTTTCTAGATTTTTTTTCTAGATTTTTTTTCTAGATTTTTTTTCTAGATTTTTTTCTAGATTTTTTTTGTAGATTTTTTTTCTAGATTTTTTTCTAGATTTTTTTTCTAGATTTTTTTTCTAGATTTTTTTTCTAGATTTTTTTTCTAGATTTTTTTCTAGATTTTTTTTGTAGATTTTTTTTCTAGATTTTTTTTCTAGATTTTTTTCTAGATTTTTATTCTAGATTTTTTTGCTAGATTTTTTTCTAGATTTTTTTTGTAGATTTTTTTTCCAGATTTTTTTCTAGATTTTTTTTGTAGATTTTTTTTCTAGATTTTTTTCTAGATTTTTTTCTAGATTTTTTTTCTAGATTTTTTTTCTAGATTTTTTTCTAGATTTTTTTTCTAGATTTCTTTTCTAGATTTTTTTTCTAGATTTTTTTCTAGATTTTTTTTCTAGATTTTTTTCTAGATTTTTTTTCTAGATTTTTTTTCTAGATTTTTTTCTAGATTTTTTTTCTAGATTTTTTTTCTAGATTTTTTTTCTAGATTTTTTTCTAGATTTTTTTTGTAGATTTTTTTTCTAGATTTTCTTCTAGATTTTTTTTCTAGATTTTTTTTCTAGATTTTTTTTCTAGATTTTTTTCTAGATTTTTTTCTAGATTTTTTTCTAGATTTTTTTTCTAGATTTTTTTTCTAGATTTTTTTTCTAGATTTTTTTTCTAGATTTTTTTCTAGATTTTTTTTCTAGATTTTTTTCTAGATTTTTTTTCTAGATTTTTTTCTAGATTTTTTTTCTAGATTTTTTTCTAGATTTTTTTCTAGATTTTTTTTCTAGATTTTTTTCTAGATTTTTTTCTAGATTTTTTTTCTAGATTTTTTTTCTAGATTTTTTTTCTAGATTTTTTTTCTAGATTTTTTTCTAGATTTTTTTTCTAGATTTTTTTCTAGATTTTTTTTCTAGATTTTTTTTCTAGATTTTTTTTCTAGATTTTTTTCTAGATTTTTTTTCTAGATTTTTTTTCTAGATTTTTTTCTAGATTTTTTTCTAGATTTTTTTCTAGATTTTTTTTCTAGATTTTTTTCTAGATTTTTTTTCTAGATTTTTTTTCTAGATTTTTTTCTAGATTTTTTTTCTAGATTTTTTTCTAGATTTTTTTTGTAGATTTTTTTTCTAGATTTTTTTTCTAGATTTTTTTCTAGATTTTTTTTCTAGATTTTTTTTCTAGATTTTTTTTCTAGATTTTTTTCTAGATTTTTTTTCTAGATTTTTTTCTAGATTTTTATTCTAGATTTTTTTTCTAGATTTTTTTCTAGATTTTTTTTGTAGATTTTTTTTCCAGATTTTTTTCTAGATTTTTTTTGTAGATTTTTTTTCTAGATTTTTTTCTAGATTTTTTTCTAGATTTTTTTTCTAGATTTTTTTTCTAGATTTTTTTCTAGATTTTTTTTCTAGATTTCTTTTCTAGATTTTTTTTCTAGATTTTTTTCTAGATTTTTTTTCTAGATTTTTTTCTAGATTTTTTTTCTAGATTTTTTTTCTAGATTTTTTTCTAGATTTTTTTTCTAGATTTTTTTTCTAGATTTTTTTTCTAGATTTTTTTCTAGATTTTTTTTGTAGATTTTTTTTCTAGATTTTCTTCTAGATTTTTTTTCTAGATTTTTTTTCTAGATTTTTTTTCTAGATTTTTTTCTAGATTTTTTTCTAGATTTTTTTTCTAGATTTTTTTTCTAGATTTTTTTTCTAGATTTTTTTCTAGATTTTTTTTGTAGATTTTTTTTCTAGATTTTCTTCTAGATTTTTTTTCTAGATTTTTTTTCTAGATTTTTTTTCTAGATTTTTTTCTAGATTTTTTTCTAGATTTTTTTTCTAGATTTTTTTCTAGATTTTTTTTCTAGATTTTTTTTCTAGATTTTTTTTCTAGATTTTTTTCTAGATTTTTTTTGTAGATTTTTTTTGTAGATTTTTTTTCTAGATTTTTTTCTAGATTTTTTTTCTAGATTTTTTTTCTAGATTTTTTTTCTAGATTTTTTTCTAGATTTTTTTTCTAGATTTTTTTCTAGATTTTTTTTCTAGATTTTTTTTCTAGATTTTTTTTCTAGATTTTTTTCTAGATTTTTTTCTAGATTTTTTTCTAGATTTTTTTTCTAGATTTTTTTTCTAGATTTTTTTTCTAGATTTTTTTCTAGATTTTTTTCTAGATTTTTTTCTAGATTTTTTTTCTAGATTTTTTTCTAGATTTTTTTTCTAGATTTTTTTTCTAGATTTTTTTTCTAGATTTTTTTCTAGATTTTTTTTGTAGATTTTTTTTCTAGATTTTTTTCTAGATTTTTTTTCTAGATTTTTTTTCTAGATTTTTTTTCTAGATTTTTTTCTAGATTTTTTTTGTAGATTTTTTTTCTAGATTTTTTTTCTAGATTTTTTTCTAGATTTTTATTCTAGATTTTTTTTCTAGATTTTTTTCTAGATTTTTTTTGTAGATTTTTTTTCCAGATTTTTTTCTAGATTTTTTTTGTAGATTTTTTTTCTAGATTTTTTTCTAGATTTTTTTCTAGATTTTTTTTCTAGATTTTTTTTCTGGATTTTTTTCTAGATTTTTTTTCTAGATTTCTTTTCTAGATTTTTTTTCTAGATTTTTTTCTAGATTTTTTTTCTAGATTTTTTTCTAGATTTTTTTTCTAGATTTTTTTTCTAGATTTTTTTCTAGATTTTTTTTCTAGATTTTTTTTCTAGATTTTTTTTCTAGATTTTTTTCTAGATTTTTTTTGTAGATTTTTTTTCTAGATTTTCTTCTAGATTTTTTTTCTAGATTTTTTTTCTAGATTTTTTTTCTAGATTTTTTTCTAGATTTTTTTCTAGATTTTTTTTCTAGATTTTTTTTCTAGATTTTTTTTCTAGATTTTTTTCTAGATTTTTTTTGTAGATTTTTTTTCTAGATTTTCTTCTAGATTTTTTTTCTAGATTTTTTTTCTAGATTTTTTTTCTAGATTTTTTTCTAGATTTTTTTCTAGATTTTTTTTCTAGATTTTTTTCTAGATTTTTTTTCTAGATTTTTTTTCTAGATTTTTTTTCTAGATTTTTTTCTAGATTTTTTTTGTAGATTTTTTTTGTAGATTTTTTTTCTAGATTTTTTTCTAGATTTTTTTTCTAGATTTTTTTTCTAGATTTTTTTTCTAGATTTTTTTCTAGATTTTTTTCTAGATTTTTTTTCTAGATTTTTTTCTAGATTTTTTTTCTAGATTTTTTTTCTAGATTTTTTTTCTAGATTTTTTTCTAGATTTTTTTTGTAGATTTTTTTTGTAGATTTTTTTTCTAGATTTTTTTCTAGATTTTTTTTCTAGATTTTTTTTCTAGATTTTTTTTCTAGATTTTTTTCTAGATTTTTTTTCTAGATTTTTTTCTAGATTTTTTTTCTAGATTTTTTTTCTAGATTTTTTTTCTAGATTTTTTTCTAGATTTTTTTCTAGATTTTTTTTCTAGATTTTTTTCTAGATTTTTTTCTAGATTTTTTTTCTAGATTTTTTTCTAGATTTTTTTCTAGATTTTTTTTCTAGATTTTTTTTCTAGATTTTTTTTCTAGATTTTTTTTCTAGATTTTTTTCTAGATTTTTTTTCTAGATTTTTTTCTAGATTTTTTTTCTAGATTTTTTTTCTAGATTTTTTTTCTAGATTTTTTTCTAGATTTTTTTTCTAGATTTTTTTTCTAGATTTTTTTTCTAGATTTTTTTCTAGATTTTTTTCTAGATTTTTTTTCTAGATTTTTTTCTAGATTTTTTTCTAGATTTTTTTTCTAGATTTTTTTCTAGATTTTTTTCTAGATTTTTTTTCTAGATTTTTTTTCTAGATTTTTTTTCTAGATTTTTTTTCTAGATTTTTTTCTAGATTTTTTTTCTAGATTTTTTTCTAGATTTTTTTTCTAGATTTTTTTTCTAGATTTTTTTTCTAGATTTTTTTCTAGATTTTTTTTCTAGATTTTTTTTCTAGATTTTTTTTCTAGATTTTTTTCTAGATTTTTTTCTAGATTTTTTTCTAGATTTTTTTTCTAGATTTTTTTTCTAGATTTTTTTCTAGATTTTTTTTCTAGATTTTTTTTCTAGATTTTTTTCTAGATTTTTTTTGTAGATTTTTTTTCTAGATTTTTTTTCTAGATTTTTTTCTAGATTTTTTTTCTAGATTTTTTTTCTAGATTTTTTTTCTAGATTTTTTTTCTAGATTTTTTTTCTAGATTTTTTTCTAGATTTTTTTTTGTAGATTTTTTTTCTAGATTTTTTTTCTAGATTTTTTTCTAGATTTTTTTTCCAGATTTTTTTCTAGATTTTTTTTCTAGATTTTTTTTCTAGATTTTTTTCTAGATTTTTTTCTAGATTTTTTTTCTAGATTTTTTTTGTAGATTTTTTTTCTAAATTTGTTCTAGATTTTTTTTGTAGATTTTTTTTCTAGAATTTTTTTCTAGATTTTTTTCTAGATTTTTTTTCTAGATTTTTTTTCTAGATTTTTTTCTAGATTTTTTTTGTAGATTTTTTTTCTAGATTTTTTTCTAGATTTTTTTTCTAGATTTTTTTTCTAGATTTTTTTTCTAGATTTTTTTGTAGATTTTTTTTGTAGATTTTTTTTGTAGATTTTTTTTATAGATTTTTTTCTAGATTTTTTTTCTAGATTTTTTTTCCAGATTTTTTTCTAGATTTTTTTTGTAGATTTTTTTTGTAGATTTTTTCTAGATTTTTTTTCTAGATTTTTTTCTAGATTTTTTTTCTAGATTTTTTTTCTAGATTTTTTTTCTAGATTTTTTTCTAGATTTTTTTTCTAGATTTTTTTCTAGATTTTTTTTCTAGATTTTTTTTCTAGATTTTTTTCTAGATTTTATTTCTAGATTTTTTTTCTAGATTTTTTTTCTAGATTTTTTTTCTAGATTTTTTTCTAGATTTTATTTCTAGATTTTTTTTCTAGATTTTTTTTCTAGATTTTTTTCTAGATTTTTTTTCTAGATTTTTTTTCTAGATTTTTTTTCTAGATTTTTTTCTAGATTTTTTTTCTAGATTTTTTTCTAGATTTTTTTTCTAGATTTTTTTTCTAGATTTTTTTTCTAGATTTTTTTCTAGATTTTTTTTCTAGATTTCTCTTCTAGATTTTTTTTCTAGATTTTTTTCTAGATTTTTTTTCTAGATTTTTTTCTAGATTTTTTTTCTAGATTTTTTTTCTAGATTTTTTTCTAGATTTTTTTTCTAGATTTCTTTTCTAGATTTTTTTTCTAGATTTTTTTCTAGATTTTTTTTCTAGATTTTTTTTCTAGATTTTTTTTCTAGATTTTTTTTCTAGATTTTTTTCTAGATTTTTTTTCTAGATTTTTTTTCTAGATTTTTTTTCTAGATTTTTTTCTAGATTTTTTTCTAGATTTTTTTCTAGATTTTTTTTCTAGATTTTTTTTCTAGATTTTTTTTCTAGATTTTTTTCTAGATTTTTATTCTAGATTTTTTTGCTAGATTTTTTTCTAGATTTTTTTTGTAGATTTTTTTTCCAGATTTTTTTCTAGATTTTTTTTCTAGATTTTTTTCTAGATTTTTTTCTAGATTTTTTTTCTAGATTTTTTTTCTAGATTTTTTTCTAGATTTTTTTTCTAGATTTTTTTTCTAGATTTTTTTTCTAGATTTTTTTCTAGATTTTTTTTGTAGATTTTTTTTCTAGATTTTTTTTCTAGATTTTTTTCTAGATTTTTTTTCTAGATTTTTTTCTAGATTTTTTTTCTAGATTTTTTTCTAGATTTTTTTTCTAGATTTTTTTCTAGATTTTTTTCTAGATTTTTTTTCTAGATTTTTTTCTAGATTTTTTTCTAGATTTTTTTTCTAGATTTTTTTTCTAGATTTTTTTTCTAGATTTTTTTTCTAGATTTTTTTCTAGATTTTTTTTCTAGATTTTTTTCTAGATTTTTTTTCTAGATTTTTTTTCTAGATTTTTTTTCTAGATTTTTTTCTAGATTTTTTTTCTAGATTTTTTTTCTAGATTTTTTTTCTAGATTTTTTTCTAGATTTTTTTCTAGATTTTTTTCTAGATTTTTTTTCTAGATTTTTTTCTAGATTTTTTTTCTAGATTTTTTTTCTAGATTTTTTTCTAGATTTTTTTTCTAGATTTTTTTCTAGATTTTTTTTGTAGATTTTTTTTGTAGATTTTTTTTCTAGATTTTTTTCTAGATTTTTTTTCTAGATTTTTTTTCTAGATTTTTTTTCTAGATTTTTTTCTAGATTTTTTTTCTAGATTTTTTTCTAGATTTTTTTTCTAGATTTTTTTCTAGATTTTTTTTCTAGATTTTTTTCTAGATTTTTTTCTAGATTTTTTTTCTAGATTTTTTTCTAGATTTTTTTCTAGATTTTTTTTCTAGATTTTTTTTCTAGATTTTTTTTCTAGATTTTTTTTCTAGATTTTTTTCTAGATTTTTTTTCTAGATTTTTTTTCTAGATTTTTTTTCTAGATTTTTTTCTAGATTTTTTTTGTAGATTTTTTTTCTAGATTTTTTTTCTAGATTTTTTTCTAGATTTTTATTCTAGATTTTTTTTCTAGATTTTTTTCTAGATTTTTTTTGTAGATTTTTTTTCCAGATTTTTTTCTAGATTTTTTTCTAGATTTTTTTTCTAGATTTTTTTTCTAGATTTTTTTCTAGATTTTTTTTCTAGATTTTTTTCTAGATTTTTTTTCTAGATTTTTTTCTAGATTTTTTTTCTAGATTTTTTTCTAGATTTTTTTCTAGATTTTTTTTCTAGATTTTTTTCTAGATTTTTTTCTAGATTTTTTTTCTAGATTTTTTTTCTAGATTTTTTTTCTAGATTTTTTTTCTAGATTTTTTTCTAGATTTTTTTTCTAGATTTTTTTTCTAGATTTTTTTTCTAGATTTTTTTCTAGATTTTTTTTGTAGATTTTTTTTCTAGATTTTTTTTCTAGATTTTTTTCTAGATTTTTATTCTAGATTTTTTTTCTAGATTTTTTTCTAGATTTTTTTTGTAGATTTTTTTTCCAGATTTTTTTCTAGATTTTTTTCTAGATTTTTTTTCTAGATTTTTTTCTAGATTTTTTTTCTAGATTTTTTTTCTAGATTTTTTTCTAGATTTTTTTTCTAGATTTTTTTCTAGATTTTTTTTGTAGATTTTTTTTGTAGATTTTTTTTCTAGATTTTTTTCTAGATTTTTTTTCTAGATTTTTTTTCTAGATTTTTTTTCTAGATTTTTTTCTAGATTTTTTTTCTAGATTTTTTTCTAGATTTTTTTTCTAGATTTTTTTCTAGATTTTTTTTCTAGATTTTTTTCTAGATTTTTTTCTAGATTTTTTTTCTAGATTTTTTTCTAGATTTTTTTCTAGATTTTTTTTCTAGATTTTTTTTCTAGATTTTTTTTCTAGATTTTTTTTCTAGATTTTTTTCTAGATTTTTTTTGTAGATTTTTTTTCCAGATTTTTTTCTAGATTTTTTTTGTAGATTTTCTTTCTAGATTTTTTTCTAGATTTTTTTTCTAGATTTTTTTTCTAGATTTTTTTCTAGATTTTTTTTCTAGATTTTTTTTCTAGATTTTTTTTCTAGATTTATTTCTAGATTTTTTTTCTATATTTTTTTTCTATATTTTTTTTCTATATTTTTTTCTAGATTTTTTTTGTAGATTTTTTTTCTAGATTTTTTTTCTAGATTTTTTTCTAGATTTTTATTCTAGATTTTTTTTCTAGATTTTTTTCTAGATTTTTTTTGTAGATTTTTTTTCCAGATTTTTTTCTAGCTTTTTTTTGTAGATTTTTTTTCTAGATTTTTTTCTAGATTTTTTTTCTAGATTTTTTTTCTAGATTTTTTTCTAGATTTTTTTTCTAGATTTTTTCTAGATTTTTTTTCTAGATTTTTTTTCTAGATTTTTTTCTAGATTTTATTTCTAGATTTTTTTTCTAGATTTTTTTTCTAGATTTTTTTCTCGATTTTTTTTCTAGATTTTTTTTGTAGATTTTTTTTCTAGATTTTTTTCTAGATTTTTTTTGTAGATTTTTTTTGTAGATTTTCTTCTAGATTTTTTTCTAGATTTTTTTTCTAGATTTTTTTCTAGATTTTTTTTCTAGATTTTTTTTCTAGATTTTTTTTCTAGATTTTTTTCTAGATTTTTTTCTAGATTTTTTTTGTAGATTTTTTTTCCAGATTTTTTTCTAGCTTTTTTTTGTAGATTTTTTTTCTAGATTTTTTTCTAGATTTTTTTTCTAGATTTTTTTTCTAGATTTTTTTCTAGATTTTTTTCTAGATTTTTTCTAGATTTTTTTTCTAGATTTTTTTTCTAGATTTTTTTCTAGATTTTATTTCTAGATTTTTTTTCTAGATTTTTTTTCTAGATTTTTTTTCTAGATTTTTTTTCTAGATTTTTTTCTAGATTTTTTTTGTAGATTTTTTTTCTAGATTTTCTTCTAGATTTTTTTTCTAGATTTTTTTTCTAGATTTTTTTCTAGATTTTTTTCTAGATTTTTTTTCTAGATTTTTTTCTAGATTTTTTTTCTAGATTTTTTTTCTAGATTTTTTTTCTAGATTTTTTTCTAGATTTTTTTTGTAGATTTTTTTTGTAGATTTTTTTTGTAGATTTTTTTCTAGATTTTTTTTCTAGATTTTTTTTCTAGATTTTTTTTCTAGATTTTTTTCTAGATTTTTTTTCTAGATTTTTTTCTAGATTTTTTTTCTAGATTTTTTTTCTAGATTTTTTTTCTAGATTTTTTTCTAGATTTTTTTCTAGATTTTTTTTCTAGATTTTTTTCTAGATTTTTTTCTAGATTTTTTTTCTAGATTTTTTTCTAGATTTTTTTCTAGATTTTTTTTCTAGATTTTTTTTCTAGATTTTTTTTCTAGATTTTTTTTCTAGATTTTTTTCTAGATTTTTTTTCTAGATTTTTTTCTAGATTTTTTTTCTAGATTTTTTTTCTAGATTTTTTTCTAGATTTTTTTTCTAGATTTTTTTCTAGATTTTTTTTGTAGATTTTTTTTCTAGATTTTTTTTCTAGATTTTTTTCTAGATTTTTTTTCTAGATTTTTTTTCTAGATTTTTTTTCTAGATTTTTTTTCTAGATTTTTTTTCTAGATTTTTTTCTAGATTTTTTTTTGTAGATTTTTTTTCTAGATTTTTTTTCTAGATTTTTTTCTAGATTTTTTTTCCAGATTTTTTTCTAGATTTTTTTTCTAGATTTTTTTTCTAGATTTTTTTCTAGATTTTTTTCTAGATTTTTTTTCTAGATTTTTTTTGTAGATTTTTTTTCTAAATTTGTTCTAGATTTTTTTTGTAGATTTTTTTTCTAGAATTTTTTTCTAGATTTTTTTCTAGATTTTTTTTCTAGATTTTTTTTCTAGATTTTTTTCTAGATTTTTTTTGTAGATTTTTTTTCTAGATTTTTTTCTAGATTTTTTTTCTAGATTTTTTTTCTAGATTTTTTTTCTAGATTTTTTTGTAGATTTTTTTTGTAGATTTTTTTTGTAGATTTTTTTTATAGATTTTTTTCTAGATTTTTTTTCTAGATTTTTTTTCCAGATTTTTTTCTAGATTTTTTTTGTAGATTTTTTTTGTAGATTTTTTTCTAGATTTTTTTTCTAGATTTTTTTCTAGATTTTTTTTCTAGATTTTTTTTCTAGATTTTTTTTCTAGATTTTTTTCTAGATTTTTTTTCTAGATTTTTTTCTAGATTTTTTTTCTAGATTTTTTTTCTAGATTTTTTTCTAGATTTTATTTCTAGATTTTTTTTCTAGATTTTTTTTCTAGATTTTTTTTCTAGATTTTTTTCTAGATTTTATTTCTAGATTTTTTTTCTAGATTTTTTTTCTAGATTTTTTTCTAGATTTTTTTTCTAGATTTTTTTTCTAGATTTTTTTTCTAGATTTTTTTCTAGATTTTTTTTCTAGATTTTTTTTCTAGATTTTTTTTCTAGATTTTTTTCTAGATTTTTTTTCTAGATTTTTTTCTAGATTTTTTTTCTAGATTTTTTTTCTAGATTTTTTTTCTAGATTTTTTTCTAGATTTTTTTTCTAGATTTCTTTTCTAGATTTTTTTTCTAGATTTTTTTCTAGATTTTTTTTCTAGATTTTTTTCTAGATTTTTTTTCTAGATTTTTTTTCTAGATTTTTTTCTAGATTTTTTTTCTAGATTTCTTTTCTAGATTTTTTTTCTAGATTTTTTTCTAGATTTTTTTTCTAGATTTTTTTTCTAGATTTTTTTTCTAGATTTTTTTTCTAGATTTTTTTCTAGATTTTTTTTCTAGATTTTTTTTCTAGATTTTTTTTCTAGATTTTTTTCTAGATTTTTTTCTAGATTTTTTTCTAGATTTTTTTTCTAGATTTTTTTTCTAGATTTTTTTTCTAGATTTTTTTCTAGATTTTTATTCTAGATTTTTTTGCTAGATTTTTTTCTAGATTTTTTTTGTAGATTTTTTTTCCAGATTTTTTTCTAGATTTTTTTTGTAGATTTTTTTTCTAGATTTTTTTCTAGATTTTTTTCTAGATTTTTTTTCTAGATTTTTTTTCTAGATTTTTTTTCTAGATTTTTTTTCTAGATTTCTTTTCTAGATTTTTTTTCTAGATTTTTTTCTAGATTTTTTTTCTAGATTTTTTTCTAGATTTTTTTTCTAGATTTTTTTTCTAGATTTTTTTCTAGATTTTTTTTCTAGATTTTTTTTCTAGATTTTTTTTCTAGATTTTTTTCTAGATTTTTTTTGTAGATTTTTTTTCTAGATTTTTTTTCTAGATTTTTTTCTAGATTTTTTTTCTAGATTTTTTTCTAGATTTTTTTTGTAGATTTTTTTTCTAGATTTTTTTCTAGATTTTTTTTCTAGATTTTTTTTCTAGATTTTTTTTCTAGATTTTTTTGTAGATTTTTTTTGTAGATTTTTTTTGTAGATTTTTTTTATAGATTTTTTTCTAGATTTTTTTTCTAGATTTTTTTTCCAGATTTTTTTCTAGATTTTTTTTGTAGATTTTTTTTGTAGATTTTTTTCTAGATTTTTTTTCTAGATTTTTTTCTAGATTTTTTTTCTAGATTTTTTTTCTAGATTTTTTTTCTAGATTTTTTTCTAGATTTTTTTTCTAGATTTTTTTCTAGATTTTTTTTCTAGATTTTTTTTCTAGATTTTTTTCTAGATTTTATTTCTAGATTTTTTTTCTAGATTTTTTTTCTAGATTTTTTTTCTAGATTTTTTTCTAGATTTTATTTCTAGATTTTTTTTCTAGATTTTTTTTCTAGATTTTTTTCTAGATTTTTTTTCTAGATTTTTTTTCTAGATTTTTTTTCTAGATTTTTTTCTAGATTTTTTTTCTAGATTTTTTTTCTAGATTTTTTTTCTAGATTTTTTTCTAGATTTTTTTTCTAGATTTTTTTCTAGATTTTTTTTCTAGATTTTTTTTCTAGATTTTTTTTCTAGATTTTTTTCTAGATTTTTTTTCTAGATTTCTTTTCTAGATTTTTTTTCTAGATTTTTTTCTAGATTTTTTTTCTAGATTTTTTTCTAGATTTTTTTTCTAGATTTTTTTTCTAGATTTTTTTCTAGATTTTTTTTCTAGATTTCTTTTCTAGATTTTTTTTCTAGATTTTTTTCTAGATTTTTTTTCTAGATTTTTTTTCTAGATTTTTTTTCTAGATTTTTTTTCTAGATTTTTTTCTAGATTTTTTTTCTAGATTTTTTTTCTAGATTTTTTTTCTAGATTTTTTTCTAGATTTTTTTCTAGATTTTTTTCTAGATTTTTTTTCTAGATTTTTTTTCTAGATTTTTTTTCTAGATTTTTTTCTAGATTTTTATTCTAGATTTTTTTGCTAGATTTTTTTCTAGATTTTTTTTGTAGATTTTTTTTCCAGATTTTTTTCTAGATTTTTTTTGTAGATTTTTTTTCTAGATTTTTTTCTAGATTTTTTTCTAGATTTTTTTTCTAGATTTTTTTTCTAGATTTTTTTCTAGATTTTTTTTCTAGATTTCTTTTCTAGATTTTTTTTCTAGATTTTTTTCTAGATTTTTTTTCTAGATTTTTTTCTAGATTTTTTTTCTAGATTTCTTTTCTAGATTTTTTTCTAGATTTTTTTTCTAGATTTTTTTCTAGATTTTTTTCTAGATTTTTTTTCTAGATTTTTTTCTAGATTTTTTTCTAGATTTTTTTTCTAGATTTTTTTTCTAGATTTTTTTTCTAGATTTTTTTTCTAGATTTTTTTCTAGATTTTTTTTCTAGATTTTTTTCTAGATTTTTTTTCTAGATTTTTTTTCTAGATTTTTTTTCTAGATTTTTTTCTAGATTTTTTTTCTAGATTTTTTTTCTAGATTTTTTTTCTAGATTTTTTTCTAGATTTTTTTCTAGATTTTTTTCTAGATTTTTTTTCTAGATTTTTTTCTAGATTTTTTTTCTAGATTTTTTTTCTAGATTTTTTTCTAGATTTTTTTTCTAGATTTTTTTCTAGATTTTTTTTGTAGATTTTTTTTCTAGATTTTTTTTCTAGATTTTTTTCTAGATTTTTTTTCTAGATTTTTTTTCTAGATTTTTTTTCTAGATTTTTTTCTAGATTTTTTTTCTAGATTTTTTTCTAGATTTTTTTTCTAGATTTTTTTCTAGATTTTTTTTCTAGATTTTTTTCTAGATTTTTTTCTAGATTTTTTTTCTAGATTTTTTTCTAGATTTTTTTCTAGATTTTTTTTCTAGATTTTTTTTCTAGATTTTTTTTCTAGATTTTTTTTCTAGATTTTTTTCTAGATTTTTTTTCTAGATTTTTTTTCTAGATTTTTTTTCTAGATTTTTTTCTAGATTTTTTTTGTAGATTTTTTTTCTAGATTTTTTTTCTAGATTTTTTTCTAGATTTTTATTCTAGATTTTTTTTCTAGATTTTTTTCTAGATTTTTTTTGTAGATTTTTTTTCCAGATTTTTTTCTAGATTTTTTTTGTAGATTTTTTTTCTAGATTTTTTTCTAGATTTTTTTTCTAGATTTTTTTTCTAGATTTTTTTCTAGATTTTTTTTCTAGATTTTTTTTCTAGATTTTTTTTCTAGATTTATTTCTAGATTTTTTTTCTATATTTTTTTTCTATATTTTTTTTCTATATTTTTTTCTAGATTTTTTTCTAGATTTTTTTTGTAGATTTTTTTTCCAGATTTTTTTCTAGCTTTTTTTTGTAGATTTTTTTTCTAGATTTTTTTCTAGATTTTTTTTCTAGATTTTTTTTCTAGATTTTTTTCTAGATTTTTTTTCTAGATTTTTTCTAGATTTTTTTTCTAGATTTTTTTTCTAGATTTTTTTCTAGATTTTATTTCTAGATTTTTTTTCTAGATTTTTTTTCTAGATTTTTTTCTCGATTTTTTTTCTAGATTTTTTTTCTAGATTTTTTTTCTAGATTTTTTTCTAGATTTTTTTTCTAGATTTTTTTTGTAGATTTTCTTCTAGATTTTTTTCTAGATTTTTTTTCTAGATTTTTTTCTAGATTTTTTTTCTAGATTTTTTTCTAGATTTTTTTTGTAGATTTTTTTTCCAGATTTTTTTCTAGCTTTTTTTTGTAGATTTTTTTTCTAGATTTTTTTCTAGATTTTTTTTCTAGATTTTTTTTCTAGATTTTTTTCTAGATTTTTTTTCTAGATTTTTTCTAGATTTTTTTTCTAGATTTTTTTTCTAGATTTTTTTCTAGATTTTATTTCTAGATTTTTTTTCTAGATTTTTTTTCTAGATTTTTTTTCTAGATTTTTTTTCTAGATTTTTTTCTAGATTTTTTTTGTAGATTTTTTTTCTAGATTTTCTTCTAGATTTTTTTTCTAGATTTTTTTTCTAGATTTTTTTTCTAGATTTTTTTCTAGATTTTTTTCTAGATTTTTTTCTAGATTTTTTTTCTAGATTTTTTTTCTAGATTTTTTTTCTAGATTTTTTTTCTAGATTTTTTTCTAGATTTTTTTTCTAGATTTTTTTCTAGATTTTTTTTCTAGATTTTTTTCTAGATTTTTTTTCTAGATTTTTTTCTAGATTTTTTTCTAGATTTTTTTTCTAGATTTTTTTCTAGATTTTTTTCTAGATTTTTTTTCTAGATTTTTTTTCTAGATTTTTTTTCTAGATTTTTTTTCTAGATTTTTTTCTAGATTTTTTTTCTAGATTTTTTTCTAGATTTTTTTTCTAGATTTTTTTTCTAGATTTTTTTTCTAGATTTTTTTCTAGATTTTTTTTCTAGATTTTTTTTCTAGATTTTTTTTCTAGATTTTTTTCTAGATTTTTTTCTAGATTTTTTTCTAGATTTTTTTTCTAGATTTTTTTCTAGATTTTTTTTCTAGATTTTTTTTCTAGATTTTTTTCTAGATTTTTTTTCTAGATTTTTTTCTAGATTTTTTTTCTAGATTTTTTTTCTAGATTTTTTTCTAGATTTTTTTTCTAGATTTTTTTTCTAGATTTTTTTTCTAGATTTTTTTCTAGATTTTTTTTCTAGATTTTTTTCTAGATTTTTTTTCTAGATTTTTTTCTAGATTTTTTTTCTAGATTTTTTTCTAGATTTTTTTCTAGATTTTTTTTCTAGATTTTTTTCTAGATTTTTTTCTAGATTTTTTTTCTAGATTTTTTTTCTAGATTTTTTTTCTAGATTTTTTTTCTAGATTTTTTTCTAGATTTTTTTTCTAGATTTTTTTCTAGATTTTTTTTCTAGATTTTTTTTCTAGATTTTTTTTCTAGATTTTTTTCTAGATTTTTTTTGTAGATTTTTTTTCTAGATTTTCTTTCTAGATTTTTTTCTAGATTTTTATTCTAGATTTTTTTTCTAGATTTTTTTCTAGATTTTTTTTGTAGATTTTTTTTCCAGATTTTTTTCTAGATTTTTTTTGTAGATTTTTTTTCTAGATTTTTTTCTAGATTTTTTTTCTAGATTTTTTTTCTAGATTTTTTTCTAGATTTTTTTTCTAGATTTTTTTTCTAGATTTTTTTTCTAGATTTATTTCTAGATTTTTTTTCTATATTTTTTTTCTAGATTTTTTTTCTATATTTTTTTCTAGATTTTTTTTGTAGATTTTTTTTCTAGATTTTTTTTCTAGATTTTTTTCTAGATTTTTATTCTAGATTTTCTTTCTAGATTTTTTTCTAGATTTTTTTTGTAGATTTTTTTTCCAGATTTTTTTCTAGCTTTTTTTTGTAGATTTTTTTTCTAGATTTTTTTCTAGATTTTTTTTCTAGATTTTTTTTCTAGATTTTTTTCTAGATTTTTTTTCTAGATTTTTTCTAGATTTTTTTTCTAGATTTTTTTTCTAGATTTTTTTCTAGATTTTATTTCTAGATTTTTTTTCTAGATTTTTTTTCTAGATTTTTTTCTCGATTTTTTTTCTAGATTTTTTTTCTAGATTTTTTTTCTAGATTTTTTTCTAGATTTTTTTTGTAGATTTTTTTTGTAGATTTTCTTCTAGATTTTTTTCTAGATTTTTTTTCTAGATTTTTTTCTAGATTTTTTTTCTAGATTTTTTTTCTAGATTTTTTTTCTAGATTTTTTTCTAGATTTTTTTCTAGATTTTTTTTGTAGATTTTTTTTCCAGATTTTTTTCTAGCTTTTTTTTGTAGATTTTTTTTCTAGATTTTTTTCTAGATTTTTTTTCTAGATTTTTTTTCTAGATTTTTTTCTAGATTTTTTTTCTAGATTTTTTCTAGATTTTTTTTCTAGATTTTTTTTCTAGATTTTTTTCTAGATTTTATTTCTAGATTTTTTTTCTAGATTTTTTTTCTAGATTTTTTTCTAGATTTTTTTTCTAGATTTTTTTTCTAGATTTTTTTTCTAGATTTTTTTCTAGATTTTTTTTGTAGATTTTTTTTGTAGATTTTCTTCTAGATTTTTTTCTAGATTTTTTTTGTAGATTTTTTTTCTAGATTTTTTTCTAGATTTTTTTTCTAGATTTTTTCTAGATTTTTTTTCTAGATTTTTTTTCTAGATTTTTTTCTAGATTTTATTTCTAGATTTTTTTTCTAGATTTTTTTTCTAGATTTTTTTCTCGATTTTTTTTCTAGATTTTTTTTCTAGATTTTTTTTCTAGATTTTTTTCTAGATTTTTTTTGTAGATTTTTTTTGTAGATTTTCTTCTAGATTTTTTTCTAGATTTTTTTTCTAGATTTTTTTCTAGATTTTTTTTCTAGATTTTTTTTCTAGATTTTTTTTCTAGATTTTTTTCTAGATTTTTTTCTAGATTTTTTTTGTAGATTTTTTTTCCAGATTTTTTTCTAGATTTTTTTTGTAGATTTTTTTTCTAGATTTTTTTCTAGATTTTTTTTCTAGATTTTTTTTCTAGATTTTTTTTCTAGATTTTTTTCTAGATTTTTTTTCTAGATTTTTTTCTAGATTTTTTTTCTAGATTTTTTTTCTAGATTTTTTTTCTAGATTTTTTTCTAGATTTTTTTTGTAGATTTTTTTTGTAGATTTTCTTCTAGATTTTTTTCTAGATTTTTTTTGTAGATTTTTTTTCTAGATTTTTTTCTAGATTTTTTTTCTAGATTTTTTCTAGATTTTTTTTCTAGATTTTTTTTCTAGATTTTTTTCTAGATTTTATTTCTAGATTTTTTTTCTAGATTTTTTTTCTAGATTTTTTTCTAGATTTTTTTTCTAGATTTTTTTTCTAGATTTTTTTTCTAGATTTTTTTCTAGATTTTTTTTGTAGATTTTTTTTGTAGATTTTCTTCTAGATTTTTTTCTAGATTTTTTTTCTAGATTTTTTTCTAGATTTTTTTTCTAGATTTTTTTTCTAGATTTTTTTTCTAGATTTTTTTCTAGATTTTTTTTCTAGATTTTTTTCTAGATTTTATTTCTAGATTTTTTTTCTAGATTTTTTTCTAGATTTTTTTTCTAGATTTTTTTTCTAGATTTTTTTTCTAGATTTTTTTCTAGATTTTTTTTGTAGATTTTTTTTCTAGATTTTTTTCTAGATTTTTTTTCTAGATTTTTTTTCTAGATTTTTTTTCTAGATTTTTTTCTAGATTTTTTTGGTAGATTTTTTTTCTAGATTTTTTTTCTAGATTTTTTTTCTAGATTTTTTTCTAGATTTTTTTTGTAGATTTTTTTTCCAGATTTTTTTCTAGATTTTTTTTGTAGATTTTTTTTCTAGATTTTTTTCTAGATTTTTTTTCTAGATTTTTTTTCTAGATTTTTTTCTAGATTTTTTTTCTAGATTTTTTTTCTAGATTTTTTTTCTAGATTTTTTTCTAGATTTTTTTTGTAGATTTTTTTTCTAGATTTTTTTTCTAGATTTTTTTTCTAGATTTTTTTTCTAGATTTTTTTCTAGATTTTTTTTCTAGATTTTTTTTCTAGATTTTTTTTCTAGATTTTTTTCTAGATTTTTTTTTGTAGATTTTTTTTGTAGATTTTTTTTGTAGATTTTTTTCTAGATTTTTTTTCCAGATTTTTTTCTAGATTTTTTTTCTAGATTTTTTTTCTAGATTTTTTTCTAGATTTTTTTCTAGATTTTTTTTCTAGATTTTTTTTGTAGATTTTTTTTCTAAATTTGTTCTAGATTTTTTTTGTAGATTTTTTTTCTAGAATTTTTTTCTAGATTTTTTTCTAGATTTTTTTTCTAGATTTTTTTTCTAGATTTTTTTCTAGATTTTTTTTGTAGATTTTTTTTCTAGATTTTTTTCTAGATTTTTTTTCTAGATTTTTTTTCTAGATTTTTTTTCTAGATTTTTTTGTAGATTTTTTTTGTAGATTTTTTTTGTAGATTTTTTTTATAGATTTTTTTCTAGATTTTTTTTCTAGATTTTTTTTCCAGATTTTTTTCTAGATTTTTTTTGTAGATTTTTTTTGTAGATTTTTTTCTAGATTTTTTTTCTAGATTTTTTTCTAGATTTTTTTTCTAGATTTTTTTTCTAGATTTTTTTTCTAGATTTTTTTCTAGATTTTTTTTCTAGATTTTTTTCTAGATTTTTTTTCTAGATTTTTTTTCTAGATTTTTTTCTAGATTTTATTTCTAGATTTTTTTTCTAGATTTTTTTTCTAGATTTTTTTCTAGATTTTTTTTCTAGATTTTTTTTCTAGATTTTTTTTCTAGATTTTTTTCTAGATTTTTTTTCTAGATTTTTTTCTAGATTTTTTTTCTAGATTTTTTTTCTAGGTTTTTTTTCTAGATTTTTTTCTAGATTTTTTTTCTAGATTTCTTTTCTAGATTTTTTTTCTAGATTTTTTTCTAGATTTTTTTTCTAGATTTTTTTCTAGATTTTTTTTCTAGATTTTTTTTCTAGATTTTTTTCTAGATTTTTTTTCTAGATTTTTTTTCTAGATTTTTTTCTAGATTTTTTTTCTAGATTTCTTTTCTAGATTTTTTTTCTAGATTTTTTTCTAGATTTTTTTTCTAGATTTTTTTCTAGATTTTTTTTCTAGATTTTTTTTCTAGATTTTTTTCTAGATTTTTTTTCTAGATTTTTTTTCTAGATTTTTTTTCTAGATTTTTTTCTAGATTTTTTTTGTAGATTTTTTTTCTAGATTTTCTTCTAGATTTTTTTTCTAGATTTTTTTTCTAGATTTATTTCTAGATTTTTTTTCTATATTTTTTTTCTAGATTTTTTTTCTATATTTTTTTCTAGATTTTTTTTGTAGATTTTTTTTCTAGATTTTTTTTCTAGATTTTTTTCTAGATTTTTATTCTAGATTTTCTTTCTAGATTTTTTTCTAGATTTTTTTTGTAGATTTTTTTTCCAGATTTTTTTCTAGCTTTTTTTTGTAGATTTTTTTTCTAGATTTTTTTCTAGATTTTTTTTCTAGATTTTTTTTCTAGATTTTTTTCTAGATTTTTTTCTAGATTTTTTCTAGATTTTTTTTCTAGATTTTTTTTCTAGATTTTTTTCTAGATTTTATTTCTAGATTTTTTTTCTAGATTTTTTTTCTAGATTTTTTTCTCGATTTTTTTTCTAGATTTTTTTTCTAGATTTTTTTTCTAGATTTTTTTCTAGATTTTTTTTGTAGATTTTTTTTGTAGATTTTCTTCTAGATTTTTTTCTAGATTTTTTTTCTAGATTTTTTTCTAGATTTTTTTTGTAGATTTTTTTTGTAGATTTTCTTCTAGATTTTTTTCTAGATTTTTTTTGTAGATTTTTTTTCTAGATTTTTTTCTAGATTTTTTTTCTAGATTTTTTCTAGATTTTTTTTCTAGATTTTTTTTCTAGATTTTTTTCTAGATTTTATTTCTAGATTTTTTTTCTAGATTTTTTTTCTAGATTTTTTTCTCGATTTTTTTTCTAGATTTTTTTTCTAGATTTTTTTTCTAGATTTTTTTCTAGATTTTTTTTGTAGATTTTTTTTGTAGATTTTCTTCTAGATTTTTTTCTAGATTTTTTTTCTAGATTTTTTTCTAGATTTTTTTTCTAGATTTTTTTTCTAGATTTTTTTTCTAGATTTTTTTCTAGATTTTTTTCTAGATTTTTTTTGTAGATTTTTTTTCCAGATTTTTTTCTAGCTTTTTTTTGTAGATTTTTTTTCTAGATTTTTTTCTAGATTTTTTTTCTAGATTTTTTTTCTAGATTTTTTTTCTAGATTTTTTTCTAGATTTTTTTTCTAGATTTTTTTCTAGATTTTTTTTCTAGATTTTTTTTCTAGATTTTTTTTCTAGATTTTTTTCTAGATTTTTTTTGTAGATTTTTTTTGTAGATTTTCTTCTAGATTTTTTTCTAGATTTTTTTTGTAGATTTTTTTTCTAGATTTTTTTCTAGATTTTTTTTCTAGATTTTTTCTAGATTTTTTTTCTAGATTTTTTTTCTAGATTTTTTTCTAGATTTTATTTCTAGATTTTTTTTCTAGATTTTTTTTCTAGATTTTTTTCTAGATTTTTTTTCTAGATTTTTTTTCTAGATTTTTTTTCTAGATTTTTTTCTAGATTTTTT
This sequence comes from Oncorhynchus mykiss, assembly GCF_057628025.1. Lineage (NCBI taxonomy): Eukaryota > Metazoa > Chordata > Actinopteri > Salmoniformes > Salmonidae > Oncorhynchus > Oncorhynchus mykiss. Next base: position 1,126,094 of record NW_028322057.1, read on the forward strand.
TTGTAGATTTTTTTTGTAGATTTTCTTCTAGATTTTTTTCTAGATTTTTTTTCTAGATTTTTTTCTAGATTTTTTTTCTAGATTTTTTTTCTAGATTTTTTTTCTAGATTTTTTTCTAGATTTTTTTTCTAGATTTTTTTCTAGATTTTATTTCTAGATTTTTTTTCTAGATTTTTTTCTAGATTTTTTTTCTAGATTTTTTTTCTAGATTTTTTTTCTAGATTTTTTTCTAGATTTTTTTTGTAGATTTTTTTTCTAGATTTTTTTCTAGATTTTTTTTCTAGATTTTTTTTCTAGATTTTTTTTCTAGATTTTTTTCTAGATTTTTTTGGTAGATTTTTTTTCTAGATTTTTTTTCTAGATTTTTTTTCTAGATTTTTTTCTAGATTTTTTTTGTAGATTTTTTTTCCAGATTTTTTTCTAGATTTTTTTTGTAGATTTTTTTTCTAGATTTTTTTCTAGATTTTTTTTCTAGATTTTTTTTCTAGATTTTTTTCTAGATTTTTTTTCTAGATTTTTTTTCTAGATTTTTTTTCTAGATTTTTTTCTAGATTTTTTTTGTAGATTTTTTTTCTAGATTTTTTTTCTAGATTTTTTTTCTAGATTTTTTTTCTAGATTTTTTTCTAGATTTTTTTTCTAGATTTTTTTTCTAGATTTTTTTTCTAGATTTTTTTCTAGATTTTTTTTTGTAGATTTTTTTTGTAGATTTTTTTTGTAGATTTTTTTCTAGATTTTTTTTCCAGATTTTTTTCTAGATTTTTTTTCTAGATTTTTTTTCTAGATTTTTTTCTAGATTTTTTTCTAGATTTTTTTTCTAGATTTTTTTTGTAGATTTTTTTTCTAAATTTGTTCTAGATTTTTTTTGTAGATTTTTTTTCTAGAATTTTTTTCTAGATTTTTTTCTAGATTTTTTTTCTAGATTTTTTTTCTAGATTTTTTTCTAGATTTTTTTTGTAGATTTTTTTTCTAGATTTTTTTCTAGATTTTTTTTCTAGATTTTTTTTCTAGATTTTTTTTCTAGATTTTTTTGTAGATTTTTTTTGTAGATTTTTTTTGTAGATTTTTTTTATAGATTTTTTTCTAGATTTTTTTTCTAGATTTTTTTTCCAGATTTTTTTCTAGATTTTTTTTGTAGATTTTTTTTGTAGATTTTTTTCTAGATTTTTTTTCTAGATTTTTTTCTAGATTTTTTTTCTAGATTTTTTTTCTAGATTTTTTTTCTAGATTTTTTTCTAGATTTTTTTTCTAGATTTTTTTCTAGATTTTTTTTCTAGATTTTTTTTCTAGATTTTTTTCTAGATTTTATTTCTAGATTTTTTTTCTAGATTTTTTTTCTAGATTTTTTTCTAGATTTTTTTTCTAGATTTTTTTTCTAGATTTTTTTTCTAGATTTTTTTCTAGATTTTTTTTCTAGATTTTTTTCTAGATTTTTTTTCTAGATTTTTTTTCTAGGTTTTTTTTCTAGATTTTTTTCTAGATTTTTTTTCTAGATTTCTTTTCTAGATTTTTTTTCTAGATTTTTTTCTAGATTTTTTTTCTAGATTTTTTTCTAGATTTTTTTTCTAGATTTTTTTTCTAGATTTTTTTCTAGATTTTTTTTCTAGATTTTTTTTCTAGATTTTTTTCTAGATTTTTTTTCTAGATTTCTTTTCTAGATTTTTTTTCTAGATTTTTTTCTAGATTTTTTTTCTAGATTTTTTTCTAGATTTTTTTTCTAGATTTTTTTTCTAGATTTTTTTCTAGATTTTTTTTCTAGATTTTTTTTCTAGATTTTTTTTCTAGATTTTTTTCTAGATTTTTTTTGTAGATTTTTTTTCTAGATTTTCTTCTAGATTTTTTTTCTAGATTTTTTTTCTAGATTTTTTTTCTAGATTTTTTTCTAGATTTTTTTCTAGATTTTTTTTGTAGATTTTTTTTCTAGATTTTTTTCTAGATTTTTTTTCTAGATTTTTTTTCTAGATTTTTTTTTTGTAGATTTTTTTTCCAGATTTTTTTCCAGCTTTTTTTTGTAGATTTTTTTTCTAGATTTTTTTCTAGATTTTTTTTCTAGATTTTTTTTCTAGATTTTTTTTCTAGATTTTTTTTCTAGATTTTTTTCTAGATTTTTTTTGTAGATTTTTTTTGTAGATTTTCTTCTAGATTTTTTTCTAGATTTTTTTTCTAGATTTTTTTCTAGATTTTTTTTCTAGATTTTTTTTCTAGATTTTTTTTCTAGATTTTTTTCTAGATTTTTTTTCTAGATTTTTTTCTAGATTTTATTTCTAGATTTTTTTTCTAGATTTTTTTCTAGATTTTTTTTCTAGATTTTTTTTCTAGATTTTTTTTCTAGATTTTTTTCTAGATTTTTTTTGTAGATTTTTTTTCTAGATTTTTTTCTAGATTTTTTTTCTAGATTTTTTTTCTAGATTTTTTTTCTAGATTTTTTTCTAGATTTTTTTGGTAGATTTTTTTTCTAGATTTTTTTTCTAGATTTTTTTTCTAGATTTTTTTCTAGATTTTTTTTGTAGATTTTTTTTCCAGATTTTTTTCTAGATTTTTTTTGTAGATTTTTTTTCTAGATTTTTTTCTAGATTTTTTTTCTAGATTTTTTTTCTAGATTTTTTTCTAGATTTTTTTTCTAGATTTTTTTTCTAGATTTTTTTCTAGATTTTTTTTCTAGATTTTTTTTCTAGATTTTTTTTCTAGATTTTTTTCTAGATTTTTTTTTGTAGATTTTTTTTGTAGATTTTTTTTGTAGATTTTTTTCTAGATTTTTTTTCCAGATTTTTTTCTAGATTTTTTTTCTAGATTTTTTTTCTAGATTTTTTTCTAGATTTTTTTCTAGATTTTTTTTCTAGATTTTTTTTGTAGATTTTTTTTCTAAATTTGTTCTAGATTTTTTTTGTAGATTTTTTTTCTAGAATTTTTTTCTAGATTTTTTTCTAGATTTTTTTTCTAGATTTTTTTTCTAGATTTTTTTCTAGATTTTTTTTGTAGATTTTTTTTCTAGATTTTTTTCTAGATTTTTTTTCTAGATTTTTTTTCTAGATTTTTTTTCTAGATTTTTTTGTAGATTTTTTTTGTAGATTTTTTTTGTAGATTTTTTTTATAGATTTTTTTCTAGATTTTTTTTCTAGATTTTTTTTCCAGATTTTTTTCTAGATTTTTTTTGTAGATTTTTTTTGTAGATTTTTTTCTAGATTTTTTTTCTAGATTTTTTTCTAGATTTTTTTTCTAGATTTTTTTTCTAGATTTTTTTTCTAGATTTTTTTTCTAGATTTTTTTCTAGATTTTTTTTCTAGATTTTTTTCTAGATTTTTTTTCTAGATTTTTTTTCTAGGTTTTTTTTCTAGATTTTTTTCTAGATTTTTTTTCTAGATTTCTTTTCTAGATTTTTTTTCTAGATTTTTTTCTAGATTTTTTTTCTAGATTTTTTTCTAGATTTTTTTTCTAGATTTTTTTTCTAGATTTTTTTCTAGATTTTTTTTCTAGATTTTTTTTCTAGATTTTTTTCTAGATTTTTTTTCTAGATTTCTTTTCTAGATTTTTTTTCTAGATTTTTTTCTAGATTTTTTTTCTAGATTTTTTTCTAGATTTTTTTTCTAGATTTTTTTTCTAGATTTTTTTCTAGATTTTTTTTCTAGATTTTTTTTCTAGATTTTTTTTCTAGATTTTTTTCTAGATTTTTTTTGTAGATTTTTTTTCTAGATTTTCTTCTAGATTTTTTTTCTAGATTTTTTTTCTAGATTTTTTTTCTAGATTTTTTTCTAGATTTTTTTTGTAGATTTTTTTTCCAGATTTTTTTCTAGATTTTTTTTGTAGATTTTTTTTCTAGATTTTTTTCTAGATTTTTTTTCTAGATTTTTTTTCTAGATTTTTTTCTAGATTTTTTTTCTAGATTTTTTTTCTAGATTTTTTTTCTAGATTTATTTCTAGATTTTTTTTCTATATTTTTTTTCTAGATTTTTTTTCTATATTTTTTTCTAGATTTTTTTTGTAGATTTTTTTTCTAGATTTTTTTTCTAGATTTTTTTCTAGATTTTTATTCTAGATTTTCTTTCTAGATTTTTTTCTAGATTTTTTTTGTAGATTTTTTTTCCAGATTTTTTTCTAGCTTTTTTTTGTAGATTTTTTTTCTAGATTTTTTTCTAGATTTTTTTTCTAGATTTTTTTTCTAGATTTTTTTCTAGATTTTTTTTCTAGATTTTTTCTAGATTTTTTTTCTAGATTTTTTTTCTAGATTTTTTTCTAGATTTTATTTCTAGATTTTTTTTCTAGATTTTTTTTCTAGATTTTTTTCTCGATTTTTTTTCTAGATTTTTTTTCTAGATTTTTTTTCTAGATTTTTTTCTAGATTTTTTTTGTAGATTTTTTTTGTAGATTTTCTTCTAGATTTTTTTCTAGATTTTTTTTCTAGATTTTTTTCTAGATTTTTTTTCTAGATTTTTTTTCTAGATTTTTTTTCTAGATTTTTTTCTAGATTTTTTTCTAGATTTTTTTTGTAGATTTTTTTTCCAGATTTTTTTCTAGCTTTTTTTTGTAGATTTTTTTTCTAGATTTTTTTCTAGATTTTTTTTCTAGATTTTTTTTCTAGATTTTTTTCTAGATTTTTTTTCTAGATTTTTTCTAGATTTTTTTTCTAGATTTTTTTTCTAGATTTTTTTCTAGATTTTATTTCTAGATTTTTTTTCTAGATTTTTTTTCTAGATTTTTTTCTAGATTTTTTTTCTAGATTTTTTTTCTAGATTTTTTTTCTAGATTTTTTTCTAGATTTTTTTTGTAGATTTTTTTTGTAGATTTTCTTCTAGATTTTTTTCTAGATTTTTTTTGTAGATTTTTTTTCTAGATTTTTTTCTAGATTTTTTTTCTAGATTTTTTCTAGATTTTTTTTCTAGATTTTTTTTCTAGATTTTTTTCTAGATTTTATTTCTAGATTTTTTTTCTAGATTTTTTTTCTAGATTTTTTTCTCGATTTTTTTTCTAGATTTTTTTTCTAGATTTTTTTTCTAGATTTTTTTCTAGATTTTTTTTGTAGATTTTTTTTGTAGATTTTCTTCTAGATTTTTTTCTAGATTTTTTTTCTAGATTTTTTTCTAGATTTTTTTTCTAGATTTTTTTTCTAGATTTTTTTTCTAGATTTTTTTCTAGATTTTTTTCTAGATTTTTTTTGTAGATTTTTTTTCCAGATTTTTTTCTAGATTTTTTTTGTAGATTTTTTTTCTAGATTTTTTTCTAGATTTTTTTTCTAGATTTTTTTTCTAGATTTTTTTTCTAGATTTTTTTCTAGATTTTTTTTCTAGATTTTTTTCTAGATTTTTTTTCTAGATTTTTTTTCTAGATTTTTTTTCTAGATTTTTTTCTAGATTTTTTTTGTAGATTTTTTTTGTAGATTTTCTTCTAGATTTTTTTCTAGATTTTTTTTGTAGATTTTTTTTCTAGATTTTTTTCTAGATTTTTTTTCTAGATTTTTTCTAGATTTTTTTTCTAGATTTTTTTTCTAGATTTTTTTCTAGATTTTATTTCTAGATTTTTTTTCTAGATTTTTTTTCTAGATTTTTTTCTAGATTTTTTTTCTAGATTTTTTTTCTAGATTTTTTTTCTAGATTTTTTTCTAGATTTTTTTTGTAGATTTTTTTTGTAGATTTTCTTCTAGATTTTTTTCTAGATTTTTTTTCTAGATTTTTTTCTAGATTTTTTTTCTAGATTTTTTTTCTAGATTTTTTTTCTAGATTTTTTTCTAGATTTTTTTTCTAGATTTTTTTCTAGATTTTATTTCTAGATTTTTTTTCTAGATTTTTTTCTAGATTTTTTTTCTAGATTTTTTTTCTAGATTTTTTTTCTAGATTTTTTTCTAGATTTTTTTTGTAGATTTTTTTTCTAGATTTTTTTCTAGATTTTTTTTCTAGATTTTTTTTCTAGATTTTTTTTCTAGATTTTTTTCTAGATTTTTTTGGTAGATTTTTTTTCTAGATTTTTTTTCTAGATTTTTTTTCTAGATTTTTTTCTAGATTTTTTTTGTAGATTTTTTTTCCAGATTTTTTTCTAGATTTTTTTTGTAGATTTTTTTTCTAGATTTTTTTCTAGATTTTTTTTCTAGATTTTTTTTCTAGATTTTTTTCTAGATTTTTTTTCTAGATTTTTTTTCTAGATTTTTTTTCTAGATTTTTTTCTAGATTTTTTTTGTAGATTTTTTTTCTAGATTTTTTTTCTAGATTTTTTTTCTAGATTTTTTTTCTAGATTTTTTTCTAGATTTTTTTTCTAGATTTTTTTTCTAGATTTTTTTTCTAGATTTTTTTCTAGATTTTTTTTTGTAGATTTTTTTTGTAGATTTTTTTTGTAGATTTTTTTCTAGATTTTTTTTCCAGATTTTTTTCTAGATTTTTTTTCTAGATTTTTTTTCTAGATTTTTTTCTAGATTTTTTTCTAGATTTTTTTTCTAGATTTTTTTTGTAGATTTTTTTTCTAAATTTGTTCTAGATTTTTTTTGTAGATTTTTTTTCTAGAATTTTTTTCTAGATTTTTTTCTAGATTTTTTTTCTAGATTTTTTTTCTAGATTTTTTTCTAGATTTTTTTTGTAGATTTTTTTTCTAGATTTTTTTCTAGATTTTTTTTCTAGATTTTTTTTCTAGATTTTTTTTCTAGATTTTTTTGTAGATTTTTTTTGTAGATTTTTTTTGTAGATTTTTTTTATAGATTTTTTTCTAGATTTTTTTTCTAGATTTTTTTTCCAGATTTTTTTCTAGATTTTTTTTGTAGATTTTTTTTGTAGATTTTTTTCTAGATTTTTTTTCTAGATTTTTTTCTAGATTTTTTTTCTAGATTTTTTTTCTAGATTTTTTTTCTAGATTTTTTTCTAGATTTTTTTTCTAGATTTTTTTCTAGATTTTTTTTCTAGATTTTTTTTCTAGATTTTTTTCTAGATTTTATTTCTAGATTTTTTTTCTAGATTTTTTTTCTAGATTTTTTTCTAGATTTTTTTTCTAGATTTTTTTTCTAGATTTTTTTTCTAGATTTTTTTCTAGATTTTTTTTCTAGATTTTTTTCTAGATTTTTTTTCTAGATTTTTTTTCTAGGTTTTTTTTCTAGATTTTTTTCTAGATTTTTTTTCTAGATTTCTTTTCTAGATTTTTTTTCTAGATTTTTTTCTAGATTTTTTTTCTAGATTTTTTTCTAGATTTTTTTTCTAGATTTTTTTTCTAGATTTTTTTCTAGATTTTTTTTCTAGATTTTTTTTCTAGATTTTTTTCTAGATTTTTTTTCTAGATTTCTTTTCTAGATTTTTTTTCTAGATTTTTTTCTAGATTTTTTTTCTAGATTTTTTTCTAGATTTTTTTTCTAGATTTTTTTTCTAGATTTTTTTCTAGATTTTTTTTCTAGATTTTTTTTCTAGATTTTTTTTCTAGATTTTTTTCTAGATTTTTTTTGTAGATTTTTTTTCTAGATTTTCTTCTAGATTTTTTTTCTAGATTTTTTTTCTAGATTTATTTCTAGATTTTTTTTCTATATTTTTTTTCTAGATTTTTTTTCTATATTTTTTTCTAGATTTTTTTTGTAGATTTTTTTTCTAGATTTTTTTTCTAGATTTTTTTCTAGATTTTTATTCTAGATTTTCTTTCTAGATTTTTTTCTAGATTTTTTTTGTAGATTTTTTTTCCAGATTTTTTTCTAGCTTTTTTTTGTAGATTTTTTTTCTAGATTTTTTTCTAGATTTTTTTTCTAGATTTTTTTTCTAGATTTTTTTCTAGATTTTTTTTCTAGATTTTTTCTAGATTTTTTTTCTAGATTTTTTTTCTAGATTTTTTTCTAGATTTTATTTCTAGATTTTTTTTCTAGATTTTTTTTCTAGATTTTTTTCTCGATTTTTTTTCTAGATTTTTTTTCTAGATTTTTTTTCTAGATTTTTTTCTAGATTTTTTTTGTAGATTTTTTTTGTAGATTTTCTTCTAGATTTTTTTCTAGATTTTTTTTCTAGATTTTTTTCTAGATTTTTTTTGTAGATTTTTTTTGTAGATTTTCTTCTAGATTTTTTTCTAGATTTTTTTTGTAGATTTTTTTTCTAGATTTTTTTCTAGATTTTTTTTCTAGATTTTTTCTAGATTTTTTTTCTAGATTTTTTTTCTAGATTTTTTTCTAGATTTTATTTCTAGATTTTTTTTCTAGATTTTTTTTCTAGATTTTTTTCTCGATTTTTTTTCTAGATTTTTTTTCTAGATTTTTTTTCTAGATTTTTTTCTAGATTTTTTTTGTAGATTTTTTTTGTAGATTTTCTTCTAGATTTTTTTCTAGATTTTTTTTCTAGATTTTTTTCTAGATTTTTTTTCTAGATTTTTTTTCTAGATTTTTTTTCTAGATTTTTTTCTAGATTTTTTTCTAGATTTTTTTTGTAGATTTTTTTTCCAGATTTTTTTCTAGCTTTTTTTTGTAGATTTTTTTTCTAGATTTTTTTCTAGATTTTTTTTCTAGATTTTTTTTCTAGATTTTTTTTCTAGATTTTTTTCTAGATTTTTTTTCTAGATTTTTTTCTAGATTTTTTTTCTAGATTTTTTTTCTAGATTTTTTTTCTAGATTTTTTTCTAGATTTTTTTTGTAGATTTTTTTTGTAGATTTTCTTCTAGATTTTTTTCTAGATTTTTTTTGTAGATTTTTTTTCTAGATTTTTTTCTAGATTTTTTTTCTAGATTTTTTCTAGATTTTTTTTCTAGATTTTTTTTCTAGATTTTTTTCTAGATTTTATTTCTAGATTTTTTTTCTAGATTTTTTTTCTAGATTTTTTTCTAGATTTTTTTTCTAGATTTTTTTTCTAGATTTTTTTTCTAGATTTTTTTCTAGATTTTTTTTGTAGATTTTTTTTGTAGATTTTCTTCTAGATTTTTTTCTAGATTTTTTTTCTAGATTTTTTTCTAGATTTTTTTTCTAGATTTTTTTTCTAGATTTTTTTTCTAGATTTTTTTCTAGATTTTTTTTCTAGATTTTTTTCTAGATTTTATTTCTAGATTTTTTTTCTAGATTTTTTTCTAGATTTTTTTTCTAGATTTTTTTTCTAGATTTTTTTTCTAGATTTTTTTCTAGATTTTTTTTGTAGATTTTTTTTCTAGATTTTTTTCTAGATTTTTTTTCTAGATTTTTTTTCTAGATTTTTTTTCTAGATTTTTTTCTAGATTTTTTTGGTAGATTTTTTTTCTAGATTTTTTTTCTAGATTTTTTTTCTAGATTTTTTTCTAGATTTTTTTTGTAGATTTTTTTTCCAGATTTTTTTCTAGATTTTTTTTGTAGATTTTTTTTCTAGATTTTTTTCTAGATTTTTTTTCTAGATTTTTTTTCTAGATTTTTTTCTAGATTTTTTTTCTAGATTTTTTTTCTAGATTTTTTTTCTAGATTTTTTTCTAGATTTTTTTTGTAGATTTTTTTTCTAGATTTTTTTTCTAGATTTTTTTTCTAGATTTTTTTTCTAGATTTTTTTCTAGATTTTTTTTCTAGATTTTTTTTCTAGATTTTTTTTCTAGATTTTTTTCTAGATTTTTTTTTGTAGATTTTTTTTGTAGATTTTTTTTGTAGATTTTTTTCTAGATTTTTTTTCCAGATTTTTTTCTAGATTTTTTTTCTAGATTTTTTTTCTAGATTTTTTTCTAGATTTTTTTCTAGATTTTTTTTCTAGATTTTTTTTGTAGATTTTTTTTCTAAATTTGTTCTAGATTTTTTTTGTAGATTTTTTTTCTAGAATTTTTTTCTAGATTTTTTTCTAGATTTTTTTTCTAGATTTTTTTTCTAGATTTTTTTCTAGATTTTTTTTGTAGATTTTTTTTCTAGATTTTTTTCTAGATTTTTTTTCTAGATTTTTTTTCTAGATTTTTTTTCTAGATTTTTTTGTAGATTTTTTTTGTAGATTTTTTTTGTAGATTTTTTTTATAGATTTTTTTCTAGATTTTTTTTCTAGATTTTTTTTCCAGATTTTTTTCTAGATTTTTTTTGTAGATTTTTTTTGTAGATTTTTTTCTAGATTTTTTTTCTAGATTTTTTTCTAGATTTTTTTTCTAGATTTTTTTTCTAGATTTTTTTTCTAGATTTTTTTCTAGATTTTTTTTCTAGATTTTTTTCTAGATTTTTTTTCTAGATTTTTTTTCTAGATTTTTTTCTAGATTTTATTTCTAGATTTTTTTTCTAGATTTTTTTTCTAGATTTTTTTCTAGATTTTTTTTCTAGATTTTTTTTCTAGATTTTTTTTCTAGATTTTTTTCTAGATTTTTTTTCTAGATTTTTTTCTAGATTTTTTTTCTAGATTTTTTTTCTAGGTTTTTTTTCTAGATTTTTTTCTAGATTTTTTTTCTAGATTTCTTTTCTAGATTTTTTTTCTAGATTTTTTTCTAGATTTTTTTTCTAGATTTTTTTCTAGATTTTTTTTCTAGATTTTTTTTCTAGATTTTTTTCTAGATTTTTTTTCTAGATTTTTTTTCTAGATTTTTTTCTAGATTTTTTTTCTAGATTTCTTTTCTAGATTTTTTTTCTAGATTTTTTTCTAGATTTTTTTTCTAGATTTTTTTCTAGATTTTTTTTCTAGATTTTTTTTCTAGATTTTTTTCTAGATTTTTTTTCTAGATTTTTTTTCTAGATTTTTTTTCTAGATTTTTTTCTAGATTTTTTTTGTAGATTTTTTTTCTAGATTTTCTTCTAGATTTTTTTTCTAGATTTTTTTTCTAGATTTTTTTTCTAGATTTTTTTCTAGATTTTTTTCTAGATTTTTTTTGTAGATTTTTTTTCTAGATTTTTTTCTAGATTTTTTTTCTAGATTTTTTTTCTAGATTTTTTTTTTGTAGATTTTTTTTCCAGATTTTTTTCCAGCTTTTTTTTGTAGATTTTTTTTCTAGATTTTTTTCTAGATTTTTTTTCTAGATTTTTTTTCTAGATTTTTTTTCTAGATTTTTTTTCTAGATTTTTTTCTAGATTTTTTTTGTAGATTTTTTTTGTAGATTTTCTTCTAGATTTTTTTCTAGATTTTTTTTCTAGATTTTTTTCTAGATTTTTTTTCTAGATTTTTTTTCTAGATTTTTTTTCTAGATTTTTTTCTAGATTTTTTTTCTAGATTTTTTTCTAGATTTTATTTCTAGATTTTTTTTCTAGATTTTTTTCTAGATTTTTTTTCTAGATTTTTTTTCTAGATTTTTTTTCTAGATTTTTTTCTAGATTTTTTTTGTAGATTTTTTTTCTAGATTTTTTTCTAGATTTTTTTTCTAGATTTTTTTTCTAGATTTTTTTTCTAGATTTTTTTCTAGATTTTTTTGGTAGATTTTTTTTCTAGATTTTTTTTCTAGATTTTTTTTCTAGATTTTTTTCTAGATTTTTTTTGTAGATTTTTTTTCCAGATTTTTTTCTAGATTTTTTTTGTAGATTTTTTTTCTAGATTTTTTTCTAGATTTTTTTTCTAGATTTTTTTTCTAGATTTTTTTCTAGATTTTTTTTCTAGATTTTTTTTCTAGATTTTTTTCTAGATTTTTTTTCTAGATTTTTTTTCTAGATTTTTTTTCTAGATTTTTTTCTAGATTTTTTTTTGTAGATTTTTTTTGTAGATTTTTTTTGTAGATTTTTTTCTAGATTTTTTTTCCAGATTTTTTTCTAGATTTTTTTTCTAGATTTTTTTTCTAGATTTTTTTCTAGATTTTTTTCTAGATTTTTTTTCTAGATTTTTTTTGTAGATTTTTTTTCTAAATTTGTTCTAGATTTTTTTTGTAGATTTTTTTTCTAGAATTTTTTTCTAGATTTTTTTCTAGATTTTTTTTCTAGATTTTTTTTCTAGATTTTTTTCTAGATTTTTTTTGTAGATTTTTTTTCTAGATTTTTTTCTAGATTTTTTTTCTAGATTTTTTTTCTAGATTTTTTTTCTAGATTTTTTTGTAGATTTTTTTTGTAGATTTTTTTTGTAGATTTTTTTTATAGATTTTTTTCTAGATTTTTTTTCTAGATTTTTTTTCCAGATTTTTTTCTAGATTTTTTTTGTAGATTTTTTTTGTAGATTTTTTTCTAGATTTTTTTTCTAGATTTTTTTCTAGATTTTTTTTCTAGATTTTTTTTCTAGATTTTTTTTCTAGATTTTTTTTCTAGATTTTTTTCTAGATTTTTTTTCTAGATTTTTTTCTAGATTTTTTTTCTAGATTTTTTTTCTAGGTTTTTTTTCTAGATTTTTTTCTAGATTTTTTTTCTAGATTTCTTTTCTAGATTTTTTTTCTAGATTTTTTTCTAGATTTTTTTTCTAGATTTTTTTCTAGATTTTTTTTCTAGATTTTTTTTCTAGATTTTTTTCTAGATTTTTTTTCTAGATTTTTTTTCTAGATTTTTTTCTAGATTTTTTTTCTAGATTTCTTTTCTAGATTTTTTTTCTAGATTTTTTTCTAGATTTTTTTTCTAGATTTTTTTCTAGATTTTTTTTCTAGATTTTTTTTCTAGATTTTTTTCTAGATTTTTTTTCTAGATTTTTTTTCTAGATTTTTTTTCTAGATTTTTTTCTAGATTTTTTTTGTAGATTTTTTTTCTAGATTTTCTTCTAGATTTTTTTTCTAGATTTTTTTTCTAGATTTTTTTTCTAGATTTTTTTCTAGATTTTTTTCTAGATTTTTTTTGTAGATTTTTTTTCTAGATTTTTTTCTAGATTTTTTTTCTAGATTTTTTTTCTAGATTTTTTTTTTGTAGATTTTTTTTCCAGATTTTTTTCCAGCTTTTTTTTGTAGATTTTTTTTCTAGATTTTTTTCTAGATTTTTTTTCTAGATTTTTTTTCTAAATTTGTTCTAGATTTTTTTTGTAGATTTTTTTTCTAGAATTTTTTTCTAGATTTTTTTCTAGATTTTTTTTCTAGATTTTTTTTCTAGATTTTTTTCTAGATTTTTTTTGTAGATTTTTTTTCTAGATTTTTTTCTAGATTTTTTTTCTAGATTTTTTTTCTAGATTTTTTTTCTAGATTTTTTTGTAGATTTTTTTTGTAGATTTTTTTTGTAGATTTTTTTTATAGATTTTTTTCTAGATTTTTTTTCTAGATTTTTTTTCCAGATTTTTTTCTAGATTTTTTTTGTAGATTTTTTTCTAGATTTTTTTTCTAGATTTTTTTTCTAGATTTTTTTTCTAGATTTTTTTCTAGATTTTTTTTCTAGATTTTTTTTCTAGATTTTTTTCTAGATTTTTTTTCTAGATTTTTTTTCTAGATTTTTTTCTAGATTTTTTTTCTAGATTTTTTTTCTAGATTTTTTTTCTAGATTTTTTTCTAGATTTTTTTTGTAGATTTTTTTTCCAGATTTTTTTCTAGATTTTTTTTCTAGATTTTTTTCTAGATTTTTTTTCTAGATTTTTTTTCTAGATTTTTTTCTAGATTTTTTTTGTAGATTTTTTTTCTAGATTTTTTTCTAGATTTTTTTTCTAGATTTTTTTTCTAGATTTTTTTTCTAGATTTTTTTGTAGATTTTTTTTGTAGATTTTTTTTGTAGATTTTTTTTATAGATTTTTTTCTAGATTTTTTTTCTAGATTTTTTTTCCAGATTTTTTTCTAGATTTTTTTTGTAGATTTTTTTCTAGATTTTTTTTCTAGATTTTTTTTCTAGATTTTTTTTCTAGATTTTTTTCTAGATTTTTTTTCTAGATTTTTTTTCTAGATTTTTTTCTAGATTTTTTTTCTAGATTTTTTTTCTAGATTTTTTTCTAGATTTTTTTTCTAGATTTTTTTTCTAGATTTTTTTTCTAGATTTTTTTCTAGATTTTTTTTCTAGATTTTTTTTCTAGATTTTTTTCTAGATTTTTATTCTAGATTTTTTTTCTAGATTTTTTTCTAGATTTTTTTTGTAGATTTTTTTTCCAGATTTTTTTCTAGCTTTTTTTTGTAGATTTTTTTTCTAGATTTTTTTCTAGATTTTTTTTCTAGATTTTTTTTCTAGATTTTTTTCTAGATTTTTTTTCTAGATTTTTTTTCTAGATTTTTTTTCTAGATTTTTTTCTAGATTTTTTTTGTAGATTTTTTTTCCAGATTTTTTTCTAGATTTTTTTTGTAGATTTTTTTTCTAGATTTTTTTCTAGATTTTTTTTCTAGATTTTTTTCTAGATTTTTTTTCTAGATTTTTTTTCTAGATTTTTTTTCTAGATTTTTTTCTAGATTTTTTTTCTAGATTTTTTTTGTAGATTTTTTTTCTAGATTTTTTTTCTAGATTTTTTTTCTAGATTTTTTTCTAGATTTTTTTTCTAGATTTTTTTTCTAGATTTTTTTTCTAGATTTTTTTCTAGATTTTTTTTTGTAGATTTTTTTTCTAGATTTTTTTTTTAGATTTTTTTCTAGATTTTTTTTCCAGATTTTTTTCTAGATTTTTTTTCTAGATTTTTTTTCTAGATTTTTTTCTAGATTTTTTTCTAGATTTTTTTTCTAGATTTTTTTTGTAGATTTTTTTTCTAAATTTGTTCTAGATTTTTTTTGTAGATTTTTTTTCTAGAATTTTTTTCTAGATTTTTTTCTAGATTTTTTTTATAGATTTTTTTTATAGATTTTTTTTCTAGATTTTTTTTGTAGATTTTTTTCTAGATTTTTTTTCTAGATTTTTTTTCTAGATTTTTTTCTAGATTTTTTTTCTAGATTTTTTTCTAGATTTTTTTTCTAGATTTTTTTTCTAGATTTTTTTTCTAGATTTTTTTCTAGATTTTTTTTCTAGATTTTTTTTCTAGATTTTTTTTCTAGATTTTTTTCTAGATTTTTTTTCTAGATTTTTTTTCTAGATTTTTTTCTAGATTTTTATTCTAGATTTTTTTTCTAGATTTTTTTCTAGATTTTTTTTGTAGATTTTTTTTCCAGATTTTTTTCTAGATTTTTTTGTAGATTTTTTTTCTAGATTTTTTTCTAGATTTTTTTTCTAGATTTCTTTTCTAGATTTTTTTTCTAGATTTTTTTCTAGATTTTTTTTCTAGATTTTTTTCTAGATTTTTTTTCTAGATTTTTTTTCTAGATTTTTTTTCTAGATTTTTTTCTAGATTTTTTTTCTAGATTTTTTTTCTAGATTTTTTTTCTAGATTTTTTTCTAGATTTTTTTCTAGATTTTTTTCTAGATTTTTTTTCTAGATTTTTTTCTAGATTTTTTTTCTAGATTTTTTTTCTAGATTTTTTTCTAGATTTTTTTTCTAGATTTTTTTCTAGATTTTTTTTGTAGATTTTTTTTCTAGATTTTTTTCTAGATTTTCTTTCTAGATTTTTTTCTAGATTTTTTTTCTAGATTTTTTTCTAGATTTTTTTTCTAGATTTTTTTCTAGATTTTTTTCTAGATTTTTTTTCTAGATTTTTTTCTAGATTTTTTTCTAGATTTTTTTTCTAGATTTTTTTTCTAGATTTTTTTTCTAGATTTTTTTTCTAGATTTTTTTCTAGATTTTTTTTCTAGATTTTTTTCTAGATTTTTTTTCTAGATTTTTTTTCTAGATTTTTTTTCTAGATTTTTTTCTAGATTTTTTTTCTAGATTTTTTTTCTAGATTTTTTTTCTAGATTTTTTTCTAGATTTTTTTCTAGATTTTTTTCTAGATTTTTTTTCTAGATTTTTTTTCTAGATTTTTTTCTAGATTTTTTTTCTAGATTTTTTTTCTAGATTTTTTTTCTAGATTTTTTTCTAGATTTTTTTCTAGATTTTTTTCTAGATTTTTTTTCTAGATTTTTTTTCTAGATTTTTTTCTAGATTTTTTTTCTAGATTTTTTTTCTAGATTTTTTTTCTAGATTTTTTTCTAGATTTTTTTTGTAGATTTTTTTTCTAGATTTTTTTCTAGATCTTTTTTCTAGATTTTTTTTCTAGATTTTTTTTCTAGATTTTTTTCTAGATTTTTTTTGTAGATTTTTTTTCTAGATTTTTTTTCTAGATTTTTTTTCTAGATTTTTTTTCTAGATTTTTTTTCTAGATTTTTTTCTAGATTTTTTTTCTAGATTTTTTTCTAGATTTTTTTTCTAGATTTTTTTTCTAGATTTTTTTCTAGATTTTTTTTCTAGATTTTTTTCTAGATTTTTTTTGTAGATTTTTTTTCTAGATTTTTTTTCTAGATTTTTTTCTAGATTTTTTTTCTAGATTTTTTTTCTAGATTTTTTTTCTAGATTTTTTTTCTAGATTTTTTTTCTAGATTTTTTTCTAGATTTTTTTTTGTAGATTTTTTTTCTAGATTTTTTTTCTAGATTTTTTTCTAGATTTTTTTTCCAGATTTTTTTCTAGATTTTTTTTCTAGATTTTTTTTCTAGATTTTTTTCTAGATTTTTTTCTAGATTTTTTTTCTAGATTTTTTTTGTAGATTTTTTTTCTAAATTTGTTCTAGATTTTTTTTGTAGATTTTTTTTCTAGAATTTTTTTCTAGATTTTTTTCTAGATTTTTTTTCTAGATTTTTTTTCTAGATTTTTTTCTAGATTTTTTTTGTAGATTTTTTTTCTAGATTTTTTTCTAGATTTTTTTTCTAGATTTTTTTTCTAGATTTTTTTTCTAGATTTTTTTGTAGATTTTTTTTGTAGATTTTTTTTGTAGATTTTTTTTATAGATTTTTTTCTAGATTTTTTTTCTAGATTTTTTTTCCAGATTTTTTTCTAGATTTTTTTTGTAGATTTTTTTTGTAGATTTTTTTCTAGATTTTTTTTCTAGATTTTTTTCTAGATTTTTTTTCTAGATTTTTTTTCTAGATTTTTTTTCTAGATTTTTTTCTAGATTTTTTTTCTAGATTTTTTTCTAGATTTTTTTTCTAGATTTTTTTTCTAGATTTTTTTCTAGATTTTATTTCTAGATTTTTTTTCTAGATTTTTTTTCTAGATTTTTTTTCTAGATTTTTTTCTAGATTTTATTTCTAGATTTTTTTTCTAGATTTTTTTTCTAGATTTTTTTCTAGATTTTTTTTCTAGATTTTTTTTCTAGATTTTTTTTCTAGATTTTTTTCTAGATTTTTTTTCTAGATTTTTTTTCTAGATTTTTTTTCTAGATTTTTTTCTAGATTTTTTTTCTAGATTTTTTTCTAGATTTTTTTTCTAGATTTTTTTTCTAGATTTTTTTTCTAGATTTTTTTCTAGATTTTTTTTCTAGATTTCTTTTCTAGATTTTTTTTCTAGATTTTTTTCTAGATTTTTTTTCTAGATTTTTTTCTAGATTTTTTTTCTAGATTTTTTTTCTAGATTTTTTTCTAGATTTTTTTTCTAGATTTCTTTTCTAGATTTTTTTTCTAGATTTTTTTCTAGATTTTTTTTCTAGATTTTTTTTCTAGATTTTTTTTCTAGATTTTTTTTCTAGATTTTTTTCTAGATTTTTTTTCTAGATTTTTTTTCTAGATTTTTTTTCTAGATTTTTTTCTAGATTTTTTTCTAGATTTTTTTCTAGATTTTTTTTCTAGATTTTTTTTCTAGATTTTTTTTCTAGATTTTTTTCTAGATTTTTATTCTAGATTTTTTTGCTAGATTTTTTTCTAGATTTTTTTTGTAGATTTTTTTTCCAGATTTTTTTCTAGATTTTTTTTGTAGATTTTTTTTCTAGATTTTTTTCTAGATTTTTTTCTAGATTTTTTTTCTAGATTTTTTTTCTAGATTTTTTTCTAGATTTTTTTTCTAGATTTCTTTTCTAGATTTTTTTTCTAGATTTTTTTCTAGATTTTTTTTCTAGATTTTTTTCTAGATTTTTTTTCTAGATTTTTTTTCTAGATTTTTTTCTAGATTTTTTTTCTAGATTTTTTTTCTAGATTTTTTTTCTAGATTTTTTTCTAGATTTTTTTTGTAGATTTTTTTTCTAGATTTTTTTTCTAGATTTTTTTCTAGATTTTTTTTCTAGATTTTTTTCTAGATTTTTTTTGTAGATTTTTTTTCTAGATTTTTTTCTAGATTTTTTTTCTAGATTTTTTTTCTAGATTTTTTTTCTAGATTTTTTTGTAGATTTTTTTTGTAGATTTTTTTTGTAGATTTTTTTTATAGATTTTTTTCTAGATTTTTTTTCTAGATTTTTTTTCCAGATTTTTTTCTAGATTTTTTTTGTAGATTTTTTTTGTAGATTTTTTTCTAGATTTTTTTTCTAGATTTTTTTCTAGATTTTTTTTCTAGATTTTTTTTCTAGATTTTTTTTCTAGATTTTTTTCTAGATTTTTTTTCTAGATTTTTTTCTAGATTTTTTTTCTAGATTTTTTTTCTAGATTTTTTTCTAGATTTTATTTCTAGATTTTTTTTCTAGATTTTTTTTCTAGATTTTTTTTCTAGATTTTTTTCTAGATTTTATTTCTAGATTTTTTTTCTAGATTTTTTTTCTAGATTTTTTTCTAGATTTTTTTTCTAGATTTTTTTTCTAGATTTTTTTTCTAGATTTTTTTCTAGATTTTTTTTCTAGATTTTTTTTCTAGATTTTTTTTCTAGATTTTTTTCTAGATTTTTTTTCTAGATTTTTTTCTAGATTTTTTTTCTAGATTTTTTTTCTAGATTTTTTTTCTAGATTTTTTTCTAGATTTTTTTTCTAGATTTCTTTTCTAGATTTTTTTTCTAGATTTTTTTCTAGATTTTTTTTCTAGATTTTTTTCTAGATTTTTTTTCTAGATTTTTTTTCTAGATTTTTTTCTAGATTTTTTTTCTAGATTTCTTTTCTAGATTTTTTTTCTAGATTTTTTTCTAGATTTTTTTTCTAGATTTTTTTTCTAGATTTTTTTTCTAGATTTTTTTTCTAGATTTTTTTCTAGATTTTTTTTCTAGATTTTTTTTCTAGATTTTTTTTCTAGATTTTTTTCTAGATTTTTTTCTAGATTTTTTTCTAGATTTTTTTTCTAGATTTTTTTTCTAGATTTTTTTTCTAGATTTTTTTCTAGATTTTTATTCTAGATTTTTTTGCTAGATTTTTTTCTAGATTTTTTTTGTAGATTTTTTTTCCAGATTTTTTTCTAGATTTTTTTTGTAGATTTTTTTTCTAGATTTTTTTCTAGATTTTTTTCTAGATTTTTTTTCTAGATTTTTTTTCTAGATTTTTTTCTAGATTTTTTTTCTAGATTTCTTTTCTAGATTTTTTTTCTAGATTTTTTTCTAGATTTTTTTTCTAGATTTTTTTCTAGATTTTTTTTCTAGATTTCTTTTCTAGATTTTTTTCTAGATTTTTTTTCTAGATTTTTTTCTAGATTTTTTTCTAGATTTTTTTTCTAGATTTTTTTCTAGATTTTTTTCTAGATTTTTTTTCTAGATTTTTTTTCTAGATTTTTTTTCTAGATTTTTTTTCTAGATTTTTTTCTAGATTTTTTTTCTAGATTTTTTTCTAGATTTTTTTTCTAGATTTTTTTTCTAGATTTTTTTTCTAGATTTTTTTCTAGATTTTTTTTCTAGATTTTTTTTCTAGATTTTTTTTCTAGATTTTTTTCTAGATTTTTTTCTAGATTTTTTTCTAGATTTTTTTTCTAGATTTTTTTCTAGATTTTTTTTCTAGATTTTTTTTCTAGATTTTTTTCTAGATTTTTTTTCTAGATTTTTTTCTAGATTTTTTTTGTAGATTTTTTTTCTAGATTTTTTTTCTAGATTTTTTTCTAGATTTTTTTTCTAGATTTTTTTTCTAGATTTTTTTTCTAGATTTTTTTCTAGATTTTTTTTCTAGATTTTTTTCTAGATTTTTTTTCTAGATTTTTTTCTAGATTTTTTTTCTAGATTTTTTTCTAGATTTTTTTCTAGATTTTTTTTCTAGATTTTTTTCTAGATTTTTTTCTAGATTTTTTTTCTAGATTTTTTTTCTAGATTTTTTTTCTAGATTTTTTTTCTAGATTTTTTTCTAGATTTTTTTTCTAGATTTTTTTTCTAGATTTTTTTTCTAGATTTTTTTCTAGATTTTTTTTGTAGATTTTTTTTCTAGATTTTTTTTCTAGATTTTTTTCTAGATTTTTATTCTAGATTTTTTTTCTAGATTTTTTTCTAGATTTTTTTTGTAGATTTTTTTTCCAGATTTTTTTCTAGATTTTTTTTGTAGATTTTTTTTCTAGATTTTTTTCTAGATTTTTTTTCTAGATTTTTTTTCTAGATTTTTTTCTAGATTTTTTTTCTAGATTTTTTTTCTAGATTTTTTTTCTAGATTTATTTCTAGATTTTTTTTCTATATTTTTTTTCTATATTTTTTTTCTATATTTTTTTCTAGATTTTTTTTGTAGATTTTTTTTCTAGATTTTTTTTCTAGATTTTTTTCTAGATTTTTATTCTAGATTTTTTTTCTAGATTTTTTTCTAGATTTTTTTTGTAGATTTTTTTTCCAGATTTTTTTCTAGCTTTTTTTTGTAGATTTTTTTTCTAGATTTTTTTCTAGATTTTTTTTCTAGATTTTTTTTCTAGATTTTTTTCTAGATTTTTTTTCTAGATTTTTTCTAGATTTTTTTTCTAGATTTTTTTTCTAGATTTTTTTCTAGATTTTATTTCTAGATTTTTTTTCTAGATTTTTTTTCTAGATTTTTTTCTCGATTTTTTTTCTAGATTTTTTTTCTAGATTTTTTTTCTAGATTTTTTTCTAGATTTTTTTTCTAGATTTTTTTTGTAGATTTTCTTCTAGATTTTTTTCTAGATTTTTTTTCTAGATTTTTTTCTAGATTTTTTTTCTAGATTTTTTTTCTAGATTTTTTTTCTAGATTTTTTTCTAGATTTTTTTCTAGATTTTTTTTGTAGATTTTTTTTCCAGATTTTTTTCTAGCTTTTTTTTGTAGATTTTTTTTCTAGATTTTTTTCTAGATTTTTTTTCTAGATTTTTTTTCTAGATTTTTTTCTAGATTTTTTTTCTAGATTTTTTCTAGATTTTTTTTCTAGATTTTTTTTCTAGATTTTTTTCTAGATTTTATTTCTAGATTTTTTTTCTAGATTTTTTTTCTAGATTTTTTTTCTAGATTTTTTTTCTAGATTTTTTTCTAGATTTTTTTTGTAGATTTTTTTTCTAGATTTTCTTCTAGATTTTTTTTCTAGATTTTTTTTCTAGATTTTTTTTCTAGATTTTTTTCTAGATTTTTTTCTAGATTTTTTTCTAGATTTTTTTTCTAGATTTTTTTTCTAGATTTTTTTTCTAGATTTTTTTTCTAGATTTTTTTCTAGATTTTTTTTCTAGATTTTTTTCTAGATTTTTTTTCTAGATTTTTTTCTAGATTTTTTTTCTAGATTTTTTTCTAGATTTTTTTCTAGATTTTTTTTCTAGATTTTTTTCTAGATTTTTTTCTAGATTTTTTTTCTAGATTTTTTTTCTAGATTTTTTTTCTAGATTTTTTTTCTAGATTTTTTTCTAGATTTTTTTTCTAGATTTTTTTCTAGATTTTTTTTCTAGATTTTTTTTCTAGATTTTTTTTCTAGATTTTTTTCTAGATTTTTTTTCTAGATTTTTTTTCTAGATTTTTTTTCTAGATTTTTTTCTAGATTTTTTTCTAGATTTTTTTCTAGATTTTTTTTCTAGATTTTTTTCTAGATTTTTTTTCTAGATTTTTTTTCTAGATTTTTTTCTAGATTTTTTTTCTAGATTTTTTTCTAGATTTTTTTCTAGATTTTTTTTCTAGATTTTTTTCTAGATTTTTTTCTAGATTTTTTTTCTAGATTTTTTTTCTAGATTTTTTTTCTAGATTTTTTTTCTAGATTTTTTTCTAGATTTTTTTTCTAGATTTTTTTCTAGATTTTTTTTCTAGATTTTTTTTCTAGATTTTTTTTCTAGATTTTTTTCTAGATTTTTTTTGTAGATTTTTTTTCTAGATTTTTTTTCTAGATTTTTTTCTAGATTTTTATTCTAGATTTTTTTTCTAGATTTTTTTCTAGATTTTTTTTGTAGATTTTTTTTCCAGATTTTTTTCTAGATTTTTTTTGTAGATTTTTTTTCTAGATTTTTTTCTAGATTTTTTTTCTAGATTTTTTTTCTAGATTTTTTTCTAGATTTTTTTTCTAGATTTTTTTTCTAGATTTTTTTTCTAGATTTATTTCTAGATTTTTTTTCTATATTTTTTTTCTAGATTTTTTTTCTATATTTTTTTCTAGATTTTTTTTGTAGATTTTTTTTCTAGATTTTTTTTCTAGATTTTTTTCTAGATTTTTATTCTAGATTTTCTTTCTAGATTTTTTTCTAGATTTTTTTTGTAGATTTTTTTTCCAGATTTTTTTCTAGCTTTTTTTTGTAGATTTTTTTTCTAGATTTTTTTCTAGATTTTTTTTCTAGATTTTTTTTCTAGATTTTTTTCTAGATTTTTTTTCTAGATTTTTTCTAGATTTTTTTTCTAGATTTTTTTTCTAGATTTTTTTCTAGATTTTATTTCTAGATTTTTTTTCTAGATTTTTTTTCTAGATTTTTTTCTCGATTTTTTTTCTAGATTTTTTTTCTAGATTTTTTTTCTAGATTTTTTTCTAGATTTTTTTTGTAGATTTTTTTTGTAGATTTTCTTCTAGATTTTTTTCTAGATTTTTTTTCTAGATTTTTTTCTAGATTTTTTTTCTAGATTTTTTTTCTAGATTTTTTTTCTAGATTTTTTTCTAGATTTTTTTCTAGATTTTTTTTGTAGATTTTTTTTCCAGATTTTTTTCTAGCTTTTTTTTGTAGATTTTTTTCTAGATTTTTTTTCTAGATTTTTTTTCTAGATTTTTTTTCTAGATTTTTTTCTAGATTTTTTTTGTAGATTTTTTTTGTAGATTTTCTTCTAGATTTTTTTCTAGATTTTTTTTGTAGATTTTTTTTCTAGATTTTTTTCTAGATTTTTTTTCTAGATTTTTTCTAGATTTTTTTTCTAGATTTTTTTTCTAGATTTTTTTCTAGATTTTATTTCTAGATTTTTTTTCTAGATTTTTTTTCTAGATTTTTTTCTCGATTTTTTTTCTAGATTTTTTTTCTAGATTTTTTTTCTAGATTTTTTTCTAGATTTTTTTTGTAGATTTTTTTTGTAGATTTTCTTCTAGATTTTTTTCTAGATTTTTTTTCTAGATTTTTTTCTAGATTTTTTTTCTAGATTTTTTTTCTAGATTTTTTTTCTAGATTTTTTTCTAGATTTTTTTCTAGATTTTTTTTGTAGATTTTTTTTCCAGATTTTTTTCTAGCTTTTTTTTGTAGATTTTTTTTCTAGATTTTTTTCTAGATTTTTTTTCTAGATTTTTTTTCTAGATTTTTTTTCTAGATTTTTTTCTAGATTTTTTTTCTAGATTTTTTTCTAGATTTTTTTTCTAGATTTTTTTTCTAGATTTTTTTTCTAGATTTTTTTCTAGATTTTTTTTGTAGATTTTTTTTGTAGATTTTCTTCTAGATTTTTTTCTAGATTTTTTTTGTAGATTTTTTTTCTAGATTTTTTTCTAGATTTTTTTTCTAGATTTTTTCTAGATTTTTTTTCTAGATTTTTTTTCTAGATTTTTTTCTAGATTTTATTTCTAGATTTTTTTTCTAGATTTTTTTTCTAGATTTTTTTCTAGATTTTTTTTCTAGATTTTTTTTCTAGATTTTTTTTCTAGATTTTTTTCTAGATTTTTTTTGTAGATTTTTTTTGTAGATTTTCTTCTAGATTTTTTTCTAGATTTTTTTTGTAGATTTTTTTTCTAGATTTTCTTCTAGATTTTTTTTCTAGATTTTTTTTCTAGATTTTTTTTCTAGATTTTTTTCTAGATTTTTTTCTAGATTTTTTTCTAGATTTTTTTTCTAGATTTTTTTTCTAGATTTTTTTTCTAGATTTTTTTTCTAGATTTTTTTCTAGATTTTTTTTCTAGATTTTTTTCTAGATTTTTTTTCTAGATTTTTTTCTAGATTTTTTTTCTAGATTTTTTTCTAGATTTTTTTCTAGATTTTTTTTCTAGATTTTTTTCTAGATTTTTTTCTAGATTTTTTTTCTAGATTTTTTTTCTAGATTTTTTTTCTAGATTTTTTTTCTAGATTTTTTTCTAGATTTTTTTTCTAGATTTTTTTCTAGATTTTTTTTCTAGATTTTTTTTCTAGATTTTTTTTCTAGATTTTTTTCTAGATTTTTTTTCTAGATTTTTTTTCTAGATTTTTTTTCTAGATTTTTTTCTAGATTTTTTTCTAGATTTTTTTCTAGATTTTTTTTCTAGATTTTTTTCTAGATTTTTTTTCTAGATTTTTTTTCTAGATTTTTTTCTAGATTTTTTTTCTAGATTTCTTTCTAGATTTTTTTTCTAGATTTTTTTTCTAGATTTTTTTCTAGATTTTTTTTCTAGATTTTTTTTCTAGATTTTTTTTCTAGATTTTTTTCTAGATTTTTTTTCTAGATTTTTTTCTAGATTTTTTTTCTAGATTTTTTTCTAGATTTTTTTTCTAGATTTTTTTCTAGATTTTTTTCTAGATTTTTTTTCTAGATTTTTTTCTAGATTTTTTTCTAGATTTTTTTTCTAGATTTTTTTTCTAGATTTTTTTTCTAGATTTTTTTTCTAGATTTTTTTCTAGATTTTTTTTCTAGATTTTTTTCTAGATTTTTTTTCTAGATTTTTTTTCTAGATTTTTTTTCTAGATTTTTTTCTAGATTTTTTTTGTAGATTTTTTTTCTAGATTTTTTTTCTAGATTTTTTTCTAGATTTTTATTCTAGATTTTTTTTCTAGATTTTTTTCTAGATTTTTTTTGTAGATTTTTTTTCCAGATTTTTTTCTAGATTTTTTTTGTAGATTTTTTTTCTAGATTTTTTTCTAGATTTTTTTTCTAGATTTTTTTTCTAGATTTTTTTCTAGATTTTTTTTCTAGATTTTTTTTCTAGATTTTTTTTCTAGATTTATTTCTAGATTTTTTTTCTAGATTTTTTTTCTAGATTTTTTTTCTATATTTTTTTCTAGATTTTTTTTGTAGATTTTTTTTCTAGATTTTTTTTCTAGATTTTTTTCTAGATTTTTATTCTAGATTTTCTTTCTAGATTTTTTTCTAGATTTTTTTTGTAGATTTTTTTTCCAGATTTTTTTCTAGCTTTTTTTTGTAGATTTTTTTTCTAGATTTTTTTCTAGATTTTTTTTCTAGATTTTTTTTCTAGATTTTTTTCTAGATTTTTTTTCTAGATTTTTTCTAGATTTTTTTTCTAGATTTTTTTTCTAGATTTTTTTCTAGATTTTATTTCTAGATTTGTTTTCTAGATTTTTTTTCTAGATTTTTTTCTCGATTTTTTTTCTAGATTTTTTTTCTAGATTTTTTTTCTAGATTTTTTTCTAGATTTTTTTTGTAGATTTTTTTTGTAGATTTTCTTCTAGATTTTTTTCTAGATTTTTTTTCTAGATTTTTTTCTAGATTTTTTTTCTAGATTTTTTTTCTAGATTTTTTTTCTAGATTTTTTTCTAGATTTTTTTGTAGATTTTTTTTGTAGATTTTTTTTCCAGATTTTTTTCTAGCTTTTTTTTGTAGATTTTTTTTCTAGATTTTTTTCTAGATTTTTTTTCTAGATTTTTTTTCTAGATTTTTTTCTAGATTTTTTTTCAAGATTTTTTCTAGATTTTTTTTCTAGATTTTTTTTCTAGATTTTTTTCTAGATTTTATTTCTAGATTTTTTTTCTAGATTTTTTTTCTAGATTTTTTTCTAGATTTTTTTTCTAGATTTTTTTTCTAGATTTTTTTTCTAGATTTTTTTCTAGATTTTTTTTGTAGATTTTTTTTGTAGATTTTCTTCTAGATTTTTTTCTAGATTTTTTTTCTAGATTTTTTTCTAGATTTTTTTTCTAGATTTTTTTTCTAGATTTTTTTTCTAGATTTTTTTCTAGATTTTTTTCTAGATTTTTTTTCTAGATTTTTTTTCTAGATTTTTTTTCTAGAATTTTTTTCTAGATTTTTTTCTAGATTTTTTTTCTAGATTTTTTTCTAGATTTTTTTTCTAGATTTTTTTTCTAGATTTTTTTTCTAGATTTTTTTCTAGATTTTTTTTCTAGATTTTTTTTCTAGATTTTTTTTCTAGATTTTTTTCTAGATTTTTTTTCTAGATTTTTTTCTAGATTTTATTTCTAGATTTTTTTTCTAGATTTTTTTCTAGATTTTTTTTCTAGATTTTTTTTCTAGATTTTTTTTCTAGATTTTTTTCTAGATTTTTTTTGTAGATTTTTTTTCTAGATTTTTTTCTAGATTTTTTTTCTAGATTTTTTTTCTAGATTTTTTTTCTAGATTTTTTTCTAGATTTTTTTGGTAGATTTTTTTTCTAGATTTTTTTTCTAGATTTTTTTTCTAGATTTTTTTCTAGATTTTTTTTGTAGATTTTTTTTCCAGATTTTTTTCTAGATTTTTTTTGTAGATTTTTTTTCTAGATTTTTTTCTAGATTTTTTTTCTAGATTTTTTTTCTAGATTTTTTTCTAGATTTTTTTTCTAGATTTTTTTTCTAGATTTTTTTTCTAGATTTTTTTCTAGATTTTTTTTGTAGATTTTTTTTCTAGATTTTTTTTCTAGATTTTTTTTCTAGATTTTTTTTCTAGATTTTTTTCTAGATTTTTTTTCTAGATTTTTTTTCTAGATTTTTTTTCTAGATTTTTTTCTAGATTTTTTTTTGTAGATTTTTTTTGTAGATTTTTTTTGTAGATTTTTTTCTAGATTTTTTTTCCAGATTTTTTTCTAGATTTTTTTTCTAGATTTTTTTTCTAGATTTTTTTCTAGATTTTTTTCTAGATTTTTTTTCTAGATTTTTTTTGTAGATTTTTTTTCTAAATTTGTTCTAGATTTTTTTTGTAGATTTTTTTTCTAGAATTTTTTTCTAGATTTTTTTCTAGATTTTTTTTCTAGATTTTTTTTCTAGATTTTTTTCTAGATTTTTTTTGTAGATTTTTTTTCTAGATTTTTTTCTAGATTTTTTTTCTAGATTTTTTTTCTAGATTTTTTTTCTAGATTTTTTTGTAGATTTTTTTTGTAGATTTTTTTTGTAGATTTTTTTTATAGATTTTTTTCTAGATTTTTTTTCTAGATTTTTTTTCCAGATTTTTTTCTAGATTTTTTTTGTAGATTTTTTTTGTAGATTTTTTTCTAGATTTTTTTTCTAGATTTTTTTCTAGATTTTTTTTCTAGATTTTTTTTCTAGATTTTTTTTCTAGATTTTTTTCTAGATTTTTTTTCTAGATTTTTTTCTAGATTTTTTTTCTAGATTTTTTTTCTAGATTTTTTTCTAGATTTTATTTCTAGATTTTTTTTCTAGATTTTTTTTCTAGATTTTTTTCTAGATTTTTTTTCTAGATTTTTTTTCTAGATTTTTTTTCTAGATTTTTTTCTAGATTTTTTTTCTAGATTTTTTTCTAGATTTTTTTTCTAGATTTTTTTTCTAGGTTTTTTTTCTAGATTTTTTTCTAGATTTTTTTTCTAGATTTCTTTTCTAGATTTTTTTTCTAGATTTTTTTCTAGATTTTTTTTCTAGATTTTTTTCTAGATTTTTTTTCTAGATTTTTTTTCTAGATTTTTTTCTAGATTTTTTTTCTAGATTTTTTTTCTAGATTTTTTTCTAGATTTTTTTTCTAGATTTCTTTTCTAGATTTTTTTTCTAGATTTTTTTCTAGATTTTTTTTCTAGATTTTTTTCTAGATTTTTTTTCTAGATTTTTTTTCTAGATTTTTTTCTAGATTTTTTTTCTAGATTTTTTTTCTAGATTTTTTTTCTAGATTTTTTTCTAGATTTTTTTTGTAGATTTTTTTTCTAGATTTTCTTCTAGATTTTTTTTCTAGATTTTTTTTCTAGATTTTTTTTCTAGATTTTTTTCTAGATTTTTTTCTAGATTTTTTTTGTAGATTTTTTTTCTAGATTTTTTTCTAGATTTTTTTTCTAGATTTTTTTTCTAGATTTTTTTTTTGTAGATTTTTTTTCCAGATTTTTTTCCAGCTTTTTTTTGTAGATTTTTTTTCTAGATTTTTTTCTAGATTTTTTTTCTAGATTTTTTTTCTAAATTTGTTCTAGATTTTTTTTGTAGATTTTTTTTCTAGAATTTTTTTCTAGATTTTTTTCTAGATTTTTTTTGTAGATTTTTTTTCCAGATTTTTTTCTAGATTTTTTTTGTAGATTTTTTTTCTAGATTTTTTTCTAGATTTTTTTTCTAGATTTTTTTCTAGATTTTTTTTCTAGATTTTTTTTCTAGATTTTTTTTCTAGATTTTTTTCTAGATTTTTTTTCTAGATTTTTTTTCTAGATTTTTTTTCTAGATTTTTTTTCTAGATTTTTTTTCTAGATTTTTTTCTAGATTTTTTTTCTAGATTTTTTTTCTAGATTTTTTTTCTAGATTTTTTTCTAGATTTTTTTTTGTAGATTTTTTTTCTAGATTTTTTTTTTAGATTTTTTTCTAGATTTTTTTTCCAGATTTTTTTCTAGATTTTTTTTCTAGATTTTTTTTCTAGATTTTTTTCTAGATTTTTTTCTAGATTTTTTTTCTAGATTTTTTTTGTAGATTTTTTTTCTAAATTTGTTCTAGATTTTTTTTGTAGATTTTTTTTCTAGAATTTTTTTCTAGATTTTTTTCTAGATTTTTTTTATAGATTTTTTTTATAGATTTTTTTTCTAGATTTTTTTTGTAGATTTTTTTCTAGATTTTTTTTCTAGATTTTTTTTCTAGATTTTTTTCTAGATTTTTTTTCTAGATTTTTTTCTAGATTTTTTTTCTAGATTTTTTTTCTAGATTTTTTTTCTAGATTTTTTTCTAGATTTTTTTTCTAGATTTTTTTTCTAGATTTTTTTTCTAGATTTTTTTCTAGATTTTTTTTCTAGATTTTTTTTCTAGATTTTTTTCTAGATTTTTATTCTAGATTTTTTTTCTAGATTTTTTTCTAGATTTTTTTTGTAGATTTTTTTTCCAGATTTTTTTCTAGATTTTTTTGTAGATTTTTTTTCTAGATTTTTTTCTAGATTTTTTTTCTAGATTTCTTTTCTAGATTTTTTTTCTAGATTTTTTTCTAGATTTTTTTTCTAGATTTTTTTCTAGATTTTTTTTCTAGATTTTTTTTCTAGATTTTTTTTCTAGATTTTTTTCTAGATTTTTTTTCTAGATTTTTTTTCTAGATTTTTTTTCTAGATTTTTTTCTAGATTTTTTTCTAGATTTTTTTCTAGATTTTTTTTCTAGATTTTTTTCTAGATTTTTTTTCTAGATTTTTTTTCTAGATTTTTTTCTAGATTTTTTTTCTAGATTTTTTTCTAGATTTTTTTTGTAGATTTTTTTTCTAGATTTTTTTCTAGATTTTCTTTCTAGATTTTTTTCTAGATTTTTTTTCTAGATTTTTTTCTAGATTTTTTTTCTAGATTTTTTTCTAGATTTTTTTCTAGATTTTTTTTCTAGATTTTTTTCTAGATTTTTTTCTAGATTTTTTTTCTAGATTTTTTTTCTAGATTTTTTTTCTAGATTTTTTTTCTAGATTTTTTTCTAGATTTTTTTTCTAGATTTTTTTCTAGATTTTTTTTCTAGATTTTTTTTCTAGATTTTTTTTCTAGATTTTTTTCTAGATTTTTTTTCTAGATTTTTTTTCTAGATTTTTTTTCTAGATTTTTTTCTAGATTTTTTTCTAGATTTTTTTCTAGATTTTTTTTCTAGATTTTTTTTCTAGATTTTTTTCTAGATTTTTTTTCTAGATTTTTTTTCTAGATTTTTTTTCTAGATTTTTTTCTAGATTTTTTTTGTAGATTTTTTTTCTAGATTTTTTTCTAGATCTTTTTTCTAGATTTTTTTTCTAGATTTTTTTTCTAGATTTTTTTCTAGATTTTTTTTGTAGATTTTTTTTCTAGATTTTTTTTCTAGATTTTTTTCTAGATTTTTATTCTAGATTTTTTTTCTAGATTTTTTTCTAGATTTTTTTTGTAGATTTTTTTTCCAGATTTTTTTCTAGATTTTTTTTGTAGATTTTTTTTCTAGATTTTTTTCTAGATTTTTTTTGTAGATTTTTTTTCTAGATTTTTTTTCTAGATTTTTTTTCTAGATTTTTTTCTAGATTTTTTTTGTAGATTTTTTTTCCAGATTTTTTTCTAGATTTTTTTTGTAGATTTTTTTTCTAGATTTTTTTCTAGATTTTTTTTCTAGATTTTTTTTCTAGATTTTTTTTCTAGATTTTTTTCTAGATTTTTTTTGTAGATTTTTTTTGTAGATTTTTTTTCTAGATTTTTTTTCTAGATTTTTTTTCTAGATTTTTTTCTAGATTTTTTTTCTAGATTTTTTTTCTAGATTTTTTTTCTAGATTTTTTTCTAGATTTTTTTTTGTAGATTTTTTTTCTAGATTTTTTTTCCAGATTTTTTTCTAGATTTTTTTTCTAGATTTTTTTTCTAGATTTTTTTCTAGATTTTTTTCTAGATTTTTTTTCTAGATTTTTTTTGTAGATTTTTTTTCTAAATTTGTTCTAGATTTTTTTTGTAGATTTTTTTTCTAGAATTTTTTTCTAGATTTTTTTCTAGATTTTTTTTCTAGATTTTTTTTCTAGATTTTTTTCTAGATTTTTTTTTGTAGATTTTTTTTCTAGATTTTTTTCTAGATTTTTTTTCTAGATTTTTTTTCTAGATTTTTTTTCTAGATTTTTTTTCCAGATTTTTTTCTAGATTTTTTTTGTAGATTTTTTTTGTAGATTTTTTTCTAGATTTTTTTTCTAGATTTTTTTCTAGATTTTTTTTCTAGATTTTTTTTCTAGATTTTTTTTCTAGATTTTTTTCTAGATTTTTTTTTGTAGATTTTTTTTGTAGATTTTTTTTTTAGATTTTTTTCTAGATTTTTTTTCCAGATTTTTTTCTAGATTTTTTTTCTAGATTTTTTTTCTAGATTTTTTTCTAGATTTTTTTCTAGATTTTTTTTCTAGATTTTTTTTGTAGATTTTTTTTCTAAATTTGTTCTAGATTTTTTTTGTAGATTTTTTTTCTAGAATTTTTTTCTAGATTTTTTTCTAGATTTTTTTTCTAGATTTTTTTTATAGATTTTTTTTCTAGATTTTTTTTGTAGATTTTTTTCTAGATTTTTTTTCTAGATTTTTTTTCTAGATTTTTTTCTAGATTTTTTTTCTAGATTTTTTTCTAGATTTTTTTTCTAGATTTTTTTTCTAGATTTTTTTTCTAGATTTTTTTCTAGATTTTTTTTCTAGATTTTTTTTCTAGATTTTTTTTCTAGATTTTTTTCTAGATTTTTTTTCTAGATTTTTTTTCTAGATTTTTTTCTAGATTTTTATTCTAGATTTTTTTTCTAGATTTTTTTCTAGATTTTTTTTGTAGATTTTTTTTCCAGATTTTTTTCTAGATTTTTTTGTAGATTTTTTTTCTAGATTTTTTTCTAGATTTTTTTTCTAGATTTCTTTTCTAGATTTTTTTTCTAGATTTTTTTCTAGATTTTTTTTCTAGATTTTTTTCTAGATTTTTTTTCTAGATTTTTTTTCTAGATTTTTTTTCTAGATTTTTTTCTAGATTTTTTTTCTAGATTTTTTTTCTAGATTTTTTTTCTAGATTTTTTTCTAGATTTTTTTCTAGATTTTTTTCTAGATTTTTTTTCTAGATTTTTTTCTAGATTTTTTTTCTAGATTTTTTTTCTAGATTTTTTTCTAGATTTTTTTTCTAGATTTTTTTCTAGATTTTTTTTGTAGATTTTTTTTCTAGATTTTTTTCTAGATTTTCTTTCTAGATTTTTTTCTAGATTTTTTTTCTAGATTTTTTTCTAGATTTTTTTTCTAGATTTTTTTCTAGATTTTTTTCTAGATTTTTTTTCTAGATTTTTTTCTAGATTTTTTTCTAGATTTTTTTTCTAGATTTTTTTTCTAGATTTTTTTTCTAGATTTTTTTTCTAGATTTTTTTCTAGATTTTTTTTCTAGATTTTTTTCTAGATTTTTTTTCTAGATTTTTTTTCTAGATTTTTTTTCTAGATTTTTTTCTAGATTTTTTTTCTAGATTTTTTTTCTAGATTTTTTTTCTAGATTTTTTTCTAGATTTTTTTCTAGATTTTTTTCTAGATTTTTTTTCTAGATTTTTTTTCTAGATTTTTTTCTAGATTTTTTTTCTAGATTTTTTTTCTAGATTTTTTTTCTAGATTTTTTTCTAGATTTTTTTTGTAGATTTTTTTTCTAGATCTTTTTTCTAGATCTTTTTTCTAGATTTTTTTTCTAGATTTTTTTTCTAGATTTTTTTCTAGATTTTTTTTGTAGATTTTTTTTCTAGATTTTTTTTCTAGATTTTTTTCTAGATTTTTATTCTAGATTTTTTTTCTAGATTTTTTTCTAGATTTTTTTTGTAGATTTTTTTTCCAGATTTTTTTCTAGATTTTTTTTGTAGATTTTTTTTCTAGATTTTTTTCTAGATTTTTTTTGTAGATTTTTTTTCTAGATTTTTTTTCTAGATTTTTTTTCTAGATTTTTTTCTAGATTTTTTTTGTAGATTTTTTTTCCAGATTTTTTTCTAGATTTTTTTTGTAGATTTTTTTTCTAGATTTTTTTCTAGATTTTTTTTCTAGATTTTTTTTCTAGATTTTTTTTCTAGATTTTTTTCTAGATTTTTTTTGTAGATTTTTTTTGTAGATTTTTTTTCTAGATTTTTTTTCTAGATTTTTTTTCTAGATTTTTTTCTAGATTTTTTTTCTAGATTTTTTTTCTAGATTTTTTTTCTAGATTTTTTTCTAGATTTTTTTTTGTAGATTTTTTTTCTAGATTTTTTTTCTAGATTTTTTTCTAGATTTTTTTTCCAGATTTTTTTCTAGATTTTTTTTCTAGATTTTTTTTCTAGATTTTTTTCTAGATTTTTTTCTAGATTTTTTTTCTAGATTTTTTTTGTAGATTTTTTTTCTAAATTTGTTCTAGATTTTTTTTGTAGATTTTTTTTCTAGAATTTTTTTCTAGATTTTTTTCTAGATTTTTTTTCTAGATTTTTTTTCTAGATTTTTTTCTAGATTTTTTTTTGTAGATTTTTTTTCTAGATTTTTTTCTAGATTTTTTTTCTAGATTTTTTTTCTAGATTTTTTTTCTAGATTTTTTTTCCAGATTTTTTTCTAGATTTTTTTTGTAGATTTTTTTTGTAGATTTTTTTCTAGATTTTTTTTCTAGATTTTTTTCTAGATTTTTTTTCTAGATTTTTTTTCTAGATTTTTTTTCTAGATTTTTTTCTAGATTTTTTTTCTAGATTTTTTTCTAGATTTTTTTTCTAGATTTTTTTTCTAGATTTTTTTCTAGATTTTTTTCTAGATTTTTTTTCTAGATTTTTTTCTAGATTTTTTTTCTAGATTTTTTTTCTAGATTTTTTTTCTAGATTTTTTTCTAGATTTTTTTTCTAGATTTTTTTTCTAGATTTTTTTTCTAGATTTTTTTCTAGATTTTTTTCTAGATTTTTTTCTAGATTTTTTTTCTAGATTTTTTTTCTAGATTTTTTTCTAGATTTTTTTTCTAGATTTTTTTTCTAGATTTTTTTTCTAGATTTTTTTCTAGATTTTTTTTGTAGATTTTTTTTCTAGATCTTTTTTCTAGATCTTTTTTCTAGATTTTTTTTCTAGATTTTTTTTCTAGATTTTTTTCTAGATTTTTTTTGTAGATTTTTTTTCTAGATTTTTTTTCTAGATTTTTTTCTAGATTTTTATTCTAGATTTTTTTTCTAGATTTTTTTCTAGATTTTTTTTGTAGATTTTTTTTCCAGATTTTTTTCTAGATTTTTTTTGTAGATTTTTTTTCTAGATTTTTTTCTAGATTTTTTTTGTAGATTTTTTTTCTAGATTTTTTTTCTAGATTTTTTTTCTAGATTTTTTTCTAGATTTTTTTTGTAGATTTTTTTTCCAGATTTTTTTCTAGATTTTTTTTGTAGATTTTTTTTCTAGATTTTTTTCTAGATTTTTTTTCTAGATTTTTTTTCTAGATTTTTTTTCTAGATTTTTTTCTAGATTTTTTTTGTAGATTTTTTTTGTAGATTTTTTTTCTAGATTTTTTTTCTAGATTTTTTTTCTAGATTTTTTTCTAGATTTTTTTTCTAGATTTTTTTTCTAGATTTTTTTTCTAGATTTTTTTCTAGATTTTTTTTTGTAGATTTTTTTTCTAGATTTTTTTTCTAGATTTTTTTCTAGATTTTTTTTCCAGATTTTTTTCTAGATTTTTTTTCTAGATTTTTTTTCTAGATTTTTTTCTAGATTTTTTTCTAGATTTTTTTTCTAGATTTTTTTTGTAGATTTTTTTTCTAAATTTGTTCTAGATTTTTTTTGTAGATTTTTTTTCTAGAATTTTTTTCTAGATTTTTTTCTAGATTTTTTTTCTAGATTTTTTTTCTAGATTTTTTTCTAGATTTTTTTTTGTAGATTTTTTTTCTAGATTTTTTTCTAGATTTTTTTTCTAGATTTTTTTTCTAGATTTTTTTTCTAGATTTTTTTTCCAGATTTTTTTCTAGATTTTTTTTGTAGATTTTTTTTGTAGATTTTTTTCTAGATTTTTTTTCTAGATTTTTTTCTAGATTTTTTTTCTAGATTTTTTTTCTAGATTTTTTTTCTAGATTTTTTTCTAGATTTTTTTTCTAGATTTTTTTCTAGATTTTTTTTCTAGATTTTTTTTCTAGATTTTTTTCTAGATTTTTTTTCTAGATTTTTTTTCTAGATTTTTTTTCTAGATTTTTTTTCTAGATTTTTTTTCCAGATTTTTTTCTAGATTTTTTTTGTAGATTTTTTTTGTAGATTTTTTTCTAGATTTTTTTTCTAGATTTTTTTCTAGATTTTTTTTCTAGATTTTTTTTCTAGATTTTTTTCTAGATTTTTTTTCTAGATTTTTTTCTAGATTTTTTTTCTAGATTTTTTTTCTAGATTTTTTTTCTAGATTTTTTTCTAGATTTTTTTTGTAGATTTTTTTTCTAGATTTTTTTCTAGATTTTTATTCTAGATTTTTTTTCTAGATTTTTTTTGTAGATTTTTTTTCCAGATTTTTTTCTAGATTTTTTTGTAGATTTTTTTTCTAGATTTTTTTCTAGATTTTTTTTCTAGATTTTTTTTCTAGATTTTTTTTCTAGATTTTTTTCTAGATTTTTTTTCTAGATTTTTTTCTAGATTTTTTTTCTAGATTTTTTTTCTAGATTTTTTTTCTAGATTTTTTTCTAGATTTTTTTTCTAGATTTTTTTTCTAGATTTTTTTTCTAGATTTTTTTCTAGATTTTTTTCTAGATTTTTTTCTAGATTTTTTTTCTAGATTTTTTTCTAGATTTTTTTTCTAGATTTTTTTTCTAGATTTTTTTCTAGATTTTTTTTCTAGATTTTTTTCTAGATTTTTTTTGTAGATTTTTTTTCTAGATTTTTTTTCTAGATTTTTTTCTAGATTTTTTTTCTAGATTTTTTTTCTAGATTTTTTTTCTAGATTTTTTTCTAGATTTTTTTTCTAGATTTTTTTCTAGATTTTTTTTCTAGATTTTTTTCTAGATTTTTTTTCTAGATTTTTTTCTAGATTTTTTTCTAGATTTTTTTTCTAGATTTTTTTCTAGATTTTTTTCTAGATTTTTTTTCTAGATTTTTTTTCTAGATTTTTTTTCTAGATTTTTTTTCTAGATTTTTTTCTAGATTTTTTTTCTAGATTTTTTTCTAGATTTTTTTTCTAGATTTTTTTTCTAGATTTTTTTTCTAGATTTTTTTCTAGATTTTTTTTCTAGATTTTTTTTCTAGATTTTTTTTCTAGATTTTTTTCTAGATTTTTTTCTAGATTTTTTTCTAGATTTTTTTTCTAGATTTTTTTTCTAGATTTTTTTCTAGATTTTTTTTCTAGATTTTTTTTCTAGATTTTTTTTCTAGATTTTTTTCTAGATTTTTTTTGTAGATTTTTTTTCTAGATTTTTTTCTAGATCTTTTTTCTAGATTTTTTTTCTAGATTTTTTTTCTAGATTTTTTTCTAGATTTTTTTTGTAGATTTTTTTTCTAGATTTTTTTTCTAGATTTTTTTCTAGATTTTTATTCTAGATTTTTTTTCTAGATTTTTTTCTAGATTTTTTTTGTAGATTTTTTTTCCAGATTTTTTTCTAGATTTTTTTTGTAGATTTTTTTTCTAGATTTTTTTCTAGATTTTTTTTGTAGATTTTTTTTCTAGATTTTTTTTCTAGATTTTTTTTCTAGATTTTTTTCTAGATTTTTTTTGTAGATTTTTTTTCCAGATTTTTTTCTAGATTTTTTTTGTAGATTTTTTTTCTAGATTTTTTTCTAGATTTTTTTTCTAGATTTTTTTTCTAGATTTTTTTCTAGATTTTTTTTCTAGATTTTTTTTCTAGATTTTTTTTCTAGATTTTTTTCTAGATTTTTTTTGTAGATTTTTTTTCTAGATTTTTTTTCTAGATTTTTTTTCTAGATTTTTTTTCTAGATTTTTTTCTAGATTTTTTTTCTAGATTTTTTTTCTAGATTTTTTTTCTAGATTTTTTTCTAGATTTTTTTTTGTAGATTTTTTTTCTAGATTTTTTTTCTAGATTTTTTTCTAGATTTTTTTTCCAGATTTTTTTCTAGATTTTTTTTCTAGATTTTTTTTCTAGATTTTTTTCTAGATTTTTTTCTAGATTTTTTTTCTAGATTTTTTTTGTATATTTTTTTTCTAAATTTGTTCTAGATTTTTTTCTAGATTTTTTTTCTAGATTTTTTTTCTAGATTTTTTTCTAGATTTTTTATGTAGATTTTTTTTCTAGATTTTTTTCTAGATTTTTTTTCTAGATTTTTTTTCTAGATTTTTTTTCTAGATTTTTTTTCCAGATTTTTTTCTAGATTTTTTTTGTAGATTTTTTTTGTAGATTTTTTTCTAGATTTTTTTTCTAGATTTTTTTCTAGATTTTTTTTCTAGATTTTTTTTCTAGATTTTTTTTCTAGATTTTTTTCTAGATTTTTTTTCTAGATTTTTTTCTAGATTTTTTTTCTAGATTTTTTTTCTAGATTTTTTTCTAGATTTTTTTTCTAGATTTTTTTTCTAGATTTTTTTCTAGATTTTTTTTGTAGATTTTTTTTCTAGATTTTTTTCTAGATTTTTTTTCTAGATTTTTTTTCTAGATTTTTTTTCTAGATTTTTTTTCCAGATTTTTTTCTAGATTTTTTTTGTAGATTTTTTTTGTAGATTTTTTTCTAGATTTTTTTTCTAGATTTTTTTCTAGATTTTTTTTCTAGATTTTTTTTCTAGATTTTTTTTCTAGATTTTTTTCTAGATTTTTTTTCTAGATTTTTTTCTAGATTTTTTTTCTAGATTTTTTTTCTAGATTTTTTTCTAGATTTTATTTCTAGATTTTTTTTCTAGATTTTTTTTCTAGATTTTTTTCTAGATTTTTTTTCTAGATTTTTTTTCTAGATTTTTTTTCTAGATTTTTTTCTAGATTTTTTTTCTAGATTTTTTTCTAGATTTTTTTTCTAGATTTTTTTTCTAGATTTTTTTTCTAGATTTTTTTCTAGATTTTGTTTCTAGATTTCTTTTCTAGATTTTTTTTCTAGATTTTTTTCTAGATTTTTTTTCTAGATTTTTTTCTAGATTTTTTTTCTAGATTTTTTTTCTAGATTTTTTTCTAGATTTTTTTTCTAGATTTTTTTTCTAGATTTTTTTCTAGATTTTTTTTCTAGATTTCTTTTCTAGATTTTTTTTCTAGATTTTTTTCTAGATTTTTTTTCTAGATTTTTTTCTAGATTTTTTTTCTAGATTTTTTTCTAGATTTTTTTCTAGATTTTTTTTCTAGATTTTTTTTCTAGATTTTTTTCTAGATTTTTTTTCTAGATTTTTTTTCTAGATTTTTTTTTTGTAGATTTTTTTTCCAGATTTTTTTCCAGCTTTTTTTTGTAGATTTTTTTTCTAGATTTTTTTCTAGATTTTTTTTCTAGATTTTTTTCTAGATTTTTTTTCTAGATTTTTTTCTAGATTTTTTTTGTAGATTTTTTTTGTAGATTTTTTTTCTAGATTTTTTTCTAGATTTTTTTTCTAGATTTTTTTTCCAGATTTTTTTCTAGATTTTTTTCTAGATTTTTTTTCTAGATTTTTTTCTAGATTTTTTTTCTAGATTTTTTTTCTAGATTCTTTTCTAGATTTTTTTTCTAGATTTTTTTCTAGATTTTTTTTCTAGATTTCTTTTCTAGATTTTTTTTCTAGATTTTTTTCTAGATTTTTTTTCTAGATTTTTTTCTAGATTTTTTTTCTAGATTTTTTTTCTAGATTTTTTTCTAGATTTTTTTTCTAGATTTTTTTTCTAGATTTTTTTTCTAGATTTTTTTCTAGATTTTTTTTGTAGATTTTTTTTCTAGATTTTCTTCTAGATTTTTTTTCTAGATTTTTTTTCTAGATTTTTTTTCTAGATTTTTTTCTAGATTTTTTTCTAGATTTTTTTTCTAGATTTTTTTCTAGATTTTTTTCTAGATTTTTTTTCTAGATTTTTTTTCTAGATTTTTTTTCTAGATTTTTTTTCTAGATTTTTTTCTAGATTTTTTTTCTAGATTTTTTTCTAGATTTTTTTTCTAGATTTTTTTTCTAGATTTTTTTTCTAGATTTTTTTCTAGATTTTTTTTCTAGATTTTTTTTCTAGATTTTTTTTCTAGATTTTTTTCTAGATTTTTTTTCTAGATTTTTTTTCTAGATTTTTTTCTAGATTTTTATTCTAGATTTTTTTTCTAGATTTTTTTCTAGATTTTTTTTGTAGATTTTTTTTCCAGATTTTTTTCTAGATTTTTTTTCTAGATTTTTTTTCTAGATTTTTTTCTAGATTTTTTTTCTAGATTTTTTTTCTAGATTTTTTTCTAGATTTTTTTTCTAGATTTTTTTTCTAGATTTTTTTTCTAGATTTTTTTCTAGATTTTTTTTGTAGATTTTTTTTCCAGATTTTTTTCTAGATTTTTTTTGTAGATTTTTTTTCTAGATTTTTTTCTAGATTTTTTTTGTAGATTTTTTTTCTAGATTTTTTTCTAGATTTTTTTTCTAGATTTTTTTTCTAGATTTTTTTTCTAGATTTTTTTCTAGATTTTTTTTCTAGATTTTTTTTGTAGATTTTTTTTCTAGATTTTTTTTCTAGATTTTTTTTCTAGATTTTTTTTCTAGATTTTTTTTCCAGATTTTTTTCTAGATTTTTTTCTAGATTTTTTTTCTAGATTTTTTTTGTAGATTTTTTTTCTAAATTTGTTCTAGATTTTTTTTGTAGATTTTTTTTCTAGATTTTTTTCTAGATTTTTTTTCTAGATTTTTTTCTAGATTTTTTTTCTAGATTTTTTTTCTAGATTTTTTTTGTAGATTTTTTTTCTAGATTTTTTTTCCAGATTTTTTTCTAGAATTTTTTTCTAGATTTTTTTCTAGATTTTTTTTCTAGATTTTTTTTCTAGATTTTTTTCTAGATTTTTTTTGTAGATTTTTTTTCTAGATTTTTTTCTAGATTTTTTTTCTAGATTTTTTTTCTAGATTTTTTTCTAGATTTTTTTTCCAGATTTTTTTCTAGATTTTTTTGTAGATTTTTTTTCTAGATTTTTTTCTAGATTTTTTTTCTAGATTTTTTTTCTAGATTTTTTTCTAGATTTTTTTTGTAGATTTTTTTTCCAGATTTTTTTCTAGATTTTTTTTGTAGATTTTTTTTCCAGATTTTTTTCTAGCTTTTTTTTCTAGATTTTTTTTCTAGATTTTTTTCTAGATTTTTTTTCTAGATTTTTTTTCTAGATTCTTTTTCTAGATTTTTTTCTAGATTTTTTTTGTAGATTTTTTTTCCAGATTTTTTTCTAGATTTTTTTTGTAGATTTTTTTTCTAGATTTTTTTCTAGATTTTTTTTCTAGATTTTTTTTCTAGATTTTTTTCTAGATTTTTTTTCTAGATTTTTTTTCTAGATTTTTTTTCTAGATTTTTTTCTAGATTTTTTTTCTAGATTTTTTTTGTAGATTTTTTTTCTAGATTTTTTTTCTAGATTTTTTTTCTAGATTTTTTTCTAGATTTTTTTTCTAGATTTTTTTTCTAGATTTTTTTTCTAGATTTTTTTTTCAGATTTTTTTCTAGATTTTTTTCTAGATTTTTTTTCTAGATTTTTTTTCTAGATTTTTTTCTAGATTTTTTTTGTAGATTTTTTTTGTAGATTTTCTTCTAGATTTTTTTCTAGATTTTTTTTCTAGATTTTTTTCTAGATTTTTTTTCTAGATTTTTTTTCTAGATTTTTTTTCTAGATTTTTTTCTAGATTTTTCTTCTAGATTTTTTTTCTAGATTTTTTTTCTAGATTTTTTTTCCAGATTTTTTTCTAGATTTTTTTCTAGATTTTTTTTCTAGATTTTTTTTGTAGATTTTTTTTCTAAATTTGTTCTAGATTTTTTTTGTAGATTTTTTTTCTAGATTTTTTTCTAGATTTTTTTTCTAGATTTTTTTCTAGATTTTTTTTCTAGATTTTTTTTCTAGATTTTTTTTCTAGATTTTTTTTCCAGATTTTTTTCTAGATTTTTTTCTAGATTTTTTTTCTAGATTTTTTTTGTAGATTTTTTTTCTAGATTTTTTTTCCAGATTTTTTTCTAGAATTTTTTTCTAGATTTTTTTCTAGATTTTTTTTCTAGATTTTTTTTCTAGATTTTTTTCTAGATTTTTTTTGTAGATTTTTTTTCTAGATTTTTTTCTAGATTTTTTTTCTAGATTTTTTTTCTAGATTTTTTTTCTAGATTTTTTTGTAGATTTTTTTTCCAGATTTTTTTCTAGATTTTTTTGTAGATTTTTTTTCTAGATTTTTTTCTAGATTTTTTTTCTAGATTTTTTTTCTAGATTTTTTTCTAGATTTTTTTTGTAGATTTTTTTTCCAGATTTTTTTCTAGATTTTTTTTGTAGATTTTTTTTCCAGATTTTTTTCTAGCTTTTTTTTCTAGATTTTTTTTCTAGATTTTTTTCTAGATTTTTTTTCTAGATTTTTTTTCTAGATTCTTTTTCTAGATGTTTTTCTAGATTTTTTTTGTAGATTTTTTTTCCAGATTTTTTTCTAGATTTTTTTTGTAGATTTTTTTTCTAGATTTTTTTCTAGATTTTTTTTCTAGATTTTTTTTCTAGATTTTTTTCTAGATTTTTTTTCTAGATTTTTTTTCTAGATTTTTTTTCTAGATTTTTTTCTAGATTTTTTTTCTAGATTTTTTTTGTAGATTTTTTTTCTAGATTTTTTTTCTAGATTTTTTTTCTAGATTTTTTTCTAGATTTTTTTTCTAGATTTTTTTTCTAGATTTTTTTTCTAGATTTTTTTTTCAGATTTTTTTCTAGATTTTTTTTCTAGATTTTTTTCTAGATTTTTTTTGTAGATTTTTTTCTAGATTTTTTTTCTAGATTTTTTTTCTAGATTTTTTTTCTAGATTTTTTTCTAGATTTTTTTTCTAGATTTTTTTTCTAGATTTTTTTTCTAGATTTTTTTCTAGATTTTTTTTCTAGATTTTTTTTCTAGATTTTTTTCTAGATTTTTATTCTAGATTTTTTTTCTAGATTTTTTTCTAG
Organism: Oncorhynchus mykiss; assembly: GCF_057628025.1. Lineage (NCBI taxonomy): Eukaryota > Metazoa > Chordata > Actinopteri > Salmoniformes > Salmonidae > Oncorhynchus > Oncorhynchus mykiss. The sequence continues at coordinate 1,167,301 of NW_028322057.1, forward strand.
ATTTTTTTTGTAGATTTTTTTTCCAGATTTTTTTCTAGATTTTTTTGTAGATTTTTTTTCTAGATTTTTTTCTAGATTTTTTTTCTAGATTTTTTTTCTAGATTTTTTTCTAGATTTTTTTTCTAGATTTTTTTTCTAGATTTTTTTCTAGATTTTTTTTCTAGATTTTTTTTCTAGATTTTTTTTCTAGATTTTTTTCTAGATTTTTTTTGTAGATTTTTTTTCCAGATTTTTTTCTAGATTTTTTTTGTAGATTTTTTTTCTAGATTTTTTTCTAGATTTTTTTTCTAGATTTTTTTTCTAGATTTTTTTCTAGATTTTTTTTCTAGATTTTTTTTCTAGATTTTTTTTCTAGATTTTTTTCTAGATTTTTTTTCTAGATTTTTTTTCTAGATTTTTTTTCTAGATTTTTTTTCTAGATTTTTTTTCTAGATTTTTTTCTAGATTTTTTTTCTAGATTTTTTTTCTAGATTTTTTTTCTAGATTTTTTTCTAGATTTTTTTTTGTAGATTTTTTTTCTAGATTTTTTTTCTAGATTTTTTTCTAGATTTTTTTTCCAGATTTTTTTCTAGATTTTTTTTCTAGATTTTTTTTCTAGATTTTTTTCTAGATTTTTTTCTAGATTTTTTTTCTAGATTTTTTTTGTAGATTTTTTTTCTAAATTTGTTCTAGATTTTTTTTGTAGATTTTTTTTCTAGAATTTTTTTCTAGATTTTTTTCTAGATTTTTTTTCTAGATTTTTTTTCTAGATTTTTTTCTAGATTTTTTTTGTAGATTTTTTTTCTAGATTTTTTTCTAGATTTTTTTTCTAGATTTTTTTTCTAGATTTTTTTTCTAGATTTTTTTGTAGATTTTTTTTGTAGATTTTTTTGTAGATTTTTTTTATAGATTTTTTTCTAGATTTTTTTTCTAGATTTTTTTTCCAGATTTTTTTCTAGATTTTTTTTGTAGATTTTTTTCTAGATTTTTTTTCTAGATTTTTTTTCTAGATTTTTTTTCTAGATTTTTTTCTAGATTTTTTTTCTAGATTTTTTTTCTAGATTTTTTTCTAGATTTTTTTTCTAGATTTTTTTCTAGATTTTTTTTCTAGATTTTTTTTCTAGATTTTTTTTCTAGATTTTTTTCTAGATTTTTTTTCTAGATTTCTTTTCTAGATTTTTTTCTAGATTTTTTTTCTAGATTTTTTTCTAGATTTTTTTTCTAGATTTTTTTTCTAGATTTTTTTCTAGATTTTTTTTCTAGATTTTTTTTCTAGATTTTTTTCTAGATCTTTTTTCTAGATTTTTTTTCTAGATTTTTTTTCTAGATTTTTTTCTAGATTTTTTTTGTAGATTTTTTTTCTAGATTTTTTTTCTAGATTTTTTTCTAGATTTTTATTCTAGATTTTTTTTCTAGATTTTTTTCTAGATTTTTTTTGTAGATTTTTTTTCCAGATTTTTTTCTAGATTTTTTTTGTAGATTTTTTTTCTAGATTTTTTTCTAGATTTTTTTTGTAGATTTTTTTTCTAGATTTTTTTTCTAGATTTTTTTTCTAGATTTTTTTCTAGATTTTTTTTGTAGATTTTTTTTCCAGATTTTTTTCTAGATTTTTTTTGTAGATTTTTTTTCTAGATTTTTTTCTAGATTTTTTTTCTAGATTTTTTTTCTAGATTTTTTTCTAGATTTTTTTTCTAGATTTTTTTTCTAGATTTTTTTTCTAGATTTTTTTCTAGATTTTTTTTGTAGATTTTTTTTCTAGATTTTTTTTCTAGATTTTTTTTCTAGATTTTTTTTCTAGATTTTTTTCTAGATTTTTTTTCTAGATTTTTTTTCTAGATTTTTTTTCTAGATTTTTTTCTAGATTTTTTTTTGTAGATTTTTTTTCTAGATTTTTTTTCTAGATTTTTTTCTAGATTTTTTTTCCAGATTTTTTTCTAGATTTTTTTTCTAGATTTTTTTTCTAGATTTTTTTCTAGATTTTTTTCTAGATTTTTTTTCTAGATTTTTTTTGTATATTTTTTTTCTAAATTTGTTCTAGATTTTTTTCTAGATTTTTTTTCTAGATTTTTTTTCTAGATTTTTTTCTAGATTTTTTATGTAGATTTTTTTTCTAGATTTTTTTCTAGATTTTTTTTCTAGATTTTTTTTCTAGATTTTTTTTCTAGAATTTTTTTCCAGATTTTTTTCTAGATTTTTTTTGTAGATTTTTTTTGTAGATTTTTTTCTAGATTTTTTTTCTAGATTTTTTTCTAGATTTTTTTTCTAGATTTTTTTTCTAGATTTTTTTTCTAGATTTTTTTCTAGATTTTTTTTCTAGATTTTTTTCTAGATTTTTTTTCTAGATTTTTTTTCTAGATTTTTTTCTAGATTTTTTTTCTAGATTTTTTTTCTAGATTTTTTTCTAGATTTTTTTTGTAGATTTTTTTTCTAGATTTTTTTCTAGATTTTTTTTCTAGATTTTTTTTCTAGATTTTTTTTCTAGATTTTTTTTCCAGATTTTTTTCTAGATTTTTTTTGTAGATTTTTTTTGTAGATTTTTTTCTAGATTTTTTTTCTAGATTTTTTTCTAGATTTTTTTTCTAGATTTTTTTTCTAGATTTTTTTTCTAGATTTTTTTCTAGATTTTTTTTCTAGATTTTTTTCTAGATTTTTTTTCTAGATTTTTTTTCTAGATTTTTTTCTAGATTTTATTTCTAGATTTTTTTTCTAGATTTTTTTTCTAGATTTTTTTCTAGATTTTTTTTCTAGATTTTTTTTCTAGATTTTTTTTCTAGATTTTTTTCTAGATTTTTTTTCTAGATTTTTTTCTAGATTTTTTTTCTAGATTTTTTTTCTAGATTTTTTTTCTAGATTTTTTTCTAGATTTTGTTTCTAGATTTCTTTTCTAGATTTTTTTTCTAGATTTTTTTCTAGATTTTTTTTCTAGATTTTTTTCTAGATTTTTTTTCTAGATTTTTTTTCTAGATTTTTTTCTAGATTTTTTTTCTAGATTTTTTTTCTAGATTTTTTTCTAGATTTTTTTTCTAGATTTCTTTTCTAGATTTTTTTTCTAGATTTTTTTCTAGATTTTTTTTCTAGATTTTTTTCTAGATTTTTTTTCTAGATTTTTTTCTAGATTTTTTTCTAGATTTTTTTTCTAGATTTTTTTTCTAGATTTTTTTCTAGATTTTTTTTCTAGATTTTTTTTCTAGATTTTTTTTTTGTAGATTTTTTTTCCAGATTTTTTTCCAGCTTTTTTTTGTAGATTTTTTTTCTAGATTTTTTTCTAGATTTTTTTTCTAGATTTTTTTCTAGATTTTTTTTCTAGATTTTTTTCTAGATTTTTTTTGTAGATTTTTTTTGTAGATTTTTTTTCTAGATTTTTTTCTAGATTTTTTTTCTAGATTTTTTTTCCAGATTTTTTTCTAGATTTTTTTCTAGATTTTTTTTCTAGATTTTTTTCTAGATTTTTTTTCTAGATTTTTTTTCTAGATTCTTTTCTAGATTTTTTTTCTAGATTTTTTTCTAGATTTTTTTTCTAGATTTCTTTTCTAGATTTTTTTTCTAGATTTTTTTCTAGATTTTTTTTCTAGATTTTTTTCTAGATTTTTTTTCTAGATTTTTTTTCTAGATTTTTTTCTAGATTTTTTTTCTAGATTTTTTTTCTAGATTTTTTTTCTAGATTTTTTTCTAGATTTTTTTTGTAGATTTTTTTTCTAGATTTTCTTCTAGATTTTTTTTCTAGATTTTTTTTCTAGATTTTTTTTCTAGATTTTTTTCTAGATTTTTTTCTAGATTTTTTTTCTAGATTTTTTTCTAGATTTTTTTCTAGATTTTTTTTCTAGATTTTTTTTCTAGATTTTTTTTCTAGATTTTTTTTCTAGATTTTTTTCTAGATTTTTTTTCTAGATTTTTTTCTAGATTTTTTTTCTAGATTTTTTTTCTAGATTTTTTTTCTAGATTTTTTTCTAGATTTTTTTTCTAGATTTTTTTTCTAGATTTTTTTTCTAGATTTTTTTCTAGATTTTTTTTCTAGATTTTTTTTCTAGATTTTTTTCTAGATTTTTATTCTAGATTTTTTTTCTAGATTTTTTTCTAGATTTTTTTTGTAGATTTTTTTTCCAGATTTTTTTCTAGATTTTTTTTCTAGATTTTTTTTCTAGATTTTTTTCTAGATTTTTTTTCTAGATTTTTTTTCTAGATTTTTTTCTAGATTTTTTTTCTAGATTTTTTTTCTAGATTTTTTTTCTAGATTTTTTTCTAGATTTTTTTTGTAGATTTTTTTTCCAGATTTTTTTCTAGATTTTTTTTGTAGATTTTTTTTCTAGATTTTTTTCTAGATTTTTTTTGTAGATTTTTTTTCTAGATTTTTTTCTAGATTTTTTTTCTAGATTTTTTTTCTAGATTTTTTTTCTAGATTTTTTTCTAGATTTTTTTTCTAGATTTTTTTTGTAGATTTTTTTTCTAGATTTTTTTTCTAGATTTTTTTTCTAGATTTTTTTTCTAGATTTTTTTTCCAGATTTTTTTCTAGATTTTTTTCTAGATTTTTTTTCTAGATTTTTTTTGTAGATTTTTTTTCTAAATTTGTTCTAGATTTTTTTTGTAGATTTTTTTTCTAGATTTTTTTCTAGATTTTTTTTCTAGATTTTTTTCTAGATTTTTTTTCTAGATTTTTTTTCTAGATTTTTTTTGTAGATTTTTTTTCTAGATTTTTTTTCCAGATTTTTTTCTAGAATTTTTTTCTAGATTTTTTTCTAGATTTTTTTTCTAGATTTTTTTTCTAGATTTTTTTCTAGATTTTTTTTGTAGATTTTTTTTCCAGATTTTTTTCTAGATTTTTTTTGTAGATTTTTTTTGTAGATTTTTTTCTAGATTTTTTTTCTAGATTTTTTTTCTAGATTTTTTTCTAGATTTTTTTTCTAGATTTTTTTCTAGATTTTTTTCTAGATTTTTTTTCTAGATTTTTTTCTAGATTTTTTTTCTAGATTTTTTTCTAGATTTTTTTTCTAGATTTTTTTTCTAGATTTTTTTCTAGATTTTTTTTCTAGATTTTTTTTCTAGATTTTTTTTCTAGATTTTTTTTCTAGATTTTTTTCTAGATTTTTTTACTAGATTTTTTTTCTAGATTTTTTTTCTAGATTTTTTTCTAGATTTTTTTTGTAGATTTTTTTTGTAGATTTTTTTTCTAGATTTTTTTCTAGATTTTTATTCTAGATTTTTTTTCTAGATTTTTTTCTAGATTTTTTTTGTAGATTTTTTTTCCAGATTTTTTTCTAGATTTTTTTTCTAGATTTTTTTTGTAGATTTTTTTTCTAGATTTTTTTTCTAGATTTTTTTCTAGATTTTTTTTGTAGATTTTTTTTCTAGATTTTCTTCTAGATTTTTTTTACTAGATTTTTTTTCTAGATTTTTTTTCTAGATTTTTTTTGTAGATTTTTTTTCTAGATTTTTTTTCTAGATTTTTTTCTAGATTTTTATTCTAGATTTTTTTTCTAGATTTTTTTCTAGATTTTTTTTGTAGATTTTTTTTCCAGATTTTTTTCTAGATTTTTTTTGTAGATTTTTTTTCTAGATTTTTTTCTAGATTTTTTTTGTAGATTTTTTTTCTAGATTTTTTTTCTAGATTTTTTTTCTAGATTTTTTTCTAGATTTTTTTTGTAGATTTTTTTTCCAGATTTTTTTCTAGATTTTTTTTGTAGATTTTTTTTCTAGATTTTTTTCTAGATTTTTTTTCTAGATTTTTTTTCTAGATTTTTTTCTAGATTTTTTTTCTAGATTTTTTTTCTAGATTTTTTTTCTAGATTTTTTTCTAGATTTTTTTTGTAGATTTTTTTTCTAGATTTTTTTTCTAGATTTTTTTTCTAGATTTTTTTTCTAGATTTTTTTCTAGATTTTTTTTCTAGATTTTTTTTCTAGATTTTTTTTCTAGATTTTTTTCTAGATTTTTTTTTGTAGATTTTTTTTCTAGATTTTTTTTCTAGATTTTTTTCTAGATTTTTTTTCCAGATTTTTTTCTAGATTTTTTTTCTAGATTTTTTTTCTAGATTTTTTTCTAGATTTTTTTCTAGATTTTTTTTCTAGATTTTTTTTGTATATTTTTTTTCTAAATTTGTTCTAGATTTTTTTCTAGATTTTTTTTCTAGATTTTTTTTCTAGATTTTTTTCTAGATTTTTTATGTAGATTTTTTTTCTAGATTTTTTTCTAGATTTTTTTTCTAGATTTTTTTTCTAGATTTTTTTTCTAGAATTTTTTTCCAGATTTTTTTCTAGATTTTTTTTGTAGATTTTTTTTGTAGATTTTTTTCTAGATTTTTTTTCTAGATTTTTTTCTAGATTTTTTTTCTAGATTTTTTTTCTAGATTTTTTTTCTAGATTTTTTTCTAGATTTTTTTTCTAGATTTTTTTCTAGATTTTTTTTCTAGATTTTTTTTCTAGATTTTTTTCTAGATTTTTTTTCTAGATTTTTTTTCTAGATTTTTTTCTAGATTTTTTTTGTAGATTTTTTTTCTAGATTTTTTTCTAGATTTTTTTTCTAGATTTTTTTTCTAGATTTTTTTTCTAGATTTTTTTTCCAGATTTTTTTCTAGATTTTTTTTGTAGATTTTTTTTGTAGATTTTTTTCTAGATTTTTTTTCTAGATTTTTTTCTAGATTTTTTTTCTAGATTTTTTTTCTAGATTTTTTTTCTAGATTTTTTTCTAGATTTTTTTTCTAGATTTTTTTCTAGATTTTTTTTCTAGATTTTTTTTCTAGATTTTTTTCTAGATTTTATTTCTAGATTTTTTTTCTAGATTTTTTTTCTAGATTTTTTTCTAGATTTTTTTTCTAGATTTTTTTTCTAGATTTTTTTTCTAGATTTTTTTCTAGATTTTTTTTCTAGATTTTTTTCTAGATTTTTTTTCTAGATTTTTTTTCTAGATTTTTTTTCTAGATTTTTTTCTAGATTTTGTTTCTAGATTTCTTTTCTAGATTTTTTTTCTAGATTTTTTTCTAGATTTTTTTTCTAGATTTTTTTCTAGATTTTTTTTCTAGATTTTTTTTCTAGATTTTTTTCTAGATTTTTTTTCTAGATTTTTTTTCTAGATTTTTTTCTAGATTTTTTTTCTAGATTTCTTTTCTAGATTTTTTTTCTAGATTTTTTTCTAGATTTTTTTTCTAGATTTTTTTCTAGATTTTTTTTCTAGATTTTTTTCTAGATTTTTTTCTAGATTTTTTTTCTAGATTTTTTTTCTAGATTTTTTTCTAGATTTTTTTTCTAGATTTTTTTTCTAGATTTTTTTTTTGTAGATTTTTTTTCCAGATTTTTTTCCAGCTTTTTTTTGTAGATTTTTTTTCTAGATTTTTTTCTAGATTTTTTTTCTAGATTTTTTTCTAGATTTTTTTTCTAGATTTTTTTCTAGATTTTTTTTGTAGATTTTTTTTGTAGATTTTTTTTCTAGATTTTTTTCTAGATTTTTTTTCTAGATTTTTTTTCCAGATTTTTTTCTAGATTTTTTTCTAGATTTTTTTTCTAGATTTTTTTCTAGATTTTTTTTCTAGATTTTTTTTCTAGATTCTTTTCTAGATTTTTTTTCTAGATTTTTTTCTAGATTTTTTTTCTAGATTTCTTTTCTAGATTTTTTTTCTAGATTTTTTTCTAGATTTTTTTTCTAGATTTTTTTCTAGATTTTTTTTCTAGATTTTTTTTCTAGATTTTTTTCTAGATTTTTTTTCTAGATTTTTTTTCTAGATTTTTTTTCTAGATTTTTTTCTAGATTTTTTTTGTAGATTTTTTTTCTAGATTTTCTTCTAGATTTTTTTTCTAGATTTTTTTTCTAGATTTTTTTTCTAGATTTTTTTCTAGATTTTTTTCTAGATTTTTTTTCTAGATTTTTTTCTAGATTTTTTTCTAGATTTTTTTTCTAGATTTTTTTTCTAGATTTTTTTTCTAGATTTTTTTTCTAGATTTTTTTCTAGATTTTTTTTCTAGATTTTTTTCTAGATTTTTTTTCTAGATTTTTTTTCTAGATTTTTTTTCTAGATTTTTTTCTAGATTTTTTTTCTAGATTTTTTTTCTAGATTTTTTTTCTAGATTTTTTTCTAGATTTTTTTTCTAGATTTTTTTTCTAGATTTTTTTCTAGATTTTTATTCTAGATTTTTTTTCTAGATTTTTTTCTAGATTTTTTTTGTAGATTTTTTTTCCAGATTTTTTTCTAGATTTTTTTTCTAGATTTTTTTTCTAGATTTTTTTCTAGATTTTTTTTCTAGATTTTTTTTCTAGATTTTTTTCTAGATTTTTTTTCTAGATTTTTTTTCTAGATTTTTTTTCTAGATTTTTTTCTAGATTTTTTTTGTAGATTTTTTTTCCAGATTTTTTTCTAGATTTTTTTTGTAGATTTTTTTTCTAGATTTTTTTCTAGATTTTTTTTGTAGATTTTTTTTCTAGATTTTTTTCTAGATTTTTTTTCTAGATTTTTTTTCTAGATTTTTTTTCTAGATTTTTTTCTAGATTTTTTTTCTAGATTTTTTTTGTAGATTTTTTTTCTAGATTTTTTTTCTAGATTTTTTTTCTAGATTTTTTTTCTAGATTTTTTTTCCAGATTTTTTTCTAGATTTTTTTCTAGATTTTTTTTCTAGATTTTTTTTGTAGATTTTTTTTCTAAATTTGTTCTAGATTTTTTTTGTAGATTTTTTTTCTAGATTTTTTTCTAGATTTTTTTTCTAGATTTTTTTCTAGATTTTTTTTCTAGATTTTTTTTCTAGATTTTTTTTGTAGATTTTTTTTCTAGATTTTTTTTCCAGATTTTTTTCTAGAATTTTTTTCTAGATTTTTTTCTAGATTTTTTTTCTAGATTTTTTTTCTAGATTTTTTTCTAGATTTTTTTTGTAGATTTTTTTTCCAGATTTTTTTCTAGATTTTTTTTGTAGATTTTTTTTGTAGATTTTTTTCTAGATTTTTTTTCTAGATTTTTTTTCTAGATTTTTTTCTAGATTTTTTTTCTAGATTTTTTTCTAGATTTTTTTCTAGATTTTTTTTCTAGATTTTTTTCTAGATTTTTTTTCTAGATTTTTTTCTAGATTTTTTTTCTAGATTTTTTTTCTAGATTTTTTTCTAGATTTTTTTTCTAGATTTTTTTTCTAGATTTTTTTTCTAGATTTTTTTTCTAGATTTTTTTCTAGATTTTTTTACTAGATTTTTTTTCTAGATTTTTTTTCTAGATTTTTTTCTAGATTTTTTTTGTAGATTTTTTTTGTAGATTTTTTTTCTAGATTTTTTTCTAGATTTTTATTCTAGATTTTTTTTCTAGATTTTTTTCTAGATTTTTTTTGTAGATTTTTTTTCCAGATTTTTTTCTAGATTTTTTTTCTAGATTTTTTTTGTAGATTTTTTTTCTAGATTTTTTTTCTAGATTTTTTTCTAGATTTTTTTTGTAGATTTTTTTTCTAGATTTTCTTCTAGATTTTTTTTACTAGATTTTTTTTCTAGATTTTTTTTCTAGATTTTTTTCTAGATTTTTTTCTAGATTTTTTTTCTAGATTTTTTTCTAGATTTTTTTCTAGATTTTTTTCTAGATTTTTTTTCTAGATTTTTTTCTAGATTTTTTTTCTAGATTTTTTTTCTAGATTTTTTTTCTAGATTTTTTTTCTAGATTTTTTTCTAGATTTTTTTCTAGATTTTTTTTCTAGATTTTTTTCTAGATTTTTTTTCTAGATTTTTTTCTAGATTTTTTTTCTAGATTTTTTTTCTAGATTTTTTTCTAGATTTTTTTTCTAGATTTTTTTTCTAGATTTTTTTTCTAGATTTTTTTTCTAGATTTTTTTCTAGATTTTTTTACTAGATTTTTTTTCTAGATTTTTTTTCTAGATTTTTTTCTAGATTTTTTTTGTAGATTTTTTTTGTAGATTTTTTTTCTAGATTTTTTTCTAGATTTTTATTCTAGATTTTTTTTCTAGATTTTTTTCTAGATTTTTTTTGTAGATTTTTTTTCCAGATTTTTTTCTAGATTTTTTTTCTAGATTTTTTTTGTAGATTTTTTTTCTAGATTTTTTTTCTAGATTTTTTTCTAGATTTTTTTTGTAGATTTTTTTTCTAGATTTTCTTCTAGATTTTTTTTACTAGATTTTTTTTCTAGATTTTTTTTCTAGATTTTTTTCTAGATTTTTTTCTAGATTTTTTTTCTAGATTTTTTTCTAGATTTTTTTCTAGATTTTTTTCTAGATTTTTTTTCTAGATTTTTTTCTAGATTTTTTTTCTAGATTTTTTTTCTAGATTTTTTTTCTAGATTTTTTTCTAGATTTTTTTTCTAGATTTTTTTTCTAGATTTTTTTTCTAGATTTTTTTCTAGATTTTTTTTCTAGATTTTTTTTCTAGATTTTTTTTCTAGATTTTTTTCTAGATTTTTTTTCTAGATTTTTTTTCTAGATTTTTTTTCTAGATTTTTTTCTAGATTTTTTTTCTAGATTTTTTTCTAGATTTTTTTTGTAGATTTTTTTTCTAGATTTTTTTTCTAGATTTTTTTCTAGATTTTTTTTCTAGATTTTTTTCTAGATTTTTTTTCTAGATTTTTTTTCTAGATTTTTTTTCTAGATTTTTTTCTAGATTTTTTTTCTAGATTTTTTTTCTAGATTTTTTTCTAGATTTTTTTTCTAGATTTTTTTCTAGATTTTTTTTCTAGATTTTTTTTCTAGATTTTTTTTCTAGATTTTTTTTCTAGATTTTTTTCTAGATTTTTTTTCTAGATTTTTTTTCTAGATTTTTTTTCTAGATTTTTTTCTAGATTTTTTTTTGTAGATTTTTTTTCTAGATTTTTTTTCTAGATTTTTTTCTAGATTTTTTTTCCAGATTTTTTTCTAGATTTTTTTTCTAGATTTTTTTTCTAGATTTTTTTTCTAGATTTTTTTCTAGATTTTTTTTGTAGATTTTTTTTCTAGATTTTCTTCTAGATTTTTTTTACTAGATTTTTTTTCTAGATTTTTTTTCCAGATTTTTTTCTAGATTTTTTTTCTAGATTTTTTTTCTAGATTTTTTTTCTAGATTTTTTTCTAGATTTTTTTTGTAGATTTTTTTTCTAGATTTTCTTCTAGATTTTTTTTACTAGATTTTTTTTCTAGATTTTTTTTCTAGATTTTTTTCTAGATTTTTTTCTAGATTTTTTTTCTAGATTTTTTTTCTAGATTTTTTTTCTAGATTTTTTTTCTAGATTTTTTTCTAGATTTTTTTTCTAGATTTTTTTCTAGATTTTTTTTCTAGATTTTTTTTCTAGATTTTTTTCTAGATTTTTATTCTAGATTTTTTTTCTAGATTTTTTTCTAGATTTTTTTTGTAGATTTTTTTTCCAGATTTTTTTCTAGCTTTTTTTTGTAGATTTTTTTTCTAGATTTTTTTCTAGATTTTTTTTCTAGATTTTTTTTCTAGATTTTTTTCTAGATTTTTTTTCTAGATTTTTTCTAGATTTTTTTTCTAGATTTTTTTTCTAGATTTTTTTCTAGATTTTATTTCTAGATTTTTTTTCTAGATTTTTTTTCTAGATTTTTTTCTAGATTTTTTTTCTAGATTTTTTTTCTAGATTTTTTTTCTATATTTTTTTCTAGATTTTTTTTGTAGATTTTTTTTGTAGATTTTCTTCTAGATTTTTTTCTAGATTTTTTTTCTAGATTTTTTTCTAGATTTTTTTTCTAGATTTTTTTTCTAGATTTTTTTTCTAGATTTTTTTCTAGATTTTTTTCTAGATTTTTTTTCTAGATTTTTTTTCTAGATTTTTTTTCTAGATTTTTTTTCTAGATTTTTTTCTAGATTTTTTTTCTAGATTTTTTTCTAGATTTTTTTTAGATTTTTTTTGTAGATTTTTTTTCTAGATTTTTTTCTAGATTTTTTTTCTAGATTTTTTTTCTAGATTTTTTTTCTAGATTTTTTTCTAGATTTTTTTTGTAGATTTTTTTTCTAGATTTTTTTAATAGATTTTTTTTCTAGATTTTTTTCTAGATTTTTTTTGTAGATTTTTTTTCCAGATTTTTTTCTAGATTTTTTTTGTAGATTTTTTTTCTAGATTTTTTTCTAGATTTTTTTTCTAGATTTTTTTTCTAGATTTTTTTCTAGATTTTTTTTCTAGATTTTTTTTCTAGATTTTTTTTCTAGCTTTTTTTTGTAGATTTTTTTTCCAGATTTTTTTCTAGCTTTTTTTTGTAGATTTTTTTTCTAGATTTTTTTCTAGATTTTTTTTCTAGATTTTTTTTCTAGATTTTTTTCTAGATTTTTTTTCTAGATTTTTTCTAGATTTTTTTTCTAGATTTTTTTTCTAGATTTTTTTCTAGATTTTATTTCTAGATTTTTTTTCTAGATTTTTTTTCTAGATTTTTTTCTAGATTTTTTTTCTAGATTTTTTTTCTAGATTTTTTTTCTATATTTTTTTCTAGATTTTTTTTGTAGATTTTTTTTGTAGATTTTCTTCTAGATTTTTTTCTAGATTTTTTTTCTAGATTTTTTTCTAGATTTTTTTTCTAGATTTTTTTTCTAGATTTTTTTTCTAGATTTTTTTCTAGATTTTTTTCTAGATTTTTTTTCTAGATTTTTTTTCTAGATTTTTTTTCTAGATTTTTTTTCTAGATTTTTTTCTAGATTTTTTTTCTAGATTTTTTTCTAGATTTTTTTTAGATTTTTTTTGTAGATTTTTTTTCTAGATTTTTTTCTAGATTTTTTTTCTAGATTTTTTTTCTAGATTTTTTTTCTAGATTTTTTTCTAGATTTTTTTTGTAGATTTTTTTTCTAGATTTTTTTAATAGATTTTTTTTCTAGATTTTTTTCTAGATTTTTTTTGTAGATTTTTTTTCCAGATTTTTTTCTAGATTTTTTTTGTAGATTTTTTTTCTAGATTTTTTTCTAGATTTTTTTTCTAGATTTTTTTTCTAGATTTTTTTCTAGATTTTTTTTCTAGATTTTTTTTCTAGATTTTTTTTCTAGATTTTTTTCTAGATTTTTTTTCTAGATTTTTTTTGTAGATTTTTTTTCTAGATTTTTTTTCTAGATTTTTTTTCTAGATTTTTTTCTAGATTTTTTTTCTAGATTTTTTTTCTAGATTTTTTTTCTAGATTTTTTTCTAGATTTTTTTTCTAGATTTTTTTTCTAGATTTTTTTTCTAGATTTTTTTCTAGATTTTTTTTCTAGATTTTTTTTCTAGATTTTTTTCTAGATTTTTTTTCTAGATTTTTTTCTAGATTTTTTTTCTAGATTTTTTTTCTAGATTTTTTTTCTAGATTTTTTTCTAGATTTTTTTTCTAGATTTCTTTTCTAGATTTTTTTCTAGATTTTTTTTCTAGATTTTTTTCTAGATTTTTTTTCTAGATTTTTTTTCTAGATTTTTTTCTAGATTTTTTTTCTAGATTTTTTTTCTAGATTTTTTTCTAGATTTTTTTTCTAGATTTCTTTTCTAGATTTTTTTTCTAGATTTTTTTCTAGATTTTTTTTCTAGATTTTTTTCTAGATTTTTTTTCTAGATTTTTTTTGTAGATTTTTTTCTAGATTTTTTTTCTAGATTTTTTTTCTAGATTTTTTTGTAGATTTTTTTTGTAGATTTTTTTTGTAGATTTTTTTTATAGATTTTTTTCTAGATTTTTTTTCTAGATTTTTTTTCCAGATTTTTTTCTAGATTTTTTTTGTAGATTTTTTTCTAGATTTTTTTTCTAGATTTTTTTTCTAGATTTTTTTTCTAGATTTTTTTCTAGATTTTTTTTCTAGATTTTTTTCTAGATTTTTTTTCTAGATTTTTTTCTAGATTTTTTTTCTAGATATTTTTTCTAGATTTTTTTTCTAGATTTTTTTCTAGATTTTTTTTCTAGATTTTTTTTCTAGATTTTTTTTCTAGATTTTTTTCTAGATTTTTTTTCTAGATTTTTTTCTAGATTTTTTTTCTAGATTTTTTTTCTAGATTTTTTTCTAGATTTTTTTTCTAGATATTTTTTCTAGATTTTTTTTCTAGATTTTTTTTCTAGATTTTTTTCTAGATTTTTTTACTAGATTTTTTTTCTAGATTTTTTTTCTAGATTTTTTTCTAGATTTTTTTTGTAGATTTTTTTTGTAGATTTTTTTTGTAGATTTTTTTCTAGATTTTTATTCTAGATTTTTTTTCTAGATTTTTTTCTAGATTTTTTTTGTAGATTTTTTTTCCAGATTTTTTTCTAGATTTTTTTTGTAGATTTTTTTTGTAGATTTTTTTCTAGATTTTTTTTCTAGATTTTTTTTCTAGATTTTTTTCTAGATTTTTTTTCTAGATTTTTTTCTAGATTTTTTTCTAGATTTTTTTTCTAGATTTTTTTCTAGATTTTTTTTCTAGATTTTTTTCTAGATTTTTTTTCTAGATTTTTTTTCTAGATTTTTTTCTAGATTTTTTTTCTAGATTTTTTTTCTAGATTTTTTTTCTAGATTTTTTTTCTAGATTTTTTTCTAGATTTTTTTACTAGATTTTTTTTCTAGATTTTTTTTCTAGATTTTTTTCTAGATTTTTTTTGTAGATTTTTTTTGTAGATTTTTTTTCTAGATTTTTTTCTAGATTTTTATTCTAGATTTTTTTTCTAGATTTTTTTCTAGATTTTTTTTGTAGATTTTTTTTCCAGATTTTTTTCTAGATTTTTTTTCTAGATTTTTTTTGTAGATTTTTTTTCTAGATTTTTTTTCTAGATTTTTTTCTAGATTTTTTTTGTAGATTTTTTTTCTAGATTTTCTTCTAGATTTTTTTTACTAGATTTTTTTTCTAGATTTTTTTTCTAGATTTTTTTCTAGATTTTTTTCTAGATTTTTTTTCTAGATTTTTTTCTAGATTTTTTTCTAGATTTTTTTTCTAGATTTTTTTTCTAGATTTTTTTTCTAGATTTTTTTTCTAGATTTTTTTCTAGATTTTTTTTGTAGATTTTTTTTGTAGATTTTTTTTCTAGATTTTTTTCTAGATTTTTATTCTAGATTTTTTTTCTAGATTTTTTTCTAGATTTTTTTTGTAGATTTTTTTTCCAGATTTTTTTCTAGATTTTTTTTCTAGATTTTTTTTGTAGATTTTTTTTCTAGATTTTTTTTCTAGATTTTTTTCTAGATTTTTTTTGTAGATTTTTTTTCTAGATTTTCTTCTAGATTTTTTTTACTAGATTTTTTTTCTAGATTTTTTTTCTAGATTTTTTTCTAGATTTTTTTCTAGATTTTTTTTCTAGATTTTTTTCTAGATTTTTTTCTAGATTTTTTTCTAGATTTTTTTTCTAGATTTTTTTCTAGATTTTTTTTCTAGATTTTTTTTCTAGATTTTTTTTCTAGATTTTTTTCTAGATTTTTTTTCTAGATTTTTTTTCTAGATTTTTTTTCTAGATTTTTTTCTAGATTTTTTTTCTAGATTTTTTTTCTAGATTTTTTTTCTAGATTTTTTTCTAGATTTTTTTTCTAGATTTTTTTTCTAGATTTTTTTTCTAGATTTTTTTCTAGATTTTTTTTCTAGATTTTTTTCTAGATTTTTTTTGTAGATTTTTTTTCTAGATTTTTTTTCTAGATTTTTTTCTAGATTTTTTTTCTAGATTTTTTTCTAGATTTTTTTTCTAGATTTTTTTTCTAGATTTTTTTTCTAGATTTTTTTCTAGATTTTTTTTCTAGATTTTTTTTCTAGATTTTTTTCTAGATTTTTTTTCTAGATTTTTTTCTAGATTTTTTTTCTAGATTTTTTTTCTAGATTTTTTTTCTAGATTTTTTTTCTAGATTTTTTTCTAGATTTTTTTTCTAGATTTTTTTTCTAGATTTTTTTTCTAGATTTTTTTCTAGATTTTTTTTCTAGATTTTTTTCTAGATTTTTTTTCTAGATTTTTTTTCTAGATTTTTTTTCTAGATTTTTTTCTAGATTTTTTTTCTAGATTTTTTTTCTAGATTTTTTTTCTAGATTTTTTTCTAGATTTTTTTTCTAGATTTTTTTTCTAGATTTTTTTTCTAGATTTTTTTCTAGATTTTTTTTCTAGATTTTTTTTCTAGATTTTTTTTCTAGATTTTTTTCTAGATTTTTTTTCTAGATTTTTTTCTAGATTTTTTTTGTAGATTTTTTTTCTAGATTTTTTTTCTAGATTTTTTTCTAGATTTTTTTTCTAGATTTTTTTCTAGATTTTTTTTCTAGATTTTTTTTCTAGATTTTTTTTCTAGATTTTTTTCTAGATTTTTTTTCTAGATTTTTTTTCTAGATTTTTTTCTAGATTTTTTTTCTAGATTTTTTTCTAGATTTTTTTTCTAGATTTTTTTTCTAGATTTTTTTTCTAGATTTTTTTTCTAGATTTTTTTCTAGATTTTTTTTCTAGATTTTTTTTCTAGATTTTTTTTCTAGATTTTTTTCTAGATTTTTTTTTGTAGATTTTTTTTCTAGATTTTTTTTCTAGATTTTTTTCTAGATTTTTTTTCCAGATTTTTTTCTAGATTTTTTTTCTAGATTTTTTTTCTAGATTTTTTTTCTAGATTTTTTTCTAGATTTTTTTTGTAGATTTTTTTTCTAGATTTTCTTCTAGATTTTTTTTACTAGATTTTTTTTCTAGATTTTTTTTCCAGATTTTTTTCTAGATTTTTTTTCTAGATTTTTTTTCTAGATTTTTTTTCTAGATTTTTTTCTAGATTTTTTTTGTAGATTTTTTTTCTAGATTTTCTTCTAGATTTTTTTTACTAGATTTTTTTTCTAGATTTTTTTTCTAGATTTTTTTCTAGATTTTTTTCTAGATTTTTTTTCTAGATTTTTTTTCTAGATTTTTTTTCTAGATTTTTTTTCTAGATTTTTTTCTAGATTTTTTTTCTAGATTTTTTTTCTAGATTTTTTTTCTAGATTTTTTTCTAGATTTTTTTTTGTAGATTTTTTTTCTAGATTTTTTTTCTAGATTTTTTTCTAGATTTTTTTTCCAGATTTTTTTCTAGATTTTTTTTCTAGATTTTTTTTCTAGATTTTTTTTCTAGATTTTTTTCTAGATTTTTTTTGTAGATTTTTTTTCTAGATTTTCTTCTAGATTTTTTTTACTAGATTTTTTTTCTAGATTTTTTTTCCAGATTTTTTTCTAGATTTTTTTTCTAGATTTTTTTCTAGATTTTTTTTCTAGATTTTTTTCTAGATTTTTTTCTAGATTTTTTTCTAGATTTTTTTTCTAGATTTTTTTCTAGATTTTTTTTCTAGATTTTTTTTCTAGATTTTTTTTCTAGATTTTTTTCTAGATTTTTTTTCTAGATTTTTTTTCTAGATTTTTTTTCTAGATTTTTTTTCTAGATTTTTTTCTAGATTTTTTTTCTAGATTTTTTTCTAGATTTTTTTTCTAGATTTTTTTTCTAGATTTTTTTTCTAGATTTTTTTCTAGATTTTTTTTCTAGATTTTTTTTCTAGATTTTTTTCTAGATTTTTTTCTAGATTTTTTTTCTAGATTTTTTTCTAGATTTTTTTCTAGATTTTTTTCTAGATTTTTTTTCTAGATTTTTTTCTAGGTTTTTTTTCTAGATTTTTTTTCTAGATTTTTTTTCTAGATTTTTTTCTAGATTTTTTTTCTAGATTTTTTTTCTAGATTTTTTTTCTAGATTTTTTTTCTAGATTTTTTTCTAGATTTTTTTTCTAGATTTTTTTCTAGATTTTTTTTCTAGATTTTTTTTCTAGATTTTTTTTCTAGATTTTTTTCTAGATTTTTTTTCTAGATTTTTTTTCTAGATTTTTTTTCTAGATTTTTTTCTAGATTTTTTTTCTAGATTTTTTTCTAGATTTTTTTTCTAGATTTTTTTTCTAGATTTTTTTTCTAGATTTTTTTCTAGATTTTTTTTTGTAGATTTTTTTTCTAGATTTTTTTTCTAGATTTTTTTCTAGATTTTTTTTCCAGATTTTTTTCTAGATTTTTTTTCTAGATTTTTTTTCTAGATTTTTTTTCTAGATTTTTTTGTAGATTTTTTTTGTAGATTTTTTTTGTAGATTTTTTTTATAGATTTTTTTCTAGATTTTTTTTCTAGATTTTTTTTCCAGATTTTTTTCTAGATTTTTTTTGTAGATTTTTTTTCTAGATTTCTTTTCTAGATTTTTTTTCTAGATTTTTTTCTAGATTTTTTTTCTAGATTTTTTTCTAGATTTTTTTTTCTAGATTTTTTTTCTAGATTTTTTTCTAGATTTTTTTTCTAGATTTTTTTCTAGATTTTTTTTCTAGATTTTTTTCTAGATTTTTTTTCTAGATTTTTTTCTAGATTTTTTTTCTAGATTTTTTTTCTAGATTTTTTTTCTAGATTTTTTTCTAGATTTTTTTTCTAGATTTTTTTCTAGATTTTTTTTGTAGATTTTTTTTCTAGATTTTTTTCTAGATTTTTTTTCTAGATTTTTTTTCTAGATTTTTTTTCTAGATTTTTTTCTAGATTTTTTTTGTAGATTTTTTTTCTAGATTTTTTTTCTAGATTTTTTTCTAGATTTTTTTCTAGATTTTTTTTCTAGATTTTTTTTCTAGATTTTTTTTCTAGATTTTTTTTCTAGATTTTTTTCTAGATTTTTTTTCTAGATTTTTTTCTAGATTTTTTTTCTAGATTTTTTTTCTAGATTTTTTTTCTAGATTTTTTTCTAGATTTTTTTTCTAGATTTTTTTTCTAGATTTTTTTCTAGATTTTTTTTCTAGATTTTTTTCTAGATTTTTTTTCTAATATTTTTTTTCTAGATTTTTTTTCTAGATTTTTTTTCTAGATTTTTTTCTAGATTTTTTTTCTAGATTTTTTTTCTAGATTTTTTTTCTAGATTTTTTTCTAGATTTTTTTTTGTAGATTTTTTTTCTAGATTTTTTTTCTAGATTTTTTTCTAGATTTTTTTTCCAGATTTTTTTCTAGATTTTTTTTCTAGATTTTTTTTCTAGATTTTTTTTCTAGATTTTTTTGTAGATTTTTTTTGTAGATTTTTTTTGTAGATTTTTTTTATAGATTTTTTTCTAGATTTTTTTTCTAGATTTTTTTTCCAGATTTTTTTCTAGATTTTTTTTGTAGATTTTTTTTCTAGATTTCTTTTCTAGATTTTTTTTCTAGATTTTTTTCTAGATTTTTTTTCTAGATTTTTTTCTAGATTTTTTTTCTAGATTTTTTTCTAGATTTTTTTTGTAGATTTTTTTTCTAGATTTTTTTCTAGATTTTTTTTCTAGATTTTTTTTCTAGATTTTTTTTCTAGATTTTTTTCTAGATTTTTTTTTGTAGATTTTTTTTCTAGATTTTTTTTCTAGATTTTTTTCTAGATTTTTTTTCCAGATTTTTTTCTAGATTTTTTTTCTAGATTTTTTTTCTAGATTTTTTTTCTAGATTTTTTTCTAGATTTTTTTTGTAGATTTTTTTTCTAGATTTTCTTCTAGATTTTTTTTACTAGATTTTTTTTCTAGATTTTTTTTCCAGATTTTTTTCTAGATTTTTTTTCTAGATTTTTTTCTAGATTTTTTTTCTAGATTTTTTTCTAGATTTTTTTCTAGATTTTTTTCTAGATTTTTTTTCTAGATTTTTTTCTAGATTTTTTTTCTAGATTTTTTTTCTAGATTTTTTTTCTAGATTTTTTTCTAGATTTTTTTTCTAGATTTTTTTTCTAGATTTTTTTTCTAGATTTTTTTTCTAGATTTTTTTCTAGATTTTTTTTCTAGATTTTTTTCTAGATTTTTTTTCTAGATTTTTTTTCTAGATTTTTTTTCTAGATTTTTTTCTAGATTTTTTTTCTAGATTTTTTTTCTAGATTTTTTTCTAGATTTTTTTCTAGATTTTTTTTCTAGATTTTTTTCTAGATTTTTTTCTAGATTTTTTTCTAGATTTTTTTTCTAGATTTTTTTCTAGGTTTTTTTTCTAGATTTTTTTTCTAGATTTTTTTTCTAGATTTTTTTCTAGATTTTTTTTCTAGATTTTTTTTCTAGATTTTTTTTCTAGATTTTTTTTCTAGATTTTTTTCTAGATTTTTTTTCTAGATTTTTTTCTAGATTTTTTTTCTAGATTTTTTTTCTAGATTTTTTTTCTAGATTTTTTTCTAGATTTTTTTTCTAGATTTTTTTTCTAGATTTTTTTTCTAGATTTTTTTCTAGATTTTTTTTCTAGATTTTTTTCTAGATTTTTTTTCTAGATTTTTTTTCTAGATTTTTTTTCTAGATTTTTTTCTAGATTTTTTTTTGTAGATTTTTTTTCTAGATTTTTTTTCTAGATTTTTTTCTAGATTTTTTTTCCAGATTTTTTTCTAGATTTTTTTTCTAGATTTTTTTTCTAGATTTTTTTTCTAGATTTTTTTGTAGATTTTTTTTGTAGATTTTTTTTGTAGATTTTTTTTATAGATTTTTTTCTAGATTTTTTTTCTAGATTTTTTTTCCAGATTTTTTTCTAGATTTTTTTTGTAGATTTTTTTTCTAGATTTCTTTTCTAGATTTTTTTTCTAGATTTTTTTCTAGATTTTTTTTCTAGATTTTTTTCTAGATTTTTTTCTAGATTTTTTTTCTAGATTTTTTTCTAGATTTTTTTTCTAGATTTTTTTCTAGATTTTTTTTCTAGATTTTTTTCTAGATTTTTTTTCTAGATTTTTTTCTAGATTTTTTTTCTAGATTTTTTTTCTAGATTTTTTTTCTAGATTTTTTTCTAGATTTTTTTTCTAGATTTTTTTCTAGATTTTTTTTGTAGATTTTTTTTCTAGATTTTTTTCTAGATTTTTTTTCTAGATTTTTTTTCTAGATTTTTTTTCTAGATTTTTTTCTAGATTTTTTTTGTAGATTTTTTTTCTAGATTTTTTTTCTAGATTTTTTTCTAGATTTTTTTCTAGATTTTTTTTCTAGATTTTTTTTCTAGATTTTTTTTCTAGATTTTTTTTCTAGATTTTTTTCTAGATTTTTTTTCTAGATTTTTTTCTAGATTTTTTTTCTAGATTTTTTTTCTAGATTTTTTTTCTAGATTTTTTTCTAGATTTTTTTTCTAGATTTTTTTTCTAGATTTTTTTCTAGATTTTTTTTCTAGATTTTTTTCTAGATTTTTTTTCTAATATTTTTTTTCTAGATTTTTTTTCTAGATTTTTTTTCTAGATTTTTTTCTAGATTTTTTTTCTAGATTTTTTTTCTAGATTTTTTTTCTAGATTTTTTTCTAGATTTTTTTTTGTAGATTTTTTTTCTAGATTTTTTTTCTAGATTTTTTTCTAGATTTTTTTTCCAGATTTTTTTCTAGATTTTTTTTCTAGATTTTTTTTCTAGATTTTTTTTCTAGATTTTTTTGTAGATTTTTTTTGTAGATTTTTTTTGTAGATTTTTTTTATAGATTTTTTTCTAGATTTTTTTTCTAGATTTTTTTTCCAGATTTTTTTCTAGATTTTTTTTGTAGATTTTTTTTCTAGATTTCTTTTCTAGATTTTTTTTCTAGATTTTTTTCTAGATTTTTTTTCTAGATTTTTTTCTAGATTTTTTTTCTAGATTTTTTTCTAGATTTTTTTTGTAGATTTTTTTTCTAGATTTTTTTCTAGATTTTTTTTCTAGATTTTTTTTCTAGATTTTTTTTCTAGATTTTTTTCTAGATTTTTTTTGTAGATTTTTTTTCTAGATTTTTTTTCTAGATTTTTTTCTAGATTTTTTTCTAGATTTTTTTTCTAGATTTTTTTTCTAGATTTTTTTTCTAGATTTTTTTTCTAGATTTTTTTCTAGATTTTTTTTCTAGATTTTTTTCTAGATTTTTTTTCTAGATTTTTTTTCTAGATTTTTTTTCTAGATTTTTTTCTAGATTTTTTTTCTAGATTTTTTTTCTAGATTTTTTTCTAGATTTTTTTTCTAGATTTTTTTCTAGATTTTTTTTCTAATATTTTTTTTCTAGATTTTTTTTCTAGATTTTTTTTCTAGATTTTTTTCTAGATTTTTTTTCTAGATTTTTTTTCTAGATTTTTTTTCTAGATTTTTTTCTAGATTTTTTTTTGTAGATTTTTTTTCTAGATTTTTTTTCTAGATTTTTTTTCTAGATTTTTTTCTAGATTTTTTTTCCAGATTTTTTTCTAGATTTTTTTTCTAGATTTTTTTTCTAGATTTTTTTTCTAGATTTTTTTGTAGATTTTTTTTGTAGATTTTTTTTGTAGATTTTTTTTATAGATTTTTTTCTAGATTTTTTTTCTAGATTTTTTTTCCAGATTTTTTTCTAGATTTTTTTTGTAGATTTTTTTTCTAGATTTCTTTTCTAGATTTTTTTTCTAGATTTTTTTCTAGATTTTTTTTCTAGATTTTTTTCTAGATTTTTTTTCTAGATTTTTTTTCTAGATTTTTTTCTAGATTTTTTTTCTAGATTTTTTTTCTAGATTTTTTTTCTAGATTTTTTTCTAGATTTTTTTTCTAGATTTTTTTCTAGATTTTTTTTCTAGATTTTTTTTCTAGATTTTTTTTCTAGATTTTTTTCTAGATTTTTTTTCTAGATTTTTTTTCTAGATTTTTTTTCTAGATTTTTTTCTAGATTTTTTTTCTAGATTTTTTTCTAGATTTTTTTGTAGATTTTTTTTGTAGATTTTTTTTGTAGATTTTTTTTATAGATTTTTTTCTAGATTTTTTTTCTAGATTTTTTTTCCAGATTTTTTTCTAGATTTTTTTTGTAGATTTTTTTTCTAGATTTCTTTTCTAGATTTTTTTTCTAGATTTTTTTCTAGATTTTTTTTCTAGATTTTTTTCTAGATTTTTTTTCTAGATTTTTTTTCTAGATTTTTTTCTAGATTTTTTTTCTAGATTTTTTTTCTAGATTTTTTTTCTAGATTTTTTTCTAGATTTTTTTTCTAGATTTTTTTCTAGATTTTTTTTCTAGATTTTTTTTCTAGATTTTTTTTCTAGATTTTTTTCTAGATTTTTTTTCTAGATTTTTTTTCTAGATTTTTTTCTAGATTTTTTTTCTAGATTTTTTTTCTAGATTTTTTTTCTAGATTTTTTTTCTAGATTTTTTTCTAGATTTTTTTTGTAGATTTTTTTTGTAGATTTTTTTTCTAGATTTTTTTCTAGATTTTTATTCTAGATTTTTTTTCTAGATTTTTTTCTAGATTTTTTTTGTAGATTTTTTTTCCAGATTTTTTTCTAGATTTTTTTTGTAGATTTTTTTTCTAGATTTTTTTCTAGATTTTTTTTCTAGATTTTTTTTCTAGATTTTTTTCTAGATTTTTTTTCTAGATTTTTTTTCTAGATTTTTTTTCTAGATTTTTTTCTAGATTTTTTTTCTAGATTTTTTTTCTAGATTTTTTTTCTAGATTTTTTTCTAGATTTTTTTTGTAGATTTTTTTTCTAGATTTTCTTCTAGATTTTTTTTACTAGATTTTTTTTCTAGATTTTTTTTCTAGATTTTTTTCTAGATTTTTTTCTAGATTTTTTTTCTAGATTTTTTTCTAGATTTTTTTCTAGATTTTTTTCTAGATTTTTTTTCTAGATTTTTTTCTAGATTTTTTTTCTAGATTTTTTTTCTAGATTTTTTTTCTAGATTTTTTTCTAGATTTTTTTTCTAGATTTTTTTTCTAGATTTTTTTTCTAGATTTTTTTTCTAGATTTTTTTCTAGATTTTTTTTCTAGATTTTTTTCTAGATTTTTTTTCTAGATTTTTTTTCTAGATTTTTTTTCTAGATTTTTTTCTAGATTTTTTTTCTAGATTTTTTTCTAGATTTTTTTTGTAGATTTTTTTTCTAGATTTTTTTCTAGATTTTTTTTCTAGATTTTTTTTCTAGATTTTTTTTCTAGATTTTTTTCTAGATTTTTTTTGTAGATTTTTTTTCTAGATTTTTTTTCTAGATTTTTTTCTAGATTTTTTTCTAGATTTTTTTTCTAGATTTTTTTTCTAGATTTTTTTTCTAGATTTTTTTTCTAGATTTTTTTCTAGATTTTTTTTCTAGATTTTTTTCTAGATTTTTTTTCTAGATTTTTTTTGTAGATTTTTTTTCTAGATTTTTTTTCTAGATTTTTTTCTAGATTTTTTTTGTAGATTTTTTTTCTAGATTTTCTTCTAGATTTTTTTTACTAGATTTTTTTTCTAGATTTTTTTTCTAGATTTTTTTCTAGATTTTTTTCTAGATTTTTTTTCTAGATTTTTTTCTAGATTTTTTTCTAGATTTTTTTCTAGATTTTTTTTCTAGATTTTTTTCTAGATTTTTTTTCTAGATTTTTTTTCTAGATTTTTTTTCTAGATTTTTTTCTAGATTTTTTTTCTAGATTTTTTTTCTAGATTTTTTTTCTAGATTTTTTTCTAGATTTTTTTTCTAGATTTTTTTTCTAGATTTTTTTTCTAGATTTTTTTCTAGATTTTTTTTCTAGATTTTTTTTCTAGATTTTTTTTCTAGATTTTTTTCTAGATTTTTTTTCTAGATTTTTTTCTAGATTTTTTTTGTAGATTTTTTTTCTAGATTTTTTTTCTAGATTTTTTTCTAGATTTTTTTTCTAGATTTTTTTCTAGATTTTTTTTCTAGATTTTTTTTCTAGATTTTTTTTCTAGATTTTTTTCTAGATTTTTTTTCTAGATTTTTTTTCTAGATTTTTTTCTAGATTTTTTTTCTAGATTTTTTTCTAGATTTTTTTTCTAGATTTTTTTTCTAGATTTTTTTTCTAGATTTTTTTTCTAGATTTTTTTCTAGATTTTTTTTCTAGATTTTTTTTCTAGATTTTTTTTCTAGATTTTTTTCTAGATTTTTTTTTGTAGATTTTTTTTCTAGATTTTTTTTCTAGATTTTTTTCTAGATTTTTTTTCCAGATTTTTTTCTAGATTTTTTTTCTAGATTTTTTTTCTAGATTTTTTTTCTAGATTTTTTTCTAGATTTTTTTTGTAGATTTTTTTTCTAGATTTTCTTCTAGATTTTTTTTACTAGATTTTTTTTCTAGATTTTTTTTCCAGATTTTTTTCTAGATTTTTTTTCTAGATTTTTTTTCTAGATTTTTTTTCTAGATTTTTTTCTAGATTTTTTTTGTAGATTTTTTTTCTAGATTTTCTTCTAGATTTTTTTTACTAGATTTTTTTTCTAGATTTTTTTTCTAGATTTTTTTCTAGATTTTTTTCTAGATTTTTTTTCTAGATTTTTTTTCTAGATTTTTTTTCTAGATTTTTTTTCTAGATTTTTTTCTAGATTTTTTTTCTAGATTTTTTTTCTAGATTTTTTTTCTAGATTTTTTTCTAGATTTTTTTTTGTAGATTTTTTTTCTAGATTTTTTTTCTAGATTTTTTTCTAGATTTTTTTTCCAGATTTTTTTCTAGATTTTTTTTCTAGATTTTTTTTCTAGATTTTTTTTCTAGATTTTTTTCTAGATTTTTTTTGTAGATTTTTTTTCTAGATTTTCTTCTAGATTTTTTTTACTAGATTTTTTTTCTAGATTTTTTTTCCAGATTTTTTTCTAGATTTTTTTTCTAGATTTTTTTCTAGATTTTTTTTCTAGATTTTTTTCTAGATTTTTTTCTAGATTTTTTTCTAGATTTTTTTTCTAGATTTTTTTCTAGATTTTTTTTCTAGATTTTTTTTCTAGATTTTTTTTCTAGATTTTTTTCTAGATTTTTTTTCTAGATTTTTTTTCTAGATTTTTTTTCTAGATTTTTTTTCTAGATTTTTTTCTAGATTTTTTTTCTAGATTTTTTTCTAGATTTTTTTTCTAGATTTTTTTTCTAGATTTTTTTTCTAGATTTTTTTCTAGATTTTTTTTCTAGATTTTTTTTCTAGATTTTTTTCTAGATTTTTTTCTAGATTTTTTTTCTAGATTTTTTTCTAGATTTTTTTCTAGATTTTTTTCTAGATTTTTTTTCTAGATTTTTTTCTAGGTTTTTTTTCTAGATTTTTTTTCTAGATTTTTTTTCTAGATTTTTTTCTAGATTTTTTTTCTAGATTTTTTTTCTAGATTTTTTTTCTAGATTTTTTTTCTAGATTTTTTTCTAGATTTTTTTTCTAGATTTTTTTCTAGATTTTTTTTCTAGATTTTTTTTCTAGATTTTTTTTCTAGATTTTTTTCTAGATTTTTTTTCTAGATTTTTTTTCTAGATTTTTTTTCTAGATTTTTTTCTAGATTTTTTTTCTAGATTTTTTTCTAGATTTTTTTTCTAGATTTTTTTTCTAGATTTTTTTTCTAGATTTTTTTCTAGATTTTTTTTTGTAGATTTTTTTTCTAGATTTTTTTTCTAGATTTTTTTCTAGATTTTTTTTCCAGATTTTTTTCTAGATTTTTTTTCTAGATTTTTTTTCTAGATTTTTTTTCTAGATTTTTTTGTAGATTTTTTTTGTAGATTTTTTTTGTAGATTTTTTTTATAGATTTTTTTCTAGATTTTTTTTCTAGATTTTTTTTCCAGATTTTTTTCTAGATTTTTTTTGTAGATTTTTTTTCTAGATTTCTTTTCTAGATTTTTTTTCTAGATTTTTTTCTAGATTTTTTTTCTAGATTTTTTTCTAGATTTTTTTTTCTAGATTTTTTTTCTAGATTTTTTTCTAGATTTTTTTTCTAGATTTTTTTCTAGATTTTTTTTCTAGATTTTTTTCTAGATTTTTTTTCTAGATTTTTTTCTAGATTTTTTTTCTAGATTTTTTTTCTAGATTTTTTTTCTAGATTTTTTTCTAGATTTTTTTTCTAGATTTTTTTCTAGATTTTTTTTGTAGATTTTTTTTCTAGATTTTTTTCTAGATTTTTTTTCTAGATTTTTTTTCTAGATTTTTTTTCTAGATTTTTTTCTAGATTTTTTTTGTAGATTTTTTTTCTAGATTTTTTTTCTAGATTTTTTTCTAGATTTTTTTCTAGATTTTTTTTCTAGATTTTTTTTCTAGATTTTTTTTCTAGATTTTTTTTCTAGATTTTTTTCTAGATTTTTTTTCTAGATTTTTTTCTAGATTTTTTTTCTAGATTTTTTTTCTAGATTTTTTTTCTAGATTTTTTTCTAGATTTTTTTTCTAGATTTTTTTTCTAGATTTTTTTCTAGATTTTTTTTCTAGATTTTTTTCTAGATTTTTTTTCTAATATTTTTTTTCTAGATTTTTTTTCTAGATTTTTTTTCTAGATTTTTTTCTAGATTTTTTTTCTAGATTTTTTTTCTAGATTTTTTTTCTAGATTTTTTTCTAGATTTTTTTTTGTAGATTTTTTTTCTAGATTTTTTTTCTAGATTTTTTTCTAGATTTTTTTTCCAGATTTTTTTCTAGATTTTTTTTCTAGATTTTTTTTCTAGATTTTTTTTCTAGATTTTTTTGTAGATTTTTTTTGTAGATTTTTTTTGTAGATTTTTTTTATAGATTTTTTTCTAGATTTTTTTTCTAGATTTTTTTTCCAGATTTTTTTCTAGATTTTTTTTGTAGATTTTTTTTCTAGATTTCTTTTCTAGATTTTTTTTCTAGATTTTTTTCTAGATTTTTTTTCTAGATTTTTTTCTAGATTTTTTTTCTAGATTTTTTTCTAGATTTTTTTTGTAGATTTTTTTTCTAGATTTTTTTCTAGATTTTTTTTCTAGATTTTTTTTCTAGATTTTTTTTCTAGATTTTTTTCTAGATTTTTTTTGTAGATTTTTTTTCTAGATTTTTTTTCTAGATTTTTTTCTAGATTTTTTTCTAGATTTTTTTTCTAGATTTTTTTTCTAGATTTTTTTTCTAGATTTTTTTTCTAGATTTTTTTCTAGATTTTTTTTCTAGATTTTTTTCTAGATTTTTTTTCTAGATTTTTTTTCTAGATTTTTTTTCTAGATTTTTTTCTAGATTTTTTTTCTAGATTTTTTTTCTAGATTTTTTTCTAGATTTTTTTTCTAGATTTTTTTCTAGATTTTTTTTCTAATATTTTTTTTCTAGATTTTTTTTCTAGATTTTTTTTCTAGATTTTTTTCTAGATTTTTTTTCTAGATTTTTTTTCTAGATTTTTTTTCTAGATTTTTTTCTAGATTTTTTTTTGTAGATTTTTTTTCTAGATTTTTTTTCTAGATTTTTTTCTAGATTTTTTTTCCAGATTTTTTTCTAGATTTTTTTTCTAGATTTTTTTTCTAGATTTTTTTTCTAGATTTTTTTGTAGATTTTTTTTGTAGATTTTTTTTGTAGATTTTTTTTATAGATTTTTTTCTAGATTTTTTTTCTAGATTTTTTTTCCAGATTTTTTTCTAGATTTTTTTTGTAGATTTTTTTTCTAGATTTCTTTTCTAGATTTTTTTTCTAGATTTTTTTCTAGATTTTTTTTCTAGATTTTTTTCTAGATTTTTTTTCTAGATTTTTTTTCTAGATTTTTTTCTAGATTTTTTTTCTAGATTTTTTTTCTAGATTTTTTTTCTAGATTTTTTTCTAGATTTTTTTTCTAGATTTTTTTCTAGATTTTTTTTCTAGATTTTTTTTCTAGATTTTTTTTCTAGATTTTTTTCTAGATTTTTTTTCTAGATTTTTTTTCTAGATTTTTTTTCTAGATTTTTTTCTAGATTTTTTTTCTAGATTTTTTTCTAGATTTTTTTGTAGATTTTTTTTGTAGATTTTTTTTGTAGATTTTTTTTATAGATTTTTTTCTAGATTTTTTTTCTAGATTTTTTTTCCAGATTTTTTTCTAGATTTTTTTTGTAGATTTTTTTTCTAGATTTCTTTTCTAGATTTTTTTTCTAGATTTTTTTCTAGATTTTTTTTCTAGATTTTTTTCTAGATTTTTTTTCTAGATTTTTTTTCTAGATTTTTTTCTAGATTTTTTTTCTAGATTTTTTTTCTAGATTTTTTTTCTAGATTTTTTTCTAGATTTTTTTTCTAGATTTTTTTCTAGATTTTTTTTCTAGATTTTTTTTCTAGATTTTTTTTCTAGATTTTTTTCTAGATTTTTTTTCTAGATTTTTTTTCTAGATTTTTTTCTAGATTTTTTTTCTAGATTTTTTTTCTAGATTTTTTTTCTAGATTTTTTTTCTAGATTTTTTTCTAGATTTTTTTTGTAGATTTTTTTTGTAGATTTTTTTTCTAGATTTTTTTCTAGATTTTTATTCTAGATTTTTTTTCTAGATTTTTTTCTAGATTTTTTTTGTAGATTTTTTTTCCAGATTTTTTTCTAGATTTTTTTTGTAGATTTTTTTTCTAGATTTTTTTCTAGATTTTTTTTCTAGATTTTTTTTCTAGATTTTTTTCTAGATTTTTTTTCTAGATTTTTTTTCTAGATTTTTTTTCTAGATTTTTTTCTAGATTTTTTTTCTAGATTTTTTTTCTAGATTTTTTTTCTAGATTTTTTTCTAGATTTTTTTTGTAGATTTTTTTTCTAGATTTTCTTCTAGATTTTTTTTACTAGATTTTTTTTCTAGATTTTTTTTCTAGATTTTTTTCTAGATTTTTTTCTAGATTTTTTTTCTAGATTTTTTTCTAGATTTTTTTCTAGATTTTTTTCTAGATTTTTTTTCTAGATTTTTTTCTAGATTTTTTTTCTAGATTTTTTTTCTAGATTTTTTTCTAGATTTTTTTTCTAGATTTTTTTTCTAGATTTTTTTCTAGATTTTTTTTCTAGATTTTTTTTCTAGATTTTTTTTCTAGATTTTTTTCTAGATTTTTTTTCTAGATTTTTTTCTAGATTTTTTTTCTAGATTTTTTTTCTAGATTTTTTTTCTAGATTTTTTTCTAGATTTTTTTTCTAGATTTTTTTTCTAGATTTTTTTCTAGATTTTTTTTCTAGATTTTTTTTCTAGATTTTTTTTCTAGATTTTTTTTCTAGATTTTTTTCTAGATTTTTTTTGTAGATTTTTTTTGTAGATTTTTTTTCTAGATTTTTTTCTAGATTTTTATTCTAGATTTTTTTTCTAGATTTTTTTCTAGATTTTTTTTGTAGATTTTTTTTCCAGATTTTTTTCTAGATTTTTTTTGTAGATTTTTTTTCTAGATTTTTTTCTAGATTTTTTTTCTAGATTTTTTTTCTAGATTTTTTTCTAGATTTTTTTTCTAGATTTTTTTTCTAGATTTTTTTTCTAGATTTTTTTCTAGATTTTTTTTCTAGATTTTTTTTCTAGATTTTTTTTCTAGATTTTTTTCTAGATTTTTTTTGTAGATTTTTTTTCTAGATTTTCTTCTAGATTTTTTTTACTAGATTTTTTTTCTAGATTTTTTTTCTAGATTTTTTTCTAGATTTTTTTCTAGATTTTTTTTCTAGATTTTTTTCTAGATTTTTTTCTAGATTTTTTTCTAGATTTTTTTTCTAGATTTTTTTCTAGATTTTTTTTCTAGATTTTTTTTCTAGATTTTTTTTCTAGATTTTTTTCTAGATTTTTTTTCTAGATTTTTTTTCTAGATTTTTTTTCTAGATTTTTTTTCTAGATTTTTTTCTAGATTTTTTTTCTAGATTTTTTTCTAGATTTTTTTTCTAGATTTTTTTTCTAGATTTTTTTTCTAGATTTTTTTCTAGATTTTTTTTCTAGATTTTTTTCTAGATTTTTTTTCTAGATTTTTTTCTAGATTTTTTTTCTAGATTTTTTTCTAGATTTTTTTTCTAGATTTTTTTTCTAGATTTTTTTCTAGATTTTTTTTCTAGATTTTTTTTCTAGATTTTTTTTCTAGATTTTTTTCTAGATTTTTTTTCTAGATTTTTTTCTAGATTTTTTTTCTAGATTTTTTTTCTAGATTTTTTTTCTAGATTTTTTTCTAGATTTTTTTTCTAGATTTTTTTTCTAGATTTTTTTCTAGATTTTTTTTCTAGATTTTTTTTCTAGATTTTTTTTCTAGATTTTTTTCTAGATTTTTTTCTAGATTTTTTTTGTAGATTTTTTTTGTAGATTTTTTTTCTAGATTTTTTTCTAGATTTTTATTCTAGATTTTTTTTCTAGATTTTTTTCTAGATTTTTTTTGTAGATTTTTTTTCCAGATTTTTTTCTAGATTTTTTTTGTAGATTTTTTTTCTAGATTTTTTTCTAGATTTTTTTTCTAGATTTTTTTTCTAGATTTTTTTCTAGATTTTTTTTCTAGATTTTTTTTCTAGATTTTTTTTCTAGATTTTTTTCTAGATTTTTTTTCTAGATTTTTTTTCTAGATTTTTTTTCTAGATTTTTTTCTAGATTTTTTTTGTAGATTTTTTTTCTAGATTTTCTTCTAGATTTTTTTTACTAGATTTTTTTTCTAGATTTTTTTTCTAGATTTTTTTCTAGATTTTTTTCTAGATTTTTTTTCTAGATTTTTTTCTAGATTTTTTTCTAGATTTTTTTCTAGATTTTTTTTCTAGATTTTTTTCTAGATTTTTTTTCTAGATTTTTTTTCTAGATTTTTTTTCTAGATTTTTTTCTAGATTTTTTTTCTAGATTTTTTTTCTAGATTTTTTTTCTAGATTTTTTTTCTAGATTTTTTTCTAGATTTTTTTTCTAGATTTTTTTCTAGATTTTTTTTCTAGATTTTTTTTCTAGATTTTTTTTCTAGATTTTTTTCTAGATTTTTTTTCTAGATTTTTTTTCTAGATTTTTTTTCTAGATTTTTTTCTAGATTTTTTTTCTAGATTTTTTTTCTAGAATTTTTTTCTAGATTTTTTTCTAGATTTTTTTTCTAGATTTTTTTTCTAGATTTTTTTTCTAGATTTTTTTCTAGATTTTTTTTCTAGATTTTTTTCTAGATTTTTTTTCTAGATTTTTTTTCTAGATTTTTTTCTAGATTTTTTTTCTAGATTTTTTTTCTAGATTTTTTTCTAGATTTTTTTTCTAGATTTTTTTCTAGATTTTTTTTCTAGATTTTTTTTCTAGAATTTTTTTCTAGATTTTTTTCTAGATTTTTTTTCTAGATTTTTTTTCTAGATTTTTTTTCTAGATTTTTTTCTAGATTTTTTTTCTAGATTTTTTTCTAGATTTTTTTTCTAGATTTTTTTTCTAGATTTTTTTCTAGATTTTTTTTCTAGATTTTTTTTCTAGATTTTTTTCTAGATTTTTTTTCTAGATTTTTTTTCTAGATTTTTTTTCTAGATTTTTTTCTAGATTTTTTTCTAGATTTTTTTTGTAGATTTTTTTTCTAGATTTTTTTTCTAGATTTTTTTCTAGATTTTTATTCTAGATTTTTTTTCTAGATTTTTTTCTAGATTTTTTTTGTAGATTTTTTTTCCAGATTTTTTTCTAGATTTTTTTTGTAGATTTTTTTTCTAGATTTTTTTCTAGATTTTTTTTCTAGATTTTTTTTCTAGATTTTTTTCTAGATTTTTTTTCTAGATTTTTTTTCTAGATTTTTTTTCTAGATTTTTTTCTAGATTTTTTTTCTAGATTTTTTTTCTAGATTTTTTTTCTAGATTTTTTTCTAGATTTTTTTTGTAGATTTTTTTTCTAGATTTTCTTCTAGATTTTTTTTACTAGATTTTTTTTCTAGATTTTTTTTCTAGATTTTTTTCTAGATTTTTTTCTAGATTTTTTTTCTAGATTTTTTTCTAGATTTTTTTCTAGATTTTTTTCTAGATTTTTTTTCTAGATTTTTTTCTAGATTTTTTTTCTAGATTTTTTTTCTAGATTTTTTTTCTAGATTTTTTTCTAGATTTTTTTTCTAGATTTTTTTTCTAGATTTTTTTTCTAGATTTTTTTTCTAGATTTTTTTCTAGATTTTTTTTCTAGATTTTTTTCTAGATTTTTTTTCTAGATTTTTTTTCTAGATTTTTTTTCTAGATTTTTTTCTAGATTTTTTTTCTAGATTTTTTTCTAGATTTTTTTTCTAGATTTTTTTTCTAGATTTTTTTTCTAGATTTTTTTCTAGATTTTTTTTCTAGATTTTTTTCTAGATTTTTTTTGTAGATTTTTTTTCTAGATTTTTTTCTAGATTTTTTTTCTAGATTTTTTTTCTAGATTTTTTTTCTAGATTTTTTTCTAGATTTTTTTTGTAGATTTTTTTTCTAGATTTTTTTTCTAGATTTTTTTCTAGATTTTTTTC